>NW_024870802.1:3297500-4497500 GCF_019054845.1 Dipodomys spectabilis
AACAGGTAAATTCTGAGATGAAATCTAATATTGAAAAGAAAAAAAAAAAAATCCAGCAGGGTGCAGGTGGCTCATGCCTGTAATCCTAACAACTGAGGATCAAGGTTTAAAGCCAGCCCAGGCAGGAAAGTCTGTGAGACACATACCTCCAATTAACCAATAATAATGATAATGATAATGATAATAATAAAGCAGAAGTGGAACTGTGGCTCAAGGGGTAGAGCTCTAGCCTTGAGTGAAAAAACAAAGGACAATGTCCAGGCCCTGAGTTCTAGTCCCAGTACCACCACAGAAAGGAAGGAAGGAAGGGAGGGAGGGAGGGGAGGGAGGGAGGGAGGGAGGGAGGGAGGGAGGGAGGGAGGGAGGGAGGGAGGGAGGGAGGGAGGGAGGGAGGGAGACCCTGATCTTCAACCAGAACTCTTAGAATAAGGGCACAGAAAGAAAAAAAATCCGCAAGCCCTTTATTTTGGCTTCTGTTTGAACCTCTGGTCCTGCTGGGCTGAGCCATACCCTTGCTTCAAATCCTGTGGGTCCTCTTTGCCAAATGAAAATCTGTGGGAGAAACTGACACAGGCATCAAGACACCAGAGCACTTCACCAAGCCCCACCCTACTGCTAGCCTCTGAGTGTGGCACTGGCCGCCCCAGCCCCGCTCCCTGCCTCTCCTGGAGAAATGTATTCTGATTATTCATTCCACACAGATATGCAACATGCAGTAGCTCACCATAAGTCCTTACTGCCTCTCCACGGTTTAGATTTTTTTTTTAATAAATTATGTCCTGAAACTTAACAATGACATTCTTGGCATGAGATCTGTAATGTATCTTGCATTAGGCTCAGAGTGTGCTAAATGAATCAGAAGGAGAGTCAGCACGCGTGTCCCAAACAAAGAAATAGATATGTAGTTTGGTGTGTATGCCAAGATGGGGGAGAAAACCTGCCCTTCCAAATGAAGTACTCAGGTAACGTTCAAGTCATTGCTCTCTTTAGGAATACAGTGATATTTTTAATATGACATCGGACAGAAAGCATGTAACTAAGATTTAATAACTGTCAGAAATGTATGACTGGACACTGGGAGCATTCAAGGTATGGGCTGCAAGTTCAGGCTACTTGTGGCCACAGGTCATGTCCCCAAGGCATAGCTGTCATGGAGAGCAGAAGGACCAAATTAGGGTAAGTGAAGACTGCTAACCACAGCCCAACTCCTAAGCTAAGCCTATGTTCATTTCTTGAGCCCTCCCATTCCAGATCCTTTCCCAACACTTAACAACTTTTTTGTTTGTTTTTGCTGCTCCTGCTGGAGATTGAACTCAGGGGCTAGAGCTCTTGTTAGCTTTTTTACTCAAGGCTAGTGCTATACTACTTGGTCCACACCTCCACCTCCAGCTTATATCTGATTAATTGGGAGATAGAGTCTCCCAATTTATCTGCCCTTACTAGCCTTGAACAGGGATCTTCAGATCTCAACTTCCTGAATAGCTAGGATTATCATCGGAGTACATTTTAAATAGTTAAGATTTTCTTTGCCATACCACCAACAGATCCAGAGGACGGCTCCATTTCTGACATTTCCCCCCAGAATGCTGGTGCCTAAAGCAGAGGTCACCGTTGTGTCCTCTCTATTGTCCCTTTATCTTCTGCTTCACCCATTCATACATTCTTCCTTCATTTTTAGGGCACTGATATACATGACCTCAGAAGCTCTCCCATCACATTGCTTCGGGCATGCACTGCAGCACATACTGCCAGGCCTCTGTCTAGGGATCAACATCCAACACTGCACTCAGCTCAAAGGCTTTGAAACAACAGCCTAATCCTTTCGCACTTGCAGGTGACCTTTTCATACGCAATATGTGCTTTAATGCCAAGTGGAGAGAACCTTCATCAAAGAGTAAAGTTGGACAAATAAGTCAAACAGAAATAGCTAGCCACAGTATAGGCAGTTTGCCACCAACTATCCCTGACAAGAAAACAATGCTTCTAAAATGATACAAAGAAGCATTCCCAAGGCACAAAACCGAGAGCTTTCGGGGCAAAGATGAGTATGCTAAGTGGGAGCCAGAGAGACTAAAAATATGAAAACAGGAATTTTATGAAAATACCTAAAGCTCATTTTCAAAATTCCCCATGACCACAGAAGCAAATCATGGAAACTCTTTTTTATTTTTTTATTTTTTCAGCACAAGCCTCCCTTCACAGACCGTCTGTGGGAGAAGACTGGGTACAATACGCATATCTTCAACTCAGCCTCGACCCCATCAACCAGTCTTAAAGAGGGCAGGCGTGTTTTCCCATAGACCTGGTGTGGGAAGAACTGGTTCATGCTCTAGTTCTGAGAAAGTTGAAAATTCACAAGAAAAAAGAACTCCTTTTTGTATTATAAGGCCAACATTTAGTTAGAACTCCTTTGGTTGTAAGTAACAGAGAACCACTTCCAACTCGGTAAGGTATTGACTCTTGACCAGAGCTGGCTACATACATAGAATTAAAAGGTGCCATCAGGGCATTGCCCAAATCCATTTTAGTCCCCTGCAAATGAGGGCCCTTCATTGAAGAATGAGGGACATGTGCTTATAAGGGTTAGTGTGCACCATGCATGCGTGCAGATGAAAGTGACGCCAAACCACAATTGTAGACTCTACATAAATTTAGATCACATGCCTGCCCCTTACCCAGTCATATGAACAGCAGCACCAAATGACAAAGGAAAAGGGTGGTCTGCTATAGTGAGGGGATGGGGGGCACTTATCAAGAAGAAACCTGGTGAAAGATGGCTGTCATCTACAGCATGCTGGTCTATTTTCAATGGCTGATTTCTTTGGCTGGAAGGATAATAACGAGTGTTATTAATCTGGCTATACCAACCAATAGCTTTGCTGAAATAGGATGGAAAGGGGACTGAGGGAGAATAAAGCAAAGAAATTTGGCTGAATTTTCAAAGGGTTAGAGTCCCAACAATTCACTCAGAATCTCTCACTGTGACTCTAAGTTGGGCCTACCTTTAGGAGGTATAGAAAGAGGAGGAGTCAGAGTGAGCCAGTGACAGTGTTGGTAAGGGGCCCCATGGGTCACATGGTTTCTAGGGACCAGAGAATGAATCAGTCCCAAGGCTGTGCTATAGGGATCCTTCCATCCTCTCTTCTTTCTCTGGACTGTTGAAAGGTTTTCTATGTTCCTCATCCAGGCACCTGGGTAACAGGTAGACCCAGAAACATGTAACTGTTGCCCATGGAGTAAAGAAGACAAGAGGCCTTCACCCCACTACACTGGGACCCATGCTGAACCCCATCTCACTCATGCCTATTGAACAGCCTCAATGACACACCTTACCACTGTCCAGATCTACCCACTACATGTGTTAGGACTGGAAAACAGATTGCATCATACCCTCTAAGAGATGTGCAGAAGCCTTGTAGCAGAACACACACACACACACACACACACACACACACACACACACACACACACACACACACACACACACACACACACACACCTCCCAGGCCAGATATAGACCACTGAAGACATCTGGGTCCTGCTCAGGGTAAAGTGACCAAGACCTTGGCAACATCCTCACCCAGCCTACATAAGCTCTAGCCAACACAAAGCTCTATGAGAATGGACAGGGTCTCCATGTAACTGACCTGGGTGTTCTCCACTCTGAGCCCTGGAATCTCAGAGTCCACTTTTCAATCAGGTGACCAGATTGAGAATCTGTTCACAGCTGCTCTGGGCCTCTTATAAGACTTAAAAGGTATGTCTATGAAAGGATCCATCCAAGGTTTCCAAAGACCATCTCTAGTGTAGAATGATCTGTAAAGATCAACGGTAGCTGGCAGTTACTTACAAAGATGTAGGAATCAAGGAGATCAACTAAGATGTCAGGCTACATCCAAGTGGGAGACAAAGGCAGACTGGACTCTAGTGGTAATGAGGGTGGGAGGTGTGAAAGGTCATATTCCATATACACATGGAAAGGAGAGAGGAAGCCTACATGATGAGCTAATCAACTGAAGGAGAATGTGAGAAGAAAAGAGAATCATGAATGTAATCCAAGATTGGATACAACAGCAACTGGTAATATGTCCATCTTCCTGAATATGGAAGACATGGGAAATAACAGGTTTAGAGGTAAGCTGGAAGTCTGATTCTGGACATGCTAATTTTCCCATCTGTTTGATAGGCAGATGGTGACTGACCTAGGACACCAGTATTTGGTAGTTGACAGGAGCATGGTTCTTGTTTGGGGATTCCTTAGGCAACTCAGGGTATTTCAACATGAATAAGACCAACCGCTACATAACAATGCACTTCTCTATACAGAACCCTACTGATCTCTCCCTTCCTTAGTTCCCAATAAACTCTAAAAGACAAGTCTAAAGTCCAGCTGTTTCTTCTTGTTATTATTTTCTTTCTATATTAATGTACTAAAGTGGATGAAAATTTCACCTGTAAATGCAGGTCAAGCAAAATATAATAATCATTAGCGTTAGTGAAACAGAACCATTTCCCGTCGTCAATGATCAAGGCTTGCATTTCCCAACTGGGCACACTCTTAAACCACGACTGGAAAGAGCCAGGAGCTGCCCAGCCTGACTTGCTGGCATTTTGTGTAACCATGTTCCACACATAAATGCTGCTGCAACCATTAGACACGCTCCGCTGTGAGCTGGAATGTAGACGTGTGGATTATCAAGTCACTGGCAAACCACACACAATGTCATAACCCAAAACTATATTTCTCCCCCAAAACATGCCACCACATCAGGTAGAAAGTAGACGTGTGGAAACACTCATGCCAAACAAGACACTTGTGATGCTCCATAGTTAGGATATAATCACACTCGTGGCGCATTAAATCACCAAAGGGTCCCTTGCCAAAAACGGGTTTTCTGCTTAATTAAGGAAGCACCACACAGTGGAAAGGGAGAAAACCACATGCCAAGAAAGCAACCAACTGGGCTCCCTTGGCTTCAAGAAACTTGCAATCCGGTTAAGAGAAATAAGCAAGCCCCAGAGACAGAGTTAGTCAGCAAAGACAAGAAATGACAAGCAGGATGGAATGGGTGCCAGAAGAACACTTTTGTTTTATTTA
The DNA here is from genome assembly GCF_019054845.1 of Dipodomys spectabilis. NCBI lineage: Eukaryota > Metazoa > Chordata > Mammalia > Rodentia > Heteromyidae > Dipodomys > Dipodomys spectabilis. The sequence goes on from NW_024870802.1 coordinate 3,302,599, forward strand.
CAGGAAAGATAAACATAGGCCAAACCATAAGTTTAGCTCTAAGTAGATCTATGTTAATTTAAAACAGGCTCCGATGCTTGGTAAACACAGCAGGTGCTGAAACAAAAACAATTTCCAAAGAAAGTTCCAAGCTAGTCCCCTAGGCAGGGAAGAGCTCAGCCAGTGGAGCAGCCCAGAAAGGGCTCCAAGGCCCAGCACTGTGTAGATGGAGTGATAAAGAGATTCATTTGCGTTGCAAGCCCCAGAGCTTCCTTGAACCTATTTTAGGAGAGAACTCCCTCCCCCCACCCCCCCCCCACCCCTGTAATCCTATTAAACAAATGTCAGGTAAGGCCAGCCAGGAGGTGCCAAAGACTTCTTCCCACTCCCCCAAACACTGGAAGAAAGCAGTAGGTGTGTTTGCCCAGAAACCCAATGGAGGACCATACACCTCATCAACTTCCCCAGAGCACCAAATAAATAATGTCTCTGCCCAATAAGATGACACAAAGAGAAAGGACCACGTAGGGTGGCATATTCCTGTAATCTCAGAACTCAGGAGGCTGGGGCAGGGGGATCTGACAGTTCCTCCTGTTCAAGGACAACTTGGGCTACCACGCAAGACTGGAGATTGGAAGGAAGGGGGAAGAGGGGGGAGGAGAAGGGAATAGGAAGTATTAAGCATATTCTGAGGCTTAAGGTGCACCAAAAGCACATGTTATGCAGTGAACTATCTAAGATAAGTCCTAGCATGGACCCTGACTTTAAAACATACATGTGAACTAGGCAACAAGCCCCCTGATGGCCTTTCTAGAAGCCAAAAGATCTTGGGGAGGCAAGTCTGGGTCTCTGTTCTAGGGCAGGATGAGAAAAAGGCTTATCTCTCCAAAGAAACAAGAGGATATTAAGACCACTGTGGTCTTACTAAGTCTAATTCTCACATATTGAAACCTTTGGGGAAAATAAATTGTGGCTATGTATCAAAATAACAACTTTTTTTTTTTTTTAACTCTGGTCTCCTTTACCATTCTTCCTTAAGAATCTATCCCAGGAGAAAGGGGAAACAAAGACTAATACATGAAGCAGAGATAATCATCTGAGGATTATCCAAAACCAAAATGACAATATAAAGATTTAGCAATACAACACTAAGTAAATTGGGGTATAATCATACTATATATCGTTATGTGGTCTTTAAAAGAATTTTAATGGCATGGGATGTACTTATCAACTACAGGGGTTTTTGCTTTTTTAAAATAAATACTATGCTGGAAATACTGAAAATTGCTATAAGCTCAAGAACGCTAAAAAACAAATATAAATATTAATGTATTTAGAAAAAACCCACAAGAAAATATATCAAATTACTCATAATGTGACCTCTGAGTGGTGAGATTATAGTCTATTTTCCAAATTGCCTATACTAAACATAAGGTTTATGAACGAAGAACCCCTATATCCATTTAAAAATTAATTTCACTTAACTTTAGGGATAGAATGTTTGAGTCAAAAATGAGCCATCCCTGTCAGGCACTGGTGGCTCACGCTATAATCCTATTTACTTAGGAAGCTGAGATCTGAGGATCATGGTCGGAAGCCAGCCCAGGCAGGAAAGTCTGGGAGATACTTATCTCCAATTAACCAAGTCAGAAGTAGAGCTGTGGTTCAAGTGATAGAGTGCTAGCTTTGAGTATAAAAGCTCAGAGACATCACCTAGGCTTTGAGTTCAGGCCCTAGTCTGGCACCTCCCCCCCAAAAAAAAAAATAATAGCCATTGCATCCTTAAATAGTTGAAGACTATAAGTCACTGAAGATATAAATCACAGTCAAGGATAATCCCATAGAATAGACTTGGCAACAGGAGCTAGGGTTTGGGAGCAAGCACTCTGAGAGATTTCGATTCATCATAAAGGCAGAACTCAATGAAGTCCACACTGTGCCCAAAAAGAAGAGGTCTCCATCAGGACAGATCCTCCAGTTCTTCAAACATCCAAGAACAGCCGGGACATCAGTGAACTACCAAACAGTGATGAGCAAAAGGACAGCGGGCTGGGGTGAGGGGTGAGGGGTAGGGGGAGAGATGGTGTGGGATTTTACAGTTCTGCAAATGTGGCTCTAATCTGAAAGGGACACCACAGTGGTTACACAATCCTTCTTGACAGTATTTCTACTGCACTAGTGGTCAGCTGCCACACCAGGAAGCCAGCCCTCAAGCACTGCAGAGTTTCTTCGAAAAGAAAAGGATGCTTTCGACTTTTGACCCTAGATTCTACTATCCTATCCCAGGGTCTACTGTGGAGTTTAAACCACATACTTTCTGGAAAGCACTTTGATTCTGGTCATATGGAAGCCTAAGGGTTCTTCGTGTTAGCTACTCCTAGCTCTCCTTCGAAAAATAACAGTGCTCAGAGGCTTGCTTTATACCTTAGACAAAATAGACTGCCCTCACCACAGCCTGGTCTATGAAATAGGAAAGTTCTTATTCAGCTGCTGCCAGAAAACATACAGCAAGTATTCTAGAAATTCCGGCTGAGTCCCAGATAAGTGGATTGAATCGATACAGTCAATGAATGAAGAAAAGAATAAAGCAGAATACTCACATTAAGAAGTAGAGAGAAAGCCGGGTGCTAGCGGCTCACGCCTTCAATCCTAGCTACTCAGGAGGCTGAGATCTGAGGATCATGGTTCAAAGCCAGCCGGGGCAGCAAAGTTATCTCCGATTAACCACCAGAAAATGGAAAGTGGAGCTGTGGCTCCAAGTGGTAAAGTACTAGTCTTGAACAAAAAAGTTCAGGCCCAGAGTCAAGCCCCCATGAATGACCAAAAAAAAAAAAAAAGGAGAGAGAGTAAATAAGTCCAGGAAGAAGCTTTTAGGCAATCAGTATAGGTCCCCACACCTGCATGTCACTCAACATCCACTACCCTCAGCCATCCCTCACCTCAGCCTCAGGGTAGAACCCTCCCCTTTCCCACTAGGGACTAATGAATTCTTTGCAGTAGCCTCAAAGCTCACACTCAGAAACCAAATCCCACCCCCTTGCCTTATGTATGATGCTTTTAGCAGCTCGCGAGTTTCCTGAGCCACAGCCTCATGCAGGTAATGGAGTGATCCCCTTATTGTACCCCACTGGCAGCTCTGGGCATTGCTACACACCCTAGGTGTGCACTTGCTTATCTCTTTCTCAGCCATCTCGGCAGTGTTTTAAGACGATGGTGTGCTCAGGGGCTGGGTGGCCAATTCACCTCCTGCCTCCCACCATGCCCAGTTCCTCCTCTGCAGAAAGATGATAATGCGACACCTGCAAAGTGTCCAGAACAATGCCTGGCATGTGGGAAATGCCACCACACCTGCCGGTCATTCACACCAATTGCTTGCAATATCTAGAAAGTTTTCACCACACTATAAGCATTCACTAAATAACTGGAAGAATGATCAATAAACTCCATGATCTTAATGCAGTACACATGCAAACTCTGGAAGAAAGCAGCTCTTCCACTCCAAACCCGTGCCCCTTCGAACATTACCCATGGAGGCCCTCAATCCTCTAGCCATCTTCCTTTCTCCCTCAACACTCACATCTACTCTATCAGCACATTCTGTTGGTGTTTCCTTCAGATCTCCCCACATGCACCATCCCTACAAGCAGCGCTTGACACAAGCCACCAATGTCAACCCAACACCACCAGGATTAGATGTGAGATCACCATATCCCACACCTGAGCCGCTCTCCCCAACCTCTGACCACCCCACCTGACTTCCTCCTTCACTCAAAGCCAGTTCTTCCCTTTGAGATTTCCATACATGGTTTTCCTTCTCCTTTGCCCATCTCCTAGTCTCAGTCTTTCTCTTAAATGCTAGTCAATCTGGGCTGGGAAGGTGGCTCAGTGGTAGAGCGCTTGCCTTGCATACATGAAGCCCTGGGTTCGATTTCCCAGCTTTTTGCTTATGCAAAAAGAAAAAAAGCCAGAAGTGGCGGTGTGGCTCAAGTGGTAGAGCGCTAGCCTTGAGCTGAAGAGCTGAGGGACAGCGCCCAGGTCCAGAGTTCAGGCCCCACGACCAGACCCCCCCCCCTCAAAAAAAAATTCTAGTCAATCCTTCACATTTTGTTTTTAATATGTATTGTTTTTACTTTTAGTTAACAAATAATTCTATTAACATATTGGGGTAGTGTGATGTTTCCTTATGTGTGTACCACATACAAGGATCACATCAGGGTAATCGTATACCTATCATCTCAAGCGTTAATCTTTTGTGTTGGGAGCATTCAAAGTCCTCTCCACTGGCCATGTGGAAGTGGACAATTATATGTGGACAACCATCGTTGCTCTATTGTGCCACAGAACACTGAAAGTTAGTCCTCCTTTTCCAATTGTACCTTATTACTTGCCCGCTGAAAGTTATTACTCCTTCTCCAGCTGTACCCCATTAACTGTCCCCTCTTCAATGCCATTTCACACAGAACCATCTAGGCCCATAAATCCTACCTACCTGCATAGGTCTTCTTTCTCAGCACCTGTCCCACACACGGAGGTGCTACCATGGTTTTTGCTAGTCCTAGCATCTAACACAGAGCCTCCCAGCACACAGCAGGACCCAGAAAACATGAAGGAAATACAATTACAAAGAAAATATCACATGCATTTACCAATAAAAAGGATGCACTCAACATAGTTCTGTTTTTTTGTTTTGTTTTAATTAACGATGAATAGGCTCCCTTGAACCCTACAGAAAGAAAATTCAAAGGCACTTCAGGCCCTGAGCTTACTTGAAAATGCTCAGCACGGATGACAGATACCCGATCTGAAGTTCTACTCATGCAAGATTTCCTAAGTTGCCCGCTCTCTTTCAGCATTTAAGCAATCACAACAAAAACAGCTGCACCTCCACCAATGTCTAGCAGGCTTTCTTCCGCAGGATTCAGCCTGCTTTCTCATCCCACCCTCCAATGCTCATTACGCAACGAAACACACAAGACGAAGAAACACGAGAAATCCACCCCAAGGTAAAATTCCACACTGACTTCAAAAGGAAACCCCCAAGATAAAATTGTAAAAAAAACTTTTGAAGCCTTTTGCTGGTTTGTAAGATACATACAATACCAAAATACCACCATTTTTGGTCCAGAATCTTTTTTTGCCTGGTACAAAGAAGTTAAATGAAAGTCTTTGTATAGCAAAGACACCGGGAGTGGTATCCAGGGAGCAGCTCCTAACCCATAGCTTACCACTGCTGGAGGCGGTGGGCCCTCAGCTGGCCAGGGCACACAGAAACACTACCACTCGGCCTAATCCAGCCACTTAACCCTCATTGTGTGAGGGGAAAGCAGGAGCAAAGAATTAAAAAGATAGATCTCAAAATACCTCAAAGAAAAATGAACTAGTTGTACAATAAATTAGAAACTGGAACAGAGGCCAGATACTGATGGCTCAGGCCAATAACCCTAACCACTCAGGAGGCTGAGATATGAAGATCCTGGTCAAAGACAGCCCAAGCAAGAAAGTCCATGAGAGCCAGGCGCCGGTGGCTCACGCCTGTAATCCTACCTACTCAGGAGGCTGAGATCTGAGAATCGCGGTTCAAAGCCAGCCCGGGCAGGAAAGACCATGAGACTCCTATCTCCAATAAACCACTAGAAAGCCGGAAGTGGTGCTGTAGCTCAAGTGGTAGAGCGCTCGCCTTGAGCTGAAGAGCTGAGGGACAGCACCCAGGCCCAGAGTTCAAGCCCCATGACCAACAAAAAAAAAAAAAAAAAAAAAAAAAAGAAAGTCCATGAGACTCTTATTTTCAATTAACCACTCCAAAAAAAAACAAAAAAACAAAAAACACCTAGATGTAGAGATGTGGCTCAAGTGGTAAAACTTCAGCCTTGAGCTGAAGGACAGTACCAAGATTCTGACTTCAATCCCAAGTACTACATAGAAAGAAAAGGAAGAGAAAACAGAAATAGAAAAGGGGACGGAAGGAAGGAAGGAAGGAAGGAAGGAAGGGAGGAAGGAAGGAAGGAAGGAAGGAAGGGAGGAAGGGAGGAAGGGAGGAAGGGAGGAAGGGAAGAAGGAAGGAAGGAAGGAAGGGAAGGAGGGAGGGAGGGGGGAGGGGGGAGGGAAAAGAGAGAAAGGAGGGAGGGAAGGAAGGAGGAAAGGAGGGGGAAGAGAGGGGAAAATGGATCTGGGGAGAAAGAAAGATCTTGGATTGTGTAGCTGGCATCTTTGACATGTTGAGAAGATCAATACATTTGTGGGGAAGAGAGGGCATCATCACAAAAAATTATTGCCTTGTGTAAACGTTCACTTTTTCGCCTGCTAATCAAGACATCTCTAGGGAATGAATTTATTCTCTCCTTTGAACCCAGATCAGGAATCTCCAGAGTATAATAAGCAAGATGCTCTATCAGACACAGGACCTAAAATGTGGAGGGTTTCTTATTTTAAACATTAGATAGAGCTGGGCTTAAAGCACAGTGGTAGAGTGCTTGCCTGGCATACACAAGGCCCTGGGTTCCATCTCCAGCACCAGAAATGCATGAATGGATAGAGAGATGAAGAAATACCTATTATTGGATGAACTCATATCCACTTGCTAAGATCACTTACTCCATACATCAATTTTTAATAACATGGTAACCCACATAACTACATGAAAAACTTCAGCCATATTAAAATATTCTAAGAAAATGCTTCAAATTCCCACGTGAGAATTCTCCCCCAAATGGGGGAGAAATGATTTTGTCTGTAGCTGTAGTTGTAGTTTCTAGTGATTGCCCACAAAGTCTGCACGCTTCTCTATTTTCAAAGTGAAACATCAGAAACAATTATGAAACAGTTTGGCTCAAAAGTTACAATAAATCCACATTTCAGAGAAATAAGGAAGCAATCCTTAGAAGATTATTTTGAAACATGTCTGGTGATACACTGTGAGGTGACAACATTTTAACAGATTTGAAAAACACAGTGGGAGGAGGAAGAGAAGCCATGAGTATGTGGGGATGAGTTGGACATTTGTGGCCAAAGCTGAACGTAAGCCAGTCCCAGTAGCCAATGTTAAATGAGGCCAATGATAAACTATAAAATAAAGACACAAGCAATGCATGAGCTACATTTCAGAAGATCCTCCTTTACAAAACATGTTGTACCTGCTACAGCGAAGTTGGTTTTGGTTAACACATTATCCCATGTCCAGTGAAATGAGAATTAAGCAATAAGTGTGGCATCGTTTTGCCCCAACTTCTCATCTGCTCCCTAAACTCAGTCTCTTCCACAAGCCCATACGTAACCTCTATACGATGGCTAGTTCCTAGGTCCCCAGGACCACAGTGGGAAGTAGACAAGATGGTATGGCTCTTTTGAGTCCAAGTCCTCATCACAAAGGTGATATGTGTGGAATCATGTTGTCTGATTAACCACGAGGGGGGGGGGGGGGGAGGAGAGAAGGAACTTAAGAAAGAAAATGGAACCTAAGTCCCTACTTTGTTCCCTTAGCCAAAATCCACATTGGTTCTAGAAAGAAATGTTCTAGCATCTCCTCCAAATCATTCATTTCCACATGAGAAAACTAGGCTTTTCAGACCCAAGTTGTGACTACTGTTCTTATGAGATTTGGAGGGATGGAAGAATGAACAACTAACTCCTCACTCTTGTCTAGGGGGGGCGTGGTGAATAACACTACAGGTGTGGCCTACAGATCTGAAGCAAGGGGAAGGGGATATGTCCACTTGGAACCACTCTAGGCTTTGCCTCTTCTCTCCACACTCAGAGAGAATGGCCTCCAAGAGATTCTAAAGGTGATATCTTTTGTCAGTCTCTTAAAAAACTAAAATAAAGAAAGACGTGTGGGAAAGTTCCATCGAGCGTTTCCAGGAGCAGAGAAAGAAATTTCCAAGCCTGAGGCCAAAATTGGGAAACCCAGAAGAGGAGGGAAAAGCAACACAACAAGTTTTCCTCACTTTACCCTGTAAGACTCCAGCATGTCACACTTGTTTTCAAATCTGTATGCTTTTTTTTTAACATGAAATCCAATTCTAGATGAAATCTGTGTCAGTACCCCAAGCCAGCAGCTTCTTTACACCTCTGTCAGTTTTCTCATGATGATCCAATTTATAGTCATCAGAGCCAGCCATCGAAGTTCCTCTTAGGTCTGGCATAAAAGAAGAATGCCACAAGGCCCCAGAGAGGAGCAGAGAACTGGATAAAATCCTCACTGTGGCAACTAGCTCAGCGCGTGACTTTGGGCAATTCACTTAAGTCATCTCTGGGCCTCAGTTTCCTTTTTGGAGATCAGGTCGAGCCTCAAATGATCTAAGGTGAACACCTCTAACCCTGAAGTCTTGACACTCCAAATGCATCCTTGACTATGAGGTTCTACTTAATTGTAGAGTTGGAGAACAGGGAGGAAACTTCTAGCAAATGTTAGCCTTCTTCCTACAATGTCTTATTTATACCATGAGAAGTTAAGACATTTTCACAAAAGGGCTCAAAATGTGGTTTTACAGAAATAAATTATTTTGCAATATACACACATGCAACAGATGCACAGCTCATTAAATAACATATACTCAATTACAGCCAGCGACCAAAGGAGGAGGCAGTTAAGCCTGGAATTTGACACAATGTTATCTGAAGACTTGTTGACTTAAGAAAATTACTTGGCAATTTTTAGAAATGACAAGTAACATAGTCACAGAGGTAACGTTTTGTGATACTTAAATAAAAAATGCATGAGTTATTTCTTGCTTTGGATAATTCTACCTGTCATAGATTCATTATAAAAATATATCTTTCATTAATTATTGCAAAAATATGAAGTCCAGCTCATGATATAAATACATAGAAGGGAATGAATATTCTAATAAGGCTGAGCTATCTCCTCAAGAGGTTAATTTATAAACTTTCAGAGCCTACAAAATCCTAAGAAAGTGCATTAAAAATATATGTCAACACATACTTTATGTTGTAGTCTCTTAGTACTAAAAGCAAGCATTCTCCATGTCAATCCCACATACTTTCAAAGCTCTGGCTATACAGATTAAGTTTAATTTTGTATTTTAATTTTAAGTTCATTTCTCCTCCAGGTTTACCCGCCAGCCAGCCCAGACAAAATTTTCTAATGTTAGTATCAAATATTACTTTCCAGAAACATTAAGAAACACTGAGGTTGGGGGGGGGAGGGGTTTCCTCTAACCCAGGGCTCCCTATTTCTATTTTGTATTATTATTATCTTTAAGAAGCTGTACAAAGAGGTTTCAATTCAACATGTCAATTCACAAGCACAATGCATCTTGATCAACATCACCACTTACAACATTCTCCCCCATCTCTCCCAACTCCCTATTTCTAATTCTTTCCTTTCAACCTCTCTTCTCTCGTTACATTTTTTTTCAATCACTTTGATATTATTTCTCCAAACCAGGGAGATGTATTGGTATCCTATGAACTTGATCCCACAAGACTAGATTCTAACCCAACGCATGGAGAAAAGGGTGGAGGGAAGACCTAGGAAATTTCCACCTAGTTCACAATCACTAGCATCTCATCACTCAAAATGAGTAGCTTATAGATACAAAATCACATCCAAGAATATTCCAAAATAAACTTTGTTAAAGAAAGAACTAACCAATAAGGCATAGTATCATCACAGGGTATTTTCTGCTTCACTTCGCTTCCTCCTAAAAGGGTCGCCTGGCCTCTCTTTGGAAAGGTACTTACAACAATGTGTGCGGGCGATGGAGAGCGAGCATCCTTGAGGGCCTGTCTGCTCTGGAGACTCCCTGCTTGGACATCAAGTAGCGGCCATTTCATCTGAAGATACTAGAAAATCAAAACAGTACATTCAGCAAAGGAATAATCATTATATGGATCAGAAACGGGGGGGGGGGGGGGGGGGGGGGAGGGACGGGGACGGGACTAATAAAGCATGCAAATAACAACCAGAGAAAACTCATGCACTATCAGTAAGGCCTTAGAGCTCTCAGTTCAAATAGAAAACATCATTAGTAACTGGAGTTTGTTTCTGCAGTCAAACTACAGGGCAGCTCTAGATAAAAATGCATTTGCTGACACTCATCGGGGGGGGGGGGGAATTGCAGGAAAGAGGGAAGAAAACAGGGAACATACAGCAATTTCAGAAGTAAGTAACAAACACAAATCTCAAGCCAGAAATGTCCTAGGGAACCATCCATTCCAGATCTAATCTTCCAACCACCTCTATCTTTAAAATTCTATCATGTTGAATGTTTTTGGTGGTACTGGGGTTTTACTCAGACCTTCTCCTTGCTATTCCTGAACCATAACCCCAGTCCTTTTTTGCTCTCAGGAATTTTCACATAGGATCTCCCACTTTTGTCCAAGCTAGCCTTTGTACTTAATCCTCTTTCCTATGCCTCCCGAGTAGCTAGCATTACACAGATGCAAACTACCACACCTATGCTCTTGGTTAAGATGTGCATTCTGTTCATTTTTTGCCCAGGGTGGCTTTACACCTTGATCTTCCAGATCTCTGACTCCAAGTACCTGCCACGCACTCTTCATTCTAAAGGAAGCCAAGTCCTTCATGTATTAGAAGCTGCTTCAACGAAAACAAGCATGTCATTCCATAACCAATCTAAAAGCTCATCAGACAAAAATATTTCTTGGCAGCAGATGCACACACAGGGCATGGCACAATTTGACTTACACAGCCATCTGAAAGGACCAGAGAAAAACTCTTAGGATTGAATGTGTGGCTCAAGCGATAGAATGATGGTTTAGAAAGCCTGAAGCCCTGAGTGCAAACCTCACTACCACCAAAGGGATAAAAAGGCCAGAGAAATACTTGACTATGCACAGGTTTATCACCAAAATAAAAATGAAAGGTATGGATGGACTGGAGATATGGCTCAAGTGGTAGTATGCCAGCCATGAGCAAGAAAACCTAGCAAGAGTGCCAAAGCCCTGAATTCAAATCCTGGAATTGTTACAGGAGGAAGAAAAAAGCCAATTATGTCTTTCCTTATCTTTTTTCTGAGGTAGGAGATAAATACATGCCCACTGGCTAGCTACTTTTACTGAAAGTGATACTTCTACTCTCAAAGGGGCTGAAGCAATCAATTACCAATTAATCCCATTCCCTGTTCTGTTTAGCAGATAAGGGAACAGGAAGTGAAATGGCTGCCCAGACCCTGAGAAACTCAGCATACCAAGTAATTCCCAGGCATTTGACTTTTCTTGCTAACAATAGTTTCACTCAGAAAAATTCAGACAACTGAACAAAGCTAAGGAAGGATGTTTATAAGGATGTCAATACCATCCTTCAAGGTTCTAGAGGTCAATTGATTCCTGCATCAGTTAATGCTTCCAGAGTGTACAGGAACAGCCTTGATCACTTCTGACACCCAAAGTAAAGTAACTGGCCAGTTGTAACAGTCACTCTATAGAAACTTCCATTCAACAATCACTGATGTGTTCACACTGTGTTGTGCCCAATCTCCTTGCCATGCATAAGGAAATACCCCTCAGTCATGCATGAGAAAACCTACACACACACACACACACACACACACACACACACACACACGCACTCACCCTTACACCCAAGTCAGGGCACAATATAGAGAAGCTGGTTCCAGGCAATACCAAGGAGTCTATCTTGGTAAGTCAGGAAAGATTCAATACAAAGAGTAAGGACAGCAAAGGATAGTCCAAAAAGAAAACTTTGGGTCAGGTGCCAGTGGTTCATCCTAGCTACTCAGGAGGAAAGTCCATGAAACTCTTATCTTCAATTAACCATCAGAAAATTGGAACTGGTGCTGTTAACTCAAAGTGGTAGCACACTAGCCTTGAGCATAAAAATCAGGCCCTGGGTTCAAGCCTCACAACTGACTCAGAAAATAAGAGAAAGAGGGAAGGAGGGAGGGAGGGAAAGAAGGGAGAGAGGGAGGGAGGGAGGAAGGGAGGGAGGGAAGGAAGGAAGGAAGGAAGGAAGGAAGGAAGGAAGGAAGGAAGGAAGGAAGGAAGGAAGGAAGGAAGGAAGGGGAAAAGTAAGGAAAGAGGGGGGAAAAGTTTGCACCAACCCAATGAGAAACAGAACCAAAGCCATTCCACAGCCATAATTCATTGATGATGCATTTGTTTGGCCAACTAAAACCAAGCTCAGTTGTCCTTCACACTGGACAGTCTTAGCCCAAGTGCAGTCAGTTTTTCCAACCCAGTTCTATACAATGGAGGAGCATCTTCTATAACTTAGGAGCTTTCACCTATGGGGAAGAAACCTGGTTACTGGTTCTGGCTCTGTGGGTAATTTGGCAAAACCTTGTTCCAAAGTCCTCTATCTGTCTAGTTGTCTTGAGTAAATAGGAAACTCCTACCTGTGATGGAAGAGAGGGAGGATTTCACACAGTAAATCCCAGCACCAACTTCTAGTCAACTCCTAACAGCCCATTTCCAAATACCAGTGTGTTTGGGGGCCAGATATCACCCTAAGTTTAAAACCACTGAAATAGGCCAGGCACCAGTGGCTCACACCTGTAATCCTAGCTACTCAAGAAGCTAAGATTCCCAAGATCACAGTTCAAAGCCAGCTGAGGCAGGAAAGTCTGTGAGACTTTTATTTATCTTCAATTAACCACCAAAGAGCTAGAAGTAGAGCTGTGGCTTAAGTGGTAGAGCATCAGCCTTGAACACAAAAGCTAAGGGACAGCATCTCGGCTCTGAATTTGAGTGCCAACACTCAAAAAAAAAAAAAAATTGAAATAAATGTTTCCAAAGTCTCCTTCAGCCCTGTAACTCAAGCCAGAGGGCTCTGGGAATCTGTTTTGCCCTGTCTCATCCTGACTTCCCATTCCCACTTGCCACATAACTACAGGGGCTGCATTGGTCAGAACCACTCAGTAAAGTCATTTCCTTGAGGCCAACCAAAATGGATACCTAGCAACATTCACCTCTGCAACTCACAAAAACCCACAAGCAAGCAAAACTGCCAACCCTACAAGACACACCCACCCCTTGCGCTGGTTCCATGGAGAGAGTTCCATAACGGGTAAAGTTTTCATCTTCAGACATCTGCAAAATGGATTTGGTCACGTCCAGTTCCAGAATTGGGACAGTTCGGTTTGGTTTAAAGGTGACAGACCTGCACTGCGTTCCCCACACAAGAACTGTCATACCCATAATGCAATAGTCACGTGGGGACTTAATGATTCTCAGTCTACATAAAAGCTTCCTTGTGAGCCATATCCAATCTCTATAAGCTACCTGCATCACATATTTTTATGAGCCTACATTTTGGTGCTCTGAGCCTACGATGCACATAATTTTCAATTATGTCAGGGCAGCCCAGGATCGCTGCCTATATAACATTACTGGTTGGAGGAAATGAGACTCGGCCCTGCTGCCCAGAGAGAACTAACCGAATCCAGATGCTAGAAGACAGCCACAACCCCGCAGACTGGCAGAGACCCGGCCATGGCAGCCCCAAACACCCAATCCCAGTGCAACCCGATGCCACAGAGCAAAGCTCAGCTGTGTCCAGCCCTTGACTTCTAACTGGCATTTGGGCAGATGGAGTGCCTTTGGCGAATGTTAAATAGTATGTCAGGATTTCTTTTTTTTTTTTTTAAGGATGTTATTACCCTCCTCCCAAAATGATGGGTGCCCCCATTTCCTTTATCTTCTACAATTGGTCCTTATTAATAGAGAAAATAAATACATAAAGGGAACAAAAAGGAAAGGAGGTACTATTACAGCCTAAAGGAAAATCTTTTTCCTTCCTGGAGACATTAAAAAGCAGGAAATTCTATTCTGTGGGACCCTAAAGGAGGACCTGAAAGAGGAGGCATCTCAGATTTACAGAAGGGTTGGAACACGATGTCACATTTTCTCCCAACAGTTGGCATTCAGGTTTAGATCCTTTGGGGAAGGGAAGGAAGAATTCCCACCATCCCGCTATGAAAACACTGGGCTTCTCCCCTCATCCTCTCTAGTTATCCAATGTGGAAATTATGAATTGCCTGCAAAAACATTAAGCTTTTCAACAAATGGCAATCAAATGGGGCTGTGGGAATTCTGACATTGGAAACTGCTGAAATAAGAGTCTGCTCAACTTTCATTCAATTTAAAAAGAAAGAAAAAAAGCCATCTTGGCTTAAGCAGTTCATCCTTTGTTTAATAATAATGTTCTAATCATGGCCCATTAAGGTTGTCTCCAAAATCATATTTTATGATACGTCTCTGGGCAAAGTCTAGTGATGTATTCAGGATACGAAAGGCCTCATTGGAATCAATGCAAGCGATAAACATAAGGTAAGCATCTCTAATTTCTTCCCTTCCCTGCATCTCTCTCAGTCAAAGGAACAAGGTAAGGCACTTGGGGAAGATATCCCAAGACCCTTCCATAAGAAGCCACCTTCAGGAAACAGCTTTAGTGGTCACCTGTCCCTCCTGGGACAGGCCAGAGAGAACCTGCTGGCACATATCACCTGCATCCTCCCAGCTCCTCCACTGGAACACCTGTCACCTGACATCTGCTAACTGAGGGCTTTGTACACAATCTTTTTAAAACAGAAGACGTCAAAGGACAATGAAGGTGCTGATGATAGCAATGATGATAAAGCTGCCAGGAAACTAGCAGTAGTGGTGCACACCTATAATCCCAACTACACAGGAGACAAGAGATAGGAGGACCATGATCCAAAGTCAGCCCAGGCATATGTACAAGAACCTAGCTAAGAAAACAAACAAGCTGGACGCTGGTACTCATGTCTGTTATCCTAGCTGCTTGGGAGTAAAGGAGGAAGGGTTGAGGTCTTAGGATTGTGGGTCAAAACCAGCCTGGGCAAGAAAGTCTGTGAGACGCCAATTAACCACCAGAAAACCAGATGTGGAGCTGAGGTTAAAGTGGTAGAAGGCTACCCTCAAGCAGAAAAGTTCAGGGACAGCACCCAGGCCCTGAATTCAAGTCCCACAGCCAAAAACAAACAAACAAACAAAAAAGCTCACAGAACTCCAGGCCTAGGAAGTGTACAAGGCTCTGAGTTCAAGTCCCAGTAACTGAAGAAGATAGAAAAAAGAATGAAAGAAAGAAAAAAGCCCCGATTCCTTCCACTGACCCTATTCCACAGATGGTCAGGCGAGTAGAGACCACATCTCTTCCTTGTTCAAGGCAGGGCTGGCACACTCTTTCTATAAAGCACTTGTCAATGAATATCTTGGGTTCTGTGGCCACACCATCCATGCAGTGACGATTTCATGCTGACATTGACAGCATCTCCAGGCCAGTCCTGCAGGTGTCTGGTCATGGCTGATTGCCAATAAATCTTACTTAAGCATATTGCAATTTGAATTTCATATCATTTCCTTGTGTCTTCTCTTGGTTCCATCAATCCTTTAAAAATACTAAGTCTTTCTTCACTTACAGGGCATATTAAAAACAAATGGCAAGCCAGGTTTGGCCAGGGAGGGAGGGGGGCACAGCTGCTTGTCTCTACCTTGGCGAATGAGTGCATTAAAGGCCTCCAAAGCCATGTTGAATGGGACGTCATCCCCGTCCAAACAGCCAAACACAATCAAGTAAGAAAATGCATTCGGTGACTCAAAAGCAACATTTTAGATTGAATTGTCCAGACTCAAGCTTTGGAGGGGGGGAAAAAATTGGCAAAGAACCCAAGGCCTAAGTCCGAGATGCAAAGTCAGAAGGTTTAACCACTAGACGACAATTTCACCAAAATAACTATCCCACCTTCCCCAAATGAAAGTCGAAGAGATCCCTGAGCAATTCTGACTGGAAAAAGCTCTCAGCCTCCGTCCAGGGATACTGGTGATGTGTCATGTAACGTCACATCACGCCAAGAAAAGAGAGCAACAGGTGGCCCTTCCTCAGGGGGCAATCAATCCCACAACTAGGAGCCCTAATAACTCGTTTCAGAAGCTTCTGTCTCCAGAACATCCCAACAAACAGAACTGACACAGAGAACCAAGCTGAGATGAGGTTTACTAATTGCCAGCTCTGCGCACCCCATCCGTCCTGGGCTCAGTGTGCATCATCACAAAGGTCACAGTTGGAAGAGGTCAGTCAATGTGAGCCTGAGCAGACTGCTCCAATTAATCACCAAAAACAAAAACCCAGAAGTGGAGCTGTAGCTCAAAGCAGTCGAGGACTAGCCTTAAGCACAAAAATTCAGGGACAACACCCAGACCCTGAGTTCAAGTCTCAGGAAATCAAATTAACTGAATGTATCCTCATGATGGATTGCCACTGTTACGGCTTCCTAATTCATTAGTTCCAAAAAGCTTTACAAGGTTTGTTTCAAATAAAATGGAAAGCCATTATTCTGTCTATATACCCAGAACCAAGAGTAGGACCAGCCAATCACATCCAAAGCCATGAAATTTTCCTCACCTTGAAGGTGACTTACTCCTACCCTCCCCAGTGAGGCCTTCCCAAGGGCTGCTTAGACCTGCTATCCTGCAAGCTGACCAGGCAGAGGAGGCAGAACTGGAACTCTTGCTTTCACACTTTACAAAGGAAAAGGCAACTAGAGGCCTCAACATACCAGAAAAGCGTACTATTCAAGAAAATAGATGGCTCATGTATCCAACAGAGGTCCCTGCAGTTTCTTTGGAAACACCTGCTGTAGAACATACCTAGCGCATGTGCACATGCACACATGCACAGATGCATGCACATGCATACGCACACGCGCGCACACACACGCACACACACACACACACACACCTGCTAAAGAACAGGCCTGCCTGACTCTTTTGAAGCATGGCCCTTCTTCAGAAATAGGAGTCAGAAAGTCCAGCCCATCTTCTTTGAACAAGCGGTTTTTTCCTGGGAACCAAGAAACCCTGATTTGCCCCCCACTGATGAACATACAAGAAATTGTAATCACCATTTGCAGTCTGTTCTGTTCTCTACATCCATCTCCCTGCAGTTAGCAATGATCCAATGTACCAACTACTAAAGCCAAAGCTGTGGAATGTCTTATAGGTCCCTTCAGCATCCAGCACTGTATCACTGAAATGTCTGACCAATTTCCCTGCAGATACTGCAGGTATACATGATTAGGCTGCATTGTCCTAGATTCAAACATACTACTGGTATTTTGGAAAAACTCAAGAAGTTTCTAGACATGACCATGTCTATAATCTAAGATCTGAAGCCAGTCCCAGCAGAAATCAAATAAAAATCCAGAAAAATCAAGTAAAGCCAAAAGGGCTGGGCACTGGCTCATCAGATAGAACATCTTCCTAGTGAGGGAGAAGCCCTGAGTTCAAACCCTGCTGCCACTGAAACAAACAAATCATTTAAAATGCTTTCCCTACCTATCAAATGTGATTGCATGGAAAAAGTAATTCAGGAAAGTTTAATTTCTGACTATTGGAATGCTCGCCTAAATCAAGTAGTGTGCTACAGGTTACTTAGGAAAAGAAAACCAAAGTTCTTAGAAGGCTGGAACAAACTAGAAGAACAAATAAAGTGATACATATTCAGTAAGATGTTAAGAGTTTTTTAAAAACCTAATGTAGTAGGAACTTAGAAAACTTTCCTTCAAGTCACCATCCCATTTCTAACATGAACATGGAGACAGTGGTAGGATTTAATAGCCCTGACCTCTGTTTTTATGGGTCCATGAATGTAAGATTTTAAATATAAACCTTTTCACACAGACCTTTTCAATCACAACAATCTAAAAGGTCCCAGTAGTGCCACTTCATATTTAGAAAGTGTCTTAGACTTGAGCCAGCTAATTGGTGGCTCATTCCTGTAATCCTAGCCATTTGAGAGGCTAAGAGCTAAAGGATCACAGCTTGAGGCCAACCCAGGCAGAAAAGTTCCCTAGACTCTGTTTCTAACATCAACCAACAGAAAGCTGGATTGGAGGAATGGCTCAAGTTGTAGAGTACCAGCTGAAAAATAAAACTGAGCAAGGGTAAAACCTTGAATTTAAACCATAGTGCTGGCAAAAATGATGATGATGATGATGATGATGATGATGATGATGATGATGATGATGATGATGATGATAGAAATAGGGCTGGGAAGGTGGCTCAGTGGTAGAGTGCTTGCCTCGCATGCATGAGGCACTGGGTTCAATTCCTCAGCACCACATAATCAGATAAGGCTGGAAGTGGCGTGGCGCTGTGGCTCAAGTAGTAGAGCACGAGCCTTGAGCTGAAGAGCTGAGGGAAAGCGCCCCCAGGCCCAGAGTTCAGGCCCCACGACCGACCAAAAAAAAAAAAAAGGCAAGAGAGAGAAGGGAGGGAGGGAGGGAGGGAGGGAGGGAGGAAGGAAGGAAGGAAGGAAGGAAGGAAGGAAGGAAGGAAGGAAGGAAGGAAGGAAGGAAGGAAGGAAGGAGAGTATCTTGGACTTGATAAGTACACTGGCAATGTAGTTATGAATCAATGAACTGTAAAATAAATAAGTAGAAAGGCAGAACTAATATCTAATAAGGAGGACACTAAGGCGGTAGAGCAGGAGAGCAGGACTTTTTGCCTGAGGTGACAGGTCTGCTGGCAGACAAGGGCCCAGGGCTGTTATCTTGTTCCCTCTTACTCCTAACTCCCTTTGCCTTCTCTGTTCTCTGCTAGGGAAAACCATTCCTGAACTCCACCGGTGAAGGGTGTCTCTGAACAGATGATTAAAGATACATCTGTGTCCAGAGTACCAAACCCTCCTTCTCCAGAATTTACCATCGCTCCCTCCCAGACACGTGGACAAACGTTACATAATGTTCCTCTAAGTAAATCTTTCTACCGGAGCCACTGAGGCTCTAAAATATTACTCTAAAATATTACTCTAGGGGCTGGGAAGGTGGTTCAGTGGTAGAGCGCTTGCCTTGCATGCATGAAGCCTGGGTTTGATTTCTCAGCACCACATATACAGAAAAGGCTGGAAGTGGCGCTGTGGCTCAAGTAGTAGAGTGTGAGCCTTGAGCAAAAGCAGCTCAAGGACAGTGCCCAGGCCCAGAGTTCAAGCCCCAGGACCGGCAGGAAAAAAAAAAAAAAAAGAATAAAATATGACTCTAAAATTAAAAAAAAAAAAAATCAACCAAAATTTGGGATTTACTGTGTTCTTTCCCTGCCAGACAGTCAACTCTTTCCTCTCAAGTCTGGGGTCCAGATCTTCTTTCCTTCCTTCCCCAAAAGTCACTTTTCAAATGGGTCTGGAAACCTCTTTTCCCAGCCCAGCCCTTTTTCCACTTTTTTCCATTCACTGACCTCTCCTATTTCTTCACTGGACAAGCTCTTCACCACACTCGGCCAATATCTGTATTGGACAAGAAGGGAACTTGGCTTCTACCCCAACAACCTGTTAGCACCTACTCTCTGTCAGTGAGGGTTAGATAGTCTGAAGCCTGGGAAAGTCAGCTTAAACACTGTCAATGGGACAAAAAACTAAAGAGTGTTACAAGAATGAATCTGAAGAAGGAAACAGAAACACTGTTGAATGATTAGCCAGACTTTATAGCTCACACCCGAAATCCTGGCTTCTCAGGAGGCTGAGATCTGAGGGTTGCTGGCCACCAATTCTAGCCCAGGCAGAAAAACTCATGAAATTTTTTATCTCCAATGTGCCACCAAACAAAACAAAACAAAAACTGGAAGTGGAGGTGTGGTTCAAGCGGTAGAGCACTAGCCTTGAGCAAAAAAGCTCAGGGACAGCATTTGAGCCCTGAATTCAAGCCCCAGAACCCGCACCAAAAACTAAAATTAAAATTAAAAATAACTGCTCCACTGTGACCAAAAGTCCAGGTCTACGTAGTTATGTCTCAAAGTTGTGATCCAACCCCAATATTAACTGGCACACCAAGCAGCGGCTATGGGTTTCAAGCCAGTATCAACTCTGCCATACTCAGGTCCCTAAACCAAAGATTGGAGGATGTGAAGCTATTAGAAGGATTGGAAAGGACACATCTTTGCCCTCCTAGATCACCAACCCTCAGCCTCCAGCCAGAGCCCTGCAGCTCACCCCTTGTGCCCCACCCTCCAAGCTGATGACAAACAAGCAATCAATACTCTTGAGCTACCTCGGGAACCTCCCATGGAGAAGCTGGCCAGACACCATCTACCTTTAGGCGGATAAACAACTGGCATTCTTTCATGTATTCCCCACACTTTTTAACACTTATACAAAAGCCAAGTAGAGCCCAGTTCATTGAACTTCTGTAGTTATTGCCTGTGTTTTCATCGCATGGTGATGCGCAAATCAGAAAATGAGCTGGAAGACAAGGAGCAGTCTGGAATGACTGCAAGTCCGGCGGAATGTCAAATATCGTGGCATCGTAAAAGGTGCCAAGTCTGTTATCAAGCTGGATGAATAAAATATGGTGCATCCGTCAAAGGGAATACAAAGCAGCAATAAACGTAAGTATGGCACACGATGGGTATGTATGATCCCTGAAAACACTAAGCTAACTTAAAGACTGCTGGAAGACTGGGTGTGCCTCATGCCTATAATCCTAGTTACTCAAGAGGCTGAGATCTGAGGGTCGCAGTTGGAAGCCAGCCCAGACAGGAAAGTCCACAAGACTCCAACTAACCAGTAAAATCTCCAGTTAATCAGTAAAAAGCCACAAACAGATATATGGCTCAAGTGGTAAACTATTTGCCTTGAGTGGAAAAAGCTAATGGAGACTATAAGGCCTTGAGTTCAAACCCCAGTACGAGCACCAAATAAATAAGAGCAGAGTGGAAATGGAGCTTCCTTTTGAGCAAAAAAAAAACAGCTAACAGGCCAGAGTTCCAGCAGCAGTGTGCGTGTGTATGTGCCCACACACACAAACACAGGGCAAAGAAGGCAAAGGGGTTGTCCAAAGCAAAGATAGGCGTAGGGGTTGTCAATAGGCAACTCAGAAATCCATATGGGACAGCCCTATCTCCATTATCTGCACCTCAGTTTTCAAACTGGGCAGGCAATTGCCCAGTCTCTTGGCTGGCTTGTCATTTATTTACCCTCAAATGGCAATCCATGCAAATGAAACGAAAAGCAAGAATTGTTTTAGGTTGGAAGCAGTAATTATTTGTGGTGTTTGGTTTGTTTTTTTCTTCCAACTACATTGAGGTCTTGTGTAAGCACTGGTGAACAGGTATGCATCAGGTGCCCTTTGAGAGATACAGAGAGTGAGGGACAGGTCCTGATGTCCAGGAAGAGTATTTTCCAATTGCAGCTGGGATTTCTGTTTTGTTTAGTATTTTGGTGCCAATCCTGAGGGCTTGAACTCAGGGCCCAAGCGCTGAATATTTTTGCTCAAGGCTAGCACTCTACCACCTGAGCCACAACCTTGTTTATGGCTTTTTATTAAAAAGTAGTGTATAAGAATCTCACAAACTTCCAACCCTGGCTGACTTCAAACCACGATCCTCAGATCTCAGTCACTGAGAAGCTAGGATTGTACAGGCATGAGCTAACGGCATCTGGCTATTGTCTGGTGTTGGGGGTTTTTTTTGTTTGTTTTTTGTTTCTTAATTAAAAATTTTCAATTCCTTTTCTCCAAGGCTGAGGCACACAAAGTTTGGACTTTTTCCAAACAGGTTATCTTTGCAGTTCCGTATTTCCCCTATGTTCTACAACAAAAGACAACCAAAGATCTGGCAGTCAGGAGCAATGAATTTATAACTCCTTTCGTCGGCCTCCTAGGAAGCAAACGCAAGTTAGCCTGGCTCAAGGCCTCCGACTCCAGCTAAAAACACCATCCTGGGCTATGATTTCTCTTCCTTTATCACATCTGAAAGTGGCCAGGTCTCCCTGTCCTGTCCAAATTTTGATGGTCAAACTCTAGCTGTGACAAGCAGGTAGACTAGAGATGGTCCTTAGTGCTACTCCTGGAAGTCGGAAGGTCAGCTTGGCCGCCAGGTAACTTCGCTCTTCTCTCAGGGAGCCAGCTGGGAGTGGAGATTTCCACCAGGCTGACCTGCAGGCCCCCACCCCCACCCCAGCACCACTAAGTGTCATCATGCTGTAACAAATTACTCCTAACCCAGGATTAAAGTCATTCAAAATCCCTCCTAGAGAGCAAGGAAGTAAACATTCTCTCCTGAGACTCTGCCCAGTTGTTCCCCATGGTAATCCCTGTGTCTATTTGCTTCATCTGGGAGGTCTGCAGGCCCATCCGGGCCCACTCTGCTTTCAGACATAAGCTAAATGCCTCAATTGTCCACCAGGCCCGTTACAAGATGATGGCAGGCTTTCTGTCCCCCGAGGCCTTGCACAATGGGTCCCTGTGCCCACATACACTTCTTGTCTGCCTGCAGACACGACTGCCCTAATCCTGGTCACTCAAGGAAGTCCACACCCCGAATTCCTTCCTCGAGGTCCCCAGAGACAAGCAAGGATGGGGTACAACACAGGCTCAAGTCAGGGAAGCGGGGCTCTGGCCCCAACTCGAGGAAGGAGGCTGCATCTGAGGGCAGACTGAATGGGGTCAGAGGAGAGGGGAGAAGAAGAGGAAAAGATACAGAGACAGGCAAAAGAGCAGGCTGCAAGCGAGAGAAGTGGCTGGGCCCCCCCCCCCCCCCCGGCCTGTAGCTTCCCTTAATAAACTAGCAGGAGATATTTCCAGCACAATAAGCTCATTTGGGGAAGGAAATACGGTTTTGTTCACTTCCCAAGTCACCACTGAAACACCGGGAGATTCCGGGCACTTCAGACATACAGAGCTGTTTTAGTTTTTGTTTGGCCTTTAATTTTATACACATTCTGCCTACTCTATGCCAAGAAGCAGAGAGCAGAACAATGCATGTTATAATCAAAGTCGGTGATTTGAGGTGATAAGGATCTTTTGGGGCTGTTGTAAAGTGAGACTTTCTCCCTGGAGAGAGACCAGCGCAGAGCAGAACTGACAGCATGTTCTTTGACGTGTGACCCAACAAGGAGAGAAACTTGGGGGGGGGGGGGGGGGGGGGGTTGGGGAACATACAGAATCCCCCAAAATAAAGACACCAAATTTACAAATCTGCTTCCAAAAGGAAAAACAAAAACAAAAACAAAAAAAGGAATCACCAGTTAAAGATGTAGATGTGGTTGGCATGGCTAACTCCTTAAATGGCCTGCATGTTCCCGGGCCAAGGCCTGGGCAGCCAGTCAGGGCTAGCAGGCCTTTCTCCACTGCTCTCTTGCCTTTGCCTTCACGGTTTGTCTTTAAAGGAACTTGGCTCAGGAAGGAGCAGTAATGATCTGAAGCTAACCACTTAGCTCATTAGTATGTCCTGTGGACAGGCAAAATCAATTCCAACAGCATCAAGTTTGGTTATTCCCTCCCCACAAGGTCTGCGCTATTAATAGCAAGAAAGTTTCCCAGGCTTTGGTTTATTTGTAATCCTAACCAGGCCTGACCACAAAACCCAGCCATCTCTACTTCTAGAGCTCTGTGGAATCTTGAAGACAACGATTTCAGATCTTTTTTTTTTTTTTTGGTTCGGTCGTGGGGCCTGAACTCTGGGGCTGGGCACTGTCCCTCAGCTCTTCAGCACAAGGCTAACGCTCTACCACTTGAGCCACGGCACCACTTCCGGCTTTTTTCTTTTTGCTTATGTGGTGCTGAGGAATCGAACCCAGGGCCTCATGCATGCAAGGCAAGCGCTCTACCTCTGAGCCACCTTCCCAGCCCCCGATTTCAGATCTTTTTTTAAAGGGAACAAGAAGGGAGAAGCAGTACTCCGGACCTCCTACATGTTAGGCAAAGGCTCTACCGCTTGAGCCAGGCCCTCAGCAATTTTTGCTCTGGTTTGCTTTGCAGACAGGGTCTCCTGCTTTTGCCCAGGCCAGCCTCCAATCACAGTCCTTCTGTTTCTGCCTCTCTCAAGGATAGTCGAAGTTAAGGGGCAATGTGCTATCATGCCTAGCCCCGGTCAGTAGTGGACGATGTGGAAAGAAGGCTGACCTTACAAGAGAGGTAGGAGGGCTTGCACCCTGAAAAGCGCGAGGTAAGCCAAGAGTAAGAAACAAATCCTATCTTTTTACCCATCTGACCCAGCTCCTGGGCTCTCTTCACTCAGGCTATCCCTCACCTTTTCTCTTCATCATCAAATTGGCTGACAAAGGGTTCTAGAAGGAGCATGTTGGTCAAAAAAAAATTTTAAACCTACAAACTTTAAAGCCTAGGTCAGGGCAGGTGGCTCCATGGTGGAACACATGCTGAATGTGCACACGCTCCTGGGTTCCACGCCAGCACCAACAGAAAGAAAAGAAAAAGAAAACAATCTACTGGACTATGGTAGTCCAGCAGCATCAAAAGATCAAAGGCAAGGGCACAGGCTCAGGAACACTATAAGACCTGGGTTTAAATCCAGGGTCTGCAGCTTGGCACTTGCAGGGTCTTAGGCAAATGACTGCACCTATCAGCCTCTGCATCCTAGGTTATAAATGAACTGATGTAGGTTTCACACTGAAGAATGTGAATCCAGGAAGTAAAAAGGGAGAAGAGGAAGAAGGTGATTTGTGTATAGTCAACAGAGGCTGGTGGGGTTGCATACCAGATTAACAAACCAGAGGATAACCAGCCCACTATTCTTGTTCACCGGCAAAAGAGCCAGTAAGGATGGACTGACTCCTCCAGCTACTCTAAACAGATTCCTCTTCCTCTCTTTTTGCCTAGGAAAGGGGTTTCACCGTCACAATTCAAAGCCAACAGTTTAAGTTCCCCTCAAATGCCTGCCTGAGGGAAAAGCCCATGTAATGGCATCTGGGATGTAAAAAGCAGGAAGTGAAACTTGGTCCCTGCTCAGGTGAAGATGAGTATCATCATCCCACATGAGAGGTCTTTCGGAGTTCAACCCACCTCTCCCTGTAGACACAGGGGCACAAGATACAGGGCACAATACCAGGAACAGGGAACTAAGCCACTGCCTCAGCACATTCTCCTGAACAACTTTCAATGCCAGTGAAGTTAGGAAAACCCCTAGAGCCTCGCTCTCCTTGTTCCCCTCCCTGGGAAGGGACCCTGCTGTCAGGACCAAACAGGCCAATGACCCCCTAAGGCTATTCAGACATTTGCAACCCAAGCTCCCTAACTCTACCCCTTGTCAAAAACGTACTTCTAATACCTGCCAAGCGCAGACATCCTAAAGAGATGGGGTCCTCTTTAAAGAGAGGATGTGAAAGTAGACCATCTAAAGCAAAAGAGCTTGGGTAAATGACCTTACCACTCTCCTCTCTTCTCTCTCTCCCTCCCTCCCTCACTCCTTCTCTCTGTCCCTCCTTCCCCCTCTCCCCCTCTCTCAGCACAGGTTTTCTCGTCTGTAAAATGGGAACGTAAACAAACAGTCATGTCTCAGAGTTCTTGTAAGGATCAAAGGCTTGGCACGGTGCCTGGCGCCTGGCAAAGTGCTTAGTAAATGCTAGCTATTATACTATTAGCTGGCTATTATATTGCTATTAATATAATCAGTATCATCAGAATAAACCCACTTGAGTTATTGCAAGATACTAAATCACTCAAAAAGCAAATCCCTAGAGAGATACACTGTACAATGGCTAAAGGGAAATGAATACTTCAGGCTAGGTTAAAGCAAAGTGACCTGACACATTCCTAGTTACCCAGCTTCCAGCTCTTCCAGCCCTACACCTTATTCACTCATTTCCTAGCTTTCTGGTTAAGTGGAATTTTCCTGCTCATCCATTTGGGCTCCTCCCAGGTACCCAGGCTCAGCTGCAGGCAGGACTAGAGCTCTTAAGTCTCTGTCTCTCTCCCTACACTTTGCCTTGCATATTTAAGGACATATCCAAAATTTTGCAAGGCCAGCAGAAGTCAGAATGTGAGGGCAGAACACAGTAGACCCCCCAGGCAGGTAGAGCTACAAAGCACCCCACAGGACAGAGCCGTGCTGGACACTGAATGAAAGCCAGCAGCAGTTAGCTACTCAAGGACTCGGCTGTGCAGAGACCACTCAATCAGCATCCAATGTGCACAAGACAAAAATGAAAATGACAAAACAAAAATCTTTGAGTAACTGAAACTTTTCTTCTAGATGATAAGCCTATCATTTCCCCCCCTCCTCCATCTTTATTTAGACATGTCAATAAGATTTAAAATCTAGCCTGTTAAAAATATGGCCTCCAGGTTAGATAGTTGGGAAACAAATACAAAGAACTCTCTGGTGCCCCTGGCTTACTACCGTGAGGCATAAAAACCTGGGCCAGCCATTTAAGCACACTATTTCAGAAGGAAGGCCAGCCCCTAGTTTAGTTCAAAGATTCTGTGGATTTCTACCTACACTGGACATGTTCTTCAAGAATGAGGAGCGATCAACAGAAGAGGTGACACTGATCAAGGTACACTGTATTCATAAATAGATTGTAGTCACAAACGGAATTAAAATCCTTCTGTACAAGTACTAATAAAAAACAATAAAAGATAAATTAGGGACTAGGAATGTGGCTTAGTGGTAGAGTGCTTGCCTAGCATGCATGAAGCCCTGGGTTCAATTCTTCGGTACCACATAAACAGAAAAAGCCAGAAGTGGTGCTGTGGCTCAAATGGTAGAGTGCTAGCTAGCCTTACCACACAGGGGCTCAGAGACAGAGCCCAGACCCTGAGTTCAAGCCCCAGGACTGGCAATAAATAAATTAAAATAATAAAATAAAATATAAATTTAAATCTAAATAATATGTAAACAAAAAATTTGTATACCTTGCCCATGTAATTGTAACCCCTCTGTACAGTATTCTCACAATTTAAAAAAAAGAATGACCCTCCAATATATATATATATATATATTTGTAATAAAATTCTGAAGTTAAAAAGACAATAACAATCTCAAAAATAAAATGAAGCCAGACACTGGAGGCTCACGCCTGTAATCTTAGCTCCTTAGGAAGCTGAGATCTGAGGACGGCAGTTTGAAGCCAGACTGCACAAGAAAGTTCATAAGAGTCTTATCTCCACTTAACTGTTACTAAAAAAGCCAGAAGTGGAGCTGTGGCTCTAGTGGTAGAATGCTAGCCTTGAAGGGAAAAAAAAGTCAGGAACAGCACCCAGTCCACGAGTTCAATCCCCAAGACAAGCACAAATTAATAAATGAATTAACTATTTAACTAATTAATTAAACAGTGCAGCCTGAAAACCAGGGGAGACAGGGAAGGCCTAGCAAAAGTCCCTGGGGGAGGTTAGCTCTAAAAACTGTGGTTTAAAAAGTGCTTGAAATCCAAACCACTAAGTATTTCCCAAGAGATGCTGAGCATATTACTTCACTTCTCTGAGCCTCAGTCTCCTTTTATAGAATGGGAAGTAATAGCTCTTTCCATCCGATTTGTTGCCAAAACATGGCTGTAGGTAACAGCTTAGAGTAGAACCTAGAATGCAGTCATTGCTCAGGCTACTGGACTCTTGGAAAATTATGCCTATACTCCCAGCACCTGAGAGGCTGGAGAAGAAGAATCTACTACACAGTGAGATTCTATCTTAATAAAACAAGTAAAATTTATTTCCTAGGAGGTTGACATAAAAAGAAAAGCTAGGTAGCGGAAAGAAAAACAGTAAGTAGCATTATATTTGCAATCCTACTTTATAAGGAAAGTTCTGTGACAGTCTACCCATTGTTTTTTGATCCAGCTGAGTTTTCAGGAACCTGTGCTAGAAGAACATGCAGACAACTAGCTCAAGGACACGGGATTTGCAAGTGAAGGTTATGCAGGAGGAACATCTTTGTCTCCCAATGCCTCGGGGCTGAGCATGCATGAATGTGTATTCAACAAATATTTATTGATGGCATCTCTTTGCCAGGCGTTCTGCTGGAGACTAGAAACAGAAGAAAAAGATCACAGGAAGTGAGAGTCAGGAGATCTGGAGGACAAATCCCAGCTCTCACCCAACCTGCTGTGTGAGGGAGGATGCATGGAGATTTGATCTCCCTGACTCTTCTTATTAAATAATTTCCTTCCACTTCCTAATAAAGTAAGTGAAAGGAACCCATTAAGCACTACCTAGCTAGTTGGCAGCTCTTGGCAGAGACTCGGGATTCATTCATTCATTCATATCCCCCCATGCCTTCCCTCCCTCCTATCTCCCCACACAAGTCCAAGTGAAGGAACCCATAAAACAAGGATACTAATTTCCCTTCAGAGGGCTATGGGGAGAACCAAATGAGGTATTAGAAAATAATGCAGCCATGAAGCATTATAAAAACACATGTCATTATAAAAGGGATGAAGCCTGCCTACACACGTAGCAGCCTCCTGACTGTTGGCACCATCAGGCAAAGCCAGCCTAGTCCGGCTCTGGGATGGACAGGGGAGCATAAGGGTGAGAGAAGGGAGGAAGACAGCCAGAAGATGGATGCAAAGAGGGACTGGGCTGGGTGGGACAGCAAGGCTTCTAGGAAGAGCACACAGCAGAAGTTAAATCTACACTGGTGAATAGACAGGGAGGCAGCATTCCAACTGCTTTCAAGATGGCACCCATGGCTTTGTCCTGGGCATAAGGCTTCTGCCTCTGTCTTCCACCCCACCAAATCCTGGTCAATCAGAGGCCTTTTCAAGTCTCAGTTTAAGGGGAGCAGTAAAGTAACATCGCTGCCTTTCCTGATCTTATTACCTTCAGGCACCCGAAAACGCACTCATTATCTCCAATAAACCACTAGAAAACCGGAAGTGGCGTTGTGGCTCAAGAGGTAGAGCACTCACCTTGAGCTGAAGAGCACCGGGACAGCACCCAAGCCCAGAGTTCAAGCCCCACCAACGAAAGGAAGGAAGGGAGGGAGGGAGGGAGGGAGGGAGGGAGGGAGGGAGGAAGGAAGGAAGGAAGGAAGGAAGGAAGGAAGGAAGGAAGGAAGGAAGGAAGGAAGGAAGGAAGGAGCGAGCAAACAAAATCAGCCAATTTTAACAATTCTTTTCTTTGAGTGGAGAGATTACAGAAAATTCTTTTCTTGCTTCTTTATATTTCCTTTAAAAAAAATTTATCTGAAATTAAAACAGTTAAATATATATATATTATCAGACTGGGGACATGGCTCAAGTGGTATGCTGCTAAGCAAGCACAAGGCCCTGAGTTCAAATCCCAAAACTCCCAACACACACACACACACACACACACACACACACACACACACACCATCAAGACGGCTATAACTTAACTTACATAGAACATAAGGCCAAAAGAGTTACCAAGATTGGTGACATTTAAATCTGGCTACCAAAACCAGAAAGGCCAACTCTGCAGGGAAACTCTGGGGTCCGGGGACTTCACCACCACACCTGCTTTCCCACAAGGCCTGACAGACCACCAGGCCCACAAGAGCCACTTGCACAGGAGAGCACATTCCCTACCAGAGGCCTGCACCAGCATTCTCTCCTTTACTACCACATCTCCATCAGGCAGGCAGGCTGACCGTAAACCCTTAGACTCACCCCACACCAAGCATGTAAAGACACCCCTGCTGTCATCAAGCATGTCCAACAACATGTTTATTTTGCATTACTTGTCCACAGTCCATGGTATACTGAAAGTAAATAAGTCAGGGCTGAGGCCTCCAAGACAGCACCTTGGCCTGAAGCCACATGTAAAGCAGACAATGCCCAGGAACATCTTGCCCCGTCTTCCCCTAGCCTCTTCTAGCGCCTATAACCTTCCCATGATCCTGGGGAGAGAGTCTGCAGAAAGAACCTGGTTAGGAATTACAACCAATCGGAATATTAGGGAACCTGACCAATAAAGTGTCACCTTCCAAAGTACCTCATCATAAGAGGGCTAATTAATCAGCACACCTTAGATAATAAGAACCCCTAGACTTAGAGATATAGAGACGCACAGTGAGCCATCTAGGGAAGATGAGCAGTTGGATAGGATGATGGGGAAGGCAGCGGCAGATATTTCTGAGGGAACTTCACACTCACCCTTCCAAACGTCATTCTTTGCACTGGGGAGCCAAGAACCCAAAGAGGTTCTTGTCAGCCAGACTGGCAGGCTGTGGTCTGCTACTGGGCTACAACACTAAGCTGGCATTTCCTGCTACAAAGTGGCAATCCTAGTGGGCCCTGCCCACAGCTAAGCCACTGGGCTCTGCTCACCCCAAACAAGAGCACAAAATTCGGTATCAATACTACTTCCTGTCCCCCATGGGGATGTCTACAAAAGTGGCTCTGTTTCTGAGAATGAAGACTTTTGAAACATCTTGAACCACCCTGCATTTGCCAGGACGGTTGTGATCTTATGTGCTGTGTCCCACCACCTCCAGAAACCTACTGGGATTTATTCCTTCCCTTTGTGGCCCCTTTGGATGCTACTTGGGAGACTTCAACTACTCAGGGTAAATCTCTTTGCTTCCGGGTTATGGCTGCCCCCCAGGGTCATGTCCTGCTGACCTCTCTTTCTCTAGAAACTAGCATCAGAGCTGACAAATCCTTGGAGGCATAGGAAATGCACACACACAGGACAAACAGACGCCAGCTGTCCACCCAGGAGAGAATCCCCAGGACAAGTTCCAACAGATAGATTCAGGAGAAAGCCTGTAGAGGCTGCTCAGTCTCCCACCAGAGGCCCCTGGCCATCCTTAAAAACCATCTCATCACCAGCCCGAGAAGACCCCTCACTATCCAACCCAGCTGCTCAAAGGACAAAAAGGACACAACAGGATGACAAATCCCCGAAGCCACTAAATCTCTTCCCGCATCTTACTTAAATGGCAATCTTCACTGAGTATCTATTATGTGCCGCGCACTGTCCAGGGCTCAACAAGGATCATTCACCTTTACAACCTCTGACAGTATACACCCAGTGTATCTGTAATCTCGACTCTCTGAGTAATGTCTCCTGAGTCCATCTCCACAATGTCTCTCTCAACCATGTTCATCCATCCATGGCCAACAGCGGGCCTACTTTGCAGTAGGCACCCCAAGAACGATGTGTTGATTCTCCAAACATCACGTCACCCAGCGCCTTCCAACCCTCTTTAATGCACTGAGTGTTTGCAAAGTGACCAGGAAAAGAATGATTAAATACCCCAATAATTCCATATCTTCTTAGGACAGTCTCTCTGCCAGGCTCCTGCTCTCCAAAGTAACAGTGGTCAGAGGAAAGAAAGTTTGAGGGGACCACAAAGGGTCCACACACTTCCTCAAAAGTAAGGCAAAACGGGCTATATCCATGAGGGACCTGTGCCCCCTTGCTCCCTTCCTAGCCAGACTCTGACTAGAATGAGTGGTATCTCTGCCAGACTTTCATGCACAGGTGTGGCAGGCATGGCAGGAAGGGGGGTGGGGGGGAGAGGTTGAAAGGTATCCTGAGGAGGAGCTAGACCAGGAATGCTGGGCTCTGGCTCCACCCCTCATGGGTCACAAGGGAGAATGGCTGCTTCTGCTGACCACACAGGATCCCTCCCTGAAGCAGCCATCCTGGCTTGTGGAGGGAATCACTTAGACATCTCAGGCTCGGCCCAGTATTACTGCAGAATAAAACTCAAATCCCCGCATTTAGGAGAGTCTGACAAACCAACCCCAGGGAGACTGTGAAAAAAAAAATCATTTAGGAGGCTAACCATACACAACATATGTGGCTTTGTGGCAGCTGAGGAGGTGAGTAGCGATTCCACATTTGGGGGGGGGGGGGGGGGGGTTGGGGGGGGGGGGGGGTTGGGGGGGGGGAGAAGGGGCCAGACGCCGATGGCTCACACCTGTAATCCTAGCTACTCAGGAGTCTGAGATCGGAGGATCACGATTCAAAACCAGCTCAGGTAAGAAAGTCTATGAGACTTTTATCTTCAATTAACCACCAGAAAACCAGAAGTGGAGCTGTGGCTCAAAGTGGTAGAGCACTAGCCTTGAGCCTTAAAGAGATGGGGTGGAAGCCGGGCGCTGGTGGCTCACGCCTATAATCCTAGCTACTCAGGAGGCTGAGATCTGAGGATCGCGGTTCAAAGCCAGCCCGGGCAGAAGAGACCGTGAAACTCCTATCTCCAATAAACCACCAGAAAATCGGAAGTGGCGCTGTAGCTCAAGTGGTAGAGCGCTCGCTTTGAGCTGAAGAGCTGAGGGACAGCGCCCAGGCCCAGAGTTCAAGCCCCACGACCGACAAAAAAAAAAAAAAAAGAGGGGGGGGGGGGGGTGGAAAGGATTGTGTTGAGAATAAACTGGGGAGGGAGAGATTGCTAGTACAGAAATGCCCTCTCCTTGCCAAGGGTCCTTTGCTCTTTGGCAAACAGGAGCAAAAGCCTCAGGAAGTGGGCCGTCCTCTGGGTTTCTGAGCCGTGGGGCAGAGACACCACTGAGCTTACAGAACTGCCAGGCATCGCAGACCACAGGAAGCACACATGTCAGAATCAGGTGGGTAGCAAGACCATTCGGGTACACAAGTCTCTGAAGAGCTGGCAGGAGAGGAAGGTTGCAGGGCATTCTGCTTTGAAGGAGGCAAATCAGAACCATAATGGCCCAATGACTCCTTTCCTTGCCGCTCACCACCAGGGCAAATGAAGTCTCCTTATGGCAACTGATGGATTTAATTCTGGTCTAAGTCAGCTGGGGCGGAAAGAGAAAAGGAGCCGGAATAGCACCCTGCTAAGTCTTCTGGCTATGTCTGAGCCTCAGGGTGCATGTCTTGACATGCCACACCTTTCTTTACGAGGAAATGGAACAAGAACACACTCTTGAGACTGCATAAATGAGACCTGAACACACTGCCCTACCAGAACAGAACTGTCCATCCCTCCCCTCAGGACACAAGGACACATATTTGGGGTCTCCAGGAAACAGAATCACTACATTTCACAAAAGTTCAATTATGAGCAAACACAAGCAAGGTACCAGTGCCTCACACCTGTAATCGTAGCTATTCGGGAGTTTGAGATCTCAAGAGTGTAATTGGAAGCCAGTCTGGGCAGCAAAGTCCTTGAAACTCCAATTAAACACCCCAAAAGCCATAAGCAGAGCTATGGCTCAAGTGGTAGAGTGCCAGAGGCGTGAAAAAGCTAAGAGATAGCACGCAAGTCCTGAGTCTGTGCATTAGAACTGGCACACACACACACACACACACACACACACACACACACAAAAGCAAATACACAACACGGGACCTAGCTTGGAATCATTATGATCACTACTGATCAACAGTAAGCCCCTTCCACACCCCACATGCCTCAGAAACTCCAGCTGAGTCCTGCCAAGGTTAAGAGCCCCCTGCTCTGTCACCATCCTGTGACACCGAGCTCAACTGCAGGCACGCAACACATATTGATCCCCGTTCTTCACATATTGTTCAGATTTTGTGTTGCTTTTGTTTTTGTTTTCATAAAGAATGCCTATCATGCAAGATAAAGACTGCAGAAGCACTGCCGGTGTCTCTTGCTCTACCATTCTGTTTCAGCCTAATAATAAATAATAACACTTTGTGATTCTCTGGTGCCTTTCATCTAAGGATTTCAAAGTGCTCAGCAAACATTAACTAATTATTCCACATAGAATCCTGCAAGACAGCAGAGGAAAAAGGACTAGCATGGCCAAAAGAATCCAATATCGCTTACAACCAAGGATTCTAAACTCTCTCAAGGCCAAAGTTCTTCATGAGGGCCAAGAGGAGGAATCCACTCATCTCAGGATTATTAAGGCTTGGCACAGAGATTGCTGGATACTCTTGCTGATAGCATCAACAAGTAAAGCTCCAAGGACCAAGCATGGACCTCCATTCCAGAAACATCCTGGGTCTTGTGATGAAGCCTTACAAAACTACTACCAGTCTAAATCTAGTCCTTGCAGGAGTAATATAAAAACTGTGGGAAGTGGTGCTGTGGCTCAAGGAGTAGAGCGCTAGCCTTGAGCTGAAGAGCTGAGGGACAGTGTCCAGGCCCAGAGTTCAAGCCCTATGACCAACCCAAAAACAACAACAACAACAACCTATGTAACTACCATTGGACAATCCACTCAGGGAGCCTACCCTGGGCCAAAATCAGCTTGCTATGCCCAAGGCCAGGGACTTTATAGTCACTGGATCACTGGGCATTGGGAAGTTAATATGGAAGCATGCGCCTGTGTCAGGATTTTCACCACTAGCATTTCAGCTAAATGCTAACCCAGCACGCAGCTATTCCTGGGCTTCCCCACCAATAGAAAGACAAGCCAAAAGCTGGGCACTGTGGCTAATGCCTGTCATTCTAGCTATTTAGGAGGCTGAGAATCTGAAGATGGTGATTCAAAGCCAGATCCAACAGTAAAGTCCATAAAACTCTTTTCTCCAAGTAACCACCAAAAAACAAAACAAAAACAAAAGTGGAGCTATAGCTCAAGTGGGATAGTGTCCGCCTTGAATGAAAAACCTAACGAAGCGCGACAAGACCTGAACTCAAGCCCCAGTACCAACACACACACACACACGCACGCACGCACGCACGCACGCACGCACGCACGCACGCACGCAGCCAGGCTCTGCTGGCATCCTGCAGACTCAACTACTTTTCTTACCCAATTTTCAATAATACCCTTACAGGTTTATCAAGACAACTGAAAGCAGAAAGAGCTTCAGTCAGCCAGGCCTGTGACTGAATTTTCACAAATGAGTCAAAATTAATGAATACGGTGAATTGTTATTTTTAAGAAAAATATTTTTGGTCCCCTCAAGCATAATTATGCCCAAAATAGGCAAAGCAAATATTCCCTAGGCAGATCCTTAAAGAAATGCAGTAAAGAACAGTCCAGCCAGGCAGGTGCTTGTATGTAAATGACAGGGCTTCTAAAAGACCTGAATACACGTTAATGGAGCCTCTGGCAGCTCAACGCCCAGCAAACCCTTTCATCATAGAGAAGAGATGTTTCAGTTTGGGTCCTGACCAAATTACCTGTAATTCCAAAGTCCTCCGGCTCTCCTTCCTAAAATGCTTCTGCTCTCAGATCCTTTCTTTTTTTTTCTTTCTCCTTCCTCACTACCTTCACATAAGTTCACACCACCCCACCAGCCCCACCTGGCTGGATTCCTAACCACCTAGCCAGTACTTGGAGCAGGGCTGTAGGAATTCAACAAATATTGCTCACATAGGAAAGAAGAAACTCTTAGAATACGTTCTCCACTTGGCTACAGTTAGACTCAGACATTTTATGACTGGAGTAGTCAGTCCTGATGAAAATCTAGCCAGGCTTTATCCCACCCTCCTAAAGCAGTGTTTCTCCAAGGTCCCTGGCCAGGGAATTGTGGAAGGATACTTCTACTGATGCCTGGCTCTCATTGCCCATGAATGAAATGGGCTGCAATCTGGATAAGTTTCCTAAGTGGTTCTGATGGGTAGCTAAGTTTAGGAACCACTGGCATCAGGTACCACACTTGAGATGTAGCAGCAGCAGCAGCAACAACTGCTTGGGAGAATTGCAGGCTCTCAAGCCCCATCCCCGACCAATTGTATGGCTGGAAATGTCTGGAGAGCACAGAAGCCACGGCCCTTCATGACTGAGACCCTTCTGTACACCTGGCCTGAGAACTCCAAGTCTGGGTCCATGTACTTTCCTCCTCCAGGTGATAAAGTTATGGCTCACTGCCAAGGTGTAATCATTCAGGTAAGCACACTTTGCCCAGTTTCCCAGGAATTCTTATCCTCCCCTCCCTGCAGTGAATGCCCTTAATCACTTAGCCTACCCCAGCAAAAGCTAATTCTCTTCAGGATGGGCAGTGACTTTGACAGCAGGAAAAACTACCTTCCACTATTAACCCAGTGACTTTGGCCAAGGGCCTTAAATCTCTCTGAGCTTCAGCTCTGTTACCTGTAAAATGGGGCTGACACCTCCCATCTCCCTGAGTATTGAGATGGTATCTGTGGACTGACTGGAGGACTACTGGACGGGTAATTGGCACAGGGACTCAAGATGCAAATTATTCAACTCTTACTATCCTAATACTTGAGTCCCAAACTTCAGAATCATCTAGAGATCTCAAAACAGGTGACTCCTGGCTCCTCCCCACAGGGGGTCCTGAGCATCAGGATAGCTATGAAAACTCTCCAGGTAATTCTCATGTGCAGCAAGCTGGGCGATTCCCCCATTCTTACTCAGTAGAAGGCAAGAGGGATGGCTCCACAAGGAATTACTGAGACAAACCAGTGGCTCACACTAGCTCACACTCCTAGCTAACTCAGGAAGCTGAGATCTGAGGATGACAGTTTCAAGCCAGACCAGGTAGGAAAGCCCATGAGACTCTTATCTCTAATTAACAAGCAAAAAGCCACAAGTGGGTGAAGTTGTGGCTCAAGTGGTAGAGTGCCAGCCTTAAGTGAAAAAGTTAAGGGGCAGCACATAGGCCCTGAATTTCTCTCTCTGTCTCTCTCTCTCTGTGTCTCTCTCTCTGTCTCTCTCTCTCTCTCTGTCTCTCTCTCTCTCTCTGTCTCTCTCTCTCTCTCTCTCTCTCTCTCTCTCTCTCTCACACACACACACACATACACACACACTAAGCCATATAACCCAGTATTATGAAAACGCCGGCCCCCAAGATCCCTTACCTGGCTGCCCTACCCCAGCCAAGGTCACTCACTACTCAGCAATCACAGAAGCCATTATAGAAAAACTTCTTGTTCCCCAAACTCCATTCTCCTATCCCCAATGGTATACACCAGTTGACTAGCAAGGGGAGTACTGAAAGTGGAACCCACCGTGGCTTGTGGGTGACACAGAGGGGTACAGTCAAAGAGCAGCCAAAGATTTAAGACCTCCATGTGAAAGGTAAGCGGACCTGTGCCTCGTCTTTTACCGTCTCCTTGTCTCCTTAATTACCTAAAAGAACAGTGCGTGCTATGGAGTAGGTCTGGAGAAAACCTTTCATCTCTCCCTGGAGGCTCTCCCAGGGAGACTCAACAGGTTTTCTTAAATGTATGAAAGGGTCTGTCCAGGAATGCTATCTTTAATTTACCATCCTCTGAGGAACATGAACTGAGAAGCAAAACAAACTTGACAATGGCCCTTTACAGTTTTTTAAGTACAGACAAAAAAAAAAAAAAAAATCTCTGCCATGGAAGTTATCTGGTACCAACCAGCTCAAGGAGTGAGGGCAAGTGGCCAGGCTTCCCCCCAAGTGCACCTTGAGAGATATCATCTCTTCAGCACACCAGGATGTGTCCTAGAAGCTCTGGAGACACTCCCCACCCCCCCTCCGCCCTGTCCCCAGAGACCAGCATCTTGTATTTCCCAAAGAATTTTCCAGAAGCCACATCCATCAGTGGCACAAGATGTCTTTTGCACAGAACACCAAATGGACAGGTATAATGAATCCAGTGCAAGTCTCCAGGGCCGAAAACCTAGAACCATGGAGAATCCACGCCAACAACTCATCAAAACGAGGCAGGGGATTTGCAAAGACCTTTCAAAGTAACTCAATCCAGACAGAGCACAGGCTGCCCTGGACTACCTTCACCACCCAACTGGAAAAAGGCTGGGAGAACAGTGTCCACTGGAAAGAACAAGGACTCCAAGAAAACACTCACATCAGAGAGGAGCAAGCAACAGGGGAGATCTCAGTAGATCAGATGTGAATTCCCATCACTCCACAACTGGATTTTTCCCAAAACCAAGAACCACTCCTGGCTTGAGCAGTGGCTACTCACACACAGGACCTTGCTCTGAGCGAGGTTTAAGAATAGGAGGGTGAGGGGCTGGGAAGGTGGCTCAGTGGTAGAGGCTTGCCTTGCATACCTGAGGCCCTGGGTTCGATTCCTCAGCACCACATAAGCAAAAAAGGAAAAAAGCCGGAAGTGGCGCTGTGGCTCAAGTGGTAGAGTGCTAGCCTTGAGCTGAAGAGCTGAGGGACAGCGCCCAGGCCCAGAGTTCAGGCCCCACAACCAGACCCCCAAAAAAAAAAAAGAATAGGAGAGTGAGACACCCAGAGGTCCCAAATACCCCAAATTAAGAGTCCCCCCAAAATAAGAAAGGAAAGAAAAGCAGTTTCCCCAACTGAACAGCCACCAAGCACAGTTTTAGGCAGCGCCAAGTATTATTTTAATCATTTGGAGATCCTATTAATATGTATCAAAAATTTAGAAACAATACACATCAAACCTAAGATTTCACAGGTGTCAAGGCCTATATTGAGGCTGCATTAAAATGCAATGTTTGAATACACCAAATAATATTGCAAGTGGCAAGCAATTATGCCACAGATCGCGAAGGGATGGGTGATGTGGGATACTAGAGAAACCATGCTGCAGAAACCCAGCGGGCATTCTGACCACACAGCGCTGACATCATCAGGTTTACAGGCCCTGAAGAAAGGGGAGGAGCCAGGTAAGCCCAGGAGGAAGGGCTCAGAGCAAAAGGTACTGACTGGTGTCTTTCAATGCTACAGCGGAACAGGGACAGCCTTCTAAGGGGGCTCTGGACACATACCAGAGCAGCACCCAGGGCAGGTGTGAAGATGACGTCCCCACAGGTAATTCATACATCAAATGGTTGGAGCCCAGTGTGTTTGAAAACTCCTTCAACACAAGTGTGGAGGAAAATCTAAAGCAGGAAATGTTACATTAAAGAACCCAAACACATGCTGCCAGAGCTGGGACTGCTTCCAAGGGGATTCACTTTCCAGCTTTCTTGGTGCAACATACAACTTTCCCAACCCTGGAGCTAAACCTGTGACCACCTCATCTTCTTATAATGCCATCACAACCCAGACACGCCCAGCTAAGTCACAGGGTCAGTCCGTGGCGCAGAAAAGCATGTGGATGGAAGACTCCAGAAGCAAGGGTGCTGATCCCAAGGAGCTCCGCTCCCCTCCACAGCCATTCTGGGATGCACGCTCACCCATGCACACATACACACACACACACACACACACACACACACACACACATCTTCTATCATTTCTTGGTTTGGAGGAAAAGGAGATGGGAAAGCGGACTGGAATTCATTGGAAATGTAAATGGAGCTTGTTTCTGAGGTGAGGGTGTATTTCCAGGAAAGCCGGGTGGAATCGGAATCACGGTGTTTACTCCAGCCATGGTGATGCTGCCGACACGCAGCACAACCTCCAGTCAAGCTATTAACTTGAACGTTGAACTTCACAGCCTGGCTGTCTTCCTCAGCCTTCCTTTTGATGTTACCTCCAAAGCAAAAGATCAAAGTCTTTGAGTGTGGTGAGGGGAAGTCCCAAGCTCTTAGCCTAGCAGCCTGTGATATATGTTAAAATCCTAGCCAAAAGAGAGCGGGCAGGAGAGGGAGTCGACACCAGAGAGGCCTGGGGTGGGCAGGTGGGCGGGCAGCACCGGGAGAATGAGGTCACGAGCGACAGAGACATCAGGAATACACCATGCAGGTGTTTGGAACACACAGAAATCCCTAAAGGAAACTGCCTTGGCAGTTGGTCCCACATGCACCCACAGAGGCCCAATGGGGCCAAATGCTATTCCCTAAGCCCTTGGCTTTTACCAAAAACCCCTGCCTATTTTCCACCAAACTGGAACTGGGCCTTGGTTGGGACACAGACACCGGTCTTGCACTCTAGGGAGAAAGCACTTGTTAAGCAGAAAATCATACAAAGTAAAACACAAGGACAGAGACACCAACACTGACAGAGAAGGAATCTACATTTGAAAGAGTACAATGCATAGGCTCAGCCCTGGGAGGGAGAGGGGGCTAATTGAGGAAGAAAGATGTCTCCCAGAAGGGGTAGAAAAGCAGCAGAGGGACAAAGTGTACAGGGTCCCCAGCACCCACAGGAAGCAGCAGCAAGAAGCTGGAAGAACTGAAGAGTTCAGTATATGCCTGAGGTGGGCACAGGGCAGTATACCCAGTAGCAAGACAGACTTATAGCTCCAGTAGATTGTGATTGTGAAAGACACCAACAGATTGTACAAGAAGGAGTGGGAGAAGCGAAATACTTAAATGGTTGGGATGATTCAATGTATTTGAAGTGTTCGAAAGAGAAAAACTAGCCTTTGCCTACAGGAACCAGAAACAGCTCCCTCTGGGAAAGTCCTTTATCCAGACCTGGCTATGGCTGTGCAGGTGCAGGCCTGTCATAGTCCAGCTAGATAGCAGAGGTCCCCCTATCTTCTCTACGCATCCTCCATAAGCACAGGATGGGGAAGAGGCCAGAGGAAGTCTCCCACTGCTGGCACCCTGTTCAGCTGCCTGCTGCTCTCCTGTGCTGATCTGGGCAGAGGCAGCCCTAGAAAACTAGAAGGAGAAACCAACCCTGGGGCTCTGCCTGTTCTCACCCTGGAGAATGGGCTGGAAATAGAAAGCCCAAGGCTTTCGACTAAGCAAACAAACAAGACTATCTCTGGCCCCTTTCCCCTTTTAGAAACTGAAATTTGGCTAAAGGGATAAAATCGGGAAATTCTTGTGGGTCGGCTCTCATTATGGACAGACCGGTGCTGTTTCCCAAGTTGCCGCCTCTCCTGAGTTCCACTTTATTTTTATTTTTTTTTACAAGAAGTCTGGAAAAGGAATCAGAGCCCCTGAGGGCCAAATTTATTCCGATTCTTTGCAAACGCAGCTAGCTGTTCCCTCAGGTCGCACTGGAGCAGGTTTCTTCTCCAAGTCAGCACTGAGTCTCTTCCCCCCCTGGCCTCTTCTTCATACCCCCATGGATGCCCTGGACAGGGCCTTGGTTGCTATTTCCTCCAACTTTGTTACATTCCACAGTTAGACAGAGACATGGGGCCCAGATGTTTAAAACTACTCTAAACGGAGGAGTTACCAGATGCTGGGAGAAAAAAAAAAAAAAAACTCCTCAAACCACCCAATATGTTTTTCCTTTCTTTCCTCTCAGTCCAGGACTACTCTGAAATGACAAGAACAAGTCTCAGATGACTCTGGAAAGATGGTAGACTCACTGGCTTCTCCTACCCCCCTCTCCCCCTGCAGAGCAGTGT
Source organism: Dipodomys spectabilis (assembly GCF_019054845.1). Taxonomy (NCBI): domain Eukaryota; kingdom Metazoa; phylum Chordata; class Mammalia; order Rodentia; family Heteromyidae; genus Dipodomys; species Dipodomys spectabilis. Next base: position 3,343,309 of record NW_024870802.1, read on the forward strand.
TTTGGAACAAGCCTTTCTCCCCAACCCCCAGGAGTGGCAATTCTACCCCAAACCCTTGAGCCAAACACAGTGACATGGATAGGTAGGAGGAACACATCCTTCGCTCAGCAAGTTCAGAGGTGTTCAGGAATCTGCCGTTGCTGGAGGGTCTCCAAAGGGCTGAGGGTGTTTCCAAAGGCAAAGCTGAGTCCAACAAACTGTATTCACAATGAACTCTGGAGCAGAAGAGAGTATAGAATGTATCCAGTCCAAGGTCCTTTCTACTTTGGAGAAATTAAAGATGGAGACTTGGTGCACTGCCACATCCATGGTTCCCTCCTGGCTGGCGGCAGAGACAGACCCACCTCCAGTTCATGCTGAGAACATTTCTCCACAGACACTTCCTCCATCTGTGCCACAGCAGGAAGATGGGAGGGTCCTGCTGTCCAAACCCTCACAATACACCACCAGAACAATCAACCAGCTGTTGGACCATGGGCAACCATCAGCTTAAATACCAAGAACCACTTTCCATCCATTGGTGCACGAATTCACTCATTCATTCATTTGGGTACTAGAAAATGCATCTGTGGTCTGGGGAATCATACAACAATGTCCCTACACAGCCACACTGGCCCCAGGGGTCAGAGAGGGAGGTGGTGGGACTAGGCCAAGCTAAGCAAGGATCTGCTCCCAATGTAGAGATTCCACGTTGATGCCTTTGGACATCTGGAGAGTCAAAGCTGGGAGAAGAGAAAGACATAGTTCTAGTCGGGAAGCTTTGCTGTGAAAAGTAGGACCTTGGAAAGGATTCCTGCCACTGCCAACTCTGGCTGGAGACCTATCTGGACCCTATTAATCCTTTGGTCTGAGTAATGACCCAGGGGCCTTATGCACCACTGCCTCGTTCCCTTCCCGGTACATTCTCCTGAGAAAGAACTGGTTAAAGCAGCAGCTTGTACTCTAAGTCCCCACCTAAGCAGCAGCTCATCACAGCTGCCTGACACATGAACACACTCACGCTCCCTTGCCCCAGCTGCATGGTCCACGGTCTGTTAGCCACAATCCGCCATGATCGAAAAGTTTTAAATGGAATATTCCAGAAATAAGCAAGTTTTAGGTAACATTTATTACACTGCATTATGCATCTGTTCTATTATTGATCACTGTTCTTGCTCTCTTACTGCACCTAATTTGTAAATTAAATTTTATCATAGGCATACATTTATAGTATACACCAGACTACATGGATGTGTGTATATATGGATACGTATGTATACACATACATGAATATATATGTATAAACATATGCATATAATACACATATTCATGTGTATTATATCATGTACACACATATAAACCTTATACATGTACACACATATAAACATGTCTATAGTACATGTGTGTATATATATATATATATATATATATATATATACACACACACACATACACACACACACACATATACTATATACAGGACGGATTAGTACTAGCTAAAGACTCAGACATCCACAGTGGTCTTGAACGTAGTCCTTACAGATAAGGGAAACACTGTAGAGCTCATGTGTGGTCTACAGTTTCCTGGCACATCTTTGGGCCTCAAATGTTTCCTGTTCCTTCCTTCCAGGAGCCCTTGGCTTTCCTGCCACAGTGGCACCCTCTTTCTGGCCCAAGGCACCCTGTCTGGAGCCTTGCCCACATTCCTCCTTCACCCAAACAGAAGTCCTCCTCTCTCTGCCCAGTGCCAGTGGCTCCCTCCTGTAATCCTCTCAAGTTGGGATGCTGAGAGGGAGAGGACTGTGGTTTAAGGCAAGTCCAGGGAGAGAAGCCTACAAGCCTCCATCTCAGCAGAAAGAAGAGAGGCATGGTAGGACAGGCCTACCATCCTTGCTACAACTGTAAAGTCTAAAAAACAAGCAGATTACACAAACAGGTACATGCCTAGGCAGGAAGCAAGTCCCTGTCTCAAAAACAACCAGGGCAAAAAAGAGCTGGACACATGGCTCAGTAGTATCACACCTGCCTGGCAAACATAAAGTTCTGAATTCCAATACCATCAAGAAAATTTGTTTTTAACTGACCTTCCTTTCTTCAAGAAACTACTAGAAGCAGGGTACTGGTGGCTCACCCCTGTACTCGTAGCTACTCAGGAGGCTGAGGTCTATGAATGGTGGTTTGAAACCAACCCTAAGCAACAAAGTCTGTGAGACTCTTTTATCTCCAATGAACCAGTAAAAAAGCCAGAAGTGGAGGTGGGGCTCAAGTGGCAGAGTACCAGTCTTGAGTGAGAAAAGCCAACAAGAACACAAGGCCCAGAGTTAAGCCCCAGTATTGGCATGCATGCACATGCAAGAACATGCAGACATGCTTGTGCACCCGCCCGCGCGCGCACACACACACACGCACGCGCGCGCACACGCACACACACACACACACACACAGGGCTAACCGTCAACTTCCGAATCTTTTGGGAGAAGGTCAAGTGACATACTAAGCATGGCTTCATGGTAACAACCTCTGGGTCCCTTCACAGAGGGGCTCATCTGTAGCCCCTGGTTATCCATGTTATAGAGCCTACTGACCAAGTACAAAGCACAACCTTGGGGTATTCTAAGTCCAACAGACAGGATTCCATTCCTAGGATAGCTACTGCTATCCAGGAAACCTCAAGCAATTCTCCTAGAATAAACCTAGCTTTCTCAGCTCCTGAACCATATTCATAATGCCAGCCACCAACCCAGAAATTGGAGAAAGGAGAGGTGTATGCTCAGTACAAAGAGACGAGCACTTCTCCCTCTCCTTCCTCTGCTTGTGTAAAAAGCATCTGCTAACTTATAAGAAACAAGACCCCCCCCCAAAAAAAAAGAAAGTTAAGAAAAGTTCTAGGTGGGAAAAGGGGTCAAGAAGGGAAAGAAAGGAGGAATGGAGGGCAGCCATTATTTCCCAGATTAAAGTGATTCAGAAGCAATCTAAGTGCAATCTGGAGCCCAGCCCCATGCCACACCGAGGGCTCTGGGGGATGGCTCACCACCAAGCAGTTACTATTGGCACCGCATGGGTGGTTAGAGGCAAATGCTCTGGCAGCCAAAGGTGCTGTGCTCCCTCTCTTTGCCTCTCCTCCCTCCCCTCCCCCCTACTCAGCGCTGGTAGGTGAGATCCTACAATGAAAGAGCCTCAAAAAGAAGCCCCAAATCCAGACATGGTCACACATCGGCCACAATAAATAATGTTTGCTCAGAGGTGGGAGCGGGGAGGTGGTGGACAGAGACAGCCCTTATTGGAGAAGGCAGACTCGCACATCCCTTGTGGAAGAAAAGCTTGTTTTGTGTGTTACACAATGGAGACATTGTTCCCAAATGCCTTGCCCATACATAATCAGGCCTGCCTCTGGTTATTACATAAGTCTCTGATGGGTTGTCATTCCAAGAATTAATTGCTTTCTATATTTATTCGTGAGAATAAATACATTTTAATTTGTACTTATGTCTGTACGCTTACACCCGTAAATACATACAAATATGGGCTCTGAAATGAAACTCAAGAAACGAGCCCACTTTACGGGCCTATCAAATTGTCAAAGCTGGTGAGCTCTACCTGAAGAAGTGGTGAACTCCGGTTTCTACAACACATGCAACCATTCAAGAAAAGAAAATGCACTTTTGTGATGTTTATTTACTTTTATGTTTTCTTTTCAAAGAGAAAGTCTTAAAATACAAGTGAAGAATTGGACATAAAGCCAATGAAATGTGTCTCTTCTGGCTAGCTCTAAGGGGAACTGACCGAGCCACTGGGCCTTGATTTTCCATCCCATCACATGAAGCACAGGTAAGGATCCCTGAGCCATTGTGGTACCTCCAGGATATTTTCTTTACAAATTGTGGCCAAGGAAACACATACACACTTTCCATGCCAAGCACTAAACCACAGGACTATTGGCCTCTGGGCTGGGTCATTCTGTGTGGTGGGGGAAGGGATGGGGGTGTCCTATGGACTACAAGATGCCAGCAGCATCCTTAGCCTCTGCCCACTAAGTGCTAACAGCACTGGTCACCCTAAATGTCTCTACACGCCTCTGGAGAACAAAATCACCTCTGTTTAAAAGCCAGCATTCCCAAGGAACAACAGCAGCTTCCCTGTTGGCCAGCGCATGTGCTTCAGCACAGTTTACTGAGCTAAAAGATCTGGTCTCTTACTTGGATACTGTCCCAGGCTTCATATAAAGCTTTTAAATACAGTCTGGAGTTAGTGGCTGATGCCTGTAATCCTAGCTTTTCTGGAAGCTGAGATCTGAGGATGGTGGTTTGAAACCAGCCAAGGCAGGAAAGTCTATGAGATTCTTATCTCCAACTAACCACCGAAAAGCCAGGAGAGTGAGCTGTGGCTCCAATGGGAAAGCTCTAGCCTTGAGCAAAAAAAGATCCAGGGACAGCATGCAGGTCCTGAGTTCAAGATCCTGGACAGGCTCTCTCTCTCACACACACACAACCTTTTAACAACAACTCATTGCTTTCAAAAGTTATGTGAACACAGGAATTGGGCAATGGAACCTGTCATCCATTTCATTCTCTCCCTCCTTCCTCCTGGTAGATATTATCATACCATTGTACAGATGAGAAAACCAAGGTCCAGGGATAATAAATCTTGCTTGAATCTCCTACTCACTAAGCAGCTCAGCTCAGACCTCAAAGCCCTTGTGGCGGTTTTTGTCTACTGACAACACAATGCTGAGCTGGCTTTCAGAGGGCTTTTAATTCTCTGGAAAATTTCTTAATGGGGGGAAAAGAAACAAACTAACAAGGCTGTCTTCCTAACTGCCAGGCTCATCTCTTCTGTCAGTTTTCCCTCAACACTGAAAAGACAATATGAAGTTCCTTTTTTGTCAACTAGTATCTCCTGTGGTTATTTGTTTCTCTGCAGAGGAAACACAGGCCAATCACCACACACAGACACACACACAGACACACACACACACATACACACACACACACCATCCACCCACCTCCAAAGTCACTGTGGCATAAACCACACACACACACACACACACACACCATCCACCCACCTCCAAAGTCACTGTGGCATAAACCAAAAACTCCCTTTCAAGAGTTCCTAATGAGCCCAAAGAAGAGTCTAGATGCATTCTGCCTCTATCCCAAAAGAAGTAAAAGAAGGAAAAAGAAAAATCACTGAATGATTAAATACTCCAGTGATGGAAGCGGGGTGCCCCGGCCCAGCCTGCCAGCCGGCCTCTTCTCTGAGAACAACCCACCAGATAACAGCACTGAGCTCCAAGCTGGCTGGCTGGCTGGGGTTCGACGTACCCTGCAGGCATTTTTCTTCTTTCAAAGTTTCTATTAACTCCCTACTGATGTGCCCTAAAAGAATTTTTAAGGGCTTGGAAACACATAAATAAAATAATCTTTGTTGGACCAGCACAGCCAAATGAAAGCCTTTCACCTGTAGCTGTGGTGATAAAAGTTTCAGGCTTCACTTTCATAGAAGCCATAGGAGGACGAGGGGGGCCTGCAAGTTCTCAAACCATCGGCAGCCATCCCCCCACCCCCTTTCTAGCTGCCGAGGTCCACAGCCAAGGGCAGGGCAGAGCTGGGAAGTGTGCCCTCTGCCACACAGGAAATATTCTGCCTCTGCATCTGCCCTCTGGACTCTTCGGTTCTTCCTAAAGTACCCAGTTAATCATGTTGGCCAAAAACCCAGTTTGCTTGGAGTTGAGAGCTGAATTCGAACCCTCAGAATGTGACTGAAGGCCAGGAAGAGGCAGATAGAGAACACAGATAGATTAGGAGGAGAAACCATATAAAATAACCAGAAGGAAAAAACTAAGAGCACCTGTCCAGCCAAAAGGCTGCCAGGTGAATCTTTAGCCAACAACCGACGGCAAAGCCCAGGCACTGGTGAAGTGTGCTCATGCCCTCAGTGCCCTCTACCAGCCTCCCCTCCAGGCCCAAAAGATACTTTTGCCAGTGGTAAGACAACAACAGCACTGCCAAAGCAATCCTAAGCAAACATCACTGCTTCTGCTGTCCAGGAAAGCCATCATCCTCACGCCATTTGGCAGATTCAATAGCTCTGGCATCTTGCTATGAGCTATTCGGCAAATCTGGGCCACTGGTTAATGATGGGATTTCAGGCATGTCTTTTCCCCGCTCTCTGCCTACAGATTTCTCACCTATAGGAAGAAGAGACCAGACACTGCACCAATCCCCTCCCATTCTGTGCCAACAGTACACAGGTGCTCCTGACTTACGAAGTCAAAAATGCATGATACACATCACTGAGTGAACTTCATAGCCAAGATCACCTTGAATGCGTTCAACACCTACATTAGCTCATAACTGAGCTAAATCGTCGAGCACAAAGCCTATTTTGTAATGGAGTGCTGGATAGCCTATGTGAGTTATTAAACATTTTACTGAAGGCTAAAACCAAGATGGTTATAGGAGAATGCTTTTGCACTATGATCTCAAAACCTATACATCAAACCAACTTCAGCCAGGGGCCATCTACACTGCTGTTGGCTAAAGGCTCCATCCATAACCCAGTGGGTCTTGTTTTTTTCTGTTTCCCCCTGGAGCTTGACTCCCATGCACGCTAGTTAGTGAGTTAGACCAGCCACGGTGATACACTATTTCCTCCCAATATGGTGTCTTCTCCTTCACACCCCTGATTCCCATGCTCATCACAGGTGGAGTGGAGTTTGTCGTAGATCTGGAAAGCTGGTCAAAACCATCACCCAACACCACCTCCCCTCTCACATTATTCCAGTCTCCAAAGAGCTGTCAGGTTTTCTTTAGATGCAAGGATTCTCGAACCATTCACTATCCTAATAAGCATTCGACTTCTCCAAAAGCATCCCCTAAAAAAAGCCACAGCACTTCAGAGGAAACCAATCACCAGCGGCTCACACCTGCTGGGAGGCTGAGACTGGAAGCCAGGCCAAACAGGAAAGTCCATGAGACTTACTTCCAATTTGCCACCAAAAACTAGAAGTAGAGCTGTGGCTCAAGTGGTAGAGCACCAGTCTTCAGAGGTAAAGCTAAGGGACAGCATGGGGGCCAGTAGTTCAAGCCCCACTACCAACAAAAAGGAAAAAAACAAACAAACAAACAGAACTTTGGAGAAAACTCTCAGGATCTGTATCTCCCAGAGGCCCTAAATTACTAACTGCTGACTCTGTTCCAGGGAAGCAAATCCACACAGCCAAGAGTGGATACCATGTCTCTGCATTGCAAGCTAGCTTAACCTAGGTCCAGCCTTCATCTTTCTAGTTTTTGTTGTTATTATTGATGTTGTTTTGTTTTTGTTTTTGTTTTCCTGTCAGTCATGGGGCTTGAACTCTGGGCCTAAGCACTGTCCCTGAGCTCTTCAGCTCAAGGCGAGCGCTCTACTACTTGAGCCACTGCGCCACTTCTGGTTTTCTGATGGTTAATTGGAGATAAGGGTCTCACGTACTTTCCTGCCTGGGCTGACTTTCAACCATGATGCTCAGATCTCAGTCTCCTGAGTAGCCAGGGTTACAGGTGTGAGCCATTCACTCCCGTCTTTCTTTCTAGTTTTAATATAGAAGAGACAAGAATATTTATAGCAAACATAAAAATGACTAAATGTACAAGCTACATGGAACTTCTCAAAATTCCCCATTTATGTAATGATGTACAGAACAGGCCAATTCCTACATGTACCTTACTCATGTGACAAGTAAAATTCCAGTACTCCGTTGTTTCTGTTTTTGTTTTTCTCCAATCCACACCAAGAGAATAACTCTGCAGCAACATCATTTACCAGCTTTCACACCCCCTTCACCAAGGACTTCATCTCCCAGGATGCTTCTTCCTCTCCTCTCAGAAAGCAAACTGAGAAAGTATCCACAGAGCTATCCTGGAGCTTCCAGAAGAAAGGCACCAAGCTAAGGCAAAGTGCCATTACACAATAACAAGGGTTTGTAAACCTCACCACAAAGACATGAACAGCATGTACACTTGTTCAGGCCCCACACCTGGAGCGCTGCGAGGTGCTTCCCTGCTCCCACAAACCAGACGACGGGGCTTCCGTACCAAGTGACCAAAAGGCTGCAGGCTCAGTCATGTGGAGTAGGCTGGCCACAGGGCCGTGTGGTCCACTACACAGGCCCACACAGAGAGCACTCCCTCCTCACCCCCCATATTAACTGGAAAGTCCCACGCAAAGAGGGAAAGCCTGCGGTCCATTCCGGGGATTCCCCAGGAGGTGGCACAGAATTACTGTGAGATATCAAACCCATCTATATGCTAATACTAACAGACAGGCCTATAGAAAATAAAGACTTAAACTTGGTCTTAATTGGATGGTGATAAAATGACAAATAATAAAATAAATGTATAAAACTGTCAGGTGCCAGTGGCTTATACAATCCTAGCTACTCAGTAGGCTGAGATCCAGATGATGATGGTTTGAAGCCAGCCCAAGTAGGAAAGTCTGCAAGACTCTATCTCCAAAATAACCAGCAAAAGACCAGGCAGGAGGCATGACTCAAGTGGTAAGAGTGCCAGTCAAGCAAACAAGATGAGCAAGTTCAAGGAGCTGAGTTCAAATCCCAGCTTGGGGGGGGGGGGGGGGAGGGAGGAGTGGAGAAGATAGTGGAAACCACACACCCTGGAAAAGCATCACCGCATTGAAAACATGTTTGGCGTATTGCTCTTGGTCACCAAATGCAGAAAGGGAAACAGATGAAGTGTAGTACTTAAGTGTTAGAGCTGTTCAAACAGACCTGCATCTAAAACCTGTCCTAAACCCTCTCAGCCACATGATCCTGGCCAGGTTCACTTGTCTTCCCCGTCTGCTGGAATTCTCCTATGAAAAAGGAGCATATCTCATGCCATAATTAGGTTGCATAATGTCTATAAAGCACTTAGCCCTGTAACTGCACGGTAAATGGTAGCTATCTACCACGGGAGGCAGGGAAAGCCCAGGAAACTTGCAATACCAAAACACCAGTCTTCCCATGCAGCTAGCCCAGACTACATAGCCAACTGATGCCCACTCCTCACTCACTTTCACAATAAAACATTCATAACCCCTTACAAGACGGAGGGAGGGAGTCAGTGTATTCAAAATAGAATGGGAATGTTTCAGTCCAACTCCTCTCACCAGTAAGGAAATTGAGGCCCACTTGGTGCAACCAGAAATTAACTAAGCAAAGACCAGAACTTGAGCTCTGGTGTATTAAGGGGCCAGGCTATTTCCACTGCCAAAGACTGTCCCTCCACCTTACCTCTCACCCCACTCTCTGCATCTTGTATAGCAAATCAGAAGCATCATCAAAAATATGAGCCTCATCCCTTTGATTCTTCACTTGCTAGGGCAAATAATAAATCACTCATTTCATGGGAACTGCAATCAACTAGAAAGGAGAATAGATCCACCGAAGGAAGAAGCTCCCATTAGGAATCATTAGGTTATAATACAAGCTCACTGATAAAACCCATTCAGCCAAAGGTAAGGAGAGGTCCTTTACCCTCTGGGCAATAATAGAACCGCACAGACCTGGACCTCAACAGCATACCTACTGGAATTTGGATCAGCTAATCGAGTCCTAAGAAATGAAATCCCTGGAAGACAGCAAGACTGTCTCTGAGGAGAGTGGAGAAGGCCTTCCTCTCCAGTCCCTGGCCTGCTTTTCTATGGGACAGAGCGGGAGTTAGCCTTTCACAGGAACCAGTAGCTCTGTGGTACTCTTCTAAGAAGCCAACAAGCTGCTTTTGTCCCTTTTCTGCCTCAGGTGACAGAAAAGTACCTATCAATAGACAGCACTGCATCATTTCACCCACAGGACCCATATCCATGACCCCTTGGTGTTCAAGCCTGCACCCACTGTCCCTTGTCTTTATTTGCATTGGATCAGAAATCCTCCCTTGGTGATACTGGAATTTTCAAAACAAAGCATCAAGACTCAGCCAGGCATCAGTAGCTCACACCTGTAATCCTAGCTATTCAGGAGGCTGAGATGGAAGGATTATGGTTGGAAGCCAGATGGTTCAGGAAAGTCTGGGTGATGTTTATCTCCAACTAACCAAAAAGCCAGACGTACAGAAGTTCCACAAGAAACTCTGGAAAAGTGGTAGAGCATTAGCCTTGAGCAAAAAAGCCAAAGTTCAAGCCAAAAAAAAAAAAAAATCAAATTTTACACAACCTGCCTTGTGTAGATGTACCCATGGTCTGCTATACCAACTTGCCTTCCTAAGAGTCAGATTTGTCTCAAATGAGATGTAGTCTCTAGGCTGGGCTGTCTGGACATTGATTCTCAGACTTCTCTAAGTACCTCATGGGGAAAAGAGGGAAGAAATTAAGCACTTAACTACAAAAGTCCTGGCAAAAATTCTACAGGGCCTCTGTGGGAACGGGTGGCTTCATTACTTCGTGGAGGAACTGACACCTGATAGGAATCTTGCCAAACCCTTGAAACCACTTGAAATTCAGTTCTCACAACCACCACCAGTCTCCACCATGGCAGATCACAATCCTCACACTTTATGGTTCCCAAGCTAAATTCTAACATCTGTGGGGAATACGGGGTCTTCCCTGCCTGAAACCTGGGAAAAAGGAATGTGCTTGAAAAGCCACCCAAAAGGCTGCAGAAAACTGGATGCTACTATAAGGTCTCTAACCCCAGCTCAGCTTCTAAGGAGCTCAGTCTTCAGTTGCTGGATCTGGGGAGAAAAAAAATGAAGAGGTTGGGCTGCTCATGCTTGTAATTTCCTAATGGCTCAGGAGGCAGAGATCAAGGGGATCACAGTTCCAGACCAACCCTGGCTCCCCACCCTAGCCCCCCAAAAAAGTTAGGTGACATCATGTCATTCTAGATCTATAGGAGGCTGTAGATAGACAGTTTAAGGTTTGGAAGTAGGAAAAAACAGAACAACAACAACAAGACTAGCTCAAATATAACAAAAGGTAAAAAGGGCATTTCAAGTGATAAGAGTTTCTGCCTAAGCAAGCACAAAGCTCTGAATTCAGACCCTGATGACGAGACTCAACGAAACGATCTCTTTGGTCTCGTTCATCTAGAGGTTATGCCGTGGCATGCCAAATCTACATCAACCTGCTGGTTTTACCTTTGCAGCTGACCCCAGAGAAAGTCTACACCAAAGAGGGCAGGCAACTGTGTGTCAGCACGGTGGCTTCCACCAAGGCCCTGACCAAAGCTTATGCTACTGGGTCCACGGCCCAGGTGGCCACAGCACCTGCTAATAGCAGTTAGGCAACATGCACAGTGAGGGTCTCCAGCAGCCTGACATGCTGGCTGTCCAGAGAGCAGCACTGATGGTATCCTGGGCATGCGTACTGCCACACACCCTTTCCAGAACTGCAGATCTCCTCGGGTCCCTGAGAGCAGCAGCCTTCCCCGGTGTCATTACACATACCATGGACAGGGCCCAGACCCTGTGATTTGTCACCCACCCTCCTCCCAAAGGCCCGGCTAGAAGCACAGCATCTTCTACCTGCTAATCCCCAAGCCCCTGGGACAACAGAGTATGGTGGATCCTACCCAAGGAGCATGTCTCCCCTCCAGGAAGGGGACCAGCTGAGAGTGTCTGATGATAAGGCCTTCCTCAGAGGACTGTAGGGACGTATAAGAAGACAGTCCTTGCGACCCACCTGGCACACCATGTTCTTAAGGGTTTAACAATGTCCTCCCCTTCCCTTTCTCCTTCTCTCTGTTTAGGTACTGAGGGTCAAGGTGTTCTTCCTGAGTTTTGTTTTGCTCAGGGCTGGCACTCTACCACTTAAGCCACACCTCAACTTCCAGCTTTTTGCTGGTTAAATGGAGATAAGAATCTCACAAGACTATTTTTGCCTGAGCTCGTTTCAAACAGCGATCCTCCGACCTCAGCCTCCTGAAGAGTTCAGGATCATAAGCATGGCCACTGGCACCTGGCTCAGCGTGATTATTTCCTCTTGAACACAGGTGATTAAATGGAAGTGCAAAAAGAGTCTCGGTTCCTAGAGGCTCCCAACTGTATCATTACAATCATGGGGAACTTGAGATTAAAAACTCCATACCTCATGTGTTTCCTCATGAATGTTTCTGGAGCCCTGAGACAGCTAGGATAAAGCCCGGAGATGCTCCCGCATCATGGAGCCAAAATCCAGGTGGGGGAAGGGAAAGGACAGATAAAGGAAGATACCAGGGTATAATTAGCAGTCCACAGAAACGTGTCAAAGGAGGAAAACAGCTGTTTCCCCAGCGCGGAGGGGGGAGAGGAGGGAGGAGGGAAAAAGGCGGAGGGCCTTGGAGCCTAAGGGAGCCAATACAGCACTAGGCCATGGTGGGCTTAGGAAAGGATGGTTTGAGCCATGGAACCGCTGCCTGGCAGAGGATGACTAGCCCAAAGTCACAAAAGTTCTTCCTAGGAGCCAGCACAGGCCCGGTCTCTCTACTTCCAGCTTCCTGCAGCACCTCTGCCCAAGGAATCAAGCCATCCCACAGCCCTTGTCCCACAGCCCAGGCGCAAGGGAACAACCATCAAGCTCCAGCCACTGTCTGCGGGCTAAAAACACCTCCTGACACTTGTCTCTGTGGGGTGTCAGGAGAGTCTATCTGTGAAAAGGCTAAAGCCAGTCTCCATTCCAGCAACCAAGTTCCTCTCACTTTCTGTCCAAGTCCTGCATCTTCATCTACACCCAGAGGAGGGGCCAAGACATCCAGCGCCCTAACAGAGTGTTCGCAATGTCTGTAACTTCTTTCTCATCTGCATGGGCCATCTCCATGTGTCTCCTGTCAGTTCTTCTTGTTGGGATTGGGGGGGGGGGGGGGGGGTTAAAGTGGACAGGGCTAGGCAACACCAACTTATGGAAAACTAGGGTAAAATTCCAGCAGCTAAGGACTCTTACCAAGTCCAAAGATGCCTTTCCAAAACCTGATTGTATGATATGTAGCCAATCATAACTACTAGAAAAAAGAATACAGCTGATCAGGAGCTGGTAGAAGAGGGGACTAAGTTAACAAAAAGTTCATATGACCCAGAAATTACACTCAAAAAATACATATCCCCAGGAGAAATGAAAATGTATTTGCATATACAAATTTGTGCATTCATTTTTAGAGCAGTAGTTGCCACAACTAGCCAAAGCAGATGAATGAAACCCAAAGGCAGTAGTGCATCCATATAATGGAATATTATACAGCCATATAAAGGAGTGAAGTGCTGATATTACTTCCATGGATCAATCTTGAAAGCATTATGCTAAGTGAAAGACTGGCAGGCAAAGACCACATAAGGTATGATTCCATTCCTATGAAAGAAATGTCAGGATCTGTGAGTTGTTAGTTGCTTGTTATTGGCTGATTCAGACAGGGGAGAGGAGGAAGAAATGTGGAGGGACTGCCAAGGGACAGCGGTCTCAAGTTACATAGTGGTGATGGTTGCACAACTCTGAATATACTAAAAGTTACTAGGTGGACCCCTGGAATAGGTGAACTCTAAGGTTTCCATGTATCTCAGTAGGTATGCTCCACAGAGAAAGCATGAAAGGCAGCTGGAGAAGCAGCAGGTGGATTTCTGCCTAATCCTTCTCTTTGTTTATCGTTTGTCTGTTTTGCTTTTTGTACTAATCTTAGGGCTTGACCTCAAGGCCTAAGCACTGTCCCTGAGCATTAGCCTCAAGGCTAGCACTCTACCGCTTGAACCACTGCTCCACTTCTGGCTTTTGGTGGTTCACTGGAGACAAGAGTCTCATAGGCTTTCCTTGCTGGGCTGGCTTCGAACCTCAATCCTCAGATCTCAGCCTCCTGAGTAATTAAGGTTATAGGCATGAGCCACCAGCACCCGGCCTGTTCCCTCTTGATGCAGTAACTGAGGCACTGACCGCGTCTGAGGGGCTTGGCAGCACCATTTCCAAGAACCAGAGGGTCCAGGTGTACCCAAGGAACCTCACCATCTAGACACAGAGGCCAGAAGCAAAGAAGAAGCGGAGGCAGTGCACAGTGCACAGATCTCCAGCCCCTCCCTTCCTGAGCCTGGGTTCCTTTCTCCTCCCAGGAGCTCTAAATGTTGGCAGAGATCACAGAATCTTAGCACCCAGCAGCCTCCAGCTCCCACAGGCCTTGCTGGGCAGGCTACACTCCTTTTGCTTCCAGAAATGTTAGCCCAGCACTCTGGCAATTGGCAGTGAGCTGGAACTCGAACCCAGGAATCCCAACGCCCACAGATTCTCACCTCCAGCTCCAACAAAGATGCCTTTGTTGGGCTTGGGTGTCTCCCAGAGGGCACATTTCCCTCCCAGGGTTGGGAGTGGAGGCGAGGGTGGTGTGTGGAATGGCATCTCTGTTACCAGCATGCATTTCTACTTTCCAGGTTACCCAATCCCGCTGCCCGAGGGGATGGACCAGCACACCTTGGCATGGGCTGCCCTGCATGGTGTTGGGCCCTGGACCAATCAGACCCTTTCCCTGCTTCCCCAGGCCTGACCAACAAGCCACTTAAAGCCTGCATCCTGCCCAGGCAACAGGGCTGGGAGTGAACAACCCAGCTCTTGTTCCCACATGCCTTGAAGCCCATGAGGTTAGCCTTGAGAAATATTCCTAAGCAAACTCGGAGCCAGTCCATCCTGAAATCCTTATATAGCCCAACTTCCGGCACAGTGCCCACTACGGTGGCATCTTTTCCCTCTGTGGCCACGGCCACCCTCTTCTGTGTGGTTCTCTCACTTTCCCTGAGGTTTCCTCAGAATCAAGAGGCGGAAGCCATAGGTTCACTGGTGTGGGGCTGGGGACAGAGCCCAGTGTGTCCACTTTTCCTCTCCAAGCCTCCTGCCCAGAAACAGGGAAACAGAGGCCTTCACCAGGGACACAGATGACACAGATGCTGGCTGCGGGAAGAGTCAATCCAAAAAGAGGTTGCTAGCTTTGTGAAGGTTCCGGAAACCTGACTTCCTGCAGCAGTGGGGGGCTCACTGTGGTCCTCCCTCTGGGGAAGGGGGTTCCCCCTTTTCTGAGCCCTCAGAAGCCTAGGGCACAATCTCCCACTGCATGTAAGATGTGTGGTACACTAATATGATCTCTGTAGTCCCCCCCCACCCCACCCCCACCCTGCTTCCCAGAAAGAGAAACTGAGTCCTGAAGATGCTGAGAGAAGCCAGGTGGCCTCAGACTGTGTCCTTAATTTGGCATATATTGTCTATCAGGGATAAAAGAAACCAGAAGCTTCCTAAGGATTTCTGAAGCAAGCTGCAGAGCTCCTTTTGCTGGAGAGGCTGGCAAGGGGAAACAGTGCTGACCTCCAAACCTGCAGGACTCACTCACACGCTGACTGAACAGCATATACACTGAGCAGCTTCCAATGCGAAGACCGGCCTCTGTGACCCCTTCCCTTCCCCCTTCCCCCCTGCCCCAGGCTTCCCTCAAACATTGCCCCAACTGCCTACTCAAATGAGCAAGGAAATACAACATTCCCATTTTAAAGGTGAGAAACTGACTAGGAAATGGGAAAGGTCTGTAACATCCAGCTCTGTACGTGTAACATCTAGTCGTGTGTGTGTGTGTGTGTGTGTGTGTGTGTGTGTGTACACACTTTGAATTGAGTGTCTGGGTGCTCTCCCTGAGCTCTTTTGCTCAAGGTTAGCTTTCTATCACTTGAGCCACAGCTCTACTTCTGGCTTTTTGGTGATCAATTGGAGATACAGAGTCTCAGAGACTTTCCTGCTTAGGCTGGCTTTGAACCATGATGTTCGGATCTCAGCCTCCTGCAAAGCTAGGATTATCAGCATGAACCACTGACTTGTCTAGCTCACTTTTACCCATCTTTAAGATCCTGGAATTAGGAGGATTTGTGTATAGGGTGAGGGAAAAGGTAGTGGAGAAAAATGAATTCCATACACCCGAGCTGCTCTGATATTTAAGGGATATTATTCTTAATAAGTTACCCTTTGAGTAACAGGAAAATACATATATAAATAAATGTGTCCAATCTAGTTACCCTGAGGATATTCGGGAGGACAATCATTCACACACACACACACACACACACACACACACACACACACACACACACACAGTGCCCAATTCTAGGAAGAAAGAACTCTGGCAGCCACATTCAGGAGTCTTGAGAGGCAGATGATTGTCTTTATCTATTAACAGTAATGGGAACATACTACCTGGAATAATAATTTCTGCACTGTGCCAACCTGAACTTTAATTTCACTGAATGAGCTGCTGGGCATCAAAGCTAACAAATCTGCAAGGGAAGGAGGAGGGGGGTAAAAAAGAGAAGACAGCCCAGCCTTCTGCCCATCACTATCCCCTACCCCATCTATTAGAAAACATATTTCTCAATAAATCACGAGGAAGCCCAAAGTACCGCATTGTGCTAGGGGAGCCAAACCCTGTCTCCCCCCCACCCCTGGACATCATCACACACAAATTTTAGATATCCCTCTCAACAATTCATCTATTCCACCTTGGTCCAAATTAAATGGAATGCTATCACACTGCTGTGTTTTAAAACAGTGTCCGAGAAAAGGTTAGCCACAGCAAGCAAGGGCTGCCATCCTCACCATAGCAACGCGCCTATTTATAAGATGGTCTACCTGCATCAAAGGCTCCACCGACACTCAAGACAAGCCCAGTGCTGCATCCCAGCCTGAAGACGAAGCCTCAAATTCTCATGAGCATGTCAATGAAACACTTCCAATTACATTACATGCCACAATTATTAGCATTGACTATCAATTTTTTTTTCCTTTCTACTCTAGTGAGAGTAATGGGAGAAGTGAATTAAGACAGTTTCCAGGACATAGTAGAAGCCCGGCATGTGATTCTCTAAAAGAGCTTTGGAGAATATACGTATTAAGATGGAGGCATGCAAAGACAAGACCTCAGCAATGCCAGGCTCATGCAGCCCAGTGAGGCAGGTGCAGGGCCTCTCTGGTACACAGGTGCTCACGCAAGGTCTTAGACACTCCCATCAGAGGGAGAAACTCTAGAGGAGCCTCCATATGGATCAACCCTAGGTTCTAGGAACAAGGAGGCTTTCATTGTGGCCCCTGTGAGACCCAGGGACCCACTTACGATCACTCGCTTGCTAGAGGCTTATTCTTAAGCAACCAGACTTTTGAAAGACAAGGCCAATGGTTCTGACTACAGCCTCTTCCTCTCCAGGAAATATAACAACCATACGACAATGACAGGGCCTCTACATCCATCAAGATCCAAACACACGTATGTACCTTACTAGCTATGGGTCCATGGACAAGTGTCTTGCCTTCTTTGCAGTTCACTTTCCTCATCTGTATAATAGTTGATGTATAAAGTTGTGAACATTTATAATGATTCTAGAAACTGGCACATACCAAGAATTCAAAAAAAAGGGGGGGGCATTTTCTTTTTTTGTTTTTCTTCTTGCCATTCAGTTCTTTCTGGAGTAATGACTGCTGAACAAGCAAAGCCTAAGATCCTACAAACAACACTAAAGCTCAAAAATGTGGGCTTTCCCTTCCCTTCATACACACTCCCAGAAAAAGAGCAGGCCTACTTTAGAGATGGAAAACCGAGACCAGAAGATGTATTTACACTGAGGAGAATGCTAATAACCTTCCAAGCTGGTGAGCACAAAAGATAGGCAAGGCTAGGCAATCTCCAAAAGAAACCGTCTATGAGAGCTAGGTCAAGAGAGATGCACCTTATTTCAACTTTATCAAATGGAAGAAAGACAAAACAGATCCACTGGACCAAGGTAAGTAGTCCATAAGACCAAAGCTCAAAATAAAGCATCGGATTCATAGTTCTAGACACATTCCTCTCATTAGTGCTTCCTTTCCCCAGCAGACTGTACGTTCTTAAAGACAGGGATTATGTCACTGTTTGCAAGCATCCTCAATGTAATCAACATATTACAGACCCTAAATAAGTATCTCTTGCTATTTGGGCTTGTTTTACCCCACAGAGGCATTTCATTTGGATGTATGAACTACCTCTATAGAAAAAGAATCCCAGTCTTTTCCCTCCTGGGTGCTTTTACTCATTGTTTGGTGGCCCTTGATACTGGCTGAGGTCAGTACAGGAGTCAATTATTCTGCCATTTTTCTACATCTTTCAGCTGCACCTCATATCCATGGACAATCACTCTACTTACTTAACCTGCCCATGAAGTTCCCAATCATTTCTCCAGCTTCATGATCCCTGAAGCATCGCTGAATGAGAATCTGGCACTTGCTTCTCTTCTTGGCACTAATGATTCTCTTTTGAGCACCAACCAGTCCAGTCATTCACGGTACACCATTACAGCAGTAGAGAGAGAAAGCAGGAAGAAAAGACGTACGTATCTGTTGCATGCATTTATCTTTCTGGAAACGGCCTCAAAGTGTCCTTTTGCCTTTACAAAGTAAAAGCAAAAGACATAGTATTATTTCATTATCACAACAATCATCTGAGGGAGGGAAGGAGGTTTAGTGTGCCTGTTTTATAGACAAGGAAACTGAAGGCTGAGGAAGTATCTAACTGTCAGATACAGTCACAAAGCAAGAAAACCAGGATTGAAAGATGGATCTATCTTACAAGCCAGGTACCAGTGGCTCATGCCTGTAATCCTGGCTACTCAGGAGGCTGAGATCTGAGGATCGGAGTTCAAAGCCAGCCCGGTCAGGAAAATCTGTGTGACTCAAATCTCCAACAAACCACTAGAAAACCGGAAGTGGTTCTGTGGCTCAAGTGATAGAGCGCTCGCCTTAATCTGAAGAGCTGAGGGACAGGGCCCAGGCCCAGAGTTCAAGCCCCATAACCGACAAAAAAAAAAAAAGGCAACTACTTCCTTCCTTTTGCTATATTTCCCTTGGTATAAAATACTCATCTAGAAGAGTTCTTAGCTATTATTAGATGTTCACGAAGTTTTTTTGTGTGGGTTTTTTTGTTTTTGTTTTTGTTTTTGTTTTGGTCAGTCATGGCTTGAACTCTGGGCTTGGACGCTGCCCCTCAGCTCTTCAGCTCAAGGCGAATGCTCTACCACTTGAGCCACAGCACCACTTCCAGTTTTCTGAGTGGTTTATTGGAGGTAAGAGTCTCACAGACTTTTGTGCCCAGGCTGGCTTTGAACCACAATACTCAGATCTCAGCCTCCTGAGTAGCTAGGATTATAGACGTGAGCCACTGGTGCCAGGCTCACAAAGTATTTTTTAAAGTGGCCACACAAGCTATGCACCAGCGGCTAGGCAGGAAAGTCCGTGAGACTCTTATTTCCAATTAACCACCAGAAAACCGGAAGTGGCACTGTGGCTTAAGTGGTAGAGCACTAGCCTTGAGCAAAAGAGCTCAAGGACGGTGCCCAAGCCCAGAGTTCAAGCCCTATGACCTACAAAATAATAACTATTATCATTATTAATTTAGTTAAATAAATAAAGTGGTTACACAATGGAAATTAAACAACTTGTGAGTCTCCAGGCTCACAAAAATTTAGATCAACCACAGCAGAAAATGCTTCTGTCTTAAACATTACAAACTCCATGAGTAAGGGAAAAAGAATTCAGTGCATGTCTTCACCCACTGGTACCTGCACCAGAAAGCCCAGGAGCTACCTGCAACAGAAAGCCCAGGAGCAAAAACAGGGACATGAAACCAGCTGGACTTGTTCAGCTCTAGATATGAAATCATACTCTGCTAGAAATTCCCAAATCAGGAATCCTGTATCCACAAAGAACAAGGAGCAGTCAGTGCAGCACCCATCCGAGCAAAGTTCTCACACATGACACCACCCCCCAAGATCTTCCAGGCATGGTGACGACAAGAAGGGGCGGCACACAGAATCCGCTCTGCTGTATCCTCTTAGCCACAGCCTGCGCATTTTCCACCAGAGAGACACCAAATGCAGTAACCACAGTGACTTATAAGTGTGCAGACCGATTATAGCTTTACTTTCAAAAGAGCTTTGATTGATCTTTTTTGATAGACCTGAAATAAATTAAACTAGATTGACTCACTTGAGAATGGACTCTAATCCCTTAGTCAGATCCCGGAGAACTCAAAACCAAACCAGCTGTTAATTTAGGCTTTATAAGATAAAGCATGAGAAATCCAAGTTGATGTACCCCAGAGCAAAGCTTACATCATCTCTGTGAGCAATCAACCCACTGCTTCTTGCAGGAGTTAATCAGTTCTTGGGTAAATGGGTGCCAAGCTGATGCTCTCAGAGCAAAACCAGCTCAGAGAAAGGAGAAATTTAAAAAGAAATTCCAGAGAGGAAGACGGGGCCCAAGACACATGGACTGACTCACTCCCCAAAGCAAGCTCAGATCCAGCCAAAGCATTTCCATTTCACTTTCTGTAAGTCATCTGTCTCCTGCTCCATAAACACACCAGGGCTCAACCAGAGCCCATGGACCACATAACCGCCAACTAAGAGGAAGTGGCCAGCGCTCTCAATCTTTCTTAAAAGGGGGACAGAATTAACCAGAAAAATATTCCTCACTACTGTTTTATTCCCTCATCTTTGAAGATCACACTGCCCTCTTTATCTGTGGCTACTGGGTGCCTTTGATTTGAATACAGGAATCCCAAGGCTTTCAAGTGGAAGCTGCCCAGGGCACTAATAGAGTTAACAAGAATGCGCACACACACACACACACACACACACACACACACACACACACACACACACACACACAACTACAGGTTTCTTCTAAGCTACAGGCTTCTTCCATTCACCACCTGCCCAACTTTCACCAGCATTTTTTCCAAAAGTGATTCACACCTCTACCCCAAGTGAAGGTGGCCATTCACCTCTAAGGGGACCCCACCCCGCAGCCCCAGCCCCAGAGACTCCAAGACTTCTGGAAACAGCAAGGCTGCCAAGCTAACATGGATGCTTCATACAACACTGTTTACTGAACATAAGGGGATCAGGAATTGAAATCCAATTTAAGGAATTATGGTGCCTTCAAACTGTTTTCCTTCAATGATGAAAAAAGACAGGCATGTTGTTTCTGGCATGATGCCAGAAGAAACTGATTCCTGTAGTAATATAAGAAGAAGAAGAGGGGAAAAAAGAAAAGAAAAGAAGTCAATGTGTGTGCTTATATGTGTGAGGGGGGAAGGGGGAGCTAGAGTCTGAGTTAAAGCCCAAACAGTAAATGAATTTGTTTCATTTGATAGAAGGAGCCTGATGTTTATTTCAATGGCCTATTTTGATAACCATCTGACAAGCAGAATATAGTTGTCTTAGAGCTTTCTGAGGCAGGAAAAAAAAATTACCAGAAAAGATAGAATGAACAGACATGAACAGAATCAATCCCAGAATCTGACCACTTAAGTCTCACTTGCAGCAAAATGAACCAAACTATTTCACCAACCAATGGAACTAGCCAGGACGCCCAATGCCAACCCTCTAGACCACTGCTGCTCCTGACTTGGCCCTGTCCACCATGGCACAACTATACATAGGTCATCCCATTTAATCCTAGGCTCATGCTACAGAGAAAACCGAGACTAAATAACTGGCCATGGTCCACATGCAAACAATGGACAATGCTGACTTCTGGAGTCCCCCAAATGTGTCTGACTTTAGTGCCAAAGGCTGTATACATCATCCCAGAATGCTTCCCTTTCACAGCAAAGATGATTCTTCTATCCGTGGTTGCCAATACACTCAAATATTACCCATGCTAGGCAAGCACCCTGGCACGGAGCTATACTACATGCCCTACAGCAAAAGGTTTTAATATCATATATAACACTTTCATGGCTTCTGATGCGCCTTGTCACTGCTATAGCCTAGGAAGGCATTTCACAGATGGGCAGACAGAGATAATTTGAGACTTGATGTAAGGGTGTTCAGAGCTCCACAGCCTAGAGTCAAATCTCATCCCTCTCCCATAATCCATTTCTCCCCATTGCCAGGCACAAAGGCAAGATTTTTGTCTAGTCACATTACATGCTGGGACTGTTTAGATGGTAGATGGTTTGGGGTAGGGGAGGAGAGATACTATTAGATGAAGTAAATAAAAACATTCCCAATAAGTAGGACATAAATCATCATTTTGAAGAACTAACTTATTAAAAACATAAAGCCCTAGCTGGCTGCTGGTTGCTCACACCTATCATTCTAGCTACTAGGGAGACTAAAATCTGAGGATTGTGGTTCAAAGTCCGTCTGGACAGGAAGATCTATGAGACACTTACCTCCAGTTAACTGCTGAAAAAAGACATAAGTGGAGGTGTGGCTTATATGGTAGAGTACCAGCCTTGGAAACATGAGTTCAAGCCCCAATACTGGTACATGCACACACATATACACATGTACATGTACACACATACATATACACACCTGTGTGTGTGTGTGCGTGCATGCACACACACACACACAGAAAAGGAAGGCTCTGGTAGAAAGCCATGCTGTCCCTGGATGCTCCAGGATAGACAAATATGGAAGCGAGGAGGAAACTGGAAGCCGTTTCTTCAACCCATGGACACTGAGTGGCTACAAAGCTCTTAACTCTGGCCCATACCAAAACAATAATATAGCTTTCTGATGGACAAAAGCTGCTTTGTCTGATTTTCAAGACCCCCTTTTTTTAGGGGCTTGGGAGTCCACTGATCATGAATGTTTTCTAACTCCTCTCAGTTTTGTTCCTCTTCCTATTTGACTTCTAAAAGCTAAAGAAAGATGCCAGTAAGGATCAACAGATCTCAAGGCACCGTGTGCAAGTTCAGCCTCAAGGCAGAGGTTTGAACTGCACCTTCTAGAACCAGGAGGAGGTAAAGAAACAATGGCTCCTCTCAGCTCTGCTGGGAGAATCAATGTCCTTTCTCTACAGGGAATAAATTCTCTCTGTATCACTGTCATCCAGATGTAAAGTGGAAAAGGCCAGAGGTGGCTGGCAGCTAACACATTTCCTGCTTGGGAGAATCCCACAAGAAAGTTCCAGAAAGCTGGCCTGTGCTGTAGATTCAAGTTCAGTTACAGAAATGCTGGTGCAGCCTCCCTGCAGGTGCCAGCACTCAGAGCCCAGGAGTATTGAGTTAGGCATCCATCACAAGTCTTCAAGGTCCCCTGTCCCTGGGGAAGCAGCTAGCACAGCATGACTCTTGAGGCAAACTGGAGAAGGCGGGAGGGGGCTGTTACATGCTTATTACCAACTCAGACAGACAAGAGCCTCCTGCCCACAGCGGCCTGAGAAAAAGCCCTCATAAAGAAAGAAATAAGTGTTATTAAATTCACAAGCCAGGAACCAGGCCTTTGCCTTCTGAGAACTGAAAATTTAATCAAGGTCTAAACAACAGAAATTCGACTGGAGAAAAGAGCAGACATTTCAACCAAAAGGCCGCAGATTCCTGTCTTGCTGTCACTAATTTCATGCCCTTCAGAAGCTGAATGACTGCAAGTGCTGTCTCCCCTCTTAGTGTTTTGTTTTCCCTCCCCGGACAGATATATTATGTCACAACATGGCCTCTTTCACCGTAAGTCCTCTTCAGAAGGGACTCAGGCCCACTCTCTTGCAAAGCAAAACAATTCAGGGCTGGTTTTTTTGGTGAACTGGGAAGGGAAGGAAAGGGAAGGGAAGAAGTAAGATCAGGAAACACTATGTAATATAGTGTGTCCCCAACCTGTCAGGCAAAAGTTTTAATAAGAATGCATTGGGAGCACCTAGGGAATTCCCATTGGTAAAGTATTATATTATTAAATTATTACACGCCAGGCCTCAGGTTAAGTCCTTCTGACATAGTCTCTCCATAACTTCTTGATAGGCAGAGTCGCTTCATAACACCCTTTGCTCACAAATGAGAAAACAATCACAGAATAAATTAGAAATTTGCCAAATTTCCATTTTTCAGCCTTATTTTAAAAAGTTACTTACTTCACAGGCTCTGGTGGCTCATGCCTGTAATCCTAACTGCTCAAGAGACTGAGATCTGAGGAAACCAGTTCAAAGGAAGCCCAGGCAAAAAAGTCTGGGAGATTCTTCTCTCCAATTAACCAGCAAAGTCTAGAAGTAGAAGAGTGGTTCAAATAGTAGAGCACCAACTTTGAAAAAACAAAAACCAAAAATCAAAAAACAAGCAAGAACAGTGAATTCATTCAAGTCCCAGTACTGGTATTAAAAAAAAAAAAAAAAGTGCCAGGTGCTGGTGACTCACACCTGTAATCCTAACTACTCAGGAGGCTGAGATCCGAGGATCATGGTTCAAAGCCAGCCTGGACAGTAGAGGCTATAAAATTCTATCTTCAACTAACGACCAGAAAACCAGAAGTGGTGCTGTGGCTCAAAGTGGTAGAGCACTAGCTTTGTGCGAAAGAACTCAGCCCTGGCCCTGAGTTCAAGCCCCAGGACCAGGGGAATGAAAGGGAAAAAAAAAAAAAAAGACAGGTAACAACAAAACAGTGATGGAAATGAAATACTAGGATATAATGAGCTCATGTTTCCATGGGAAATTCTGGCCTGGAGACTAGTGAAAGGGGGGCCGGGGGGGGGGGGGATGGAGGGGGAGGAGGAATGTCTCTAGCCAAAGATGTCAGGAAAGAAAGGATGGAAGGGAAATATACAACACAGGTAGATCGAAGGACTGTTGGTCTAGAGGTTTCCAGAAAAGTCCTTAGAGGGAAATAAACCATGTGGATGCCTGGACAGCCACTTGCCAGGGCCCCGGGACACATCCTGTGTTCCCTAGGACTGCCCTCCTGAGACTACAGGGCCTCCGACTTCCTTGGCCAGCAGCCTTGGACACCCATGGCTCCAAAGCAGCCAAATTGAGGCACTTTGAGAGCAAATGGAAACCACAAACTATAAGGAAACCAGAAGTCAAACTGAAAGATTAAAAAAAAAAATCCACTCTGGGGGCAAAAGAAGAGATAGCAGAACCACGGAGGCAGAAATCAAAACCATCTCTGCTTTGCATGTGGCGTGCGGTTTTCGATGTGAGCCTCTGACACGTCAGATCCTGGGTGCCGGTCGTGTGGAAGTCATTGTCACGTTCCTTGAACTGTTCTGCAAACGAAGGTGGCTGGAGACTGACATCCTAGCCAGAAATTCCCAAGCAGGGGAGGTGACTCGCCCCTGATCACACTGAAGACAAAAGCTGGGGTGGTGGGCACCCAAGCAGAATCAACTCTGGGTGCTTTACCTAAGCCATGCCAAAATAGCAGCCATTACATCAGAAGGAAGAAAGTAGAGTTTATCTTCTAAGGGAGAGAAATAGGCAACTTAAATCCAGCTAGCAAGTGATCCAAGAAGAAAAATAAAACAAAACAAAAACCAGCTTTTCCTTTCTCCTTTGTCTGGCAGGGGTGAGGAGGTGGTGGAATTCTCCTTTAAGGAAAGAGGACCCCCACATCCTGAAGCTTCTTTCTGACAACTCAAGCCTGCTGCCAGTTGTTCGGAGACAAATGGCTTCACACACACTGGGTCTCCTGCAGGCAGACATTTGTCATCTGCTTTCACTCACCCTTATGACAATGTGGCAATAGTGACAAGTTTTAAAAAAGAAACATAAACCAAAATGGGGGGGGGGGGGAGAATAGGCGTAAAGGCAGCCAGTGGTTTGGTAGACACACATCCTAAGCTTAAAGGTACTTTCTCCAATCTTTAAGTTTGCTTCCAAGAAAAAAAAAATGCCTTTATATATTACGTCTATGAGTTTTGCTTTGTTTTGTTTTAATTAGCAGGAGACACTTAGCTTCTCCAAGAATTATAAAGAAATAAATATTGCTGGATTCCAGAATCAAAGCAAAGTCACTGAAGACCTGGTCAGGGAAAGCAAAGGAGGTTGTTGGTTTGTTTGTTTGTTTGTTTGTTTTCTTACTTTTTAAGGATAAGAACCAAGTTGAGATCTTTGTGATCTTAGCCCAATCCTGAATTGAGTTTCCTCTCCTATAAATCAATAAAGCCCTCATCTAGAGTCTGTTTCAGTTCTGTATCATATTCAAATAATCCTATCTCTTTAGATACATATTTATATCTTAGGAGCTAATCAAAGAGCACAAACTTCCTCTTTGCACGCAACTGTAAGGTTTCTGCTTGACAAGCCAGGTGCCGGTGGCTCAAACCTGTAATCCTAGCTACTAAGGAGACTGAGATCTGAGGACTGTGGTTCAAAGCCAGCCCAGGCAGGAAAGTCCTTCAGAATCTTATCTCCAATAAACCACCAGAAAACCAGAAGTGGCGCTCAAGTGGTAGAGCTCTTGCCTTCAGCTGAAGAGCGTAGAGAGAGCACCAGGCCCAGGGTTCAAGCCCCATGACTGAACAAAAAAAAAAAAAAAAGATTTCCGCTTGACTATAAAACCAGAAAGCAGAGACTTAAACCAGCTCACACCCATAATCCTAAACTACTTAAGAGGCTGAGATCTGTAGATCGTGGTTTGAAGCCAGCCTAAGTACCCAAGCCCATGAGACTCTATCTCCAATTAACCACAAAAACCAGAAGTAGAGGTATAGCTCCAGTGACAGAAATAAGCCTTAAGCTTGGCTCAGGAACAGGGCCCAAGGCCTGAGTTCAAGCCCCAATAAAGACACACACACACACACACACACACAGAAAAGTTAACCAGGAAAACACCCCAGTGGGCTCTAAGATGACTCACTTCCACACACACAGCTCATCTCAACCTGCAAAGCGGGTGCTCTCTTTTCCTTACAGTCCCTTCCCCAGAAATTCCCTTACTTACTGCCTGCCCAGTTCACATCTCCACCCCATCCTGGCAAGCATAAATCTACCACTGCTTCCAAGCAGAGCTCTGGACAAACACAGAACATGGAGGACTCTTGCTTCTCTCAGAGAAAACATCTTCTGACTCAGCAGTGCATGCCCTTGTGAGTTTCTTGCAAGTCCATTTCATTATGTACTCTTTCTTGTTCCTAAGTAATGGGCTTAGCCAGTCTGAGGGCTGCCATGTCCTAGAAACTATTTTTTTGTTTGCTTGCTATGGGGCTTGAATTCAGGGCCTGGGCTCTGTCTCTGAGCAGTTTTGCTCAAGCCAAGCACTCTACCACTTTGAACCACTGCACCACTTCCGGTTTTCTAGTGGTTAACTGCAGATAAGAATCTTCGGAGACTTTCCTGCCCAGGCTGACTTTGAACCAGAATCCTCAGATCTCAGCCTCCTTAGTAGCCAGGATTACAAATGTGAGCCACATGCGCCCAGCCTTCCTAGACAGTTTTTGAAGGACATGATAGTTTAAATTTTCTCAAAGTCCTTTAGGTACATTCTACTAGTAACTCATCAGCATATTCAGATTCCCAAATTCATAATGTCAAAGCATTATTATAAGATTATTTTAATTATAATTATAATTTAATTATAATAATTATAATGATCTATCCTTTAGTGGTTCTTCAAATGAGTTGAAACTTAGAGAAAGCTAGAAAGTAAAATCTCATCAAATTTGCCCCTGGGAGAGAAGATGTGCCTGGAAGAGACACAAAATTCTCTCTGTGTCCCCATATAGTGAGTGTCCCCCAGGACCAGAACATACTCTTGTGGCCTTAACCTCATTCCCATTATTCAACTGATGGACAAAAGCACACCCATGAATTTCTATCCATTGCCAGGCTCCTGGTACAATCTGGCCTCTGAAGTTCTCTCTTTAATGGTCTCCACATCCAGTTCAGTGCACAAAAGAACAGATAAGGAAAAAAATATTAATAAATAAACAGAACCAAGGGATAAAAAGCAAACAACCACGCACTAGGGGTCTTCCTCAGCTCCCCCCTGTAATAAAATGAGGTTGGAGCTTTCCAAGAACATCCTTAGTAAAAATCAATAGTGCTGAGGAGGGATAAAAAGCAAAGTCGATGATATTTATATAAAATCAAATTTTTCTATCTGGGCCCAGTAGTACAGGCCTGTAATCAATTCCATTTTGGAGGTGGAGATGTAAAGTAGGATAGAAGCTATCCCTGACAAAAAGTTACTGAGACACCATCTCAATAAGTAAACCGGGTATGATGGCATATTCTTGGTATCCCAGCTACCCGGGAATCAAAGGTCAAATCTAAAACTCTAAGATGTTACCTAAAAAAATGACTAAAACAATAAAGGGCTGGAGAATGGGTCTCAAGTAGCAGAGTGCTTACTTAACTAGTGAGAGGCAATGAATTCAAAGACCGTACCATTAAAAAGAAAAGAAAAAAAAAATCCAGAGAATGCAAACTCCAGAATGATTGCTGCCTGAGTCTGGGATATAAAATCCTGCTACCTCAGAACTCCAGGAGCCAGTCCAGAAAGCTCCCTGAAGCACAATGTTTTCATTTACCCAATCAGTAAAGCACTCACTATATGCAATGCTAGGTGACCACTCCGTAGATGGTAAAATAGAGAAGAAAAAGAAAATGGTGGGGCTAGGAAGGTGGCTCAGTGGTAGAGCGCTTGCCTTGCATGCATGAGGCCCTGGGTTTGATTCCTCAGCACCACATAAGCAGAAAAAGCTGGAAGTGGCGCTGTGGCTCAAGTGGTAGAACACTAGCCTTGAGCTGAAGAGCTGAGGGACAGGGCCCAGGCCCAGAGTTCAGGCCCCATGACCCGCAAAAAAAAAAAAAAAAAAGAAAGAAAAAAGAAAATGGTGTGCTGACACTGGTTTACCTCAGAGCCTCGCTGCTCTCCCTTAACTTCTCTCAAGGCTAGCACTCTACCACTTGAGCTCTACTTCTGGCTTTTGAGTAACTAGATCTACAAATCTCATGGACTTTCCTGCCAGAGCTGACTTTGAACTGTGACCTTCAGATCTCAGCCTCCTGAGTGGCTAGCATTACAGATGAGAGCCACTAATTTGAGACAAACTGTCTCAAATATGCATAAGACGTATAGCTCAGAATAATTCTCTCTTAACTGCTTCCCAACAGAGAATCAAATATACCAGTCTATCAATTTAAATCTTTCTCCCTCTCTCTCTCTCTCTCTCTCTCTCCCTTTGCTTCCCCTCCCCCACTCTGATTCTCTTAAATCATCTTTCTGCATTCTAGAAAGGGCTTTGCTATACCTCCACTACAAAGCTGATATAAGCCAGGTGCCAGTGCCTCACGCACCTGTAATCCTAGCTACTCATGAGGCTCAGATCTGAGGATCACAGTTCAAAGCCAGCCCAGGCAGGAAAGTTCATAAGACTCTTATCTCCAATTAATCACCAGAAAACCAGAAGTGGTGCTGTGGCTCAAGGTGGTAGAGCGCTAGCCTTGAACTGAAGAGTGCAGGGACAGCACTCAGGCCCAGAGTTCAAGCCCCACAACCAACAAAAAAAAAAAAAAAGAAAGAAAGAAAGAAAGCTGAGACAAGCCTACAAAGGTATCAGAAACAGTCTGGGAACCTCAAATTTTCCTTTACATTTTGGACTGCCAGTGGCATTTAAGAATAACAGCTCCTCTTCTTTCTGCCTCGTCTGTTTCCCTTATTGGTTCATTTACACCAGGCCGCTCAGCTACAGCTGTTAGTACATCGTTCTGTCATTTCTGCCTTTCCCCACCATTAGGGCAGGCTGCTGAGACGCCAGCCTGCTCAGCGCCTCCCAGAGCGGCCTGGCCATCAGCACATCCCTCTCCCGCAGCGGTCACCCTTTGACGAATGTTCACCAACACTCATACATCATTCCCAAATTGGTCCAAATGAATTAAACACAGCTCTGCTTAACATTACGAGATTTAAATGGATTTTCTCTCTACAGGTCTGCCCCATAATTGGGTTTATCCATCTTGTTGAAGTACAGTTTACACTTGCTAACATCACGCCAATTCAAGCTACATTTTCTGCTCCAGTGGCAGGAGCAAGGCAGATTTGTCATCGGATCATAACAGGTAATTCAAACAACAATTAGTTTGATGACGGCCCGTATGTCAATGTCGGTTGCCAGCAGCCTGGCTCACTCCCGACGCTCTCTCTTCCTCAAGATGAATTGTCTTCACAATTCTTCAATTTCAATCATCAACAATGCTTACTGAATCAACTGAGAAACTATTGACACAGAGCTGTCTTCCCTGCAGGGCGGCCTCACCAAAGCCCAGTGGAAAACAGCAGCCTTGGCCCCCTAGGCTGGGCCTACTAATACACACATCCATTTTCCAGCCTGGGAACATTTCCAGTTTTCAACCAAAGCCATTTCTTCTGGTGCTTCGTCTCAACCTCAAGATCCCAGGTTAAGGTCCAGTTTGAGGACCAGAAAAATAATTAATTTATTCATACAGACTCATCCATCCACAAGTAAGCAAAGTCCTGGGTCAGAATGAATGACAAGTGTCAAAGTCCAACAGTGTTCTGTTGCTGGACATAGTAGCTCAAGCCTATAATCTCAGCTACTTTTGAAGGCTGAGATTGGGAGATCACTGTTTGAGGGTCAGCTGAGGCAAAAGACAGTTTGTGAGACTCCATCTCAACCAGTGGCTGAGCACTGTGCTAAGTGCCTGTTATCCCAGCTCTGGGGGAAGGACAATGACTGGGCTCAGTGGTGTGTGCCTGTCACCCTCACAGACACAGGACCCATAAGTAGGAGCTCAGGCTTGAAATTAACTAATGCAAAAAGGAAGTGCAGAGCATCTGCTTAGAAAAAAGACCCTAAATTCAATGCCTATACTACTCCAAAAAAAAAAAATTATGGCACGTAAAGCACTACATATCATTTTGAAGGGAAAAAGTGGGGGAAGGGGAGGCTAATAAAACATTCAGAAATCAGTTAACCAAGTAATATTTTGACAGTTAGAAGGCAATTATCTAAATATCACAGTTCATGTTTGAGCAATACCATAGTCATGAAGACTAAAATCCACACACTAAACAGGAGCTGAAGTAGAAACCTAAAATAATTCAGAAAAGCACATCAAGTTCACAAATGGGCTGAAAACCCCTCTCAAATTACTTGGTAGTATACAAGAAAAGAAAATATTATTGACCTTTCATGTTATGAAAAGGGGTGTTTTTGGTTTAAAAAAAAAATTAGAGGGCTGGGAAGGTGGCTCAGTGGTAGAGCGCTTGCCTTGCACACATGAAGCCCTGGGTTCAATTCCTCAGCACCACAGGAGCAGAAAAGGCCGGAAGTGGTGCTGTGGATCAAGTGGTAGAGCGCTAGCCTTGTCCTGAAGAGCTGAGGGACAGCGCCCAGGCCCAGAGTTCAGGCCCCATGACCGACAAAAAAAAAAAAATTCGAAAAGCACTCTTCACACGCAACCTCTAATATACAGCGCTGCGCCTCAGACACAGGTGCTGTGGCCTTGCTCCTTCAGTGCTGACTTAAATACACAACTCTGTCCACCTCTTACATTCGCAACTACTGAGATATAAATAAATATGAGTACGACACAAGGCAGCCCTTCAGAAGAGTTTACATTTTCGTCAAAGGTAGCAAGGACTAGGCAGAATGTTGAAGGACGCAAGAGAAAAGCAAACGGAAACCCATAGGGGTCATAAATCTTTGTTATCAAGTAAAGATGGTCGAGGCTATCAAATTCATCATGTGTGGTGTTCTTGACAGCAAATAAAAAACACACAATGCATGTTAGGAGAGGGTATATTCTAGTTCTGCCAACTTGTACTTCACACTTCTCAATGAGGGGGAGGGAGGGAGGGAGGAAGGAACGAAGGAAGGAAGGAAGGAAGGAGTTTTTTTTTCTTGGGGGGGGTTGGTAGTACTTGAGCTTGAACTCAGGACCTCATGCTCCTTTGTTTTTTTACTTAAATTTGGCACTCTAACACTTGAGATACACCTCCACTTCCATCTTGTTGGTGGTGGTGGTGGTGGTGGTAGTGGTGAACTGGAGATAAGAGTTTCATAAACTTTTTTGCCTGGGGCTAACTTTGAACTTCAATCCTCAGATCTAAGCCTCCTGTGTAGCTATGATTACAGGCCTGAGCCACCAGCACCCTGCACACAGCCGAGTCTTTACTGGACACTGTCCTCTGAACTCCTGCACACGTCTACTCACTCAGGGCACACTTTGTCTCACACAGCCTCCCAACAGCCCTCAAGGAACACGTGCTTCTATTTTTCCCATTTCCCAGGTCAGGAGACAGAAGCCGCACAACCCGAAGCTGAGTTGCAGGTGATCTGTGAGATGTTAAAATCACCAGCAGAACCATCCCATCCTCTGGCTCCCACAATGCAAAGCCAATAGCACCAAAGCACTGGTGTCTAAACACATGCTTTAAACCATAGCTAAGCCAGTGGTTGCCAGCCACAGGTGATTTGGGCCCTAAGATCAATTGATAATTTCTAGAGACATTTATGGTTGTCACATTTCTGATGATATACTAGAGGGATTGTTTTTAATAAACCTCTTCTCATGCACAAAACAATTATCCATCTAGCTTTGCCAGAAACTGGTGGCTCATGCCTGAAATCCTAACTCAGTACTCAGGAGGATCACAGTTCAAAGCCAGCTCAGGTAAAAACTTCTATAAGATTCTTATCTCCAATTAACCACCAAAATCCAGAAATGGAACTATCAAGTGATACTACACTGGCCTTGAAAGAATATAGCTAAGGAACAGCACCCTGAATTCAAAACGGAGAGCCAGATGCTAGTGTCTAACACCTAGCTACTGAGTGTCTCACATCCTAGCTACTGAGACCTAGAGAATTGTAATTCGAAGTTAGCCAAAGCAGAAAAGTCTATGAAACCCCATCTCTAATTAATCATCAAAAAGCCAGGCTAAAGTCATGGCACAAGTGGTAGAGCACTAACTAAGCAGGCCAGCTATGCCAGTGTGTTCAAACCTCAGACAAGATGACACACAGACAGGAGAGAGAAGAGGCAAAAGGAGAGAAGAAAAGAGGAACGGGAAAAGGAAGAAAAAGAGAACAAAATTATAGTCAGCCATCTGATCAGCATTTGATATCACCCAACCAAATCAAACTCTAGAAACAAATCAAGCGCTAAGCTTGTCAGCTATAACCCATTTATTAAATATTATTGAGTGGAACTTGCAAAGTGACAGTAAAATGAGACCCTCACATGCACTTGCTATGGTCTGAAAGGAGGCATAAGAGGCTGACCGAACAGTTGTTTCCCCTTCCTTACTGTTTCGGTCAAAGACCACCAGACTTCCCTACCTGTACCCTCACGAACCTTCTTACAAATTATATAGGCTGGGCCTCAAGTACCTAAATATGGTGCAGAATAAACAGACATATCTCAAGGCATACAATCAAATACAATGATGTAATTAGAGCAGATGTAAGCATAAAGCATATATGTTTGTACTAAGTTAAAAAAAAAAAAAAAACTAGATTGTTTTATTTTACCTGGCCAAAAACAGAAACAGAGTCAGGACTCCTGGATTCTTGTTTAACCTGGTTTCCACGAAGACCGGGGACCCTGAATAAATCAATTCGCTTCTCTGTGCCTCAGACAGTTCCCTGGCTTAGCAAACTGACTAAAACAGGTAGTACATGCGGGCCTGTAATGTGAGCACTTGGGTGAGACTGAGGCTGGAGAATCCAAGTTTCAGCCCAGCATAGGCCATGATATAGTAAGCCCACGTCTCAAAAAAAAAAGAATCTATTTTTGAGCTGGCCACTGGTGGTTCACGTCTGTAATTCTAGCTGCTCAGGAAGCTGAGATCTGAGGATCAAGTTCGAAGCCAACCCAGGCAGGAAAGTCAGTAAGACTCCTTTAACGCTAATTAATCACTAGGAAACCAGATGTGGCACTGTTGCTCAAAGTGGGACAGCACTAGCCTTCAGCAAAATAGCTCAGGGACAGTGTCCAGGCCCTGAGTTCAAGCTCCACAACTGACCAAAAAAAAAAAGAAACAAGAATCACAGAATCTACTTTTATTCTACTCTGAGAGCAGTCTGGTGCCAAGCAAGCATCATTATCAGCATCCTTAGGAGCTTGTCCAGAAATTCAGGAGCCTGAGCCCAGCTATAAATCTGCATTTGGCACAGCCTACCAGTATGAAAAACACCAAAACACCAGGGGGCACCCCCCACCCCCCACCCCCGACTCCATTATGTGCTCCCTGCATAACACCAGATCCTGCCATCTGTCAATGGTCCCAACATAACAAACACTCAGTAGACATCACTGTTCATTTACGTTCTCTGGATGGACTCCTACACTGAGAACCATAAACGTAGATAGCTTCCCAGGAAAGCATCAAATTAAAGAAAGCTAACCACCAGGCCAACAGCTCACGCCTATAATCCTAGCCAACTCAGGAGGCTGAGATCTAAGGATCATGGTTCAAAGCTAGCCTGGGCATAAATGCCCATGAGACTCATCTTTAACCACCAAAAAACCATAATGGAGCTATAGCACAAGTGAGAGACCAGCAGCCTGAGGGGAAAAGCTAAGGGACAGTGCCCCTAGGATCTGAGTTCAAGCCCCAGAACCAGCACAAAAGGAAAATGCAAAAGGAAAAACAAAAAAAGGCCTTGAAAGAACTTTCCTGCCAGATCACCCCTGTGCTCGGATCACCCCGAGCAAGAACCCCAACAAGCTCCAGGATGCTGAGACCAGGAAGTCTGAACTCTGCCTGCTTATTCAAATCACCTGGACAGTGGTGTGAATCACAGATGCTCCATCTGTACCCTTGGGGATCCTCACCCAGTGTTGGGGGCAGGCCAGAATCTGAGCACTCTTCTGAACACAACCCAAAGTGTAGACCTACTGCCCTCACCATGTGTACTCGGCCCAGAAGAGGGCCGCGGCTCTTCCTGATAGCTTCTTTAAGCTGCAAAGTGGGGACCCAGCCCAGCCCACAGTACCAATCTGTATCTTAAGCTCTTTAGCTGTCTCCAGAAAACACAGGTTTGGGAGACACTGCTCTCATCCTACTGAAATTGAACAAGAAAAAGCTCCCAGGAAGACCCAGGAGTATTATCTTTGAGAACAGCTCCTAGTTGATTCCTAGAGGTTGCCCAGAAAGCTGGGTCATAACTGTTAGCTTAGGAAACTACTAGGTCCTCTTGATTTTCTTGAGTGCAGAACTGAGCTTTGACCCCAGGACCTAGTCATGCTAAGCAAGTTGCTCTACCACTGAGCCACATTGTGAGCATTGAGGCCTGAGTATGGTTTTAAGCAGAAATACTTCACCTGTGGCTATACTGCACAGTAGCTCTCCAGTCACACTGCCCGGGTCTGAACTCAAACTGACCTTGGTTAAGACATCTCAGATGTCCATTTCTTCATTTACAAAATAGAGACATTGACAAAATGTCCCTCTGTGTCGGTATAAAGAATCTATAAATAATTCCCATAAAGCATTTAACAAACCAGACCCAAAGTATCCAGAGAATTCAATAAACATAAGTTGCTATTATTATTAACTCTTGTTATTGCCTCTAACCCCAAGACCAGGCACATTATTATCTGACCAGTCCTGGAGTTTAACCTCTGGGCCTGGGTGCTGTCCCTGAGTTCCTTTTTGCTCAAGGCTAGAGCTCTACCACTAGAGCCACAGCACCACTTCCGGCTTTTTCTGTGATTAATTGGAGACAGAAATCTGATTCACTTTCCTGCCTAGGCTGGTCAGAAGTGCGATCCTCAGATCTCAGCCTCCTGAGTAGCTAGGATTACAGGTATGAGCCATCAGCACCAGCTGACCTACTCTTTCATAGATACGGAAAGCAAAGGCCCTAGAAGCTCACTGCAATGTGTAGCCAGTCTACTTTCTCATTCAAGATGAGAAAACGTTATCCCAATAGAGAACCTGCCAGTCCTCCATTATGAGTCAGCAACTGAAAATGACTGACTGGCCAGTATATGATCAATTGATTGATTTCAGAAGACTGAGGTAGTACTTCTCAGTCTTCAGTAGGCTGAACATCACAACTGTCTAAAACCATAACTCCTCTCATAAGCTGCTGGTGGCTCATACCTATCATCTTAGCTACTCAAGAGGCTGAGATCTGAGGATCACAGTTCAAAGCCAGCCCTAGCAGGAAAGTCCATGAGACTCTTGTCTCCTAGTAACCACCAAAAAGCCAGAAGTGGAGCTTTAACTCAAATGGTAGAGCACTAGCCTTGAGCACAAAAGATTAGGGATAGTGCCCATTTCCTGAGCTCAAGCCCCAGGGCCAGTACACAAAAAAGTAATTCCCAAACTATGCTAGCTAGACACCTTAGACCAAAGGAGTGTTAAACATACAAACAAACACAAAGGACAATACTTGGAACTGCAACTAAGTTTAAGCTTACTGAGAACAAAGGATATTTGTCCATTTGGCCCACAGATAAATTCCCCAAGAACTTGGCCCAAAGTAGAAGCACAACACATATTTTGATCGATGATCTGAAGTATGGGCTTGCAATCAGCTCAAAGTCACCCATGTGGAAAGCAAATGAATTCCTGACCCAGTCAGCAGCACCCCCAAGCTTTGTCACATATCTCCAGGGAATGAACATCTCTTGCTCAATGATGAGTGCAAGTCATCTTTTCTTTATGGAAAGCGGGCCCACAATCTCACAGACACAGCCTACTATGGCTGTGGCGATACCAAAAGGTGAGCCTGTTTCTGGAAGTTTTGCACTTAGTCCAGAGCTGCAATTTCACGTGAAAATGGAAGACCCCTTAGGGTAAGTGACCGGCCCAGAACACAAAAGACCCCCATTAGAAGCCCAAATGAAAGGGAAAGCCAGGAGCCCTGGTAAACAATGGCGTACCATCCTTTAATTCTGGCCAAATCTTCCTGTGCTATCTCTGAATGTATTTATCAGGCAGGCTAGGTGAAGACCCCAGAAATGTCACCTCAGGAATCTGACATCTGGTTGATAGTCAAGAAAAAGGAGTTGGGCTGGGAAGGTGGCTCAATGGTAGAGCGCTTGCCTTGCATGCATGAGCTCTGGGTTCGATTCCTCAGCACCACATAAGCAGAAAACAAAAAAGCTCAAGTGGCGTTGTGGCTCAAGTGGTAGAGCGCTAGCCTTGAGCTGAAGAGCTGAGGGACAGCGCCCAGGCCCAGAGTTCAGGCCCCACTACGGAGCCAAAAAGAAAAAGAAAAAGAAAAAGGAGTCAACGTGGATACTCTCCAGTTTGCACCCTTCTTGCCCTGGTTCCAGGACCCCAACCCTGGAGGAATGCACTGGTCACCTCGGTGCATCATAGTGGAATTCTAGGACCAACCAGAGGAGTTGAGTTTTGGACTGGATATTGCAAGTATTAAGACAGGAGAGAATGCAACACCCGCTTGCAGCCTCCACTGCTCAGCTGTGTAAACAAATAAAATGGTCCATTTCTTCTGGATCCTCTCCTAGTTGCCTTTGCGTGTATACACACACACACACACACACACACACACACACACACACACACACACACACACACAGAAACCACTTCATATCTTCAAAGGAAAAACAATCAAGAAAGGTCTACACAGTTTGTTTTTGCTGTGTGTGGTGGGTTTTTTTTTTCCACCCCCTCTAAATCATATCTGACTTAGTGTTAAAACATTAACTTCTGGCCAAAATACTCTTAAAACAAAGCTTAATTGGTTGTGAAGTAGCCCTTCTGAAAAAGCTAGGAAAACATCTTCTGTGGGTCTTGACCTCGATTCCAGCACTGCTCTGGAGGCTGGATTAATGATAAGAGGAGGAGGTTGGAAGTGCTGCCTTCAGAATGGCCCGGCCCAGCGATGCCTAAATGCTTATCTGGGATCACCTGCCTGGGAGGCAGCTCTGTTTTTACATATCTGCTAATTTGGCTCCATCTATACTGGTGGGGCCTAAGTCATCTTCTTGGGAAAATGGAGTTGCGGAGGAGTTTCTAGGGGCTGGAACCAGAGGCCAAACCACTGCATGAAGGGCCAAGCACTGATGTAGGAGCCAAACTGGCCTCTGATCACACCTCAAAATGTCAATCAAAATGCTATTGCACAGGGCTGGGAAGGTGGCTCAGTGGTACAGTGCTTGCTTCACATGCATGAGGCCCTGGGTTCGATTCCTCAGCACAACATAAGCAGAAAAAGCCAGAGGCACTGTGGCTAGCCTTGAGCTGAAGAGCTAAGGGACAGTGCCCTGACCCAGAGTTCAAGCTTGAAAGAAAAAAAAAATGTCATTGCACCTCCAAATGTCACTCACATTTGTCACAGGTAAATCACCAATGGCTACTACGGGGTGTAGATTTCAATGACAAAACTCAAGAGTTCAGGCATTTGTCAAAAGCCAGTACAGCTGGGTGCTGCTGGCTCACACCTGTAATCTTAGCTACACAGGAGCCTGAAATCTGAGGATTAGGGTTCTAAGCCAGCCCAGGTAGGAAAGTCTGTGAGACTTTTATCTCTAATTAACCAGCCAAAAGCTGGAAGTACAATTGTAACTCAAGTGGCAGAGCCTCAGCTTTCAGTGAAAAAACCCAAATGAGAGTACAAGGTCCTGAATTCAAGCCCCCAAATCACACACACACACACACACACACACACACACACAGCCATTACCACTCACTTCCCCAAGTCCACTCCTAGTACATGAACAGCGACAGATTCAAGCGATTCTCTGGAAAATTACGTTTGGGGTTTTGGGAGTTCGGGGGGGAAGGGGAGTTGTTTTTGTTTTTGTCTTTTGGTTGGTTGTGGTACTTGAACCCTGGGCCTGGGCACTATCCCTGAACTTATTTTGAGCCATAGCACCACTTCTGGTTTTCTTGTGGTTAATTGGAGATAAGAGTCTCATGAACTTTTCTGCCCAGGCTGGCTTCAAACCACAATCCTTAGATCTTAACCTCCTGAGTAGCTAGGATTACAGCTTAAAATTTTGTTTGTAAGAGGAAAAACCAAATAGGAAGCAACCCAAATATACCACAACACAGAAAGCAGGAATGCACTGAAGTACATTCCTGCATGAAACATTATCTGGCAATGAAAAAAGAGAAAACCATCACTACCCACCAAAACATAATATGAGCAGGAGCACCCCTGAAATGTTACATTGTATACAGTTCCACTAATAGGAAGCCAAACAATCAGGCAAAAACTAATTCACTGTAACAACGTTTGCTAAAGACTGGGGAGACAGCCAAAAGTCAAATGACTGGGAAGCCATTGGAACCAGAACCAGGGAGACCAGAGGATTGTTCTTTACCAGAGGTGCCAAAGTCAGCTAATATCTGTATTTGCTGGGACACAACCACACTTACTCCTACAGGTTTATCTTTGGATGTTTTGGTAAAGAAAATGTATGTCCTGAAAGACCTAAAATATTTATCTTTCTAACGCCCATCTCCAGTTTGACTTGGGTGATGAGTCTCAGAGATGCTGGAAGTTCATACTAGGAAGTTCATCCACTTGGGCCAAATAACACATGTGCTGGGCTGTATTCAAATCATACTTCAGTGACACTTCCAAAGAGGCAGGGGTTTGGGATAGAGCTCAGTGGTAGAATTTGTGCTTGTAAAAGGCCCTGAGTTCAGTTCCTCTCTCTCTCTCTCTCTCTCTCTCTCTCTCTCTCTCTCTCTCTCACACACACACACACACACACACACACACACACACACACGCACATAGAGTAGAAGAAGTGAATTAAATAACTGTGGGAAGGGGGTGGAGGGTTTAAACCCTCAAAATTTTCATTCCAGTTATAGTTGTCCATTTTGGGAGAATATGGCCATCTACGTTTATCTTTTCTAGAACTGAAGGAAGGTAGGTGATTCAAGTCAAAAGCGGGGAAGATCTATCTCAACATGGAAATGGGACCAGATCCAAACCTTTTATGAGTGTGACATGCACACAGAATCCCTCAGAAGCCATTCACACGAACAGTGCACTTGGCCGAGTCCCCAGATTACAGGAGCCATGGGAAGGAAAAAGGCTAAGACTCATGTGATGCATGGTGTCAGACTACTGGAGGTTATTTTAGGATAGAGCTTAGGAGAGCAACAGGCTCTCTCAGGCACCTACTAACATACTGTATTTTATTTCATTTATTTATTTATTTTGTGCCAGTCCTGCGGTTTGAACTCTAGGCTTGGGTACTATCCCTGAGCTTTTCTTCTTTGCTCAAGGCTAGTGCTCTACCACTTGAACAACAGCACCACTTCTGGCATTTCTGAATCGTTTATTGGAGATAAGGGTCTCACCGTCTTTCCTGTCTGGGCTGGCTTTGAACTGTAATCCTCAGTCTCGGCTAGTAGCTAGGATTACAAGTATGAGCCCAGAAACACTATATTTATAAAGGTGAAGCCAGTTTTAAGTTTCCAGGGGAGAAAATCCCACCTTGACTGGCACGTTTGCAGTTCAGCCTCAGATAGGAGGGTGGAGCAAAAGCTCTGGCACCACACACACATCAGAACAGCGCCACCCTTTCCTTGAACCCCGCCCCCTCCCAGGTCGCTGCTGAGCTGCCCAGAGGACTCTGGGAACAATTTCATTTTGTCTGAGATTCCCCCCTCTTTCCCTTCACTTCTTTTGTCTGGGGCCATTTTTCCTTTGATGGTCACACTAAAATTACAGCTCCATGCCATTTGGCGTGGCCTCGTGCTGGTCTATCAGACACACAGAGAATGAACACTGAATGCATGGTACTTGCTGTCTAATAAAATGTCCCTCTGTTTGCCCACATGGGCATGAAGCCTTCGCAAAGAGAAGCAGCAGAGAACAATACTACCTGTTCATGGAGGAATAGTGATGTTTTCAGTCCTCCAAACAATGAGCTCTGTAATTTACCCCATCTTCCTCCTGAGAGAGAGCTTCACATGGCCCGTACGGTGCCAGGTGGTTTGGAGAAAGACGAACTGCTCCAGCCAAACAAGGGGCACTTCAACGCCGGGTGTAAAGACTCACCAGCTGGTCTGGTCTCGGCTGTCTCCCAGTGACATGGCCCCGGCCAGCCTTTCCACACCAAGATAAGCATCAGCACCCTATTCAGCCTCGACAATTCCCACACCCCAGGCAGCTAGGTTTCCAGAGCCCTCAGGACACTGGCTCTCCACCCATTCATCAGAACATAGAGGAGGTACCTGGTCTCTAACCAATGCCTGGGTCTAAGTGCTAGTCTGAAAGCTAGACTTACTAAGCCATCACCAAAAAGGAAGGAAGTGGCTCATGCCTGTAATCCTCAGACCTCAGTCTCCTGAGATCTGAGGATCTCAGTTCGTAGCCAGCCCTGGCAGGAAAGTCCATGATACTCTTGTCTCCAACTAACCACCAAAAAGCCACAAGTAGAGCTGTGACTTGAGAAAAAAATAACCTAAGGGACTGTGCCCTAGTTCTAAGTTGGAGCCCTAAGACTAACACACATACACAGACACACACAGACAGACAGACACACACACACACACACACACACACACACACACACACACACACGGAGGCCTGCAACGGAAGTGTGCCAGAAAGAATTGCAGCACAAAGCTCACAACACCCCAGTCTTGGAACTAGCTAGGGGGTGGATGGTGAAAGTCAAGAGTCACACTTTCCCCTTAAACACATACACAGTAACCAGCAGCGGCACAACCAGAAAGGTAAACAAAATATTCTTAAACTAGTTACTTGAAATCAACCCAGAAAGACCAGAAACCCACCAAAGAATGGCTGTGGCTTACATTTTCTTTTCTATTATTTTTTGACAGTACCTGAATTTGAACTCAGGGCCTCCTGCTTGCTAAGCAAGTGCTCTACAACTTGAGCCATGCCCACAGCCCTGACTCACACTTATTCCCCTCCTCCTCCTCTTCCCCCTCCCCCTAACGGTCAGGCCACAGGGCTTAACTCCTGGGCTCCGCCCCTGAGCTTTTTCACTCAAGGCTAGTACTCTATCACTTGCTTTGAGCCACAGTGCCACTTCCAATTTTCTGGTGGTTAATTGGACATAAGAGTCTCACAGTCTTTCCTGTCCAGGCTGGCTTGGAACCTTGATCTTTAGATCTCAGCCTCCTGAGTATTAGGATTACAAGCATGAGCCACCAGCTACATGCTTTTTTTTTTTTTAACTAAGTAGTGTAATTCCATATCTAGGGCAAATGGCTATTTCAAAGTCTTATGGATGAAGATAGAAATTTGAAATGGCAAAGCCTTGTGGCAGGAGCTCTGTAAGACTGAATGCATGTGTGTGCACATGTACGTATACACACACACACACACACACACACACACACACACGTAACCTGCAAGAGCTTCCTAAAAGAAAGAGAACAGCAGGATAGTGGAAATCCCCACCAAACCGACACAAGAAGAGAAGAACTGAGAGCCAGACTTCCACACCACAATTCACAGTTCCAACAGCCTCCCCACCAAGGGTTAATCCAGAACACTGAGAGTTCTGGTCCCATCAGTTACCCATGCGCGCCCCAGCACCGCAAGGCCAGGCAGACAGAGGAAAATTGTATTAGTCTCCCTGCACTATTGCTTTCTGCTGGCTTCAGTTCAGCCCCTAGTCTATATTAGTCTGTGATTTGTTAGCCTTTGGATTTAAGAGAATGGAAGTACTACGCGAGCAGGAAACAGGACACTCATCAGAAGCTGGGATCTGTCACCTTTCCCTTCCAGCACTTTCAATGGGACCAAGAGAAACCAACATTTCAGGGCCATCAGGTCAAAAGTGATATTCTTAGCACTGCTTAGCGTGATTTTGAGCCACCGGAAACGACGCTCTTGGCTGTCACATGGTCTCCTCTCCCGTCTGCCCTCACTTCATTCTTCCTGTTCACATTTTGTCATCACGTTTTCCTTCCAAGTCAAAATCCCTCCCAAAGCCAAAAGCAGTAGCCAAGCTCTGCCCATGATGCCTGATCAAGATACTCATAAACAGGTTTCTCTTCCTTTCTGATTCTTCAAATCATTCCAACAGCATTTCTTCTACCCTTTCTTCTTTTCTGCTCCACAACTCCCCCAGTGATTCAGCCATACCACCACTACCACCATCACCACCATCATCATCACCATCACCATCATCGTTATCAAAACACCATCATCATCATCATCATCATTATCATCACCACCATGTAGGTCAGGGAGGGGCAGACAATAAGACACGAGAGACCTACACATTGATAAATCAAACTTCAGAATCTCTTGTGGTTCCTACCTGAATTGCAATCTGGTGTTCAATCGTTTTGTACGCAGAGTAATGTGTGCTGCCGGACTGAAAATGGAGCTGTAGGAAAAAACCAAATCAAAGCGTTCTGCTGATGTCACAAACTACAAGAATACATCTTAAGCAGTTTATGAATAGCAGACAACCCTCCCTAGATTAATCTGTAGCCTTGGCATTCAATCAAGACCTGCGTACTTTTTATTTGTTGCTATGGATAAGATGATCATACCAATCTAAGCTTTTAAAAAATAAAATAAAATAAAGCATCAATTCAGTAAGCAAATAAGGGGAGGGGGACAGGAATGAGACTCAATGACATGAAAAGAGAAGACTGATGCCCACTAAACATAAAGGAAGCCAGTATGCTGAGCAAAAGGCTGAAGAAACACTAACGGGGCAGCAAGAAGTTATCAGCATTGCGACATGAAGGGGAAAGGAGACACAGAGGAAGGGTTGTGAGAAGCCCCAGATTGCAGCGAGTAGAAGCCCCCTCTCCTCCTAGTTCTAGTAACGGGGCCTGGCCTCTCCAACACAAATCTATTTCTGGGAAAACAAATGTGTCTGACAGAACGCAGGGGCCACCCAATGCCTTATACATTCTTTCACAATGACTCAGCTGTGGGCCCAGGAGGTCTGTGCAGCCCGCATTCTAGTAATCTGCACTTCCCCAAAGGGCGTCAAGGATTGCCCAAGAGCCAGCCACCAGTCTGCTAAGAACCACTCCTTGCTAAATCACAGGCTTACTCAGCCTCTCCCCAGCTCAAGGCCAAGTCTCCTCACCCCAGCCTTTCCCACTGTAACCCCTACAGGACCACCCAACACAGAAGGGAATATCCCCACTATAAAAGGGATACCAAGATTCCTCACTACATTCTTATCCCTGCCCCCCAAAGAGCACTTACTAATCTGGAGATCCAACTGAGTAGAAAAGCAAATGCCCCCTGAGGGTTTGGTGTCTAAACAACCCACTTGAGGATCTCAGCAGTTATATGAAAATTAAGTTGTGATGTTTCAAGGAGGAGTAATCAGATGGTACCCTGCCTGACCCCCATCCCTCATCCCACAGAAGGCACAAGCAGTTCATCTCTGCATACACAGAGGTACCACAAACTATTGCCCGAACACTTCCCTGTCACGACAAACAAAAGCATCATTTGGCCTTCAAGTGAGATTCAGAGCCAATCAGTTCTTATTGTTCTCTTTGAAAGAAAAGTCTCTCAACCAACCCAGTTTGTCTTTTCCAAAAGGAAAACAACAACAACAACAAAAAACCTCCTAAAAACTTTTGAACTAACTCAAAATATGCACACCTGAGTACTAGTCAATTTTTTAAAAAATCTATGCCCTTCCTGAGATGAAACAATGCATTCATTTCAGGATACAGTGGGTTCTGAGATAATTTCATCTCTTCCAAATCAACAGAGATTATCTCTATATCTATTTATATATACATATGCATGTTATGTTTATACCAAAACAGATTAATCAAAAATAAAAAGAAGAGCAATTAAGGGGGAGATGTGTGTGTGTGTGT
Organism: Dipodomys spectabilis; assembly: GCF_019054845.1. Classification (NCBI taxonomy): domain Eukaryota; kingdom Metazoa; phylum Chordata; class Mammalia; order Rodentia; family Heteromyidae; genus Dipodomys; species Dipodomys spectabilis. Next base: position 3,387,741 of record NW_024870802.1, read on the forward strand.
GTGTGTGTGTGTGTGTGTGTGTGTGTGTGTGTATGTATTGTGAACCTGTCAAAAAACTACACTCCCTGAAACAGGAAACAAAAGTGAGTGCTTTTGTTTGTAGTGACAGGGAAGAAGAAGCCCCTCACCCTTCTCACCCCTATACACAGCCCCCTATACACCTATACCCCCCATACATCCTCTATACCCTACCACCCCTATACACACAGCCTCCACCCACCACCCCTATACACACAGCCTCCACCCACCACCCCTATACACACAGCCTCCACCCACTCAGAGGCAGTCCATCCAAAGTGAATCACTGACTAAGGAAAGCAAATTTGTACGCTCTTTGTCTCCTTGCTCTTTTTGTAAAAACTGCCCGTCAGAAAGCAGAGATGGCACACAACATGGTGACAATTCCTCAGCGCCTTGAAACAAGGTTTGTGCCTGGGACAGGTCTCTCTGCAAGCTTGACATTCTTAGCCAGAGAGCAGCTCCTGTGTGAGAGGAGGTGCTCCTGAGCAGAGTGGGTGACACTAACAACTTGTCTCTTCTCTTTTCAGCCCCGAGGTTTGTTTTATTCTCTTCTTTTCCAATTGCCCGATTCAGAGCTTAATGGAAACTTCTCCAAGCTTTTCTTCCCACAAATCCTGTGGAGCCCTTGGCAATCTGTACTCCAGTAACCACAGGAATCTTATATTGTCAATTAAAATGGAATGGACACCTGATAGCTAAGGATAATGTCATGGAAAATAATTTCATACAGTCACAGTCTTATGAATCAATTAATAAAACTGTAGCTAAGCCAAATTCAATTCTCACTTGTCCAGTTCTATTCTTAAACGCCCCCCCCCTTGCCTTCCTCATCACTAAATAACACCAACAAAACAGAAGGAGGAAAAAAGTGCAGCTGCAACTTTCTGAACACTCTGCTCACAGAGAAGCCTTCCATCACACACACACACACACACACACACACACACGTGTAAGTGCACACACAACACCCACTCCAGGCAATATAACTTCCTGCAGGTATCCAACAGCACAATAAAAGCAACTCATTCTGTCTAAATCAGATCCTCACTTCCAGCCAGTAACTATTGGGTCTCACAGAGATTTCCAAGCTCCACTACCTCCAGCTACAGCAGTGAAGGCCTAAAGTTTTTCTCATTATTTCTTTGGGTTTCCACCTGTCCCTTTTCTGAAACGTACACTTTTCACTGCTTTTGTCTTCCCCATATAAAACGCAAAGATGCTTGCTGATGCATAGTCCAGCTTTTGAAGACAAAGGTAAAAACACAGATCGTCGGTAAAGACTTAGCACTCTAAACTGGAATGATCACGTCTCTCTGGCTCTAAAAGTAATAAGGAAGGAGAGATCAAGAGCTGGTTTGACCCCCTGACATCCTGGGCTTTGGAAATGGAAGGGAGGTGAAGGTCTGGGACAACAAGGCTGGGTTGAAGAACCAGGTGCCCACGTGACTCGTCTCCTGGGGCTGCCCTGCACCACTCACCCAGGAGTCTTCAGGTCACTTCCTCATCCAGCAACTGTGGAATCTCAACCTGGACATGTGCTGTGTACTTCCCCCTCTGCTGAATACCCAGGAAAGCCACCGCAAGAGCTGTCCAGAGGACTTTCATTTCTTCCCTCCCATGAAACTCAGTACCATGACATTTTCCTTTCCTGGGGTTTTATCAAGTTCATCCACTCATCATTTTACTACAACTCCCATTGACCCTCATCTGTCCAGAGAAGAACTGAACAGGTCGCAGCACACAGCTTGCTCAGTTCATTTTATCATGAACCCACTTCCCCGGTTACCATATCCTGTTTTAGTTCTAATTCGTACGACTAAATCTAAAGCTGATACCCCTGATACAGGAACACCAGAAATATCCACCGATGGAAGAGGAAACTGTTTCTTTCAACCGCAAGAATCTCATGTTCCAAGACACCACCAAAAAAAAAAAAAAAAGAGCTTAATGTTGGTTTTTCCAACATGAACTTAACTTCCAAGGGCATGAAGACGCTCGTGCCAATTCATCCCAATAAATTGGGAAGCGGTAGAGCACTTACTTTATTTTCAGAGTTTTATGAATTGTCTGGCTTTCACTTTTATGTGTTTAAAAAAAATAACAGATCCATGTCCTAAGAGGTTTTGGTTTTCTTAATTTTGTTGGGGGTTTTTGGTCTACTTTTCCTCTCTAGCCTTCTATGAGCCTCTTGAGGTCTAATTTCCATGTCATTAGCTCAAAGGACAATATATTTATTACTGTATCTGAGAGCTTTGCTTATATTATCAGTCATGGGGAGGGGAGGCGCTGAAGCAAAAAAAAAAAAAAAAAGCCACAGACCATCATATGCATAGCCTCACCCCTGGTTCTTTGTGAAGAGCCTTTTTCATTTAGTAGTGAATAAAACTCTTGACCAGGACTGCTTGTCCTCAAAAATGCCAAAGCAGTGTTCTGACTTCGAGAAGGAGAACAAAACACCAGGATAACTATTAAGTTCCTAGATGGAAGCATGCATGCAAATAACTAGAAACTGAGCAGGGCACTGGTGGGCTGATGTCACTGATCCTAGCTACTCAGGAGGCTGAGATCTGAGGATCCAAGTTCCAAGCCAGTCCAGGCAGACAGTCTGTGAGAATCTAATCTCCATATAACCAGCAGAAAGCTGGAATAGTATGGGTGTGGCTCCAATGGTAGAGCACCACCCTTAAGAAAAAGCCAATCAAGAGCTAGAGGCCCTGAGTTCAAGCCCCAGTCTAGGCACAAAAAAAAGAAAAAAGAAAAGTATCTAGACAGAACATCTGTAGCATCGCATTCTAAGGCCAGTTTTGCCTTCAGAAAATCATCTGCAACAGAACTCAGTCTGTAGACGTAAGGACAATCTCTCCTACCGTATCAGTGTCTATTACCCTCATGTCTATTTACCCTCATTATTTTTTTTTTTCTTTTCCTCAACCTGAAACCATCAGTTATGAGTCAGAAACCGATCATTAAGTTTTACAGCTTCCATACATATCCACCTACTCACATTTGGGGAAAGAAGTATTGACTTGCAACATTGCCTGAGACCAAAATCCTCTAAGAAGGAAAAAAGGGGGGGAGGAGGGAATCGCTTCAAGAAAGTTTTATCTACAGGTCTCCAAGGGGAATGTTAACATTCGTTGTTTCTCTGCTTCATGCTATACAATCTCTAGGCAAAAAAAGTAAGCTGAGGTTGAACCAGGCTGATGGCAATAGGTCTTTCTGGATTAAGTGTGTGAGATTAAAACTAGCCGGTTTTCTTTATGCATCAAAACATAAAGTTCTTCAACTAGAGGGGAAAGTAAGTGCATCGTGTTTCCTGCTCTTGTATAACAAATTTCTTAGCAGAGGGAAAAAAAAAAATATGTGTGTGCACTGAAGTGCTGAGACATGTTCTTAACACGGCGTATTTCATTAAAAGTTGCTCCACTACTAACACTCTTAAAATGATACACCATCATTTCCCCACTTAGCAGTCACAGGGCTGCAACTCATAACGAATTAATTTGCATTAATGTGGGTTTCATGTGTCCTTCTTTGGGTATGCCATTGTGATTCAGGCTCAATAAAACTGACATGACAATAACACAGTGCCTTTTTATTTCACTTTCCAAAACAAACCAACCTACCCAAAGACCCACACAGATTCCTTCTCCAATTTTTAAAGCATTTTCCTAATATATTTAGTACATCATAATTGGCCCAGCACGCAGGAATCTAGTTATCTGCTCAGTAAATATTTATAGCATCATTCTTTCCCATTCATTCTGCATTTTCTTAGAGAATCTCACTATAGCTTACATCTGCAATTCATTGACTTTACAATTTACCACATGTTGGGATGGGAGAGGTCTCAGCTCCATTTGAATCACTACACAAATATGCAAGTGATTTATCGGTTTCAAACTGAACACTGGAAGAAAGGGACTCCACTTTTCCTGAACATTACTTCTTCTGGCAGACCATGAACAATTACAGTTCATACTAATTAAGCTCTGTAAATGTGCTGGGCCTTGCTAATGCCTACCAGGCCCCAAATTTATTTTCATGATGCCAAACTTTGGCAAGCCGTCTTAACTCCTTCGGAGCTGATAGCTGTCAGTGGTTTCTCTCCCCCCGCTGCAAACAGACTTACACCCATCTGAGGCCACTCCGTGACCAAGGGAAAAAAAAAGAAAGAAAAGAATAAAATATAACGGGCGGAATTACCTGAACAAAATCAGATGTGCCTAAGGAAGAAAAACCTACCCTGGGAAAACCGATGAACACCAGGGCTGATAACCCGTTCAAAGATCCCTCAGCCTCATCTTTGTAATGAGCTGTTAAGGGATTCACATCAATCCCTGAGGGCTGGTAAGTTTCTGCATTCCATTGATTAGAAAATAAAACCTCGGATGGAGTTGGATGGAAGGATCTAGCTTGCAATAACAGAGCCATCAGCTTCTCTAGATGCTCAACAGTCACCCACATTTGCCTCTTCCCCAACCTCCACCGCCCCCGCCCCCACCGCCTCAGAACTATGTGGTCCATTTGTAACAGGCGCACCAGAACAGCCCACTTTGGAAACCAAACTTAAAAAACTTAACTCTCTCTCCCAGTCTGGTCTCCACCACACCAACGATAAAGCCCCAGCCAGACTCCCCACCCCTCAACGCCAGGAGTAACTGAGAGGAAACAGATTTGGTGGCAGATAGAGGAACACTTTGGGTGGGGACAGGATTGGAACCAATCTCTGCTGAGCAAAGCAATGGTTTTCAGTAGCCCCTCCCACAGAACTCCAGCCCCTCAGAAAGAAAGAAACTTAAGCCCTCAGTTTCAAACTTGTGCACATACATGCGCATGCACACACACACACACACACACACACACACACACACACACATAGAGGCTTGGTCCCATCTCCTCTTTCTCTAATCTTTCCTAATCAAGCATCTATTCTCCCATTTCTGTTTACTTGTCTCCTCCACATTTATCCCAAATAATCTTCACTCCTGTCCCCAGCTCAAGCCTGGACTCTTTTTTTAAATTCTTCTCTAATAAATTCTTGTGTTCAATTCTCCTCACCCCCTCACTTTTTGTTTAAACCCTCGGAGTAACTAGAGCACAATGCAACGTGGGTCGATTTTCTCTTTCAGCCTGGTGGAACATCATATAAATTAAAGCACAGTCTTTCCCTATCAGGTTTCCGTAAGTATTCTGAGAAATACGTACGATATTTTGGAGACTTCAAGAGTAGTCTCCGAAAAGGGAAAGAAGGGCTTCAGAGAAAGAATGAGAAAAGAGGAGACCAGAAGAATAGGGTAGTGAGGGCGACATAAACCCCCAACGCAGAAAGGCATGGATGCCCTTCTCCCCAATTCCATCCCTGAAAGTTCTCTTTATAAATGTGTATAACAATAGCCTCCAGGAAAACTACAGGTCAGCTGCCAAAGGAGGGGGGGAGGTCTGTCTCAGTAAACTCACATTGCAGAGGTGGGGGCCGGAGGAGAGGGAGGGAAATCTTTGCAGAGCTCCCCCTACACCTCATTGCTTATAATTAGTGAGAGAAATCTGAGCCACTGCCAACGTCTGCGGACCTTGAATATTATAAGGCCAACGTGGCGTCAAATATCTTAACATTCATAAGTGTTATGGACTGTAAATAAAGCCTGTGGATTTATGACCCAGTGAGGCTGCCGGGGAAGGACTGGGGTGCGTTTCTTTCAGCAGACCTGTCGAGGTGCAAGTTTGCCTTTGGTTGTAAAATTAACCATTTCCTTCACAAATGGGCTCAATTAGAAGTCCAAGTTGAAGATTTACTTGCATGTTGGCTAATATCTACTCCCCTGAAGAAACTCAGAAACCCACCTCTCACTCTTTCCCTCTTCCCCCTCCCTCTCTCACACATACACTCAAACACAATACACACACACACACACACACACACACACACACACACACACATACTTTAAAAATAATAGAACGCTGGAGAATTTGATTCACTCCTTCCTTTTTAAAACATTGAAAATATGCCCCCTCCAAAGTATCACTAAGACAAAGATAGTATCTAATTCCACTACACAGATTCAAAAAGCTTGCACCTACTTCCTTGGAAACTGCTTATTTATTTGGTAACTCTATGATTTTTTTTTTCCCCTGCCTGAAGTCTTGTCCCTTCCCCCTTCCCCCAATATAATGTCATGTACTTCCTGTGTCAGAGAGAGTATTTGCTAAATCCAGGTTGTCTCATACTTAACTGCCAATAAACCAACTTCCACATAACTTCCAGACAGCTGGGGGAAAGGTCCTAGGAGTTTTAGTCATGGTCGAGAAACATGCGTCCACACAAAAATCTGCAGCTGTCCTTTCTCCACTAGGCATTTTTAATGTGATTCAGGTTAGGAGGGGGCTGATTTCGAGAAACATCTGACAAAATGCCAAAATCCTCAGAGCTACCTTCTCGGTTACCCACGGTGTGTGTGAAAGGGAACTTACAGGAGGATTTCTCAACGGAGAAATCTAGGCACTTTTTGCACACACCCGGGTACCCTGTTGGATGGGCGAAGGCATTCGGATCCTGGAAAGACATCTCCTGGCATCTTGAAAAGCACAGCCCCCTCTGCACAACTATTAAAATGCCAGTTTTCTAAAGCAAGTCTTGTTGTGTGTGTGTGTTGGTGTGCTGTGCAGGGCTGCAGCGATCCTGCATGACTAACAGAATAGCATTCTTGCTCTGCAAAGCTCCCAGAAACCCTCCTGTAACTTCTCACAGCTTGCTAAGAAACAGAAAGCTAACTCAACTTCTAACAGTGACTCTAAATGAAATCCCTATCAGTAAAATTAAAACCAAGGTGGGAAATCTCCTAGTCAAGAAGGGACCGTTTTCCTCAAAAATCTTTTCTTCCTCAGAGATATGGGGCAACAACAATCAAAGCTTCTTCCTCTAAGTAGTGAAAAGTTTAAAAAAAAAAAAAACCACTTCTAGATAAGCACTTTAGGCTTCCAACTGCTAAGAGTTTTTTTTTTTTTGGGGGGGGGGAAACGGGTGAAGGGGAGGCTTTCCGCAATCTCCACAAATTGCCAAGTACTAGCATATTAAATTTATAATCATTAAAATATGACTTCTTGGGTGAATGTTGAGCCCATAATCCATACTGCAGACATTAAACCCCAACCTATAAAGATTAGCATGGAATTAATACTGTTGCATTGAGATTGAAATCTAAACATGTTCGCCATAAATATTTCTGAAGGAGATGAAAAACAATTAGCATAAATACCAAAGAAAGGCAAGAACACCTGTTCTTTTTCAGGGCGATAAGCATTTTATTGTTCTCTATTTAAAATGTAATGACCTGTGTAATTACAGTAATATTACATTGTTATGGAGGGGTTTGGAATGTCACACTTTGAAAAGTGTTGTCAAAACAATCAGGGGTGAAGGTGGGGGGTGGGAAGACAACAGGGAAGGACCAACATTAACCCTTCACACTCCAAGGTCTCAATCTTTTGTATTACAAAGGATTATGTTGTTTTTCACAAGCAAGAAGAGAAGTTGCCTGGTTAAATAAAACCCCAATGAATAGGCCCCTCTTGGTTTCCTTTAAATGCTGGATTCCAAGTTCAAAAATGAATTCAAGATGCTGCTTATTTATCTGTGCAGCCTAGTAGCAAACAGCTCAGTTGAAAAGCAAATAACTTTGGATAAAAGAGGAGGCAAGAATTCTAATAATACCAACGGAATCTTTATAAAGAGAAATTTCAAACCTAACTGGGATTTTCATCACTACAGTACAGTTCTATTTCTTGTTTGCCAGGAAAAGGGAGGGGGGGGAGGGAGAGAAATGTAAAACTACTCTTTCTTTCCTATCAACTCTAATAAGGTAATAGTATTCTTATCTTTCATATACCCATGTAACAATTCTAATATTTGCAGTTTGAACCCTTCCCGTAGACTTAACTGGATCTCTCTTTAATGCCTTTTGAATCTGAATCTGTCCTTTTAAAAGCCATTCCCATTACTGTATCAAAGGCTAAATTAGGGTTATGTGGAAATCTTTGTCGTGTTAAAATAAAATTATTACTACCAAGCTTTCTGGCGTCTCTAGCAATTAAAGCATTATTCTTGAGATAATGTATTATTCAGCATAAGCCCATTTAATGATACCCCTTAATTCTTTACATTCTTAAACAGAGAAGCAGAAATCCGAGTTCCAGAGATTTTGGTTTTTAAAGGATGCAGTTGTTTTACAGGTAGGCTCATAACAGAAAATGAAACAAATTTTAAAAAACAACAAAAATAAAAACAAAAACCACTCAGCAAGGAGGAACAAGAAGAGAAGCAAGCATGCCGCTAATTTGTCAATACACCTTGACCTCAAAAACCACCCCATAAACCATGAAGAATTTCAGAGGAGCTTGGAATGACCGCTATCCTGCCTATGGATTCCTCCAGAAGCTGAATCAAATCTGGAATTGCAAGCTGGCCCAGGGATGGAGGGAGACACAACAACCTGGGGTCCCCTGGCTACAGCCCTGCTTCCCAACCTAAATAAATAACCTTAATTCTGGAGTGCATCATCTAACCCAGGAAATGGAAAGGAAGGAGGAAGAGGCAGTGTACAAAGATGTCTACTGATGTTTGACATGCAAATACTAAAACTGCCTACTGAGTTTAGAAATGTCTCCTCAGACTCAATCTGAAGTCACAGCACAGGGCCACCTGCTATGTACACAATTAAAATAACTAGCCGCCCGGCTATTCCTATAATGCCCACAAAGGGAACTGAGCATTGGGAGTCTTCCTTTTCTCACCAGGAAATCATTTATTTGCCTTTAACAATTTCCCAGCTTCCTAATTACAGCACAACACAACTGTTCAAGTTTTAGGCGATGGTAGGGCAAGACTGCCAGCAGTCATAGACCTAGAGTTTGAAAAGAATCAAGAAAGCGAAGAAGCCTGCCATCAAAGCTCAATAATCAGATGACTAAGTGGATTTTAAAATCGCAGTGAGATTTCCATCCAAGGGGAGAGAGGAAGAATTCCCAGGATTACTTTGGAATGTTGCTTAGCCCGGTTTCGTTAGTTCACTGAACCCTCCGATTTTGAGCCAGAATCCCTTGTAAGATGCCCACAAGCTCGCAAGAAAAACAAAACAAAACAAATAACCAAACCCTGCGTCCCCCTGCAACCCCAGAGCAGGGCCCCTGCCTTGCAGCACGAAAGAAAGCTCGGCCCTGCAGGAGGAGGTCGGGCTGGTAACCACTTCACCGGATTTCCCAGGCATGCAGAAGCCGGGGTCTGGGGGGCAGGGGGCTGTGGGGGAAGGGTAATCATTTCTCTTTACGAGCCATTTAAAAAAAAAAAAAATGACCGGTCTGGCATGCCTTTGCCATTCTGCTAGGACCAAAAAGAAAAAAAAAAAAAACAAAAACAAGTCAAACCTGATAGTTAATATTTTAATGCTTTAAAACACTTGTTAGATCGGATCGACTCCAGCCCGCAAACCCTGGGCTATGAGACCTGAATCCACTATTGCGAACAGTGGAGGTATTATTTCAAATTGCCACCTAAGGTTACAAAAAAAGAAAGAAAAAGAAAGAAGGAAAAGAAAAGCCCAAAGTAGTGTATGTACATAGGAGATCAACCAGACAAGATGCAAAAATGGCAAGCTGGAGACGCTGGACCCAAACGCGCCCTGACCGTCCAGATGCTTGTAAATCCAGGTTTCTGAGAGGCCGTGGATAAAAGGGGGTTCTAGGGGCGGGCAGGGGGCAGAGGCCCGAGGCCCGCGGAAGGAGGGAAATGATCTGCGAGGACACAGGTCAGCACGCCGGGCGCAGCGCTGCAGGAGGCGCCCTGGGAGCCCAGCACCCTGCACTGCCCTGGGGTCCCCCAAAGTTGGGTGGCCGGTGATCGGCAGCCCACCCCCTTGAAGGAAAGAAAAAGACATCGTGGCCTCCCACCCCCGCCCCCCGCACTCTTGAGCCTTCACATTAGGGTCTCGGGTCACCCCCGAGGGCCCTCAGAGGGCCTTCCCAGAGACCGGTGAAAAGCAGGCCCGGCGGCGCCCCATTTCCTTAGAAATACATCGAGTCCGCACGGAGGAGGCCATCCTCGCTCAGTCACCGATCCAGAACCTCAACCACGGAGGGGGAGGGCTCCCCACCCCGCACGCAGCCCCCGCCGGCCCCCTGTGCGGTCCCGCAGCCGCGCCGAGTCCGCCAAAAGCGCCCTAGGCGCTCGCGGCCTGGCCTGGTGGCCAAAGAAAAGGGCGCTCGGAGCTCCCAAGTTTGCGACGGGACCCGCCTGGGAAGTGTGACCTTCCAGTGGGGGGGGGAGGGAGGGGGGAACGGCCGGGTGCCAGGGATCGCCCCTAGAAAGCTAAATAAATAACCGCCCCGAGAAAGACCGCGCCGTGGCGCCGGCCGGCCCCGGGCCCGGGGGCTCCGCGCGCTCGCCGGCTCCGCCGCGCAGGAACGCCCGCAGGAAAATGCACACGCCACCCCGCGCCCCGGGCGCCTGCAGCCGTGCGGGGCGGGCCGGCCGGGCGGCGGCAGCCAAGGGGTTAACCGGGGAGAGCCCAAGACGCCACCGAACTGGGAAGCCAAAGAGAGAGAGCGGGGAGAGAGGGAGAAAAGAAAAGAGCCACACAGTCATCCTTCTCAGAGTGAAGAAACAAACAACACCCCCGAAGGGGGAGGGGGCCAGAGCGCCCAGGGGGTGGGGGAGGGGTGGGGGTTAAAATAAATAAATAAATAAGGACGTTCTCCTGATTCCCCCCCCCCCTCCCAGCCAAGCCCAGCTTGGAAAGAAAGAGCTCCCCAACATCGCGAGGCAGCAAACTGAAAGCAAGAACATGGCGAAGTGCAAACACATCCAGTCCACAAAAGGCAGAAAAGTTTGGAGAGTTTCGGGCGGCCTGGGCCGCGAGCGGGGGAGGGGAGGCGGGGGAGGGGGAGGGAGGGGAGGCGGGGAGGGGAGGGGAGGGGGCAGGGCAGGGGCCGCATGCGGGGCCGGGGCGGGCGGGGGCCGCGCGCACTGGCACTTACGGTTCGGGCGGTGGGTGAGAGCGATCCGTTGGGGAGGTAGGGGCTCGTCAGGTCGGGGATCATGATGAAGGGGTAGCCGGGATACGGTGGCCCCTTAAAGAGCCCTCCATCTTGCCTCTTGGCCGCTAACATGGCGGGGCGGCGAGGGGACGGCGGCGGCCGCGCGGAGCGGGAGAGAGCAGGAGAAACTTTTTTAGAAAAGTGGCCCCCGGGGCCCGCGCGCCCCGGCTCGGGCCGACACCGGACCGGACCGAGCCGGGGACGCGGGGAAGGCCCGGGGCGCACGCAGCCGCCCCCGGGGCGCAGCTCGGGCAGCCGGGGAGGGGGGCGCACGGGGGGTCTACTCACCTTCCTCCAAACTTTCCCGGGATTTATCTCGGAAACTTTCGGATCGAGGCGGAGGCCGTCTTTCCGCCTTCCCGGAGGGGCAGAGGTGGTGGAGGGGGCGAGGGGCAAACGCCACGCCGAGGTGGGGGGGTGACCAGGCGAGGGGGGGGACGAGGAGTCGACGGGTGGCGGGGATGGGGGGGGGGCAGAGAAACAGAGTTACAAGTTTTGTTTTGTTGTGTTTTTCAGCCGTGGCCCCGCACGCACTCGCCGGCCGGCCGCCCGCCCGGCCCCGCATGCGGCGCCCGCCGCCCCCCGAGCCCCGACTTCTCGCCTCCCGGCCACATTTGCCCAAACCCAGGGAAGAGATGAAAACCCCGGCAGCCCGAGGGGCTCTTCCTACCTCGGAATCGGAGGAGCTGTTTTGATTCGTTTCTGATTCATTGACTAGAGACGACTTGACATCAGCTAAATCCCTCTCCGCCGAGGAGTTTTCCGAGCTCTTCTCCTCCTGCTCGCCCTCGTCTTTGAAGGAAATCAGTTCGTCGTTGGCGCCTAGGTCATCTCCTCCACCGCCGTTCAGCTGCGGCATTTTTTTTTTTCACCCACCAGCAGCAATTTTGGATGAAAAATGAAGGAAGAAGAAAAGCCAAAAAAATAATCAACCGCCCCCCCAAAAAAAGTTTTGTTTTTCCCCCACAAAAAAAAAAAATATTGCCAGAAAAAGACGAGTCCAAGGTGAACTTTTTTTTTTTCTGCTTTGGGGTCTTTCTCTCCTGGGGAGGGGAAAAGAGGGAGGAGGGGAGGGGAAGGGGGGGAGATCTTCTGCACGCGTGAGTTTGGATTTCTTGTTTTCTCTCGTTCCCAAGGATCCGATCAATGTGCAAAAAAAAAAAAATAATAAATAAAAAGGGGGGTTAAGGAAAAAAAAACACCAACAACAACAAGAAGTCAGCTATAAAGAGCAGAGGGGGGGGAAGCCGAAGATACAGGAGGAGCTCGTGCCGCTCGGATTTGAGTGAGTTGAAGTTAGACTGAGAGCTTTTCAGTTCAAAGGCGGCGCTGATTGACAGATAGAAAAAGGGGGATCGAAATCCGGAGGAACGGAGTAGTCTGGGAGCGGAGATTATTGACAGGGCGAGAGGAACACACTCGCCTTAATGAGATGCCGGGGGCGGGGCCGGGCTGGTGACGTGTGCATAAATAAACAGCCGGGGTGGGCGGGACGGGGGCGGCCAACAATGATCCTTTCGGGCGCGGGGAGAGGGAGGGAGGGGGGCGGGCGGGGAAGGGGGCGCGGGAGGCGCGCGCGGGGCGGTGGGGGGGGGGGGGGAGCGGCCTGCGCGCAGCGCGCGCGCCGGGAGTCGGGCCCGAGTGCGGGACTCGCTCCGGGAGGGGGGGCGGATTCTGAAAGACAATGCGGAGTGGGAGAGGAGGGGAAAAGGGGTGGCGACCGAGTCAGGAATCCGAGCCCTGCGAGGCGGAAGGAAAGCCCACTTGGGGGGCGGGGATGGGGAGAGGCCGGGGGGGTGGGGGGCGGGGGAAGTGCACTTTGGAAATAGTAGAAATAAGTCTCCGGGAAGAGGGGTGGGGATGCCAAGGGGTGCGTCCCGCGGCGCGATCTGCCACCCCGGGGCGGGACGTGGCACCCGAGGCCGAGGGCACCGGTGTCCCCTGCGCTGCAGAGGCCGGGCAGAGTTCCCGGTCCCCGCTGCAGGGAAGGGACCCCGAGCCCGCCCCCCGCCCCGCTTGTGTTCAGTGATGGTGAGTCGTGTCATTCCACGCGGAGTCCCACCAGGATAAAAATGTCGACATGACTTTCTTATCCGAAAACACACACACACACACTGAGGGTGTGAGGGCCGCTGGAAACGTCCTTAAGGAGAAATAATACGTGCTTCTTCTAAATGTTAAGTGTGAGTGTGTGTGCGCGTGTGTGTTTAAACTGACGTTGGAGGCGGTAGGCAGTGATCGAGGAGTCAAAGTCCTCTCTGACTTTGGAGGTGAAAAGTTGGGGCGTTAACAGCGCCAAGGGAAAATAAAACTGAAAGTTCTCTGAGCCGGTGAGGCTTGGGGCTGCAGCCTTCCTCCCAGGGGGTCTGAAATGAAATCCCCAAGACCGACCCGGACCACATCACCCAGAGGTAGATGACCCTGGCAGGAGATTGCTAACCCAACCACGCTGGAAGAACTCGGGAAAGAGCGGGTGAAACTTGGAGTTCGAGACAGGTATCTGTCGATCCATTAGGCACCCCTAGGGGAGCAGATTGATTGGCTGCAAAAATGGGGAAACAAATTATGTTAAAAGGACAAAAGCCCAGCTCCGAAAACACAGTGTTCCTAAATGATGGAGCCAGAACATTCGTTTTCTTGTAAATATCCAGTGAGAAGGAGACTGGAAGCTACAACTTGAAAAGAGGACAAAAACCACCAGAAAAAAAAAAAAATCAATGGTGATTAGCCAATTGCCTATTAGGAAGGAACATGTTGGTCTGCAGTCTATACTGTAAGTTATCCCACCTTTTCCTAAAAATTCTCGCACATTTTTGAGCTGGTCCATCAGTGCCTATCTTTCCAAAAGAAAAGCAGATTTACATGGAACAGAACATTTAGGGTACAGCAAAACTTTTATAGGCTAAGGTCTTCAAAAGAAGACTACTAAAAATAAGGATACCAAGACAGACAAGGCCAATGAATTCCCCAGCACTGGAAACAAAACAAAACAAATCACAACTACATTTGCACAGGAAAGAGCAAGATGCAGGCAACATAAAAATGGTTTGGAGAAGCCAGGCACCTGAGGCTCACATCTGTAATTCTAGATACTCAGGTGGTTGAAATCTGAAGATCACAGCTCAAAGCCAACCCACACTTAGGGAAGTCTGTGAGACTCTTCTCTCAGCGAGAAGTGGAGCTGGGCGTCAGGTGGTAGAATGCCCACCTGGAGCAGAAAAAGTTAGGGGGCAATGTCCAGGTCCTGAATTCAAGCCTTAGAACTGACACCAAAAAAAAAAAAAAAAAGTGGATTAGGGGAGGCAAAGAAGAAATCACTGTTACACTCCCAACTTAAATATTTGTCAGAAAATCAGAAGTAGAGTAAGTAGGAGCCTGAAAAGAAGTCAAACAAATGTGTACATTTAATCAGACAGGATTGCATAGGATACAAAGCACAGGGCTAATTAATCTCAGCAGGTAGGACTAACCTTCAAACCTCATAAATAAATAAGGCAGGTGCAATGTCTGAGAGGGGGAACTGAGACATGAAGGGGATTATTTCAAGATACCAAGTAAAAAACATGAAGAATGAAATGCTTCACTGTTAAGTCCATGTACAAATGGATTTAACAGTTTTCCTTTTTTAGGTCTTTCACTTGATTCCCTTTAGATTTCCACATTTAGCCAAATGACTGTATCTCTACACACTTGCTAATTGTCACCCAGTGCTTGAGTTTGTCTATATCCTGTGTGGACTTTCCATAGGCCTATTCTGGGTTGTTTTCTGGTGGGGTTTTTTTTTTTTTTTTTGCATTTTTTTGTTTTTGTTTTTGTTTTTATATAAACTGGAACATATTTATAGTAACTCAATTTTATGTCTTTTTTTTGCCCTATAATAGTGGATTTGTTTTTTGTTTTTTAATTCAACCTGACCTGAAGTTGGATAATGGCTGCCTATGTTCTTCACAGACTACCTGTATAATAAAAGCCCATAAATATACTGAATTGAATTTTCAAAGGATATCAGTATTTTTTTCAAACATCTGGCCTGTTATGTGTATGTGTGTGTGTGTGTGTTTGCACACACTATTACTAGGATTTGATCTCAGGGCCTCACATACTTGCTTGGCATTTTTACTCAAAGCTGGCATTCTGCTACATCTCCACTTCTGGCTTTCTTGCTGGTTAATTGGAGATAAGAGTCTCACAGACTTTACTGCTCAGGTTGGCTTTGAACCATGATCCTCAGATCTGAGCCTCCTGAGTAGCTAGGATTATAGGTGTGAGCCACCAGCACCTGGCTTGGCCTACATTTTTATCATATGTAAATAGTGTGGAATTCTTTCCCACAGTTAGTAACCCCATTCACTTGAGCATACCCTTATTTTTTTCATTCAAAGGGAGCCTTTAAATCTACACACACACACACACACACCTTATATCTTTGAATTAATTAAGCAATTAGAAGTTATTCCTTGATAGCACATGTGCCTTGTTTCATTTCATTGCTTCATGCTATAAAAGGCAAGATCTGAGGGTCAATAACCCCTGATCTCACAAGGGCTCAGAGTGCTGCCCACATGGGCAGGATTGGAACTGAAACTGGCAAGAAGTAAGGTAATATAATACTTAAAGGAAAAGTCACGTTGGTCCACAATGTGGACATGTAATTTATAGATTTGGTGGAAAATCTTAAACAACAGTTGGTTTGCATCCAAATGTTAAGAAACATCTCTCTAGGCACTGATGGCTCTTAGTTTATAGAATTGAGTGCTGCCCAAATGGCAGAGAGTCTAAACTCACACAGAGAATACAGCAGTCTGTTCTGATAGCTGGCCTGAGCTTTGTAAGGGATTTGCCCACTGTGGTCTGTGTATTGCATACAAAGAATGGACAGTTGTGGGAGGAGCTGTGTCCTCATCTTTTGGAGCCCCTCCCATCTTTTGGAGCCCCTTCCTGAGGCCAGCCCAAGATGTGACCTGTAAGAATAGGTCCCTCAGCCTCTTCTTCTCCACCCTCCACTGCTCTCTTGCTTCTTTACTTCTCAGTTGTCCCCTCTCCTCTGGCTTTTCTTTCCTTCCCTCTTTCCCTGTGGAACCTGTGTTGATATTGGTAACCAACATTTTTCCCTTAAAACTTAATAGGTTACCTCTCTAGGGTCACTTTTCTTGTTCATCTCTATGGGCAAGTATTAAAAAGAAGTTACAGTTTATATAAGCTACCTGAAGGGTACTAGGTCTCTGGAAGGGAAAATATAGTGGAGTATTAGGCACACACAAACTATGGGAAAGTGCTTAATAGGGATTGCCAAAATAGACCACTGTGCCTTGGCACCTGTGGCCCCTTACCCTAGAGGGTAAGGTGGTTAGGTTGAATCTTTTCTAGGTGCTTTTGAACACCCAAAGGGTCCGTGGTTTTATACTTACCCAGTTAGGGCCAAGAGCTTCACAGCACACTAGCCAAGAAGCCAAACCACATTGACAGGTTGGCTTTGGAATTCAGGGAAAACAATGATGTTCTGCTTGAACTTTATACCAGAAGGAGGGGACCACATGTTGACAACCATATACGTAACTCCCCCAATCACTAGGCAAGACTCTACTAAATTAGAGGGGGGAGGGGGGAGGGAGGGAGAGGGAAGAAAGAGAGAGAGAGAGAGAGAGAAACTTCTGTTCCCATGTGATTTGTCTTTAAAGCTCTGGCTCCAAGATGGACGATCTGTTACCCACTATGTTGGACTTATCTGTACAAGGAGTGTGGTGACCAAGAGAAGCCAAAAAAAGAATCAGAAAACACAAGGAAGCTATAAAATGGGGAAATGTTGAGAAGCCAGAGTCCTGATTCCATGTGAGATTTTTCTGTTTGCTTTGTGTTCTACGTGGGTGAGGGTTCCTTATTTGGCCCTTCAGGAAAGCTCCTCCCGTAGCCAACATAGGACTACATTCGATGTTAGCCAAGAGTTTTCCATTTTAGCAGGAGGAAGGCATAGGCAAAAAGACTCAGTTTTCCTCTGGAAACATGCCATCCAGGGACTAAAAAGAAAAGCTCAACGGAAACTCAAGGAACAGGCTTGTCTTCTGACATTTGTCTGAAGTGTCTGGCTTGATCACCTTGCTTCTGCTTACAAGGGTAATCAAGTAACAATAATGCCTGCCTTATTACTATAATGCCAGGGTAAATGGTGAGCTGTGTGCCCATGTGCAGGCCTTCACCACCTGCTTTCAGAGGCAGATCACTACTACTACAGGCATGTGTGACAGGAACAGCATTCCAAAAGACATCAGTCCTCGGTAAATACACTTTGCTTATTGACAAGATGACTTTTAACCCTCCTAGTAACAGAAGAAGGCCAATAAATGAAACACTTACTGCATAATAACTTGCCTTTTTTTTTTTAAAGGGGGGGAGTGGTGTGCAATGCTTTTCTTGCCATTTCCAGAAAAACGTGTTGCAGTCTAATTTGTTCCCTAGAAATTTCACTTGCTACAGTTATACATCTATGACGTTTTATTGCCTGAAGCCAAGTCTGCATAAGAACTTTCTTAAGATATACTTATCCTAATGCCGGGCTACAGGAACAGCGCTGACTTTTTTTTTCTGAATTATTTGTGGTACCCTGATCTACAGGGCAGAGACTTCCCGATAGTTATTGCCATAGGGTAGGTCTAAATGTTTCTGAGAAGAGGGCAGGGGAAAGGTAGGAAAAGTTTCATCTAGGTTGATCTTGCAGAAGTCTTTAGAATTAATAATTGGTTGTGTTTTTTACATAATAAAATGCCCAGGGTTTTCTTTTCTTGGCTCTTTTTTTTTCTTAAAAAAAACAAAACCAAAATGATAGCTTCAATGACCCCCACCTGTATCACTGAACATCTCTGCCCACTCCAGCCTATTGCCATATTTGAAAATGGATACCAAAACTCCTTCCACAAAATGTGGGCACTTGAACTGAGGCAGAGAGGATGTCAGCCAGCATTGTGCAATCTCACAAGGTGGTTCAAGGGGCAGAGCAGGTGAAATTTCAGGAGAAGACAATGCCATTGTTCCCTTGGTAATTTATCTAGGTGTGAGCTAACACCTGCTTCTGGCCCAGAGCATTATGGGATGGAGAAGATGATGGGTCCAAGGACACTCTCCGGCCCAGAATGGGAAGATTAGAGGAATCCACAGCAGCCTCTGCCCTGGTGTGTTTGGAGGAAGGACCAAATCTCTGCTGATTTAATCACTTGCGATGACTGCATTGGAATCAACAACTTTCCTCCTCCCTAGGTAAATCCCAACTGTTTCTGACAATTCCCAGGCTATGCATGGAGTGTGTTTCCTAATGAAACACTCCTTTGGATGGGGAAAAGGAAGAAGTTGAAGTGAATGGGTTAGGGATCCAGAGTGAGTTTGGATCTCTGTATAGACATCAGCCTGCAGCACCAGGTTGACTGTGTCCTGAGCAAACTGCTTGGTAGCCTGGGGGCACACTGTAAATACCTAGAGCAGGCGAGAAAGCATTAATCATTATTTCTTAAAGGCTCCAAGATGCTCAGAGTGAGAGGTTGTAAATGACCTCAAAAATCAGGTGCCCTCCCATGGTCTCTCAGTGCCTGCATCTACTGACCCTGCTAGAGGGCTGCCACTGTAAAGATGCTAGGTCCTCTGCTCTGCAGGGACCTACGCTCTTGGGGAACAAGAGCCCTCAGAAGCCTCCTCGGCTTGGGACCATTATTCCCCTCTTCCTCTCGCACTGCAGGCCTTCGAAGTTGATGGCTTGTGTCTCTGAGACCCTCCTGCCAGGCCTAGATGCCCACCTCTGCTTTCTGGGGCAAAGGGCATGGATTAGTCTATCCAGAACCAGCTGGGGGCTTTCTTGAAGGATCTGATATTATTATATTTTTCAGCTTTTCCTCTTTGAAAGATCCTCATGGTCCTACCCCCACACCTCTTGATACAAGAAACATCTTGCCAACCTCATCTTATAGCTAGCTAGTCATGTTATGTAATCGCTGGTGATAAAACAACATATACTGCTGGATTCTCTAGAAAAAAATGAAAGTGTGATTTCTCATTAAAAATATTTGGAAGGAAGCTAGGTACCAGTGGCTTATACCTGGTAATCCTAGCTACTCAGGGAGGCTGAGATCGGAGAATCATGATTTGAAGCCAGCCCATGCAGGAAAAGTGTGAGATTCTTATCTCCAATTAACTACCAAAAAATCCAGAAGTGGAAAATGTGGCTCAAGTGGCAGAGTGCCAGCCTTGAGACAAAAAAAAGCTCAGGGACAGCACCCAGGTCCTGAGTTCAAGTCCCAGGACTGGCCAAAAAAATAAAAAGAGGAAGGGTATGTTCTCAAATGCCCCTAGATGGTAGACTTCATGGTAATTTTTACTTTCATTTTTGTACTATTCTGTTATCTTTTTAACAACTGAACATAGATTATTCGCATTATCAGAATGGAAGTAATGTACTTTCTATTTTAAGAAATAAATTCCTTCCGTTTCTTCCTCCTTCACTGTCATATCCGCATATTTCAAGGTAGCCATTGTTAATGTGCACCTCATAGGTAATTGTAAACCACTTTTTGTAGGATTTACTGTCATATTTAAATTTCAAAGCCCACATATTGGCTGAGGGTATAGCTCAATGGTAGAGTTCCAGTTCTGAGCTCCATCCCCAGCACTGAATAGATAAAAATAAGTAGCTGGGTACTGGTGGCTCACACTGTAATCCTAGCTGCTCAGGAGGCTGAGATCTGAGCCTGAGGTTCGTGTTTTGAAGCCAGCCCCTGACAAGAAAGTCCACAAGACTCTTATCTCCAATTAACTACCAGAAAACTGGAAGTGGAGCTGTGGCTCAAAGTGGTAGAAGGCTAGATTTGAGTGAAAGAGCATGGGGACAGTGCCCAGGCCCTGAGTTCAAGCCCTGAGTTCAATGACTGGCAATTGGAAATAAGAGTCTCAACATTTGTCTGCCCAGGCTGGCTTCCAACCAGAGATCTTCAGATCTCTGCTTCCTGAGTAAGTAGGATTACTGGTGTAAACCCCCCAGCTAAAAATAGCCTTGGTGTGTTCCTTTTTTTTCTTTTTAATTCAAGTTTTCTGAAAATCCAGGGCCTTTTGGCAACTGGATTCTGGGCAAGATGACAACAGAATCACCTTCATGATTTTTCTGTGACATCCTGGGTTATAAAGAAGATCCTAAAAAATATAAATAGATCTCTTTAAAGTAACTCTCTTTTAAAGGCTGCATTATGAAGTGGCTCACATTGTCTTCAAAGCTCTCCTTCCCTCCCCGCCTTGCCCTTGTTCTGGGACTTCCGGGACTCCCCCTACCCCCAACCTCCCTGCCCAGCTTACCTCTGCCGTAAGGCCTTCCTCAAATCAGTATCTCTTGCTCCTCACTAGTGGGACTAAAGGAGTCTGTGTCAGGGCTGTCCTGTGCCTTGTGGGAAACTGAGCAACACCCCTGTTTGTACTCAGTAGGAGTCAGTAGCTGTCTCCCCTTTGGATGTGATCATTTAAAAAAATGTCCCCACAGGCAAGAAGGAGGACCCCTGTGAAGTGGCACGTTACATGAAACCCCCTCTGTGGGAAAAATGTGATCCGCTTTAGATTCAGCAAGTTCCTTTGCTACTTGAGGGGCACTATCCTTCCTCCGCAACACAGGCGGAGAGGGCTGAGAATAGCTAGGAGAATCGTTTGTGTTTCTTTTTGTTGTTGTTTTTGGTGGTGGTGGTGTGTGTGCATGTGTGTGTATGTACAGGAGAGTGTGCATGCATATGTGTATGTATGTACAGGAGCGTGTGCATGCATGTGTGTGTGTGTGTGTGTGTGTGTGTGTGTGTTTCTAATCTTGCCCCAGCAAGAGGTATCTTGGCTTCATTGAAGGCTTTAAATCTGGCCTTTACCTTACCTGGATGTTTGACCTTGGGCCACCCATTAATCATTCTGCCTCTCTTTATCTATAAAATGGGAATGTAATGTCTACGCTTGAATGTTAATTATGAGTCAGTGGAATAACAGGTAGCTTTAATAGCCTTGAATTAATAGCTACTGGCTTTCTATGGGGAAGTTTCCCAGTTTCCCTTTTCTAATCCACTCCCCTGCCCCCCCCCCACACCTTTTTTCTGGAGTAGGGATGGGATGCAGGCTTTAGCCCAGTTCTGGTGCCTGGGAGGCCTCTGTCACCTTGGCTCCTGGCTATCAAACTCTCTACTTCCTATTCACTTTTCTCAACAGCAGCTGCTTCATAAAAGGGAAAGGAAAGCCTTAGTGTGCTTTCAAAGGCAAGTTGGACAATTGTGACAAGGACCCTTTAAGAAGGATCCCTAAGAGAAGCTGTCTGTCAGGAGGTGGGTGGGCCACCAAAGGGTGTCTCCACCCACCCCAGTCTGAGACACCAGTCAGGTCCCACCCACCCAGTTAGGGTAGCTTGCTGATTTCCAAAGCCCCCAAGGCTTCCTCTAAATTGTCTAGTAATTTAATAATGTGCAGCCCTTTGCAAACACTAATTAAGCAAGAGCACAGCTCCGGGGGAGGAAGGCCTGCTACTCTCCCACTCCTGGCCAGGCTTTCAAAGCAAGGCAACAGAGGTGACTCCCAGGAGAAGTGATTTGCCTTGGGCTAAAGGGAAGGGAAGGAGGAGGCTAGGTCAAAAGGGAAGAGAGGAATTCTGGGTCATGGAGGCCTCTTCAAGACTATGGCTACTTGGAACGCTGGGCCCAATGGTCCTGCAAACTGGGGCTCTTCTGACACTTCCACTTGTACAGGAGGGTGTTGGGGAACTCCTTGAGAGATTGGTGCTTGGTTTAGGCGGTCTCACATCTCAGACCTTTTATTAAAATCCTTTGCCTTAAATTGGGTAAAGTAGCATATTCCTATCATCCCAGCATTTGGGAGATTGAGACAAGACGATCATGAGTTCTAGACCCAGTCACAAAACATCAAAAACATACAAACAAATTCCTCATTAATAAATAGTCCTCATCAAGCCTTAGGTGTATTGAGTCTTGTAAAATTCAAGAATGCTTTCCTGGCAAAGCCATAGGGTGTGGGATTTGAACCTGTCAATGTCCTTCCCTGTCTGGGTAAGTTAGCCTGAGCATGCTCTTTCATTCAGTACTGGGGCTTGAACTCAGGGCCTCATGCTCACTTAGCTTTTTCATTCAAGGCTGCTGCTCTGTCACTTGAATTATACTTCCACTCTTAGCTTTTTTTCTGATTACTCAGACATAAGGGTTTCATAGATTCTTCTGCCTGGGCTGGATTAGAACCAAGATCCTGAGATCTCAGCTTCTTGAGTTGCTAGGATTAGAGGTGTGAGCCACCAGTGCCTGCCTATGTTTTGCCAGTCCTTGAACTCGGAGCCTGGGTGCTGTCTCTCTTCTCAGCTCCTTTTGCTGAAGGCTAGCACTGTACCACTTGATCCACGCTACCACTTCCTGCTTTTCTCTTATTTAATTAGAGATAAGAGTCTCATAGATTTCTTGCTCAGGCTGGCTTTGAACTTTAATCCTCAGATCTCAGCCTCAGTAGCTAGGATTATAGGTATGAGCCACTGGTGCCCGCTTATTTCATCTTCTTTTTTTTTTTTTTGGGTCCGGTCGTGGGGCCTGAACTCTGGGCCTGGGTGCTGTCCCTCAGCTCTTCAGCTCAAGGCTAGTGCTCTACCACTTGAGCCACAGCGCCACTTCTGGCTTTTTTCTTTTTGCTTATGTGGTGCTGAGTAATCGAACCCAGGGCCTTGAGCATGCAAGGCAAGCGCTCTACCACTGAGCCACCTTCCCAGCCCTTATTTCATCTTCTTAACTTCCATTTTCTTCCCACCTAACACTCTTATTAAAATGATTTCCATTCAACAGATGGAAAAACTGAGACTGGAAATATTCCGTTAAACTCAGTCGACTAATACTCCTGACTCTGTTTGCTCTATTTCTTTTTTGAGGGGAGGCAGGGGCGGTACTGGGGTTTTGAACTCAAGGTCTTATGCTACATCTTGTTGAAGTGTAACATTCCTGTTGTAAAGTGCTAAATTTAAACACTCACCTAGGTGAACATTTACAATGGACACACCCAGGCAACTACACCTAAAGCACCATCAGAAGCTAGCCTCATGTGCCCTACAAGTAATAGTCTCTCAGAATGAATAGCATTGCCAGATTTAACAAACAGAATTGTGAATGGACACATGCTTAAAATTGTATATTATTTATGTGAAATTCAGATGTTATTGGGTGAACTATATATATATATATTTTTTTTTTTTCTTTTTTGGTCGGTCTGGGGCTTGAACTCTGGGCTTGGGCTTGGGTGCTGTCCCTGCACTCTTCAGCTCAAGGCAAGCACTCTACTGCTTGAGCCACAGCACAACTTCCAGTTTTCTAGTGGTTTGTTGGAGATGAGTCTGCCTGGGCTGGCTTTGAACTGTCATCCTCACATCTCAGCCTCCTGAGTAGCTAGGACTACAGGCATGAGCCACTGGTGCCTGGTGGTGAACTATATTTTATCCAATAATCCTGCCCCAGAAGTTGTCAGTATCCTGACTTTTATGACAGTAGATTAGCTTGCTCAATCTTATCCATCAGGCAAGTAGAAGCCACAGTAAGTAGTACTTCTTTTGTCTAGCATTAGAATCTAATAATGTGGCATAGTTCCCTTTTCATGAATATATATTATTCCATTATATATATAGATATACTGTTTAATAAAAAGCATATTGGGAATATACAGATACACAAATGAATATAACCAATGTAAATTTATTGTCCACTCTACCTCAGTAAAAAGTCAAGGTTGTTGATAGCAAATAGGGCTAGACTGAATGTTTGGGTATAAGTCTTTGTTATTATGTGGAGGTATTTTGATATGAATCCATTCCTGTAATATCTAGGCAGTGACATATATTCAGCCTTAATAGAATGAACTGAATGTCTCCAGAGCTGTTGAACCCAATTTATGCAGAGTTCAGAGAGACCCATTGACTCCCTGGAACTGTTTTACTCCTTTAATGGTGACTGTACAGTGGCTCTGGTGTGTACGTCTCTGATCACTAATGTCTGAGCATCTGCACACATGTGTTGGCTAGTTAGATGTCCTCTTTAGTAAAATCTCTGCTCAAGTCTTTTTTAATTTTTATTTTTGCTAATAGGGTTTCACTATGTAGCCCTGGTTGGTCAAAGGCTATCCCATGATACCTGGCTTGTTCATGTTTTTTGCCTAGTTTATAAAAGGGGTTGCTGAGCACTGATGGGTGATTCATACCTGTAATCCTAGTTACTCAAAAAGTTGAGATCTGGAAGACCAAGGTTCAAAGCCAATATAGGCTCCAAGATATATCTCCAAAATACCCAGCAAAAAGCCAGGCTGGAGGCATGACTCAAGTGATATAGCACCAGCCAAGGAAAAGCATAAGGTCCTGAGTTCAAACCCTAGTATTAACTATTGATTCATAAGAATCCTTTAGCCAGGCATTGATGGCTCACATCTGTAATCCTAGCTGCACGGGAGGCTGAGATCTAAGGATTGCAGTTCAAAGCCAGCCCACACAGAAAGTCTGTAAGATCCTTATCTCCAATAAACTGCTCAGAAAAAATCTGGAAGTGAGCGGGGACCGGTGGCTCACACCTGTAATCCTAGCTACTCAGGAGGCTGAGATCTGAGGATCGAGGTTCAAAGCCAGCCCCGGCAGAAAAGTCTGTGAGACTCTTATCTCCAATAAAAACCACTAGAAAACCAGAAGTGGCTTTGAGGCTCAAGTGGTAGAGGGCTAGCCTTAAGCACAGAAAGGCTCAGGAATAGCTAAGAATCCTTTACATATTCTATATACAAGGCCTTCATAGGCAAACATCTTCTCTGTGTATGTGGCTCGTTTTTCTCTCCTAAACTTAAGGGTACATTTTGGTGAACAGAAAACTTTAGTTTTTAGCAATCTTTATGGTTTTTGCTTTTGAGTGTGTACAATGAGAAATCTTTCCTTACTATAAAGACAGTCTCCTGTTTTACCTTCTAAAATCATTTGTGTTTGGGCTGGGAAGGTGGCTCAGTGGTAGAGCGCTTGCCTTGCATGCATGAGGCCCTGGGTTCGATTCCTCAGCACCACATAAGCAAAAAGAAAAAAGCTGGAAGTGGCGCTGTGGCTCAAGTGGTAGAGCTCTAGTCTTCAGCTGAAGAGCTGAGGGACAGCACCAGGCCCAGAGTTCAGGCCCCAGGACCGGACACACAAAAAAATAAATAAAATCATTTGTGTTTTATCTCCCACCTATACATTTACTAGAGTTGGTTTTTTGAATTACATATACTTTCTTATTTTGGGGTGGGAGAGGGGTGTCTGGGTGCTGTCCCTAAGCTCTTTTTGCTCAAGGCTAAGACTACCATTTGAGTCACGGCTCTACTTCCAACTTTTTTGATGTTTAATTGGAAATAAGTGTCTCACAGACATTCCTGCATGGTCTGGCTTCCAACCATGATCCTCAGATCTCAGCCTTCTGAGTAGCTAGCTAGGATTGTAGGCTGAGCCACGGGCGCTGGCTACCTTCTTAATATTTTCCCCAGTCCCAGAGAGGATGGAAGGGCTGTTATTAGGGCAGTATTAGCCAAATCACACCCTGAATAGTCATGAGCTTCTATCAGAAGGAGGGAAGCCCAACTAGTAAGAAGACTCACCAGGGTAGAGAAGGCTAGCCACAGAAGGGAGGGAGTGTGTGTGTGTCAGGGGTGGGGGGGTGGACATGGGGGATTGGGGTGGTGGGATGGGGGAAATAGGTTCAAGTGGGGATCACATCCAGCTCCAATCCTTGCTTCAGATCCCACCTTTGTAGTCATTCTCAACTTGACTGCCGGCTCTACAATTCCACAGCATACTGCTGTTTTCACCAGCAGTATTGATAGCTCTGTGCAATCCAAGAAAGAATCACGGAAGCATCTTCACTTTGGCTGAGTTTTAAAACTTGAACTTGTAGGAACAATTATTCATTTATGCACACACACACACACACACACACACACACACACCCCTACCTGTCCAGCATCTTATACTCCCTGAGATCTGCCATGATCCAAATCAGGCACGAGCAACACCTACTGTGTCTCCTTAGCTTCTCTGGCCTGAGAAGCAAGGCCTGCTTCCTAGTTGCTTCGAAGGCTGAGGCAGATGCCTGTCCTCCGGATTCTGGGCAGGGAGATCAAGAATGTTCCTCCCTCAGGGCAGCTCTGATTGAAGGTTCAAAGGGAGATGCTGAAATCTGGCTCTTGAGTTGCAGGTTCCTGTGCCAAGTGAGACTCTCCTTTGGGTTCAGGCAGGCCAGTCGCAGCTTCTACGAGAGAGAGGGAGAGAGAGAGGTCCTGGACACAGCAGGAGACCCCAAGGGCTCTAGCCATTCCAGGCTCTACTTAAATCTGCACAGCTTCATTTCTACAAGATGAACTGCCACCTGTAGACTGAGCTGGAGCTCCCCTGAGCCAGCAGGTGCGGCCTTGATTAAGGAAATGTGTCCTCTCTGACATCTGCAGGGGGGCATGAAGTCTGCTCTGGAGATCCAGCCAAATGCACTGTGTACAGACCCCTGCATCCTCCTGAGGAACCCTAACACTTGCTCCCAGGGCCCCCAACTTGCAAGATTTTAAAAATAATCCTTCCCTTCCATCCATCCCACTGCAGGAAAGCCAGAGCATGCTAGTTTTTGAGAAATAGTTTTGATTCTGAACTTGAATTCTTAAGTTGATTCAAAAAGCTGTCTAAGATCTCCTAATCTGAGATTCAGACGGAAAAAAAAGAAAAGAGTTAACCAGGCACTGGTGGCTCACACCTGTAATCCTAGCTACTCAGGAGGCTGAGATCTGAGGATCTTTCCTGCCAGCCCAGGCAGGAAAGTTCATGAGACTCTTATCTCCAATTAACCATTTAAAAACTGGAAATGGAGCTCTGGCTCAAGGTGGTAGAGTACTAGACTTGAGCAAACAAGCTCAGAGACAGTGCCCAGGCCCCAAGTTCAACCCCACAACAAACAAATAATAATAATAATAATAATAATAATAAGTGGACCTCAGCCTGCAGGATCATTAGCAGTCATTGTGATTTTAACAGTACTAAAGTCACAAGTATTTTCATGTCACCTTATGGGGGCTACAGCTCCTCAAATTATCATTCATATGCAGTAATTCTAAACTACCATAGTTAAAATACTTGTTTTTTCTTTTTTTTTTTTTTGCTCAAGGTTAGCACTCTACCACTTGAGCAACAGCACCACTTCCAGCTTTTTCTGTGTATGTGGTACTGAGGAATTGAACCCAGGGCTTCCTGCATGCTAGGCAAGCATGCACTCTACCACTGAACCACATTCCCAGTCCAAACATACTTGTCTTAATAAACATTATGGTAATTCTATCACATTTTTTGGTGGTTGTTATTTTCAGTAGTAGTTGTTGTTTTGCGATGCCACACACAGTACAAGTACTCTACCAACAAAGCTCAGCTCATGCGTTTGTTTTGTGGTATGTGGTGAGTGTGTGTGTGTGTGTGTATTGTTGGAGCTCAAGCTAACCTAAAACTCATGATCCTGTCTCAGCCTCCCAACAGCTTGCATTACAGACACGGACAATCAGACCCAGCTACAATTTCAGTTTCTAAAAATCTTTGTTAGTTCCATTTCAGTAGAATTGGGGCCCTTTGACATCCTGTGCTCTATATTACTTTTTCTTTTTGGCATCTTTATTTGAAGTATACTGATATACCATGAGCTACTATATTTTTAAAGGTTGAGGTCATAACCTCCAACATTACTCTATTTGGAGATATGGCCAGGAAGGAGGTGAAGAAGATAGATCAGGTCATGAGGGTGGGCCCCAGTGGATCAGGGCTGCACACACAGAGGACATGGCAAGGAGAGGCTCTCTTCAAAACAAGGAGAGAGCCTCACGGGTCTAACTGTGCTAGAACCTTCATCTTGGATGTCCAGCCTCTAGACCCCTCAAGAGAAAAAATAATATGACATTTAAGCCACCTGGTCTGTGGTATTTTGTTTTAACAGCCTGAGCTTACTGATACAGAAATGCACAACTGGAGAGATTTTGACCTAAGTGCACACTCATGAAATTCTCACCATAATCAAGATAGTGGAGGAGGCAGGAGGATTGTGAGTTCAAGGCCAGCTTTAGCAACAGAGTACAACCCCCATCTCAATAAATAAGTGGCTAGATGATAGACAGACAGACAGACAGATGATGGAGATAACATACCCATTATATGACAGTTCCCTGGCACTATTTGGTAGTGCCTCCCTTCTACTTCTACTTAGACCTCAGTCCTCAGAAAGTGACTCAACTGACCTCTGTCACTACAAACTAGTTTGCATTCTCTAGAACTTTATAGAAATTGAATTCTATGGTATATGTTCTATCCAACTTTACTTTTTCATTCAGTACAATTTATTTTTCTTTTTTAGTCTGTTATGAGGCTTGAACTTAGGGCCTGGGCACTGTCCCTGAGCTCTTTTGCTCAAGCCACTACCACTTGGACCCACAGTTCCACTTCCGGTTTTCTGGAGATAAGCGTCTCAGGCATTTTCCTGCCTGGCTCTGAATCTCAGTCCTCAGATTTTAGCCTCCTGAGTAGCTAAGATTACAGGCGTGAGCCACCAGCGCTCAGCTAGTGCAATTATTTTCATATCCATCCATACTGCTATGGATTAATAGTCTGATCCTTTTTCTTCCTGAGGGGCATTGTTTTTGTGGACAGACACCCCTTTGTTCATCCAGTCTCCTGTTGGCAAGCCCTTGTCTTGTTTCCAGTTGAGGGCTATTCCAAATAAAGCCACTTTGAACATTAGCATGCACATCTTAGTGTGGATGTGGCTTTTCACTTGGCGATTACCTAGCTGTGAAGTGGCAGGGTCAGAGAATGGGAGTTTGTGAGACTTTTGGAGACTACCATCTTTCCCCCTCAGAGGATTTGAACATAGACACTCAACCCTAGCTGTGTAGGAAATTTCCTCATCCTTACCAACACTCATGTGACTTTTTAAAAATTTGCTTTTTTTTTGGTTCTTGTTGTTCTTTTTTGTTTAGTTGGTTATATAGACCAGGCTAGCCTCAAACTGAGATCCTCTTGCTTCAACCTCCCATGACATGCTGCTATTACCACCATGATTAGCTTTAATCTTTTTAAGCGTAGATTTTCTTTTTCTTTTTCTTTTTTCTTTTTGCCCATCATTGGGCTTGAACTTGAGGCCTGGGCACTGTCCCTGAGCTTTTTCACTCAAGGTTAGTGCTCTACCACTTCGAGCCACAGCGCCACTTCCAATTTTCTGATGGTTATTTTGAGTCTCATGAACTTTCCTGCCCAGGCTGGCTTTGAACTGTGATCCACAGATCTTAGCCTCCTGAGTACCTAGGATTACAGAGGCATGAGCAAGCAGTACCCAGATCATTTGCTTATTTATGGTGCTGAGAATAGAACTCAGGATCTCACACTTGCTAAGAAAACATGTTACCACTACAGTACATTACACTAGGGCTGGGATGTAACTCAGTGGCAAAGTGCTTGTCTAGCAAGTGCAACATCCTTGGTTTGGTCCCCAATACTAAAAAAGAAAAGACAAAAAAATTAGTTAAAACAAAACAAACAAACAGACCAAACAAAGCTCCTCAGTCGGATTACAGACTGAATTTCTGCAGTGCCTAATGAGATTGAGCTACGTTTCACTTATTTATAAGTATATTTTCAGTGATGTGTTTGTTCAAGTACTTTAATTTTCTATTTTATTACTGTTCTATTTTATTCCATTGAGTTTCTCTCTCTTTTTTCCCCAGTACTAAAGCTTGAACTCTAGGCCTACACACTGGCTTTGAGCTCCTTTTGCTCAAGGCTAGTGTCCTACAACTTGAGCCGCAGTGCCACGTCCAGCTTTTTCTGT
The DNA here is from genome assembly GCF_019054845.1 of Dipodomys spectabilis. NCBI lineage: Eukaryota > Metazoa > Chordata > Mammalia > Rodentia > Heteromyidae > Dipodomys > Dipodomys spectabilis. Next base: position 3,417,725 of record NW_024870802.1, read on the forward strand.
GATTTAATTGAGATGGGTCTTACAGACTTTCACCTAGGCTGACTTTGAACTGTAATCCTCAGATCTCAGCTTCCTGAGTGGCTAGGATTACAGGAGTGAGCTACACCAGCACCCAGCTTCTATTGAGTTTTGATAGTTTTGTGTGTGTGTGTGTGTGTGTGTGTGTGTGTGTGTGTGTTCAGCTCAGAACCTGGGTGCTATCCCTGAGCTTCTTTTGCTCAAGACTAGAGCTCTACCACTTGAGCCAAGCTCCCCTTCTGGTTTTTGGGTATTTTTAGTTAAGATAAGAGTCTTACAAACTTTCCTATCTGGAGTAGGTTAGAACTTTGACCCTCAGATCTCAGCATTCTGAGTAGTTAGGATTACAGGTGGCAGACACTAGTGCCCAGTGTTAGTTTTCATGTATATTCTGGATAAAAGTCCAAGATCCTCTTGCCTTAGCTTTGCATATGCCAGGATTACAGGTGTACACCAACACACCCAGCTTCTTTAATACTGATTGGAAATGTTATTGGAATATACTTTCATGTATCACTATTATTTTTGTGCCCATCCTGGGGCTTAAACTCAGGGCCGTCCCTGAGTTTTTTCACTCAAGGCTAGCACTCTACCACTTTGAGCCATAGCTCCATTTCCAGCTTTTTGGTGGTTAATTGCAGATATGAGTCTCATGGATTTTGCTGTCCAGGCTGGCTTCAAATCAGGATCCTTAGATCCCAGCCTCCTGAGTAGCTAGGATTAGAGGTGTAAGCCACTTGTGCCTGCCCTAGCCTATCTTCTTACTGGTACCCTTTTGGATCCCATTATAGCCTTTCATACCTCCAGAGATCCCCTTCCTCTAAAGATCTGAGATGGATAAGTCTCTTCTATTGTCCTCAGGGCTGGCCTTGACTAGCTCCTTTTCTTTCCCTAAGGTTTGTCTCCTGAGAATCTGGTATTAGGTGGAGTGGTGAGTATTGGGGAGGGACCTTAGATTCCAGTAAGAGAGCTAAGGTTTCCTGACACTTCCCTTCTGCTCTGTGAGCTCCAGCAACTGTAGGTATCCAGACTCTTCTGGGTAATCCTTCTAGTTTTACCTCACCAAAAGCTCTCATGAGAGGCCAAGACTCTCTCTGGATCTCTGGAATGCTCTCTTTGTGCTAGTCTCTCGTATGGGTTTTGTTTAATGCATTTTAAACAAAATATAAACTCTGAGAAGGGTCCACACATCTCACTTGATGGCCAGAGGAAACTAACACACACACACACACACACACACACACACACACACACACACACACACACCCCATTCAGCAGCCCCGCCCAGACCCTCACTCTCTTCTCCTTGGTTGCATCTCTGTTGCTTCTCCATAGAGATATGCAGTTCTTCAGACTTTGGTAAAAGGTGCCTTAGAGTTTTAATCCCACAGCAAACCTGGTTATTAACCTTTGTGTTTCCTCCTCCAGGTCCTTCCTGGAAATCCTTCCCATCCCACTGCAGACTTTGCCCATTTTCCTCTTCTCCCTAATTAGGGTTTATGCTTCCTGAGCCTGGATTCCTTTGCCCTGCGCAGCAATCCCTGCACCCCAGCAGAGCGTGTTTGTTAATCCCCCGTGCAAAGTCACAACAGGTTGGAGGTCTCTGCCTGACAAAAGAACTGAAGGCTGGCCGGCTCCACTGGACGCTAGTCATGAATCCCACATTTGTGCCAGTTTTCCAAGTCTCCCCCAGCTCCTTTCGAGCAAAAAGAAACTACCTGGTTTGCTCAGTGGAGAGGTAGGATGGGAGTCGCTGGCTTGTGCAAGCAAGTCTGTGGGAGGGAGGCGGGAGGGGCCTAACGCGCAGCTCCCACATTGCTCTCAGGTCAGCTACTGTAGCCTGGAGCTTCAAGTCCACATCTGGCCTGCCCCAGGGGGAACAAAGCCATCCCCAGAGGCCCCGGAATCCAGGCTTGGGGATCCACAGGCTTTTTGTCATTCCACAAATGTATGAGACCCTCTGTATGTCAGTCCCTAGCAGGGCCCTGAGAATGGAAGGTATAGCAAACCAAACCTACACTTAGCTGCTCCCCACAGACCTCAGGCTCCATTGCCAGGGGAGAGAACGGGGCCAGGGAAGTCTGACTTCATGTTTCTTCAATTTGTGTGTGTGTGTGTGTGTGTGTGTGTGTGTGTGTGTGTGTGTGGTAAAATAGAGATAAATTCTGCTACATATAAAGTCTGTTCTATCAATATTCTAATCCCAGGTCTGGATAGTTCAGAAAAGATGGCTATAGGATCATCTTAGTTTCTGGCCTCTGTGATTTCCTTCCTTCCCTGCTTCCTTTCTTCCCTCCTTCCTTTCCTCTCCTTCCTTCCTTCCTCCTCTCCTTCCCTCCTTCCTTCCTTCATTCTTTCCTACCTTTCCTCCTTCCTTCCTTCTTCTAATTTTTTTTTTTTCTGGTTCTGGGGTTTGACCTCAGGACCTGAGCTCTGTCCCTTAGTTTCTTTGTGCTCAAGGCTAGCACTCTACCACTTGAGTCAGAGCACCATTTCCAGCTTTTTCTGAGTAGTTATTGAAGAGTCTCACAGATTTTTCTGCCTAGTCTGGGTTCAAACAGTGATCCTCAGATCTCAGCCTCCTAAGTAGCTCACAAGCATGAGCCAGCAGGGCCTAGCTCTTTGTTTTATTTTTAACTGACAAACAATGTTATATATGTGTGTTACATTATAGGATGTACCATACATTATATGCTCTATGGTAATCATTATATGAATACATGAGAGAATATAAAATATATATTCTATCCATTAAAGAAGGATCAGTGGTTGACATCTCAAGTATTTATCATTTTTCTAGTAAGAAGATTTTAAAATCCTGTCTCGTAGTTATTTTCAAATCGATTATGCACTATTATTAAGGACATATCACCTTGCTGTGCAACAGAATCCCAAAACTTACACTCAATCTTACTGAAACTTTTCATCAAGTTATGGGGTCTAGGCCAGGTGCCATAATCCTAGCTACTCAGGAGGGGGAAGTGGGAAGGGTCCTGGTTCCAGGTTAGCCCTGGTAGGAAAGTCAGTGATACTCCTCTCATCCCGGCAACTACAGGAAGCCTAAAATAGGCGGACATGGTCCACAGGAAATAAGACCCTATTTCAAAAATAATAGGACTGGAAGACTCTTGGATCTCTCTTATTTCCTCTGTGTGTGTTTTTCAGTTGTGGGGCTTGAAGTCTGGGCCTAGGCACTGTCCCTCAGCCCTTCAACTCAAGGCTAGTCCCTCAGCCCTTCAACTCAAGGCTAGTGCTCCACCACTTGAGCCATAGTACCACTTCCAGCTTTTTCTGCTTATGGGGTGCTAAGGAATCAAACCCAGGGCCTCATGCATGCAAGACAAAGACTCTACCACTGAGCCACCTTCCCAGCCCTCCTTTGTGTGTCTTGTTTTTGTTCTTGTCTGCCCTTTGCTCCACGTCACCATCTGCCTGTGCTTACCCATTGGGATCTTTCATTGCTGGGTCTGCAGCAATGAAACCAGGTATCTGGTCCTTGGGTCTTCTTAGGACTCAGGCCAAATGAATCCTCACGTTCTTCCTGCTCTGCCCTACTAGGCAGTAACTGAAAACAAAGATCTTGACCAAGACCAACAAAGTCTAATCAGACTCCAGGGACCATCTATGCTCTGTGAATATCCTCCTGGTCATCTGACACACAAGAATATAAAGCAAGTGTATCGTGGGACTTTTTAAATAGATATGAACCTGTATCATTTCACCATCCCAAACAGTACTGAAGGAGCAGAGAGAGAAGATAAACAGACACTGGCTCAGTAATTCTACCTTCTAGTTGTGGGACTGGGCAAAATACTTGGCTTTCCTGACCTCAGATTCCTTATCTGAAAAATAGAGATAATGACACTCACTACCTTGTACCATTGACAGTTCAGTTGCCTGCCACAGAGTGAAGTCTCCACTGGAGCCAGTGATCCTCATTGTCCTTGTCATCAGCGTCATCAGCATCACCGCTTCATCGTCATCTTTTCATGTTCCAATGTGCCCTCTTCGTGCCTGGATGGCCTCGTAGCCTCTATTTGTGACCCAAAAGGGTTAACACCCTGGAAAGTTCCTTCTAATTCCTGGGAGAATGCAGCTCGGAGAGCTGGATCAAATGACACCAGGATTTTTCTTTCCAAGCCAGTGGTTAGGGGCTCAGCTTGCCCCACCTGCTACAGAAGGGGTAAAGGGGTGGGAACAGGTCAAGGAAGAGCCTGGTGGAACTGGATTTTCTTTCCCAAGGCTTTAGCTCAGTTTGTCTTCTAGTCTTTTGTTCTCCCCCAACAAAGTGAGAGAAAGACTTGTAAATGTGGCTGCTTGAAAACCCAGCACAGTAACTCTCACCTGCAGAGGGCACAGTGCGCCCTTCCCCCAACCCCTGTGCTCTAGCACTGGCTGAAGCAATGAGTGAGATGAGTTGAGTGGGTGAGCAGAATGAATGCAAGGTCTCTTCTGAGTTTAGACAATCATCCCATTCTCCTCCTTCCCTCTTCCTGGTCTCTTCCTGCTCCACCAGCCTTTCCTCATTTTCAGCTGAGGCTAGGTAAGGACTTGACTTCTGTTCATCATTGGCTATCTGCCCTGGGCCTGGAAAACATCTATTCAAAATAAATAATTGGTGTCCATGCTGCTATAGGATTGAGCCAGAGAAATCATACTGAAGAGATGTTAGGTAACTGAATATGCGCAGTTCTACCTAGGACTATGCATGATTCAATCTCTCTTTAAAAAAATTTTTTTGTGTTGGTTGTGAGGCTTGAACTCAGGGTTTGGGTGCTGTCCCTAAGCTCTTTAGCTCAAGGCTAGTGCTTTACCACTTCCAGCCACAGCACCACTTCTGGTTCTCTGGTGGTTAACTGGAGGTATGAGTTTCATGAACTTTCCTGCCTGTGCTGGTTTTGAACTGTGATCCTCAGATCTCAGCCTCCTGAGTAGCTAGGATTACAAGCCTGAGCCACCAGCACTCAGCTTATATGGGTCAACCTCTATCCATTGAACATGTTAAAGAATGCATCTAGGGAAGGATAAGGCCTTCTCTCAGATGGAAATTTAAGGTAGATAACAGAGGGCTCTTACACATCTACTAAACTACCTTTATTAAGGACGCAGGCCTGGGGCCTAAGAGAGTATTCAGGAAGATCTGTCACAAAATACATCAGGCTGGCTTCTTCTAATGCCAGGGGTTTTCCCTCCCTCCCTCCCTCCCTTCCATCTTTCTTTCCTCCTTCCCTCCCTCCCTCTCTCTCTCTTTCTTTCTTTCTTCCTTTATTTCTTCCTGAAATAGGAAAAACAGAAAAATCTCAGTAGGCAAGCAGTCAGAATAGTGGACAGTGCTTAAGTTCTAGAAAGCTCTGGCTTAACTAGCTTCCTGGATGTCAAATAACAAACGTGCTTTGGGGAGTGTATTAAGTTGCTCTCCCTGTTTCTTAGTAGCTGCTCTAGATCTGAATTATGTAATTCTTGATTGATATGTGAAGGACTTTCTGACCTCTGTCTGCCTCTTTATAACATCTGACCCATCTTATGCATGCTCAGGGCTAGGTGGCTTATTGTGTCTGGAAGCATCCACTGTCCTTTGAAAGAAAAAACAAATAGCCAAATTAAGATGCCTACTTAGCATTTAGGCAGGAATAATATTAGATACAAAGCTTAATCCTTTCTATATAAAATGACTGCAATGATTTTTTTTAAGTGTATTTCTTGTTGTTTTCAAAATATTCTCACATTCATGTTCTTAGTTCATCTTTAAGGTCAGGTACCCAGGAATTATAACTTCTTTTTAAATGATGGGGGGAGGGAATCTATAGCTCAGTGATAAAATACCTGCCTAGCATGCTGGATGCTTTGGATTTAATCTCCAACATAAATAAATGATAATAAATAAATATAATAATAAATATTTATAGTAATCATAAACACACAATACAATAATAAGTATTATTGTCATTTAGGGAAAAGAGAATTGAACTCTATAAAGGATTTGTCTGAGAGAAATAACAAAGGAAAACAAATGGGAGTCTCCAGATTTCATGCACCTAATTTGTTCTTCTTCCTCTTCTTCACTGAATAAAAAAGAATCTAAACACAGAAATAGAATTCCATTACAACAAAAAAAAAGTGTACTAAAAAGACAATGTAGAATTTTTTTTTTTTTGCCAAGTGTAATAGCATATCATATACCTGTAATCTCAGCACTTGGAAAGCTGAAATGGAAGGATTCAGAGTTCAAAGCCAGCCTGGGTTATACAATGTAGACCTTGTCTTAGGGGAAACAAATGAAGACACTTTTGCTATGTCATAAGTGATGTGATTGTACAAATCACCTGGGAACCGGGCAAGCCTGTAATCCTAGCCTCTCAGGAGGCTGAGATCTGAGGATCGTGGTTCAAAGCCAGCCTGGGCAGGAAAGTCTATGTGTGAGACTCTTATCTCCAATAAATGATTCAGAAAAAAAAAAGCCAGAAATGGTGCTGTAGCTCAAGGGGTAGAGTGTTAGCCTTAAGAACAGAGAGGCTCAGGGACAGAGCCCAGGTCCTGAGTTCAAGTCCCAGGACCAACAATTAAAAAAAAAATCACCTGGGAAGGAAGAGCTTTGGTTCTCATGCCCAGAAACTCACAATGAATAAGACTGGGCAGGTACACAGCAATCTATATGCTTAATGGGTTCTGCCAAGTGATCTCAGGAAGATTCCTCGCACTGGTTGGAGAGAGTTGAATTGTAAGATTTTTTTTGTTTTCCGTTTTGGAATGACTCAGGCCAGGTAAAAAATGCTTAGTCTCCTCTTCCCCTCCATCTTCAGTGTAACACAGCTATCTCTAAAAAGGAAAGTTAGAGACTTTCTCAGCAACTCCAGGGCAGGATATATCCCCAAGCTCTAACAAATCTAACCTTGAACCTCATTGTGTTGGATTGTGCAAATAGCAAAGGAGTGAACAAGAGACACACAGCCTGGACTCCCCACTGGAGAAAAGCTTACAAACATACTCTTAAGAATTCCACCTTGGGGCTGGGAAGGTGGCTCAGTGGTAGAGTGCTTGCCTTGCATGCCTGAGGCCCTGGGTTCGATTCCTCAGCACCACATAAGCAAAAAGAAAAAAAGCCGGAAGTGGCACTGTGGCTCAAGTGGTAGAGCGCTAGCCTTGAGCTGAAGAGCTGAGGGACAGCACCCAGGCCCAGAGTTCAGGCCCCACGACCGGACCCAAAAAAAAAAAAAAGAATTCCACCTTGACCAACTAAACTTTCAGAGTGAAGATTGAAATATTGAGACTTTTCCTGAGCAGATGGCTGTCTGAATTCTTGCATGTTTGGCTGTAAATTCTTTGGCCCAGATGTCTATTTTCAGCAGGCAGTTGTGAACTCTTGCAAGTTTAAGCTGTTGTATGATATACATTACTAATTTACTAGATCAATTACCAAAGGGTTCAGTGGTCAGTCAAGAGAAATATGAAAATTCCACTCTGACTCAAGCCAGAAATTTTTACAGGAATCATTCCTAAGAGCCTGAGAAATTCTGTGGTTCTACTTTTACTGATTCAAACTGCCTTCTCAGTTACCCAGGGAGGACGGTCCACCCAATCAGCATGCTGTTCCAACTCTGTCAAACAGTTACTTTAAATCATCATTACTATGCCCTTAGTTGTGGTTTTAATGTACTTACAGTGGCAGCTATATGGCTAAAAACAGGCCCTGCTTTGGCAGGGTAGAGTGGTAATTCTCAACCATGGTTAATATCAAAATCACCAAGGAGCCTTTAGGACACGTCTGGGTGTGTTTATTTGCCCCTACTTTTTTTTTTAAGTTTTCTGGGAGTGTCCTTTATAATTTTCCTCAGCCAGACCTACTATTTTTGTGAAGGTCTCTCATGTTCTGGGGGCTTTGGCTATAATACATGTAATCCTTCCAACAGCTCTGTAGGGCAGGAATTCTTTTGTACACATTACAAATAAGGCAAGTGAGGCCCAAAAGAGTTTACAAAAATTGTCCTAAGTTACCAAGTCCAACACTATGCACTTTCTACATGAAAATCCATCATTACTTAAGATGGATCACTCAGGGTTCAGCAAGATGAATTACTTTGCACAGTAGAATAGCAGAAACACCTGTGGATATTTTTCTTTCTGAGAAAAAGTCCTGCTCCTTCCTTCTCTTTCTTATCCTTTGGGTCTCAGGATAGCATTTCCATAAGGGTACTTGCCTTGTGCCTTTAATTCTAGCCAGCAGCCCCCATTTTGTGCTTCTAAATCTACTCTGCACTGGACTTTACATTATATTGTAATGGTTTATTGACTTTTTTTTGTCTCTATGCCTATGTTCTCCCAGATCTAGTTGAGTAACTAGCTTAGTAAATCTTTGGTAAATAAATAGATGAGTGGACAGATAGGTGGATGGATGAACAAGTGAGTAGATATATTGATGGATAGATCAATGGGTGTATAGATGAGTGAATGACTGGGTGGGTGGGTGGGTAGGTGGGTAGATGGATGGGATAGATAGATGGGTAGGTGTAGATGGATGGGTGCATGGATGGGTGGATGCATGAGTGAACGGTGTTTGAGTGGATGGATGGATGGGTGAGTGCATGGATGGATGAATGAGTGCATGAATAGTTGATTGCATGGATGGGTAGATGGATGGATAGAAGGGTAGGTGAGTGGGTAGATGAATGGGTGAATGGGTGGTTGAATGGATGGATAGATGAGTAAGTAAATGGATGGATGTATTGGTGGATGGGTGGGTAGATGAACGGATGGGTGAATAAGTAGGTGGATAGGTAGGTGGACAGATGGGTGGATGTATAGATGGATAGGTAGGGTTGGATGGATAGGTGCATGAATGAATGAATGGATGCATAAGTAAATGGGTGGTTGAGTGTATGGATGAATGGACAGATAGATGGATAACAGAAGGGATGGTTGAGTGGATGTAATCAATTTGTAAACTACCAGTAGCAGCAAGAGATCAAAAATAAAGATATGACAGCTTTTGAAAATTTTAGAATAGAGGAACCATTTTTTTTGTTGTTTGAAACCTGTGGAATCTTTTTAGTAAAGGAAGATTCCCAACACACATGATTCAGAATGCAAACATTAGACCAAGTCTGATGTTCCCAAGGAAATATTCAGGCAATGAATGAAGGAACCAATAGCACTTCCCCCTGCGCGATAACAATGCTCTGATGGCTTCATACCGTCCTTTTCCTCTAAAGAGCTGAAGTCACTCAGCAGAGGATATGGTTGGTTACTTCCATTTCAAAGAACTTTCTCAACTCTCCAGTTCTTCCAAGTTTCTGAGAGGAAAGAAGGCAGAAGGGAGAATAAAGAACATCTGTTTGGTGAATTTGGAGGTGTTCACACCCTATTGCTCCACAGTGGTTAATATAAAGAGAAAGGGTTTTGAAATATGGCAGGTCTTCAAGAGTAACAAAGGATATCTCAGGAAACAAAGTGAACCAACAAGAGCATGATACAACCAGGAAGAGTATAAATAGGTCTGGATGTTAGAGAAGGAAGCTCCTCCTTGCAGGCGTTGCTCTAGGACTAGGACAGCTTGTCTAAAAAAAAGTCACCTCATAAAACAATGGGCAGGTCTTCAAGAGTAACAAAAGGCAGATTGAAAAAATCCCAAACACAGTGCAATCTTGCCAGGTTCATGCATGTGCACAGGCAAACACACCCTAACTCAATAACCATCTTCATTTCCCTGCCCCCATCCATCCTTCATCCTCCATAGTGCAGAGTCTGATGTAAGATGAAGCCCATTTTAAGGATCAGAGCAAGTACCACACCCCCCCCCCCAACCAGAGCATTTTTCCCTCATTATCACCTCATTAAGGTACCACTAAGGTCCTTCCTCTTTATATGACAATATCATGCAAAGAACTGGTCCCTTAAGGCTTTGATGAAGCATGACTGATATTTAAGACCAACCATTCAAGAGCATTTGATGGTGGTTGTGTTTATTCAGAATGGCACTTTTATGTGAGGTCATAAAGTGGTGAATTTCCTATACAAAGCTGTGAGTGTGTGAGCTGGGGCAGGTGGCCTGTGGAGGTCTAAGGTAGTGCAGGGCAGTATTGCTTATGGTTCCTGAGTCACCTGGCTGACAACTGCTGAGCTTGGATTGGGAATTCCACAGCTGGGCTCTGGTATGGGTTCCTCTCATGGAAAAAAGGAGAAAGTGATGGCTGTGAGAAAAGGGAATCAGAGAAAAGCAAGCTATCTCTCACAGATAGTAGCCACACAACTTTTGGCTACCTAGTTCTGAGAAAAGGAAGCCATTGATAAGTGAATTTAACCTTTGACATTCCAAACACAGGGTTACTTAGAAGATGAGGCCAAAGTGGTGGTGAAAATATGCCCATCCACAGAACGATATGCTTTCCCTTGTCTCCAAATTCTGGTCACAACCTTAAACTCATCTTCTGTTTGGGCCCAGGAAAGGAAGTGAAAGAAAAATGGCCATTCCAAGGTGAGTGAATGAATGTATAGCTCAAGGCTTGTCAGCTCAGCCCATGTTTAGCTGTGGGTAGCTAGAGACTTATAAACATAAGTACAAGCAGGATTGATCTCCCATCAAATCAGATTGTATTTCCTATATGTCCTTCTTCTTGGAAATAATTTTATTGACATATAATTTACCGACTCTAAAATTCAGTCATTTGAAGTGAACGATTTAATTGTATATTGCCATTAATTTCAAAATTTTGTTTCAATCTCTTATTAGGAGTTTCAATACACTGATAAGGAAGGGAATCCAGCTGAAATATAGGGAGAAAAAGACAGTAGAAGAACAGAAAGCAAAGGAGAATTTGTGTCAGGAACAACAGGAAATCCGCTTCTGGATTTCCCAATCTTTTCCTTAGGCTTCAAAAACCAACATGGTGGCATGGCTGCCAAAAACATTGATAGAATGGGGACCAGAATAGGCTTTGTGGATCAGGGCTGAGAGTTGGAAAAGGCCTCTGGGAAGCCATAGGAAATCTCAGCCTCTGCCCAGTTTCCTGTCACTCTGTGAGCCCTCCCCTGGAGGGAAATCAGGCAACCCAGACACAGAATAACAGCTCAGTGACCTGAACCAGGTGCCAATTTTCAACTCAAGCCCTTTTCTTGCTTCTCAAATTGCAGCATTAAATGAGGTAAAACATCAGATTACAGAGACTTTTTTTTTTAATGAGAATTCAGGGAAGTTTCTGAGTTAGCTGAGAAGTATGAAAGTATTTAACCTCTGCTCAGCTATCTGCCCTTCATTAACATTTCCCATCTACTGTGGCTCACCAACTGCACTTTCTCAAACAAGTTCACCATTTGGCGTTTGGATCTGGTTATAGCCAGACAGTGCATATCACCATTACAGCATACAAATCAGCCTGCAGATGCATTTAAGAACCAAAAGGGGTTTTTTTTTTGGGGGGGGGGATTTTTTCTTTCTTTTTGTTTTTTTCAGGGCAAATGTTTGTGGGAAGGAAGAAGAACAAAATGTTGCTTTGTGAGTGAATTCCTGGCTACTTAGGGTTAGGGGCTGCTCAGGGCATTTCTCTTCATCAATAATGATCCCTTGTTGCTGGACAGCCATTCTCTGGGGAGTGATGGTCCCAAATGTCCTTCATGAACACCACTGAAGAGTGGATTTCTTTTTAAAAACTTTTCACTGTATTTGATGTTGGTATAATTTGTGGAGGGGAAGGGAAAAAACAAATGGTTTAAATAGGGATACAGGTGGACCCATTGCAACAATGAGATGTACAAGTCGTTATGTGGATGCGGGGGAGGGGTAGAGGGGGATGGGAAGGGATGGGAAGGGGAAACAAAGGAGGAGGCAACAATCCTTGATAAGAAATGTACTCATTGGGACTGGGAAGGTGGTTCAGTGGTAGAGCGCTTGCCTTACATGCATGAGGCCCTGGGCTCAATTCCTCAGCACCACATAAGCAAAAAGAAAAAAGCCAGAAGTGGCGCTGTGGCTCAAGTGGTAGAGCACTAGCCTTGAGCTGAAGAGCTGAGGGACAGTGCCCAGGCCCAGAGTTCAGGCCCCATGACTGGACCCAAAAAAAAAAAAAGAAATGTACTCATCTTGCCCATGTAATTGTAACCCCTCTATATGGTATTTTCACAATTAAAAAACAAAAAAACAAAACAAAACCAGTATTAGGGATTGTTCTAGGGCCTGGGTGCTGGGAGCTGGGTGCTGCCCTTAGCATTTCCATCAAGGCTGACATTCTACCTCTCGAGTCTCACTTCCACGTCTCTTTTTGTTTGTTTTTGTTTTTCTTTTTTGTGTTTTTAGGGTTTTTTTCTGGTTAATTGCAGATGAGAATCTCACCAAACTGCCGGGTGCTGGTGGCTCACGCCTGTAATCCTAGCTACTCAGGAGGCTGAGATCTGAGGATCGCGGTTCAAAGCCAGCCCCGGCAGGGGAGACCGTGAGACTCCTATCTCCAATAAACCACCAGAAAACTGGAAGTGGCGCTGTAGCTCAAGTGGTAGAGCGCTCGCCTTGAGCTGAAGAGCTGAGTGACAGCGCCCAGGCCCAGAGTTCAAGCCCCACGACCGACAAAAAAAAAAAAAGAATCTCACCAAACTTTCCTGCCCAAGCTGGCTTTGAACTTAGATCCTCAGATCTTAGCTTCTTGAGTAGCTGGGATTACAGATGTGATCACTGGCACCTGAATGAAGAGCAGCTTTTTTTTTTTTTTTTTGGTGGCATGGCATTGGGGGTGGGAAGGAGGGAGAATGATTCTAGAGCTTGAACTCAGGGCCTGGGCACTGTCCCTGAGCTTCTTGCTCAAGGCTTGTGTGCTCTGCCACATGGGCTACAGCGTCACTTCCAGCTTTTTGGTGGTTAACTGGAGATAGGAGTCTCATGGATTTTCTTGCCCAGGCTGGCTTTGAACTGTGATCCTTAGATCTCAGCCTCCTGAGTAGCTAGGATTACAGATGTGAGTCAAAGGCATCTGGGTTGAAAGAGTAGCTTTTCTAAGCTCTGAGAGACACCGGGAGTATCTGACTGAGACTAAGTCCCAGCATTGGCCTTTACCACAATGGCTTTGTAGACTGGGGCTGAGAGAGGAAAGGCCTGTGGGAAGCCTGGGAAATGCTGGGCACAGACTTAGGCACAGAGAGAAGTGAGGCTTTGACTTCCATCTTGGTTCTGGTCCCCATTGCGCATTTACAATGTGTCCACTCAGTATGGGCATCTGTCACTCTGAAGCCCTTGGGAGATTGGAACCTCCAACCTGCTGATCATCCCTAGTGGGCACAAGCCTTGGAAAAACAATGTGTACCAGGCCTTAGAACTCAAAGAAGGCTCTGTGATTGGATGTTTCTGCAATATTCTGCCACAGTCATGCAGTGCAGCTGGGGAAACCAGAAAACACCCTCCCCTTGCCCCCAGGAGGAGGATCCAAAGGGAAAGAAGGAAGAAACCCAGACCTGAAATGGAGGTAGTGGGCTTATGGACCACCTAGCCAAGGACAGGGATCCAGCAGAGCCTAAGAGCTGCCCAGGCTGAGCCCATGGCTGGTCCTCTTCCTGGCTAAGTGGCACTTTATCCTTAGTCCTCCACAAGGGTCCAACTCCCAACACTTTCCTGGTAGGCCCAGGCTGCTGTCTCAGTCATTTTATGGACTCAGTTTCTCAGTTTGCTAAGTTGGGGAAACCATGTCGTATAACTCTGTTACTAATGTGGAAGCTTTACTTCCATTTTGTTCATACCATAGTAGTTAAGACTATGTGTTGTTGTTTGTTTGTTTTGAGTCCCAGGGCTTGAACTCAGGGCCTGGGTGCTGTCCCTGAGTTTCTTTTGCACAAGGCTAGTGCTCTTCCACTTGAGCCCGAGCTTTCTGATGGTTTACTGGAGAAAAGTGTCTCACAGACTTTCCTGCCTGGGCTATCTTCGAACCCTGATCCTCAGATCTCAGCCTCCTGAACAATTAGGATTACAAGCACGAGCCATTTGCTAAATGAATGGGGTTTTATGGTATTTCTAATTTTTTTCTTAATTCGCACATTGAGGCGAGTGTGTTGTCAAACTCTCACGGCCTTGGTTTCCTTAGCTGTGAGAGGGACTGGCTTCTGTGTCACTGAACCCTTGTACAGACCCAGCTGGCACGTTGGGGCTGGTTGCCTCTAAGGACCCTGATATGCAGAGCGTGGTAACATCCTGCCCGGTAGTGGTTCTGTGGTACTCCAGCAACCTACTAAGTACTCGCAGGGCACCTGGAAGCTCTGGAGAAATGGTCAGCTGGCAATAGTCCATGCCCTCCAGGCCTTTACAATTTGCTCAAGATCCCCATACTTTCCTATGATTAAATTGCACAGGGTGTGGCTCCAAAGGAAAATGCTGGGTGGGTGGACCATCCAGTGTGACCTTTAAAGAGAATGGTCAAGCTGGGCATGGGTAGCTCATGCCTGTCATCCAAGCTACTCAGGAGGCTGAGTTCTGAGGATCTTGGTTCAAATCTAACCTGAGCAGGAAAGTTCCTGAGACTCTTATCTCCAATGAACCACCAAAAAGCTGTGGATCAAGAGGGAGAGTGCTAGCCTTGAGCAAAAACAGCTCAGGGAAGCTGGGCACTGGTGGCTCATGCCTGTAATCCTAGCTACTCAGGAGGCTGAGATCTGAGGATCACAGTTCAAAGCTATCCCGGGCCAGAAAGTTTGTGAGACTATTTCCAATTAATCACTAGAAAACTGGAAGTGGCTCTGTGGCTCCAAGTGGTAGAGTACTAGCCTTGAGCAGAAAAGTTCAGGGACAGTGCCCAGGCCCAGAGTTCAAGCCCCATGACCAACCAAAAAAGGTCTGGGGGGGCTGGGAAGGTGGCTCAGTGGTAGAGTGCTTGCCTTGCATGCATGATGCCCTGGGTTTGATTCCTCAGCACCACATAAGCAGGAAAAAGCCAGAAGTGGTGCTGTGGCTCAAGTGGTAGAGCACTAGCCTTGAGCTGAAGAGCTGAGGGACAGTGCCCAGGCCCAGACTTCCGGCTCCATGACCAACAAAAAAAGGGGCTGGGGCCATGACTCAAGTGGTAGAACACCTGCTTAGAAAGGTCAAGACTCTGATTCAAACCCCAATACCAGAAACAAAGAAACAACTACAATTAGTTGAATTGCAAAAAGGAAAATAACCAACCCTGGGACACGCAGTTGGAACTTGAACTTCTGCCTCCTGAATGTGATCAGTGACTGTACATCATCCAGCTACCCCAAGGGAGGGCGATTTCCATCCCACTGTCTCTCCTGTGTCACCTACATCTCAGGCAATGATGTGCTTATGCATGTTCAACAAGTAGCTCTGGAATGAAGGAAAGAAGGAAGGGAAGGAGGGAAGGAGGAAGGGAGGGAGGGAGGGAGGGAGGCCATAAAATTGGCTTCTCCTGATACCGCCATTCTAGTGTCTAGCACACAGTAGATGTTCAGAAGATATTGGTGTTCAAGGATCTAGCCATGCCCTGTTTCTGCTAATCTGGTGTTTGGGTTACCTCAAGGTCTTTGAGAGGCTGAGCACTGGTGGGTCATGCCTGTCCGAAATCCTAACTACTCAAGGAGCCTTAGATCTGAGGATCTCGGTGCAATGTTAGGCTGGCAGAAAAGTCCCTGAGACTCTTATCTCCAATTCAAGACCAGAAAAGCAGAAGTAGTGCTGTGGCTCAACGTGGTATAGTGCTAGCCTTGAACAAAAGAGCTCAGGGACAGCGCCCTGGCCCTGAGTTCAAGCTCCCTGACTGACCAAAAAAAAAAAAAAAAGATGTTTGAGAAAGAGGCTGTACCACTCACTTCTGTACCTACCATGACATTGCCTCTATTTTACGTGTTTCTAATTCTCATGGCAGTTCTGCAAGGCAGAAGACACAGAGACTCAGCAAGACCAAGTGAATGCTGTCAACCTGCCTGGCTATGAAGGGATGAGGCCAGGGAGATGAGCGCTGAAAGGATTCGGAACTCCCTGACCAATGAATAGTGGCATTGGCCTCTCACCCACAGACCTCCATTTCCCTCCTTTTCTACAGCAGCCATTTTTCATTTGTCACAGGAGCCCAAGTAAGAACATTAGAACATTAGTAATGCATGTTACAAGTGTGTAACAAGCATCCTCCCAAAGCTCAACCTCTGTGCGCTGAATATTAATGATAGACTAGGATGATGAAGAAATAATGAGGTTTCATAAATACGCACTCAGTTCTAGGGCTCAAGGAGACCACGCATGGGCTTTGTAGATTCTGCCATTGTGAGGATTTCATATAGTTCCTCATTAACAACCCTGGAAGGGGAATATTACAGCTCCCAATACCACTGAACACTGGAGGCTCAGCGAGCTTAAGTGAGCTACTCTATAGGCTACGTCTCCCTTGAAATGTTTTCAATTTCAGATTTTGGAATTTTTTTTAATTGGTCATGGGGCTTGAACTCTGGGCTTGGGTGCTATCCCTGAGCTCTTCAGCTTAAGGCGAGTGCTCTACTGCTTGAGCCACAGCACCACTTGTGGTTTTCTAGTGGTTTACTGGAGATAAGAGTCCAATGGACTTTCCTGCCTGGGCTGGCTTTGAACCCTGATCCTCAGATCTCAGCCTCCTGAGTAGGTAGGATCACAGGCATGAGCCACTGGTGCCCAGCTACTTTTGGGTTTTGAGTGGTTACTTGGAGATAAGAGTTTCATGGGGCCTTTTCTATGTAGGCTGGCTTTGAACAGTGATCCTTAGATCTCAGCTTCCTGGGTAGTTAGGATTATAGGTTTAAGCCATCAGCACCCAGCTAGATTTTTGGAAATTTTAATATATTAATGATATATATCATTATCCCCAAGATAGCTATCTTGGGGATGAGTTCCAAACATAAACATGATATCCATTTTTTTTCTTTTTTGTTTTGTTGGTTGTGGGGCTTGAACTCTTGGCCTGGGCACTCCCTGTCCTTCAGCTCTTCAGCTCAAGGCTAGTGCTCTACCACTTGAGTCACAGCGCCACTTCTCATCTTCTGGTGGTTAATTGGAGATAAGAGTCTCATGAACTTTCCTGCTTGATTTGGCTTTGAACTGTGATCATCTGATTTCAGCCTCCTGAATAGCTAGGATTATAGGTGTGAGCCTCTGGTGCCTGGCTATTTTTTTAATTCTTAAAAATTAACTATATAGGGCTGGGAAGGTGGCTTAGTGGTAGAGTGCTTGCCTAGCATGCAGGAAGTCCTGAGTTTGATTCCTCAGTACAACATAAACAGAAAAAGCTGGAAGTGGCCCTGTAGCTCAAGTGGTAGAGTACTAGCCTTGAGCACAGAGGCTCAGAGACAGTGCCCAGGCCCTGAGTTCAAGCCCCAGGACTGGCCAAAAGAAATTATATAAATAACAGATTTTTACTCATGCGTTCATACATGCATGTATACACAAAGGTCAACCCCTCCATCTTTTCTTGTCCCTGTACCTCCTCTCACTGGTCCTCCCATCAGTAGTTCCTTCCTACTTCTATATCTGTGAAAGCAAAATGTAGACTCTGCATATGAGAAAAAGCATTCCATCTTTGTCCTTCTGAACCTGACTTATTTCACTTACCAACATATTCTCCAGTTCCATTCATTTTCCTACAAATACCATAATTTCATTTGTCTTTATGGCTAGATAATATGTGCACACAAATATAAACTATAAACTGCATATATATATATAATTTTCTTTAGCCATTTATTGGCTGACAGGTACTTGGCTGATCCTATAATTCGGACATTGGGAATTGTGTAGCTCTAAACTTGATGTGCAGGGACCTCTATTGCACAATGACCTAAATGTCTTTGGGAATATACTGAGGGTTGGTATAGCTGGATAATATAATAGTGTGTACGCGCGCGCACACACACACGCACACGCACACGCACACAGGTACTTGTGCTCATGCATATATTCATGTGCCAGTACTGGGGACTGAACTCAGGCACTGTCCCTTAGGTGGTTCAGGCTGGTTCTCTACCACTTATTTGAGCTGTACTCTCACTTCGGGCTTTTTGTCAGTTATTTGTAGATAAGAGTCTGATGGACTTTACTGCTCAGGTTAGCTTTAAATAGTCCTCAGACTCAGCTTCCTGGCATAGCTGGATTACAGGCCTGAGTCACCAGTGTCCGGCTCACGTGGTAGTGCTAATGAAGTTCACTTATGCTTCCTATGCACCTTACACATATAACCTCAGGTAATTTCATGCAGTGCTTTCGGTGTACCTGCATTTTGACTCACTGCATGAGGTGATCTCTGGAGTTTTCCACTGACAGCTTCATGTTGTTCCCCCTGAAGTTCTAGATTTGGGGATATTTCTGATTTTGAATTAGGGGCACTCAATCTTTATGTGCAGATCTCAACACAAGGGCTGGAGGTCAGGTAGTTTATCTGGGATGTGATCCCAGAAGTTCAAGACAGGGGGAGGCACCAGGCATTGGTGGCTCACACCTGTAATCCTAGCTACTCAAGAGGCTGAGATCTGAGGATCATGGTTTGAAGCCAGTCCAGGCAGGAAAGCCCATGAAACTCTTATTTCCAATTAACCACCAGAAAACCAGAAGTGGCCCTGTGGCTCAAGTGGTAGAGCTCTAGCCTTGAGCTAAAGAGCTCAGGGACAGCGCCCAGGCCCAGAGATCAAGCCCCATGACCGACACAAAAAGAGGGGGGCAGGGGAAGGGATGGGGAAAGGAAAAAGTGGCACTGCCAGAGACAGGAGCTCAATCCTACTGCAGGCACTCTGAGGACCCCCCTGCCTAGTAACATCAGGACATGTTTACACACCAGTGCTGTCTCTCATGGAAGGACGCCTTCTCTAGAGGGTCAAATGCAGGTTCTCTGGCTGTCCTACCCAGGGAGAGCCTTGGGTCTCACGGCAGGGAGAGGTGCCAGGTGCCTGATGGGAAGGCCAGTAAGGATTCATAGGGAATGACTTTGAAGGTAAGCCCTGACAATATGGGACATCTTGCCCAGGGCAAGTCATAAAAGCCAACCTATGATTTGAATGCGAATCTGTTCTAGGCAAAGCTCTTTTCCTAGCTTGGTAGCAGTGGCTCACGCCTGTAATCCTAGCCACTCAGGAAGCTGAGATATAAGAATCACAGTTCAAAGCCAGCCCAGGCAGGGAAGTTCATGAAATTCTTATCTCCAATTAATGACCAAAAAAAAAAAGGGACAGAAGTGGAGCTGTGGCTCAAGTGGTAGAGTGCTAGCCTTGAACACAAAAGCTCAGGACCAGTAGTGCCTAGGTCCTGAGTTCAAACGTCAAGACCAGCAAAAAAAATAAAAATAAATTAACTCTTTTCCTTGGCGGAGCGGGGGTAGGGGTGTGTGTGTGGGGGGGGTGGGAGGATGGTAAAAGGGGTGATGTCGATCAAGATGCATTGTACTCATAATCTGACTTGTTGAAAAGAAACCTTGTTTGTGCAACTCCTTAAAATAAATTACCCCAATACTTATGGCCAGGTAAGAAGGTAGAGTCCCTAGACCTTGGAGGTGAAATGGGTGGTCTGGTGATAAGGAGTTGGTCAAAGCTGGGTCCCAGGTTTCTGGCTGATTGCAGATGTTGGTTGAGGCTCAGCCATTGCTTGTGGGGAAAGAATGCAGCCCCTCAGGCCCTCATTGACTTTGTATCTGCAGGTGTAATTTAGCTGCTCACAGTACTTCCCTTCAATCTCTTTGTTGTAAAGCCTAAATCCATAGGCAAGAACAATAAGACCAATAGAAGACAAGTCCACAAAAGCCACATGTGAGGGAGATGAGCTAAGAATACAGGCCTTCTTGGGGCACCCAAGCCTCTTTTGAAGTATGCAGAACCCCCCCTCCCCAGCCTATCCCAAACAAAACAAAATGAAAAACACACGCATAAAACCCCAACCAAAGTCAGGCATTCTGTTTTCTCAGGGCTCCCTTGCCAATGATGTCTCGACGCTGTATTAAATGGGGCTGTTTGTTTAAGAGCTGAGCAGGTGCTTTCCACTGGCACTGACTGGAAACAAAGCCAAGCCCTGGCCTAGGCCAGTGGGGACAGCCATTAGCGAGAATGAACGGAGGGAAGGCAAGGCTGGGCCAACCTTTCAGTGCTGAAAAGGTTTTGTTTTGTTCCTTTCTATTTTTCCCTCTCTCTCTTAAAGTAATTTTTTTTTCTTGGCAAAGCCACTGGATTAAAATCTAACTAGATTCTATTTCCAAATCTTTTTGTAAAAAAAGGAAAATTGGAAATCACTGAGGGGAAAGGGATGAACAGACACGGCTGACCCTTGACCTTGACCCATCCCAGCTGACCTTCCGGTCATTGTCCTTATCTGCCCTCACCTGTCACTGAAGGTTGGCACTTGGAGCTCTGGGTCTGGGGAAGCTTGGCCGGAAAGGATCTCAGGAGTCATCCCCGGAACACTACCCGTCACCCACCATGAGCCTGTCTGGGGCACCCTATGTTGAGATCCCTTGGTCTCAAGGGATGTGTTCATGCAAGATCTGGACAGAGTTCACATGGAGGACAAGAGCTTGTCCTTGGTCCTGAACTGGCTTCTAGTCCTAGCTCGACTGCTCCTAACCATGTGACCTTAAGTCGGCCACTTTGTTTCTTGGAGCCTCAGTTTCCTTGTCTGTAAAGTAGGCATGATAGCACCTGCCACACTGGTAAGGCCTAAAAGCCCAGAGTATAGCTGAACTGGCCTCTTACACCCATAAAAACTATGGAGCACCCCCAAGACTTCACCTTAGAAAACTCTAGAAGATACATTTCATTGGGCTTCAGAGTGAAGACATCATCATGTACCGGGAAAATTCTAGTGTATGATTGCATTGGTGGTAGAGCACTTGCCTAGCATGTACAAGATCAGAGAGAGAGGGGAAGGGGAGAAAGGAGGGAGAGGGGGAGGGAGGGAGGAAGGGAAGGACAAAATAAATAATTTGTCAATATATTACCAAGTATGGTGACTGATCTCAGAGACTTTGAGAAGTCTATACTCATGCATATGAAATCCCTCACATGCCACATGCTGAAGGCCCAGGGTGTTGGCACACCTGGACAGGTGTGTGGGCCTTGCACATTCCAAGTCTATGGATGAATGCTACATGCAAGACCTGCAGCAGGAGGCTCTCTGGTAGGGTTCCCAGTCTACCTGCAATGCTGCCGGACTGTGGCTAGAGGGAAGACCAGTATGAGCTCAAGCAGCTGAGGGCAGGTGGGAGGGATTTGTGGGCAGGACTTGTGAGGTACTTTTCTACTTCCTGTTGCTACTCTGCTCTGCAAGAGCATGCTATTAGGCCAGCATGCTATTAAGCTATTAGTGCCCTACCTATGAAGCAGGCTTGGAGGGGCTCTAGTGGGTGCTTGCTGTCCTGACCGGTGAGCAGAGATCGCTTCCTTTTTCCTTATGTGTGTGAGGCAGGGACAATGTTCACCTTCAGATGGCCAGGAGGGTTTAAGTGAAATCAAAGGACAGAATACTATCAGCCAACTATGGTTGATTAAGAGGTTCTCTCTGGCCAGGTGCTGGTGGTTCACATCTCTAATCCCAGGTCCTCAGGAGGCTGAGACCTGGAGGAAGGCCGAAAAGTCTATAAGACTCCACTTCCAATTAACTTATCAAAATGGTAGACTGGCAGCATGGCACAAATGGTAAGCGTAGCAGGGGAGCAAGTAAGTCAAACAAGGGCCCTGAATTCACGTGCCAACATAAAGGAAAGGGAGTCTCTTTCTCTCCCCCTGCCCTCATTCTCGCTGTCTGCCAAATTCAACATACCCCCTCCCCACTTCTTTCCAACGTAGCTCTTTAGTTGGCTCATGAGGCTTTGAAGTTGGTGCTGTGTTCAAGAAAGCACGAGTGGCCGGTGCTGGTGGCTCAACTGTAATCCTAGCTACTCAGGAGGCTGAGATAGGAAGATCACAGGAGATGAGTCCTAGAGACTCTGATCTCCAATTAACCACCAGAAAAAACAAACAAACAAACAAAAAAACAGGAAGTGGAGCTGTGCCTCAAAGTGGTAGAGAGCTAACCTTAAGAGAGCTCAGGGACAGTGTCCAAACCCTGAGTTCAAGCCCCAAGACTGAAAAAATAAGAAAGGGAAGGAAGGAAGGAAGGGAGGGAGGGAGGGAGGGAGGGAGGGAGGGAAGAGAAGGGAAAGACAGACAGATAGCAGAAGCGAAGGGTTTGGCACGGCCCTGATTCAACTTGGTCTTGGGTGGAGAGGGGTGGCCACTGCCTCTGCCTCTTCCCCCTCCCCTCCCCCAGGCTGCTCAGGGGGCGTCTCGGGTTCTTCTACCAACTTGGCCCAGCCTCTGCAGACAAGAGCTGGCTTACACCTTCCTTTCCTCCTTTTCCCCCAGCCCAGGCCCCGGGGTGACCCCCGAGTCTCCCAGCAGCCCCCTCCAGGGCAGGTTCTGTCTCTACCTGCTGCTTTTCCTTCCCCTTCCTGGATCTGTTTTTCACCTGGCCAGATGGTAATGAAGGCTGGACCCAGTGCTATTCTCAGCACCTGCTGGGCAGCAGAGGGAAGGACCTGCTCCGTGCCATCACCAGCGGGCTTAGCCAGTGATGGAGACAGAGCTGTGACTAGTGAAGTAGGGAGAGGAGCCAGAGCGGCCCTTCTGCCGGCCGAGGCCTTTTGCCTGGCAGTGCATCTGCCCATCAGCGCCGCCCACCTCCTTCCCAGAGTCCAGGCTGCATCTTCATAGGGCTCGGCTCAGCACGGGTGCACATGGGCGACTGGGCACACACATTAGGCTTCATGGCCTCTGCCACTCCACCCCATGGATCTAGCACACAAGCAGCCACAGACCTTACTACAGAGAGGGTGTGTGTGTGTGTGTGTGTGTGTGTGTGTGTGTGTGTGTGTGTGTGTGTGTGTGTGTGTGTGTGTGTGTGTGTTCCATCAAAATCTGGAACTGTATTTGAAAAATGGGTGCCAGATAAATTAAGCCCCGGAGCCACAATTTTCTAAACCCCGACAAATACTGTCTTAATAAGTCTCCAAAGGCAGTTCAGAGAGGTTTGGTAACTTGTGGGAGGTTGCACAGCACACAGTGACCATGTTTTCCACAGATGCTCTCAACATCCTGAGCTGCCACCAGGCAGAAGCACTGTGGAGGGTGAGATTCCAAGGTCCTGCCTCTTGGTCTAGGACTTCAGAGGAAACAGAGGCCACCAGCGACACAGCTGGGCCAGCAGCAGCAGCCGGGAAGGAAGCAGGCCCTGGCACCAGCTCCCTGGCGCCCACTTAAACTTTTGACTTTCCAAATTAGAGAAGTTGGATGTTCTGCTGGGCACTTTTTTTTTTGTCTTTAGGGAAACAATTTTTTGTTGTTAATTATTTACCAGAAACGCGGTTCTCTCGACCCTCCCACCCGCCCCTAGAATGATCTTCCTTCAATTTCCTGCCCGGATGATTTAACACCACGCTAAGAGGCATTTCAGGGGCTTCTCCTCCCAGACAAAGGAGGTGACCGCGCTTAGGGGGGGCACCAGGACTATGGAGAAAGTTCTGCCATTGGCCAGGCCCGGCCACCTTGTGTCTGCTGTCTAATTCAGCCAGCCACTCCCTCCCACCCAGCCCATCTGTCTGCTGGCATTTATCAACTCCTTCCAGCACACCCAGGCGGGGTCAGGGTGGGGAAGGCTGGCAATCTCATTGTCAGAGCGGTTAAACATTAAGTTGGACTCAAAGTTTGCTCCCCACCCCCTACTCAGCCATCCTTAAATTCCCTTTTCCCCAACTCCTCCTTGCCAAAGCATGAGGTGCTAATGGCCTGATTTACATCTGTGTAAACCTGAGTGTGAGTGTGTGTGTGTGTGTGTGTGTGGTCACTCATGAAGCCTGGAGTAACAGAATCTGCAGGGTAGCTAGCTGGGGCAACCACCAAAACGCTGTGAAAGGAAATCACCCTGTGGGTAGCTAGCCCAATGTAGGGCTGGGTAGAGATGCATAAAACCCAAACCCTGTCACCAGCCAGGAAACAGTTAAAGAGAAGCAAGTAAATGCCTGGAAGCACCTCCTCCTGGGTGGTTCCCAAGGTGCTGGGCTTAGCCCAGGCCATGCATAATTGAGAGTGAGCGTGAGGCCCACTTCCCCCACACTGGTAATGACAGCACAGAGAATCCTAGCTGGGATCCATCAGCACTACCTTCCCACACCCAGCTCAATCCGAATGTGGGGCCATGGGAATTCCACTTCTCTCCGGGGCTAGCACGTGGGACGCTCTGCATTATAGGGCACACAAGTGCGCAGTCACTTATGATTTGTTCTGTAATCAAGTTTGTTTTCTTCTCAAAGCTGGTGCTATACCACTTGAGCCATAGCTCAACTCCTGGTTTTTTTTTTTTTTTTGGCTGGCTATTGGAGCTAAAAGCCTTACAGCCTGAGCTGGTTTTGAACTGTGATTTTTCAGATCTCAGCCTGCTGAGTAAAGATTACAGGCAGGAGGCACTGGTATCTGGCTTAATAAGAAAAAAAATTAGTTGGCCCATAATGATGGTACATAATTATGGGGCACAGTGATATTTTGATATGCATTCACAGTGGGATCATTTTTTTTTTTTTTTGTAGGTCGTGGGGCTTGAACTCTGGGCCTGGGCACTGTCCCTCAGCTCTTCAGCTCAAGGCCAGCGCTCTACCACTTGAGCTACAGCGCCACTTCCCGTTTTCTGGTGGTTTATTGGAGATAAGAGTCTCACGGTCTCTCCTGCCCGGGCTGGCTTTGAACCGTGATCCTCAGATCTCAGCCTCCTGAGTAGCTAGGATTACAGGTGTGAGCCACCAGCGCCCAGCCACAGTGGGATCATTTTATCCATTTTTGCTTTTAAGGACGGCAGGGAAAAGACTAAGATTTGGGAGAAAATGGACTTGAGAAGAAACACACACACACACACACACACACGCACGCACGCACGCGCGCGCGCACACACACACACACACACACACACACGAGTCACAGATTGATGAAGAGTGAAGCGTCTGGGGGCTGCCAATAATCTGTCTAATTTAGGATAGCCCATGTCTTATCCTCTCAGACTTCGTTTCCTTGTCTGTAAAATGAGATTGTGAATGCTGCTTCACCTCTTTCCCTGTCCACTGTAGATGAGCTTCAGGTGAGGTAAGAGTTGTGGAAGAACTTTGGAACCTACAGTCTCTTTATGTGATGGCTAATTTCATGTGTCAACGTGACTGGGCTAGGAGATGCCCACATAGCTGGTAAAATACTAGCTCTGGGTGTGTCTGAGAAGGAGTTTCAGAAGAGATCATGGATTGAGTCAATAGACTAGTAAAACCAAAGATGGCACGGTCCAATCTACGGAGGGCTATATAGGACAAAATGTAGAGGAAGACATATTCAATCCCTTTTTGGGCAGAGATGCCCTTTTTCTCCTCCTTTTTGGATATAAGGACTCTTAGTTCTTAGGTTTTCAGATCCAGACTGAGACTTAACTTTAACTCCACAATTTCACACCTTTGGATTCAGACTTAAGGATATCCCTGGCTTCTCCTGGAGGCTGCAGATGGTAGAGTGTGAGACTTTGTGGTTTCCATAACCATGTGAATCAACTCCCTTCCTCTCCCCCCTTTTCTCTCTCTCTCTCTCTGTCACTCTCTCTCTCCATTCCTCCCTCTCTCCTTCCTTCTATACATGTGTCTATGTATCCCCTACTTGCTTTGAGTCCCTGGAGAACCCTGACTAACACACTTTACAAATGCAAGGACATACAGTTACAAGGGTTGCAATGCATTCCTGATAATAATGATGGTGGAGACAATAATAACAGGGCAAAGTCCAAGTTCTTTAGGTAGAGAACTGCACTTTCTGTGTCACCCCAGGCCAGCATAGGTGAAGGACTTGGGAGCTTTTACATACTCCTCTGAACTAGTTCTGGGTAGCAGGCAGGGGGTGGGGGGAGGACCATTTCCATAGCCACATAAGCCAAAGCACAAATAGACCTGCATTCCTTCCCACACAGCTCTGCTTCTCTCTGCTAGGCTGCTTCCTCTCCTGAAAGCCTGGTACCCTGTTGGCATTCAATGGATGACATTGAATGAGTGAATGAATGCATGCATGCATGCATGCATAAATGCAGCCTATTTTTATGACCCATTCAGTTCCTCCACAGATTTTTTTTTTTTTTCAGGTTGTGAGGTTTGAACTTGGGGCCTGGGCATTATCCCTGAGCTTTTTTTTGTGTGTTCAAGGCTAGTGCTCTACCACTTCAAACTACAGTGCCACTTGTGGTTTTCTGGTGGTTAATTGGAGATAAGAGTCTTGCGGACTTTCTTGCCTGGGCTGGCTTTGAACTGTGATCCTAGATCTCAGTCTCCTGAGTAGCTAGAATTACAGCTTGAGCCATCGGCACCCAGCTACAGAATTCTTTTCTTTTCTTTTTTTGTTTCTGAAATGCTATATTTTTAAAATCAGTATACATTATCTTAAATATAGAATTTCTTAAAAATGAACAAATAACTGAATTTCACTGTTAGATTGTTATGGACAAGAAAATATCTAGTTCTTTTGACTTTTTACATTGATCCATATCTCAAGATGATTATCACATTAAGGTTCTTCTGTGTTACTTTTGCCCAAGTTGGGATAGCTGTTTTATAACTGTGTAGCATTGAAAAGTTCACTGCATCCTTATTAGATGTGCTTGCTTTCCCTTTATGAAGTCAACAAGATTCTGATATTCTATGTAGTTGCCTCCTTTTCTATACAGTTTTACATTAGAAGGCTCTTTTCCACTATAAAATATTAACACTAATACTATTATTATCATTGCCATGGTGATAGCTTTAAAATGGCCATCAATACAATGATACTCCTTCCATTAGAACAGGGCTTAGCCCTAGGCCACACATGTTTGGCCACAAGCAGTGGTCTACTCCAACAGCCCCTTCTAGACCTGGCCCGACCCTCATTTCAGCTGACCCTTCAGATGACTCAAGACCTTATGTCTTCTAGTCCCCCATTCAATTGCTAAGGTTGTGAGATGGGGCTGGCAGTAACTGAAATCTCCAGTTTGTCTATACGGCTAGGGAGAAGGCAGGTCCTATTTGCTCACTCCAGCCATTAGGGCTGGAACTGGGTGAAGAAAGCCCAGAGCCTGCGAAAGAGACATTGTTTCTCTAGGTGGCAAGGTGCAGTTTGAATCACCTGAGCTGACCCCTCCCTCCGTGTTACACCCTGAGTGACCTTCCTGTATCACCTTAGTCCTGGGCCTGATTCCTGAATACATCCAATAAACACTAACTGGATCAATGAATGAAGGCAATGAAATCAACCCTGAACAGAGAGCCTCCTTGGGATAGCAAAGGAGAGAAAGTGCTAGACTTGGAAGCAGAAGGATATAGATTAGAATCTGGCTGTTGTTTCTCACTAGCCATAGAGACTTGAGCGGGTGGCTTGGCTCTTCTGAGCCTGCAGTAGTAATACTGCCCCACGGGGTGACAATAGAGAAGAGATGACGAGGATATCAGCCGAGCAGTGCGCTCTCAAGCACTTGATGTTTCCCTTCGGGTCCTCCCTTCCCTTAGAGAAGGCAACAAAGTCAGTGATTTCACCAAGCCTCCCCAGGGAGAATTCTGGGGAGGCCAGCATTCCACAGTCAGGGTTTGGAAAACCTTTGTTTTGCCCCAGTAAGGGAGTTTCTCTCCATGTTTTTTTCTTAGCTGAGAGGCAGTTTATACTAGTAGTTGCAAGCACAGGCTTCAGCCACAGGTAGGGGTAGGTTAAAACCCTAGCCTTCCAACACTTACTATATAAACTTGCCCAAAGTCATTAAGGCAGAATCTTTAGTTTCCTCATGGAACAGCTGCATGTAAGAACCCTAAAATCTCAGTGGCTTAACAAAATGGAAATTCAGTTCACGGTCATATTACCAGTTCAACCCACGAATATTCCACAGATGGCTTATCCCCGGGCCTCCAGCATACTCTAGGGTCATTGGCTGGGTCCTCTACAACTGTGGGCAGAACAGGAGGGAGAAGAATTACTGGGGAGGTTTTACAAGTTTGGCCTGGAACCAGCACCCATTACTTCCCTTTATATTCCATTGGGCAGAAGCTAGTCACATGGCTTTACCTAACTGCAGGGGAGTCTGGGAATTGTGGTCTCGCTGGATGCTCAAGGGGATGTATCACAGTCTGTGTCCTATTGCACCAGTTAGATGAAGTACATCTTAGACACCATCAAAGGGGCTACTAAGAGTGTTAAATAAGACAACATAACCCAGCATGGTAGCTCACACATCCTGGAGGGTGAGGCAGGAAGATCATGTGTATAAAGCTAGCCTGGGCTACACAGGGAGACACTATTTCAAAGAGAGGGGAGAGGGGAAGCTGGAGAGAAGGAGAGAGGGAGGGAAGGAGATACAAAGGAAGGGAGAAAGGGAGATTCTGAAAGAGGGAGGGAGAGAGGGAGGGAGAGGAGGAGGGAGAGGAGGAGGGAGGGAGAGAAGGAAGGAAAGAAAGAAGGAAGGAAGGAAAGAAGAGTCAGCCAGACAATATATCTGAGTGCTTAGTAGAGATTGTGGCCCAGAATTAGTGTTTAGTATCTGACTTATGGGTCATTACAGGCGAAGATACTAGCCCAATCCTGTATCACCGGTCAAGATGGCTTCCAGAACATGCCAGCAGAGTATGTGAGGACATTTGCTTAGTGGGCTAAGACCCCTAGAGATCAGCAAACCCTGAGCATACACATATATGTATATATACCTACACATATATGCAGATATAAAGTTTTACAGGGTCTGTGGAAGAGGAAAATGGACAAGAAATGATCTTGGTTCTCAGAAAGCTGGTTCTCACTCAGTGTAGGGGATAGAAATGGGCCCATGCCTGTAGTTCAAGTAAAGTATAATAAGTGTCCGGAGGAATGGTTCTTTAACTTTTGCTTAAGGGACCAGGGAAGCCATTTGGAGAGTGCCACATCTTGGCTATACCAGGATGCTTGCAAAACGTGAGTCAGTAGGAGACCACATTACAAGGGAAGGGGCCAGGGCAACCAGGTGTGGAGGGCAGATCAGTTTTGGGCAGGTGGTGTGGTGGTGGTGGTGGTGGTGGTGGCGGTGGTGGTGGCAAATGGTTCACACATGAGTACTGAGGGGAATAAAGTGGAGTCAGCAGGAACAGACATGGGAGATTTGTGTGCTGCCATACTGCTGGTATTAGGGAGCCATTAAGAGTTCAGGGATTCTGGCAGCACTGGGCAAACTTTTCCAATGATCATTTTATCTCTATCCTATGCCTGAGAGACAAAAGTTTCTGCCTTTCTGTTTTGCAGATGGCAGGAAGGAGAGTAGAAACGGCCTCGCTCAGTGTCTAGGACGCTGCCTAGCTCCATTTCACAGAGTCAGCAAATCATTCTATCTTCAAGGACCATGGGTAGCACTAGAAGCTCGTTGGCAACTAATGTAGATTGGGTAGCTTATATTCAACAATGCTGCACAGCAAGTAGCTTTCAGACCCAGTGATGCCCAACATAAATGTGGACATTTCCTTTTTATTTTTTTATTTTTTGGTCAGTCACGGGGCCTGAACTCTGGGCCTGGGGGCTGTCCCTCAGCTTTTCAGCTCAAGGCTAGCACTCTACCACGGAGCCACCTTCCCAGCCCAAATGTGGACATTTCTAACTCATGGCTACATAAGTTGGCAACACAGCTCTGAGTCAGGCAATGAGTTAACTGGACAGGGCTGTTCTAAAGGGATACTGGCCGAGAAAAATCAGTATTTACTGCTCTCATAGGATCTGCTTTAGGCATACACATGCACGCACACATACATACATACACACATACATACGTGCCACACACAGGTATGCATTTGTGTACTTGTCCAAAAGTACTGTTTAAGGCCATAACCCACCCAAACAGATCCATTCGTTGGGATTACTAATTGTATTCACTATAACCTATCTAACCCATTTTGGTCCTGATTGGTGTCAGCAGGAAAGACTAGCTCTGCCATTTGAAACACCCAACTGTATCTTCCCATGGAAATCAAAAGCTGACTTACCTTCCTTTCATTAATCATCTTTTTTCTTACAAGATTTCACCTTTTGTTTTTGTGCACTTTACAAGGAAAAGGTGTGTTTTTATGCTGTGTGGAGAGCCTGGCGGTTAACGGAACCCTTTGATTTTTAAGTAAGAAAGCCAATCCTGCATGTGCAGAGAAGGTTCCAATAAGCTGGGGACCGTACCTTTAGGTTCATGCTTTCCCCTAGTGCTGGGACCGGAAGGACTGGATGGAAACTTTAAACATTTTGAGCAATACCTAGAATATGTATAATTTATAAGCCACACACCGTTGCCTGTCAAATAGGCGATTGATCTGACTGGGGTCTTGTTAATTATCTTCCACATATATTACGCCTTAACAGATCTTCAGTATACTGGATATCAATATTAATAAGACTATAAAACACTATTGATAATTAGGAACAGAAAGGACCAGCCCTTTGATTCTGGCTGTTACAAATGCCCTGCCTTTCTTCAGATTAGAAAGCGGCCACTTTCCATATAATAAGATCAGATCAGAACCATCCCTGTCCTGAAGTGGGTTATTAAGAGACAGCTAAGGTTTACAGTGGGATGGAGAAGGGGCTATTTCAGAGTGAATATGGCAGGATCCCTGAAGGGTGAGAAATGTGCTCTCTGGTCTGCAGGAGGCCTAATGGGGTGGGTGGAGTTGAAGGGAGAGCCTTCCCCACTTTGATCAGCCAAATTCATCATTTTCTTTGTCCAGACTAATCAGGTTGGTTGGGTTTTGCTGGGTATCCGGCTAGCATGGCATTTTATCTTGATTTCTTCCATTGGATGAAAGGGGGTCCCATTGGGAAGACAGAGAAAGGGGCTGCTGAGATTTCAGGCAGATTTCAAGCCCATCCCATCTTGGATGGCACTTTATTTTCTATTTTCCCTCTTTGGAGGAGCTTTCTCTTTTATGTTTTTGTTGGGTTCACCAACTCATTAACATCAAACAGGCAGATCTGCCACTAACTAGGAAAACACAAGCAATTTCGCATATAAATAGAAAGCATTGAAGCTGGGTGCTAGGGCCAGGCCTTCTCCCTGGGGGGTCTCTCACCTGACTGCTGGAGGAGGGAGGTGAGGAGGGAGGAGGAAGGAGGGCCCCACAAGCATCTCCTATGGCCAGGGCCGAGCAGAGATCAGTGACTTCCGGTCCCGAGGATGCACAAGGAGCCACGGAAGTGTTTATTAAACCACAGAAAGCCTGGACTGACTTTTGGTCCAGCTAGTTTTAGTATGTATGTTAGTATGTATGTTTCTTTCCTTTGCATATGGTAAAACAAAACAAAACAAAACATTTTTATCCAAGCTGTTTTAATAAAAACCACTGGCTCTTGTAACAGTCGGGAGATTAGCTGGCTCCCAAGTGGAGGCAGACACCGCCCAGACCCAGTTTCTGTTTCTCAACTCCAGCTCTCTGGCTTAGTCTCCCTTGCAGGCTGACTCTGTTCTGAGATCACAGATTGGCTGTTTGGGGAAAAAAAGAACATCTTTCCCACACATACATGCAGGACAGGAACTTCTCTCCTTCTTAAGGTCTCAGGCTTTCGCTGTCCTGTCTCTGGCCATGTGTTTTCTGCCTATAGCTGAGCTCATCACAGTAGCTGGGGATGGACATTTGCGAGTTTAAAGTTCTGGAGGTATGGGGTGAATTCACATCAACCTAACCATGTGATTGAGAGTGGAGCATTTCCAAACTGTAGACACCATTCCCAGACGTGAGGAACATGGATCCAGGGAAGAAAGACACGGATAGAACCCCCATCTCACTCACACTCTCTAAGTGACAGTGGCCTGCCCTACACAGTCTTTGTGTTTGGTTGTTTGTCTTAAATACTTGCAGTCTGATTGCTTGCTGTCTCTACCCCTGTAATTTTCAAATGATAGCCCAGAGCAGCCATTTTTCCTCTTCTCTCCCCTCCTCTCCTTTCCCCTCCCCTCCTTTCCTCTCCTCTCTCCTTTTCTCCTTCCCCTTCTCCTCTCCTTTGTCCTCTTCTCCCCCTTTTCTTTCCTTTCCTCCTCCTCTTCCTCTTCCTCCTCCTCCTCCTCTCCTCCTCCTCCTTTCCTCCTCTTCTCCTCCTCCTCCTCTCCTCTTCCTCCTCTTTCTCTCCTCCTCCTCCTCTTCCTGCCCTTCTCCTCCTCTTCCTCCCCTTCTCCTCCTCCTCCTCCTTCTTTCCTCCTCCTCCTCTTTCTTTCATCATGCTTGGGATTGAACCTAGAGCATCAGATATACCAGGCAAACACTCTACCATGGACCAACATATTTTGCCTTGGAGTTTCAACTTAAGGATGCACAGGGCATCATTAAAAATGGCTCCTCTCTGCTAGGTGTGAAGGCACAGGCATACAATCCCAGCACTTAAGAGGCTGAGGCAGGAAGATATAGAGTTCAAGGGCAGCCTGGTCTATGTAATGAAACCTTGACTGGAAAAAGAAGTCTGATCTTCATATCTCAACTTTCAGGATGCACATTTGCTAGCTGGCCATCACCTTCCTGTCCTCTGGTCACTCTATCTGGACATATTCATTCATTGGGAAACCCAGAGAGGTCGTGTGTGTTTCTATATATTGAGTGAATTTAAATTTGTCCATGGGACAAATTCTGGAGAGCTACTCCATGGTCACTACTGTCAAGAACAATTTTTTGGCAAAATGATTCATTATAAACCATCATGAAAATCCCACAATGTCCTAGCTAGTGCTTATTTATTCATTTTCTCTCTATAAACGACATAGGGTAATTAAAAATACATGACACAGTTAATAAAGCAAACACATAAAGACTTGGAGGCAAACAAGAAATAGATATTACAATAATAAGGATGTTAGAGCAAACTTTATATTTTGTAAAGACTGGTGTAATATAGCAGAGTGTGTGTGTGTGTGTACTGGAGCTTGAATTTGGTTCCTGGGCACTATCCCTTAGATTTTGTGCTTCAAGGCTGGTACTCTACCCTCTGAGCTCTACTTTAGTAGCTAATTGGAGATAAGAGTTTCACAGACTTTCCTGCACAGGCTGGTTTTGAACTGTGACCACAGTTCAGATCTTAGCCTCCTAAGTAGGTAGGATTATGGGTATGAGCCAGCAGCACCTGGCTATAAGGTGGCATTATTA
Organism: Dipodomys spectabilis; assembly: GCF_019054845.1. Taxonomy (NCBI): domain Eukaryota; kingdom Metazoa; phylum Chordata; class Mammalia; order Rodentia; family Heteromyidae; genus Dipodomys; species Dipodomys spectabilis. The sequence goes on from NW_024870802.1 coordinate 3,450,841, forward strand.
AATTGATGCCTAATTTGAACTTTTTAGTACTCAGAGGAAAGCTGTGACCATGTTAGGTTACAAAATTTGTGTCCTTGCAAGCGGACCCATTGCAACAATGACACAAAACATTTTACAACTTGGGGGGGGGGTTAGTGGGGGCGGTGAGGAGGGAAGGGATAGTAGGAGAAAAACAAAGAGGGGTAACCATGTTAGACAAGAAATGTACTCATTGCTTTACTCATGTAACTGTCATCCCTGTACAGCATCTTTAAATAAAAAAGATTAAAAATAAGTTTGTGTCCTTAGAAGAATAATTTGCTAAGAAGCCACGTGGCCCAAGGGCAAAAGCTGGTTCTCTGCATCCTTGCTTTGGGGCTGTGATACCTGATCTACCAGCTCTCAGCTTCACTGTCCTCACCTAAAAGATGGGCTTTATGTCCTATGAGTTCATCATTGCATAATAAACAAATGAATAGAAAGCTCTTCTTTACAGCACAGTTCTCATTCTTAATGTTGAGGGAGATATGAATAGAGTCAGGATTTGGCAAACATTACCACAGTGATTGTTGTCAAGCAAGCACCATCTATTGGCACTGGAAATAGTGGATGAGAAACAGGATATTGACATAGGCTGGAAGAATTTTCCCACAAGATAGTTATCAGTTACAAAGAAAAAAAACAGTGATTTTACAGTGGAGTGAGCTGGCAAACACCACTCTCCTCAAGTGATCAAAGCTGACATTCCCAATAATGACATAGGTTGACATTCTGTACCAACCAGATGATGCCTGCAAAGGGCATGCCATTACTTGGGTAGAATTCTTGCCAGAAAGTACAAAACATGAACCTAATCTTGAGGAAACATCAGACAGACTGAAGTGGAAGGACAGTCTACAAAGTTTGAGTCTACACTCTCCCAACTGTCTTACAAGAAAGAAAGCAGAGGCATGACAACTCTATGCAACATGAAATCTGGAGTCTGGAAAAGTGGTACAGTACAGGTATACTGATGAAAGTTGGACTTTTTGACTACACATATGCACACACACACAGCATGAAAGAGAGAGGAGAGAGAGAGAGAGAGAGAAAGAGAGATGCTGTTATTGAACTCAGGACTCTGCATTCTTGTTCAGCCATTTTGCTCAAGACTGGTACTCTACCAGCCACACCTCCACTTCTTGTTTTAGTCCTGGGCTTTGAACTCAGTGCTCTACCACATGAGCCATGCCCTTTAGGTCTTTTTAAAAAAAAAATTTCATTATCTTTAAGTAGTTGTGCAAAGGAATTGCCGTGTAACCAAGCAGTTTATGAATACAGCGTGTCCTGATCAATATCAGCCCTTTCAACAGCCTCCCCCACCCCTTCCCTCACTTCTCTTAATTTTTTAGGATATATCTTGAATTATTTTTTTGCCACTTACAAAGCAGTTTATATCTACAACTGTGTCATCTCTTCAACATTTTCACCCTCTTTCCACCTACCCTTTCCCTTATTTTTCTTAATTTTGTGCTATATACCATGTATGTATTTGCCCCTCGCTCTTGACCATTTTGTGATTGTGCAAGATGGCACTATTTGGGTAGGGGTAGGATGAAGGATATAAAGAGATGGGTTTTTTGAGGTACTAATTCTGCAGCTTTTCCCTACATCTGAATTTATTCAAAAATGAAACGTGGAGTAATAATAGATGGGCCTGCTGTGGGTGCTGAAGGAGACGGGCCTAGTTAGTAGCAGAGAGCTGAATCCACATTCACCTCGGTTGATGCTACTATGTGTGGGTCAGGAGGGTGAGCTAGCCAGGGCTACACCCTCAAGGGGCTAGTAAGGAGGACTGATGGGTTTGCAAAGAATCAGTGCATTGTAAGTGTTGACACAGGTCAAAACACTACTTTAGATTCCTTGTTTGGGCTCAGATGGAAAGATTGTGACATTCAAAGGAGTTTGCTTGATCCTCACCAGAAAGCCAGAGCTGCCCTCCTGTGATACATTGCTCTGGTTCTCAGCAGCCAATCCCTGCACCAGCCTGAAATCAAGACTTCAGAACGAATGGATTCTGTTATACTGATGGGTACCATGATGTGAAAAATTGAAGCTACAAATAGGGAATGTATCAGTGCAGGGCACATGTAGGGTGGGATGTCTTCTTCATCTTTGAGTATGGTTACTGGGACAGAATGGGCCAGATGCCTGTGTAGCTAAGAACCTCAAAAAGAAGAGATGAATTAATGAGAGTACTAAGTATATACACCTAAGTCCAAAGCCTTTGCTAAGGCCAGGGCTGGAGAAAGAGAGATTGGAGGGAAACAGGAAGAGTGAGTTCTGACAGGGGAAGAATGCTGGAAACCTTCCTTTGACCAGAGACTGGAGAAGAAGGCCAGAGTTCCAGGAGCTGTTGCAGGAAGAGGAAATTAGTTTTGTCAGTTGGAATCATTTATTCATTGGAAAAAGACCCCGTTAAGGAGATTTTGAATCACAAGAGCTTACAGCTGACAGGATGTTTGGGCAAAGGCCTACCTGATCTTTGAGGCTGGTTTCTTAGAGATCATTAAGCTCTAGAAACTACGCAGAACTTGGGATCATTTTCTCTCCTATGGAAACAATGCATAGTTCTCCTGTTGCTATTTTTACTATTCTGGGGATCAAACCCAGGGTTTCAGGAAGGCTATGGATGTACTCTGCCACTGAGTACCACATCCCAGCCCAGGCTATAGTTTTAATTTAATTCTCTAAGGGTATGCAGCTGGCCCTAGTCCTAAAAATACTATGAAGCGGTAACTACCTTAGAGAGAGAAACATGAAAACGGAATCCATTGTTCACCTGTAATGGAAACTTAGCTTATTCCAAATCCTGCTCCTTCTATAGTTAAACCTGCAGGATAGCACAGAACCCAATGGTTAAAGGATTTGGGGAGAATGTTTTGATTGACAGCTGGACAATAAGACAGACAGTTTACAATCTTAGAGAATCTGATTTCTCTGTAGGGACAGAGACCATGGATTTCTGTATCCTTCAAGGCACAAGAAAGGGTTCATGGCTTATAGAAGCCTTTTGCCCACACACCTGTCCAGTAGAAGCCTGAACAGAATTCTCCCTGCCCCCATCACTAATACTGATCTTGTCTACACTACAAACAACCTCCATGTCATTTATTTCAGTGGACATTCTGACCTTGGTTAGCTTGACATGTTGATATGAGGCAGCATTGTCATTATTCCTTACTTCTCACACTACTCTTCCTTTAAGGTATTTTTTTTGTTTTTGTTTTGTTTTGTTTTTTTGGGTCCGGTTGTGGGTCCTGAACTCTGGGCCTGGGCGCTGTCCCTCAGCTCTTCAGCTCAAGGCTAGCGCTCTACCACTTGAGTCACAGTGCCACTTCCGGCTTTTTTTTTCTTTTTGCTAATGTGGTGGTAAGGAATCGAACCCAGGGCCTCATGCATGCAAGGCAAGCGCTCTACCACTGAGCCACCTTCCCAGCCCTACTCTTCCCTTGTATATTCCTTAGAATAATTCACTTAAAGTAATAGAAAGCTCAGCTCAAGCCAGATCAAACAACATACCTAATCAGAAAACCAGTAGTTATTAAGCTGGGTTTTGTTCTACGATTCTCTTGGCTTTGTCTTCGGTTTTCCCCGACACTTGTAAGGTGATTACCAACAGAAAATCATGCTTTTTAGGCTGTGTCCAGAGGGAGCAAGTGTCTTAATCTTTGCTCTAATTGAACCATCCTAAAATAATTGTTGTGGCTAGAGGAATGCCCAGCATTCTTTGGCTTAGGACTGAGCTATTTCAATCAATGCCAAAGGTGCTAAAGTTATTCATATATCTAAGATAAGAAGGATCCAAGAGACATATCAGATGGTCATACCGTTTCACCCCTATGGCTCTTCTTCTTTTCTATTTCTGTGCTTCTTATCAGTCCTTCAACTCCTCCCTCTCCTCATCTCCCAAATGCTCAATCTATGATAAACCTCCCATTATAAGCTCTGGAGTTCCTTGTTCTTCTTCTATAAAATTACTCATCATGTTTTATTAGAATTGTTTTAGACTGATAACACTCTTCCTCCTTAGTCTAAGGTACACAAGGGCAGAGTGCATGGATGCTGCTCACGCTGCCATGCGGCAGAAGGCCTGTAACACAGCTGGAGCTCTGAAAGTATCTCTGCTGTTGTGGAAATGATCTGAGTATCTACTATCTTCCCTACTTGCTGTCTCCTTACTGCCTAAGAAACTGAGGCTGAGAAAGGTCAGAGTGTCGTGAAGGATCAGAGGTGGACTTTGAACCATCAGCCTCACTCCAGAAGTCACTTTCTTTCTGCTGTTACCCCTTCTATGGAGAACCAAAGACCTCAAGATGCAACTGTCCTGGTAGAGGATGGCTGCTGTTATGGGAGCCTGACATCATCTACACCTATTACTAGGAAGGGTACTTCTCTTCTGGCCAACTCTCTCTCAACCCTCACCATCTTTCTTGTAGCCTGGCCCATCCCAAAACTTGTGCAGGATAACACAGGAATAGACAGGCTGGAGGGTTTGGATGGAAGAAGATGTTGGCATTTGAAGAATTATAACAACATTAAGCCTGCTTTTTCTCTACGAAGGCATAGCTCAGTTAATCTTTACAGCAACCAAGAAGTAGATACTATTATTAGTTTTTTTCCTTTGGAAGACACTGAAAATTAGAAAGACTAAATATCTTGTTCAAGGACCCAGAGCTGGGGCTAGGGATGTAGCTCAGTAGCAAACTGCTTGCCAAGCATGTGAAAGGCCCTGAAGAAAAAAAGTCAGAGGCTACAGAGGTTATAGACAGCAAAGTATTGATTGGACGTTGGTCAACCTGAACTTAGACCTCATGGTCTCAGTCAAGAAGCTATAATTTAGGCCAAGTATGGTAGTTCACACTTTTACCCCCCAAACTCAGGAGGCAAATGTAGGAGAAAGAGGAGGAAGAAGAGAAGAAGGAAAGAGGAAGAGGAGGAGGAGGGAGGAAGGAGGAGGACGTGGAGAAGGAGGAGGGGTAGTATAAGAAGAAAAAGAAGAAGCAGAAAGATAAAAGAAGAAAAAAAGAAAGCAAAGGAAGATGAAGAATATGGAAAAGAGATGATGAAGAAGAGGAGGAGGAGGAAGAGGAGGAAGAAGAGGAGGAGGAAGAATTATTCAACTGTGCAGTATGGTTTCTGCTACTTAGGAGGCTAAGGCAAAAGGATTTCTAGCTTAAGGCCAGCCTGAGCAATTTAGACCCCATCTTGAAGTTGAATTAAAAGGGTGGGGGTATTGCTAACTGGTAGAATGTTTATTAGCATGAACAAACTCAATCCTGAGTTCAACACTTAGTACTTCAATCAATCAATCAACCAATCAATCAAAAAGCCATACTTTGGAGGCAAAGGCATAAGGCATAGGAAAATAAATAGCAGCATCCTTGGCTCTGGTCCAGTCCCCTAAGGTTCTTACTAGGTGAGAAGTGAAAACCCCCTATGGTTGGTTTGGCTCTCATCATGAAATGAAAATTTCCTCTTTTGAATTGGCTGATTCAGCCCATTTCTTCTCCCATCAGCAATAACTATTTATGAAGCACTTTCTATATAAATGCAAAGTACCGGGCTTCCGTAAGAGGATATCAAGATAAGGGAAGTATAATCCTTGCCCACAAAGAATATTATAATATGGTGGCAGAAACCAAACTAACACCAAGGAGGAAGTTGCAGGCTTAGGTACCAGAAAACTGAGATGAGTCTCAGCATCAGGTGCAGCTGGATCCAGGGCCTCAAACACGGTCATTTCCCACGGTGCCCTGATCATCTAGAAGGAAACATTTACCAGGGGACAGCACAAAGGGGTGTGTGTTAGATATGTTCTTCAGAGGTAGATTTTTAGAAAGGTATGAGGAGGCCAGAGAGAAGAAAGACAAAAGGGAAAAATCAAATATTTTCCCAGAAGGAAGAAACAAGAAAGAACAAAGTAAAAGCAATGTGTCGAGTTGGGAGCTGGCGGCTCATGCCCGAATCCTAGGTACTTGGGAGGCTGAGATCTGAGGATCGAAGTTCGTAGGCAGCCTTAGGCAGACAAATGTAGAGCAGCAGCCTACCACTTGTAAAATCTGAAGTTCAAGCTACACACACACACACACACACACACACACACACACACACACACACACACACACACACACACACACAACCAGATCAAGGGGGAGACATGGCCTTCCTTCAAAAGCTGTAGGTCTAGAGCCTTTGAGTGATGACATTTTGGAGCTAAGGCAGCTGTAGAAGTGGCTTCCTACAGACCACGTGCCTGCGGGAGACTTGAATAAAACTACTGTATTGGACAGTCAAGGGAGAGAGACAGAGACAGACAGACAGACTTCTAGGCAGGGGGTAAGTCGAGGCAAAGGAGTGAAGGCCTAAAGGAAAACAATGAAGTTAGCTATGAGGGGTGAGGCTGGATTAGGGAGGCTCTGGGAGGGTGCGAGGTACTGAGTCACTAACATGAAACAATGTCAAATGATTCCTAAAAATGCTCATCTGCTTCCACCACACTTAATAAACCCATCCATTCCCCAATACCACCCAGGCAGCTGTCCTATTCTCTAGACAGGGGAACTAGGAAAACACATGGCTGCATACTCTGCAGGCTGTGTGGTCCAGTCACAGCCACGGGGGAAAAGGATAGGACAAATGTCCCCTTTCGCCATGCCTGAGGACCGCCCTGTTTGCAGAGACGAGTTCCGAAGTCACAGCAGAGTTTGGCCTGATGGTATTCCTGCTCTTGCCAGACCCATGCTAGGCTTGGAGGAGCTCAGCGGTGGGCCAGGGGTTAGGGGGGGATTCGCAGAGGTTTCCGCAGTGTGGAGACAAGATGGCCACGTTGCTGAACCTCCTTAGAGTCCCAGAGAGGATGCCTTTGAGTTGGGACCATACAAAGCTTTGTTCTGATTTCCCACACAGTGGAGGAGCGTATCCCGTCCAGGCGATCCTTTCTACCCGCAGCAAGACCCACCCAGCCACTGTCTGTAGAATCACTGAGCGGCAGTCTTCGGGGGGCTTAGTGCTGACCAATGCCAAGTGTCAGAAACACAGGTTGGCCCAGGTTCTCTAGTAAAGAGAACCTCCAAGGAGGTGAACAAAGGCCGTAAGGGACAATCGTAACACAGCTCCTCACCATACTCAGGAAGAGAACACATTCTATACAGTCGAAAACCATTTGCACGAAGACAGGGTGTACTTTGGAAGGAATTCCTCAAACCCTTTAGTTTCAACAAATCCAATAAGCAGAGAGCTGACTATCTACGAAAAAGGCCAATTCAAGCGAATTATCCACTTTGCAAAATAATGCTTTACTCTCTGAAAACCTCTCCTTGTGGTCTTTCCTTCTCCACGGAGCCCTTGTTAGCGTGTTTATAACACGAGGACGTATTGGAAGCATGGTGCTGGCCTTGTCACTTTTGGGGGCAGGGGGAGGCCACACTCCTGGTGTACAGGATTGAGAGATGTATCTAGACCAGAAACAGGACCCCAGCTGTCATCCACAAGGGTTCTCTGTCTCCAGTTAGATCTAGCCTCCAGGCTGTCTGGGTGCCATCAGCCTAGTTCTGCGCAGCTCCTGGGAGGCAGCTGTGGGGCAGGGATACTATTATGGATTTCCTAAGAGGGAGGGAAATCCCGGCTCTGCAAGACTGACTGACTCATGCAAGGTCACCAGCAAGGCAGCAGGCGGGCAGGGCCCCTCCCTGCTCCTGGCGGTACATTGTGTGTTTTTTAAAAGTGGAGAGGTTCCTTACTCTAGAGCTCAATTTCATCCTCTCTGATGGTGAGCTGGACGAGGAGGGAGATAGAGGGATATGCCGTGGAGAAACCTCACAAGCATCCTCGTCGCCCAGGTCAATGTCAAGGTTAATCCCACCAATACTGTGAGAGGTTGAGGTCACGTGTCCACGGAGGTCACTCCAAAGTGAGGGACAGTCTACAGAACACCGGCCCACAGTGTCTCCACAGCTGTGGAGGTGGTGAAAGATGTGGAGAAAAGTGTCACAGATGGGGGTGAGACTCAGAAGACGTGACATCTAGATGCCACCTGGGGCCATGGAGGATCTTAGCACAGAAGTGGACCATGCATGGAAAACACGGGGGACTCTGAAGCTTGCAGCTTAGTTAGGCCGTGGTGCCATTGTGAATGTCTGTTTTGATAAACATAACATAGTTGGATAAGATGTCAACATTCATGGCAGCTGGCTGAAGGGTAGATGAAAACTTTGATTACTCTTTTGCTTGCTTTCTTCTCTTTCTTTGTTCCCTCCCTCCCTCCCTCCTTCCCTCCCTCTCTTCCTTCCTTCCTTCCTTCCTTCCTTCCTTCCTTCCTTCCTTCCTTCCTTCCTTCCTTCCTTCCTTCCTTCCTTCCTTCCTTCTTCCTCTCTCCCTCCTTCCCTGCCTCCTTCCTCCCTCCTTCCTTCCCTCCTTCCCTCTCTCTCTCTCTCTCTCTGTCTTTGTCTCTGTCTCTGTCTCTGTCTCTCATTCAGATTCTGAGGCTTGAATTCAAGGCCTTGGGCTTTACCTTTGGCCTTTTCACTTGAGCCACAGCTTTACTTTCAGCTTTTTTTTTCTTTCTAGTTATTTGGGCAGTCTTGCCAACATTTTTGTTCAGGCTAGCTTCAAACCAATATCCTCAGATCTTAGCCTCTTGAGTAGTGAAGAGGTGTGAGCTACTGGCTTAAGCATTTGTTTTCAGAGCCATCCATAATCCTCCATTTTTCTTTTCCTTTTGGAGAAGGTGAGGCCGTGGGGCCCTGTGAATGTGGTACACATCTGGGCAGCTGTTTCCAAGGAAAGACTCACATCACAACCTCCAAATTTTGTAGAACATCACATTGCTCATCTCCTTTGGAGATCGGTGAAGCTTCTCATTGGAGGGTACGTCAAAGGGGTCCAGCAGGACACGCAGGTCTGCAGTGCCAGGGAGAAACATGAATACAGGCTACAGGGAGCGTGCATACAGGAATTTCCTCAGAATCATTTGCAGACTTTGGAAATATCACAACTCAAGAATATAGAATGAAGTTGTCCATCTTATGGATGTCATGTACACACAATGAGCAAAAGGAGAGACGGAGACGTCCAGGATTCTGAGGGGTAACTCAGTGTTTCTTGCTGACTGTAACAGTCTCTGAGGATGATCATATCAATGTTTTCTCTTCAGGCAGGAGCACGTGGCTGGACACATCAAACGACTATCATGGTGTGGAATCTCTTTCTCCTATCCTTGAATCTTGGTTGGCCTTTTGACTTGCTTTGATCACTGGGATATGGCAGAGGAGACCATGCCAGTTCTGAGCTCTAGCCTTTAGGAGTCCTGGCAACTTTTACTTTCCTTTTTTTCTTTTTTTGGTCAGTCATGAGGCCTGAATTCTCTACCATTTGAGTCACAGCGCCACTTCCGGCTTTTTCTGCTTATGTGGTGCTGAGGAATCGAACCCAGGGCCTCATGCATGCGAGACAAGCACTCTACCACTGAGCCACCTTCCCAGCCCCTTTTACATTCTTTCTTAAAGTCAGAAATCCTGGCAACTCTGAAACCAGCATATATTAAAAAAAAAAAAAAGCCAATAGAGCCACAGAGAGAGTTTTAGATATGTGAGCAAAGCCTGGGACCTTCAAGACCTGTTTCTTTGTTACCAGTGGAGTTGACCTAGTGATTCTGCTAAAACCAAAGAATAGCTGAGTTTAGTAAGCCCATCTTTCCAAACCTGCGCAACTGGGAGGAAGAAAGAACAAAGCATTGCTCTTTTAAACCACTAAGCACAGGGCTCATTTACATAGCAACAGGTAACTGCAACACTGACATGATGATTTTTCCCTTGTTACTCAACTTTACATACATGTCCTCAAGTCTCTAACCATAGGAAATCAAAGACAATGTGACTCACTTATGTAAAGTAGCTTAGCATTACTTTGAACAGGTATTAAATAAAGAACTGGCAATCAGACTGTAGTTCTTATCTGCCCTTATCTTTCGTTGGCTTCCCAGCTCATCCAGAATAACAGCCAAGAAGTCATCCATATAATCTGTGAGACCTATAGGACCATTTTCCCACTCAGCTTCTGCTATCCCTTACCATACTCTTCAAATAGAATCGGCCCAGTCTACCCCAGGACCTTTGTAGTTGCTGTTCCCTGTACCTGGAGTATTCTTACAAATACGCGCGTGACTTTGTTGCGCACTGTCTTCAATTCTTTCCTCAGTTGTTAACCTTGTCAATAATGTCTTCCCTGAGTTAAATATTGCCAGTCTGTCCTTCTCTGGTCTTCTGGATCCTTTGTCTTCCTTCATTTTTCTCCATTTATCACCTCTCACCACTTAACATACAGTGTGTTTTTTTGCAGCCTGATTTGTGGTTGTCACCCTTCGATGGAATCTCAGCCTCAGGAAAGCAGAGGCTTTGCTTTCTTGGAAGTATCACTATAAATCCAGACTGTAAAACAGGACTGTTTATAGTTGAGTTGACACTCATGTAATCTCTGTTGAATGTATGAATGTTCATTCTCTCTTCCTTTCTCTCCCCGCCCCGCCTGCTCCTGCCCCAGCCCCTCTCATTCTTTCCCACTACAAAGGCTTGTTGGGCTGATGCTCTACCACTCTAGCACTTGAGCCATGGAGCTAGAGTTTCACAGATTTTTCTACCTGGAATGGGTTCAATCTGCAATCCTCAGGATCTTAGCTCCTGAAGAGCTAGGATCATAGCTCTTATATTTTCTAAAGGCCAAAGCCTCCTAGCTGGTGGTGTTGGGCTGATGTACGATGGGTAGTTCCACCTACTGGCACTGTATAGTACTGCAATTCAGCTCTACTAGACAAGAGAGAATCAGAGGAAAACTTCAACAAAGTACTTCAGGCTATGTGGGTCATGTGGTCTCTCATAACTATGTAACTTGGCTATCATAGTACAAAGAAAGCATTAGCAATATGTAAACAAATATGCCAAGGAAACTGTAAGTATCACAATTTTTCCTCCTTTTTATGCTTATAGATGTAAAAACCATGCAGCTTGCAGGCTGTCTACACAGATGGTAGCCTACATTTGACTGCTCAGCTGTACTTTGCTGAGCACTGTTATTAAGAGTCTTTGAGAGAGCTGGATATTGGTAGCTCATGTCTGTAATCCTAACTACACAGGAGACTGAGATCTGAGGATCATGGTTAGAAACTTACCCTGCACAGACAAAAACAATACTACCTTAAATATTTTAATTTGGGAGGCTTATGCTATGAAAGTTGCGGTTCTCTTGGAATTAGATACTTGTCATTCCTGTCAGTTTCTTCTAACATATAGAAAAAATGATACTCCAATATGCCTATGATATCCATCATTCTGCAGGAATCCTAAAGGACTAACCAGACTGAGGTGACAGGCAGTCTCACTGACAAATGAGATTTGCAGACTGCTGATAGTCCTTCAAAGCCCTAATTTCTTAAAAGTCTCCTAGATAAGAGAGCCCAGATACCCATGTCACATCCCAGGAGACCACGTGGGTCACTTCTGGCACTCCTACTACATGGAATCACTCTTGTTTTTCAAATTTCATGGGAATATGGCTCCAATATTATCCTCATATTCAAGGACCTGCCCCCCTCCCACACTTTTTTTGTCAGTTGTGGGGCTTGAACTCAGGGCCTGGACGCTGTCTCTGAGCTCTTTTTGCTCAAGTCTAGTGCTCTACCACTTTGAGCCACAGCTCCACTTTCAGTTTTCTGATACATCACCCCCCTCCCCCCCTCTTTGGAGATAAGAGCTTCACAGACTTTTCCTGCCAAGGCTGGCTTTGAACCATGATCCTCAGATCTCAGCATCCCAAGTAGCTAGGATTACAGGCATGTGAGCCACCAGTGCCCAGCAACAAGCCCTTTTTATTTATTTATTTACTTATTTAAAGTAGTTGTACAAAGTGGTTTCAATTTAACATACCAGTTTGCAAGTACAATGCACCTTAATCAGTGTCACCTCTTCTGTTAGGAAAATGGAGGAAAAAGGAAGGAAACAGGGCAGACTGGACCTTTCATAGGTGAGGACTGCTTATTGAGAACAAGCCCTTCTTAATAGAGTACTTTGCCTAGCCAAAGTGAGGCCGCCTGTTGCCTGCCTTGCATTCAGTAACTCTGGATTTGGGGTTGTGGTTCCTAGACTTGTGTGGGGGTTATTGTGTGCTCTCTAGAAGATTCTCATGGTCCTCAAAGTGGGAACCAAGGCTACCTCTTCCCCTGATCTCATAAGGTCAAAGGTAATTTCTCAGTACCTGGTTATGCCTGTTTCTTTCTTCTTTCTCTGGAAAGCAAGGTCTGGCAGGAGTTGAGCCATCTGCCTTTCTGTTGAGGGAAATAGTTATTGTGACCACTGATTCCTCACTAACCACCCCACTTACATGAGTTTCTAACAGCTATCAGTAGAGAAACAATATGTTGTAAACCCATTATCAAAGTTTCAGAGCTGATGTAGTCTGGAAGAAAGGAAGAGACTTTGTGAGATCCAGCCATGTCTGGGAAAACAGAGGACATATTGGAGCTGATGTGGAGATAAGACACTGAGCTTTATGAAAACCACGGAAAGGAATGGTTCGAGCTGAGTAAAGCTAAAAGCAGTAAGACCAAACCTAAAATCCAAATAGGCTCCTAAGAGCTCCAGAGAGCTGAATGGGGACGTGGGTCTTCCTCCGGGCTCCCAGATCAGTTCTGAGTGGAAGAACCAAATTTCTAGTACATTAACTGGACTTTTCTCTCCTAACTATGACAGACCATTGTATTGTGCATTGTAGTACACCTTTAAGGGATCCTACAGAATTGAAGTGTAGCTACTGAAATATCAATTTCTCATTAGCCCGTCCATGCATCCACCCACTCATGTATGCATAGATGAATGCATCCACCCATCCATTCATTTATCTATCTGTCCATCCATTCATCTATCTCTTTATCTATCTTCCATCTACACACCTACCCATCCATCTATCCACCTATCACCCATCCATCCATCTATCCTGCATGTATGCATGCATCCATCCAAGCATCCAGCCAGCCAGCAAGTAGTACATCTCTGAGAGGACTGCCATTAGACATTTCCCTTCTCCCTCTTATACTGATTAGAAGAGGTCCACACATAAACAACTAGCTTAAACATGACATGAAATGTCAGAAATGTGCAGAACGCCCTGATTCCAGTCCCACCTCCCACCTTGTGAGTCAAATTAAAACACATTCATTAATCCCATCTTAAAGTCCCGAACAGCTCTCTGCTTCAAGTGGTAATAAATATTTCATGCCCAATTGTGCTGCGTTCCTCACTGTGTTTATTAAATGGAGTTTCTCATAATTCCAGTTATTCATTTTAATAGGTCAGGCCTTGGCTGTGATTTAAACAGACCGCTGAGGAAACAGCCATGGTTGAACATTGTAACAATATGGATTATTAATTTAATTGGCCGGCTATTACTTGTTTGGACTCTGAGCTAACACATTTAGTTGAGTCTCCAGTGGCCCATAAACTGCAGAGGTCATGACTTGAACATTCAGAAGAATGAGAAAAAGGAATGGAGGCTGGGGTTAGGAGGAAAACTTGCGAGGTGCTACAGGCAAGGGAGTGTGATGAAGCCAGGGTATGCTGGAGGCATGGCAGAGCAAACGGGAGTCATTTGTTGGATCCTCATTAAAGCTTCTTCTGCCTTGGTTGGCAACTGCTAGGAGCCAGTATCTCATTGGGAGTTCTGCAAGGGCAAACTCCATTAGCTGTGGCAATGCAGTGCTCCAATCAAGGGCTTACCACTCTTCCAGACGCCCAAGCACACGGAAAAAGCAAGGCACTGCCCTGGTCACTGGTGGCTCATGCCTATAATCCTAGCTACTCAGGAGGCTGAGATCTGAAGATTGCTGAACAAAGCCAGCTCAGGCAGGAAAGTCTGTGAGACTCTTATCTCCAATGAACCACCAAAAAAGCTAGAGCTGTGGCTTAACTGGTAGAGTGCCAGCCTTCAATGAAAAAGGCATTGAGTGAAAAAGGCCCCAGGCTCTTTGTTCAAGCCCTAGTACCAGCACATATGAGAAAATCAAAGAGCTGGCAGGGTGCTTTCAACGATGTTCCATAGCATCTGGAATATCACAGCTACCAACCACAAACTTCCTCCCATGTCAAGACCTTGTGGTCTTTACAGACATTACCCAATGTCAGCGAGGTCCCTAGGGCTCTCAGATCTCAACGACATCCGCTCAGACCGGCACTCCATCTGTGGCCTCTCCTAAGTGTGCACATTTTCAGGTGAGCTTTTGTACCTACCTCAGGAGCCTGCATCAGCTAGATGGGTGGGTTCCATTTGTAGGTCCTAAATGGACCCAGATGTGCCCCATCCATGGTTCTAATGCAAGCCCTGCTTACTAGGCTTCAGGCTTGCTCCTATGTGAGAGGATGGGAGACTGGATGAAGGGGTTGTAGCAGTGCTGGCTGCATCACTGCAGTTTAAACACTGGGATAATGACATCCATGCTCACTGATGGCCTTCCCTGGTTCTCAGGGCTGAAGTAGTTTCTGTGGCCTGCTCTGATTGGGGATGCTCTCGTGCTATGCCAACTGCTGACTTTTAGCTCTGTTATTTACCTTCTCCTTCTAAAAGAGCTGTTCATCATTAGGGTCCCTGGATTTCAGAGATGTTCAGTGAACCTTCGACGGGAGGAAATTACATCTTGATGTTTGGTAGTCTCCAACTGAATATTTAGTATTTCCTTCTCTAGGAAGTGTTGGAAATAAACTGAGCAGGGTCTGTCAGCAGAGTGTGTGGCTGCATCACCACGAGGAATCCCGTTAGCGTTATCTTGTGTTGTAGTTCTTGCAGATCTTGAAACACCATGTGGCTCTACTTGGGTGTTTGTGTTGTTCCCCAGCCCCTAGGCCACTGCGGTCCTTCCTGTCTGAAGAGACTTTTCCAGACTTGACTTGCCAACGCTTGAGAAACTCTAGGCTTGGGAGTTCAGCCACCAAATCATGAAGTTGTGAATTCCCACAACTGAGAGTTGATGCCAGGAGCCTCCCGGGATGCAAGTGTTCCTTGTAAAGCAAGTGGTAGACTTTGACAACGCATTTGCAACAATTTATCTTAGTGAATCAGGATTCCTGGGAACCATCCAAATGGAAAACAGAGTCAAAGGAATGCCCAACATGTCTTGTGTGTTGCTTTTCCTAAGCCACACATGGCCCCACTGGTCAGGATCAAATCAAGAAACAACATTTACATCGATGTGAATGTGTTGATTAACCTGTTACTTAACTGAGTTTATAAAGCAGAACATACTCAGGAGGCTGAGATCTGAGATCACAGTTTGAAGTCAGCCTGTGAGGAAAGTCCATGGGACAATTATCTCAAAGTAACCACCCGAAAGTCCAAAGTGGTGGTGTAGCACAAGTGGAAGAGTACCAGCCTTGAGCAAAAAAAGGGACAGTGTCCAGGCTCTGAGTTCAAGCCCCACTACTGGCACCCCAAAAAAGAAAATGAAAAAGCAGAAGATAAATTGTCCCTACCACAAAAAAAAGTACCACAACTGTAACAATTATCTAATGTAATTGGCTTCCTTTTGGCCCATCCATCTGAAAGTATGTTAGTCTGGGAAGAGTCCCCAGTTTTCCCCAGGAGACCATTAAGGTCCCACAGAACAATGAAGCTTTGCTCTGTGCATCTTGACACTGCCAAACTCTGGTCCTTTTTCTGAGTGGGCCCCAGCCTGTGGTGCATGGCATTCCATCACACCCTCCTGGCTCCCTCAGTCCTCCCAGCTATCAGTCTCATGTGCAGGAGAAAGGAGGGAATGATGGGGTAAGGCAGTAACTCTGCCTCTCACATGCAGAGAAGCATCTAGACAGCCATTTGTGGCAGCCAGATATGGTCCTGTGTGTCAGAACGTGACAAGAGATAGATGAATCTGGAAGCAATATTCTGTGGACAAGTAGAATTGTGTCAGTTTCTTAGTTATCTTCCCATCTTCCCATCTGATCACTTTTGTAGTTTTCACGCTTAAAGTAGAAAGTGAGCCATGGAGGCATATCTCCCCAAGAGTTGGCATGAGGCTGAAAGGTGAGCCTGGTAAGAAGATAGATGTATAGCCAATGGCTGCCACCCAGACACATACAACATGGTGTTCACTGAATTAGTGAACAAATGAATATGAGGGCTAACTTTAGCTGTAAGCTTCCCTGGGCTAAGGGATGTTCAGATAGCTCATAAGATATCATCATCTCTGGGAATATTTGGGAGAGTGTTTGTGGGCAAGTTGGCATTTGCATCAGTAGACAGGGTGAAGAAGATGTGGGTACCATCTACAGACCCCCACACAGGGCAAAAAAGTAGAAGCTCTCCCTGTTTGATCTGGGACATCCATCTTTTGCCCTCTAACGCTAGAGCTCCTGGTTGTCAGGACCTCAGGCTCAGACCAGGACCATCCTCTCCCCTGGTTCTCAGGCCTCTGGATTTGAACCACTGACTTGCTTAGTTCTATAGTTGTAGACAATAGATCGTGGGCCAGTTGACTTCCATAATTGAGCCAGTCCCTATAATCAATCTGTCTGTCTGTCTGTCTCTCTTTGTCTCCATCTGTCTGTCTGTCTGTCTCTGTCTCTTTCCTTTACACATACACACACATATATAAACATCACAAATGATGGTCAACAGTTGGTCAACAGTAGACCACATATGTAGTCAGTAGTGACGTAAGATTGTTTTGCCTGGTGACATGATTAACATCTTAGTTTGTGTAAGTGTACTTTGGTGTTCATACAATGGTGAAATTGCCAAATGGTGTATTTTTTTAAGAACATAACTTCACGAAATGACAACCTAGATGTCTGTACATATATTACACATATAATGTGAATATATGCATCCTATTCACCTGTTTGTCTGAGGAACTTGACTAATACAAATGATTTTTATGACTTACTAAGGAAAGGCAGAGATTAGAAGGCATACGTCTTTAAGCAGAGTTATACCTAGGAATTCAGAGGCCCAAGCCCAGTCCCTAAAGTGTGTGTATGTAGATGAGATGAGATTGCAGAAACATTGCCAATATATCAGAGAGGGGGAAAAAAAGGCTCCGATGTGATGGCCACAATTCCCTTCCATCCCAACAAAACCCTGCCTGTTCTGCACTGAGCTGGCATCTTGTACCACCCAGCTACCTCATCCCTGAAGGCTGTTGCCAGGCCCCTTGCTCCTAGCCACACACCCAGCCTGGTCCAGGGGAGAGAAAGTGTTTGATTTTAGAACAGAGCTCAACAACAGATATCCTGCTCTTGATGGGAAGTGAGGAAGAGGGAGACTTCTGTCCCTGCAAAGTCTGAGGTTGGAGGAGGAGGAGAGCAGGTATAATACAAAGTGGTGTGCTTACACCTCATGTGGAAAAACTCAATGCAGGTGGCTTGTTCACATGTGCAAACTCCAAAGCTGATCCTGCAAAGATGTGTGAAATGGTTTCACTCCTCCCCCACCCCTGCCGCCACCAAGGGAAGATGGGAAGGCTTGCCTTCTTCTCCTGGTGAATCCTTCTCTACCTTGTTGAATGCTGTACACTGGAGGCTGAGATGGTCTCTGGAAAAAATCAAGCTGGCACCTCCCTCTCTGAGGTCATTTACTTCTAGGAATTATTCCAGAGCAGCCAGAGTAGGTGGTTATAAAAGGCAAGCCACTGCTAAGTTCATCATCCTATCACTGTTGCTTTAATCTTGTATGATAGTGGGTTCTTGTGTGCATTTAGGGCAGGCATTGTGGTTATGAGAACAGGGCAGAGCAAAGAATTATTGAGTTCCTACTATGTGCCCGGTAGTGAGGAAGGCACAAAGAGAAGCAAGCAACAGCCTTGCTAGGCAACCTCAGCCTCAAGCTCTACCAACAGGAAGTCATTCCATCGGTGGGCCGCCATTTTGTGTGGTCATTACCTGATGCCTCTTGGAGAGTAATCTCCAGTTCTTACAGCCTTGAATGTGGACATGGCCATGGCTGTCCCACCAATAACAGACTGTAGAAAGTCTCTGGGTTTGGACATCTCCAGGTGTTTATTTGGTTTTTCCTATTTCTTGTTTTTTAATTGGTTTCAGATGTGAGTACCCAATAGAGGCCCTGAATAAATAAAACAGATCATAAAATACGGCCAAGCAAAATGGGCATGAGTAATCCCAGAGTACACTTCCAGAAAGCTCATAAATAATGAGGTGGAAACAGTAGTCTATTTTCTCTTTAATGGAAAGCCAATTAGGAACCCTCTCTGGACTGGCGGGAAGAAGCCAGGTTCCTTTGTTCTGTAACTAGGAGGTAGGTGGGGGAGGGGAAGGCACTAAGCTTGCCAGAATGGGGCAAAGTAAAGGCTCTGGTCATTGGGCCGACAGAAAGGAACAGTGTAGAGATCTCAAAGCCTAGGCTTCCTAGCCCATGACTAGTGACTCTAAGTCCTTCTCAGTTGATGCAGGAAGGTCATGAAGCCAGGTTTATCTTGGATGAAGAGCTAGTAGAACTATTTAGACTCCCCCCACACTCCCAACAGTAGGAAGACATCCTGTAAACTTGAACTTCTGGATTCTTGCTGTTGCTGATCAATGATTGGCTCCTGCTTCTCCCTCAGAATTCCCAAGCCAGCAATCTTTGAGTCGCTTCTTATCATGGCTGCCAAATTGTCCTCCAAGTATGCTGAGTCTCCTCACCAGAGGAGCTTATCTTCTCTGAGCTAACTATGGCCTTCACAGGGCGTCTTTGCAGAAGACCTGTAGGTCATCTTGTCCCACCAAGTTAGAGCAGGTAACACCCTCTACCTTGAAAGTAGACTTCAGAAGAAACCAAGGGAAAATGGGAGCGTGTGCTATGACTGACTCAATCAGTCACAGTCTTAAGCAAGACTCAATCAGTTCTCTTCACTCTCCATGGCCTCCTGGTACAGTGTCCACCTGCTGGCTGTAAATGGGAGTCCTGGTGGGCCTTTCCTTCAGAGGCATTAAAGGCACCTGTCTTTAATGGGCAGGGGTTAGGCACACACACTTTGCAGCAAGGATATTTTACTACATCTCTTGATTCACTGTGTGACTGGAGTCCAATTTTCTTAATTTCTTTAAGTCAATGTCAGCAGCTGAGAATAGGTCCAGTGAACTTACTCTTACCTAACTGGAACCACTAAGGAACGGCAGTACTGCTAGTAGTTATTGCTATCAGAAGACACTGGGACTGTTCATTTCCAACATGTTGCCTTGTGGAGTATCGCTGTTGCATTGGTTCACCCTTTGTCTCACTATTTTGTTGTTCCCCTTCCCTTTCCTAATTCAGATAAAGGAACTGTACAAGTTGCGGGGGGAGGAGTTGGGGGAGGAGGGAAAGTGGAAGAAAAATGAGAAAGGGAGTAACAAGTTCGTTAAGAAATGTACTCATGGGAGGGAAGAGATGGTAGGGGAAAAACAAAGGAGGAGGCAACAATGCTTGATAAGAAATGTACTTATTACTTTGCTCATGTAACTGTAACCCCTCTGTACGGTATTTTCACAATAAAAAACATAAAAAAGGAATGTACTCACTACCTTACATATGTAACTATAACCCCTCTGTACATCACCTTGACAATAAAATTTTAAAAAAAGATTGATCAATAATAGGTCAATGGAAACCTTCATTTCCAATACAGAAGCATCAGTTCTATAGAAAAGATAAAGAACAATAAAAACAAGCAAAAAGGAGGAAGAGGAGGAGGAGGAGGAGCAGGAGGAGCAGGAGGAGGAGAAGGAGGAGGAGGGGGAAGAGGAGGTGTGGGGAGGGGGAGGGGGAGGAGGAGGAGGAGGGGGAAGAGGAGGAGGAGGAGAGGGAGGAGGGGGAGGAGGAGGAGGAGGGGGAAGAGGAGGTGTGGGGAGGGGGAGGGGGAGGAGGAGGAGGAGGAGGAGGGGAAGGAGGAGGAGGAGGAGGAGGAGGAGGAGGGGGAGGAGGAGGTGTGGGGAGGGGGAGGGGAAGGAGGAGAAGGAGGAGGAGGAGGAGGAGGGGGAGGAGGAGGAGGAGGGGAAGGAGGAGGAGGAGGGGGAGGAGGAGGAGGAGGAGGGGGAGGAGGAGGAGGAGGAGGAGGAAGAGGAGGTGTGGGGAGGGGGAGGGGGAGGACAACAACAATGACAAGATGACAATGATCACAACCACGACCACGACCACGACCACGAGATTGGGACACCAGCAGCCCTTCTGGAATCGTCTGAGAGTTTCCCATGGAGCCCAGCAGGCACCGAGGGACATCACTACTGAGGTTCCATCCCACAGTGGCAATGGTACTTTTTTGGTGACAAGGCTCACAGTAGTAAAAGGACCCAGGGGAAGCGGTGAAGAAGGAATCCTGGAGCTGAGGAAGCCTGTGGATGCTTTCAGAGCTACTGGGGATCTGCTGAGCTCCCCAGGGCAAACAGGATGCTCCTCAGAGCCATGTCTTCTTTTGTACAGAATTGGCTGTGCCTTGGTGGAGGGAGGAATCCGCTGAGTACAGACGATGAGCTGTAGGAGCTGGTCTAGGAATTCTAGCAAAGGACACAGCTGGAGAACTGGCTGCTTTTATTCCTCATGATGAGTTTGGAGCAGGTTTCTCAGAAATGCTGCATTGGGAAGCCAATGTTCAGGCTCCTAGGGGAGCCTAAGAAATTCCTTACACAGGACAGTTGTGGGGGGAGGGGCGATGAGGTCTCAAAGAGACTTGACCACTGATCTTTGCCTCTGGCCACCTGTGGAGTGTGGACATGTTCCATCCTCTCCTCTCCTCTCTCTCCTCCCCTCCCACCTCTCTCCTCTCCTCTTTTCCCTTCCTCTTTCTCATTTTTCTATCTTCCTTCCTTCCGTCCTACCTTCCTTCCTTCCTTCTCCTTTCTTTCCCCTTTGGGGCACTGGCGATTGAACCCAGTGCCTCATGATTACTAGGTCACTGCTCTATAACTTGAGCTATGTCCCCAGCCTTATTCTTTTTTTTTTTTAAAGACATACATATGTAATATTTTTTTCTCAGAATCTTTTCTCAACTGCTATTAATCAATAGCTACCATTTCCCGTTGCCTTTATACATAGTTACAATGTAATTTGTAATTATTTACTCCATCCATCTTTCTTTTCCCCATTTCCCCTTCCACTTATTCCCCTAAACAGTCTCATACTTAGAACTCTATTCTATGTTATATGTATGTATATCTATTTCATACATATTCATATCTATGAATGTGTGTATCTTTTAGGTTTAGCTCTACCTACAAGAAAAAGCACAAAGTACTTGGCTTTTTAACTTAGTCCCACCCTTTTTCATTGTTGGGTGTGTTTTTGAGACAGGGTCTCATTACCTTTTCCAAGATTGGCCTTGAATTCTCCATCCTCCTGCCTCCCTCCTTCCCAGGATCTAGGAATATAGATGTGGCCCAGGCCTGGCTGTTCCATCACTTTTGAAGACTCCTGCAGGATGGAGGATGCTCAACAGAGGAGGGATGGGATGTTTAGGCAGCATATAGGTTGGGCCAAGCACATCATCCCTCAATCCAGGAGGTCTGTCCTGACTACTCCAGGTTACAGACACAGAATCCAAAGCTTGAAGAGTTTATATAGCACACATACATGATCATGCCCTGCATGGCTTAGAGTTGGATGGCTGCAAGCAACAGAAACTCATTCATAAGGGTTCCAGAAAAAGCTGAGGAGGTAGGCATTTTAAGGACAAATTGGTGATGAGTTTGGGGCTTAGAAGGAACCAGAACTTGGAGAGGATCTGCTAGAAATGGCAGCAACATTGAGATTGAACTTTCACCCCACTCAAAATTTGCTATCATGGGAGTGTGGGATCCTGGGAAAGACAGTCCTGTCTAGGCTAGAGTAGTAGGGAAGAATGATCCCCAAGAGGGTGCAACTATCAAAGCAGAAGGAAGACATTGCACTGGTCAGTACACCACTGTCCATTGGTCATAGCAGGTGAGCAGCTCATCGAAAATCAAGCTACATCAGTGACCCACAGCCCATACCGGCTACCCCTGGCCTCCAGGAGCCTGGACTTCTACCACCCACACTCAGGGCTTCCTCTTTAGTGGCCCCTCAGTGTGGGCACTGCTTGGGAAAGGTCTGTGCGCTGCAGGAGAGGAAATCTCTGAAGAGGGCAGAGGAAGAGGAACTGAAAGAGACACAGCAACTATTTAAGAGCAAGAGAGTGCCATGGAGAAGTGGAGAGGGCCTGTGGCTTTCTCAACGTGGGAACATGACTGGAAAGCTTTGTGTGGGGGAGGAGCATAGGCAGAGATCAAACGTAGAGCAGGAGAGATGTAGAGAGAGATGTAGAAATTGCTGGAATGATCTTAGTAAAGAAAAAACAACAACAAAGCTGATGCTGGGTGGCTGCTCACGCCTATAATCCTCAGGAGGCTGAGATCTGAGGATCTCCTGGGCAGGAAAGTCTGTGAGACTCTTATCTCCAATAAACTCCTCAGAAAATTCTGGAAGTGGTGCTCAGGTGATAGAGAGCTAGCCTTGAGCAAAATAAACAAACAAACAAACAAATAAAAACAGGAGCTCAGGGTCAGGGCCCAGGCCCAGAGTTCAAACCCTAGGACTAATTAAAAAAAAAAGCCAAATGAAGGGTTGGTGTGTAACTCAGTAGTACAGAGTTTGTATAGCATGCTCAATGCTCAGGAAGGAAGGAAGGAAGGAAGGAAGGAAGAGAAAGAAAGAAAGAGAGGGAGAGAGAGGGGAAGGAAGGAAGGTAGGAAAGAAGGTAGGAAGGAAGGAAGGAAGGAAGGAAGGAAGGAAGGAAGGAAGGAAGGAAGGAAGGAAGGAAGGAAGGAAGAAAGGAGGAAAGGAAGGAGAGAGAAAGGAAGGGGAGGGAGGGAGGAAGGGAGAGAGAGAGAGAAAGAGAGAGAGAGAGAGAGAGAGAGAGAATGTAGATGGGATAGTATATAATTGCAAGTTCACAGTGGGCTGGGCGGTGGTGGCTCATGCCCATAATCCCAGCTACTCAGGAGTTGCAATCTGAGGATCATTGTTCAAAGCCAGCCCAGGAAGGAAAGTCTGTGAGATTTTTTTTTTTTTCATTTTTTATTCTCATCAGTCATGGGGCTTGAACTCAAGGCCTGGGTATTGTCCCTGAACTCTTGCTCAAGGCTAGCACTCTAACACTTTGAGCCACAGCTCTATTTCCAGCTTCTGAATGGTTAACTGGAGATGAAAGTCTCACAGGGACTTTTCTGCTTGGGCTGGCTTTGAACTGTGATCCTCAGATCTCAGCCTCTGGAGTAGCTGGAACTACAGGTGTGAGCCACCAGAGCCCAACTCCACAAGACCCTTATCTCCAGTTAATTACCAGAAAACCAGAAGTGGTGCTGTGGCTCAAAGTGGTAGAGCATTAGCCTTGAGCAAATGGAGCTCAGGGACAGCACCCAGGCCTTGAATTCAAACCCTATGACCACTACCAACTACAACAAAATTCATAATGGGAAGTTTGAATATAACTTTTGATGAGTTATGTAATTTTTTTTTCCTTATTGGGGATTGAACCTAGCGCCTTTTGCATGCTTGGCAGGCGCTGTACCACTGAGCTACATCCCTAGCCCTGGATTATATAATTTTCATCATTTCACAAGAGGAAGTGAATCTGCAACTCAGTAGAACTTTTCTCTTAAGTTATCAAATAAATCGGCTCTACAAGGATGTTAAGTAGCCAATGGGAAGACTTTGCACTGTCATTTTACTGAGCATGAGAAATACTGTGTTCAAGGCCATTAGCACGTGTGCGTGTAGGAGGATCTATCAGCTCCTCTCTGCCCACGCCTCACTTCCTCAGCACCCATGTGTTATAGAGTGTGGCCTGTTAGCTCTGAGATCAATCCTGCCCTCTTCTCTCAGACCCCTCTGTCCACCGACTTCCAGCTGGCTTGCACCAGTGCATCAACTAAGAGATGAGGAGATGGTGAGGGGAAATGGATGCTGAGATCTCTCTTCATCCCATCCTGCTTTGGGTGTCTTGTTTCTTCCCTGGCTTCCGCCAACCCTTTTCTTTGACAAACCCTTGTGGAACCAGATTTGCTGTGGCCCTCGGCTCCCTCTCACCTCTTCCCTCTGTCCCTTGAGCTGAGGGAGCTGGTGATTTCCTACATTGTCCACCAGAAGGTTCACATGATGCTCCTATTTGCCTTCTCAGCTCTTCTATTTCCTAAAACAACCCATTCCTGCATTCATTTCCCTCTGTTATCAATACGCAGGTGGCTTCTGTCTCCTGGATAGACTGCCTGATACGCTCCCTAACTGCCATGCAGCCTCAACTCACAGCCCCAGGAATGGGCTTCATCTCCCAGTTACCTATTTCCTTTCAGAGGCAGAGCCATCTGAAGTATCACTTCAGCAGGAAAGCTAGATGGGAATGAGATGGAAGAGTGAACCAAGAAGAACTTTCTGGGCAGGGGAAGAAGCCTTTGAAGGTTTGCCATTTGCAACAAGTATGGCAAGATCAGAGAACCACAAAGGTATTGTCTAGTTGGAAGAGAGGCTGTGTTTACTCAATGGACATGTTTTTAGCTCTTACCAAAGCCTACTGTCATGAAGGATAGATAGAAGAAGTGGGGGTGGGCGGTGGTCCAGGCTTGCCAGAAGCACCTTGGCATGGCTCTATCAAATTACTTGGGACTTTTAAGTTCTACAGCTACTCCCATCAGAATTGTCTGCTGTAGTCTCTGCTTGCAAATGCAATCATTCAACTTAAAGTCATGCTTTGGTTGAAAGCAGAGGACCTCAGGTTGCATAGCGTGACCAATCAGGATGCCAGAAAATGGTCAGAAGAGGCAGAGGTTTATCTGAACGCACTGGTATTTCTTTTCAAGTTGGAGAGGAAGACTCACTTGTGGAGCCGTGAAAGCAGGGCTGGCTTCCTGGGCCTGTGAGCTGGGCTGGGGCCTAGAGCCCTGCTTGAAAAGGACTCTTGGCTTGGTTTAGTAACTCAGTGTTGCCATCTTGAAATTCTTATTTTTTGTTCTAAAGGGTCCCAAGTT
The DNA here is from genome assembly GCF_019054845.1 of Dipodomys spectabilis. Lineage (NCBI taxonomy): Eukaryota > Metazoa > Chordata > Mammalia > Rodentia > Heteromyidae > Dipodomys > Dipodomys spectabilis. The sequence continues at coordinate 3,475,845 of NW_024870802.1, forward strand.
CTTACTCTGTTTTTGACTACATATAGTCTGTAGATGACCCTATAGGAATGGAGGTCAGGAGGCAGAAGCAAGGTGCCAGATGCTTTCTCTACTTTCTATGGATTTTCATCATTTGCACATGCATTTATTTCCTTTCATTCAGTCTTCACTAATTAGGAGTCACTGGATCATAGCAGCTCTTCTCTTCCACACTATGTGGTTGGGGAGGGGTGGGCACTCCCCAGGTATATCCTCTTCCATAAGAGTTACCACCAGAGGAGGGGATGTGGACAGAAGGGAACCCTACTGCATTTTTGGTGGGAGTGTAAACTTGTGCAACCACTCTGGAAAGCAGTATGGAGGTTCCTCAAAAGACTCTACATAGAGCTCCCCTATGACCCAGCAATCTCACTTTTGGGCATTTACCCGAATGATCAAAACAAGACCACACTAAAGCTACTAGCACAACTATGTTTATTGCAGCATTATTTACCATAGCTAAGATATGGAACCAATCCAGATGCCCCTCAGTAAATGAATGGATCAAGAAAATGTGGTAGATATACACAATGGAATTCTATGCCTCCATCAGAAAGAATGACATTGCCCCATTTGTTAGGAAATGGAAAGACTTGGAAAAAATTATATTAAGTGAACTAAGCCAAGCCCAAAGAAACATAGGTCTCATGGTTTCCCTTATTTGCAATAACTAGTATATGTCTGAGAAAAGCAGATAAAGGTCAGATAAGTTGATATTAGGCAAAATGAACTCCAAGATAAGGATTCAAATTTTTTTCTTTCTTCCTATTGTTTCTAACATATTTATAAGATATTTCTTTGTTGCTTTGTATGTCCCTCTCCCACGGTATAACCCCTGTTTTCACTGTACTTGATGTTGGTATAATTTGGGGAGGGGAAGGGAAAAAACAAAATTTTTAAATAGGGATACAGGTGGACCCATTGCAACAATGAGTTGTACAAGATGTTCTGTCAAAAAATGAACTTTACAACTTTGGCGCAGGGTAGGGATGGGAGAATGGGGGGCCGGAGGGCAGAGATAGGAAGGGATGGGAAGGGGGAAACAAAGGAGGAGGCAACAATGCTTGATAAGAAATGTACTCATTACCTGTTTATGTAATTGTAACCCCTCTGTACGATATTTTCACAATTAAAAAAAAAAGGGTTACCAGCAGGAAAGTCAGTACCAAAAGAATTGTTGATCATGGTCAAGAAAGAGTAGAAGTTGAAATCAGCTGCATAAAGTCCTTAATAAATGGTAAGGAGCAGCTGCTACACTTGTATAGCAAGTGCTTCAACACAGCATTTGATCAAAATGTTAAATAATAACAAGCACCTTTTGAATATCACAAAAACTTTTTGATGGGTTCAAATGCTTGTGTTTCACTGTAACTGTACCTAAAATACTTATACACTTAAAAAGTCCCTATTTGTTGAATTGTAATCCCTTTATAGAACTATTTAAAATGATAATAACATTAAAGTCCCTATTTGTTATGGACTTGAGTTATTGTTGAGACCATACAATAGATCATTTCCGATATTCAAAAACTTGTAGTGTCAGTATGTGCTTTGTAATTTCTGTAACAGAATCCAAGATGAGCCTTGTGACTCTTGAGTAGAGCTAAAACAAGATTGCACTCAACCACAGCATGTGGTTGAAATGTAAGGCAGATAGTGTCAGCCTGTGAAGTGACTATATTCCAGGATGAATCCTCTAGAGAAATCATTTTTTGTCTTTTCTGTATTTACTAATAAAGACATTAATACATTAATGTCAATAAATTACAATTTTAATTAAAAAAATAACAAGGGCCCCAAGTTCTTACTCTGTTTTTGGCTACATAGAGTCTGTTGCTGATCCTATATGAATGGATGTCCTTTGAAGATCTTCCATTTTAAAAAAAAGATAGAAATAAAACCAAGTATGAAGCTGAAACCACAGTACACAGCCCCTGGAGAAATCTGCCTTGGCGTAGGCTTTGGGGTCCCCTTGGCCTCCACAGTGGTCCTCAGCCTATGGTCTTGGGGTCCTGGGAGGGAGGTAGATGGGAGGTCAACTTGACCCCTCTCTGTGCTCCCTCACCTCTGACCTGTATCTTAACCAGGGAAGTCTACTTTGCTCTGAATTAGAATTTTTTTAAGGGTCCCATGACTCACATCATTTGGAAACCACTAGTTAGGCAAACCACAGCACACCGGGCTTTTTGTTGCAGGGAACTGTCTATATTTCAGAGGGCCCCTGGTGACCCGCTGACCTGGGGTGTCTCCACAGCCAGGTAATAATAATAGGCTGTGCGCTAATCTAAGGAGAGACTCTACTGTATTTGCAGAGAGCTTTGAAATGTTCTGGGAAAAAAAGCTGATGAGATGTGCGACGTATTATATTCACGGAGAGAACAACCCTCCCAACTCTTTATAAAAATGGATTAAGCCAGTTTCTAAGGCTGCAGGTTTGTGTGATCTTAATCCCACTCTTACTCCCAGCCTACCACCTTCCTCTTTGTTCCCGGGATATGTAGCTTCCGGGGGCCAGGGCTGGGCCACCTTTCCTGGCAGCCCTCCCCCTTCCAGCTCTCCCCTGGGGGAGAACTGGTCCTTATATCCATCCTATCAGGGCTCCCTGCTCTCCCCTCTCCCTTTTTGTAGTTACTGTTACATTCACAGGCGAGGATGAAATGGAGGGCAATCCAAACAAAATATGGTAATGATGCCATTGTGAATTCACCGACTCCAACTGCAGCAGCAGATGGCAAAACTTGTGGATCACAACCCCGGATGATAGTTGACAGAATATCATTCAGATAGAGTTCACCCAGACCCACATTGTTGTCAGTCCCTCTGAGCCAAAGTTAATTGAGAGAGGCTGGGAATGACCTCAGCTCTTTGCAAAGGGGTAATGTCTCCCAGTATCATCTACAGAAGGACCTGCAGTCCTAGGGCAGTGTTCACCACTGGAGACCTATTAATCACTGAGGAAGGGAAGAGGTGGCCATGCCTATCAGCTCCAGTGAGGTTCTTGAGTTGGCCTTCCTGCCTCAGGACTCCGGGGATCATGGGTAGAGAGAAATATAAAAGCTTCTCCAGAAGGTTGAGGGACCCCCAGCCAGCACTGGCTCCTTTTACTATTGATAAGTTCTTTTTTTTAAATTTGCTCTTCTTTGATTCTTTCTGTATCTTGCTCTACCATGTCTACCTGTGGCTAGTTAATTCCACTGGCTCCATGCCAGGCCCCCAGGTCATGTCATTATTGCCAGACCTACACGAGCCCAAGAGTTCATGTCTCTCCTTCACTGATCAACATGGCTGCTGTCAGAAACTGCACACAGCAAGTTCAACCACTGAAGATGAGCTCTAACTTTGTAGGGGTTGAGGAACTCCTATTTACTCACCAAGACTGACCTCATAGCTCCCCTCTCCTGGGGTCTGGTTGTGGGGCCTAAACTCTGGGCCTGGGTGCTGTCCCTCAGCTCTTCAGCTCAAGGCTAGCGCTCTACCACTTGAGCCACAGCACCACTTCTGGCTTTTTTTTTCTTTTTGCTTATGTGGTGCTGAGGAATCGAACCTAAGGCCTCAGGCATGCAAGGCAAGCGCTCTACCACTGAGCCACCTTCCCAGCCCCATGGAAGCATTCTTTAACATCCCCGGAAACTGTCAGTCTCTTCCTCTCCAGGGCTGGATATTCTTCATAATCATTAACACTTTTTTTTTTGCGTCTCTCATTTCTCTTTCCAGTTTAACAAAAGCTCACTAAATTGTTTATTGAATAAGGTAATAGTGAGGTAATAGTGCCCATGACCACATCTACAGACAAGGTATGCCTTCTTAGAATCGCCATGATCCATTTCTCCCACTTATGGTGCTAAAGGTGATACATACAGCTCTAGTTTCTCCTTGGTTTCTCTTGAGACCCCATGCATTGTGAGTTTCCTTTACACCTCCCTTCCTCAAGATCGGGCTCAGCATCTACCCTTGAACATTATGAACCAGGACATGATAAAGACACCTGCACATCCATGTTCATTACCGCACTATTCACACTAGCCAAGATTTGGAAACAGCCCAGACGCTCCACAATGGATAAGTGGGTCCAAAAACTGTGGGACCTTTACACAATGGAATTTTACGCAGCCATTAGAAAGAATAAAATAATGTCATTTGCAGGGAAATGGATGGAACTACAACATATCATGTTAGGAGAGGCCAGCCAAGCTCAGAGAGACAAATGGTGCATGTTCTAATATGTGGAAATTTGATCTAAAATACGCTGGGATATGATACGTTATACAGGATTCTAGAGACTCACACACAGTGAGACCAAAAGAGGGTACTCTTAGGAAAGAAAAGCAAAGTTGAAATGCCTAAGTGCCTCTTCATATTTATATAAATACATATTGAAATGAGCTTTAAGATATGGAAACGAGATCTCTTTTTCTTTTCTCTTTCTTCTTTTTTAGTTTTGGATGATTCTATCTTCTTTACCTTATGTATAATGTATTCAGCTGTACATCTTCGGAAGGCTGAGGGGAAGGTACAGAACTCAAGAGAAAAAGGGTGAACATGCAGCAGTGGAGCTCAGTGGACACTAGTGAAAGTGAACTGCACAACTCATGGATGAAGACAGGAGGAAGGGACTGGGAGAGAGCGAGGGAGCAGAAGATGCTGTTTGAAAGGAAGTGTACTCATTACCTGACTCAAGTAGTTGTAATCCCATTACCTCTATAATAACAATACAGTAAATTAATAAAAACATGATGGGACCAGGTCAGGTGTGCAAATATCTACCAGGACCCAGTGTCTTTTGCTGCTTTTCTGACTACCGATTTACCTGGAACTCTTGAGAACCTCAGCAAAGTGCACTCCACAGGGAAGGCTGTCTTCAAAAGGGAAATGGCTGGAGTCTAGGCCTGTTTCTTCCTCAAAATTCCTGGGTCTTTTTTTTTTTATTGTTGTTGTTGTGGGTTGTTGGTTGTGGGGCTTGAACTCAGGGCCTGGGCATTGTCCCTGAACCTCTCTGTGTTCAAGGCTAGTGCTCTACCACTTGAGCCACAATGCCACTTCCAGGTTTTGAGTAGAGATAATAGTCTCACTGGGCCTCACCTGCCCAGGCTGGCTTTGAACCGTGACCCTCAGATCTCAGCCTCCTGAGTCGCTAGGATCGCAGGTGCAAGCCACCAGCTTTTAGTTCCTTGGTTCTTGTACACATTTTCCTTTGTCACCCCAGCAATCAGCTTTGCATGCCAACAGGAATGAGAGGAGAAAGCTTCCCCTTGGCGGATAGTGAACAGCTGCTTCCCTGTCATATGCCCTTCAGGTAATTCTCCCGGGAATTGAAAGTCTTGCCCCAACAGGGCTTTTTGTGTTCACCATGTGCAATCACCCAAACACCTGGAGATGTCTGTAACTCCCTCCAGGACTTCATCTGAGACGAGTCTGGCCCCTGCCCTCACAGAACTACTGCTCCTGTGTCAGAGAACTCTGCTCACATGGAAGCTTCTGTTCTTCCTCCCTCCCTTCCACTGCAGTGTTGAGGCCTTTGCTCCCTGGAATATAAGGGGTGTGAAAAGATTGCTTGACCTACATGCCTAGTTAGGCTCTGTTGTCTTGGTAACCCTGCCATCAGGGCATCTCCTATAACTGACAGCAGGAGGCGGGGCTCTGATGTCAGGAATTGCCCTGGTCATCCCTACTCAATGCTCCAGCATTAAGTGAAGGAGAAGGCTGAAGGTCATTGGCATCCCTTTTCTGTGACTCACAATGGTTAATTAATTATACTTGGCCACACAGAGAACTGGTTGGACAGGTGTTCCCAGCACCACTGCCAGTTCTGGAGCTACAAGTAACCATGGGGAAGGGACTGGAGGGCTGGGCCAAGAGATCAAGAAGAGCCTGAAAGAAAGGAAAGACAGTTCCTCCACTTTCAGATGGAGGCTGTGCCTGGGAATGTTGTGATAAAAGATTACCCCAGACAGGAGTCATCTACAGCGACAACAACAACAGTTGTTGTGGGCTTTCCTCATGATTCAGCTGTCTAGACTGGGCTTAGCTGGAGGTTCTTCCAGTCTGCCTGACGTGTGCTGGTATATCAAGATGGCTACGTAGACTCCATCATCTGTGCCTGAGCCAGTAACTAGGCTCGGTGTCCAGCTCTGAGGAGATTCTAGGGAATGTACAGTGGTAGAACATGTACCTGAATGTCCACGGAAGCCTGGCTTTTGAGAACAGCTAAGTTACCCATGGAATGTGTGGGTTCCTGAGCTGGTGAATGTTGGGTCAAGCTGTGTTGCTGAGAAGTTTCTCAGGAGAAGTAGGGGATCCCTGAGGATGTTTAGATATGGCCTGGGTCCTCTGGGGCCTGCTCAGACAATAGAGACAGGAAGGCTACTGTGATCCAGTGGTTCTTGTCTTCCCAGGCACCAGAGGGAGTTTGGCCTCCTTCTGATAAGACAGACCCTGATTCCTATTCTTGCTTGCATTCTGGTTTAGCTTGTCTAACTTTTAAGGGATGAAGGGACGAGAATGGAGAGGAAGAAGAGAACAGGAAACTTAGATAGTGGCTTCAAGGAAGACTTGTTTCTTTATCTTTCTCTGTTTCTTGTGACCGCCTACCTTGGCTCATGTCCCCTTCCTTGAGTTCCTCTAACTTCTGGCTTCCATCCTTGCCTCTCATCCGCCTGCCTCTCACCTGCATGCTTCCCTCTCAGAAGGACCTTGTGATTATCCTGGGCTGTCCTAGGTAGTCTCCTCAAATCAGGATCCCTACTTTAATTATACCTGCAGAGTTCCTCTTAACTTGGAAGGTAGAATAGTCACTGGATGTGAACATTTTGGAGAGGCCATCCTTCTGTCTGCACAGCAACAAGAAAGCAAGATGGCTATCTCAGCACTGAAAAGCCAATCCTCCAGGGAGGATTGTGAGTAACACAGACACCCATAGGACCTTGAGAAGACCCAGGGTGAAGTTCTAAGCTGCAGGAACAACATTCAGATTAGCTGATATTCTCATCAGTGCCCATATATTTCCACAGACCTAAGGCTGCTGTGACCTGGGAGGATCCACGTGTGTTCAGGAGCCTGTTAGCTGGCTGATGCCCTCTTTCCAAGCTAGCTGCAATGAGGACAGAGGCCACTCTAAAGACCTCAGTGCCTCTGTGAGATTTGAGGCAGTCGCTGCATCTCTCTGGAATGCAGCCTGTCACTGAGGAGGGCAAGGTGGTATTACAAAGGTTTTTGTTACTTTTGATGAATACAAAACTCTAAGCCTCTGACTAGGGTCTCCTCTTTATAATTTCTTGAAGTGCCCTGCTCAGTAGGGTAGCCACTAGCCAGGATTTCAATCTAAGCATGTACTTCCTTGGTCATACTAGCTCTGTTACATGTGTTTGATTGCCATGCAGTGGTAATCAGTTGTGGCTCACAGTGCAAATTAGTTTGAGAACACGTTCTCACAAGAAGTTCCATTGATCAGTGCTGTCCTAATCCCAGTAGGTTGTGTTTGGCATACCCTCCTGGCTGTCCATCTTGTGAATATATGCGTCCTCTACCCCTCAGGTCCTGAGGTAACCATATCTGAAAGAGGTTACTTGCTGGGAGCTGTCCCAAAGAAATTGTCTGTTAGAGTTATAAGTAAACGTGTTGGGTGGTAACCATGCAAGTGGTTACAAATGAATGAACTGAAGTATAATAGACTCTATGGAGAGCGCAAATAGTCTAAGTTTTCAGAAAGACTAGGTTGAAATCCAACAAAATAAGCACCAGGAAATAGGTACATGAATGGGGGTGGGCAAGGGGCAAGGGGTAGATGAATGAAGGAGGGAAGGGGGCATGCAGTCAAGAATGCATTGTATAGACCACAGAATTGAGTAGGAGAAGGTGTGGGTTGAGGGGCGATGAGAATATCGAAGGGGTGACACCGATCAAGATGTATTCATAAACAGTTTTGCCATTTCGGCACCTCCTTTGTACAACTACTTAAAGGTGAAAAAAAGAGAGAGTTATATCAACAGAATATGAACAATGTGGTTCTTGTAATAGCACTCAGAACTCAGTGCCTGGGGAAAGGCCCTAATGGAAACTGAAGACAGGATGGAAAATGTCTTGTTTATTTTGGGGTAAATGCTCCTGGGTGTGAGGTAAGCTCCCATCATGCCAGCCTCTGCCTGGAGCTCTTATCTCCTTTAGAAAGGATATTTGATCTCTGCTCCTGTCCTCTGGGTGTCCTGTCCTGGGGGGGCAGGGGACGGTGTCTGTCCTGAGCAAAACGGTCCTGCTTTTCCTTCTCTTGCTTTGGAGACTTCACCGAGCCAGCTGTCAAGTGTCCAGAAACCAGAGCGTCATCTCCAAGCAGCTCTGAAGAAAGGGGAGGGGCCACCCCTCTCCTATGCACGGGTCACTCTGCCTCCTAGGAAGAGGCACAATGAAGCGTGTGCCAATTCTGAAAGCATTTCTCTAGGCACTGGGGAAAGTTCAGGCAGACTTTTCTTTCTCTATTGGGGGAACTTGAGAACCAGAGAACAGGTAAGACTGGTGGATTTGCCAGCCACAAACTTCATGCTCTCCAGCCGCCTTTTTCCAATCTGGATTGGTCAATGGGAAAAGGCTCCACCCCTACACTTCAGCCAATCAGCAAGTAAGATCTGCATATGCTCTGTCCTAGCCTGGCTGAGGCTTTTCTGGGTAGACACAGTACTGAAGGGCCTCAGTTTAGGTTCAAACCTTAGGCTGATCTTAGCCTACTGTGCCCAGGCCTCCCCTGGGCAAAGGTTTATGGTGTGTGGGCAGAGTTCCAGCCACTTCCGCCTCAAACTGAGCCCCATGGCCAGGAAGGCCCCTACAGAGCAGGAGAAGAATGGCGGAGTCTGACCTCTATTCTACAAACATGCCCTCCAGGGCTCTCAAAATTGTCCCTTTCCCTCCTGCAGGGATGATGAAAGTGAACTTGTCATTTTCCTGAATGGACATATTTTCCGGCTGACTCAGAGTCTTCTGGAGCTAGTGTTAATAGGAACCAAGTGAATGGCATCAGGAAGAGGAACAGAAGTATTCTGATTTCCCAAGGTGGAACTCCAAAGTACATTTCGAGCAGAAAAACCTACTTGCACAGTTCCTCCTGTCTTTAAAAAAAAAGAACAATAAAATCATAGCCATTGCAGTGTCATTCAAAGCAACAACAAAACAGCTCAAAGCCTCTGTTCTCATTCCTCAACTTGTGAATGCCTCAGCTCCAGAATGACAAGCTCTACATTTCCTATGGGCCAATGTGCTTTTCAATCCTAAAGCCAATAATGCAGGATTGGGGGAGAATGGGAGACTTACATATTAAGTCTACTTTCTCCTTCTCCTTGGTATGACCCCACACACCACATAAAGACAAGAACCAGGCCTCAAATTAGATGGTAAAGTCCAGTCCTAGTTGGGATGTTAAGGGTGGAGACTGTAATTCATTGCTTTTGAAGACAGGATGGGGAAAGGTAAGAGGAAAGAAGGTGGAGAGAGAGGAGAGAGAGGGAGGGAGGGAGGGGGGAAAGAAGGGGAGGAGAGGGGGATGGAGAGAGAGAAAGTAGGAGGGAAGGAAGGAAAGAAGAGGGTGGGAGGGAAGGAGGGAAGGAGAAGAAGGAGAAGAAGAAGGAGAAGAAGAAGAAGAAGAAGAAGAAGAAGAAGAAGAAGAAGAAGAAGAAGAAGAAGAAGAAGAAGAAGAAGAAGAAGAGAGAGAGAGAATTTCTCTTCTGTGACCTAGGCTGGTCTCAAAGTCCTAGGTTCAGATGATCCTCCTGCCTCAGCCTCCTGATGAGCTGGACTATAGGCCTGTCATGACATCTGACCTCCTGTGCATTGCTGTCCCAGAAAAAGATCAAAACTCAAAATTCAAAGCATGCTTTCTATGGAATACACATCTTTTTCACAGCACTCTAAATCGGAAAAGCTTGAAGTGGAGCCATCCTTAGGTGAGGTGTTATCAGGACTGTAGAAGCAGCATTCACCCCTCTTTCTTCAAGTGACCCATGGAATAGAAGCATACTTTCTAGAACAGATAGATGTGATACTTCCCAGAGCTCCATGCTTTGGCATTCCTCTAAAGTTGCTTCTCTGGACCTCCTCCCAACAGCCTAAACCACAGATCTGACCCAACTCCCCAATACACCACTGAGGAAACCAAGGTCCAGAAAGGGGAAGCACATTCACTGGAGAAGGGGAGGGTTCTCCAAGGTCACATGATATGGCTGGGCAGATGGGTCCAGAAACTGGGAAGTAAAATGAGATGAGAGGTAGCTGATGATGGAAATGCCTGTGAAAGAGCTGACCCTGAGATGACCTTGAGGGTTGTGTGTGGCTGGCGAAGGGCATAGCTCCAGGACATTGGAGACCCCCCCAGGTTCCCCACTGCTCCTTGCTGATCCTAACCAGCTCCTCTGATTTTGAGGCCATTCTTTAGCGTAAACCTTATGGGAATAAACAGATGGGTACAACTGACACCTTGGGCTGTGGAGCAAAAGGAACAAACACAAATGTCAATCACTTTAAAAGCCTCCCAAGCACCAGCTTAGAGCACAAATGCAAATCTTTGCATACCATTCCCACTTACATCCCAAATCCAAGACAGACATTGCTGATCAATTGTGGCACTTTTTTTCCTGCTGAGCCTAGATAGAGCCTCAAAATAATTTTCAACACAGTGCGACGGGTAGCCAGATCCATTAATTAAGAGCAGATCCTTCATAGAAAATCTATTGGCTCTTCGTACTTTGTGGTCAAGCTGATTTTCTATTCTCCCTTGGCACCACATCTACCTACTTCTATAGCCTTTACCTTAGAGGAGTAACCTGGAACTGAATTCCCCAGAATCCCTTTCCCTGTACAGCTCTAAGCAAGAGCCTACCAATGAGAGGCATTGCTGAGAATACCAGGAGATGGAGGGGAGGAGGAATAGCTGCTGCTCAGTGCTTGGGCAAAACTCAAGCTGGTGAGGATTATACAGAATTATATGGCTTTAGCCACAGCTGAAGCTCCAGGTCCTCTACACCTTCCAATTGGGCTCCTATATTCCATTCACTTCCAGCCTGCATTTTACTCCCCAGCTTTTCAATCATCTAAGTGTCTAGTTCCCTGTATCAGACCCTTCCTTCAAGGTGCCTGAACAGCTTCTTGACCAATTGTAATGGTTAGAGTGACATCCACTTGTTGGGGGAGGGAAGGCGCTTGGCTGCAAAATAAATATTCCCCACCTTGTCAAATGTGAAGGAGTTTCTCACTGCCTTTGTTTTCTGTGTTCCATTTACTTCTATATGGTGTGGACCAGGAAGGAAGCAGTGTGTGTGGTGGGGAGATTTCTTTTCTTTTTTTATTTATTTATTTATTTTTTAATTTAATTTTATTTTATTTGAGAACATACTGTACAGAGGGGTTACAATTACATGGGCAGGATAATGCATACATTTCTTACCAAGCATTGCAGCCTCCTCCTTTGTTTACCCTTCACCTCCCTTCCCAGCCTCCCCCCTCCCCCCCCCACATCGACATTGTAAAGCTGGTTTTGACATGACATTTTGTACTTCTCATTGTTGCAACAGGTCCACCTGAATCCTTAAACGACTTGTTTGTCCCCATCTCCTCCACATGTTATACTGACATCAAATATAGTGAAAGCGGGGGTTACACTGTGGGGGAGGGACATACAAAGCAACAAAGAAATAATCTTATAAATGCGTTAGAAACACATGCAGGAAAGAAACAAAAACATTAAAATACATATTTAAGGGTTCGTTTTCCTAACATCACATTATCTGACCTTTTCCGCTTGACTCATACCTATACTAGATATTGCAAATAAGGGAAACCATGGGACCTATGTTTCTTTGGGCCTGGCTTACTTCACTTAATATAATTTTTTCCAAGCCTTTCCATTTCCTAACAAATGGGGCAATGTCATTCTTTCTGATGGAGGCGTAGAATTCCATTGTGTATATATACCACATTTTCTTGATCCATTCATCTACTGAGGGGCATCTGGGTTGGTTCCATATCTTAGCTATGGTATGGTGGGGAGATTTCTAAAGAGTCCAAAGAATGGAACAAAGTCTGGAGCTGGGTGGCTCATTGTACAAAAAAACATATTGGTTCTTCTTATGGCTGTGGTGGTACTACTGAGTGGCCAGTCTCAGAGCTAGAAACCAGGCCTCTGACCTGAATTTATTTGCCTTCTTGGACTCCAGGGTCTCAGATAGGAGGATTCAAATGAGCCTTTAAGTGAATCAAAATGTATTCCATAAGAACTGAGGCAAGGCTCAGGAAAGGTGATGCTGGGTTTAAACCCCAGGATTAACAAGACAAAACAAAACACCCCAAATCTGTCCCAACCATAGGCTGACCACTTGACTGTGAGGTAGTAAACACCTGTCCACAGAGGGTGGCCAAGGTGAGCAGAGCCATGGATACGAGCTTTATAGGGGAAGCACCGTGGACCCTGTCTCAGAACAATATAAAAACCACATTGCCCTAATCCTGACTTTATAATGGAAACCCTGTCACTTCTCCCTCTGGTAACAGGCTACTCATCTTAAATCCTTGTTTCTGTTGTCAGTTGTTGGAAAACATGTCATGGAATTAAAATCAACAGTGCAGCTTTCTTATTGGAATGGTGCTCTGGTGTCTCTGGCCTTGGGGCTGTCTACTCTATCTGATCAGATTTGTAGCAGCAAGCCACTGGTTTGGAAGGGAAGGGACTTACTGCAAGGCAGTTTAAGGACTTCAGAATTACAGGCAGGCTGGAGAATGACACTTGGGTGCTGTGCTCTGGACAGTAGTATAAATGCCCCCAGGGTGGCTGTCAAACCTGGAGGCCTACTATGGTACTGGATGGTAACCTCTCTTCTGGTGCTACTGCCCTAGGAAGTGGCTGTGGCTGCCAGGGGGCACTGCCAAAGTGACTTCTTCACCCCCTATCATCTGCCTGGACCATCCAGAGACCAAATGCCATTTTCCCTGATTCCTGGGAGCCAGAGGATTTTCTATCATTGGGCTCTGATGCTTGGCTGTCACATGACCAATATCTATTGCAGATACCATCTTGCTGACATGGTTCTGAGCTCTCTTCTCTGTCAAATGCCCCAATACCCACTTTAGTAGGCTTTCTGTAGACTTAGGTCTTTGCCTTGCATTAGAAGATAAAGAATAAGCAGGGTGCTGATGGTTCACACCTGTAATTCTAACGACTCAGGAGGCTGAGATCTGAGGATTGAGTTTAGGCAGACAAATTTGAGTGACTTATGGAAACTCATAGAGGTTGCAGGCTTACTTTTCCCTTGGACCCAAACGTCCTGAAAAACTACTAACTCTTAGGACTGTATGCCCAGCTGACCACTCAGTATCTGATATTCCTGGACAAGCAAGCAAAGGGCAGCTACCCTGAGGGGCTCTCCAAGGGTAGAGAGGGAGAGACACAACCCAAGTGTCTGGATTAGATGTTAGATTAGATGTTACCCTGGCACTGTGGAAATCCATGAAGACTGAACAACAAATAGCAAGGACTAGTCATTCAGAGCTCACTTTAGAAAGGAATTGGCCACCGGCATTTGTGCTTGGCAAACACTCAAAGGCAGGCAGAGGAGTCAGGAAGCTTCCAGTGGAGAAAAGGGAGCCTCAGGTACGTCCTGACCAGTGGCTGTTGGACAGGGAGTTGTGGGTGGGCCATCTAGATCTGGGGACCCATGAGATTGGTTATGTGACCATATTTGGCACAATTGGAAGTAGTGACAAAAGTGAGGGGAACTGTCAGCTCTGGATCAAGTCGTGGCTATTCTGGGCCCATTGTTACAGACAATAGGTTGCTGAATGTTTTGGCTTCCTGGACGTTCACTAGAGGTGGCAAACTGGCCTCCTGTGAGTGGCTTCCTGGGTTGTTTATTGTAGATAAGAGTGTCTATTTATATATGCTCTGGCCCTTGTCTGTTGGGATGTTCCATTCCTCCAGACTCAATCCACATGGCAGCCCATTTTACAGGTGAAACAGCTGAGGCCCATAGAAATCAAACCATGGGCCTGAAAGTCCTCAGCTGGATTGAATATGTAAAGCCAGGCCTGCCTTATCTTATACCAAGCTTTCTTTCCCTCACTCCCAGTCCTCAACTCCTGCACTTTCTCCCTCCTTCCCCTCCCCCAGCCAAGAGACTAGCAACACGGTCCCCATGCACACATGGCACCCCACAGTATGATGGTAAGAATTTTTGAGGGGGGGCGGGGAGAAAGACTTCTGGGCCTGCCACCAGCACTAGGCTCTGACCTCAGGACTGCCCTGTGGGTCAGAAGGAGCCTTTGGGGTCATCCTGAGGATGGGGTCACCCACCCTCAGCTGCGGCCAGTGATCCTTACAGACCTAGATGAGAGGTCTGAATTAGCTGACGCAGGATTCTGCTCCGGTGTCATCCCCTTCCATTTATCAGCTGCCCTTGCAGGCCAGGAGCCCTCTGACCCTGTGACCTTCACCTCCAGCACCTGTAGGACGAGGATTGCTTACCTGTTGAGGTGAGTCCAGACTTCCTGTTCCCCCACTGGAGGGGTCCAGCTCCTTCTTCTAAGTCAGCCTGAGTCTTCTTCCTAGGAGTGAGCTGGGAAACGTGTGCAGCCCTCGGGAGGAAGTGGGGCGCGTCTGTCTGCAGGGGCCGGAAGTCACCAGGCTCAGGTGCAGAGTAGACAGCCGGGTAGCTTACTGGACCTGGGAAGACGCTGGTGGCAACTCCTACAGCGAGTATGCTCCCCTTCCCATACCATAGCTGCTGAAAGGGGCTTACGGGACTTTTCTGAAGCTCACAGCATGTAAGGGGCTCAGTGGAGATTGCTTTAGCTGGGAGTATAGGATCTGTTCTTATAGTGGCATGACTTCAGCGTCCTGGCCTCTGTTTCCCCATGTGTAAATGGGAGGAGTTGCACCTTGAAGATCAAGGAGAGGGTGGGGGTCAGATCCTCAGGCTGGGCCTGGCTGGGCTGCCTGCCCATCCCCCTCTGCTTCCAGGTGCCCCCTTCCCTTCAGCCTTCACCACGCTCAGGTGGTTTCAACTCGCAATGTAGCAGTCCGCTCTACTGCTTCAAAGACAAAACCCAGGAGGCAGGAGAGTCCCAAGATGGAGGCCAGCCTGGGCTATACAACATGACACCAGCTCTCAATCCCCAACACAACCCCAAGCCCTTCAGTTCCCCGTGGGACAACCCTTCGGCCCCAAATAAGGCCTCAGTGTTATTTGTGGCAGGAATCATCAACATGACTCTAGGGACAATACCCACTCCAAAGCCCCCAGACCCAGCGCCTGCCCCTTCCAGGCCAAGACCTCCCACTAGGCAGCAAACTGAAGCCCCAAGGGAAAGTGGCTTCTTAGTGTCCCTCTGTGTGTGTGTGTGTGTGTGTGTGTGTGTGTGTGTGTGTGTGTGTGTGTGTGTGTGTGTGTGTGTGTGTGTGTATCTTTCTATCTTCTGGCTGGCGCTGATTTGGAGGTAGATGCTCCCACCCAGCATTCCCAGGGAATGGGGCCATGGAGAAGTGGGGTTCATGGCCTTGGGGACAGACATGGACCCGTGTCTTCATGACACATTCTGCTGGCGTTTGTCCAGGGACCGTTCCCTCCTCCGTGTTCAGCTTGCAACCACGGAGTGATGGGCGTTTTATGGAGCAACCAAAATTCCACTCTTATTTTTGGAGGAAAAGACAGATTCAGGCCTTCGTATCAGTGACCCCATTTCAGTCTCGGCTGCCCTACTTTGTCCTAATGCAGCCCCAAATGAGAGGGTAGTGGGGAGGAAGGCTGAAGTTCTGTTTTATCATCTTGGGGGTGGGGAGCACGTGAGGCACGAGATGAGGAGTCAGGAGATGGCCCTTCTATTGTTAGCCCTGCAGTTGGCTTGCTGTGTGTGTTTGGGCAGGTCACTTCCCCTCTCTGAGCATCCGTTTTCTCATTTGCTATATAACCACATGCAGGATCTTCAAAGCTTTTTTTTCCCTTTCAGTTCTAAAGAGCCGGCGATTCTAACTGGGATGTGGGCTCTGGGTGAAGAAATCTAAGGCTTGGTTTCATTTCATAACCTGGGCCCCTCAGCACTTCCCAGTTGGGGCTGAGAACAGGACCAGTATTCACAGATGAAGCAAATGGGAGTTCCAAGGAGGTGGCCAGCAGCAGGGGCTGTCAGAAACTTCACCAAGAAGTGGAGGACAGGGCAGGATGTGGGCGGAGGAGGCTGTGATTGGGGCCTGGCATCTGATGTTTATTCAGACCTCAGCTCCAGCCTTTGAGAGCTCCAATGTCATTAGCTTCTGTTTTTGATCAATGAGCAACAGTGAAAGCAACAAATAAGAAGTCCATTTGCTGGCAATTCCAGTCGTTTGTGTCATTTAATTAGCATAATTGACCTGAACTGGAACTTTTCTCCTCTACCTGAATTTAAAAATACATCACTGCCTTCCCCTCCACCTGCTCAATTCATCTGAGAAATTTTCTTTTTTTTTAATGAGGTTTTAACTAAAGCTCAATATCAAAACACCATATAATACTTTTATCTCATTGAAGACATTTGATGCTTATTAAAATATTATTGCTTTAAGGCTTATTTTGATTTCTTCTTTTGCCCAAGAGTGTATGTAGATCTTCACCATTCAGATAATAACAAAGAAGCCTTAAATATTAAAAAAAAAATCACATGAAAGGTAATATGTTCCCCATTAGTCCCAGTATCATTTCCCCAGGATTACTGCTTTCCAAATATAGCATTAGTTTAAAAATAAAAGGCCGTTTACAGTAACGGGACACTCGGTATTACTTTGGAGCATATGAGTTCTGCAAGGGGCTGCTACAATGGCTTCATTAAGCAGGAGCTGCAGGGGAGAGGGCTGGCTTAAAAAAAATCCCAGCATGCCTCCTCAAAACTCCCTCCCCCCCTCCCCCCCCCCCCCCCCCCCCGACAGGCCACCTACCCTGACCCAAGGCCCGTGTCTAACAAGCTCTTAATTCCGCTTTCAGAACTGCTTTTTTCATGCATTGTTTCTTCCCGAGATGAAAACATTTTGGAAGCTGACAAGTAATCAATTGGGCGCCACCGGGGAAGAGCAGCGACAATCTGGAATTCAGCATTCCTCCGCTTGATGGGTGGTGGGGAGACAGTATGGCTGCCATCCATGCCAAAGGGATTGGTTGTCCTTCTGGGTCTGGGAGGTCTCTTTCATCCTGGAAGATCTAGGGGTAGCAGCCAGAGAAGATTTATATCAGTCAGGAAGCTCATGGGCCATGTGAACAAGCTTGGTTTATTTGACCTGGATAGGCAATCATTTTTTTTTAAACCTTCCTGAAATGCATTTGCAAATAGAGCCATCATGAACCTAGAACACAGACACTGTCACTCTGGTTGGCCTTCATGGGCTGGCTTGTGTTGAACACCCACCGGAAGCTGCCAGGCCATGGAAGGCCCCACAAGAGACTCAGGTTGCACATTTGCTATTTTGGTCCAACAATGCAGGCCCCTTCCGATTTCAGGAGCTGCTTCTGGGAGCTCTGGAGAGCCAGGCAGTGAGTGTCCAGTCTGGAGGGAAGGATAGTTACCTTAGTTTCAAATCCTCAACTGGATGCCGACCATAGCTGGTTGTCAGCGGGGAGGGGAAGATCAAGAGCCTGTATGGAGGAGACCGGGGAGTAATAAGAGCTGAGATTTATTGCCTCGAGATTCACATTCTCCCCAGAAGCAGGTGGCACTGGGCATTAGGTGGGGGTCCCCTTCAGCAGGCCTGCCTTGGGGATTTTTCTTGCCTAGAGTCACACCAGTTGGCCAGGGGTGGGGCGGCATCTGGTTCGGGGACACATCCCACTTGATTGTCAGAATTTGGCCTTTGTCGTCTGGCTGTGTTCAGCTCTGCTCCTTATGTTCTTGACTTCTTCAACTCCTGCTCCAATGATTGCTACCCAGTAGGCACCAGGTCCTTTGAATGGAGACAATCAACCCTATGGGTCATAGTCTTGTGAAAAGACCCCAGCAGGCCCAAGCCACTGCCTCAGCAGGAATGGGGGTAATTGCTCCCATTAACCAAGCACTTCTGGGTATCCAGGGTCCCATCCACAGGAGTTCTGGAGCTACCACTGGAATCCGGCAATCTCATCATGATTAACCTGCAGGGAAGGAGATTTGGAGTACAGAGAGGTTGTTACTTGTGGAGGCTCTCACAGCTAGCGAGCAAGGTGGTTGTCTAGCTTGTGTGTCTGAGCCTTGGCCTGAATGCTAGACCCTAGCTCTACCTCGAGATGGCTCATAATCCTGAGCTAACCACTGGCTCAAAGTCCCTGGGGGGAGGAGACAATAGAAGCTCCACTTGGCTCTTGGGCACAATGCTTGACTTGGAGTCTGGGCATTTTTCTAGGTTCACTCTTCTCTCCAGAGATAAAGATTCCCCTCCTGAATGCACACAGCCCTGGTATGTGCTGAGTCCCCTGCCCTCAGTGCGTGGATGACCCCAGGAGACACGCAGCAGCTCCAGGCAGCATTCCTGCCCTTTAGGGGCTCCTGTGTTTTAACTGGTTCAAGGGATGGGATAATTACAAAGGAATTTGCACCCCAGCCAGCACAGAGGCTTGGAGTTCCTCTCTGAGGCAGAGAGTGGGGAAAGCATGTGGCCAAAGTTATCCTGCAAGTTCAAGCAAGGGCAGAGTGAGACTTGAGCTTGGAGGTCTCCATACCTGTGGACTCTTACTCAGTCCTCAGCAGCCCTAGTGGCTGCCCTAGTAGCAAGGCAAAATGGTAGCCCGTCAGGGAATCAGGACTTGGGTGGAGGAGCAGAAATGGCTTCTAAGAGAGACACTGGCAAGCAGAGCAGAGGGGACATGGGTCAGGTGGCAAGTGGGGATGTGTGTGGAAAAGAATTCTGAGAGGGAACAAGAGCCACACTCAGTGAGCAATGTCTGTCAGGAGAGAAGGGGAGGGAGGTGGTGTGCTGATATGGCTGGCATGAAGGTCCCCCCTTTCACCAACTGACCACCTCTGTTGAGGGTGCGAAATGCTGCTATTTATTCCTTTGCTTTCCATGGATGTTTCATGTTTCCTGCTCATCCAGACTTACTTGGTGCCAACAGAGCTGTGCATCTGTTCCTTGGGACCATCCTCTGCCAAGGCTCAGGTGTGCGTCCTGTGCAGGGAAGTGGCAGAGTGGGGCCGGGACCTTGCAAAGTTCCAACATAGGTTCACAGAGGAGCTTCTGGTCTCTGCCATGTCAAATGGCTCCAATGGCCACCGAGGGGGCAGCCATGTATCTGCTGACTCTGCCATTCTGATCACCACCGGAGAGAGCCAACCTCTCCAGGCACCACGTGACCACACTGGCCATGGAAAACAGTGCAGGTAAGGGAAAGAGAACAATAGAGAAGTCTGAGCTTGTGAGTTCTCATCTAAGCACCGGCTTTGAAACTCCCTTGGAACCGATGTGGGTCAGTGCTGTCCTGGGTCCTTCTTCCTTCCCAGCCTCTGGCAGCCTGGCAGGCACGGAGGTCATGCAACCCTTAGGCAACTGTAGATGGAGCACAGGTGAGGGCAGAAATGCACAAGGTCCACTGGGCACAGGGAAAGCAGGAGCCCATGTCAAAATTCCACTTAGGCCTTCTCTAGCCAACCCTAGGGGCAAATGGAGGGCCCGAGCCAGCTGGTGACAGGACCTGTCTTGCCGGGTGAATGGATGTCCTTTTATAGATTTACGTGTTGTATCCTTTCCTCTGCTTGTGAGTGTAATCTGACCTAGCAGCATGCAAGACTTTGGGGGTTTTGAACTTTCCCTACATCAAATACACCCCCCTCCTCCACTAGGGAGAAACTCCAGCCACTCTGCTGCAGACTGGGCAGGCATTTGATTGTCTAGAACACATCAAACAGCCTAAGTCTGCCTTGTAAAAGTTTTACAAGAAAATCATTGAAGACCAGCCGGGCTATCCTTTTCCTCTCCTCCTCCTCCTCCTTCTCCTCCTCCTCCAATTTCCACCCTGAGCCGATATTCTCAATTCTCATACTTTGGCAGTAGCCAGTGAGAGCGCTGGGCCGGGCAGTGGGCAGCGGGCAGCAGCAGAAACCTCAGCACCTGGATCATTAGACTTTCAGGCCGTGGCTTGTGGGATCTAGTGATTTGGACATATTTTATTTAACCAGCTTAGTAAAAGGTAATATTCAGCAGCTGTGATCTATAGCAGAATTACAATTTTCAGGGTCAAGGAGGGATTTTGATATTAGGACGTTGGGCAGAATTGCTATGAAATCTCATGAGCTGTCTTTAAAAATAAATGAGAAAATAGGTTATCCAAGAGTCATTGTAAGGGAAAAATCAATAGGCAGTGTCTATTCACTTGGGCTATCAAAATCCTTGAAATTTGAACAAAAGTTTCACGTTTAGTGTACTGTAGGTTTTGAAATATCAGCGCTGGAGCTTGGCGGGTACTGATTTGTGGTGCTGTGCATTCAAACGAGGTGAGCTCTGGAAGCTGCTCCACTCCCTCCTAGAATCTGGGAGGATCTGGTGAGCAAATTAGACTATAAAAAGGGACTCCTGGTGAGGGTGAGCACTGAGTTACCCGTGACAAGGGTCTGCTACAAACACCTGAGAAGCAGGAAGTATCTGCGTATCTGTGCCAGTGGCCTCTCTCCCCCCCAAGGCTCCCTCTCAATGCAATCTAGTGCCCTTGCCTTTGAATGGAAATGAACAATAATTCAACATAAATCTAGTGGTCGAAGTTTGGCTGAAAGCTGGGTGCTGGTGGCTCACACTGCTAATCCTAGCTACTCTGAGGTTGACATCTGAGGATCAAAGTCCAAAGCCAGCTCAGCCAAGAAAGTCCGTCTTATTTCCAATTAACCACTGGAAAACTAGAGGTGGTGCCTTGAGCAAAAGAGCTCAGGGACAGCATCCAGACTCTGAGTTCAAGCCACATGACCCACACAAAAAAAGTTTGGCTGAGCAGTTTGCCCAGAATATCTCATTCAGTCAGTCATCCATCCATCCATCCATCCATCCATCCATCCATCCATCCATCCATCCATCCATCAATCCATCCATCCATCTCATTCATCTATTTTTTTTTCTTTACTTTTGGTTGGTCATGGGACTTGAACTGGGAACTGTCCCTGAGTATTTTTGCTCAAGGCTAGCACTCTACCACTTTGAGACACAACCACACTTCTGGTTTTCTGGTGGTTAATTGGAAATAAGAGTTTCATGGACTTTCCTGCCTGGGTTGGCTTTGAACTGTAATCCTCAGATCTCAGCCTCTTGAGTAGCTAGGATTACAGGTGTGAGCCACCAGATCTCAAACGTTTTAATTTATCTATTTATTCTACATCAATCATCTGAGTACCCACTGTGAGCCATGCTTAATTCTGAGCCTCAAATAATCAAGGAACATAGGTCTTCTAGCCCGCCTAGAACACACAGATTAGCAAGACATTAAAAAGTGAATAAATCCAGAAATAAACAGTTGAGAGTGTGTTGTGATAAAGAAAACAGTAGGCTGAGAAACGGTCACATGACCTCCATCAGGTTGGTGGGGAATCTAGACAAGGCTTTTCTGATGGTGTCCTTCACCCTGGACCCAAGGACAGACAAGGGTCAGTCAGGGAGAAGGCAGAGACAGTGTGAACCTCCCATGCAGAGGCTCTGAGTGGGGAAAGAGCTTGGGAATGTTGGGGAAAGAAAGGAGATACAAGAATGAGGACCAGACACTGAGAGAAGTGCTGGTCACTCAGGGCTGGGCAGCGTGGGCCATGGGTGGGGGGAGGGGAGGAGGCAGGAATTCTGCTTAGAAAATCTAAGGCAAGTTGAAGAATTTTGAACCAGAAGATCCTATGATCTCAAGTCATCACCCTAATTCCTAAGCAGAAGTGGGGACTTGGACTTAGGTGAGAATGGAGAAAATGGGGCAGGGGCAGGACTTCACATTGTTCTAGTTAGAAACCACAGAAGTCATCATTCCTTCTACACGGTCACTCGGTAAGAGATTGGGAGCACTAGGCACCTTCCCTCCCAACCCTTTTTTAAAGACAGCTTCTTGATATCTAGTACAGGTTGGCCTTGAACTCATGATTCTCCTACCTCAGCCTCCTGAGGGCTGGAGTTACAGGAGTGTGTTACTATGCCCAGCTAAACTAGGCACCTTTTTTTTAAATTCCCTGTTCTCTTCTCATTAGAATCTCTATAGACTCTATGCCTTCCTCCCTACCCATCATGGTAATGGGTTACTTATGAACCACCCAGTTACCTAGGGGCCCATGATTCCATATGGAGCCAAGTACTATGTACAGACTGAATAACACTTTATTTTGGATATCTCACTTTTCAAATTTCTGCGGACACTATTGTCCTAAATTCACTGAAGACCGTCTCGTTATAGCATTGCTCATAGTCTCTGTCAGTAGATTTTTGCAAGTTTTTCAAGTGTGTCTTTAATTTTTTTTTCAAGTTTGGCATTTGGTACAAGCCAAGCCAAGTAACCCAGACAGCCTTCCACCAGGCCTCTGTGGCCAGATTCTTAGGGCAGGTAAGGTGTAGCCAACTGCCCATTTCCCCTCAGTAGCCTTGGGGCAGGCAGAGATGTTGTTTTCTGCTTGTGTTACTGTCATGATCCTTCGTGATACATATGCCACTTAGTGTGAAAAATAGTAGGGATTCTTAGAATTGTTTTTCAATGTATAAAAGAATGAGTATTTGTTATTCTTCAGTGTTTGGGGATCACTCCTAGCATTTGGCAAGCACTCTACCACTACACTACTACATCCCTAGCACTTTTTTTTCAATTGAGGCAGTCTGGCTACGTAGTCCAGGCTGGCCTTGAACCTATGATCTCTGCCTCTCAAGCAGGGATTTTCTTTCTATTAGAGTATTTTCCCTCCATTTATTATAGTATTGACCTTCCATTAGTATTGTAAGCCCACAATCATAAGTAACCTGTACAGAAAAAAAAAAAATATCCTCAAACACCTACATGCCCCCTCCTCCCCCAACAATACTTGTCTGCTATGTTGCAGAACAATGCATTTTCTCATGCTGCCCGTGATTGGGACACTAAGGTCCTTGGTGGAGCTTCCCATGGGCTCTACCTTTCATATTTGTCTTTGGGTTGTGGGACATTTTCTCTTTATAGTGCCAGAGTTTCCTGCACTAGAGTAGATTAGCCAAGCTCACTGGCGAGGGAAGCAGAGGTCAAAGTCAGGTCTGCTACCACTCGGGTACCAGCTAAAGTGAAAGGAAAATGAACAAAACCATGTTCAAAAACAACCTTAGGGGACTGGGAGTAAAGCTCAATGGTACACTGCTTGCCTTGAATGCCTGAGGACCTGGGTTGGATTCCTGGTCTTGGAATAAGGTGTGGAAAACAACTGAGGTAGGAGGATCATTTGAGGACCAAGTGGGCCACATAGCATCCCATGTCACCATCATAATGATAATAATAATAAATGATGATAGTGATAATGATAATAATAACAAAACCATGTTCAAGTTTCACCATTTATGAAAGTGATGGTGTCTATATTTGAGCTGTGGCAGAATGCTAAAGCACCCATGAAGATGTATAATTACCTTTTCAAGTAAAGGGATGGAAACAAGATAAATAATTCAAATGCAAAAGATGAGAACAACACATATGGAATTAGGCATTTATTGAACTCAACCAATAATACAAGTTAGCCCAGGAAACAACTATCAAAATGTATTACTGTACGAATGACAGGTAGAACCACATTTCCAAGAAACCTAATGAAAAAAAATCTTGAAATAAATTATAGATTACAGCAAATAAATCAATTACAAACAAATAAACAACCACCCTGTGATTATTAGAAAACAAAACAAAACAAAACACCACCACCAAGAAAACAAAACAAGCTGTCAGGGTTCTGGGAAAAGCAGCACAGGGAGCTGGCGACCGTGGGCTTTGGAACTCCTATCTGAATAAAATGTATAATCAGCCGCATGGTAATGCAAACCAGTACCAGCCATTCTGCCTCCCTCCCCCCACCCTGGGTTTTGGAGCTTTTTCCTCTGTATCCCAAGACAGGCTCCCAGCCCTGCTCCTGACACCCCCTGCCTAAGTGATCCACATAATGTAATCGCAACATCATTAGGAACCATGAAAATTGTAATTCCTCTGGGAGGGAGTGCTATCGCGCACTTACAGGGCAGAGCGATTAATTAGCAGATCTCAGTTTAATGTGACTGTGTACTACATGAGTTCTAATCCCACGCTGGAGCAGCTCTTGGGCCTAATGAATCACCTCGAGGTAGCTGAGCTGGAGCCAGAAGATATCGTTTGAGATGCCATACCAGAGATAGGACAAAAACCGCCAGAACTTTCACACGAGAAGAGGATAGCACCGCCTACTGAGAAATTGTGGGGAAAATCAAATGAGAGAGCATCCGATGTTTTTTCTGACCTCCCAAATGACCTGGTACGTATGCGATTCCTTCGTGCACTCTGCTGGAGGTGCTCCGTCTAAGGCAATGCACTCACTAACCTGCTTCTCAAATGTTACTTAAAGTGACAGCACTTGAAAAAAGACAAACCAAGCTCTTTTGGGTGCCAATAGTGGGGCGTGAACTCTGGACCTCCTGTTTGTACTTCACTTTTTCTTTCAAGGAGGGTGCTATACCTCCAATTCCAGCTTCTTGCTGGCTAATTGGAGATAAGAGCCTCCTGGACTTTTCTTCCTCAGCCTCCTGAGTAGCTAGGATTATAAGTGTGAGTCATCAGTGCCCAGCAGGGTAACAGAATAACAGGTACTCTCTTTAGACTCATTTAACCCTTTGACAGTTACACCCTCAAAGGTTAAAAAAAAAAAACAACAAACACAACCCCCAAAAGGAAAAAAAAAATCATTGAGAGAAACCTCAGACAACTTCAGAGTGGGTCCTGTTCTCTTAGGACACACACTCCTGATTTTTGCTATTCCCAAGAGGGAGACTCCTCTCATTGCATCCTGGCTGGCACCCTCTTCCTTGGTGCTGGCACTTTGGATTGAGCTTCTATATGCTAGGCTGGGCCTGAACATCAAATGGGTGGATGGGAAGCCAAGGGCTGAGCTGTGCAAACTGCAAGGCTTCAGCTTTCGAAGTCTCCCTATTTCACCTCCTGCTTGGATTCGAAATGAAATCTCTCTGGGTGTGTAGCTTGCTGTTCTGTATCTTCTAGAGAGTTAGACTGGAGCTTCTGTTCCAGGTTGTAACAACCAGGGGTGACTGCAGGCAGAGCAGCGGTTAGACCTACATGAAGTAGCTGAACTTTCTCGGGATGCCAGTCCACCTGTCAGTTCTCCTTCTACTTAGTGGAGCATATTTAGTAGGCTAGCCTGGGTTACATAGTGAAACACTGTCTCCAAAAAGGGTGTGAGGGAGGCTATGACTCTGCAGGATTCACATCATGCACTATTTTCTAATTGCCTTTCATAAATTTGGTGTGAAGGTCAACACTACCAGGCCATCATGTCTGTGTCCCTTTTGAGCTCCACTAGAGTAAAAGGCTTGACTGGGGTCACCAGCTGGCTGGGAAAGGGAGTGGAAGGCCACACGACAAAAATTTCTAGCAGGTGGGAAGAGGCAACCTCCCTGTGCAGAGGGAAGAGGCTGCACTGGAGGACGAAGGTCTGGAGTCCCCTCCTAGTTCATCGCCAATTGACTGGACATCTTCAGCAAGTTACATTTCCTCTTGGAGCCCCATTTCCCCATCTGAAAATGGCTAATATGGGCCCTGCAGCCTGCAGAGCTCAAAGGCTCTGAATCTGAACTCCTCCAACATGACACACAAGCTGTTGCCAGGGTAGCCAGCTCCCGGCTGCAGGGGTAGGATACATGTTTGCTTCTTTCAATCCCTACTATACTCAGGGGGTGATGGGTCTCTGAGAGGCCAATGGAAGCCAGACTGCTGCTGTATTAGCTGTGACAACCAGCTTCTCTCTCTCCTGAGGCCAGGTACCCACTTTGACGTCAGTTTCTCAACTGTCTAGGGGAGGGGGGGGTCGAGGACAACAACCCCACTTCCAGATCTGGATCCTGATTCTGTTTCTCCTTTCCAGGTTGGGAGGTGGGCAGGGAAGAGAAGGAGAGACTGGCTTTTGAGAATGTCTCTTACTCCATTTCCTCCATGTACGGCTCACGGCTTTGTGGAGACAGCCACACTACTGTCATACGCCTCTTACCCACTAGCCAGCTTTTGTTCTTTTATGATATTTTGGGTTTCCAATTGTATTTTTAAGTTCAAACCTTTCTCATTTAACAACAGGCAAAAGGGAAAAAGAAAAGCCCTTTAAGTTGGTGCTGGTCCAAGCAGAACCTACTCCTGCCCTGCCCCTCCTCTGCCCAGTCTGAATGCAGGTCCAGCAGGAACACTGCTCTGGGTCTGTGGGGACTTTGCTGAGTAAGCCTTGGTGACGGGGTACTGATGCGGGGAAGAGCAGTGGGAGGTGGCAGCAGGAGGGACCTCTCATGGTTTCAGGGGGCCTGAGAGTGACTTGTGCCTGAGATCAGAAAGCAAGTTGGGAGTGAAAAACCTTTCTGACCTCCGCCCAGTGTGGCAAGACTCCCTGACTTCTAATCTATTTTCATCACTGCATGCCTTCGGGGCCTGGAATATAGTAGATGCTCAGTAAATATTCATGGGCCAAATGAATAAATCTGATTACACTTCTCCTCCTTCAAAAGGGGAAAGGTTTGATTATTTAGAGGTCTGGGGGACAATAATGAGCTCACTGGGGCCATCTGGTTCTCCCCCTCCCCCGGCTCCTCGGCCCTTTCTTTAGAAATGTGGCTAGAGTTGAGGAGGGGTGCGTGGGGTGAATACACAGACACGGAGTGACTGGATGATTGACACAGAGAGGTTCGGATGGTCACATGGTTACACTGTCCTTCTCCCTTCCCCCCGCCCCAGTGTAGGGTCTGGTTTAGAGTGTAGGACACCTTCCCCCCCTCCCCTGCACCGGTGGCTCCCATCTACAATCCTAGCTACTCAGGAGGATGAGATCTGAGGATCAAAGTTTGAAGCCAGCCCAGCAGCAAAGTCCTTGAAATGTGTATCTCCAATTAACCAGAAATGAATGGATGCAGCTGAAAACAGCTGACAGAGGAAAGTCATGTGCTGAAGTTCAGGACCAGTCCTGTCTTCTGCTTCTCCATCCTGATTTGTAGTAATCGCCATGGACCTGCCAGGGGATCCCTGACCCCTACTGCTCCCTGGCAGAGCCTTCTGTGTGGCCCTGATCAGGACACAGGCCTTGAAGCCCCAGGACCTGGTCAGGCACTGTAGAGGCCTGAGGAACAACGCTGTGTCCAGACCTGTCATTACCATTAGGCAGCAATGCAGAGAAACTTCCACAGAACTGACCTTTTTTCTTCTTTCTAAGTCCAATAATATGCTCCTACACAGGCAAGGTCTCTCCTCTCACAAACTCCACATGGGCTCCCAGGAAAGAGACAGACACTGTCACCCAAAGAAGTCTGTGGCCAGGAGAACTGAAGCTTCCTATGGAAGACTGAGCCTATGCCATAGCATTGAAGGTCAGAAGGTCAGAATCTTTAGAGATGCACAACTGAGACTCTCTCATGGGGCCAAGACCTTGACAACTTTTCCTAGGTTGAGCAGAGATGCAGATCAGGACAGGGGACAAACCAGCCACAGTTTTGTCATCATGAGGCTGGCAAGCTTCATTCCAGCAGTTACCCATCTGTGGAGGGCACTTGTCCACTGAATTTAGTAACAAGCCCTGTCCCTATAGTGAGGGTTTCTAGCCACCTTCTCACCTTTACTTTCTGATGGTACAGGAGAGTAAAAATTAACAGAAAAATGCAGTATGGTATGCTATTTAGTCAAATGCTGGGTATACAATGGCAGAACTGTCTAGAGAAAGGCTGGAGCCTGGAGAAGCTATATATGTTCATTTTCAAATCTGTGGGGCCTGACCAGAAAAAGTAAAACAAAACCAGGCCCCTTCTCCCCCATTTCTCTCTTAACTTATATACTTTTCTTGGCAAAATAAGTTAAAAATAAAAAAAGTTACAACAATGAAGCTGAGCTGGAGAATCCCCTCCCCTCCTCCCAGGCACTGTCCCCTCCTGAATATACCTGGGGAAGGCCTGGGGAGCGGGGAGGTGGCTGCACTGCTCAGCTTCTTCCATCCTGCCCCCAGGAAAAGCCCAGGCTCTCTGCGGGGCTGCACGGGCAGCCGATCAATACGGGCTGTGGAGCTATTATTCACGCCAAAGGGCCTTGTGTGGATGAAGGGAAGGAGGGCGCATGAGTTCACAGAATCACAGTCCTCTCACAGTCCGAGCTCTGCTTCCTGCCATTCCCCCCTCACTGGGATGCCTTGGGTATTTATGTAGCACATGTAACGAGGAGATTCAAAAGAGGAAGTGCTTTCCCCACAGCAGTCTGAAGCTGCAGACAGTGGTGCCCAACTTGGGCATGGGGCCCTGTCGTCCCCTTTGTGAGCTCCTCTTGATGAAGGGCGGTGATGGGCTCAGAGTGCTAGAGAGGAAGGCCTTCTTGTCCGCCCCTGCCCCTCTTTGCTTGTCCCTGGGATGAGTCCAGTACACTAACCATGTGGTCCTCCCTCCCCCTACATTCCCACCCCACCTGTCTGGCCACCTGACTAGTAAGCTGGCTTTGACCTGAAACCCCAAGAAGATGGTAGCCTTTCAGCACTGTGTCTCAACCTTCACTCGAGGTGAATGCTGTCCCTCACTCCATCACCTACTCCAGGATGCTCTGGCTCCTCACACTCCTGTACTGCCTAGACTTGGTTGCTTCAATATCTTCTCTGAGCTGTTCAGTCACCTGTTCCACTTAAAAAGAATGGCATCTAGTCTTTGAGTCAGATGACTGATCACATTATATGGACAGCCTCTGCTGGACAGATACCACGAGTCTGAACTCAATACACTCACAAGCAAGACTATTTCTTGGGCTCAGGTTTAAGTGAATGAGTTCCAACACAGGGGAAGGTCAAAGGTAAGGGTTGGTTTCTAGTCTCAAGTAGCAGCCTCAGCCAGGGTCACTGGGGGTCAGTGGGGACAGCTCACCACAAAGCCTTCCTTTCTTCTGCTGAGGTGAGGTTATCATCCAAGGGAGGTGAACTGTCACGTGAATAATCTGGGCTGGATGGAAATGGAGCCTTGAAGCCCTCCAGACCATGGCCTGTCCACAAGTCCATGTCTATAGTGACCAATGAGGCCTGAAACCAGCCTTTGCCTGGCTTATACCTGCAGGGCTGGACCACTGGCGTCTGCAGGACCACCCGTCCTGGGAGAGTGGCCCTAGGGTCTGCTCCTCTGAGCAAGGAACCCATCTGTCTCCTTCCCCTACACCCATGGTGGAGCTACCTGATGGGTTTGGTACCTTTGGGGATGGGAGGGTGGGATGGCTGCAGTGTTCTCCCTGGGCCTGGCTGCACCCGTAACATCCCAGCCCTGAAGTGCCACAGACCAGACCTCTGAGGGAAGCTTCCTCGGACACGTAAACGAATCCAGCAAACCAGTGAGCAGGTGAACACAGCAGATATGGCTGAAGTGTGCCCCTGACTTCCCATTTAGGCTGGTCACGAGGCTTTGTCCTCGCTGGCCCTTCAAGTTGCAGCCCATGGAAAAGCGGATCAATTCTCCAATGGCAAGTCCCGGAAAGGCAAAAAGGGTGGAAGGTCAATCCCCACACAGCGCTTCCTGTTGCCCATTAGGGAAGCTGTGTTGGTAATGAGCTGCCCAGGGGCACCCAAGACACCCCACGACACCCTCCCCTAACCAGTCCTCCGGACACACAGGTTTCCCTTTATGACTCTCTCTGTAGGCAGACCACAGTCTTCCAACCACACACTCGGCTGAAGGGGAAGGCAAGTGGCCGGCAGCCTGGGGACTCACAGCAGCTCCTTTGAAACCAGCACTAGCCACAACGAGCCAGCCGTCTTTGGAGTCATCCCTTCCTGCACACATTCCTCCTGGGAAAGCCACCTCCACTCCCCAGGCAGAGTGCCCCACGAGGCCAGGAGTTCAAACCAAAGCGACAAGGAAATCATCACTTGTACTTAATTCTCAGCTACGTAGACAAACGGTGATAAATATTTATGGTGGGAAATTTCATAATTAAACACACACACACACACACACAACATTCAGCTCTAAAATTCCAGCTAACTCCACAAAGAATGCCTGCTGAACAGGTTGCAAATTAAGAACAATTATTTTTCTCCTCTGCATTTAAATATAACTTACAGCTAAAGTCATTTAAAGGGGTTAACATCAACCTTAATTAAATATTAAAGTGTGCCTGTACCTGCTGCTATTGTTGCCCCTTCGAATAAGATATAACCTATTTTTGACAAGTTTTCATCTTTCTCTGTGCAAGACACTACATGAAACCAAATCAGTGGCAAAAAGGAGAGTAATGAATAATCTATTTCATATTCCAACAGTACCCAGAGCTCGGAGTGGAAAAAATATTCAGTCAGACGACGGCAAGAGTCTGCTGAGGTACCACATGACACAGCTAATGTTTAAATAATAATAATAAAAAAAGCGATAAACAAATCATTAGCTCTTAACAGTTGTTTAATGCAATTTGTTAATGAACGTAATGGTGGGGACTAATAATGAAAGAAAATAAAAACGTCTAAACAGGCGCCAAGTTGCTGGCGATGCGCAATTATTTCCTTGTCAAGTTTTTATGATTTAATGAGCCCCTCTGGGACTGACGGCTGTCAGTCAGTCGTGACTTTTTGACACCATTACAACTTCAAATACAGCAGCAGGCAGGCTGTTTTCCTCGGATTTGAAATACTGAAATGATCTGACAGTTTTAAAGAAAAGATGTGCAAAAAAAAAAAAAAAAAAGGAGAAAGAGAGGAAGAGAGAGACAGTGGCTTTTTCTCCCTCCTCCCTTTCTTTCTTTCTCTCCCTCCCCTCTTCGATGGGTTGATAATCTCTGGATGCTGTTTGGTAATGAAAACCCAATCACTGAGGTCATTATCTGATGAGGTTTTTGGAACAGGCAGGCTTTTTTCCCCTCTTTATTTCTTTACTTAATGATAACTCTCAATGGGCCTGCCCCGCATGGGACGGCCAGAGCTGCACAATTTTGTTCACTATTAATTTCAGCCTTTGAAGCTCAGGGCTCAGAAGCAGTAGCAAAGCAAACCCCCCACCAAGCTGGTTCCAAAATAAGACAATCCAGCCTGCCTGAAACAGAATAGCAAATGGCCTCCCGGCTCAGGCCCGGCAGCTGACGTCAAGCCCACTGCATTTGCAGTCATTCCCCTTCAACGTGGAGCATTTAAAACTCTTTACAACTTCAGAGACTTTAATTGAATTGCTTTTGATTCTGGAGCAGGGTACCATCCGCTTTATTTATTCTGTTAGGGAAACTGTTTAGTCTGCATGAATTTTATATGTGGAGGGGTTCCTTCTCTTCTTCCTCTTCCATGTCTTCATCTTCACCCCCTCCCCTCCCCCACCCTTCCAGCAAACAACTTCTTCCTCCTCTTTCTCCTCCTCCTCTTCCTCTTCTTCCTCCTCTTCTCCTTCCCCCTCCCCCTTCTCCCTCCCTCCCTTCCTCCTCTTCCTCCTCCTCCTCTTCTCCTCCTCCTCCTCCTCCTCGTCCTTCTGAACTTCTTGTTCTTCAAACAAAACCTCCCAATTTTAGGCTTATCCAACAATAATGGAAGTCTACATATTACCTAGAACCTTTCACAGATCTATGACCTGCTTCAAGTTTGTAGACTCTCTTCCTTCCCCAGTAGGAGAGTAGAAGGATGAGGAGAGTAGAAGGATGAGCCATTTGGCTTCCTCCAGGGCTTGCTTGAGTCCTGCCCGTGGCATCCAGGAGGGACCCTCAGACCAGCATCCTGGTCTGGTCTAGGTGGTAGCTCTCTGGGGATGTTGATGTTCCAATTCTTACTCCCAAGCAGGGGTTGAGCTGGGGCAAAATTGTAGGTTTGATGAACTGGTGAAGACATAAAGTTGGCAGAACAAGCCACTGGAGAGGTGAGCAATGAACATCCCTTCTTTCTCATTCCATGGCTTCAGCATGGACACAGATCTTAGCAGAATATTGAGAAGCCAGGAAGCATTGGTAATTAGATCATCCTTGGGAAGACTGCTGAGAGGTAGATGGGAGGCATGAGGCCCTAAGCTAGGGTCAACAATTGTGCAGGAAGCCTCCAGAGGGGTTGGCATACTTTGGGACTATTTGTGTCCCAGATGGAGAAGGGGATTGTTTGCTTGCTTGTTTTTGGTTTTGTTTTTGATGGTGTCTGTGTTTAGCACATCCAGAATTCCATTGTCAGAATAAAAGGTTCTTGCAGCCGTGGGTTCCTTGCGCTGACAGGAAAATTAGCACAGCTGCTCTGCTTCGCTCCACCAAAATCCCATACCATCCTTCTGACATAAAGGCTGTGGTTTTATTTACACAATACTAAATGATTTAGCTGAACACAAGTAAGCTCTGGCCTGTTTCTATAGGTCTGATTTCTCCAGTGGATTGTGCATTTTACATTCCCTCTCATACCTCTTCTGGAAAGGAGGGAAAAAATGAAGTACTGCATTGGTGGTTGGTTGGCATTTGTTTTATGAAGGGAACAGGTTTGCTTTTCAAGAATTCAAACCTTCCAATCATATTCAAAAGACAGTACAGAACCCATAAGTGCACATGAAGTCTTAAGAAAAACATATTTTACTTTATGACTCGGAGGAAAATGACCTCAGCTTGGGCAGCTTCTAAACTGGATCACAATGAACTCATTTTGAACGTGATTCCCAGTAATCTCAGAAAGAATGAAAGAAAAATCACGAAGCACATTAGAGGTTGAATACACAGTGAATTCAGGAATCCATTTGTTTGCGGGGGGCGGGGGGGTGGAAACAAAATAAACCCACTCTGTGTAACCCTCTGCTGGAATCTGCTGGAATGCCCTATTCTTTGAGAAGTTGGTGGACATTTTTTTCCCCCCAGAAAGTTGATTTCTAGTGGACCATCTTATTGGACTCTCACCTATTCATGAGGACAGTGGAAATTTCTCATTGATGGAGTCATGTTCTTGCTCTTACTGAAATATTCATGTTCTCTTTACATACTGGGATGGATGTGGAGAGGACCTCGTCAGACCTTCTCCATGTATGAGGGCTGCTTTTGGCAGAGCAAATATTCCAAGTGAAAGGATACAGAGATGCTTACATAGGTCAGGGATGATGAGGTCACATTTAAAATACTGAGCCAGGGCTCCCATTACCAGTAAAATTCTGAGGAGTATGGGGATTGGGGAAAGCAAGAAAATGTTTCTTGGAGCCGGTAACCAAAATTGTGAAAAAGTGGGCATGGGTGCAGGTTCAGCAAAAATATTCTTGGGTTAAAAACAATTACGCAATAGAAAAACATGGAAAGTGCTAAGTCAATTTCCTGTACAAGTGACATTAAATACTCTCCTTAGCAACAAAAGCACGTGGGCAGGTTGACTATATTCACTGTGCTGAGAAGGGCCAGGGCTGGCCGTGCGTGCTACTGGCTCTGGTCCCTGGTTGTCTATGCATTTCCACCCTTGGACATCACAGAAGGACATTTTGGTGATGAGAGGTATGTGACAACAGATGTGAGTGACTCATCATACCCTCTCCCAAACCCTGACCCCTGACATGGCCGCAGGGTAAGAAAGAATGTTACCAATGCTATTTTGGACTGTAGATGAAATTACCAAAAGGCAAACATTTACCTTCACCTATTTAAAAAAAAACCAACAACAACGAAGGAAACCAACCCACATGCAAACAGGAATAGAAAATATTTTTACACTCTTTGCACTTTAGCTGAACAGTGGGGGAAGGAGAGAAGGGGTCACCCAGGGCCTGTCAGTGCCGAAGAATGATTCATGTGACCATTTTGTCTTAATTACTCAGAACAAGCGGCGGTTGCTGTTTATCAAGGGAGAGCAGATACATCAGTGTCTTCTGACAAAAAAAGTGATGGCCGTCAGGATGGTGATGACCACGATGATCCCGAGGATGACAAGCAGGATGCGGTTCTGGATGATTCTGGGAGAGAGAGAAGAGAGACACATGCACATAGATAAACGGAGGTCATTCTGACAAAGATCATCCAAGGCCAAGTTGACGAATGAAACCACAGCCAGCCAGGTGGGGGGAAGCCCAGTGTGTGTGTGTGTGTGTGTGTGTGTGTGTGTGTGTGTGTGTGTGTGTGTGTGTGTGTGTGTGTGTGTGTGTGTGTGTGTGTGTGTGTGTGTGTGTGTGTGTGTGTGTGTGTGTGTGTGTGTGTGTGTGTGACAGAGAGAGACAGAGCAAGAGACAGAGACATACAGATAGAGAAGAGTGCGTGTACGTGCGCGTGCGCACACACACACACACACAGAATCAGGCAGCTTCTTTCTGGCTGTAGGAACAGCTCTATAGTGCTTGTCATGCTGTACTCAGACGAATCAATGGCTTTCCCGGCTCTAGTACCATGTAGTCCCTTTAAGTGATCAAGGGCCTCATGTGAACTTCTCTTTTTAATTTAAAATGTGAGACAAGCCTGATTTTTTTCTCTTTTTTTTTTTTTGCCAGTGTTTCCTGTGAAAGTGAGGCTCCAAGGAAACATATGTCAGTAAGGAACTTACCTATATAAAAATACCTGGGGAAAAGTAAAAGAGAGACTTAGCAAGAGGAGGGCAGGATTAAGAAGCAAGTGTCAAGCTTCCAGCCTCAGCTGCGAAGCTGTCACCTGTCACTGGGGCTCACGCGCCATCCCTCCATCGGGCCAGGAGCTGCATATTGGGGCAAGATGGAAATGAGAAACCAAGTCCTCAGGGTGCCTGGCGTGGGTTGGGAGGTGGGCCCACAGCTTCAGGCATGCTCAGCACCTCGGTGTGGCCCTGCTGAAGGCGACCTCAGAGGAGAACAGAGGAGAAATGCGCTCCAGATGCCTGCAGAGAGCTTCCGATGAAGTTGTTTCATAATTTGTTACCTCATTCGGAGAAAGGAGGTCGCACATCAGAATGCTTTGTTGAGACTTTCAAAGGAAGCCTAGGTCACCAGCCTCGCCCACGCTCGCTTGCTCGCTCACTCGCTTGCTCCCTTTCAGAGCACACAGAAATAGAACCTAGAAGTGGCTGGCTGGCTGGCCGTCTCGCCGGCTGCCCCCTGGCTTAAACACCCCCCACTTTGCATCCCACCATTCTGCAGATGCAGGTAGGAGGAGGTCTCTGCACGGCTCTGGACGTGGGATGTGGGGTCTTCCGCAGGGAGGAGCCAGGGGGGACGAAGCTAGCATCCAACTGAGCGGGGACCTGCTACTCCTTTGTATCTCACAAAGCGACCTGCACAGGTATTTGGGGCGGTTTCTAAAGCATCTGGGTATCTGTTTCTTGGAAGGAGGATGACATCAGGCAGTAGTTTGGCTGTAGACCTCCTCATCCACCCTCCCTTCTACCCCTACACAGATGGATGGAAGCTGTCACATCAGAGCAGCTCACTCCTCGGTGGCCCCTAACAGGACCAACTCCCTCTCCTCCTGACAGGTTACAAAATGATCGCATTTGCTGACACATCTTCCGCAAAACTGCCTGAGTACCCGTGTCCACTTTCCTTGCAGGAGATGAATGGTCTACTTGGTCCTCATTTATCACTCAGGGCTTGGCTAAGATCTGTCTCGTTTATTTCTTCCTTTTCCAACTAAAAAGTCCGTGCCTGTCATTAATTCTTCTGCCATGACAACTAATTCAGACTTAACAGGCCATAATTAGTCAGGAGGCAGAACCCCCCCCCCCCCAACAAAAAAAGTAAAGTGAATAAAAAAACAAGACTTTCAAGACTTATTAAATAAGGGTAATGGTAGACACTGGTTGGTGCTACTTGGTGGGTCCATTTAAAACTCAAATTGATTTTTTTTCCCTTTGTCTACCTCCCCCCTTCCACCCCCAAGCCAAGCCACGCCACAGTCAAAAAAACAACAACAACTCTGTTTACCATAGTTACCTACACGAGACTTGCAAAGGCTATCCGCATAATGGAAACATGGTTGTAAAACACATTAAAAGCCTGGAAACAGCTGGGCGCTGGTGGCTCATGCCTGTAATCCTAGCTACTCAGGAGGCTGAGATCTGGGGATTGTGATTCAAAGCTAGCCTGGGAAGAAAAATCTGTGAGACTCTTATCTCCAATAAACCACTAGAAGACCAGAAGTAGCACTGTGGCTCAAGCGGTAGAGCTCTCGCCTTGAGCTGAAGAGCTGAGGGACAGTGCCCAGGCCCAGAGTTCAAGCCCCACAGTTGACAAAACAAAAACAAAAACAAAAACCCACCCCAAAACAACAACAAAGCCTGGAAACATTGTTAAAGTTCGGTCTTATGTGATCTGTGGTAGGATGTCTAGGATGTCTCTTGTATAGCCTGGGTGGCGACTATTGCATGTGTGAGCTGAGGACCCCAAGGCATGCATGATGTTCATGTAGGATAAACCATGGATGGTACTGAGGCCTGGCTGGAAAAGTGTTAGGCACCCCTATATCCTCAGCTCTTCCTGGCTTTCCTAGCTGGGCTCCCTACTCTCAGTACACCCAGAGTCCACTGGCTTTCCTGTCACCACCCCTCTGCGGCTTCAGTGGAACTACCTGTGAGGCCCACGTGGAAGCCACCTCAGAAGGCCTGACACCACCAGGGGTGCTCAGGGAGTCCAGAGAGAAAGTCCAAAGAAGGAGGGCCACCCAGCCTGGCCCCCAGTAACTTGTCATGACTCCATTCAAGAGAGAATGGAGAAGAAATCTGGGCAGATTCATGTGCAGAAACACGTCAAGAGGTCTGCATGGAAAAGGCTGGAGCTGAAAGCTGAGCACATCCCTCACAGACACAGACACAGACGTGCTCCGCAGGGCTTTCCAGAGCCCCCCGAGCCCTAGTGTCTCCTCCCAGGGGCTGAGAGCAGGCCCGGTCCCCCAGGACTGGAAGTGTGTGCTGCCGGAGGAGGTTGGCAGGAAAAGGGAATTTGCTTCCAAGGGCTACCCAGTATTGGGAACTAAGGGAACAGAAGGGCAGAAAGAATTGGAACAGAGGTTGCTAAGTCTGCAGTTACAACCCTGTGGTTGTTGAGTAAGTTTGGCTGGTGAGGACATCAACCCAATTTAGGACCTCAGAGGAGATGGGCAAACACAGGCTCTCTAAGGAATAGAAAAGAGAGTCACCAGGGCACTTGAATGGACAGGACTGAGCCAGCTGGGAGGGGAAAGCAGGCTGGCAGTGGCCGGCCCCATCTGTGAAGAGGCCTGGAATACAGTCAACCAAGCCGCTGCTGGCCTGTGTTGCTCTGGGCAAAGCAGAAAGGATCTCAGGAAAGAGAATCGGAAAAGCAAGCCAGGCCGAGAGGCTCTTGCTAGCTAGCAAGCCAGAGAAGGAACTTTTGGGGTAGCCCAAAGTTAAGTTGCTCCTAACTCTAGGCCAGGAAGGGGCCTAGATGTTCAGCTAGGTCTGCAGCAAGCAGTCTTAATCTCCCTTTTGAAAATGCAAAGTGTGTTTACCCAGTAAATAATTTAAGAAAGAGTATACACTTGAAAGAAGACGTCCATTGAAACAGCCAGGCTAAATTGCCTCCAGGCAGAAACTTGTGCATTTGCATGCTGCATTCTATTAAGTGAGCACACTGTGGCTTTAAAAGAATGCAGAGCCAAATTAAAAGGAATGTAGGCCCGAAACATCAAAAATTCTCCCAAGTTTACATTATGAATCACAGTGCTGTTGATATAAGATGAATTAACCATTTACTTTGAGGCTGAACTCACAAAGTACTATTGAAAGTACTGATCCCCGAGTGGAACCCAGGGAGCGGTTAATCTCGCCATTGCCAGTCTCCTCCCCTTCTGGAAACATGCTCCTGCGTGTGGCAGCTGGAATCATAGAAGGCTGGTTCAAGCGAGGGAGGCAGCCCGCGCCACCTGACATGGTTTTCCATTCCTGCTGGAGGATTCCACGGCCCCCAATACCGGTTCTCTTCAACTTCTTGCACACGCTGAGTTGACTTTGAGGTTAGGGTGGCCGGGGGGCCTGCTTTGGCAGATGAAGTGTGGGTGAAAGTGCTCAGGGTCACTCCCATGCAGTGACTTGCCCGGCTCCAGCCTCCTGCTGGGTCTTCCCTGCTGTTCTGATCAGGAGGGCTTCAGCGCACTGAGTGTCGTTAGAGGCTGGTGAGACTCTAACTGAATCCTAGTCATCGCCTGTAGAGCCTGTCCCTGCGCTCACCTGCTCTCACAGTAAGATGGGGGCTGCTTGTTACCACACATGACCTAAATTATCCCGACTTACACAACTGCCCCTCTCGACAGGCAAGAGGGCACATATGATCAAACAAGATGGACAGAGCTAATGCATCCCAGAAGCCAAGATATGAAGAGCGCAGAAACTTCTTTCTTGACGGATGAAAAGCAGGGTACCTTTTCTATCTGCTTGGTCATAATTCTTCTCACACAGGAGCTTTTTCAGCTGAGACCAATGACACTGTGCCCCGATGAACCACAGGATCCGGCTGAGGTGCCAGATACCCCGTGAGGCCCTTGCTTCCTGTGTGAAGTATGTATTGTGTTGGCCGCATTCACCTCTCAGTTCCAAACATCTGATGCCACTTAGAGCGGTGAGCTAGATAAAGACGGTCTCCACCCCTAGCCACCATGACTGGATCCTGAGCAGCCTTTGCGACTTATGCTGAGCCAACAGAGAGACTCTCCACCTTTGCAGGACTGTTTGGAATGTGGATGCTAAGCCCAGATCTGCTGCCATTTCATCTCCCTGAGGGAAGTCAGCCTGAGCCAAAGAGCTGGCCAGCAGAGAGCGGAGAAATGGAACCTAGGTCTCTGAAGACATGGTGAACAACTTTCGCCGCCGCCTCCTCCTCCTCCTTCTGTTCTTTTCTTTCTTTTTCTTCTTTTGGCAAAATTGGGATTTGAACTCAGGGCTCATACTTGCTATGGGGGCACTTTCTATCACTTGAGCCATGCCCTAGCCTTACATTTTTTGTTTGGTTTTCCAGATGGTACCTCCAGATTTTGTGGAGGGCAGGCCTCAGACCATTAGCATTTTGTGTAGCTGGGATCACAGGTACAGATTCACCATGTTTGACTTGTTGGATGAGATGAAGTCTTGCTAATTTTTTTTTTTTTTTGGTCTAGACTGGCCTTGAACTTGATCCTCCTGATGTCTGCCTTTTGAATAGCTAGGAATATAGGCATGAGCAACCAGGCCCAGTGAAATTCAAGCATGCATATATTTATATGTATAAATACATATACACACACATATATGTTTGGCAGAACACAGGGCTTCTGTAGAAAGCTACACTTCCTTTCAACTTTGACTCATATGAAAAAATAAATAAACTACACTGTTTGATTTAGGTCTTCTATTGTGATCAAAAAGCATTTTTAGATTGGAGTCATCCTGATTCCCAAACCCAATCTTTGATCTATGACACACTCCCTCACTTCCACCAAAAACTTCTTGTCCACACCCCTCAAGGACACAGTGAACTTTCTAGAGCCTGACTCTCTTTTGTCTTTTGTATCTACAGAGCTTGGCACAGATATTCTTTAAAAATGAATATCCCACTGCTAGCAGCGCTGGGAGATGGAGGCTACAGATAATTTGCATCCAGGAAGATTGAGACCAGCCTGGGTGATATAATGAGACCCAGGTTAAAATAACAGCAATAACAAAAATAAACAAAAGGAAACATTTAAAACCAGAGGAAAATCTTGCCGAATGCAGAGTTAAAACTACTAGCACAGGCTTGTCTGAAGGCTCACATCTCATAGTTGGTTCTAATTTCCACATTTCTGCTCACTACCAGCCATGCTGTCATGACAGATGCTGGCAGTTGGGGTGCTTGGCAGTTTAGTGCCACACCTCCTACTGCCTTCTTCCTTAGCCCTCAGTAATGATGCCCCTCCTTGGGGTGTGTCAGGGCAGTAAAACTAGCCACTGGAAGACCTAGGGAAACTCTCTAGCGAAGGTACCTGTGTTCTATGCACCTGTGTTCGAATCCTCCTTCCTTTCTGAAGAAAACCAATCCCCCTCATCTTAACAAGACCCCCTTTTCAAATACAGTC
The DNA here is from genome assembly GCF_019054845.1 of Dipodomys spectabilis. Classification (NCBI taxonomy): domain Eukaryota; kingdom Metazoa; phylum Chordata; class Mammalia; order Rodentia; family Heteromyidae; genus Dipodomys; species Dipodomys spectabilis. The sequence goes on from NW_024870802.1 coordinate 3,515,939, forward strand.
ACATTCTGAGATGCTGGAGGATAGGATTTTAATATCAGAACTGAAGTGGGTGGGGAGACACCATATCATCTCTGTTTGCAAATCATAAACTTTGGGTTGCCTGGGTGATATGTAAATGAACATGGCTGGGTTCCAATAAAACTATTTAAATAAAGATTTTGGGCTGGGAAAGTGGCTCAGTGGTAGAGTGCTTGCCTTGCATGCATGAGGCCCTGGGTTCGATTCCTCAGCACCACATAAACAGAAAAAGCCAGAAGTGGCACTGTGGCTTGAGTGGTAGAGCAGTTGCCTTGAGCTGAAGAGCTGAGGGACAGCGCCCAGGCCCAGAGTTCAGGCCCAGACTGGCAAAAAAAAAAAAAAGAGAGAATCTAAAGATTTTTCAGGTGTTAACAAAAATTCTTCTTTTAAATGCTTTGCAGCCATCTAAAAACCAAAAGATTTTTTTTTTTTTTACTTTGCAGGCACAGGGTATACATAGGAGATGGTGCCATGGTTTCGGTTTATCCATCCTGAGCCTAAATGCTACAAGCATTACGAGAGTGGCATGGAATGGTACTGGCAGGTCTGGCTAGGTGTCTCTGGATTAAGAAGGAAGCCCAGGGTTCCTGCCTTGTGAGAGCTGGTGGTGGTACAATGAGCAATCAATGAAGGAAAGTTGTCATTAGAGTAATGGCAGGACCGGGACAATTGTTTGTGCACCTGTAGTTCTGGGTTTGCCTGGGGTGACCTGCAGCAAGTCACACCATGACACCTGAGTTCCAGTTTCTTCCCTAACAACACCATCCAACTCACCAACCACACCAGGGAGGAGAGGGCTGGATCATTAAAGACTTTCAGAAGCGAAGTCCTTCTTGTGTGTAGAGGTGACAGGCAATTCTGTGAAAGGAGGTGGCTTTTCAAGGAGGGTGAGAGACACCCATCATCAGAGGCTGCAAAGATGCCTGGGGAGCTCCCAGGGTTGGTGGGAAAGGTGGAGGCAGGAGTCCAGGGAGCTGCTGCCTTTCTGGGCCCTGCCAGGATGCTTGTTCTCTCTCAGGGCTTCTCATTGACAGTCTCCCCAGCAGGGCTGAGCTTTCCCTCCAAGGTGGGAACATCCACATCAAAAGGGAAGGGAGGGCGTCCCATTGGCTGGCTCAGGGATCCCTCCCCAGCCTGGGAAAGCAGCCAACAAGTACCTGTCAGACCCACTGATAAGTCCAAGGGGTTTTGATCAGTGATGTGTAGCTACATTGCACTCTGCGTTGCCAAATGTGTACATCAGACTGCAGCCTGGGTACCATGGCCACTGCCATTCTTAAATATGGACTCGGTGGCAGCAGGGGGCCCAGAGAGCAGCTTTGCTGGCTACCACTTTCAGATAGGATCAAGGGCAGCTCGCCTCCATCAAAGGACTTGGAAAGAACTTGAAGAGAATTAAATAACGATGCTCTAGAAATGCAAGGTAGACTTAATCCCTCACAGGCTTGCTGACTGTTAAAGACGGGAAAAGGTCTTCAGGCCCAAGTCTAGATTCTTCCTGTTATAGAGTCAAGGACCCTGATAACCTGAGAGGTGAAGGGTGTGCCCAAGGCCAACTGTTCTGGGCTCAGCCAGGTCTGCCGGAGCCAGGCTCACACAGTAGTAGTGCCTTCAGTACCTTCACGGTGCCAAGCATGGTGTTGGTCTATGTTGGCAACCTGAGGTCTCTTAGCAGTCTGTGCTCCTCACTGGAGTCTCTATAGACCACGGAAAGGGGGCCCAGGATGACCAGGGATAGTGGCCCCCAATTCCAGGCCAAAGCTGAGGAAGAAAAGTGGAAAAACAGGGAAGGTGAAGGATGACATCCTTCTTACTGCTTTTGTGTCAAAATGTCCTGTATTTTATGGAATGATGGGGAAAGGAGATGGCAGGTTTTTTGTTTTTTTTTTTCCCTCCAATGTTCTTACTTGAACATGACAAATCTACTATTTCCTTGGAAATTACTTTCTCTTATCTGAGTAACACATGAATAATTTGCCATTAGTCTCCTATCTGAAAAAAATGAAGCCCCAAGTTGGGCATGGTGATGCAGACCTAAATCCCAGTGCTAGAGAGGAGGAGGCCCCAGAGGATAGTGCCTTGTAGAAAAGGCTGGGCTAGACAGAGAATTCAAGGCCAGCCTACGATCCATAACATGTTCCGGTTTCAAAGAAGAATATGAAACAGAACAACAACAAAAGGTCCAAATGCAAGAAATCTGAAGGTTTCTGAACCACGGAGCTAGAAATTCTACCTGGCTCTACACTTTGGTGAGACCTCAGGGTCCCTCCAGCGCGGTGCCTGTGACAGTAGCAGCAGCAAGCTCAGCTGCGGTGATGGTGGCTGCAGCTGCAGCTCCTTTCACTTGGGCTCCATTTGGGGCCCTGCTCGGACCTGTATTTTATGCCCAGTGCTTCCACTTTTTTTTTGTTTTTAAAGAATCTTTTTAGACAAGGTCCAGACCTGCAACCTCAGCATCATCTTCCCGCTGTAGGACACATGATCACGATTCATGTATCTGTCCAGTCTTAACATTCTCTACTAGACTGCTCTTCGGTTCAGTAAACGGTGAGTCTTTGACATCTTCATTTTTATATTTCTTTCCACAGCACAGTAATTGGGCACACAGTTTATTGCTATCGGAACAGGATGAGTACCTCTTATGTCTAATGATTGGGACTGCAAGCGTTTCAGATTTTGGAATATTTGCATAGATTTCTTACCAGTAGAGCAGCCCTAATTGGAAAATCCCAAATGTTGTTTAGTCTGAAACTTTTCAGTGTTGCACAGTGTTTCAGAGATTAGGGATGCTCAGCCTATAACATGGCACATTAGTTAACCAAAGCCAATCAACCCTTTACTTTGTGGCTAATGTAAATACACCGTAAATTATTAAGATGATACTCCACAGCATACTTTCATTCCATAGAATGTTTTTATCAACTCTTTTTCAATCACTAGCACATTGGTTACATCCTTTCAGCATTTTAAAGAGCTTAATTGATCTAAGAGCAGGGGACGGAGAGAATGGCAGGTATCCTCTGGGGACTGCCAATGACCTTGTACCATACATTTTTAAAACTACTGCTGCCTAATTTACAAAGGTGAGCAGATGTTATTGGGAGATTTCAGGACTGCTAGAGATTCATGTAATGAATCTGCTGGAACAGAATGCTAGACAGAAAAGAAAAGAGAAGGCAAGGCCCTCCATCATGGTGGCCCTGGCAAAGCTGTCAGCCTGGAGTAGGCATTGGTGGCTGGGCCAAGAGATGCCATTCCCTATGGACTTTAGGTAATTCTTGTTCTATTCCCCTAGGGTCTCTCTGTCCCCAAGCTGTTGGGTGTCCCAGAAGATCTCTTTATCCAAGCTGGGTCCTGACCTTTTTACTACAAAATAGTCTTCCTGCCCTCCTGAAGTAGCTACTTGTGTGTTCATCCCTGGTGGAGGACCTCTCAAGCCCTTTAGCCACTGGAGAAGCCCGGGACTTTATTTGGCGAGCTAGACTGCCTGTGTTCAAGCCCAGGCGCTGCCACATAACAGAGGAGGGAAGTCCTGGGAGGGTGGAAAGATCTGGCACCAGGGCTGAGTCAACAGGAGAGCAGTTTCAGAGAGCTGGAGTGACAGAGCAGCTGCAGAGAGCTAGAAGGGCAGTCCTTTTCCTAAGTGCTCCGGACTGCTGCTGGGACCCAGTACACTCAGAGCTCAAGATGAGATCTACCAGGACAAGCTAGGGATTCTTCTCTCTGAAACCTACCATGCTTGAAATACTGTGCAACAAAGTCCAAGTTATCCAAAATACTGGGTGGCTAAGCAAGACACATCTGCAAGGCAGATCCAGTCTTTAGGCCCTGTCTGGACCTCTGACTAATACTGAGAATAAATTAAAAATAGAAAAGAGCTGGGTGCTAGTGGCTCATACCTGTAATTCTAGTTACTCAGGAGGCTGAGATCTGAGGACAGTGGTTTGAAGCCACATTCTGTAGGAAAGTTTGTCTTGTCTCCAATTAAGTACCAAAAAGGCTGAAAGTGGAGCTGTGGCTCAAGTGGTAGAATGCTAGCCTTAAGAAAAAACAAACACAGGGGCTGGGGGGTTTAGCCCAGCGGAAGGGCGCCCGCCTGGCGCGCGCAAGGCCCTGGGTTCGGTTCTCAGCCCTGGTTAAAAAAAAAAAGACACAAGAAAAAACAAACACAAAAACAAAACAAACTCAGAAACAGTTCTTAGGCTCTGAGTTCAAGCCGCAGGAGTGGCATAAAAAAGAGAGGGGGTGAGGTTTGTGGCATTCCTTCCTCACCCTCCTGCCCAAGCCCAGCCTTCCTGACCTGGTGGCTCTCAGAAGTCTGAGGTTGCAACCTTTGCAAGGGCATCAGTGACCAGGTCCACACAGATAGCATTCAGTTTAGCCCAGAATCTTTTCCTAACTATGGAGTCAAAGGCTGGGGAGGGGTCAATATAAGTCACAAGCCAGGTTGTATGCACCTTTTTTTAAATGTGCACAAATACAGGGCAGTGCCTCACTGCACATCTGTAGGCCAATCCCCTGCTCTCCCCTCAGTCTACAACTGGAGAAGCCTGCCTTGCCACTCCCAAGGTGGTACACATTTATAGGCAACGTGTTAACAGTCAAAGGATTCTACACTAGGAAGTCAAGATAGCTCTACCAGAGCAGATGGTAAAGAGCGAGCTGTAAGACTGTGTCTACTCACAATCTATTGGTGGATTCTGGGGAAAGCAAGTAAATGTGCCTCAGTTTCTCTACGTTTAAAATGGTTGTAAACATATGAGACACAGGCAACCTTGCAGATGGATGTCCAGGATCGATTATTGATAAAAATAAAAATAAAAGCAGACAGATGCATAATGGCTTTCAAACACTCTCATGAGTCTTTTATCTACTGCAATGAGAAGGAAGATAAAATGATAAGTCAGAAGGGGGGAGGGAGTAGGGGTTGCTTCAAAAGGCAGCCTGTGTTTTCAAATGAAGCCATCCTTTACGATCACTTAGCCCTCCTGACTTTTTTCTCCATGGACCAGATGATAACATGGCCCCTAATTATCACTGTAAGATGGTTCTACTCTAGGTAGAAGACTAAGGGAACTTCTTGCTATAGACTTGTCAAAAATGCAGCTGTCAGAAAGTGTTGGCTGAAGAGCCTAAGGGTATGGCGTCCATCTTGCCTCCTGGGCCCAGAATCCACACCTGTGTATGCACAGTACCATCTTGGTTTGCACATGCGCTCTCAGGTACCTTAGCCCAGCACCCCCTGCTCCCAGATGGGCGGTAGGAGGCCACACTGTGAAACTCATTGTGTCTCCCATAAGATACTGGAGTACACTGTTCATTACTGTGCATGTCCCTGTGATGAGGCCCCAAGGGAAATCATTCTCTCTCGTCAGGGTAGGGAAAAAAATAGTGTTTGTTTTTTTTTTTGTTTTTTTTTTTTAAATCTTGGCGATATTGACTTGTGTAGCTGAACCCCTCTCCTTCTTCAAGCCAGCTCCCAGGTGTGTAAAGATAAACTTGTGACCCACTTCTTCACATGCACAGGCTGCTCCACAGAGTGGGTGGTGGCCTGGAGATGTTCATATATAATAACCGTATCAGGCTGCGTATATTTAGGTGAATTGAGTCCCTCTAAGTCCTTTTGGGATCAAGACACTCAGGAAATAATAATTATTAGGAGTTCCCCACCCTCACGTGTTGGCTACATTAATGGTTCAGGCCTTTGTTTCCCTCATTTCCCAAGACCATTCTGTACCACAGGATACTTGAAATGGGAGTTTTCACATTGATCAAGAAAACAGGGTGTTTCCACTCCTACTTCACCCATCCCCAATCTCATTTTGTGGCCCACATGGAGATACTTGGAAAACCCACTAAAACTTGGGACTTGTGAGGAGCAGGGGCTGGCCTCTTTCTGTAGCCAACTGCGGCATGCAGTGGATCCCCTTTGTTTGGGGGTTCACAGCAATTGTCTTTAACAACAAGGACCCCCTTTGTGAAGGCTGAAGGCGTTCCCAGCAAATGTTGGCTGCAAATACGCTCTCTGAAACGTTAGCATGGCCACGGTCCTTCCTTGAACAATCTGAAGTGTATTTCTCTTTCTGTATATATTTGGCTTTTCAGATGCTTTAAAGCCTGAAAAACAATCATAGCTGAGCCCGTCTCTGAGAAGGCTCTAAAAGAAACCTACTCGGAGACAGATAAAAATAATGAGAATCTTTCTGTCAGGAAAGATTTAGGAAATATCACTGGCATTATTAAAATTTAATTTTTTACTCGCCTTTTTGGTTCCCCTTTCCAGTGATAATGAGCAGGATTGCACACCTCCGCCTTGCAAGCACTTGTTTTGTGCAATAAATTCAGCCTTCCAGTCTGAAGACATTTCAGACAACAGTTTTGACTGCTATAGGCTTATTTTTTACTCTGCGCTGTGCTTTGAGTCTTCCTATAAAAAAAAAACCAGTTCATGAGATAATTTTCCACAAGGCCAGTGGAACTAATAAAAATCAATTTTGCCCAACTGGTTCAGAGAAATCTTGGGTGTAGCCGAGGCAGAACTGCAAAAATGGAAAGAAAAGAAAAAGGATCAATGTATTCACTAATGGTTTACTTGATAGAGAACTATCAAATTAGCTGCCAGGAGCTGCTTGGCTGTCAGATTTTCCCTTTTAATGTGAACAGAATAACCTCTAAGGGTCCAGGAAGAGCATTTCTTCCCAGTGGTTAAAGATACTCAGTGTAATAATTCTTCCAAGAAGGTGACCATTCCTGGTGACAAAGCCAACTCAGGACCTCGTAGAGATGCTGGTTTTGTGAGGGGTTGGGCTGGGTTTTACTTGAATTGTTTCTAGGCCACAGTCTGGTGGGTTAGGAGCTCAATATCACACCTGGATATCTCAGGTTGTGTGTGTGTGTGTGTGTGTGTGCACTAGTGCCATTCCACTGAGCTATACCCATAGCCCAGACCTCAGGTTCTGGAGGCGTTCTCATATTCTTTCCCCCTTGTCATGCCATGAGCCCTGCCCAGCCTTCCATCTTGTCTTCTGGTGACAGAAGTTTAGTTCTCTTGCATGATCCGAAATCAGGAATGGAGTAGGGAGGCATGGATGTTTTGGGAACAGGCTAATAGAATGTATGCTCCATTTGTTCAGATCTCTAGCTGGCATGTCTAACATGCAGTGGCAAGTCTGTACAGAAAGGGAAGAAGAAGGGAAGAAGATGGGAAGGAGAAGCCAGGGTGACCAGTGCTTTTCTCTGGACGTGGGTGTCCGTCCATCTTATGCATGTCTACATTTGTTTGAACTACTGTGTATTACTACATATATTATAATGACTACTCAAAATACTGGTGAGAATAGATTGGAAAAGGAAATATTATAGGACAATGTTATAGGGTAAGAGAAAGAAAAATTGCTAATTAGAAGAAACACGTTTTGTGCCTCTTACTACCTAGAACGTGAGAAATTCTTTTGTTTAATGCTCATAATAAAGCTTTGACCAGAGCCTTAATGTTCCCATTTTTCACAGGATAAAACTGAGGTTTAGGGAGTGAACTTGCCCAATATCACAAGGCCCGTCAGTGGCCAAGCTGCTTCTACCTAAAATGAGATTCAAAAGCTACAGTACCAGGCCATCATGGGCGACCCACTCTGTAGCTCCTATTGGCTCTCATGCCAGGTGAGTCAATGCCTTTGAGATTACAGTCAGGGATAACATCTGTCTTTTTCTACTACACAATGAAATCGCACATGTGAAAATAGAGAATTCAATGCTTTACTCAAAGGGCTAGGCAAAGATGATTACTTTAGACCAGTGAGTTGAGAGTTGCCACCAATGCCATTTGGGTATTGATAATTAAAAAAAAAACAAGTCAACTACACTGAGATGACACTGAGCAGTTTTTTATATTTTATTTGTGTGTGTGTGTGTGTGTGTGTGTGTGTGAGAGAGAGAGAGAGAGAGAGAGACAGACACACACACACACAGACAGGGACAGAGACAGAGACAGAGAGTCTGTGGCCTAGAAACAATTCAAGTAAAACCCAGACCAACCCTCTACAAGCTCTTACTGTGCAGCTTAGTTTAGCCTTTGAGTCTTACCTCCTGCCTCAGTTTCCCAAATGCTGGGATTAGAGGCATAAGTCACCATGTCCAGCAACAGACTTGTTCTTGATGATTTAGAAAGTTTAAAAGGTCTGTCCATATCCTGATCATCATTAAGAACCTACTTCTTGCCTATATTGTTAGGTAAAAAGTTAAGGTTGCAATTATTATGTATCTTATGATCTTAATGTTGCTGAAAGAAAACCATATGTATTTGTATATATACATATAAAATAGATATACTAAAAGATAAAATGATTATGTTTAAGGTATCAGGATTGTGATTCAAAATTTTTTCTTTGATTTCTGATACTTGTGCAACATTTTTGAGATAATGAATATAAAAATATGATGTTTTTATAATCAGAAAGAAAGTTCAATTCAACACAGAAATGTTGGTTTTTCCTTAGATAAGTCTATACATGGATGGGGAGAGGGGGCTAGGGAATATAACATTTGAAAGAGAAAGAGACAGATTCTGCCATTGTGATTATTTGTAGTTGCTTGAATTAGAGGGAAATAAAAGTTTATTTGGAATGCATTTCAGATCTTAACAAATGAGGAGGAAGAGCTCCTCCCCTTCCACACAGAAGTTGGGTACCATCGGCTGGGGTTTTTTGTTGCCTACCACTTAACGGCGAACCACGTGAAGTTAAGAAGCAGGAGACACAGCACACTTGGAGAAAAATAACACATGTGCAGCTGCAGCAATGTCGTGCGGCCTTGTTGCCTGGGTTAGCACAACACCCAGACTGCTTGCACGGTGGCCTCAGAAGCAGAGCGTGTCTCCGATCAGAGCACACCACCGGTAGCTTAGTGGGAAAAGTGCCACCCTGTTCGTAAAAACAAGGCCCAGTTCAGATTTCAAGCAGCGCCACCAGCGAAGCTATTTTTAAGTATCTGATTGTATTTGTAGCATCTGGCATTTTGCACACTTCACTTTTATGACTTCAACATGATCCATGTTTTGCAAGACAAACAAACAAAAGAGAGATTAAGTCTGGTACACTGGAGTCATGTTGTATATCCCCAGCACAGAAACATTAAAATATGCCCTGGAGATTATTCCAGGGCCAAGTAAAACATTACCCGATGTATAGAGCCTCAGAATGGGGACTCCGCAGCATGGAAGAGAACAGAGATTTGCTTCATTTTTGAGGCCAGTATGCAGCCGATGCGAACACGCACTGATAGGAAATGCCAGCATTTCAACTTAAATCAAGACTGCAACCCCTAACATCCCTACTTTGCCTTTCAGCAGAAGATCACAAACAGACCAAATCTGGGTTTCTTCTACTAATTGGGGAGGTTTTCTAATTTGCTTATGATATCTGCCTCATGTCGAACTAATCTTCCTTCGGTTATGTCCTAATGCTGTCTGAAATAATCTGCTTACTCCTGGTCTGTCTGCAATACTTTATATCAAATAATGCTCATGTCTTTAAAACAGTCACAGCCAAAGGCAGCCTCAGCCTAGCCCTGGGCCTCCATATCACTGAGCGTGTGACGAAGATGGCAGATGTTCTACGGCCCTAAGCCAGGCGAGAAATAGGGTACAACGTAGGCTTTTGAATAAGTTAGAACCATGAAATATGTGCTAAACAGCTCTAAATTCACAACGGAAGGCATAATCTGCAAATGGTTTTGAAAAGACAGAGATAGATATTGCTGTTTTCTCAGTCAGGCAGGCAAAATATTCCAGGGTGTTCACCAGCCTGCGGAATTATTTATTATCCAAATTCACTTCCACATCCTCTTTTTCTAACGAGCACTCCCATCCCTCTCCCCTTCTAAAGACTTAGGTAAACATTCTTGATCCAGCCAAGAGGTCTCATTGATACTCACCGCAATGGGATCCGTTCAGTTTCAACGTGTTACATTTCTGCAACAGTTTTAGAGAAGCAACTCTATTTTCGGAAAGTAGAAGAGATCAGAATTCAAATGTTCATAAAACACACTACAGGTGAGTGGATGTGGTAGAACCCAACATACAACCCTGCTGAATTGGGGTACAAAGCAGGAGATAGCGTGGTACCCAGATGAGAGAGCTCCTGTCCCTGGTGAGCTGCTGCTTGGCTGTGTGACCCAAGGCCACAGCTGCTGCCCCTCGGACCCCACTTATTCAGTGGCAATCGTGGTGGGTGTGCATCACTCAGGGAATTTGATTTGTAAGATTCCTTTTACTGTGATGTGCCAACACGTGTGAACCGGCAAGACGCTTACTCCTTTTCTTACAAATGTGTTTATTCTAAACAAGCAGTCCTAGCATCTCTTTTTCCCCTTCCATGTAACAGCTCATATTTGAAAGCAGTTTCCTCACATTTTCAGAGGTTATGGAGGGGGATAAAGTTATATTGCTTAATCCTACTTTATACGAGTTTGCTCTTTTATTAGAGAACAGACTCAGAACAGTGATCAGTAAGGTTTGCTACCCAAAGTTGGAAGGAGAGATGGGGGGGAGGGAGGGAGAAAAAAAGAGGCTGCCTTCAAATGCCTGTGGAAATGTATAAAACAAGAGTGAGATAGTCCTTTGCCAAACACTGTCATAAATTTTTTATTTGGCAGCTAACATTCTCACTAGTTTTCTTGGCAGCAATTGGGACCTTTAGCAAGAAAGGTGCAGAAGAAAAATACCTTGTTTAGAGATGTTTTCAACACTTTCTGGGATTTTTCAGAACTTCTGCCTGCAGCACATTTTTACAACTAGAGTCTCCAATCACCTGATGAGTGGGTGGTGGGGTTTAAACTTTCCCCCTCTCTCTCTTTCTGTCTCTCCCTCTCTCTCTTTAAGAATATATAGGGAAAAAGTGAACAAGCAGTGTTACCCCCTCTGGCCTTCCACTGAGTGCTTCTTTCTTATTTTTCATGGAAGGTATTTTCTGATATCCAAGTACTTAGTCTTCTCTGTCTAGACAAAAAACTGAAAATAAAATCAGAATGTACCTTTTGTTGGGCTCGATACTATCTCTAATATATTCCCAGATGACAGAGATAAATGAAAGTGAATCAAACTGATGACTAGGGCATTTTTCTTACAGACTTTTGCCAAAAACAGGTCCCACCTGTTGCCATGGATCAGCGAATGGGCAAAGCTCTGGCTGGGACTGGAAGCCGATGTGAACGTACACAGCCGGGAACACACAGGGCAGCTGTGATGGTGGAATGCGTGAACACAGGCCCATGGAGTTAGTGTTACTCATCCTGGGGCACCTCAGGCTCTGAAAGCTCTTTGAGTGTTTGGAACTATGGGAAGGAAGGAGCCCAATTCCATGCAAGAAAAGAAAATGAGGTCTTTCTAGTAACCCTATCTTAAACACAAAAAGCAATTCTGTAGACTGGCTAAATCTTCCCATGGGGAGACTTTTATCTATTATATTTACGTCTTGCTCTAATAAGTAAGAGACTGAACATGTAAAATAACCATTCAGGGTCCTGCATAACGGCCAAAGGCAGAATCCCACTGGAAAGTGTTTATTCACAGGACGCCGGCAGAACCATGAGTAAGAACGCCTCTACCCTGTCCCTTAGCTTAACTGACCAGAATGGTGGGCTCACTGGGTTGGGTCCTGCCAGAAGAGGTTGCACTGTCAATGAAAAGAGTAAACCCAGTGGTGAAATGAATGGCGAAACTCATGGGTCTGCTAGCCTGAGGTTGCAGGACTACTTGCCTTGTAATGGGAGATCCTAGCCATGACAGAGTCATAGACCTGCCAGACAAACTGTCTACCCATCTCCCATGGGCCAGGAAGGAATGAGAAGTGAGGGGAGGCCTGAGAGAGGCAAGCGAGGGGCCTCGGGCAAAGCAGGCTGAGAACTGGCTAAACTTTCAATGTATTCCTCAACCCACACAGTGAACCCTGGGCAGAAGAGAGAAGCCTTATGGCATCGAGGTTTTTGAGCAAAAGCTCTGTCCAACGATTGGTTAACCACTAAGTTATGCCCACAAAAAGATATCGCTGAGAAAGCCAGGCTCATACAATAGTGATAGGAATTGGGGAAGAAAAGCCACAAGTGAGCAAACTGCAAGACGTACAAATAGATCCTGCAAATTAGTAGACAAATGATGTAAAAATATAGGAATCTAAGCCTTGAATGGTTCATACTCAGGAAGCTGAGGTTCTGAGGATCATGGTGCCAACTCAGGCAGGAAAATCCATGAGGCTCTTATCTCCAATTAACTACCAAAAAGCCAGAAGTAGGGTAGTAGCTCAAGTGGTGCAGCGCTAGTTTTGAACAAAACAAGGACAGCACATAGGCCCTGACTTCAAGCCCCAGGACTGGCACACACTGGCATGCGCACACGTGTACATACATACATACACACACACACATACACACAGTAAGAATCCAGATTCACCACAATATATTATCTAAATTGTCCATTTTTTAGCAAAAATTAAGACATAATGGAAGGAGGAGGGAAAGACAGAAAGGGAAAGGAAAAGAAGAAAAACATATTCAGTGGAAAAGGAGTCAGTAAAAACTGATTCTGGGTAACTGTAATGTTGGATTCAGTACACAGAGATTCCAATGCACCTTTTATACACATGTACAAAGAATTACAGGAGATTATGCTCTTAGGACTGAAAGAAATTATGATGACAATATTTCAACAAACAGAGAATCTCAACAGGGAAAGAATGTCTATGAAAAAAAGAGCTAAAAGGAAATGCTAGAGTGGAAAAACGCAACATATGTAAGGAAGAAGGACTGGCCTGAAAATGTATTAATAAGAATTATCTAATATGGAAAAGAAAAAAATGACAAAAAATGAAGATAGCCTCAAAGATCTATGTGAAAATATTAGCAAGTCAACATATGTACAATGGGAGTCCAAAAAAGGAAGAGGGAGAAAATGGCAGGAAAACGTAGAAATAATCTCAGAAAGAGAAAAGAGGAAATGACAGGAGATGGTAATACAAATTCACAGAAAAAAAAACCAGAATAATACCAGAGATGGCAAATGTAAAAACCTATATAAATATATTTTTTCTTATCTTCCTTTATTTAGAAGCCATTGAACTGTATAAGCAGTAATTAAACTTCTTCATTGTTATCTCTCTCTCTCTATTTCTAAAGACAAAGTCACACATTTTATAAATAAAAAGGTTTATGCCTAAGGAAGATATGACAATTATGAACATATATACACCTCAGCAGCAGTTAATATAGTATAATGCACTAATACAATAAAGGATAAAACTATCAGCAATTAATATAGTACAGCAAGAACATTCATAGAATAAAGGATAACTACATGATCATTTCATTGGACAAAGAAAAATACTTTATAAAGTCTATACCTACTTAAAATAGAAACTGTTAACTAACAGATTAAAAATGAGCCTTCTTAACCAAATAAAGGGCATCTAATGAAAAACCTATGCCCAGGGACTGGGGATGTAGCTCAGTGGTAGAATGCTTATGTGGCATGTGAGAGGTCCTGGTTTTGAGTCCCAGAACTAAAAACCAAGTAAACAACCTATAGGTATCATACTATTTAATGATGAAAGAAGAACTGAAATAAGAATGTCTGTTCAACACTGTACTGAAGATTCTAGCTGATACAATCTGGCACAAAAAAGAAATAGAAGACATTTGTAATGTCAAAGAAGAAGTAAAGTTTTCACCATTCACAGATGATACACTTCTGTATGTATAAAGTCCTAAAGTATCCACAAAATTATTAGAAGTCATCAATGCATAATGACTTTAACATGGTTAAATGGTTAACAGATACAAGAACATGTAAAACCAGTTGTGTGTTTACATACTAGCAACAAAGAGTCTGTAAATAAAGAACCAACGTGATTCACAGAACTTCAGAAGAGAATGTAAAACATAGGAATGACCAACAAAATAAGAAGGAGGTTTGTATGGTGAAGTCTAAAAAACATTTCTTAGAAAATTAAACATCTAAATAAATGGCGAACAATGGAGGCCATCGATTGGAAGACACAATATTTTGGGGATGACAATTACATGCAATCTTTATTAAAATATCAGCAAATGTTCTCATTGTTCCTGGTAACTGAAAAGGGAAACCTTAATTTTATATGCTAATGGCATTCCTATTAAAGATATTACAATGGCCAATTTAATTTTGAAAAAGAAGCAAGTTGGAAGACTTATATGATATCCAACTTACTATAAAGCTATTATAATTGATGGCAGTATTAGCACACAGATGGACATATAGAATAGTAGATTAAAACAGAAATTATAGAAGTAGATCTTTAAATTTAAGAAAGGATCCAAGGCAACTCAATGATGCAGGGAGCAGTGCATATGCATATTAAAAACTCAGACTATCACCTGTTACTATATGAGAAATTCAAAATGCAACACAGATCCAAATACAAAACAACAAAATTTGTACAAGAAAATCATCCCTACCTTAGGACAGATAAAGGACAGATAGAGATTTCTTAAGTTAGACATTAAAGGCATGATCCATCAAAATTAAAAGCTATGTGCCTCAAAACTCACTACTAGGAAAATTTGTGCCTCATATATTCCATAAAAGGTTTGTATCCAGAAGCATAAAAATGCAAACTCTCTAAATTCAATACTAAAATAAGAAACAGCTCAATTAAAAAAATATAAAATTAGAAAGGAACTGAATAGAAATATCAGTATAGCCCATGCAAGATGGCTAATAAGCATATAAATACAACTAAATCTTTAGTTGACAGGAAAATTCCAATTAAAATGAGATAAGAAGACACACCCAGTAAATAGGTATAGTACCAAAGCCTGACAGTTCACGCAAGGAGCATGTACACTTGTGAAAATGTAAAGTGGCATAGCTACGTAGGGAAAGTGCTTGGCAGATTTTCAGAAAAGTTAAACATCCACACACCACATGACTCAACCATTCTGCTCTTAGGTAGTGGTGGATAGATTCCCAAGAGAGAAATGAAAACATGTTAGCTCTTTAAAAATTGTGTGCAAATGTTCATACATGGAAAAGATGTTAATAAGAGCCCTAAACTGGAAGCAAAATGAAGGGTCTATTGACAGCTGAATGAATAAAGATGTGGTACATCCATATAATGGAATAATACGCAGCAATAAAAAGCAATACATCACATCATTGATAAACACTAACAAGACAGAAGTAAAAAATTACATTTTTAAGCTGGGCACTGGTGGCTCACTCCTGTAATCCTAGCTACTTAGGAGGCTGAGATCTGAAGACCAGGGGCAGGAAAGTCCTTGAAACTTTTGTTGTTGTTGTTGTTGTAGGTCGTGAGGCTTGAACTCTGGGCCTGGGCACTGTCTCTCAGCTCTTCAGCTCAAGGTAAGTGCTCTACCACTTGAGCCACGTGCCACTTCCAGTTTTCTGGTGGTTTACTGGAGATAAGAGTTTCACGAACTTTTCTGTCTGGGCTGGATTTGAACCTTGATCCTCAGATCTCAGCCTCCTGAATAGCTAGGATTATAGGCATGAGCCACCGGCGCCCTGCTAAGACTCTTATCTCCAATTAACCACTGTAAAACCAGAAGGGGTTGTGGCTTAAAGTGGTAGAGCTCTATCCTTGAGTGAAAAAGCTCAGGGACAATGCCCTGGCAGAGTTCAAGCCCCATGACCGACCCCTCCACCAACACCATCCCCACCCCCAACAAAAAAACCTTTCTTTTAGAAAGCTTATATTTTTGTATGATTCCACTGCAAATATGTAGGAAGAGTGTTAGGGGATGATGGAGCCATTGTGATGGTTCTACTACTCTGCCAACTTACTACGAGTCATTAAAATGAATGACTACAAGTGAATCAATTTTATGGTATATTAACACTTCAATACGCTGGACTTCCAAATGTGCAACGGATCTAAGGGAAACTGTGCTAGGGATGAAGCAGTATATTGTCTTTCAGATAGAAGCTGCCCATCCTTGTCCCTCCTCTTCCAGTAGTGGCGACCTACTTATTTCTTTCAATCTTCGGACAGTTCTTTCCTTGCTTGCTATGAAATGGAATCATGTAAAAAGGCAGCCTCAAGTTTGCCTTGGTCTTTGTTATGTCCAAGTACCTATTCTAGTGGTTGGCTTATCAATGATCAATAAATAATTGATGAAGCCAGGTGCTGGTGGCTCACGCCTGTAATCTTAGCTACTCAGGAGGTGAGATTTGAGGATCGAGGTTCAAAGCCAGCCCAGGCAGGCAAGTCCATGAAACTCTTATCTCCACTAAATCACCAGAAAACAGGAAGTGGCACTGTGGCTCAGGTGGTAGAGTGCTAGCTTTGAGCTGTAGAACTGAGGGACAGCGCCCAAGCCCAGAGTTCAAGCCCCATGACCGACACACACACACACACACACACACACACACACACACACACACACACAAGATGAATCAGTGATTTACAAAGAGAAAGATAAACATTTGATTTTCATTAAAACCTTCCCTATTCATATGCTCTGATGATTTGGATACTTTTATTCAGAATAAAAATATTTATCTTCAGAGTAGCACAAGCCATTGCCCGCATGTTGAGCACTATGAGCTTGATCTGAAAGAGGCCGTGGCACAGTGGGGGGTCATCTGATGGGCAAGTGTGGCATGGCCCAACCTGCTGCATGTCTGGAGGAGCCAGGCAGAGAACCTGTGGGCCTGGAAGAGCACAGGAGATACGGCTGGAAAGCAAAATCAGCCCAGGAGCCCACCTGATTATTACAACGGAACTTGGAACTTGTTCATCCTCCATTTAGATCAGTGTTGCTTATAAATGCCAGCCACATTTGGGGGGGGGGGGTGGTCCCTAAAACCTTTTCAGGGTATCGGTAAGGTGACAACTCTTCACACAAATAACGTGGAGCTGTTACTTTTCTTTTCTGCCCCCCTTCTTTCGTGATGTTCAGTGGAGGTTTTCAGAGGCCATCTAAGATTTGTGGCATCACCAAAGGGCATGCACAGAGCAGACAGAGCCAGACATAATGAGAGGTGCAGCAAAACAACAGGCCTCTTTCCTGCTAATGTTGTTTAGAAAAAGTAGCTGTTTTAATAATAACATTTGCAAATATGTAACAGTCTAATACGATTTAAAAATAAATTACTATTTAAATTTTCTGTTTTGATTTCTAGTATGACAAACACTGATGGATCTAATCCACACAAACAAGAACGCTTTCAGGTTAATAATGTTTTCCCTTCTCCTTCAGTCCTTTCCCTCCCCTTCTTCCCTCAATCATCTTTTTCTTCCCTCCCATCCTCCCTTCCTTCTTCCCTCCCTCCCTCTCTGCTGTGCTAGGGAAGGAAGCTAGGGCCTAGGCAAGTGCTCTAAATACTCAGTCTACCAACAATTGTTGAATTCAAAAGGGACCTGGGACCAGGTGCTAGAGCAGGGAGGGAGGAGACTGTGCATTTTACCTATGAAATCCATTGACGTGGGTTGGAAGGTACACAGGATAAGCTCCCAGGAAAGTTCCTGGAGGACGGAGTCCTGCATCTCTGGGCTAGGTCAAACCTCCCAATGCAGTGGGGGCTGTGATCACGTGGGACACTCCAACAGTCTATTGGCCCAGCCTGCCGGAATTGCGCTAATGCACTATGGTAAAAACTGCTCTGGCACTTAACAAAACAGAACTGTAACTTATTTCATGTTAGTAACTAATATTGATAGCAGAAAAGGCCATGATATGGCAGAAAAATGTGGGTTAAGCTATGCTAACAGCCGGGAGTGGGTAATGTCCGGATAATACTAGAGGGTCTAGATGACCTGAGTGTGAGCTCGAAAAGGTCGTACAGCTGAAGAGTTAGGATCAAATCCAGCTGGGTGAACTGGGACAAATTCACTACCTCTGAGTCTTAGATATCTCTTCTGAAAAATGGGGCTAAGAGCAGCACCTATCTGACAGGGTCATACTAAGGATGAAATCAGGTGGAACATGGAAGGGACTAGGCACAAAGCGAGCCCTAAAAAAGTAACTGGTTAGACTGCAATTTCTATAGGTACCCCTTGCCTGGCTCAGAAGTGGGGGCTTCTGGCTCTAAAGCTGCTTTTGTTGGGAAGGGGTTGCATCTGAAGGCACTTGGAGGAACCTCTCATCCCCACCTTCAGCCCTCACAGACCTCTGCCCTCCTTCCTTCCCCTGTCCACCACCCCAGGGTCTTGCTTAGCTACGCCACGGGCGTCTGTGGGAAAACAGTACTGGTTGGGCTTCTATGTAGGGGCACAGAGGTCTTTTTCTGTATAAGTTTACAGTACAGAATAATGAAAAGACTAAAGTCTAAAGCCAACAGGGGCCAAGGGATCGGCCTACAAGTTGGATTTTGCCATGACGTGCGAACACATGGCTTCAGAGTGTAACATGAACAGCCCTGAGAGCTCTCCAGGGTGGAATCTATGTTTCCAGCTATGCAAAAATACTT
The DNA here is from genome assembly GCF_019054845.1 of Dipodomys spectabilis. Taxonomy (NCBI): domain Eukaryota; kingdom Metazoa; phylum Chordata; class Mammalia; order Rodentia; family Heteromyidae; genus Dipodomys; species Dipodomys spectabilis. Next base: position 3,534,414 of record NW_024870802.1, read on the forward strand.
AGGATGGGCCTTTAAAAAAGCCAGGGGGAGAGTGTGTTAAATGAAAGCCAAGATGACCTTTCTTGGGCATGCTTTCCCCATCCATTCCTGAATCTTTTCCTTTGACTAGGGTGAAGAGCTAGAGACATCCCTTTCAACATGGGAAGCATCTATTTTTCTCCCACCTCACTGGAACTGGGCACTGTTGGGAAGAAGGGGAGGGTTCCCATTTGTAGACAAGAATGAAGCTTTTGTGAACAGCCTAAATACACCTCCGACTTGCTTTAAAAAAGTGTCCAGGGCTAATTCTGGAGAACATGTGGCTGGTTGTGCCAAACTGAAACATTGACTTATTACCCAATTTAGCATTAAGACGTTAGACCTTACAATTAAGAGGACTCTGTTTACCCCAAAAGAGTTTGTCACCATCCTGCAAATATATTCAGGTTATCATAATACAAGTGAGAAAAAGGTGGGAGTGGTTTCTAACTGCTGAAGGTTCCCAGTGAAAAGCCCTTCACAGTGTTGAAATCTGAACAGCCTTATGGCACAGATGCTGGGTGTAACCATGTTAGTACATAAAAGGTTGATTCTCATTCTCAAAACAGGACGGACTCTACGGCACCAAAGTAAAACCAGGGTAAGAACTATATTGGCAGAGCTCAGTTCTGATACACACCCATGAGTAGTCTGCTATGAATCCTATGTTAAGACTTGAACATTGTAAAGTATAAGGCAGACAAGAGTTAAGTTCAAGGTCTGATCTGATTAAAAAAAAAAAAAGAAGAGAAAAAAGATTTGTGTATCTGAGTCTGCCATTGTGTCTGAACGCACTGCTTTAAAAGATATCATTCATGCCTTTCCCTGTTTTCGCCCCATTTTATTTCAAGGTTGGTCTGCCTTTTGTTTGCTTCCTCTCACTGTGACACAGATGACAGCTCTCGGGAAAGGGCAGCCTTTGGCTGTCCTGCTCACTAGCTGGCCTAGGACAGGAATGTGCTTGTTTGGCATTTGTTCAGGAGTGCCTAGACTCCAAGGACCCTGGCCGGGGACCAGGAGAGCAAGGAGCACATGCCGGAACTAGCGAGTGGCACCTAGGCCCTGCAGGCCTTTGTCACCACCTGCCTCCAGGGTTAAGGTGGCCACGGTAATTATGCCAAGGCCATGCATTACTCTGACAAAGTAATCCATCAAATTATTTCTCACAATTTCAATTCGCCCTCGAATTTGCCTTACTTCCACAGCCAGCTGGATATTATATTACCGAAGCCGTTGAAAAGGTGGAACACTAGCTGTGGAGTCAAAGGCCACGGCAACTATGCAATGCATAAATTTTTATTGTTTGCTCAGTATTGAAATCTCATTAGGGCTCATAATTCATCTGAACACTGTGAACATTTACATCTGTTGATCATGAGAACCTAGGAGGAATGTACACCTTGGGCTAAGTTGTTTTTAGAGGAGGTACCGTGTGTGTGTGTGTGTGTGTGTGCGTGCGTGCGCGTGCGCTGCACATATATTCATATGTTTTGAGCCTGTGAACAGCTGTGGTTTCAATATCCTTTACTCAAACCAATTTCTAAGCTGAATTTAAATATCCCAAAGTTGTTTTCATTTGGCAGCTTTCAGACAAAGGCTTGGTTCTCTTGGAGTCCAGCTTAATCAATGTTGGAAAATTCCACTCATTGCAGGTTGGCCTTAATGCAGCTCGGCTGTGTTAATTACATCAGAATTATCCCAAAGATTACACGCTTTTCATTCAACATATATATGTTTTTGTCTTCACTTAATTATGGTTTCAGAATCTACTTGAGAGAGGAAACGCAAGCGTGACTGCCCTTGGGTCCCCAGGATATCCAGATTCCGGCAACATTCTTTTGGTGTGCGTGTATGTAAACATCTGTCCTACTAAGTTCTGCCTGTTTCATCTGGCAGTATTTTAATTTGTACAATGCTTAATCATTCCATGAACACTGTGTTTTGAGAGTGACAGACAGCTGCTGAATCATAGATTTGGAAAGTCTTGGGGCCTGTCTCCCAGATCAGCCCTCTTCTGAGCTGGAATCCCTCTGGCTCTTTCCAGTGCCACCCCTTGACAAGTGGGCCATCATGAATGCACCCATTTTTGGAATAAACTCTGACAGCAGTTGGAAGGCTCTTAGAAAACACTCTCGGCACTTCAGGGCAGAAATGAAAAATACTGTCCCACAAGAAGTCTGGAGGGAATTTAGGTGACCAAATGTAATTACCCAGCTGGCATCTAGGCAGAGCACCAGTGCCAACAGCCCCACTACGATTCCAGCCGATGGCAGTGGCACCTGCTGATAAAGCTCATTGGCTATAAGTTGATCTTCAGCAGGACTTGGCTAATGCATTGTGATAGGGAAAACCAGATATGGAGGTTTTTACTCAGAAGGCCTTGAGCCACTGCAGTCCTATCTGCTCAAGGAGAAAGGGCTTGCCCCTCCAAGCAGGAGGAAGAAGCCAGGGGGCTTCCACAGGGGTGGCCTCATCTATGAGTCATCGCAGTGTCCATTCCCAGCCTGCCTCGCTCTTCAGCCCAGTGTACTGTTCTCAGTGAAGCTCTGATATTATTAGCATGGCAAAGTGGCCCTGGATTGGTGGGGGGAAACGCAAAATGGGACAGATTCCTGTTCTCCTGGAGTTTCTGTAACTTAAAACAGCCTCAAGACACCATTTCAAACTGTGTGTATGTCTGGGGGAGTTGTTAGAAAAGAAGCAGACAAGAGTCTGTCAGAGTCTAGACAACACTTTAGAAAGACTTAGCAAGACACTCTAGATGAGGGACAAAGGTTCGTCCTCCAGAGCTAAGGCACAGGTTGCAGCTGGAAGGCTACACTCTACACCTGCCAGAGAATGAGCTTGTTGAATCCAGATGGGCGCCCTCCCCCTCGAAGGCAGCGATGACCTGGAATGGGGACTGGAAGCATGTGCTTGGTTCATAAGAAGGAAGGGCAGGCTAGGAAAGGGAGCCCAGGCAGGTGGCACTATGAGGTTCTTCATCTAGGGTGGCAGGCAGGTGGAGGGATGGAAGGCATTATGCCTAGGAGGAGAAGAAAGGCCCGGTTGTGAGGTCTCTGCTATTTATCATCCATGAGGCTTTGAATAAATCACTACATTGATACTTACTTTCCTAATCTCTAAAATGGGAGCAATAATGCATGCTTGACCAGGCAAACATGGGGATTACATGACACTGCACATAGTATGCTGTTTCTTTCCCCACTCTGCTACAACCAAAGAAAGATTCCAGGAGAGTTTAATAGAAGCTAACTCCTATTTGGAAGAGTTAGAGAGGGGGAATAGGAGTGGAGAGTTGTAGGTGGAGGGTGAGGTCAAGTGCTTGGAGACTAGTGGGAGCAGAGTGAGAGGAAACATCAGGCTCCTTTGAGTAGTTAGCTTTCTTTCTAAAATTTGCAGATAGTAAACTTCACTCTTGGCGTGTAGTTTCATGGATATAAACATCTGGAATCTAGTCAGGTAACCCCAAGACAGTCGAGACACAGAATTGGTTAGTTGCACATCCGTTCCCCTACCCACTAGCCTATTAGCACTTCATGCTTCTCCTCTGAAGACAAGTCCTCCCACTGCCCATCTCCTCAGCAGCCACTGAGCTACTCCATCCCATTAGGTCATATCAATGGAAAATCATCAATTCACATCAATGGAATGACACACTACTAGCTTTTTGGGTCTGTTCTCTTAGTATAATGCATTTCTGATCAGATTATCTATTCACCATGTAAACGTCATTGTAAAACCTGCAACTTTCTATTGTTTTCTTCTTTCCCCCTCCTTTCAAATGTGTTTATACTATCTGCAATTCCCCTTCCATATAAACAGAGTATCTTCTGGCTAAGAAATGATTAACTTATACCTTCAAGTACTCAGAAAACCTCAAGAAGATTCTTAGTAGGTATTCCAGGAAAGAGAAAATTAGAAAAAAAAAAAATCAGCTGGTTTTCTCTTAGTTATCTCCTCTCCTTCTGCATGAAGAAATTCTTGTGGACCTTTGCCAGCCTGCTGTGCCACAAAATGCTTGGATTCCACAGTTGAACCTTAGTGGGCTGGATGGGAATTTCTTCACTCAGGCCCTGTCTGGTGCGAGGGCGGCTCATGACTCCGTCAGCAGGAGAAGGCAGCCTGCTCTGCCCAGCAACTTGCTTTTTCTTCGAGATGACTGATACCAGGGTAGAATTGCACCATGGTATTTTGGAATCTTTCATGAAGGTGACTCATTTTTTATCTTTTACCCCCTAGATTTTCCAGAGATTCTTTCAGTAAAATAGAGGATTGAGTGGGGGAAAAAAATCCTTAATGTGGCAGAGAACAATTCTTTAAAGATATAATGTCTTTGTCTTTGGTAGGGATTGGTTCTTGTGATCACATAAGGGTCTAATTCACAAGGACCACCCTCACTTATTTGAAAAGACAAGTATGGCCCTGCAGAGGAACCTAAACAACTGCTCACCACCACTTTGTGGTTCTTCATTTCACATGAATATGAAGGCTTTGGTATTAAGTTAAAAATGAAGAGATACTCACCAAGGTAACTTCTAATTCCAAGTTACATGTTCAAGAGGTCACATTTCTAGATTAATGTGAGATTGAAGAGCTATTGTGAGATCTGCCATCATCCATACTGTTTGTTTTCTTGGAAGTTTAAACAACAAGAAGGCAGAATTTAATTTAACCTTATTCCTTCCCAGGGAAGAAGCTGGAAGACAAACAGCACAGAGATAGGGGGTGAAGAGAGGGAGCAAGGATTCCAGAGCTTGAGAATTCTGGACCAGTATGGCTTATCCTGCTTCTTATAAGAGGACATCTCTGACGGATGAATGTCAGGTATAAATAAAACGCCACCATCATCAAGGATCACCGGGGAAGGTGCCTTTATTGTGGTCCAGAATAAAATATATTTGGTACAGTCTCGTTTTACTTCTTTTATTTTGCCAGCCATGCTGGAAATTGAACTTAGGGCCTTGTGTATTTTAGACAATGCCTATGCCTTTTTCATTTTTACTTTGATATAAGGGCTCAATTTTGATGCAGTTTACCACTCAGGCTGGTCTTCAACTTCTACTCTTCTTCTTCAGCCTCCCAAGAAGCTGGAATTATAAGCATGTGTCACCATGACTAGATGGAATTTTTTGTTTGGTTTTGTTTTTTCCAAGCTGTATCACTTCAGAGATTCCAAGGATAAATCTGTGTAATCCAGGTTTGGCCCTATGACTATGGCTACCCTTCACCTGAAGAGAAGGCGTTTATTTGTTCAAGATCAACTTAATGCTTGAATTCTTAGAAACCGTCCCCACACTCCGTGTGAGCACAGGAGGCTGGGAGTCCTGCCTGAGAACTTGTCTTGTTATTCTCTTGTCTTACATGTATCGTCACAGGATTCAATAGAGAGACATAACAAGGACGCTTCAACAGGAAAAACAACAACAAGCATTGATACAGGCTTGGATTTTATTTCCTGTAATTATGAAACCAATGATGAGGTATCTATAGTGAGAATGTTGAACTTCTATCAGTCCGGGAAGAACTTTAAAAGATGGTGGAAAAGTTGGGTTTCTCTTTCTGTAGAAACCTTAAGAAAACAGCTTATAATGTCAAGCCAGTGTATCTCAAGATTTGGAAGTGAGAAAATTGTAATGCTCTGATTTCCTTTGGATGGATGACAGGCTTCCATTCAGAGAGTTCACCTGGAATGCATTTTGGGGAATGAGGAGTCAGCGACAGTGGACAGGCTAGCACTCCACACACAGATGGATGGCCAGGGACATGGACGGATGACAGACAGCAGTTGTGAGGCAGCCTCTCTGCTCATATAACCATCTTGTTTCTGGGCCAGAGACCAGCACAGACTGTCTGATGCTAAGACCCACAGCCTGTACTTGCTTCCAGCAGCCCTGCCCTGAACAACCCAAGGTTGCTGCAGATGTTAAAAACTAAAGTTGAACCCTTTAAGCTGTAATGAAGGAGTTCACAGAGTTCATAATCCCAGTACCCCACCCCGATTCTCCAGCGACCCCGCTGAAAGCTTTCAAATAGTCCTCAACACTAACACAGCGCGGTGCGTGTTGAACACACTGATCTGCTCATGATTACCCTGGGCTGCTGTAAAACAATCTCACTCCTCCAGTGAATGCCGGCTGAAGCAACAATGGTGTTATTGACTTGTTGCTCCGGCTCTATTTAGTTATTACCCTCGGGGCCACAATCAATAGACTTTGCACCAAGTCAGCCTAATAAATCCCAGGCTCTCACTGGAGGTTTGCCAGGAACGGCAAGAAAATCTATGGCAGGGAAACGCTAAGAGTGTGAAGACGGGGAAAGCTGCACTGACAGCCGTATAAATTAATTAACAAGGAACTGTTTATCCTTCTAAAAGATCAGATCGCACATTTGTCATCAACAAAGAAGGCACAGATAGTCTATCACAAAATTATCAGGTGACACTGAGAACCTCACATGTTCAGATGAACACACAAAAGAGAAAAGCTTGCGTCCTACGACAATGGTTTCTTCCCTTGTTACATTTTTAATTACTTGATGTATGAATTTGCTTTCCTTAACACTGGTTCTGGACAGTCTATGATTTCTGGCTTGTTTGGACTAATGGAGTCTGCTTCAATGAAGCTTGCCGTTCAAATAGTGCACAATGAAAAGAAAATATTGATCATTAACATTGTTGGGCTATGGGATTTGTTTTTTCTTTCTCTGATATTAGGAATTTGAATCCTGCTCATAATGCAGCAATGGAGGAAAAAAATATGCTTTAGGTAATAGAAAGACTAAAATATTGGTGGAAGTAAACTGCCAGGTTACTTCAGCTCCTTGCAAAAGAATTCTGGGGTAGTTATCTGCTTGATAAGAAAAGGGTGTCAGGCTTAAGACACTGGACTAAGCCTGGGCAGCTCAGGAACAAAAGCCATCTTCTTCCCTGGATTGAAGACAAACATAAGAGATCCATGGGACTTGTAGAGCCCACTTGCTACTATAGTGGAACCTTCTAGACTCTTCATGTAAACAGTTTTCCTTATCCAAACTATCCCTGCTAGTTCAGGCTTTCTAACTTGATGAGAAAAGTTCTTTTTAAATGCTGAGACCTTCAAGGTTTATACTGAGAGAGAGAGCGAGAGATAGCGAGAAAGAGCAAGCGAGCGAGCGAGCGAGAGAGACAGAGACAGAGAGAGACAGAGGTGAGAGCCTTGAATCAGAAACCTCACCTCCAGGTCATTCTACTTGGTCCACTGACCAACATTTGGTGAGCGCCTCTTAGGTACAAGGTGCTGACATAGCCGTGGATTGGCGGTGACACAGGCATCATTGTTCTCAGGCGTGGAAAGCTCCTTTCATTGCTCCCGTCTAGTCTGGGATACGTCAGCTTTGCCACGTGCTAACGCACCCTTGTGAACACAAAAGGACGAAGCAATCTCCTCAAACACACACCCTCCAACCTGGACCGGCCCCAAGAAGGGGCTCCTATATGCAACATGTGAAACCCATTTTACTGTGGGACTGCTAATTGTGTTGTCCCAATAATTTATTGCCTCTTATAAATGGTTTCCAGGTAATGGGAGTTAATTGACTCAGGAGAGTTTCATGCACTGTAGTGAGCTCCCAAGATTCCACATACTCGCTATTAATATACTCGCTATTAATCAGGTCAAATGTGTCACCTGAATAGGTACATTAAAAATAACAGTGTGAGTTAAAGTCCTCACCCCAACCTTCTTTCCAAATGTGTTCACATAAAGCTGCTCATCCTCAGATTGGCTTGCTCTCCCGAGTACCACTTGGCCTTCTGCCTGGATACTCTCAAAGCCCAGGGCTTAGGATTCACATCTCTTTGTCCTATCGCATTTTCAAGAAGAGCAGAGTTCAGAAGGGGAATGTGTGGGTGGGCAGCAGCAGGGGCTGCCCTACGTCAGGCTTTCCTGTCTCTCCCGGGCATCCTCCATGTCCGGCGGAGAGGGGACATGCCCGTGACAAAAACACAGAGCTGTGTCTCTGCCTCCACCAAGCAGCCTTGGAGCTACACTTTTTTTCCCCCCTGGGTCATCAGCCTCTTGAGTGATACTTTCTCAACCTTCTTTACATCAGTGCTTCAGCTCGGCAATGTGGCCTTGGGTTCAAATGATGTGTGTGCTGGGTACCTGGCCCTGCTGCTTCTAGTCTTGGCTAAGTCACTCAATCTCTGATCCCTGGCCAAACTCTGTTGCCAGTGGAGGGAAGATTCCGAAGGAGTCTTCCTCTCAAGCATTAACATCCATGGCATGAGTGGCTACTCGGGCTGTCGTGCCCTGGCCTGTTGGCATAGCTCCCTACTCTTTCCAGCATCCTCACCCCCACGGGCGCCCTGCTGTCATTACAAGTCAGCACTTCCTGGCAATGACACTCTGCCTTAACCCGAAGGCAGAACAGCCCTGGGTTCAGGTTCAGGTGGGTGGGGTGGGGGGAGATCTTGTCACTGGCTGGGCACTGACCCAGCCTCTTGGCTACAAGTCTTCCTTCTAACCAATAGTCTCTTGCCATACTCCAGACTCAAACATACCAAGGCCTTGGTACCCTCCAAGTCTCCTCTCAGTTGACTGACTGGCATTGTTGCCTGAGACTTCCTGTGGTTAATGGCCTGGGTGGATGACCAGAGGTAGCACCAGATAGTTTAGGGGGCAGGTGTATGGCTGTGGAATGTTCTGTTGTGTGGGACTCTAGGATTCTGACTGCTATGATCAGCAGGGGCAGGTGCATAGTTAGCCTTTAGCTCAAGTAATGGTGGGATCAGGGGCAGAACTGTATAGATGTGCTACCTGCTACACAGTTCTTTTTCTTCCTCCAGAAACATGGCTGTGCAAGTAAATAGCTACATGCAGAAGATGAGTGTCGAGCTCTTACCTCACACCATATACAAATATTAACTCGAAGTGGATCAAAGACTTACGTAAAAGAGCTTAGAAACTTTTACAAGAAAACACAGAGAGAAGTTTTTGTGACCTGGCTTTAGAGAAAGATCCTTAGATATGACACTAAAAGCACAAGTAGCGAACGAAGATAAATTGAACTTCATCAAAATTTAAAACTTTTCTGCTTCAAAGTAAGTACACTATCAAAGAAGGTGAGAAAAACTGGAGAGCGGAGAAAATATTTGCAACTCACATACCCGATTAGAGACATGTATCTAGACTAAATAAGGAAGTCTTTCACTGAATAATAAAAAGACAATCCAATTAAAAAGTGGGCAAAGGATCTGAGTAGACATTTCTTCAAAGATATACAAATGACCAATAAGCACATGAAAACATGCCAACATCATTAGTCACTAGTGAAACAAACCCCAAAGCTACAATGAGATACTACTTCTTATTCACTAAGTTGCTAGAAAAAAAAGTCACGTGAAGCTGAGCGCTGGTGGCGCTTGTCTGTAATCCTGGCTACTCAGAGGAGCCAGAGCACTCCAATTCAAGCTAGCACAGGTAAGAAGCCCCTTACACTCCATTTCCAAATGATCAACAAAAAGCTGGGCTAGAGGCATGGCTCAAATGGTAGAGGGCCAACTAGCAAGTGTGAAGATCCAAATTAAAACCCTGGTACTTCCCCTCACCTCTAAGCCACATAATCATAACGTGGAGAAGTCTAAACCCCCATGCAGTGCTGGTAGGAATATCAGAGAATGCAGCCATTTCAGATGAACCAATGTGGCGTGTCACAGCCGTGGAAAATGGAACATAATTACATGGCATAATATAATAATGGAGTATTAGTCAATCATTAAAACAGGAATGAAGTGCTGAGACATGCCACAACATGGATAAACTTCCACATCATTACATCAAGGGAAAGAAGCTTGACACAAAAGGTCATATATTACATGATTCCATTCATAAGGAATATTCAGAGTAGGCATATCTCTAGAGAAAGTAGCTTAGGGGCTGCTTAGGGCTGGAAGAAGGGAGAGATTGAGGGTGACTGCTAAAAGGTACAAGATTTCTTTCTGAGGTGATGACAACATTCTAAAATTGACTGTGGTGCTAGCTGCACTTCTCTGAAAATATTGAACTATGTCTGTTAAATGGATGAATTGTGGAGTCCATGGATTACATATCAACAAAGCTGTTTCCAGTGACAACCACAACCCCGAAACAGGTGACACCCAAACACAGCTGGGCTGCAGGAGCTGCTCCTGCGTGCGGCCTTCCGCAGTTCTGACGTCTGCGCCCCCGGAAGGCGATGCTGCTCACCTCCGTCCATCCCTCGAGTGACCCAGGGTTCCAGCACAGAAGCTGCTGCACGCGTGTTCCAGGGCAGCCACCACAGACACAGGAGGGAGCTGCAAGGGACACATGACTTCTCCAAGGTCTCCCACCTGAGAAGCCACAGTGCCTGCATTTGAACCTGGGTCTGCCTGACCCTAAGATCTGGCATCTGTGACCCTTGGTGACACATGGCTGTGTTTGCTCAGTAGCCTTCCTTTCCTCAGGGCCCTCAGCTTTCCCAAGTCCTCTTCAGTCTAAGGTACCCACGTTCCCTGGGAGAGCCATAAATACCTTTAGACATAAACTCTAAAGTCTTCAGAGTGAAGTCCATGCTGGCCAGTTAATTTCTAAAAGAAGTCATTTTTTTAAAAAAAGGGAGGGGGCATGTTCTTTTCCCTGCAGTTGACACTCTGAGCCCCATCTTTAAACCTATTTATTTCTGAAAACCAATTTGTGGTTAAGAAGAGAAGTGTGTGGTGAGTTTTAAGGAGGTATTTCTATAAACAGGTGGCAGACACAGCGTGTCACGGTATGGGTGGAATTGCTTTCCTTTTAAAATCACATTTGGAATTAATTGTTCCTATTCACGAAGCTGTGTCTTTTAGCCAAATTCTTGTTTTCAAGTCAAACAGAACACTGTCAGAGGTTAACATTTGGATGTCGTTCACGGGCTTTCCTTTGCCATTAACTTGCTGTGTGATCTTAGGCCAGTCACTTGCCCTCTCTGGGTGCCAACATCTTCTTGGAGTCTAATAGTTCTTTGTAGAGGGAAATTGCCAAGTGAATAATACAAGTGGGATGGGTCGGGTCAGAGGCTGTCCTGAGGCAGCCCATGGTGGGGCTCTGCCTGCAGATACGTTGGTTTGGCCTGCTCGGTTTTAAGTAAAAAAAAAAATCTTGCCAACATTACAAATGGGGAGATCTGTCATGTAGAATGCTGGTGCTATAGAAAACCCACAGACTTGAGCCCAGGAGGCCTACGTTACCTCTGGCAACAATGGGAGGGCTTCTGAGAAATTCCCTCAACAGGACATGCATGCTTCGGTTTTCTGTGTTACTTCCCTGGTTTGCTTTACACAATCATGGTACCTCTAGGCTCCCAGGGCATCTGCAGATGCACCCTGCACCTGGACAGATCTTTTCCAAGATTCCCACCTGCTCTCCGGGGCCATGTTCTCAGATTTGTGGTGTTCCAAGGTAAAAGTGAGGCTAGACACCCTGTCTCTGCCATATGCCTGTGCAAACATTATGCAACGCTATGGGATGCAGGCATTGGTGCTGATGTCTTTCCTTGAGAAAAGTGTCTGTAACTACCACTAGTCAAGCTTGATGGACATCACACCCACGGCAGAACCTAAGGGGGACATCTGAGGGGGACTCACCTTCCTACCACTGTGCCTTGCCCAGGGCTTGCAGCTCGCCGGGTATGAACTGGGAGGCTGGGGCTGGCATGTCTGCCTGGCTGAGGACTTGAAGGCAGAGAAATTCCATGGCTTCCTCGAACATCCCACGTGGACTTGAATTCAAGTCAACTCATTTTCCTCCTTAGGTACATGAGAGTTGAACAGACCATGCGAATGACATGACACAGTTTTCCCTGATCTCCCTGAATGAAGCCCTGCTGTCCCATGCACATGCAGAACCTGTTGTCCCCTTGTGACAGCCTTACCATGAAGCCTTGGGTGGCCACACCCTGTGCTTGAGGGGCAGCCATGGTCTGTGTTCTGCACGCTAATGTTGGCAGGCTGGGGGCTGATCTAGTGCGGACATAAGTGCAAATTTCAGCTCTCTCTACTTCACACACACACACACACACACATTTGGAATGTGCATGTTACTTCCCTTATCTATCCCTCCCAGTTTTCCTTTAAAAAATGAGTATTTAATGCAAAACAAAAGAAATGTACATATCATCCAATGTGGAAGAAATAACTGTATCGCAAAGCTCATAGAACTCATACATGTTATAGACCATGATAGACAATTTGCTCCATGAAAGTTAGAATGTGTTTGTGACTTTAACTGAGCATCACTATCCCACAGTACTGTGAAATTTGGGAAATTATGTAACCACTTAATCACAATAAAACATTTGAAAAAAAAGAGTAATTGTCTTATGAGGCCAGAATGATTTCCCAATGTAACATTTTAAAACTTCTTAGTTTTGAATGAATTTGAAACTTAACAAGAAAGTGGCAAAAACAATTAAGTAAGTTTCTTAACCAGGTGATGGTGGCTCATGCCTGTAATTGTATCTACTCAAGAGGCTGAGATCGAGTGTCATGGTTCAAACCCTGCCCCAGCAGGAAAGTCTATACAACTCTTATCTCTAAGTAACTACCAAAAAGCAGAAGTGGAGCTGTGTCAAGTAGTAGAGTACTAGCTTTGAGCAAAAAACCCAGGAACCATGACTAGGTCTAGAGTTCAAGCTCCAGGACTGGCACGTATGGTTGTGTGCACATGTGTGCATGCACACACACACACACACACACACACACACACAAGATATGTCCTCTGAATTAGTTTCACTGGCTCCTTAAATGTAGCATTCTACCCCTCTGCATCAGTGCATATGGCCTTGCAGACCATTTGAGAACTGGAGGCAGAGTTCGCGTCCATTTGCATTCCATCACAGATCTACCCAACCAGGGAATTTAACAATGAGATAACACTAGCACCAAATCCAAAATCCTATTCTACTTCTGTAGGTGGTCTTCCTAATGTTCCACTTTTATAGCTTTCTCTCACCTTTATCCTGTCTGGGATTTACTCTAGGATCACCAGTTTCATTTAGATGACTAATTTCAAGTCTCTTTGGTGCCTTTTAATCTGAAATTGGAACTGTTTTTGTAAGATGCTTTCTCTGTGGCCTCCAGAACAGGTAGTGCGTAGAAACACACAGAGGAAACCCCTACACTGGTAAACCGTAGACGGTCATGGGACCAAATGGTCCCTGTGCTCCAGCAGTTGCTTCAGGGATTGTATCACACACTTACAAGTTGAGACAGTGGATCTGTGAAGAGTTGTCTATTTTGGTCTCATGTTTTCTTTCAGAGACAACTGCCATGTCCTGCTCTCTTTCCTCATCTGTCCAGAAAGAGCTCAGTGGAGCAGTGATTACACATCGGGGGTGGCGGGGCCTTCATTTGCTCTCTGTCTCACAAGCATCTAAATCATCCCATTAGCCCATCACAATGGCTCAAGTAATTTGTTTTAATTATGTAAATAACTTCATTCTCCTCTCAAATATCTGCTGGGGAGCTGCAAACCACTGCAGGTCTCCCTGGGATGTGTCTATACCCCAGAGTGACGGAGGTGCCCAGGGAAGCCTGGCTTGTCGGGAGCCAGCCATCTCATGGGGTTGAGGTGGAGGGGAAGTCCCAGGCAAGGGGAACAAACGCAAGAAGGAAGGGTCCTGCTGCTGTGAGGAAGCGTGAAGTGTCCCCATCACATGACACAAGGCGTGGTGACAGCTGGAGGAGCAGACACCAGGCCTTCCCTCACACACTGCAGCTGCTCCATTTGCTTTCTCCTTTGTTAGATTCAGCAAGGAATCAGGAGTCACTCACTCGCCTGCAGGCCATGTTCCAGAAGGCGCCAGATGACAAGACTGGTCCGGGGAAGGGGCTGAGGGCTCAGAACATTCTGGGCTTCACACCATCTCCTGGAGTCTCGTATGGAGTTTGGGTTTCAAATAAACTGCTTAAGTGTTTCAGATCTTCAATTTTAAAAATTATTACTCCCTCCCCCCATCATAACAAGAAAACTGGGAGAATACGAAGAGCCAGCCCCTTTAGCAGGAAACCTCAAGCCAACACGAGGAGGATTTCCCTCCATTCTAGTGTATTCTATTGGTATTAGTGCCTCATGTCTAAAGGACAAGGGCAAATACATTTTGGATGATGTAGACTGGGGTTTTTCCCAGTGCTGAGGACTGGACTGAGGGTCTTACACATGCTCGGCGGGTACTCTACTGCTAAGCTACAACTCCAGCCCTTTATGTATTGAGACAGGTTCTCACTAGGAAGCTAAGGCTGACCTTGAATTCACAATCCTCCTGCCTCAATATGTTCAGCTCTGGGACTGCAAGCATGTATCACAATGCTGGCTCTATATTTGCTCTTAATCTGTCATATGTAGTATTGAGTGGATACTTATTACTGCACTAAGTCTGCAATTTCCTGCTGCCCAAGTAAAGAAGGGTCTTGGGAAGCAAACAGCCCGTTGGCTAAGGGTATGGGTTTTGAGATCAGATCATCTGGACTCAAATCCCAGAGTCCTCATTTAGTATCTACATGACTGTGAGTCGTGGCTTTACCACCTATAACAAGAGATGAAGAAAGAAGATACCTAAGGGCTGCTGTGTAAACAGAGATAAGACCTACAGAGAGCCTAACTGTCTGTACCTGACTTAACAGGTGAACACTCAACAAGTGCTAGCTATTGTTACTGTTTTATTACTTTCACATGGACTGGAAAGTTAAGTTTCAGCCACAGATCCAGAAGTTGATGACAATCATTTCCCCATAAAGAATAAAACTTGTAGGACAAGAAATCAGTAGCTATTAAATTCTGCTTTTAAGAATATTTCATGGGGCTGGGAAGGATGCTCAGTGGTTAGAGTGCTTGCCTTGCATGCATGAGGCCCTGGGTTCGATTCCTCAGCACCACATAAGCAAAAAGAAAAAACCTGGAAGTGGCGCTGTGGCTCAAGTGGTAGAGTGCTAGCCTTGAGCTGAAGAGCTGAGGGATAGCACCCAGGCCCAGAGTTCAGGCCCCACGACGGGACCCAAAAGCAAAATTAAAAAAAAAAAAAAGAATATTTCATATACATGGAGCAGGATTTAAAGAACTAACCTGTGAATGCAACAGTTTCATCTTCTCAGCCAACCCCAAATGCTGTGGATCTTAGCTCACTCCTTTCTTGGCCACACTCTTATCCATTTCACCTGGCACTGTTCCAGCTCATAAGAAGAGTAGCATACTTAGGCTGTTTCCTTTCCCCAGCTAAGAAAGAAGGAGGAGAAGGAACTGCCTCTCTTCCTTACGGCAAGACTCAAAATGTGGCCTAGAGGATGTCTTGGGCATTTTGTTCATTGGAAGCAATTGTTTTTCTCTTCTTTTGAAGCCCTTCCAATGGGAATCTGGTTCCTGATCTCTTCATTGACTATTAACTTGAATGCAATGGCTTCCTCTTCAGGTGATGTTCCTAGGAACAACTAGCAGGTATGAGATAGACACCCACTGCTTGCAGCCACAGTCTCTATCTAAGGCCTGAATGCAACTTACACTGGAGCCTAGTTTACAAACCAGCTCTTAGTGGCATTTAGCCTTTTCTTTTTAGAAAATAGTGTTTCCTTAGCATGCCCCACTCCATCTTCAGGTCTGACCCTGACTCCATGCCCTCACTTCTCTTGCGTTTCCAACACACTGGCCCACTCCGGTCTTGTTCTCTGCATACCCCGCCACCCCCACCCTTGCACAAACTCTTTGCCAGAAAAGGAGCACCCAGGTGATGTCCTCCCAGCCCAACTTCAGCATCCCTTCTTCTGAAGCCTGCCATGGCCTCCCTGCGGAGGGGAAGTCTTTCTCCCAGAGGTCTCCCAGATGTGCTGGGATCTGTCTGATCATCACCATCCAGGAACATGCCAGAAACGGACATTTTCAGCCCCTGGCCCCACCTATGGAGTCAGGAGCTCTGCTTTATTTTAACAAGTCCTTCAGAGGATTCTGACTAAAGCTCAAGAATCACTTGCATGCAGTCCTTTTGCACAATGAAAGCTCAGCATTCATCACCATTACTCTCCAAATTGGTGTGATGATCTGATTAAGGTCATCGCCCTCACTATGCTAAGGGCAGAATCTGTGGTGGTTTGCTTTTTCTCTTGCCATTGTTTCCCGAGCACCAAAAAGTGCTTACCACATATTAAGTGCTAAATATGTATTTTGAATGAATTAAAAATCAACAAGTATAACATCTAAAAGGACAGAGATTATAACAGAAAAATTACTAGTATGAGCTGGTAATTTACAAAGTGAGCTATAGAAGTGGTTCACATTTTGGCAATCTTAACTATTAGGCCAAAAAACAAAAAACAAAAACCCCAAACAGGTTAAAGGAGGTGATGTCATTTCCCCCTCACTCACCAAGTTAGGGAAGGTGAGAGGGAATTACCATACCCGGCCAGGACTGCTGGGAATAATCATTGCTGTAGGAATGCATGTTTTATGTAGTTCATTTGGAATGCAACTTGGCATCATTTTGAAAATGTGAAGTGATCAAGCAATGCAATCCTTACTCATTACCTATAAGGACAGATTAGCACATGCACACACATGCATAGAAAGCTTGTGCATTCTAACACTGTTAGTAAGTATAATTTCAAAATGATGCAAATATTTACCATGTTTTTGTATGAGCAAAATGTGTTTGTACATTCACAACACTGAATACTCCACAGTCAACCAAAATGATACTGGTGACACAAATTAATTGATGTGGAACAATGATGACAATAGCTGATAAAATGAACAATCCTCAACATAATTAAAAATCTATGTTTATATGTATATATAATGACTAAATATAAATTCATCCAAAGGACTATTAATAGTGTGAGTGCAGATGATCTTATCTTCTTTGTAATGCCCCACATTATTGTACGTTTCAACACTGTATTCTATATGATACAAAAAATGGAAACAACATGCTAGATACCAAGTGTAGCAAATTACAACTAGTAAGGTAAAGTACTTTTGTAAAACCAAAACCAATTCTCAAAAATTCTGAGAATATAAGTCTTGCATTATTCACTGTCTTGGATTAGCCTTGCCACAAGTCATCTTGAATCCTGCAGACAATCAGGAATTGCCTGCAGCTGACTACAATAACCAACACATAAGTTCTGCAAGCACAGACTGGGATTACTTGGCTGGTGACTGAGAGCACACATGGCAGACCCCCATCCAAGAATCGCTGGCCAAGGAGAGGAAAGATCTCAAGTCTAAGGATTCCAGGGGGTGCCATACCCGACGGTGCAGAGAGGCACCAAACGTAGCTGGCTGACTTCACTCAATAGCGAGTCTCTAAGTAACTCCTTGGGATGCTGGTGACACTGTCATAGCAACTATTTAAAAATCTTTCCTTCCACTTCTCTATTTGCTTTTCCTGAAATTATCCCCATTTTTGGCATGCTGTCTTAAAGAAAGAATGCTGAGGCAGGAATCAGGTGGATAAGCCTAGGGAGAATGGGTGATAGATGGACAGGCCACAGCACCAGTATCTGGTTGGTATCACATGGAGTAATAGGATGAGGCTGGAGGCCTGGTAGTGCATTTTCCTAAAACAAAACCTGAGAACTACACTGAGATGACGTTTAAGCATAAAACAGATTCTAAACGAATTATGATTACACGAATATTATGCAAAAACTCCAAACACAAGGCTGGAAAGTCTCATAATTCAGAGATGCAAAGTGCTACCTGCATTAGGGCATTCAATTCAGTTCTTGCTTCCACAAAGCAGGGGGAAATGCTCTTAGTACAAATATCACAAAAAGAACTCAGCCTTACCACCTTCTGCAAGTGGGGCACATACAATTACTCTTGGCATGAGGCTCGTGATCAAGGCCAGCGGTGCCTCAATCATTGATTCTCTACTCACTAAAGCACACTGTTAATAGATGCCGGTGCCAAGTAGTAAGGCTACTGTGTTTTTGGTGCCTAAAGGAAGGAATTGAGGCTATACAAAAATATCCTCTAGCTTTGTCACTTATACTTTTAAAACACTATCCTTGTTGGGTTGGTCTGTGACCCCAACCCCTAAAGGGAACTGCTGCCTGCACCTGCCAGACCTATGTGAACTCTGGAGGCCTGGGGGAAGGGACAGGCAGGCACAATTTCAAGTGAAAATGTTCACTTTCAACCAGTGATAGCCTCATGTCTGACAACTCTCTTCTGGGTACATAATAATGAGAAATTGGAATACTGAAGCTAATGACTGCATATCTCTTGCATAATTACTGTGACCCATGATTATTTTTAAAATACTAAATCAGATGATTCAAATGAGTCCTGTTGAAGTTATAATATCCTAATTCAAATATACTTGCAGAACCTAACTGCATTGAAAAATGGATTTGGTAAACTCAAAGAGCATTCAGATGAATACAGGGCCAAAGTAATTTCAAATTTACTTTAAGAAGCCTTAACTATGGATCCTATTTTAATTTGTAGGAACCTCCTTTTGCCTTCCTGTTTCTGGGTAGCGTTCAGCTTTCCCTTCAGGAGAGAGGGAAGTTGTCAGCCTACTTTTGTCTGCCTTCACCTCCGATTTCATTGTTCTGGTCCTTCTGGATCTACTCTTTATGCCCTGCAGCTGCAGTCACATCTGGACCACCAGCTGCAGCATCTCTTTGGATCCACTGCAGAAATGGTGTCTGTGGTCCTTGAAGCCACAGGAAATCAGGCCTGCAGCAGCTACAAGATAAGAGATGGGTCACCCTTCAGCTGAAAGCACACATTCTACTAGCATTGAAACTTTCCAATCGTTTTATTTAGGAGAAACTATAAATGAAATCTGGAAAATAACATTGTAATATCCTTACTATTATAGTGGTCATAGAAGAGCCATTTACATTCTTTAGACAAGAAGGCAGGAGAAGTACAATTCTGTCCAGGCCATCAAAAGGCAATCAGTTCATGGCAACACTTTATAGAGCTCACTGAAAAGGTGTTTAGGAAACAAAGTAATATTGTTTCTTGTAGAAGTGAAATTGTTACACTTACACACACACACACACACACACACACACACACACACACACACACACACGAGTCTCTATCCATATAGAAGGGAGGAGAGGAGAGAAAGAGAAACCATACACTGGTAAGAAATTCTGCAATAGAATCAACAGTTTTGAAACTCAGTTGTGGAGAACTGAACTTATTTTTCTAGCTTATAGGATTAAAACTGGATTTCAACTGAGAGGTAACACATTGCACTGACAGTAAGAATAACATCAGGCTGTGCAAATATTTTTTTCTTTAAAGAAAATGTGGCATTATTAGTGAGAGCAAGACATAAATGTTATGTTTAAGGAAAGAAAGCCTTTATTTGTTCCCCAACAATCATAACTCAATCAACCAAACAAGACTTTCCCCTCCCTCAAGCCACTACCATAATGGGAGTTTTGTGTAAGCTCCTTGTTTGTACAAAGGCCTGCCGATGCAGTCTTGAAGGGTAATCCTAAAGCTGTTAGACTTAAATTAAAACACATCTTGCCAATAGATCTGTGTTTTTAAGACAGCTCTATTTAAGAGGGTCAGGCTGATCGCACCGGGAGATAAGTCCCACACAATCACAGCATGATTACTTCAGCAAACACGGACCAAGCAGTGTCATTTTCTAGCTGTTCAACTTACACAAGAGCAAAGATCTCACAACCACTTTGTGAAAAAGCCAGCAGATTCCTTAAGACAGACATATGGTATGCAGGGGTCTCAGTAAGAGGTTTCCTTCATTTTTCTTTAAATTGACCTTAAAAATACAAATACAAACCTTAATGTTCACGTGCACACTTGGTTCAACCATCACTAAAACAGAACAGGCAGACAAGGTTCTATGTATTATTTCTGCATTCTTAAGTCAACTTATGTGAACTTAATATCACGGATCAACAAACATCTGGATTGTTTCCAACTTTCTTGCTTTTCTTAAAATGAAAATCTCATCACGGTCCCCACCCCAACTCACACACACCAGTAATCAACATTCCATGAACATAATTCTGAGAGATGAGTCTCAACATCATGTTTTTAAAATTTAGAACAAGGACAGTTTGAAATTGTTCAGGTATCTATTTCCTCCTTGCTAGATTCTATTTCTTCCTGTAGATTTCTGTATATTTCTCCCACTTGTGTCTCTATTGGCCTTCCTCTTTATTTCCAGCCTTTTGGGACTAGGCTGAGCTGATTCCAGCATTGCCCACACCATTCTCCTTGTGTTAAGCTCCTCGGTCTCTCCTCAGAAGTGCATTTCTGTTTGTTTTGCTTGATTACAGTATCCACAATCACCAAGAGCTGAGAATTCTGGGGTTAATCAGACCCCATGTGACCCCAGTTTTGGATCCAGGTAGTCTTGGAATGTTGGAACAGGGAGGAGACTGGGCTGTTTGCTGTGATGGGGTGAGCAGGAAGGTAAGAGCCAAGGGGGTTGAAAAGCACTAGTTTCTTTGAATTTGCTTCTCCAACCAACCAATCCAAATTCCTTCATTCTTTGTGTAGGTGTTATGGCTCAGTGGCAAGATTCCCTGAATGCAAAAGGCTCTTTGCAAACTGGAGGTGTGTGTGTGTGTGTGTGTGTGTGTGTGTGTGTGTGTACGCGTGTGCGTGCACATGTGCACACATAAGCTGGTACTAGGGCTTGAACTCAGGGTCTGAACTCTGTCCCTGAGCTTTTCTGTGCAAGGCGAGTGCTCTACCACTTGATCTATAATTCCACTTCTGGCTTCTTTTGGTAGTTTGTTGGAAGAATCCTATCATGTTTCCTGCCCAAGGTGGCTTCAAAATGTGATCATCAGTTCTCAGCCACTTGTATAGCTAGGATATAGGTGTGAATCATTTTTTTTTTTTAAAGAAGTGTTTTGCAGCTGAACTAGTCTGTTGTCTGTTTCCAACAAAAAGTACTTTCTAACGCAATGTCACTGAACGTTGGTTCAGAAGTGCAAGTGAGTGAACTTAATATACTCGGGAAATAAGAAATGGATTTTATTAAGTTTATTAGCAGCTCAAAACATGATACTTCAACAGTGGGAGGAAAACAATCCACCCAGACAATTTGAGTGGAATGAGCCTTTGGCTTTAAGTACAGCTAATAAGTGAAACCTAAGACTGCATTTTGCATCTGAAGACCATGGGTCTATTTTTACACTACCTGATCAAACCAGGAATGAAAGTTCAAGCTGCTTCCTCTAGCCCTTGGGGTCCTGGAGTTTCTCCAGTCACACCTCTCCACATCAGCCTGCCTCGGGTTTAACTTGGCTTAACTTGGCTCCCAACCAAGGATGCATTTCTACCAATCAGATGCCACCCTGCAGTTCCCTCTGGTAGCTGGCAGGGCAGAGGAGGCAGGAGAGGCACCAGCTGAGTGCTGGGACGGGACCGGGCAGGAGATGCATCTCAGAGGACATTTTTACAAAGCAGGGTCTCAATGGCGAGCTCAGCTGCCACCCAGATGAAAGGCTGTGGGAGATCACCCATGCTCTGGTGTTTTAGAGAAAAATGATGTATAAAAATGGTAACAAGTACAAAAGCCTTAATTGAGAGTGGGTACCTCATTCAGTCCTCACAGCTGGCCTTGTAGGGCTCTTGTACTGTCTTTCCTCTTAGAGGAGGCAGACTTTGTTCCCAAGGCCACACAGTGGAGAGTGGTAAACCCAAGTCGGACATACAACTCTCCCAGGAGCTGGAGCTCCAGACCACTGTGGGCTTAGCACTGTGGCTGCGGCTAGTGCTTCCTCCTGCAATGCTGGTCTTGCACACTTTTGCCCTGGAATTGCCTTGAGGTGCATTTTTAAAAATGCAGATTATTGGATCCGGCCTCACGGGTTCTGACTGAGCAGGTCTGGGATGGGGGCCAGAAATCTGTCTCTTTAATGGGCACCCAGGTGAAACCTTTGCAGATCACTGAACTTGAACCTGAGACGTGCAGTAGACAGGGGTGAAGAGGCTGCCAGCATTGAACTGGTGGAGAAAATGATGCTCCATAGAGATGTGCAAAAGTAAGTGCAAGCTGGGAGCTTTGGGCACACCTGAGGAACATGATTCTAAGGACTGGAGTTTGGATGATTCTGTTGGTTTGCAAGGAACTTCCTGTTCTCCAGACTTGTTCAGCCACAGTGTGGGTCTCAATGTCCTACTCTACTTTGTATTATGAAATTTTCCTTTATTTCCTTTATTTTACAGTATTATATAGATGGTATTCACAAGTAGCTATAAACATATGAAACAAGTATTTTCATATATACTGATGCTGAGGACACTGTTACTTTTAATAATGAGAATTGTAAACAAACAGAACTTTCAACTGTAAAAGATGGTTCAACTTGGACTGGCAGAGTGGCTTCTTTGTCCAGCACATGCTTAGTATGGGTAAGGCCTTGGACTCTATCTCCAATGCCAAACAAAAACCAAAACCATACAAACAAAAACAAAACAAAACCAGATTGGTCAAACTGTGCAGACATTTCAAATAATGATTTGAAGCACATTTAATGATATAGAAATGTTTGCATTATGTTAAGTAGAACAAGAAAACAGTAATTCTACTTTTAGAATTTTTTTTTTTTTGGTAAAAACCAAGAACAAAAGATTATAAGAAAATTCATCTAAATGGGTGTTTGGGGGGGGGGGTGTTTGGATCACAGATGATTTTTGTTTTGCTTTGACAACTTTTGTGTAATTTCCAACAAGAAACATAAATAATTTTCATCTTAAAAATGTCATTTAAAGAGTCACAAGCACAAAGCAAGAAAAAGAGCCAAAGAGAGATAGAGGGAGAGGCTCCTTTTCCGGGCACATTGTGCCGGAGTCCTTCTCTCCCCCCAGCAGGTAGCAATTCCACATCACAGGTAGATGGTGAGAGGGTGGGGCTGTGACCTTCTGTACGTGTATCACCTCGTGGGGCACCTACACCTGGCTACCTCTCAGTAGGTATTTGTTAGTATGAATGAATGGCTAACGGTGCCGAGAAAGCAGGACTCACATCATATACAGGATTTCTGACTTTTCCTGAACACCAATGTTGGACGCATCATAGGTGTTTAATAAAGGTTTACTTTTCTGATGGGGATCATGTCAAAAGGAAGCATGCCCGCCGGGCAGAGACAGCCAACTGGATGCCTCCCCCAGGGTTCAGGCACCACTCCAGTGGTTTGTCGGAGCCAGCCTGCCTAACTGTAAATGCTGTGTGGAACTGAATAGCCAATTCTGTCTGCAGAGAGAAGCAACCGAGGTAAGCCCAGGATCTTTATCTGCAGAAGCCGTCATGCCATAACACACGGCTCCACCCCACCTCTTTTGGAAAAAGATTGATAAGCATAATGATGATGTTTTAATGAGCTTAATTGCACATTCCTTATGTTCTTGCAGAGTTGCCAACCAGCTACTTCAACATCCAGCAGTTTACTTATAATAACTGCCCCCTTTCTCTAGGCCAGGGAGCATAATTATTCTTGCGGTAATCTTGCAGTTCAGCTCCTTCTCCCTCACTTCCCCTCCCTCTCTCTTTTTCTCGCTGTTTTTTCCCTTTCTGGGAATGACTCTAAATGGGTATCTTTGAAAAGGAGGGTGGCAGGCTGCTTTTGGTACAGTACTTGCTAAGAACCCTTTCATCAAAGAGGCCCTTGTGAGCATGCTCTCTCTGGCCATGAGCCAATCAGATCATCCCGCTGTCTGTTTCTGAAGGAAACTCTGGCCCTGGTATGCAAGTCAAGCCAGTCTGCAGACAGGCTGACTGCTCTCCCAGGCCAACCTGTCTTAGCTGACTGAAAAAATGCTGAAGGGAAAATTACCTGTTTGGCTCCAGACGGAATTAACTTTACACACACACACACACACACACACACACACACACACACACACACACACACACACACACACGTATGTTTATTATTTTTGTTTAAAAGCATGTGCCTATCTAATATAGTTATTAATGTTATCTGGTCAGTACTTGAAGCATTTTGAAATATGTGCAAATGCAATAAGGCTTCAGGGCCTGGAGGCAAAATATGATGAATTTTCTAATTAAATGACAAAACTGTTGGGGGATTAACGGATGGCAGCTCTATAATCTGTTTATGGGCGCTGCTCTGTGCAGGGACCTTTGGTCCATGGACAGGCCTAGTGCACCAGCAGGACCTGGGAGCCAAGCTCTGCTGGGCTCCACACTCTTCCTCTGCATCACACACCACCAGCATCAAGTATAGAAGGAAGGCTGAGAGGCCCCACCCTTGGCTGAAGATGGCCTCTTCTCAAAGATAAGTGAGCATATCCTTGAGTAGTGTCTATGAAACCTCTTGGAGCCCCAACCCTTAAATCATACTTTTTTTTGTCGGTAGTGGGGCTTGAACTCTGGGTCTGGGTGCTGTCCCTCAGCTCTACCACTTGAGACACAGCACAACTTCTAGTTTTCTGGTGGTTAATTGGAGACAAGAGTCTTATGGACTTTTCTGCCTGGGCTGGTTTTGAACCTCGATCCTCCAATCTCAGCCTCCTGAGTAGCTAGGATTACAGGCATGAGCCACTGGTGCCTGGCCTTAAATCATCTTATACATACATTTTTGACACTTTACGAGGAAACTCATAATTGAGAAATATATTTTATAGTTTCTATTTGAAAAACAAATACAAACATACTTCCTCTTTCTTAGACCTGTCATCCTACATTGTTGCCTTCCTCCTATTCAATGCTGTGTGCACCAGCTACCCCCTACATTCCAGGCCCTGGATCAGCTGTCAGGGCACTGGGACAAAGAATATGTAGCCTTGGTCCTTGAGGACAGGGTCTGGACATCTCAGATCCCTGCCCTTGGTGAGCTTTTGTAGCCTTTGGTGTCTGCAGGATTAACTGGAATGGTTACCTAACAGTAGCTTCATACCATTGAATTGTTCACAGTAACACAATGTACAGGTGACAGAATTGTTGTGCCTTGTATTTTTTTTCTTTGTACTTTTCACAATTCCCCAAAATTTCACAAAAACTTTTACTTTTTTAGGTATAAAATATGCCATTAAAAAGAACCTTTCTGGGAGCACTAAACAGGCACATTCCAGAAATATATAGAGAACAGTGAAGGACAATAGGCCAAGCAACCGTCTGTAATGGTAGAAGGGACTCGGAATTGAAAGGGGAATTTTAATGAGCAAGGCAACTTGAGAATCACAGCTGGCTTGGACTAAGTTCCTGGGGTGTTAAATCAAGTAATAACAAAAATATGAGCATGCTTTACATATGAGATGTCATAACTTCCTGAGAAGTAAATAGTCTCTTCCCCGTGGTTGTTCCTCTTTAGGAATGTCTAATGTTTTTGCTCTGGGCTCAACATTTTCCCAAAGTTTTCTTGTATCCAAGTGTTCCAAACAGAATTCCAATCTGATTTTCCCGGTGGTCCAGCTTACACACTTCTGTAAGACTGGGGCTGGGGGTGGGTGGGAAATCATACCCAATCAGAGCAGGCTGTGTGTGCTCTGGTCTTGTTGGCTCCTACACTCCTGCCTGCATGCAGTTTTACAACGCTCTTCTTACAGTGTTAGACTTGACCCCGCAAAGATGTTTGGAAATTCTCTGATGGGTTAATTCATTCTGACCTAAAGGGTTTCTTCCTGGGAGAATTGTTTCTCTCTTCTGTAAGCCCCACAAAGTTATGGATATAGGCTGAAACTGAGGCTTTTGCATCCATGGAGAGAAAGAAATAAAAAATTCTTTTCACATACATATATTCACAGAGAATAATCCTACGCTGCTTCTGGCTACACCTATTCTGAAGGTAGAACATAAATCTGTGTGTGTGTGTGTGTGTGTGTGTGTGTGTGTGCGCGCGCGCGCATATCTATTTTTGCCTTTGCATAGTTTCTTTTCCCATACCAAGAGAACAAAAGGCATTTTTCATCACCATCTTATACATCTGAATGGTCAGTGAAAAAAATGATGAAAACGTTCCTAGCAAATACCACACAAACAATAATCTAGGTTTAGTCTCAAAAGCAAATAATCATCCTAGTGGGAAAGTGCCCACTTTTTTTCTTTTTGAGACGGGAGGAGTCTCACTAAGTTGCACAGGCTAGTTTTGAACTTGTAAGTTCAGGTGATCTTCCTGCTTTCGTCTTAATGTCACTATACCAGGCAGGCCCTGATGCCCCCTTTTTAAGCAGAATAAACATCCTAGGATTTGCATAAAGTTATCATTTTGAGAACAATAGCTTGAGGAAAAATAAAACTAAAACCCAAGTTCAGTGTCTTTCCAGAGTTGAGAAAAGTGGCTATGGACATTTGTTCTTCCTGATCTGAGGATTAAGGTCACTTTATTTTTATATTCAAAAGAGAGAAGTGTCTTGGCTTTTTCTCTAATATATAAACCTTGCAAAGGTATTCTGTTTTCATGGGTACACTGTTGAATCTAATAGTGGATAATGCATTGCGACTCTAGATGTGTTAAGGAGGAATGCCCATGTACCATCCTCTTGCTACCGCAGAAGCTATTTAAAGGTGCATTTCTCAATGTCTAAATACATCCAATTTAAGACATTTTATGTAAAATATACATGTAATTCAGGCCACGTCTTACTTGATATGTAACCCATGGTTTCTGTAAACTATAGATCTCTATCATACAAAAAGAGATCATTGAGGGAAAAAAGCGCACATTTGCGTGAGCTGAAAAAAACCAAAGAGCCGGAGCTATCCCCAAAAGCAAGGCAAACAGCTGAGCTATCAAAATCCCATGCAATAAGGTTGAAGGAGATAAATAGCAGATTGCCAGGCAGGTACCAAGTTCTCCTTCCCAGCTCAGGGATACTACTGTACATGGACAGTCTGGTACAAAAAAGAGGACAAATGGCTTGCTGACTGGAGGGGACATTGAGTCTGAAGCATGGTTCAGCTACCAAAAGCAAATAGGTTTTTATGAAACTCTGATAGCCACAGCAGGGGCGATTCTCCCAAAGCAAGAATCACACTGTTGGTGTTTTCAAAGACTTCTCAACTAGCACAAAGGCCTGAAAGTGCTAGAGCAACAGAAATACAGTGGACGAGGTCGGTATTATCCTTTCAGCAATTATGGTAGGTGAGACAGAGACTCCCTTAGGATTAGGTATTAGCTCTACCTCTGAGTAGCCAATAGTGTTACCAAGCAGTGCACTTGAGGCCCAAAAGGGGGCCTGCAGAAGGGACCCAGAGGAGGAGGAGCAGGGAAAATGGCAACAATGAGACAACAAAGGAGGAGGCTGTGACCGAAGCCGGGCTGGACTTGGTCCTGGCGGCTCCTTCAGTGGGGTTTGCTGCAGCCCCGTGTGGAGTGGCTGGTAATTAACGGCAGCAACCTTCTCATTCCTGGGGAATCACCATGGCTTTTCTATATCTGCTTCTGGTTTATAGTTACCTGTTGCCCACGCATAGTTATGGGATGCACTCAGACTTTTGTTCTTTTCAACTTAGAAAGAGAGGCTTGCCTTTTCTGAATTCTGGGCTAAAAGGACTCTATTGTTGAAGAGATGCTTTTGGACATTAGTAGTCATTTTCCTGGTCCCTGATTGGATAAGAGGATGGTTCTTGGTACCCATTAGAGATTGTTATTCAATCATTGTCTTCTTATCATCATGAAAACGCTTCCTTGAGCATAAGGGCCACTCTCTGAAAGAAGTTAAAAACCTAAATGATTGTGTCACCAAGGAGAGCAGTTACAAATCAGCACCCCACCTTTTCATGGTATGAAAAAATCACCCTTTCCTGGCACTTGCTTTTTGCCCTGTTCTAAAATGCAAAACCTCTGGTATGCACGGGGGAGTCCCAGATTCTTCCTTCATTGCTTCATGCCATGGGAGAGATACAGTGCTAGTCCTTTTATGGGTCCTACTTACAAAGGTGATTCTAATTACTTCTAAAGAAATTGAGTCTTTTAGAAGAGATAGATAATATTTTAAGGGCTTTCCTGAGAGTCCAGTGGAATGCAAAATAATTGGTTTGTTTTACGATTGTCCCCCCACCCCCTCAGGAATGTGACAAGAAACAAGACCATACCTCAAACTGCCCCTTGAGTTACTCAGAAGTGAATGTGGAGGGTGAGAAGCCTATGCTTCCACAAGGACAATCCCAGCATTCCTAAGGATAATTAACCTTAGCTTCTCTGCTCTTGTCACCAGTTCTTAGAATGTTTCTCATATTCTCTCAAGGTGCACAACTTGCTGCCACATAAAAATTACCTAATATTATTAAAACCGAAAGATTTTGCCTAGTAACTGCAATCATACTACTAGTTACAATCAATGAAATGGATGAGATAAATAGTTTCCTGAATTGAGCCTAGGTGTATCTTGGGGGAGAACATCTATAAATATCAGAGGCTATGAGTTCCAACAGGTCATACTTGGGCTAATAGTTCTTAAAGCCACACAGTCTTGTGACTCAGAGGACCTATATGAAAGATGATTATGGACAAGCAATCAGACCTTTTTGGTGGTACAGTTAAGCAGAAAGCAGGGCTGACTTCAAAGAGGCAGCATATTGGATGGAAGATACTCTGTAGACCACCTTTGTTTAAAATGATGCGCCTGTCACCAGCCCACAAGTCTACAAGCTCTTGCCTTCCACCAGACCTTCCTCTTCAGGTGAAGACTACTTTACTGAGTTCTCTGTTTCTTTTTGAGGCTGTCTTTGCTGGACCTCACCAGTGGACTGTAACCAGGTACCAATGCTTATGAAATAAAGACAGTATGGTGCCTCTAGCATCCTACACAGAGTTGGCTAGGTTTAAAGCCTGACTACTTCATAGAAAAAGACCAATATTATTTTTCAAGTAAGGTCTCAGTTTTTGCCTGGGGCTGGTGTCAGCCTGAATTCCTCCCACCAATGGCATCCTGCATAGCTGGAAGGCTGGAATCACAGATGCACTCCATCACCCCTGGCTTGATCATTGAGATTGGGGTGGGGAAAGGGGCATGTCTCACTAACTTTTTTTTGCCTTGAAGTGTGAGCTTTCTAACCTTCTCCTCCCAAGTGGCTAGAATTACAGCTGTTCCCCACTGTGTCTGGCGCTAAGGTCCTTCTTCAAATGGGTACCTAGTAGGAATAGCTGTCTGGAAAAAAAAAACAGTATTGGAACTAGCTTTCCTCATAGCCTATGCAGAAATGTAGATTATTGTGTTGTTTGGCTATTGGGTGCTTTTGAAAAGCTTCAGTTGGGTACTTTATGATAGGCCAAGCATAGTCCTCCACTTCCTGCAATGTCGGATCTCATCCCTGTACATTTCTATGCGCCAGGGGCTTCTGTAGGCATCTGGGAACGGGAAGATTAGAGGCTCAAGAAGAAAAGGTCTCTTGTAGGTTCTTTTCCTAGTAGTTAGTGGACATTGCTCTTCCTCTGATAGCTAACCATCAGAGGGCTCATTATTGAGCCCTACTGTGTGCCTAGAAGTGCTGGGTGAGGTGTCTGAGGGAACCGAGACCCACTCCCTCTAGAAGGGTGCTCTCTGTGCAGAACCTATCACTGCTCTCTCTGCTGAAACACAAACCACATACCCAATAAATTCTTCAGTCCTCAAGCAGAAAGGTGCCTACAGTATCAGTTCATTTTTCACTTCTCTCCAAAGACAAGTATTTTACACCCAGCACCAAAGAAGACACTGATATTATTATGCAAAACCATGAAACTTGCAGTAACCACAATTACAGTTACAAGGTAGAGGAAAACAACTCAAATCCAGGAAGCAATAGAAAAAGAAGAGAACAAAACACATGTTCATACACTGACTCTTAAACATAGGGGAAAACCAACTGGGGAACTTTCATTTTCTTCTTGGTGTGGATTTCAACAATCTCACGTGATATATGTGTGTGTCTATGGAAACCTCCCTTATCTCAAAGATAGCCAAGCACTGAAGGCTATTGTTGCCATGGAAGAAGTAGTATTTGCTTTTTATTCTATTGCACAATATCGAATTACAGAGACCCTGATAAAATTATGCATTCCTAAGCACAAATTAATGCATTTTACAGGAGCCTTCATGTACACACTTTGTCAAATTTCATTAAAAAAAAATCAGGGATGGCTTTGTAGAGTCTTAGGGGGTAACCAGATGTCACTGGAATGCTCCTGAAACTCCAGTTGGGGCAGCAAGAGACAGGGACACTTCCCTATTCTCCTACCAAAGCCTGGCCTGAAACTCTGAAGCCCTTTCTCCTGCTGGACTGTGCACAAGGTAGGTATTTCAAAATCAGTCTCTTTGTTTCCTCCCCAAACACAATAATCTATTTAATAGCACGGAGGCTGAGCTGCTCTTTTGAAAAGACAACATGCTACAAATACAGTTGATTGTCTTCTCCCTATTCATCTCTCCCTCCAGGAAACCACTAACCTGAAGCTGGTTTCTGTCCCTGTTTTTAATACTTTTACCACATATTTATGTGTCAGTAAACACATATAATACACTCCATATAGCATTTTGAAAATCAGCTTTTCCTTCGATGTAATAGTTTCATGATGTGCATGTGTGTGTATAGTTTATTATTTTAACTTCTATATAGTATTCTATTGTGGTGACTCTCCCCAGAACTGATGAACATGGGAAGTTGCTTCCAAAACTCTGCTATTCCACTGTAGCTATGGAAGTACTTGTGGATGGCCTCTTGTGAGGGCCTTTAGGATTTTTTTTTTTGAGGTCTTCAGACTGGGGTACAGCAGAAGCTTAAGAGGATCAATTTCTAGATCCTTTGCTTTTATATGTATTGTTGGCTCAAAGCAGTCTTTGGAGACTACATCTATCTTCCAGGCATCGAGAAGTTTTTCACCCTCTCATTCCTCAAGTGCCTTCTTCACTTGACTAAGTTGCTCTGCCTGAAGGTATAAACACCTCCGTGGAGTCAAATGCAGAGAAGATATGAACCACTGCTGCAAGCAGTCAAGGGCCTCAGAGCTGGTCTAGAGCTTTTGAGTTGCTCCATGTCTTGCAGATATTTCAGGCAAGGGAAAAGCATGGTTTTCAGCCTGTGGGGTGGTCTTCATTCAGATATACAGATGGTCCCTGACTTACAATGGTGCCACGGAGGAATTTTTGATTGTACAATGTTGAGAAAGTGATGTACACTTAGCAGAAAGAGTACTTTGAATTTTGATCTTTTCCCGGGCTATTCATAGTTGCTTATTCTCTAATCAGTGAGCTGAGCATATGGTCACAAGAGGAAAGCCACACCGATTCCACAGCCATATGGCTAAGTGATGTTAACGCAGGTGCATTAGTGTGTTTCTGACATGATATTTTCAACTTCCAGTGGGGTCATGACCTTGTTCATGACCTTGTCATCTCCTAATGTATTTTCAAGAATGTGGTTTTTCTGAGAGTCTTGTGAGACAAAGGTGTTAGTGACGTGTTCTGACGGTCAAATTTGACATGTCTCCTATGTCAAATTTGTAGAGTATTGAAGCTCCCTGATCCACAAGTCTTGACCTCCTCCCTTGCTTCCCACCTCCCAAAGGAAGGGAACAAAAGTCATACTTGAACCATGAATGAACGCTTTTATTTAAGTTAAAAAAACTGAAGTTATATATGTTCCATCAGAAAATGAGTCGGCTTTGGCTGGTTTACTTGACAATAAAGACTAGACTTGCCAATTGGGGCACACAGTGGCTGCTTCCAAAATTTCAAATTAATTAACTACAAGAATTAGATTAAGATATATTTAAAGCATAATAAATAAAAGTATTTTCCCCCGAGATAATCTATTGGCAAAGAGGGATTTACATAAAAAAAACAATAGCTTGATTTTCCCAATATTGTCCAAGTAGATTTAGTGAAACAAGGTGCCTCAGAGTAATAGGTGTCATTTGCAGGTGAAATAGTTCTGCATCTACATAGTCACTTAGAGCACTTCTTCCTTTCAGAATAAAGAACTCGTTGGGCAACCTCCCTGAAGCTGCTGTGTAATGTAAGTCTAGATGAAGCCTGATTGGCTCAGGCAACATAACTTCTATTATAGTAGGTGACTCACCAACTGTCCGACTGAAGTAGAGTTAATTTAAATTGCTTTTATTGCTCTGCACTGAGAACCCAACCACCTGAGGAAAAAAAGGCACAGCCTCTCTGGCAGTCTGTCTTCTCAGGACAATGTTAAATGCAATCCTAAGTCTGATCACTGGACCACTAACCGGTGTGCATGTTATTGTCTAGATGCTTGTCGATGAGCGAAGGAGGACCTGCTTGCTTGGGTGATGCTGTCCTCAGGCAGAAATCCTACTCCATACTCATCAGTTAGCAGAGTTCTTCATCAAGTCCCTTTTCTCTCCTGGGCTCAGTTTCTTTACCTATGAAATAAGAGGCTGTAGCATACCTTCTTCCCTCTCATGGGCTGAGCCAGTACCATGTTGATCTATGAGCCCCGGATCTGTGATGGGAGCACTGGATTGCCACTGCTCCCTCCATGTGGGTGGTGTGACTCCGACAACCACTCCTGGGAGGCCTTCTAAAGGGCAGCACACAGGGGACCCTGCTTCTGTCCAAGGATGCAGGCTACTTCGCGACAGCCTGAGTTTGCTACATTCTTTTCTCTTCAAGGACTTTTCCCCTAACTCAGACCTCTAAGCAGAGAGCAGAGAAGAATACAGTCCATGCTAAGGCTTTTAGGAACCCCCCAAATTTTATTTTACTCTGTTAATAATATTTTTTTCCTAAGAGAAAAATTAAACCAGAGATAGCTAGTAAGGGTGCTTGGGCAGATGATAAAAATAGCCCTTGTTTGCTTAACATCCATCACAGAGGTACAGCCAGAGAGTATCTCAGGGAATGTCCCCATTTTTGGGAAATACGGAAGCAAAGTGGGGTCCTGAGGAAAGATAGAGGGGTAAGCCATACGCGGGTTTCTCTGTAGTAATCAAGTAGAGAACAAGCTCCCACGGCTGGCTGCTTTGGTTCAAATCTGGCTTCCTCCCACTTGTCTGTGTGTCTGGACTGGGCAACTGGTTAAATCTCTCAGAGCCTCATTTCCTTCATCTGTAAGTTTAAATAGCCACATTGGGTTCTTGTGGGGAATAAAGGAAATAAGCAATGTCAATATACTCAGCCCAGGAACTGAAGCATAGTAAGAATGGGAAATTGTGATTAATATATATTGTTATCGTGCAACCTTCAATTTGAGGAAAGTAGTTCCACTGACTTCTAGTAGAGAAGTCTAGCAGATAAGAAATCAAATCCATCATTCAGGATAGCAGTGAATACTGACTTTTCTTTCTCTCTAGGACATTTTTCCATTATAAAATGGAGAGCCAAGTCAAGTTTGCTAGATTAATTTTGGTTCACGAGGTGCTTCTCAGGACCCTCCAATTTGCCTGCAAGGTGAGGTTTATCACTTCACGCTTATTAGCGTGAAAAACTCCTTTCCTATCGCTGCTTCTGCCACTTCCCTTATCCTGTCTTTCTTCTGGAACAAGTGGACTTGCAAGATACTTCACCCCCTGTTTTGGCAAGCACACTTACTTGTTCTGTGAGAGAGAGTTCCACCCTGTGAACAGCCAGGGCTACTGACATGGGAGGGTTTATCAGACAAAGCCTTTCTTCTACAGGTGCCAGAACCCTGGGAGCAGGGCGCATTGCTGGCTTTCCTCCCCACCCCCCCCCCTCATTAAGTGTCCCACTACTTCTGAACCAAGGCTCTGAGTGACACCAGAATAAAGCTGAGAGGACTGTACTATGTTTATCAGCCCTTGGAGGCAGACTGAGAACCATTCCTAGCTGTATGGGATGAGGTACAACAGGGTTTCTAGAAAGTAGGTGGAGTATTAACAATAAGTATTGTTTAATGAAGGGTTCTCTGCTGTGTTGTCCCATGATAACTTTATTTTCCACAGAAGTTAAATTCTAGTCTTAATGCTGGCCCAATAGTGGTCAGGAATAATGCAAATTTGTTTTAAGATTTTGATGTCCAGTGTGTGTGTGTGTGTGTGTGTGTGTGTGTGTGTGTAGAGCAAATGTTGAGTAGTGGCCATCACTATAGTTGGTTGAGCAACCTGGCATGAGTCTCCCATGAAGTAAATGCAGCTTCTTTGTCTCTGTTTATCCCTTACTTGTGTGGGCCTCTGCAAGAGGCCCAAACAGTATGTTCACATGGTTAAGTTGTTCATTAGATTTGTAAAAACAAAACCCAAAGCTGCAAGACATTATTGTAATTGCTATCTCTTTCTACTGTGTGGCATGGGTGTGGATGTGGGCACTGGGGGACCTGGATAAAAGCAAATTTAGGGACAGTCAACTTTAGATGTAGTGGGATACAATTCAGTCCATGCGTGGTTGAATGATTGCTAGCCATCTTGGGCTAGGACACTCACTTCTACTGCTGGGACACGCAGGTGCAGGGCTGTACTGTGTACATGGTAAAAACATCTGTCATTGGAGGTGTTTGGAGGGCAGAGGAAAAATTTTGTGTGTGGATAAAATTTCAAATACTCATATATGGAAAGAAGATGCGTTCTCATTTGAGAACATTGTTAAAAACTTATGAGATGCTAGGCACTGGTGGCTCATGCCTGTAATCCTAGCTACCCATGATTCAAAGGAGCATGATTCAAAGCCAGCCTAGACAGGAAAAACCATGAGACACTTATCTACGATAAACCACTCAGAAAACTGGAAGTGGCGCTGTGGCTCAAGTGGTAGAGCACTAGCCTTGAGCTGAAGAGCTGGGGGACAGTGCCCAGGCCCAGAGTTCAAGCCCCATGTCCGATAACAACAATAACAGCAACTTACAAGACATTATAGTAGCTCTCCTTCACTTAATAAACAATTTACATTTTAAACAACTTATTAGAATATGCTGTTACAAGTCTGTGTTTTATTCTTTGTCACGGCTGCCAATTTCTTACTGTGCCTAATTTATAAACTGAACATCATCATGCGAGTGCAGAAAGTAAGACAACTTACATACAGCTTGGCGCTATCAAGTACTGTACAGTTGAGTACTTTCTGAGGTCTTGGAACACATCCTTTTATAGCTATGGAAGAACCACTGTCTAACAGGGAGCCACGGAATTGTTATATAAAGAAATGGCCAATGATTATACAGCAAAGACTTTCAGAAAAAAGTACTTCAAATATATACCAAACATTAATAAAACCATGTCATTTCTGCCCCCTGCAGACACTGCAATATTTTTTTGCTTTCAGAATTTGGTTGTCTTTCATTTTCTTGACCTAAACAAATATGAACGTCTATAACTGACTGCATCTAACCTTTCTCCCAGAAGGGACCCCTTATTGTTGATCTCTCAGCGCCACAAGGTCCAGAACTCACCACTGTGAGTTCAAGGTTTCTTAGGAGGATGAAAAGTGACACAAAGCTTACTTTTCACACTGTTGTCCACCTGCAGGAAGAGTCCAATAGGGGAAGCAGCGATGCCCAGGGGTGGGAGCACAGGGGAAGTGCTGCAGTGGAGATGGACACAGTCCCAGCCAGGCACAGGAAATGAGAGAAGGCGGCACAGAGGCTGGAGCTTTCCCCTTTGGGAGCATCTCAGCTAAGCACACATGAAAAGCACAAGGGAGACAAGAACAGGCCAGGAGAGGAGGGGCCAGGGGATGATCAAGGACGAACGGAGGAGCCCTGTGCTCTGTCTTGCTAGTATTATCTTGCCTAATCTTTTGCCACTAACTCATGAGCTAGTGTTGCTTCAAACCTTTGGTCCAGATTTGTTCTGGCACGGAGAGATTTGGAGGCGTTTAGGAAGGGAATGGAATGCACATGTCATGTCTTCATCTCATCTCTGTGGTACTCTATAGGATACAAGTATATCACTGTTTTTAGCTTTTAGCCCCACTGAACGTTAATCAGATTTGGTTGTGGAAAGAGGGTGGAGGTCTGCATTGAAGGGGTTGGGGAAGAAGGCAGGGAGCAAATGCTGAAGCTGACTGAGCTCATGGGCCAGACAGACAAGAGAAGGTCTGAGCTTACTTTGAATTTTCCTGCATTGTACAAGGGACTTTTGTCTCTCTGCTATGAGGCTGAATCACACAAAACTCTCACTGGTGTGTAGTTCAAAATTAATTGGATATTGGCCATTTCTTAAAGTTTAGCAATTAGGAATGTTAAAAACACAAACCCACAAAGGAAAACACATGCTCTCTCCCTGAGCACACTGTCTCTCTTTCCTGCCACAGGGTGGGTCCCAATACTGGATCTGGATTTCTTCAGGGTACTGCAGATGTGGTCTTACAAATATCTCCTCAGGGACTTCATTTTTTCTTATAAAATACTAATTCTTAAGCTTATGACGGAGAGAAGGGTGTTTATCATGTGACGTTTTGTGTTTTTCTTTCTGTATTATTTGATTCATATGCACATCACAGGAATATTTATTATTTTTTTAAGAAAGTAAGAGAAAAATTAAGATGCAGAAGAAAATTCTCAAATTGTTCATGGAATTGGGAACTTCCTGAAACTTGGGCTTGAGAGATAGAACTTAAATGAAGACTTCAGGAGGCCCTAACCTTCTCCCTGGAGAAGCCAGTAACCGGCTCTGCAGATACCTATCAAGGCGCTGGCCAGCTGGGGAGGAAGTGAAAAGATAGGAGGATGTTGTTAATAGTTAATGGTTACCAACTATCCACAACCTGCCAGGAGAAGCCACACTACCCTAGGAATCAGCTCCAGTCCCTGCTCCAGCTCACCTCTAACCAGAAAGTGGAAGGCAGGCCTTCTTATGAGTACGAGGGGCCAGCCAGTGAGATAATGAAATAGAAACAAAGATGACTGCATAAGTCAGCTCTGGACAGCAGTAAACAATGATGAGTTTCATCTTCTCTGAGAGTTAACCTGAGTGAGGGTGATTTACAATGGGTCTGCACACACTGTTTCAGAGGCCCGTCCCCCCACTTTGATGGCAGAATGATACATTTAACCCCTGAATCCTAACCATATTCTGTTTTCTAGATGAGTACAAGGGCTGTCATGTTCCAGACCTGGAAAGCATAAATGGTATTATCTTTGTACATACAAATAAAAATCAATTCATTTTCCAAATGTTAAACTCATTCAGGAAGAGACACATGCGAATAGATCTCAGCTAAATCAACGTTAGCAAATGTCTTCTTCCTTATCAAATCAGGATATATTAAGTTCAATAAGTGTGCTTAAGTTATAAATCTACAAATAAACAGCCATTTTTTTCTGAAACTGCATTTTGATTTATCATCTGTATTTCCTATTCATTTATCACGGCTTTTGGTAACTCTCCTCTTAAATAAAAGGAAGTAATTCATCTATAAAACAAAAACATCTCAATAAACTCAAATCTCTAGACTATAAAAGGATTGCACTCTCTTTCTCTGAAGCTGATCACAGAACAGAAATACTGACTAGAAACCTTTCCTGAAATTAAGGAGAGCTGTACGAAACTCCACCATGAAACCACTCGTTCTTTCCGGAACACCATTTGGCTACCTTGACCTACTCATGGAATATTCCAAGCCATTTGTGGACCAAATCTTACTTCTGCTAGCATGCCTCACAATACCAGAGCCATGGAAGCAGTGTGGGCTTGACTTCTGCCTGATGAATCCAGCCACATCTCCAAGTCCTGTCAGATCCCTCAACCTCCCAAACTCTGGCCCTCCTGCAACTCAGCCTGACCTGGCTGTGATGGGTTGGAAGCCAGGATTCTGTATCAGGCTGTTTACTTAACACATGTCACATCTAAAATAAGGATTGCTTTGGTTGAAAAAGTGAGTCATTTATAAATGTGCATTTATAAGGGCAAAAGTCAAGGCAACTGTGCAAACCACTTGTCAACGAATTTAGAGGAAATTGTGTAATCAACTTAACATACCAGTTAGCCTTTACCTGCAAGGTCAAGCTTTGAGTTCCTGTATGTCACCATTCTAGCCTATTAATCACTCTGCAGGAAATTCCACATTTTTCTTTAGATTAAACTATAGAAAGTGGGGTGTGGACAGAATCTAGAGAGGATTTCCTATTCGTTTTCTTTGTTTCATCTAACTTGCTTGATGTTTTATGAGTTAATTTTTTTTTTTTACTTGTCTACTACAGAATTTAAAATAAGTTTGAAGTGATATATTTCCATATGCATTGCTAACAGGCATTTTGTCATACAAAGGTAAATCTAGATATGTGGTGGCTGGGTGCCAATGCACTGCTGCAGATTTCACCCAGAGATAGAAAATGTCCATATCATCAAACCAGTAACTAGTCTTTCATTTCAGAAAGAAAGCAAGGAAAAAAAGAGAAGTTACTAAGTTTAAACGTATTTCACTTTCCTTTTTCATGTTGCCAAGACAATTCAGATGTAATTTTTTTGAAGATATCCTAATTTAGGATATTTAAAAAAAATCACCTTCTAATGCCTTTAAAACTGTTCTTTCTGAAAATATCTTCTTACCTTCATTTAAAAATAGCTTTATTGACTTCTAAGTCACATACCATGCAATTCACCAGCTCCAAGTTTAAAACCTGGTGGGTTTTAGTATATGTACCGAGTTGTACAACCATGATCACAAATCATTTTAGTATAATCTCCTGCCCCAGTGGTGAAATCCCAGCATTGGCAGTGTAGCTCAGAAGTAGAGAATATGCTTAAAACATGCTAGGCCCGACTCTGACCCCCACTAACATCCTTCTCCCCTAGAAGTGCTCACATCTATTACCAGTCATTCTCTATTTCGTCTCAGCTTCTTTCATACTACCAATCCAGCCTCTCCTCCAAGCATTTTCTGGCTTCTAAAACTACTGTCTTAGTAACCATTAAACTACCTGATTTGGACATTTCAGACAAATAGACACAAATTAAAAAAAAACAAAAAAACTTCGGTCTGCCTTCTCTTACCTGTCAGTGTTAGATTGGCATTTATTTTCTTGTTATGGCCAAATAATGTGCCGCATATATCTAGGCAGTACTTTACAGGCATTGGAGCTGCTGCCACTTGTTGACTGTTATATGTATTGATATTATGAATATTCACTTCCAGGCTTTGGTGGGGATGAATGTTTTCATTTGTCCTGGGACTGGAAATGTTGGGTCACATTGCTAGTCTATGTCTAATATTTTAAGGAAGGGTTTGTTTTCCAAAGTGTATGCCATTTTGCAATCTTACTAGCAGAAGGGGAGATTCCAATTTCTCTACAACTTTTCCAATCACTTATTGCCTGTTTTTTTTTTCTTTTTATAAAATTTTAGTTATCTCTGTGGGTGTGATGTAGCACCTCACTGTGGTTTAAATATCTTTTTATTTTTACTTTTTGGTCAGTTGTGGGACTTGTACTCAGGGCCTAGGTGCTGTCCCTGAGCTTTTTTTGCTCAAGGCTAATGCTCTAGCAGTTTGAGCCACAGCTTCACTTCTGGTTTTCTGGTGGTTAATTGGAGATAAGAGTTTCACAGACTTTTCTGCCTGGGCTGGCTTTGAACCCTGATCCTCAGATCTCAGCCTCCTGAGTAGCTAGGATTATTATGGGCATGAGTCACCAGTGCCCGGCCTAAATGTCTTTTAAGGAAATGTTTACAGGAGGATTTCTATATCATTTTCTGTGGTTAGTATTGTGATCATTTACTGGTTAGTGGTAGTGGTATTGTATGGAGGACTGGATGAGAGAGTGAAGGAACATATACCACGTGCAAGACAGCTTGGGGAGTGGGGGATGATCTGGGTGTTCAATCCACAGGGTTTGGACTGTCTAGATATTTAAAAATATAAAACTAGTCACTCTCCAGGGGGCATTTAGTTTCAATTTTGTTTGTTTTCTGCTTGTCAGTTTTTTTGTGCGATTAACTTTTAGGACAACAAAGTTAGACCTAATTACAAAGATGATTTGCATCTGAACAACCACTTGTAGTTTACTGTTGGTCTGAGTAGCTTCCACCTTAGGTTTCTAGTTTGGGGGTGTGGAAGGAGGACTTGGCCCCAGCAACAAGAGAGATAATCCTCCTTTGTGGACATTCCCACAGTCAACTCCACACACATCTGGATGGCAGTTCAATAGTCCACTGTTACTCAAACAATTTGTAATCGCACATACTGTGTGTCAACTAACAAGCCAGGCTCGATGGCTTTTCAGTATTCCCTAGCATGCAGCACGCACAATTTACAAATAAAATAAAAATCTACAGTAGAGACAATGGTACATTCTTCCTTGGATAACTGAGTGCAAAAGAGTGTCTCTGTTGAAATACAAGACATTGCTTGTTATTTTGACAGTAAATGAAAAGCGGTTTGGTAAACTGTATTTCATCTGTGAAAGTCTCTTAGCCTGGGAAAGTTCTAGATCTGTAGCAGGGAAGAAGCTGGGGCCATATGTTTCTTTAAGCTGAGCTTGACGCGGAGATGGTCTAGCAAGTGGTGGCAGAATATCCAAACTGCTGACTAAAGTGGGCAGCCCCATTCCCCTCCCCCCTCAAGTCCCGGAGGCCTGGGGGGAAACAACCCTCACAATAGGCCTGGCATTTTTCACATTATTTTCAGCTGGGAGGAAGGAAGGAGGGAGGAGTTGAGTTCACCCCCCTCAAGTGGCTGATTAACAGTTTTGGAAACAAAGGGTCTGATAAGGCCAGAGGAAGTGAAGTTGAGTTTGTCCTGAGAAGAAGGCACTGGGGACAGGTTCTCCACACACACAGCTGCTGAGGCCCCAGACAAGCATGACAAGGTGGCAGAAGCAGCGTGCCAACAGGCGGTCACCATGGGATAGGGAGGTGTTGGGAAATGCAAGCAGAGGTGCAGCTGTACAACATTCCACCTGCCTTGTCTGACTGGCGACACAGTGGCCTCTGGCCCCAAGGGGCCCACGGATATCACTGGGAACCCTAGAGTCCATTCTGAGCCTGCTCAGGCCCAGGAACGGATCATTCTTTAGGTCACTGCTTAATTCCCTAAGACTCAGGGACTGGATGAGACAGTGACTCTTCTCCGTCAGGGCTTTCCTTACTGGCTTTCCGCCTAGCACACCAGAACTTGAGGCTCAGGCTCGGCTGAAAGCTTCTTAATGAGGACAGCCCTCCTTCCAAAGTAAACACAGTTCTGTCATATTGTAAACGAAACAACCTTGTAAGAAAATAACCATTAAGATCCAGGTGGCTTGTGAGAGGAAGGAAATGTCACTATGTAATCAGGCTGTATTGGGGAGAAAAGATTAGTTTCACATTGAACTTCACATGTCTTCTTTTCTTTCTACTCCCAAGATGTTAATACCTTTAATTTTTCAGGTGTCTAGTCATTTCTTTTCCAATTCATCAGACTCGCACTGAGCACCAACTATGTGCCAAGAACTGGGCTAAATCTTGGAGACCTAAAGAGAAAGCATACACAATCCCTGACATCAAGGATCTCATACCCTTGGAGGACAGCTGAATGCATATGGAACCATCTAGAACATAACCAGATATAGTATAGAGAAGAGTGAAGAAGAGCAGCGGAAGGAATGGATGTTCTGCCCAAGGGCTAGGAAAAGCCTTAAGAAGAAGGTGATATTTGGAGAGATGGGTAGGCTCTCCCCAGACCAAGGAATGCCCACCCAGGTACAGAACATGAGTGACCACCTACCTCATATATATCCAAAGGAAGCTATCCCAGTACAGCAATGAATTTGGCTAGAAACGAGGAAACAAATCTAAATCCCTTCCACCGTCCATTCTAAGTATTCCATTTCCCTTTCATAGCTGACGAGGACAAGAGCTGGATTGTGGTGCAATAAACAACATCAACTTCATCAACTAGACAAAACACGAAGTTCTAGCCACATGTGGACGTGTAGGACCTACAGGACCATGCCTGGGTGTACCCAGAGGGGGCAGATCGGGATCCTCAGCTCTCTGCACCAGAAAGTACCATGTCTACTGCTTAGACACCAACCAACAATAAATAGGAAAAGAATTGTAAGACAAATGACTCAGCAACAGCAAATGATCAATTAATGTATTTCTTGATCCCCAGAAGTACATTAGGAAAGGCAAGGCAGGTACAGCTAGCTTCAATCTGTTAGATCACTATGGTCTCACAGTGACCTTGATCCTCATCTTCACATGGATGGAGGGTTCTTGTTCTATTTTTGAGGTACCTCTGTGGTTCACACACAGGGACTTTACCTGAAGATCACAGGGCTGGCT
Source organism: Dipodomys spectabilis (assembly GCF_019054845.1). Classification (NCBI taxonomy): domain Eukaryota; kingdom Metazoa; phylum Chordata; class Mammalia; order Rodentia; family Heteromyidae; genus Dipodomys; species Dipodomys spectabilis. Next base: position 3,576,532 of record NW_024870802.1, read on the forward strand.
TAAGACCTTACATGCTGTCCCTCCTCCCACCTGGGAACATAGCCTCCTTTCTCACAGTGCGTCTAAAATACTGCACAGCCTTATCTAAGGCATCCCAGGGAACAGAGGATGGAAAAAGACTTTTAAAATGCAGTCTTATTATTTTGTTAGGATATTTTTCACTTTTATCATTTTTTAGTTATCTCATGGGATCAAATGAATATTGCACACTTCATTGAAATTTCTCCTTTGGAAAGAAATTGTCTTTGAGTACTGATGGCTTAAGCCTGTCAACTACCTATACATAAAGCTGAGATCTGGAAGAGCATAGTTCGAGGACATCTGGGCAAAATAATGTACTAGACTCCATCTCCAAAATAACTAGCAAAAAGCAAGACTGAGACGTAGTTCAAGTGGTACAGTGCCAGCTTAGCAAGTACAAAGCCCTGAGTTCAAACCTCAGTGCTGCCCCCAAAGAGCTGGGACTGGTGACATACATCTATAGGTAGAAGGATTCTCAGTCTATGGCTGACACACATAAAAGTGCAAGGCCTTATCTGAAAAACAAAGTAAAGCTAAAAAGGAGCTGGGGGCATGCTTCAAGTGGCAGAGTGCTAGTCTAGTAAGCTTTGAGTTCACACTCTAGTATCACACACAAAAAAAGAAAGACAAACTTTTAGTGGGTGTCTTGCTTTGCCTTTATCACCTAGCGAGTTTCAGAATGTGAAGGGAGCAGACAAGTCATCTGGAACATCTGGAACACAGCCCACCTGGCTGCATTCCGTCGAGGGCACCCTGCAGGTATGCTGTCTGTGTGATACTTCCACCAACATCATCTCCCTGCTCCCTCCGTGCTGGGCAGCTTTCTCAGTGTGAAAGCTCCTCATTTCAACCCACTATATTTATCTGGGTAATTTCTAGCTATGCCTGAGTCAAACTTTCAGGACCCTAGAGAAAAGTATGTATTTTTTCTACAGAATAAAACTCGTGAAGGTTGAAGAGAAATCATTATATAGCACTCACAGTCTCTTGTCTCTGAACATAGTATTTGTATAGATGTCTCTAATTTTGCAATTTAGAACAAGCTTTGGTTTCTTATCATAAGAATCCTTTTAAAATCATGCCTTTTATCAGCCTCCAAATTCTGTCTTGATGTCTAAGCTGCTTGTCTCAATTAATACAACTTTATACTTTTTCCTTTCATTTAGTCATCTACCCATCCATGAACTCACCTCAGTTCATCTACCTGTCCAACAGTCATTAGGAGATTACTGTGGGTACAGCACAATTCTAGGCCCCAGGGTTAGAGCAGCATGTGATCATGATACAGACAAATTGTCTGCATGGCTTATAATCCAGTGGCAGTGACTGAATAAATCAACTAGATAAATGAGGATAGCCAATAAAATAGAAGATATTAGGAAAGGTAGACAGGGAAAGGATTTATTGAAGAGTGACATTAAACTGACAAATGGAGGGAAAGAAAAAGCCAGACAAGTAAAGATGTGGAGGAATAACAGCCCAGAAAAAATACACACACACATATGTATATACATACACATATATATTTTTTCAGTTTGAGTACCAATATATTTTAAACTTGACCAATCCAAATGAGTCATTTGTAAATTCTACTTTACCTGGTTGTAGACAACCCAAATCATATTTGTTGATTCCTGTCTCTCTTTGGTCCATGAATATGTCGCTTTTCTTTAGAATTTCAATTAAAGAAGGTCTGGTAGTTCATGGAGCCCCATAAGGGTCTCCGTGACCACACTGACAGAACATTAATTTCAACTATGTTGCAGGACTTCTGAATAGTTGAGGAAGAACAGGGTATTTAAACGAAAAGCCAATTCATATAACCCAAGAATAGGCTTTGTGTGTTCTAACCAATTAAACCTCCTCTAGTTTTTAACAGCTTTGTTTATGAAGCCCATATTGGAAATTAAATGTTTATTACAATATTTTGAAGGTGAGGTATAGGACTTGGCACAGTATTGATTAATAACTTGTGGATGGCTGGTGTGAGGAAACCAGTTTTGAATCTAGCCGTAAACAACGCATCTGCTGAGTGTTCCAGCTATTTGTAGGCTCAGGGCTTGCCAATCTGTAATTAGTTGCAGATTTTTCAATTACTTCTCAGCAAACAAAATAGTTTTATTTGCATTGTTTGCTTGGCATTTAATCTGGGAGGAATCCAACTGATTGTTTTTAAGGATAGAAGAATTTGAAGGGTTGGAATAAAATAAACAGATACATTTTTGGGTAGTCCTGGATCTGAAGTTTTGCTTTGAGTAAAACAAGTGCACAGAACTTGGCCTAAATTCAGTCAGCCCCATCTCACAATCTCAAAATGTCTCCTGTGCAATTTGTCAAAAAGAACATTTTTGGCAACTGAATATAAAACCCTTGAGATTTGTAATAAAGATTATAATGAAAGAGAGATAATGAGAGAGGAGAGAGAGATTCTGCTAACTGGTAAACCACTGTGGGTAACTTAAATCCAACAGAAAATCAAAATAATCACGCTTTTGACTGATAGTCCTTGTGATTATGCCTCAGACTTGTTTTTCCCATTATTTGGGGCTTCTTACAGGCTCATAGATTTTCATAAAAAATTTAAATTATTCAACAAATTTTTTTTTTTTTGAGGATCTGAACAGTGGTTGGGTGTTGGAGTCAGGAAAATGAGTGAGGCCAGTTTTTTTCCCTTCAGCAAGCCCAAACTTCCTTGGGAAAGGACAGAGATTTATAAACAGCTCTAATTAAAGACTGGCAATGCAAGTATTATGATGAACAAAATGTCAGAATTAGGCAGAAAGGAGAAATACATCGTGGTTAGTGGATTAGGGTAGGTGCGACGGTAATTTTCAAGAAGAGTGAAGGAGGATTCGATTCCTGTTATTTGGAGGGAGAGAAAGGACATTTTAGGAGGAGAGGACAACACACAGAAAGAGATGGAGCAAGTGAACATCATGTGCCCAGAGACCCACAAATAGTTTGAGGTGGGTGGACCAGACTGTGTTAACTGAGGGACGGGAGGAGTTGCAGGTTGTGAAGGAGGAAGCTTGACCCCCATTCTGAAGGTGGGGAGGAGGTGAGAGAACTGATCGGCACAGTGAGGCCATCACAGGGGTCTGTGCTTGAGAAAGACCAGCTGGAGAATGAATGGTGTCTGGAAAGGCGCAGGAGTAGCCGGAATGTAAATGAGAATTGACTGGAGATATTTCAGAGGTGGAATGTATAGAACTTGAACAACAGTTAGACAATCGGAGTAAGAGAAGAGGAGGGGCCTGGTGATGACATTAACCAAGGCAGAGAACATATGGAGAATATGCAACAGAAGAAGGATACACACACACACACACACACACACACACACACACACACACACACACACACACACACACACACACACACACACACACACACACACACACACACACACACACACACACACACCCAGAAAAATGCCACAGTAAGATACTAGAGCAAAGCTCAAAAACACATGTTAAATGAAAGAAGCCAGTCATAAAGGTCACATGTAATATGAATCAATTCATATGAAAGATCCAGACTAGGTAAAGCCACAAAGCAAGGTGCTGGATGTGAATGGGGAGTACTTAGTGGGTAGAGGGTTTCTTTTTGGGGTGATAAGAATGCTTTACAACTAGACAGACAGAGGCAATGGCTGTATAATATCATGAATGTACTGAGGGCACAGAATGGTTCACTTTACAAACAGTTCATTTCTGTTGTGTGGTTTTTTTTTTAATCACTAAGTTTGATAGTATTCATTTTTAAACTCTAAAATTAACATTTGTATATTCTAAATAAAATTTCAATGGTTGTATTATAGAAGCATTTAAATTCAGGATTTTAAAACACATAAACATTCATGAATTATATATGATATAGGCAATACCTTGTATATCAAAGGCAAGTTTGAAAATTAAACCAGAGCATGCTATTATCTAGCTCAACTAATTTCTCTCATATTGCTTTCCAGCCAATTCTACTCCATCTAACATGGGTTCCTTTTCTTTTCTTTTTAATGGATTGTTTTTATTGTAAAGGTGATGTAGAGAGGGGTTACAGTTATAAGTCAGGTCATGAGTACACTTCTTTTTGAACAATGTCACTTCTTCCCTCATTTTCTCCCAGTTTTTTTTTTTTTTTTCCCCTCCCGGCCCTCCTCCCCCATGAGTTGTATAGTTTATTTTAGTTGTGTGGTTTTTAAACTACAGTAAAAAATAAAAACAAAAATTAAAAAGCAAACAGAACAAAAAGAGAAACAAAGCCAAGAAACACCATGGTAGCACATGGAACGTTGGATTCCAGAGCTGCACAGATCAAGAGTCTCCTCTTAAACCCAAATGACAGGACACAGAGACCTGAGGGAAGGCATGCTAGTGGTCCATCAGTGAACATAACCACTATGGCTCTCAGTGGACATAACCTCTCCCTACTTGTCATTATACACAAAGTCCTGGGCTGATAACTCTGGGAAGTTTAATTAGCCAGAAGCATACCCCTTGTAGGTCTATCTTCCACTTGGGGGACCTTTACCTTTACTCAGTCAAACTCTGCCTGACCTAGTAATATGAATAGTCAGGCTGTCAGGGGGAGACATATTAGGGGTTGGGAGAAATCAGCAAAGCACTACTGAGAGGCACAAGGGGTCAGGAAACAGTAAGAAAAACTTTCTGGCATTCACATTGGTCATTAGCAGCCCAGAGGGAATAAAGAGTTTCCTGACGCACAGTGTATCATCAGGAAGATTAATTAACATTTGTAAAGGCCACACACAATGTAGAAGGCCCAGTAATGGATCTCCTAAAGCGGGAGTCCCTGTTTTCCAGAAGGGTCATGAAAGAAGGAGTGGAAAATATTCCCTGGAAGACAGAACTGGATGACCTCGGCCACGAAGAACATTGCAAAGAAACGACTGGGCTTGTCTGGGATTCTCTTCATTCTCAAGTTGAATCTGATCTGACAGATGTGGTGAGTAATTAAACCCTTGTCCATTCATACTCTGAATGCTTACATTGCACAGAGAATGGGGCAGGAATAATGAGAGGCACAGCCCCTCTGGGACTATTCAGGAGTGCTCAAATTTGCATGGTCACATGAACCCGAAGGAAGTGGATTATGCTAGCCTGGCCAGGAAGTGGAAACCGCCAAAGCTTTCTGATTTGCATAAATCATAGGGCTGGAAGGCAGAGAGGCTTAAAGGCTCTCAAAGGAGTCCAGCTGTAGCTGCCTTTCCTTGAATCCAGCACATCTCTGAGAATAGATACCTTCTCAGACAGGCTGTAAGGGAAACCTATGATCTCCTTTCCTTCCAAACTTTTGTCATCATTAATCTTTAACTTTACAAAAATGACTTAGAAACAAAACACAACAAGGCAAGCTGCTGAACAATCAGCTAGTGAATGGATCCCTTTAATCACCATGAAAAAACAAAAGTGATTTTTAAGGGGTAATGTATTTATTATGATTACTGCTGTCAATAATTTCTAATTTTGTGACAAAAGGCTTAAGAGCTGTTTGTGTCTTTAAAAAGTAGTTAATGCCTCTCAAAAAAGGATTACTTTCTTTCTAAGCTTCAAATGGAGGCTACCAATTAATTAATACAGTTACAGAAAAATGTCTTGGATCCGTTACCTACAAAGAGAAAGGGTGAAATCTACCCTCTAAATGGAAAAATGGCTACAAATTATGTGGAATCAACATATAGAAGTAATCTACCAAAAGCAAATAGAAATCATTTATTAAAAACAAATGTTAAAAATTTAATTTCATTATATGTAATATGGGCAAAGTCATAAACCTGAAAATTTTCCCTTAAACGTGCCTTCTTGTCTACATAGCTTTTATAGTTTTCTTACTGGAAGACATGCAAAATTCCATGATGGTTTCAAAAGATCAGATGTAAATCCCCCTTCAACGTTGCCCCTTCCCTGTGGCTAACTTTATGCCATCTCCCAGATTTTCAGAGCTCAGTCAATCAAGCACGGCTGAAGTCTTGCAATGTGGGCTCCCTGTAGTTTTGAGTTTTAGAGCCCTACACTGATATGAATGGTCATTACAGACCCAGAGTGTACCAGGAAGGCAGACATTTACTAGTGAAAAACCAAAGTTTCCTAATCACTTTAATATGTATAATCAAAGGAAAAGTATACATTACCCAGACTAATTACATATAATTTCTTGGCATTAGATAATAAGTTATTCAGACTATACCAAGGGAAAACGTAAAAAAAAAATAAATAAAAAAAGAAAAGAAAGAGTATTCTTTCTAGCAGGATTTTCTTTTTCTGATAAAACATATTTAGTTTATTTTTTCAAAAAAATATTTCGTTAGATGGGTTAAGTGTTATAATTTTACATGAGAATTTTTTAACAAATTCTTCTCCTGACCAACAGGTCAGAATAGCTAGTGAATAGCTAGTCAAGGTGTATAGCTGGATTTTCATTGTAGAATATATCTCACAGAAAAATCTCACTGTTCTTAATATCTTATCTTTGATGACCTAAGTTTGTTTTTCCAAGGTGAGGCCGGACTGCCAGTTTTGCAACTGGAATTGGTCTTTTTGTGGTCACTCACTGGGTTTATGGAAACAAGGTGGCTAACTAAATTATGAAGAAGTGTGGAAAAGGAGAGAAGAGAGTAAAATGGATGAAACAGAGAAAGGAGGAAAAAGTGAAAAGAGCGGGAGTAAAGTGGAAGAAGTCAATGAAGCAAACAAACAACAAAAACCCAAGCCAAACTCACCTAAAGAACAGGAAAACGAAACACTCAGTCTTAGGGGCTGATAAGTGAACTGGCAGTGCGCATATGTCCCCTGTCAAAGGGCTCGATGTGTTTGTGAGCTGGCAGGAAGTGACACTCAGGCCTGCTGGCCCTTCACCATTCCTCACTCTAAATGAATTAAAAAGTAGAGCTTATAGGTAGTGTTTTGGACTGACAGGTTCAAGCCACAAGATGATTATCAATTGGTATGGCCGGTAGCAGACTAACCTCTGGGAAACAGTCTTACAAGCAGAAATAGAAAACTCAAGTTCTAGCAAAATCCTCAAGGATACAGAAACAATGTTCCACCGAATGAAAGGAAGCTCTGCTTTCCTGGAAGTTGTAATCTTTCCCTTAAAAAGCCCAATTCTACCTTTAAAACCACCCAGATCATTCTCGAAAGCAGTGTGACTTGTACCAGAAAGCAGCTGCATTCCGTGCCCTCCTGCTGAGGAGGGTACCTTCCTTTGTGGTCAGAGCAAGTGCCCTGCAGAGACGTGAACTCTTCTAGGTGACACTGCTGGAAGGTGGAAAGGGAGAAGCCTTGAAGATTTGAGGTCTGTATGCTCAGTTCTTGACCTTGAAACCGTCCAGGCCATATCAGTTTTGCTACCCAGTTTTGCTGGAAAAACTGTCTAGAATCATAGGCAGACATGAGCCTGGGCAGTGTCACTGAGAGGCACATGTCTCCTTGTCTATGTCTTTGTAGAGAATATTTTGTAGGTCATACCAAGGGTGTCTAGCCCTCTGTCAGTCAACAAGACTTAAATTGCTATTCTTGCCCATCAACCACAATGGGCCATACCACAGGGGTGCTTGTCCTTCCTAAGGAGATCTGGGAAGTGCTCCTAAGTGTGTGCTGTTTTCTTGTTAATTGTGCCATGTATTTTGTATATACTGTTTCATAGGAAAGTCTGTCTCAGATTCTACATGGAGTTAGAACTTCTTAACCATGTGATCTTAATTTTTTTTCAGTTGTAAAATGGACAATAATTTCTGGCTCTTAAGATTATTGCTAATTAATGTTGAACATATTGCTTGGCTGGAAAAAAAAAAGCCCACAACAATGGTAATTATTGAAACTAACACAGAAAAAGAAGTGTAAGTGCTTAAGGCTATGAAAATGAATTGCTCTTTCTATTTTTCTTCCCAGCAGTTTAACCTTCAGGTTTGTTTGCATTCATTTTGGACTCTACTGGTATCAACACATTATTTAAGGAGTGTTAGAAACGTTAATCCAAGAGAAACACACTCTCTGTGTCAGCGACCTCTTTAAGTGACACCTTTCCATTAATTATTACCTTTCAGTGACTGTGCTGTGGCCAGTTTCCCTTCTTCCTCATGCCTTTGAGAGCTCTAGGATTAAAGGTGGGTATGAAGTATGAAGATCATATACACAATCTTTTTAAACTTGTAAGAAGAAATTCAATCCAAATAAACCCTAAAGGACAGCATGAGTGTGAAGACAGGTGTGACAGACCTGGGTCTAGGTCTAGTCAGTCTGACCCATAGAGGGGATGTGATCCAACTCAGCAGCCTCCTGATTTGTATGTGAGAATAATAATATTTAATAAAATATTTATCTAATACAGAGACTGACACGATGTTTAAAAATGCACAGATGTAAAGAGCTTGGGCCCATGCCTAGTCCCTAGAACAGCTGCTGTAATCATGTAACTATCAATGATGATAAAATTCCCTCGTGGGAGTCAGAACACTCACAGAATGTTCAATGTTGGATATTTCTGGAGACTATTGGGGTACCTAGAACTCTTGCTGACCCCCAAGTAAAACTCTATTTTTTTCCTTCCATTTCAGGAAATCATTTGTTCTTGAAAGTAGTCATTAAGCTGAGCCCTTTGTGATACATGTGTTTAAAATAGTGGTGACGCCTGTGGTTATCAGCGTCTTTATTTGTGAAGACAAAGTTCACCTCAGACTTTAGCAATTGTGCATGATCTCCACAGTGTCTCATGCACTGAGCAAGTAGGGCAGGCCAGCTTTCTTCTTTTTCACAAGCTATACAAACTGCCTATGTTGGTCAAACGGGATGTAAAGAAGCAAAATGATTTCCAGAAATTTCTACTTCATTGAGTATCTGTTGATAAATGTAAGCCAGTTGTTATTCTGCAGTGTATAACCATGCACCTTGAACAACCAATTTCATCATCTATGTGAAACAGTTTCAATAATTCTTTTCTTGCTTTTAGCAGATGTTTCAATTCCACTCAATCAAAAGGAAGGGGGAAAGGAAGGAGGGAAGGAGGGAAGCAAGGAAGGGAGGAAGGAAGGAAGGAAGGAAGGAAGGAAGGAAGGAAGGAAGAAAAAAGGGTAGGAGAGAAGGAGGGAGGGAGGGAGGAAAGGAGTGGGGAAGAAGGGAAGGGAAGGAAGGAGGAAGGAAGGAAAGGAGGAAGGAAGGAAGGAAGGAAGACAGCTTACTTTGAGCATGAGCAGGGACTGGTCCCACAGAACGTGAGAAGTTGTTCTGAGGTAAAAGCCTTTTCAGTGATAAGTGAGACAGCTGGTGACTTCAGGTTACAGTCCCTCCCCCCTCTCCAGTCTGTGTGTCACAGATGTGCTACATATGGTCAGGGCAGCCACTGAGTGGAGCAGGGCCTGCTGGGAGTGCAGGATGGACTCTACTGGGGCTGGTCATGAGGGATGGTGGGGGGGAGGGGGTGGTTGGCGGGGGAGTCACTTGCTCCTCAGCTTGCCAGGAGTCTTGAGAGCTAAAGGTGACTTTCCACAAGCTCAGTTTTTAATGAAAGATTTGGATTCCTTCAAAGAACCGATTTTTACTAATCCTGACTCCTTAGGGAAGAAAGAGATGACAGGAAGCTGTGGAAGGAAGGAAAAGCCAGAATGCACTCTCCTATCTTTCTTTCTCTTTCATTTATAAAAATCATATTCTGAAAATAAGGTGCCTTATTTTTCTCCCCACTGTTACAATCATTGTTATACTCGGGGCTACTGTCCCCCAAATGGATTACGTTTATTACTGTGATTTGTTATTTAACACAGCAGGCACACCGAAATACAGCCCATCCCAAGAATGTCATGACACATACTTTGAGGATCAGCTACTTAATGTGACTATACTTTGGGCTCTATGAGAATCTGCAGTGAAGTTAATAACTACTTAGAATACTTTCTTTTGGTAGGCAACTTCAACTTCCCAGGAATTATCAATTTATTTTTTTTCAGCCCTGCAGGTTATCTTTTGGGTAAGAAAGTGGCATTTCCTTCTGGAGAGCATTTTTACTCTGCTTGGCCTTAGTTCAGCAAATGTTTATAGAATGCCAGTGTTGTGGGAAGTGCATGACAGAGAAAGGCTGTCAAACAGACCAGGACCACAGGGTAAACTAAGACACTTAGGATTTTGCTGCTGCTGCTTCTCAGACTACCTGAATATGAAGGATGGTGTTTGCTTTCTTTGGGTGCTGGCATTAGGGCTTGAACTCAGGGCTTGGGCATTGAGCTTTATGTTCAAGGTTGTCACTCTACCACTCAGGCCACAGCTCCATTTCTGGCTTTTTTGGTGGTTAGTTGGAGACAAGACTCTCATGGATTTTCTCGTCAAAGCTGTCCTCCAGCTGCGATCCTCAGATCTCAGCCTTCTAGTAGCTAGGATTATAGATACAAGCCACCAGCTCTTGGCCTCTGTAAATGTTTTTAAGTACCTACTCTTAAAGTCTCCATTCATTCATGGACTGACAGTTCCTGGAGTAATACCAGGGGCAGCTCTAGACCAAAGAATTAATAAGGTTCATTGGGCTAGTTAAAAGCTATCCCCCTGTTCTAGTTATGTACTTCTTCTCTAGGTCCACATTCAAATCCTCCCATCTCTAACAGGCCAACACGTGTCAAGACATAGTTTATGAAAACAAATGATACTCCAAGAGAGTTTTAAGTCCTTGAAGTCCATGAAACTGTCTATAAAATTTTGTTTTTGTGTATATTTTTATACAGAGAAGATTGTTTTTAACCAGACATCCAAATGAGTATGTAGCCTAAAAATGGCTAAAATAAACTCACTCAAGCATTTCTTATTACATTCAAGTGGAATGAATATTTTCAACACGCAATCACCCTAATTCATGGGATCAAACATCTCTCCCTCACCCATTACTGGTTTTATGGCATGTCCTTAGCTCTAGTGACTGGGATGACCATTTCCTAGATTGTGTTTGAATGTACCCTTGTTCTGGGCTAAGAAAAAAAGAAAATTTGTCTACTAAAGGCTTTCATAGTAACAGGAAGTTGACTCTATTTAGGAAATGAAAGAAAAAAAAAAAAGCTATTTTTTACCCTGGCTGCCTAAGGACTGACTGCCATCATGACAGAACTATCTGATCCAAGGAAGTTCATGATCACCTGATCATTTCAGAGGAAACAAATGGTCATGATCATCTTTTGCCCTGAGAAGACAATAACAGCTCAGATAGAAATCAGGGGGAAAACTAGCCAAAATGTATGGCCACAGGGGATGTCATCCACTGTCACAGTGGATGTATTTGGATTCAGAACCCATGTTGGTGATACCAAGACAACTGGCTTTGGGGTTATTTGTGATTCCTTGGATTAGGCAAAATCAACAACAACAACAACAACAACAAAACCACAAAACCAACCCACAAAAGACAACCAGAAAACTAACCCTCAAACACAGCACTTGTAAGGTATGGCCTGTATGAGAATGTGACTGCAAGAAAACTGGGAAAACAATGCAAAAATAGAACAAATGAAGAAAGGCAGGGGACTGCAAAGGTTAATAATGTTGGGGCTGGCAAAGTGAGCTAGAGGTTTGATAACAGCAGGAGTAAAGATTCTATCTTGACTTTTTCTGTGGTGGTTATATAGCTTTTTCACAGGAGGACTGATGGACTGTGACACCTGCACAGATGTATATGACTATGGACAGTGGCTTCAGGGAGGGTGAAAGGGGTAGACAGAGGAGATAGGGTGTGTCTGGAGAAGCAGATTCAGGAGCACTGGCCACCAACAGGTATGGAGAGGAGGAGTATCAGGTGGACCCACATGCCCATAGAAAGCAGGAATTATGAGGAACCAAGAAGGATGAGACTGTCATTCCAAAATACACCCAACCTTTTGGGAGAGAATCTGCCCGACTGCCTGGACTACAGTCTCTACCCACTATTTCCTAAGGAAGGGAAGTCAACATGCTTTGTAGAAATAGGTGATTTCACTTTGGGCTATAGTCTGTGACGTAGTATCCTCCTACAGAAGACAAAGGAAGTCTTTTAATGGTAACAAGAGGCAACGTGACAAGGCTCCCACCCGTCAAAGCCTCCCATCGAAGTGAAGGATCAAGGGGAGTAATGAACACAAGAAAGGGGCATAAACACAAGTAGCTACAATGATTTTCTAAAACAAACAGTGTCACTGGGAGGTTGCTGGTGCAATCGGATGTTCTGAAAACTGTTAAGTAAACAGAAAGCCACTCACACTGCTTCTGTTGTGTAACCTGTAGTTCAGAATACTCAAATAGTTGATAACAACTCTTTAATAGAAAAGCAAATGCAGACAGAATGATGGAAATGAAAAAAAACCTCACTGTCTTGTAACCCCTAATGAATGTAGGCACAAGCAACAATGGGTGCAAAAACTCCTTGGCAAGCAGACTGTGGAGAACACCACAGATGTCTCCATCAAGCTGACAATAACTGAACCCACCAATCAATGGTGATATTAATAAACGTGATGCAATCAGACACCATGTGCCTCTCACTAGACCTCACTGCCACTTTACAGTAGCCTGGCAGAAAGAAGATTGAATTCGACAGCACCATGAAGAAAGAATAGGGCCCATGTATAACATGGACGTTTTTGCAGGACAGTCATCTTATTTCTTCAACAAACAAATGTAATATGATGAAGAGGATCTATAATACATTAAAAAAAACACACACACTTAAGAGCTGGGTGCCAGTGGCTCACACTTGTAATCCTAGCTTCTCAGGAGGCTGAGATCTGAGGATTGCAGTTCAAAGCCAGCCTGGGAGGAAAGTCCATGAGACTGTTATCTCCAGTTAACCACCAGAAAACCAGAAGGGGCACTAGCCTTTAGCAATATAACTCAGGGACAGTGTGCAGGCCCAGAGTTTAAGCCCCACGATGATCACCACTACCACTAACAACAATGAAACAACAACAAAAATGACACACTTTTTAAATGATTAGGAAAAACTGGTGCTGTATAGAGTTGGCAATTATTAAAAATTATTACATGTCGGGCACATTTGCACTTGGTATATTGATGTTAAATTTCTATGAAGTGCTAGACCTATAACATACTGAATTATTTATAGGTAAAATCAGGTATCTAGGATTTGTGTAAAAATATCCCAGCAAAACCAAAGGGAAAAGGAGAAAGGAAGATGAAACAAGAAAGACTACCATATTGGTGATTGTTGAATGTAGGTGATGATAGTATGGGCAGCTCACTGCACTGTGAGCTGTGTGTATACATTTCTGAAGTGAAAACTTACAATGGTAACAACACTAGAGTGAATCTCATGGGAAATAAAGCAAGCTGGTGAAAGTACAACCTTTATCTCCCGAGTGGTTGAGGTCACACTTGCCCGCACCTGCCTAGGCCAGGGTCTGAGAGAGAGCATGTGCAGATGGCAGGAAGGTCGTCAGTCTCCCAACTCCCTATGCAGTGCAGGGTTCCTAGGTGCCTGGGATTATAAGGGAAAGCCATCTGTGCTGAGTCTAGAACCCACAAGAGAGGTTCAGGTAGCTTTCTGGTGGGCTAGAAGAGATGATGGTTCTCAGAATTTGCTGAGAGAGAAAGAAAGAGGGGGAGGGGGGAGAGGGAGAGGGGCAAGCAACAGGATCGCAGCCATAGTCCTAAATCTTATTCCCAAGGAAAATCCAAAGGAAATACCATCAGATTCATGCCACCCAGAGCTCCATGCACATCTGGCAGTGGGGCATGGCAAGCAACCTTTCTAACTGTAGATGACTGGCATAGTTGAAGGCTACACATGCCTTTTCTTTATCTTCTTATGTGTTATTAATGTATTTAAAGAACTGTAATAAATCTGGCCATCGAAGGGGTTTTGCTCAAAAGCAACACCACCATACTTGACAAAAATGACCTACTGGGACCTGTAATATGTCCATGCCAGCTTTTTTCAATTAAATGACCACAACTAGCAAACAACTATTAACTTGGGGACTGTGTGGGATACAAAGATATGCAGTGTCTGCAATGGTGAACCACAAAATGCTTGTCGGAGAAAAAGGGAAAAAGAGTTTCTCATATAAATTCTTCAGACAAAGATGTTATTCAGCTTTACAATCCTTTGAGCCCCTGCTAAGAATATTCCACCCATTTCCACAAGTGCAGTTAGAGGCCGTCTTGATTGAATCTTTGTGCTAAAAAACCTATAATATCCACCCAATGTCCACACTTGCCCCCGACTCTAGAGAATGAGGGAGTCTTTCAGCGACTTCAAATGATTCCTTCATCAACTGAAAACGAAGTAGAAACTGTGCATAATTGTGCTCTTTAATTCTTCTCTGAGGCTATCCCACACATTCAGATTTATATTTACTTTCTTGCATAATGAGCTATTGCTTCCTATGCAACAGCCACTAATCTTTTTACACTCTATGTCTGATTATTCAGCATGATCGACCATTGGAACTTGTCCTGAAGATCCAAGAGGTCAATCTGCCATACACCCAGGGCATTTCTTTTCCCCAGGTATTAAGCAGAAACCCAGCAATAGGCTTAATATCAGGTGCCCTGGTTTGAAGAGCTTTGGTACAATCTTACTGTAGAATAAATGCTGGATGAAACTAATTGCCTGGCTCAAACTTCAGCCTCTTGCAAAAAATATGATTCAAAACATTCAATGCATTAGGAAATTCTGAATCTGAGGAAGCCTCATGAGCCCATGTTGTTAAGAGTTCTTAGTTTTCAAGTAAGGTTGGATCTTGTTTGAAATTTGTACAGGGTGGGCCATTATTTGAACATGGTTATCTATAATTACCAGAATTTATCTCCCTAATTTAACTGCTGTTTAGTACTTAGAAACTGACTTTTTCCCAATCCTTGCTACACTCTACTGTCCCAGCCCTGGTAACCAAATATTATACTCTGTACATCTGCAAGATTCATTTTTTAAAAAGGATGATTTATGAATGAAATCGTGCAGCATTTTTCATTCTATGCATAACTTATTTGCCTTCACATATTATTCTCTATTCCTATGCAAGTTGTCACAGTGAAAGGATTCCCTTCCTTTGAATGGTTGAATAATATTCTAACATGCACTTTAAAAAACATTTATCAGTTAATACACACTTAAGTTGATTCTAGCTTTTTTCTTGGCTATTGTGAAAAGTGCTGCAATGAGTATAGGAGTGCAGATGTATAAAAAGTGAGCTTTGTTCTCTTTGCTAGGAAGAAAGAGCCCCAATCCATTGCTGAAAGGGATCTTAACTGTTACCTAATATCTCCTGAACACACACACACACACACACACACACACACACACACACACGCACGCACACACACACCCTTTTTGTCTCCCAGATGGCCATTCACTCAACCCTAGCTTGAACAGTTCATTGACAAGAGATCTCACTCTTGTCTCTCAAGACAACACATTTCATTGTTGAGCAGATCAAGCCTTCTCTGTATGGCCTCAAGATTAGCCTCCTAGCAACTTCTACTTGTTCATAGCTCTGTTGTTGTCTGGAATAATAGTATAAAGTCTCCTTTTCTTTCAAATGAGTGTCCTTCAGCACATCATTAAGGCAGAGCGTGGTACGTTGGAGAGAACACAGAACTACACTGGAGCCAAGAAACTTCCACTTGAGATGTAGCTTTGCCCTCAGACTTTATGATCATAGCAACTAAAGGGCCCTAGGCCTTACTTTTAACATACATATAAAAAAACACATCAAAACAAAGGCAATGAAAAACTGGTATAATTGTGAGTATCAAATTAAAAGTGTGAGGCAAATGCTTTGCAATGGAAAAATACTCCAAATGTAAGTTACTGGATTAGTACTTTAAGATACGGTATATTTTTATACTTCAGAAATTCCTTGGTCAGCTGAAACATGTACTCTACTTCTGAAGCTAGCTAAGCAAGTTAGTGTTGCTAGTTAACTAAGTTAATGATGCAAATCTGTGCTCCATGACGTCACCTGCCTGTTCCCTGTTACAGTGAGTGAGTCAGGAGTGGACTTGCAGGATGGCATTGATAGCAAGCAACATGTGGATGCTACCCTTTTACAGTCAACAGATCACAAGACACAGAGTGGTTGCCTTAAAATAGGAAGGTCCAGTTCAGGACCTGCCATTTGCTGTATAGGAGAGAATGATCTTGCACAACACACATTATGTTGCCATCTTCAATTGCAGGATATTTTCGCCATTACTTTTTATGATTATTATTTTTATTTAGTTAGACTCCACTTGAAAAGTTACCCTGTTTGCTCAAAAGTAAGTAGAATTTGAGATAGCAGGACTCCATGCGGACATAGCTCTAACTCTAATGGTAATTCTCTAGGGAATCGTATGTTTCCTTTCAGACTCTTGTTTTCTTAAATTCTTGAAGTTCAAATGAATGTACCTTTTTTTTTTTTTTTGAGATGGAATCTTAATATGTAGCCCAGGCTATCACTAAAGTTTGAGATTCTTCTGCCTTTGTGCTAAGATTATAGGCATATGCCACCATACCTGGCTGGAGAAGCAGATCTTTTTGCTTTTTGTCAAGTATGCTTCTGAGACTTCTAATCTAAACAAGTTCCAAAAAAAAAATTAGAACTAAATTGCTTCTTGGGAATAATTCAGTCATTCCTGAATCCAAAAATGTTACTATTGTAAACACCACCTCTTCAATTCATAAATTTGTTTGAAAATTACTCCCTTTAGGAAGATATATTTGTCTTTTACAACTAGTTTTAACTAGTTTCCTGAATAACTGAGAATTCTAACACAGGAGAATCAGATAGAAGAAATATGAATGGTCAGTAAGCATATGTAAAAGGGTTCTACATCACAGCCATTACAGAAATTCAAATCAAAATAGGCCTGAGATGGTTTCTCAGGCCTATCTGGATGACTATAATAAAAAAGACAATAAGTGTTGGTGAAGATGTAAAGGAATTGGAACCTTTATCCATCACTGGTGGGAATGTAAGACAGAACATCCACTCTAAAAAACAGATGGTAGTTCTTTAAAAGTTCTGCAGACTTACTGCGTGACTTAGCAATTCTACTCCTAGGTATACAGGAAGGAAAAATGAAAACACATGTCTACACAACAACTTGCGTATGAATGCTTATATTATTCATAATATTCTGAAAGTAGAAACAACCTAAATGTCCATCATTGAGAGACAGATGAATAAAATATGTACATTCATACAAAAGAATACAATTAATTAACAGAATGATATAAAGAGTGATACAGGCTACCACCTGGATGAACCTTGAAAACATCATGTGAATCAAAGAAGCCAGACATGACCACATGATGCATTATTTTAGTATGTGAAGTACCTAGAACAGGCACCTCTACAAAGACAGAAAGAAGAGTCATAGTTGTTAGGGGCCGGTAGGAGTGACTGCTAATGGGTACCAGACTTCTATTTGGGGTGATGAAAATTGACTGTGATGATGGTCGCATGGCTCAACGAATATACTAAGGGCAACTCAATTGTACACTCTAAGGGGGTGAATTACATGATATGTAAATCATATCTCAATAAAGCTGTTAAAAACATCAGCAGAAGCACATAATCATTTAAACTATAAGGATCAAAGATCAAGTTAATTTAAAGCAAAGTGCAAAGAACATGTGTGTTTGTATAGTAGCATTTTATGTGGGTAATTAATTTATATGTTTGATTACTTTAAGACTATTTTTGTATTTGGATCATTTTTCAAGGAGTAGCTGAAATTTAAGGAAGTAAATAATAAACAAGGCTATTGTGGTAGACAAAATACATTTCTTTTATTTTCCTACCTGGGATTGACTCAGCGGTATAAAATGGCATTTTAAGAAAGAATGACAAAGTTTGAATGAGAAAATGTATTTCATCGTGGAAGATAAAAGTCTTTCCTTCCCTACAGTGAATACAGGTAATTTCAGAAGCAGCAGCGCCTAATTATTCACTGCTGAAAAGCTAAAAAAAAAAAAGGTTCATATTGAAAAGAGTGACCTCCAGTTTGCTCTGTGAATGAAAGCAGACACAAATTCCCATTTTCCTAGAATCCTAGTTGATAAGTGAGTTGGGAGAAGCATGTATTTCTTCATTACAGTGCAGTGGACTGTTCATTTAAATGACAATAAGCTGCATGAAAGTCACAAAAGCATTATCTAGCAATTCTACAGTGTTGAAATGCATTATTAGCACTAGCTATGCCAAATACAGTAAATAAATGTCTGTCCTCTTGTTTTCAGCATTATTCCTGATTACTTAGCTTTATGAAAGGGTCACGTCATTATTATTACTTGTGCATTCAACACCCTGGTCAACACCATTTGCTTGGATAACTCTTGAACTGGAAGGGATTTTAAAATAGAGTTATATTCCTTACTAGCTTATCCAAGGGGAGAAATATCTTCCAATATAGTGCTTATGCATCACGTATTTTTACGAGTAAAATAGTTGGAGAACCCAACTTCAAATTTATTTTATTTGCTCTGCCTAAATAATAACTAAAATATTTGTTAAAGACAGCATACTTGCAATAGAACTTACAAAAATATTATTAAAAATTATTATTAAAAACACATCAGTAGTTTAAAATTTTGATTCCTTGCTAAGAACATGTTGATAGGTATGAAGAGGAATGAAGAAATGCCCAAGTGACAAGATTCCACTTCCACCCCAGATGGTCCTAAA
This sequence comes from Dipodomys spectabilis, assembly GCF_019054845.1. Taxonomy (NCBI): domain Eukaryota; kingdom Metazoa; phylum Chordata; class Mammalia; order Rodentia; family Heteromyidae; genus Dipodomys; species Dipodomys spectabilis. The sequence continues at coordinate 3,595,208 of NW_024870802.1, forward strand.
TGCTTCTTATACTGGATCCTTGAGGGTATAATGACATAGGACCTTCAACTGGGAAGGGCAAAGGATCAAATGAGCAGGTGTATGCCTTTCCACTCTAGTGGAATCATGGAATAATGTCTAACCTCAGTTTTTGTGCCACCTAGTAACACCACCTATTGGAGAAAACCCAAAGACCTGACAGCTCCCACACAATTGATCCTTAGTCACCGCCCATCAACTCCTGAACTGTACTTTTCTTTGCTAATAAATCACTCCTTACTATTTTCCTGCTCTTTTGGGATGTGTCTTAATGTTAGACACTGTATCCAGGAACCAAGGAACATCTCTATCTGGAACACCACAGCCAGAGGTAACAAAAGTGTCCATAAATCTTCTGAGTGCTTGCGGGGAGGGATAAAAGGAGAGATTTAAAATCATTCACTTCTGAGTCTATACTCTTCATTTACCTTTGTTTTGTCGCATAGCAAAACAACTAGAAAAGGAGGAAGAGGGAGCTGAGTGGATGGTATGGAGGACATATAAAGAGAATTTGTACCATGACCGCTAGACACTCAGATGAAAGTAATGCGAGAAGAGGCTTCAGGCATGGTTAAGTGACATCTTCCTGCAGTCCTCATTGAGAGCTTGCAGTTTGTCAGCCATGACTCAAGTGTTTCTCAGTGGAGCCCCGAGGTCTTCCACACAGTGGGGTGTGGACAGAAGTCAAGGGCATCACTATGTAGTTGCACTCTGGCAGTGCCGAGAGGCTCATGAGATGGTGGGGAAATTGCAGGGCCTTTCAGGAGCCCGGCAGCCTATCCACTGGTTCCTTCCAGGCCTTCCTTTTCTGCTCCAGGAAATCTGAACAGACTGCATCATCATAGTGGTGCCAGGTTCCTGTTCTTTCTTCTTTGATTTACATTCTTTAAAAGCCCAACATAGTTGAGAATTCCTTATGAACATCTACAGTTCGGTTATATTGAAATTTGCAAGAAAATTTGTCAAAGACTGATTCCTCATTAGATTGTATAATGTTGGACACGCAACACAAATTATTTTATTTTGGGGGAGGTAGTGGGGTTTGAACTCAGAGCCACATGCTGATTAGGCAGGTACTCTAACCACTCAGCCCTATCTTCAGCCCCAATTTTGCTGGTTTTTTTTTTTTTTTTTGAGATAAGATCTTACATGCAGTTGGGCATAATGTATGTTAAAAGTTTGGGATGGGAAGGGACAGTAAGAGGAAACAAGGGAGGAGGCAATAATGCTTGATAAGAAATGTACTCATTACCCTGCTCATGTAATTGTAAACCCTCTGTACGGTATTTTCACAGTTAAAAAAAAAAGGTTGGCCAGGTACCAGTGGCTCACACCTGTAATCCTGGATACTCAGGAGGCTGAGATCTGAGGATCATGGTTTGAAGCCAGCCCAGGTAGGAAAGTCCATGAGACTCTTAACTCCAATAAACTACACAGAAAAAGCTGGAAGTGGACTAGAGTGCTAGCCTTGAACAAAAGAGAAGCTCAGGAACAGCACCTAGGACCAGAATTCAAGCCCTAGGACTGGCAAAAAAAAAAAAAAAAAAAAAGTTCACATCTAGCTCGGATCACTGTATCTAGCTCTCCAATGAGAAGGGGTGTCTCAAACATTTCTACCAGGACTGGTGTCAAACAACAGCCCTTCCTGTCTTAGCTTCCCAAACAGCAAGGACCATAGGCAGGTGTCACTGGCACCCAGCATATAAATTATTGTCTCTAATATGAATGAGTGTTGGTGGAAGAGAAGTGAACACACGAAGACAAACTAGCTTCACAGGGTGAATGGCTGACCGTGTCTTCTTTATGTTTCAAATATTCCTTGCTCTCCCTTGACTTCAACTGGAATCTTTCTCCAAGCTGGAAACTCTCAGAACTTCTTTCCTGTTACCCTCCTTCACCGTGGACCCTTATTTAGACCCATTTCTTTTCCCTGAACCTATCTCTTCGACTTTGGCCTGTGCTGCTCTGATTAGATCCCTTTCTAGATAGTCTGTTCGCAGCTGACAGGTTCTTGGCCGAGTCACAAGCTCAGTACTAAGAACAGCACTTCATATGCACGGAGTAGGTTTGGTAGAGAGCACTGAGTCTTTCCAGTCTCTGTTTGCTTACAAAGTAGTTACAGACTGCAAAATCTCTTCCCTGCGGTTAGCAGCTGCCTCCAACCAGTCTGTGACACACTCGCCTTAGATATGTGCAACAGGTAATATCAAGATGTACTTAGATGATGTAAGGATAACCTGCCAAAGTCCTCAGAAGCTTACTGTGCCCTTGAAGTAGGTCATCCTCAGGAGCTGTTGCTTTTCATCTACCCAGCAGGTGTGTGCCATCAAATAAATATCATAAAACGTCTTCCAGCCAGGAACAAATAACTGGCAAGGAAAGGGAAGTGCATGGGCTCACAGAGCACGGTGCTCCATTGAGGGACATCTTGTGGGATGTCTTTTTTTTAAAAAAAAAAAATATAGAAAGCAATAATTTTATAAAGGACTCTGACCCTACCATTCTTTGCCCTCATCACCTGCCTACTTTCTTTATCTTTCCCAAATAAGAATCTTCCAAAGGAAACCAGTCTCAACTTTATAACTTCCTTTATAAAGGTTTTAACAAAGGATCCTTCATACATGATACCACAAAAACTACTTTTTCAAAAAAAAAAAATCCTATGATTTGAAAAAAGCAACCAGAATAACAATCAGGCTAATTTATTTGAAACACTTTCCCTACCTTTATTATTATTTTTGAAGTGTTTATTCATGTGATTTTCCACTTTCCTGCTGGAAAATGTAGGAGATAATCCAATTTAGTAATTTGTAAGTTTGCATATTTTCTGTGAGAAAACAATATGTTACAATTTGTTCTTGAATGTTCTTGTGCCTATCTCATTGTTGTATGTGCATGCCTGGTCCCACTGGACCTGAATATTAAAAAAAATAATTATAGTAAACAAAGGTCTATGTTTAAACCTTGACTCCAAAGTTATGAGCACTACTTAGAAAATGAGAAATAAGTCAGGTGCTGCTGATGCCTATAGTCCTAGCTACTCAGGAGTCTGAGATCTGAGGATCACAGTTCAAAGCCAGCACAGGCAGTAAAGTCTGAGACTCTTATCTTTAATTATCCACCAAAAATGCTGAAAGTGTTGCTGTGGCTCAATTGGTAGAGGATCAGCTTGAGCAAGAAAGCTCAGGAACAGTGCTCAGACCCTGAGTTCAAGGCCCACAACTAGCAACCACAAAAAAGGGTGTGTGTGTGAGAAATATTTGGACTCAAATGTAGATATGTCTTAGTTTTGGCTTTGTACACATAACATCACAAACCAAAAATAATTCTAAGAGAATGATGAACACAGTGCACCCTATGTGAGATTGAAGAGTGGCTCAAATTAAATTCACTGTGTGGACGAGCATGATGTTTTACACAGTACTAAAGTCATGGGAGATTTTGTTACATCAGTATTTTCTGATCCAAGTGTTTTCCAGCATGCAGATCCCAATTTTCATGACTTTGAGACTATAGAGCACCAGTTGAATTGGCATTTATGTAGCCATTGTAAGTCAACTTTAAGCTGGCCTTTTAAAGAAAAAAAAAACTCATCCCAAATAACATCCTTAAGTTTGTTCATTTGAAAAAAAAATTGAGTTAAAGAAAAGGCTTGAGAAGAGGTTTATCTTTGTGTCTAATATTTACTGAACGGCTACTATATGCCAAGTCTGCTTGCAAATGCTGGGTTTGTAGCAGTGAGGAAAACAAAGTTCCTATTCTCCTGGAGCCCACATCCCACATGGTGTGTGTGTGTGTGTGTGTGTGTGTGTGTGTGTGTGTGTGTGTGTGTGTGTGTGTGTGTGTGTGTGTGTGTGTGTGTGTGTGTGTGTGTCCACATCCCACATGGTGTGTGTGTATGTGTGAGACCATACAACAGTAAGCATTTATGGGCTGATCATCCGTACCTGAAGTGGTCAGGACCAGAAGTGTTCCAGATTTTGGAGTATTTGCATACACTAAGATATCTTCAAAATGGGACCTACTGAGTCTAAACATAAAATTCATTTATGTTTCATAAATTTATTATGTTTCACCTACATATACTCTGTTTATTGTTTTAAAAATTGTGGCTAAACAACATTTCGTGTATAGAATTTACCCCTTAGTGTCATGTTAGCATTCACAAAATTTCAGGTTTTGGGATATGTTGGATTTCAGATTTTTGGATGAGGAATGAGGCCTGTCATAGGATTCTGGACATATGTGCTACAAGGAAAAGCAAAGCAAGAGAAAGGCACCAAGTGATGAGAAGGGTACCTGTGCAGAGATCCAACAGTATAGAAAAGAGTGACCTCACCTAGCAGAGGGAAAGGATCTAGAAGGTCTAACAATACCTGTGCTATTATTCCCACTCCTCGTAGAAAACACAATTAAGACCCCAAGATTAAATCTTTGTGTCAGTGTCTTCCCCTAGCCCATTTCACAGGGGCTGAAGTTACTGTTCTCATTGGCTGAGAGACTGGGGAATGCATTTCTGGGGCAGACAGGCCTAGAGGGGAAGAAAAAAAGGAAGACATGGAGAGTATCTATGCCACCTGTGCCTTAATGACATCATCTCCATGTGCCATAAAGAAACAATTTTATCACTGGCCTTGGCAAGCACATGGGGGTTATTTAGGACCACTGAAGCATTTCTTACTACTGAAAGTGAGAGGAGATGGTAAAAATATTGCCTAAAATTTTTCTTGAAAATCAGATTAAGTAAGCCATTGACTGAAACTAACATTGATAATCTAAATAAAATATATGACTAGAGGCAGAGTCTGATTTTTAGAAAACTTATTTGACTACACAGTACTATATTCTCTGAAGCTGACTGCATGTCAGGTGTTAGAAAAGGAGAGCTGAGCTCTAAGGCTGATGGATAGGAGTAGCTGCAATCCTGGCTCTGAGACTTGATCGTTATGTGATTTTGAGCAAGTTATGAACTCTTCTGAACCTTCCCTTATCTGTAAAACAAACAAAAAAATGCCTCCCTTATGCATTTGCTCTGAGGGATAAATAAAACTAACTGAGATAATAACCACATAGTACTTAGTAGTTAAGTTAATTTGCTCTTAAAGCAAATTGTAATTGAGATGACGATGGTAATCAAGTCAATAATGATGATTTAGAAATCATATGCAAGGATTTTTAAAATTTTGGAATTGAGAAGGAAAAGTTCTAGCTTCTGGATTCCTAAGAGGGTCAAATAATAAATTATAGCTTTGTAAGAGAATGCTAGTCCTCTGCCGGGCTGGTGCATGTAGCTCAGTGGGCGGAGAAAGACAGGGGGACAAAGGAAGGGTCACATCCCTGGTCCCCAGGCCCAGCCTCAACATTTAAGAGGTTCAGAATGGAAGGGCAGTGGGGACCACTCTTGTTAGTCGCTATAGACATGGAAACACAGACAGGGGCCCTTAAAGCTGAGGAAAGGGTCTTATATCAGGAACTGCAGACCCTGGAGGCAACAGGAGGCAGGAAGTCCGAGGGATGCACCCCCAGCATTTGGGGGCTCAGTTTAGAGGCCTTCCATGCAATTTTAAAGGTGTTCAATATCTGCCACCCTAAATTTGAAAGCAACAACAGAAGAGCATATCCTGACTGTCTGCACTCATGAAATCTGCAGGTTGCACACAGAGATGCTAGGTAAGCCATCAAAATCCTTTGAACCCACACCAGTCTCCACTGGAAACAGAAGAAGATGAGTCTGGGGAGAGTGGAGTAAAAGTAGAAAATTAGGGACAGGGGCAAGTCTGTCTTGATGTTCTTTATAGGGCCTGTGCTGCATGTCAGCATAGTTTCTATAGGAAGCGAAATGCCTCTATACCCCCAGATCTCTACATTTATTCAATTCCTCTTCTTTCTTCCCCTCTGTAGTGTGCATCTGGATGGACTTGGGATATCATTCATGTGTGTATGTGTGTGGTATGGTAATTTAGTTATTTCCATCACTGAGCTGGATTATTTTGTCTAGTGCAGAGCTGTTGAGTCCTACTGTGGTCTAGTGGAGAAACAGTCTTAGGAAGATGAGCACTTCCAGGGAGATTTGGATCTTCCTAACTCACATCTCTTGCTGAATATACATGAGGCCTTCAACTTCTTTTACCTGGCTCTAATAGAAGGAAATTTACAAGAGAAAAATTTTAAGTTACTGTTGGGCTAGTCTGATATAACGTGATACCCTTCTGGTGGAGAGGGAGAAAAGAATGAAGATGCCTAGGCAGAATGTATCTGATGAAGACAGAGCAGTGTAGGTCATGAAGAGAAAAGCAGGCTGCAACTAGGAGATTTCAGTTTAGTGAGTAATTTAGTCATCCATTCACTGCTGAAGGAGTGGCAAGGGGCAGGAGATCTCCACCTCAGTCTTATCTTACTGAGCAGCTGTGAGAAGCCATCAAGCAATGCTTCCAAGTCATTTCTACTTCCTCCAGACTATACATGAGTCAGGTGTCTGCAGCTGCAGAATGGATAGAAAATTGCTTAGGATAAAGTAGGACAAAGATTAAAACAGAAAGCCCCACAGAGGCAAGTGGATTGTGGGAAAGACTGAACTGATGGCTTGCTCTGTGGGTTTCTCCCATGCTGCAGTCTCGATCTGGTTAGAGTTCATTCTCTGTTGCTGCCCCAAGAGACACAATCTACGAGCTATGGACCACAGAGTAGAAAATAAGTGACTCAAGCTGTAATCACTTTGTTGGCTTGCTCTTCAGCTTGTTCCCCACAGGATTCGTAGTGGTTTACATGAACACACAGTGGTCATGTGTGGAAGGTCACTGGTCTTGGACTTGACCAGCTCTGGTTCCGGTGCTGGCTTTGCCATTTACTCATTGTAATGGCCAGGGAGTGACCTTGAAGATCTCAGGCCCGAGGACAGTGGGAGTGACTTACCAGTAAGAATATGCTATTCAGATGCCAGCCAATGGTGATTATTAGTAGTCAGAATGCTTTGACTTTATGGTCTAAATAAGACATGCTAACAAAGGAGTTGGAGCATGGGTCAAGGTGTTGAATGCCTGCTACTAGCAAGCACAAAGTCCTGAGTTCACATCCCAATACTGACCTCCTACCACCAAAAGCAAGTTAAGAAACATGCTAGCAAACCTAAGTACAATTAAACATGAAGTTTAACAACCGCATGGACATAGCCCTCAAATCTTACCAGAAGAAAGTTTTTTCTCTCAGTAAGCAAGGCCATGATCTGCTCCTAAAGAAATGGTACATTTGTTAAACCCAGAATGCTCTAAATTACTCCTTGGTAAGGGCGATTCTGTACAACCTGATGATTTGGGATTTTGTCAAATTAATGTCACCAGATATGTCTTATAATTAGGATAAAATATTTAGAAAGTGGAAGGAAATGAAGCTATTCATTAACTTATTGATTCTTTTACAGATTGGGAGTCTGAATTTAAATGATACCCCAAAATATAACTAGGTGCATTCAAAAAGAGAGGAATGAGTTGTGAGTCTTTAAATGGAATGCAGCAGTTAAAAATGCTATTACTATTCCGATTCTTGGCGAACATTAAAACTGCCCATTACATAAAAATATAATAATTGGCCCTACTGAATTGTGACATTTTGTAACCTGTACAGAAATGTAGAAAATTGTAGAAGAAAAGTTCTTTTGAGGCAGAATTTGATTTGCAATGTATTATTATTCAAAAAGCTGAGGTTCTCATGCACATGACCACAAAAGAAAGACAATGGGACTGGGGCTTGGTGAAGGTGAGGAAGACTCTGAAAGTCAGAGTTGAGGTGTACTGCTCATGCCTCCCTAAGGTAACTTAGGTTATTATCCTGAAAAAAAAAAAACCATCAGGCCACAGCAGAAGCCCAGAGTGTACCCCACCTCGAAATGGGCTTCTTGTTGAACTCTGTGTGAGATCATTCCATGCTTTTAAATGAACCTTTTACACTCTCCCAACTTTTTCTGCAAAATTGCTAAATTAATGCAATGTATCAGCTGGGAGAGAATCAGAGGATTAAAACTATGTATGTACTCATGTTATGTAAATACTCTCTATGTTCATAGGACTGTGTCAAATGCTCCTCAAGATTCAAATATGGAAGCCAGATGGAGCGACTCACGCTTGTAATCCCAGCTACGCAGGTATCTTACGTAGGAGGATTTCAGTCTGGAGGACAGCCCCCAACAAAAGTAAAACCCTGTCCAAAAAATAACTAAAGCAAAGAAAGGCTGAGGGCATGGCTCAAGTAGCAGGGAACGAGCTAAGCATGGGACCCTGAGTTTGAACCGTAGTACCTCCAAGAACAGGAACAGATTCAAATATGGAAGACAGACGCAAGGAGAGGAGCTGACGGAGTAGTTGGGTAAATGAGAGAGAGACACTGAAGAGATTAAAGTGAAAGGCATACTACGTATGTGCGACAGGCACAGTACAACAAGGCCATGTGGGCCCCCGCAGCTGACTGTGGCAGGTGCAGCTCTCCTTTCTCCGAGGCCTCAGGATGAAGACACGGAACTACAGTGGGTATGTTTGGTGGGAACGGGACAAGGTTCTGTACCCAGGCAGGAGACATGGCACGCATGTGATAGGAGCAACAGGTATTTCTGGAGAATAGTTTGGTCTGGCTGGGATGCAGGTGAAGAGGGGAGAGTGGGCAAGGCCAGCCCATCGAGAGGGCTGAGTGAGGCCCACCATGGCCTGCCCATGTCTGAAGAGAGCTACTATGAGCACTAGCAATGGGTGAAAACTCTTTGTTTAGTTTTTGGTTTTTCACTCAAAAACCACCATAGTGAGACAGGGTTTCCTATGTAGCTAAGGCTGGCCTGGAAGTCAGGCTCCTCCTACCTCCACCTTGCAAGTGCTGGGATTATAGGACCCTACCATCATGCTTGGAATCCATAAATATATAACTTTTTATCATTTTCTTGAAATGTTTGTCAGTGAAACAAGCAAATGCAGAGGAAAGAAGAATGAAAATAAAAACAAAAACAAAAAAGCCCTAATCATTAGGAAGAAATAATATGTAGGAGGAAATGAGAGCAAAAACTACTTAGGAACTTAAAGGAGGACGGTGAGTGAGATGAAGACCAGAACCGGGGAAGAGAGAGTGGTCTAATAGGGGAATGTGACAAAGGCAGGGAAGGGGATGCACTAAGGCCTATCCAATACACCTCCCAGGCTAAGACCCAGGAATCCTTAACTACACCGACTCCAGGGTCAGCAACCCTCTGGTACTAGGCAATGACTGGCCACCTGGCGGCAGCTGGAATTTGCTAGCTATGGACTTCACCCATAAAGTAAGACTGCTCTTTGTAGTCTTAGGAGATCAATTATCTGACAATTATACAGCTTTTGAGAAGAACATTTAATCTTAAGGGAAAATGTTCATAGCAAACTCTTCATTGAGAAATGCTACAAAATATGAAATGGGTGCAAAACAACAATGATCTCATTTTTTTGTATGAGTATGATTAGTATTTATGGGTATATATGGTCATCAGAAATGAGACTACTGGCTGAGCATCGGTGTATAATTTTAGCTACCCAGGAGGCTGAGATCTGAGGACTGCAGTTGAAGCCAGCCAGGGCAGAAAAGTCCATGAGATGCTTATCTCCAATAAACTACTAAGAAAAAGCTGGAAGTGGCACTGTGGCTCCAGTGGTAGAGAAACAGCCTTGAGCACAGAGGCTCAGGGACAGTGTATAGGCCCTGAGTTCAAGATCCAGGACCATCCTGGATCCCCTATAATCCCCCCCAAATGAGACTGAACGGTGGAAATACCTGAAATATGTCATACCAAAATATTTCTTCAGTATTTTTTCTTGGAATACCTGGCAACTTTTCTATCAAAACTAGTGCTTTAATGCTTCATTAATATGTAGAATACATCCCTCTCTGATAATAACTAAAAGAATTTCGATAGATGTAGTTGGCACAGTATAAAACATTTACAATAGATGTTGTTTATCACTTTAAGGTAACAGTCTTCTGTGCAAGGAATATATAAGACCTTGCTTGAAAGAACAGGACGATGAACACAGACATCCTCAAGCTTATCAGTGTAACTTGTTTACATAAACCTGTTACTCCATATATAAACATACGCACGTACAGGGCATAGTGGAAGCCCAGTTGTTTTCAAAACACAAATGTTTCATGATTATTTTAAGTTTCAAGAGACTCACTGTATACCCTTTATATATACCCCACATTCTTTGAACATGGGATTACACACTTTGTAAACTTCGAGTAGCACAGGGGAAGGATGGGCCCATTTGTAGGAGAGAGAGAAATCAATAGCCTTTTATGATTAACATCTTACATGCTATTGGGATAGAATAAACCATCTAATAGAAAACATAGGGAAGGAAAAGCAACTTTCTTTGGAGTAAAGAATGTTATCAGCCTTTTGCTTCAGTGACTTCACCAGAAACAGGGGTAAAAAAGTTGGCTATGTCCACAAGGGCCACAGCTGCTAACTTTGACTTGATGTTTTACCGCTGAGGAGGAAAAGGCAATTATGTGAGCCAGACGAACTTTTATAGTTTATAGCTGCGATCTCAAGTAACTCACGAAGAGTCTACTAGGTTAAAACATATCATCTGCCAAGTTAGGACAACCACTTAAAAAATTACAAAGTAGGAGTAAGCCACAGACAGGTTTCTGAATTGTAAAAGCTAATAAAATGTTTTATTATTTGTATGGAAAAGGGACAGAAATACATACAGACTTAACAACAGTTTGGGGGTAGGAATGAAGTCTACAAGGAGCTTTATTTCGTCCTGTATGCTTTTCTGAATTTCCAAGATACTCAATGGTCAATAAGAAAGTCATGGCTTTTAAATGTGTAGGCTCTATTTTATTAGAACAAACTCATCACATTTTTATATCAAGCACGAGAAAACTACAGGAAAAAAAATGGACCAAAAAATGTAGTCCTCTATCATGATTTAAACAAGTGGGACAACATGCCACACTCAGTGCCCAAGGGGCACATTGCTGCTTTCAGGGCTGCTTGTTTCTGGGTGAAACAAGCAGGCCTGGGCTCTAATGGTTGGCAGGGAGAGGCGAGGCTAGGACATCCTGAAAATTCAGGATATGAAGAACCGAATTGGGAGCAAAAGCCCAAATTTCCTCAGTGCATGTTCAATATAGCAGTTCATGCTCCAGGGTGGGAAAGGCCAGACATCAAGTTAGGAGATGCTCCAGAGGTGCAGGAGAGAAGCCCGAAGCCAAATGCTTCCACAGGGACCCAGATGTGCGCACTTAAGGTAGAGCATCTCTTACTGGAAGTGCTCAGCATGAGACATGTTTTCGATTTCTGTATTTCTTGAATCCTGGGATGTTGACACAGACGTACTGGGCAAACATTTTGAACCTGAAAAGTCCTCAAACCTTTCGAACATCATATAAGTACTCAAAAGTTTTCGATTGTAGAACATTTTGGATTTGGGGATAAGAGATGTTCAACTTGTAGTTCTCTTACTTAATTTAGAGGCTGTTTGCCTTTAATCTAGTCTATGTGGCAAAATACTGGAAATACAGAAAATGAAGTAGGTAAGACTTGCTAAGTACACTCCATCTGAAACAACCTTTAATGGTGAGACACAACAGTTATTTAATTAGCACACATTGATTAACTTAACCCCATGTAACCACTGTCTTCTGCCACTGCTAATTTTGTTTTTGAAGTCAAATGAAATAAAGTAGCTGAAGAGTAATTAAATGTGTCCAGTCCCTTTACCCCCATAGCTATGAAGACTGGGTTGCCCTGCACTGCTGAGACGTTCTGAGATGTAGAAAGGCTTTGAAACAACTCAAAGGCATGTTCTCAGAAGGTGGCAGCTTCACATGACAAACTTCAATATAAATGGGCCTGTTAGCAGCACTTTCCTTAATGATGCGTGTGAGTTAAATTTGTAATCATTTTCAAATATTGGCTCCAAAAGTGATGCTCTTCTATCAAAAAGCGTGCTATGGAAACAAGTCCTAGTCTATATCTGTGATAATCTGCCTAAAAGAAAAGTAAGAGCAAATTGAATTTGAGGCAGTAGTTCTGAAACTTACACAAGTACATGTCAAAAACTGTACGGGAGAGAGGAAAAAAAACTTTTCCAGACATGATTACAGACATGTGCTGCTGATGAGCAGATGAACACAGAACTGGCTCAACGAGGTGCAGTCCTGCCTGCTGGGTCTCTCAGTCTCTTTACGAGGATGGGTACGGCATGAAGGCTCACTGAAACACAATTTGAGAACTGCTACTTTATGCTTCCTCTGTGTATGCGCGTGTGCATGTACGTGTGTGTGCATGTACGTGTGTGTGTGTGTGTGTGTGTGTGTGTGTGTGTGTGTTGGGGGGACTGAATGTACACTGACTTATTCCACAGATTCCAATTCCCTTTAGCAGCTTTCTTGGATAGCCAAGCTAGAAAGCTAAGAACCACATTCCCAGAAGTCTCTTGGGACCAGGGTATAGAATGAGGCTCAGTTCTGCCAAGGAAATATCCATGTAAAACGTGGGACGTGGATGTGATCAGCCTATGGCAACTGAACAAAACACGATGGGCGCTTCTAATCAGTGTGTGAAAGTGGAGAAGGAATATGTATTTTGTTCCCCTGTGATAGCTCAGGCAGAGACAGTGGCAGCTAAATCAGAGTGTCATGGGCCCCAGTTTGGGTGGGATTGGGGTACAGAGATCTCCCGGGCCAGGCCACTGGCCTCTTCTGTTGCTGCCATTCATGGTGGTGTGTCATCCAAAAAGCTTCGCCAGTCCTCCCACAGTCTATGTATAAGCTGTGTGAACAAATCTCCTTTTGCCAAAATGTGTAGATGATTCTGTTCACTACAATCTAAGCACCGTGACCAAATGATCTAATGACCTCATTTCCATGGGACTATCTCCTATCTTTCCTTACCTTTGTATGTCTATCCATCTCAGCACCACATTTTTTTTTGCCATGGATGCTCAATAGATTAGATGTGAGCTAAGTTACATGACTATAGCCATGATATTATGGTGATCTATTTTTTATTTGATTTAGTTTTTTACAGTACTGGGATTAGCACTCAGGTCTTTGTGTATGCTAAGTTAGTGCTGTACCACTTTAGATACCCTGGCAGTCCATGATGGCTTAATTTCAACATTATTTAACTCTCCACAGGAGACAGTGAGACAGTCTATATCAAATACCTTAATAAGCAAGTGGTTGATCCATTACTGATTTTGACTTTATATGTTTATCTGGGAAAAGTAGGACATTAAAAAAGTTTTGATTTCTTATCATCTAGAAGAAAAGACAGAAATAGTCTAAAGCTATCTTTTAAGACATAATAGAAAAGACGGGAATGTAGAATCATGATGATGCTTAACAGTGATTTTGAATTTGATTATTGTTGAATGGTCAAATTTCTATGTTTAGGTGAAAAAATTAACATGAAGAAAGGAAAAAAAAAAGGATCCTTCATTAAAAAAAAAATACTATTACCACAGAGCCGCCCCCCCCCACACCATCCTCATATAGTGAATATGTACATATACTTTACGAGTGTGTGTGAGTACTCCCAGTATGTTTCCTTCATTTAGAAAAGACTATTGGAAAAAAATTACTTTTCTTCTATTTTGTACACAACCTTTCTTTCATTTTCTGTAAGTGGTTAGAGAAAAGGTCAGATGATAACTTTAAATATTTAAGCTGGTCAATGACAGTCAAGTAGCTAAGAATCTCTCTCGTTTATTGTAAAATATGGATTGCCTTAGAGGTAACCTCAAGTACATGGCACAGTTTCCTAATGAGTTATTAGTTATGAAACTATGAAGTAATTCTGAATTTTAAATATGACTGAAGAAGAGACCAGGGAAAAATGAATTTAAAACACTATAATTATGCAATGTCATTAGATAGTCACACTATGCAGATAACAAAAAATAGATTCATAAACCTAACATATCAATAAAAACCTACGTTTAGCCCTTCAAGACCTAAGCCCTAATTGGAATGAATTTTGACAGAGCATTTGAGTGACTCTCATTATCAGTTCTGGCAAGCTATTTTTTTTTAGCTACTTAAATAATGATTACTTCTACAGTCCTCAGCACATCAATCAAAACAAAAAATTTGAAAAAGACTGTTAGAAAGGTTGAGTGAAGCAGCCATGTTCAAACACCACAACCTGAATTTTAATTCATCAGTGTAATGTAAATAATACCTCTGCAAAGTTTGCTTTTTACTATAATTTACTTATATATTATCTATATAAAACATATCATATATTTATAACTATATATTGTGCATTAATTTTATATAATGCATTGAATTCCAGTTTTTAGCAATATTTTAAAGACCATACATTCTAACCACTTTAAAAACTAAAATGTTTTGCTTTGATGCAGTCCATTCCTGAAGGACATAATTCTTAGCACATACTACGGGCAGAACAAACTCACAATGAACACAAGCACAATGAGTTGCAGACTTTAGGTAGGAAGTTAAGGGGAATAATTTTGCCTATAATAACTCCTGTTAGCAAGTCAGAGTTATGTATCCTTCCTTTGTTTTTGAAATACATACGCACTGATTTATAAAAAGAGGAAATGAAGTCTGTTAAGTTTAAAATAGAAATGGTCTAGTCAAATACAAAGCCCCATTAGTTAATACTGTACTAGAGAGTATACAAGTATGCACTATAGAAATACCGTCGACAAGGCTGCAATGAAACATATCAAGGCCCCTAGTTAGTCTCAGTGTGCACACAAGATTTGTTTCTATTAAAGTCCTTCTCTTGTAAAATGTTTGCTATTGGTCTACTTTTACAGATGAACACAAGTGTCCTGTTTGTGGATATTATTTTGCAAATACCTAGGCCTTAATTTTCACCCAAATGGAAGCCTTACTTATCAAATAACTTGCAGGTCATAAAGTTAAATATTAGAAAAGCAAGAAGATAGTGCAGCCCACGTTGGCTTACTGCACCTCTGTCCCCACCCAAATTCCCCTAGATAAGAGTCCTTTGCTTCCCGGTTCTTTTAAATAGGGATTTTAACTTATAGCTCTCATATGCTCTTTTTACTTTTCCTCACTGGCAGGAAAACTCTCACAATATACATAACCATGTTGCAACATTAGAAGCTAAGTTTATGAATGATGTCCTTAGCGTATTGCCCTTTCTCTAGTACACTGATATTTGTAACTCAGTGACTGTAGGATTTCCATAGCTGAGTGATTTGTAATGTAATATGTCTAGAATCTCCAGAGTAATTTCAGCATTAGTTACTAATAAAAGTTGGCTCTCTGCATTTTTTAACCTTGGGAACATGAACCTTTAAGAGTTAGAGATCAAATACCAACATCCCCTTAAGACTGCTGTGCACATCTGCATTTCTGGTCATAGGACTTTTTTTTTTGTTCCTAATCAAGTATAATCTCACTTCATAACTTCTGCTTTTGGCTCAGTGCTACCTAGAGTTCCAGGCAAGGGAAGAAATGAAGGCTAAGGATTTTGAGCTTAGATGTTTGGAAATTTGGCAAATACTATATTTAAATGCAACTATTTGATCTTGAGCCTCATTCCACTGAAAAAAATACAAAGAAACCAAAACCTGGCTTTATATATTCCAAATCTGCACCTGCATTTTGATGTTGCCAGGTGTTTGTACTAACAATTCTGTTTCTAGGGCAAAACAGAATGAAGAGTTCCCCCCAAATTCCCTCTGGGATCTTCCAGCCATTTGAAGTAATCACCAATTCCTGTTTCCATCCACAGGTCAAGCATCCAAGGGTTGCTATTCCTGGCTGATCTTGTTCTGTGATTAAACAGTCTGCCTGTTGGCCTCTGCATCTGAGTCCAAACCAATTTAACATAGTAAGTTAGCTCAAGGATTCGAGTCACCTTTAAGTTATCGTTAAAGCCAGCTCTGAAGACAGCTTGAATCACTAATGTACAATTATGAAAAATGCCATTCTGACTTACCAGACTCAAGGGTATCATTCTTTGTACAACTAGCTAAAATTTTCACCTTTTAGGGTCTAGTCAATAAAGTAGAACTTATTTTCAAATATTTTATTTTAGCATCCATTAGTACTCTTTGGAACCAAAATGCCTCTGAATGTAAGTGTTTCTTATGTTCAGGTAATTATGAGCCAAAAGGCTCATGTAAAATGCAATTTCTATGAATCTCTAGCCAGGGGAGTACATTTTATGGCCCTTCATTTAATCAGAGTGGTGGTACAGACTAAATTTAGGCTTAATTTACAAACGTTTTCACACAGTATATATAACTTTTACTACTTGGTATATTTATTCACATTATAATGCTAAAAATGGAAAAGAGTAATCATAAACTATCATAAATAGCAGTGATTGGGTGAAGAATATACTTCATCCCAAACTGCCTTATACAATAGCTTTGGTTTGTCTATGAACTCATTTATTGTTGTTGGTTGGGAGCCAATATGAGTAATGGTTAAAAGTATGGACTTTATTTAGAATAGGCTTCCATTCAAGTTCTAGCTCTACTACTTATTAGTTCTTTAACTCAAAGTTAAGTTTAGTATAGCTTTAGAGCTTAGTTTCCTCACCTGTCAAATGGGATGGGGGGAAGATAAGAGCAGGTGATTCAGTATAAGTGCCCAGTGTAAGACTGGCACATAGGCTTCCATAAATGGGCCTTGTTTTTCCTCCCCTGTAAGCTCCTTGATGGGAAGAGCTATTTTTGGTACTTTCTTATATGTCTTTCAGTACTTAGCCTTGTAACATGGCAGAAAAAACACTGCGTTAGATGTTAGAGGATCCATATTCAACATCCGACCTCACACTTACTAGCTATGTGATTTTTGGCAAAATTTTTAATACATGTGGGTCTTAATATGCCTAACTATAAAACAGAAATAATGTTTTGCATCCCAGTCAGTGTTCAGACAGAAATTCAAAAGAGATACAGAACAAACAGTTTATAACCTATAAAATATATTTTATTATCACTATTTTATTCTGATTGGATCAAGAGCTACTATATTCTCTGCTCTCTGCCATGTGTGGATACAAGAAGATAGTTTATAAACTAGCAAGTGGGTTCTAGATCTGCTACAACTTGCTCTTGGATTTCCCAACCTCCAGAACTGTGAAATAAGCACCTGTTCTAACTTACCCAATCTATGGTATTCTGTAATACCCCAAACTGATCAAGAGACTATTGCTAGCAGGTTTACGTGGACAGAGGAGGAGACAAACATCTTGCTTAAAGTGGTGGCCGCTGCCATCTGTAGTTAATAACCAACCAGAACATAAGAGAATTTAAGCAAAAACCATTGCTCTACATCCGAGCATAAGAAAGATATTAGATCTTAGATATCTGAGGGAATACAAGAGGCTCATTCAGGGTGGAAAGTTACACTTTGTGATACCAGTCTCCTGCTAAAAAATTCCAAGAAAGCCACCCTTCAGCAATGTGGTAGACTCAGAGGATGGTGGCTATGGTCTCCAGGAGGAGTTCTTTCTTCAAATGGACAGAAGAAACCCAAGTGTATAGACCATCTAGCAGGAGGAGCTGTGGGTTTATTAATAAGGCAGGTATCTCTAGCTGAAAGCTACTGACCAATGAGCCACTGGAAAACCAGGCTCAAGACAATGCCCTGTCTGTGCTCCACAGCGAATACACAAAGGGTGTCAAAGCATGTGTTTCAGCATATGTGAACAAAGAGCACAAAGATGTGTGTGGCAGTGTTAAAACATCAGTTCTAACATGTGTTTAACCATGTGTGAGCAGAAGAGTGCTAAGCCATGTGGTAAAGCAAGTGTTAGAGCATATTCAATTACAAATGTTTCTCATTTGGGAGGTTAAATTATTTTCTGCCTAATCCAGTGTTGCTAAGCAATTATTTCTGTGTTGTCCTAACTCAGCAAGATAAACTTAAAAACAACCAAAAAATTGAAGCTCGGATTTTTTCTTCCCTGTCTTGATTTCATCATGAGAAATTTACATCTATAGTTCTTAATAAACAGCATGATCTGTAAAAGCACAAACTGGGGAATGCTCCATTCACTAGAAGGTGATGGAGATGAGAGGTAACCTGTAATGTTTAGAATACATAGGAACATACGGCCCCCATCACAAGGTGTGCTAAACCACACTCTGCCATCTCCTCAACTATCAAGTAGACTACTGACTATAGATTCTGTATCTGCATTCCTGATTATGCTACTTTCTATTTTTATAATTTCTTATTGTAAAAATATTGTACAGAGGGGTTACAGTTATATGAGCAAGGTAATGAATACATTTCCTATCAAGCATTGTTGCCTCCTCCTTTGTTAAAAATATACATGGCACTGCTCTGGAGAACAGGGATTTTGACAGTCATTACTGATAGTACAATGTTAACAGAGAATGGTTTGAAGGTATCCTTGAATATTATTTGCTAAATATTTTAGTTTATGAAGAATCTATCTTGTTGCTGAAAGCCTCTATTCCAAAGCCAATGAATCCTTTTAGTTTGAAATATAAACACACAATTCTGGATGCCACAAAAAAGAATGAGTAGAGAAGCATCAGAATGAGTTATTGATATTTTGCTATGGTGTGAAGAAAAGAGCATAAAACAAATGTACATATGCTAGCAGAAAAAAATTCAGATAGCTAGTTATTTTTGCTATGAACCCAAGCTATCAGCAAACAAATCAATAAACCTTCTTATTTCTTAACTGTAGTAGACCAAATATTCTCTTTAAAAATACCAAGAATAAACTGGGTACTGGTGGCTCATGACCATAATCCTAGCTACTCAGGACACTGAGATCTGAGAACTGCAGTTCAAAGCCAGCCAGGGCAGAAAAGTCTGTGAGACTCATCTCCAATATACTACTCAGAAAAAGCGAGAAGTAGCACTGTGGCTCGAGTGGTAGAGCATTAGCCTTGAGCACAGAGAGGCACAGGGACAGAGACCAGGTCCTGAATAGTTCATAACAAAATGGTGAGATAAAGGAAGAACCAATGCAACAGCAATATTCATAAGACACTATGTTGGAAATGAATTTACAACCTGGGGGGTGGGGGAGAGGTGTCAGGGGGAGGGAAAGTAGGGGAAAATCAGGGAGGGGGTAACAATGTTCGACAAGAATACTTATGTAACTGTAACCCCTCTGTACATCACCCTTACAATCAAATAAAATTAAAAGAAAAAAATCCAACCAATAACCAAAGAACAAAAGAAAAGGAAAAGATCCCTAAGTCTGTGTTTAAATTCTATTTTCCATGAAGGACTAATTAATCTGTTGTTTTTAGCTTAACCAGAATGATCTGTGTACATATATGGTTTAATTATATCTAGGAAAATATTTTGGATATTTTTGCATATTACAAAAAACTTGGTCAACCATTAGAGCAAAAATATTGCCTTCCCCATTCATTACATTCTGCCTGGAGATCATGAAATACTTTATTGAACAAAAACTAGCAATACAGAAACAAGTAATTAAAGCTAGTGTCTTCTGCCAATCGCCCTTGCAGCAGAGGTCATGGAATTTCTGCATACTTATCTTTTCTCATTCACTTGTGTCACTTAATGATTGTTTCTGAGTTTCAGTATATCCTCAAGAAAATACAATTCCTCAGCAGAAAAAGCATGATTGCTGGCTGCTATGACCTGACTCTATTAAAGCAAATTCCAGAGAACATACCAGCAAAGCAATGATTATTGTCTGATTTCTTGAAGACTCAGCCCAAATTAAGAAAACAAAATCTGATCAAGGAAATAACAAAGAAAAGTTGTTTGTAGGTTTTTCATAATTTCTATTTAATACTGTAGTCTTATTTTGCCAAAAGAGAGTAATAAGTAAATTCATTTAATCAATCCCATATTGCTTCAGTATTAAGATATTTTACTTTTAATAGTGCTAAAACAAATATAGAATTCAGAAAGCTTGTTTTCTATTAATACTGAAAATATTCTGAAATCTGAAGCTATTTCATCGAGGCTGGTCTGAAAGTGAATGTAAATTAGATGTAGGAATAATGCCTGTGCTGCAAAAATTATAAAACATCTCATAAATTTCATGGGCTGGGTTTGCAAAAACTATGAGGATTAGAATATGCTTCTGAGGACTCTGAATCACACAAAACTGTTAGGTCAAACAAGAATGCAAATATATCTCATTTTACCAAATCCAGAAGAAGATAAATAACGCAATGGAGACAAAGACTTTGAGATAATGCTTCTGAATTTCCCTTCACAGTACTCATTTGACTATATGTAATCTTTTCCCGTAATTTCACTTTTCTCTGGACATGGCATAATCAGTAAACAAAGCATAGTGGAGGCATGCAAAGGGAAGGGGCTTTCTCTGTAAAAATTCCTCTCCAGCACACCTTTTGTACAGCATTACTGGGAATAACACAATACTTAGCAAATCCTGCAGAACAATTTGCACTTCCAATCAAACTTTGCAGGTGACAGCAAAAATGATGAGTAACATCATTTTGGTTTCTTCTGCTTTCTACTAGAAGGAAGCATGGTTGACCTCTAGGGGTGGCTCACGTGTGGAGCCAACAGCTCCCCAGAGTAAGCTTTTCCCACTTCACGGGCCTGGGCATTGCTCGTCAGGGCTGTGAGGTGAGGAGCAAGCTGAGGCTGTGCGTGCCAGTGTCTACACAGGCTCCCTCCGTGGGCTTTGCCCCAGCCTCAGCTTCTGTGCCTGTCCTGCCACAAGCCCATCAGATTCCACGAGAGAAAGAACTATACAAAGTGGTGCCATATTTGCAAGTGAGTGTGTGAATGTGTGCAAAGTTGAGTGTCCCTGACTGAAGCCTGGCAATGGCCTTTTGAAGTTGGCACCATTTCCCTTTTTCGAATGAACAAAACAGCCACAGTAATTATGGGAAAAAACAAGAGTCAATGCAAATAAACTAGGTTCTTTTATCTTTGTTTAACTTAAGCATTTTAAACTATGTCTTTTATATCTTTATATACTTTTCCTTCTACTGAACATGGTTTCTTACTAATGCTCATAGAATTAAATGGCCCTCAATTTAGAAATACTGGACTCTTTAAATGGTTTTTTTTAAATTGTGAAAATACTGTACAGAGGGGTTACAATTACATGGGCAAGGTAATGAGTGCATTTCCTATCAAGCATTGTTGCCTCCTCCTTTGTTTCCCCTTCCCATCCTTTCCCATCTCCCCCCTCACCCTAATCCTCACCCCTCTCTTTAAAAATGTTTTATGTAATTAAATGCAAATGATCTCATGCAACACTAAAAAAGTTCAAGATGAATACAATCTTTAGCTCAATAGTTCTCTAAATTTGTACTCTTCATTTTTTTGGGTATCAGTGGAAAGACAGACCTCAAAAAGTCTCATGTGCTACATTTTCTATATAATGTAAGGAAAGTCCACTAAGTAGAACATAGTTTACAACTTTTAGTCAAGTGATTTACTCTGAAATGTTTGCTGAGATCAATTTTGGATTAAGATTTTAAAAAGATGGAATCATCAAATTTTTTTCAAGAAAATTAGAACAAATATTCAAAATAATGGGACTGTGTCATCTACAGCCATGTATCCTGATACTGATTTTTTATTTCTTCTACAAGTGTTTCCTGCAAGAGCTTCAGTAAAATGCAGGAAGTTGACAAAATTTCTGCTAAATAAAGTCAGTAGCTCACATGCTCATTAGTCCATCCTCCATCCATCCATCCATCCATCCACCCTTCTACCTAGTCATCTATTTCCTGATGAACTCATAAAGCACAGGGCAATTAAAGAAGAACACATTTCAGTACTGTATTTTATATCTCAAACTATAAAATCTTTTATTTAAAAAAGATTTACAATGTTAAATCATCCAATTCCACTTACTTCTGCAGAATTGAATGAATATGAGTTCTGTTATGTAATAAGAAAGTTTTGAAAGGTAGAAAAATAGGCCTCACTCTACTAAGTCATGTTAATGGTACTTATTTATGTTTTGGTTACATGTTTTTTCTTTCTTTCCTTTTTTTTTTTTGTGTGCTTCAGAGTTTACCAGAGGTTAAAAATCAAAGTGAGAGAAAATGGCAAATATTTGTATTTGCTAATGGTATTTTGCTTGTGCTCATGAGGGAGACACTTGCTCATCAAACATTTATTGAATGCATATTATGCACCAGGCTCACTGACAGGGTGATGAAGAGATGAAAGCTAGTCCCGCCCTCCAGAGTCCCACTGTCTATTGTGGGGAGATGGGCAAGGAACCCAAAAAGGACAACACAGCGACGGGTCCTACCGTGCTGTGCACAGACCACTGGAGGGATGAGAGCTGCTTCCTTTTTATGATTACTCTTGATTTAAACTTTTCATTAATACTTTAAACACTTGTATTTCAGTTTCTGAGTTACGCATTCATTTTAATGTGTGAAACAAATGCAGAGAAGTGCATTAAAACCATGCTTTCAGTGACAATACTGTGTGGGAAAGCGGAAGAAGATTTTTCAATTTACAAAGGAAGTATGTGGAGTGAGGGTATAGCTCAATGCCAGAGCATTTGGCTCACATGTATGAGGCTCTGGGTTGGACCCCTGGCATCGCCAAAAGAAAGTGTGGCAAAGCAGGAAAAGTAAAAATATAAGTGTTATACAGAACTAGCGAAAGAAAAGAAAATTTTAACAGTCTTCTTCAAATCACTAAGGACTGGAAGATTAATA
Source organism: Dipodomys spectabilis (assembly GCF_019054845.1). Classification (NCBI taxonomy): domain Eukaryota; kingdom Metazoa; phylum Chordata; class Mammalia; order Rodentia; family Heteromyidae; genus Dipodomys; species Dipodomys spectabilis. The sequence continues at coordinate 3,617,899 of NW_024870802.1, forward strand.
GAGGTTAAAAGGGACCCCAGCCTGCACTAATATATCAGGAAAGAGCCAAGCACTTGTCTGTAGGCCTAGGAATGGACACACACAATGGTCTGGGGAATTCAGAGGATCTTGAGGATGAAGTACTGAAAGGCAAGACGGTGATCAGGACCTTTCATAGGTAGAACTGGATGGAGCCTCAGAAGTCTATAATTAGCTATAAAGAACTTCTTCGAAGGAGTGACAGATATGTGTGCAGAAGTTACTTCTAATCCACACCCTAGGGAACTGAGTTTATGACTCTGGTGGCCTAATGGGAATACACACTTGGGAGGTGGTTAGTTAACGTTTAAAAGACTAATGGAAAGCCACATTCCAGAGGCAGCTAGGCCTCCTGGGGCAGTTATCTTTATCTTATTAATTAGCTCCTCTTAATTAGCATAACTAATACTGATGAATTAAGACATTAGAAATGGTACTGGAAATATGTGGACTGGTTTGAAGTAGCATCATTAGCACTTTGACAGTGTACATGGAAGGTTATCTGAATCTCAGGGAGGGGGGCACTGGTGGGTCTCCTTGGGACTGTGTCCTTATGGGGGAGCCTGGCTTAGCCCATCATCAGCCCACTTAACTCTGACTAGAAGTTTAGCAGACTTCTGTTGGTTGAGCATTTTCCTATTAGCCCCAACAGAATCTCCAGTGAGAGTTGCTGTCCATCATTCTTTTACCAGGAAGGAAGACAGGCCCCACCCACTCCATATTTTGGCCCATTTGCCAGGCCTTGCTAGACACTCATTTTCACAATAACCACTGGAGAAAGTATCCCTAGAATTTTACAGCTGGAGAAACTAAGTTTAAAGTGATAGCAAATAAAAAGCAAGAGTCTGAGATTCCAGTCCAGATTCTCCAGTCTCCATCCCTGCTGTTAACAGGATGCCCCTGCTGCACACAATGAGGTACAGAGGGTTTTGAGGCTGAGGTTACAAACCTGCAGATGACAGGTAGATACCATAAGCCAGCAAAGTGGATCAAACAGACACTGGAGACCATGCGCTCCTTTAAAAAGTCCTACGTTGCTGGCAGCTATTTGGAATGTTTCAAGAGGTGCTGTTTTGGTTTTCTTGACCTTTTCTCTTGTTTATAAGTTTACCTGTTTTGGGGAGGGTAAACGGGGGCACAGAAATGGGACAAAGAGTGAACAAGTGCAGCATTGGTACTCACTAGACACTATGTTGAAAATGAACTAGGCAACTTGTGGGTTGGGGATGGGAGGGAAAACTTGGACAGAGCAAGGGAAGTGGTGACACTGTTCAAAAAGAAATGTACTCTTTTCCTGACTGATGTAATAGCTCCTCTGTGTTTACCTTTACAGTAACAATAATACATATACATATACATATATATATATATTTATATATCTTTAAAACAATTAACTTTTCAGAGTAAGTAAGACATTGGGTCAGAGATGCAAAATAGGTTGGCCAGTTTGGAAACAACCAGTGTTTTCATAAAATTAGACATGTTCTTCCTTTATGACTCAGCAAGCGTACTCCTAGTAATTTACACAATGAAAACTTGTCTGCAAAAATGCACTTACACAAATGTTCAGAACAGCATCATTTGTCTAAGAGCCTCAACCTAGAAGCAACCTACCCGTTTATCAACTGGTGGTAAGTAGGAGATTGTAGTTCACTCCATCCTGAAATATTAGTCCGAAGCTAAAAGGGATGAAACATGAATACAGGTACAAATATGGGTGGATTTAAGAAGTTGTACTGTCAGTGGGAATAGTTTGTGTGAAAGATTACATATAGCAGTGAAACTGTAGAAGAGGTAAAAGCAGATGAGGCATTACATGGAGCAGGGTGGGGGAAGGGAACTGAGAACAAATGAAGACAACACAACTTGTTAGAGGAAGGAATTATTTTGTATTTTGATGTGTCACAGTGGTACACAACTGTATACTGTGGCATATGGTTATCTAACTATATACTTAAATGGGGGCAAATTTTATTTCATGTAAATAAATTTAAAAAGCAAAATGATACTATGCAAATCCCAAAGGGAAAATTCTGCACGCTGCTGATGGCTCAAGGACTTCTAGTTTTCAACCACATGTTTCAGAAGAGAGATTCCATGTTAGCTGTCCCGAAAGCAAAACAAAACACGACAAGAGGTCATCCATCATCCTCCCCAGGCTGGGCTCAGGAAGACTGGCTAAACCTGCCTTATCTCTCTTTTTCCATTCTGTCACCTCTTCTACCAGATGTAAAATGCTCCCATGCTGCCCCCTGGCTGTCCAGTGTCCCCTGCTGGGGCACCTTCATCCACACCTTGTCCTCAGATCTTCTCTCCCAATCTGTCCCTCCTGTTAGTCCCCTCTCTACCTCCTTCACAATGTAGATTATGGCAGAGCCATTCCACTGGGTTAACAAATGACCACGCGGATTACATGACAAAGCCTTCCTGACTTCTGGAAGACTCACACCAGAGCCCAAGTTCATTACTGCCTTCTAGTTAGAGAATACTTGGCAAAAAGAGGTGATTTCTGGGCCCTATCATCAACACCCTTAGCACATACTGACTTGCCTAATTTGTTTATATGCACACAGCCTCTCATCAATGCTATCTTCAAACACCATAAAGTTAACATATGCTAATGATCTGAATGAACAGGACAGAGCAGGACAAATAAATCTCTGAACTCGACTGTCTACACGCAATGTCTTTGATACTAGGCTGAGGAGCTCTAAGACATGGGACAGTCAGCCCTTCAATCTGAAAAACAAAGAATGCCAACCACAGGCTGCTGGGTTTTCCTAAGCTTTTACAACTATCATTACAATCACTGGATTAAAAAAGGATTCTTCAAACTACAATATCAAATTGAGGTTAGAAGGGGTGCAAGTTACAATGTGAAGCTAAAAAATAAAAATAAAAGAGCTAGAATTTAAGATTCTGTTAATACTAGAAGCAAAGCCACATAAAGAACAATCTCAATATATAATCATAAACTTAAAAAAGCAGGGAGGGGTTAAAGAGAATTGCAGGTATATAACGTTCATATATATATATATATATATATATATATATATATATATATATTCTTTTTTTCATTCCTGTTAAAGATGTTTCCTTTTGTTTGACATAACTGTTTGTGTAAGAAATAAAAATCTATGGGTTGGAAAGGTGGCTCAGTGGTGGAGTGCTTGCCTTGCATACATGAGGCCCTGAGTTCGATTTCGCAGCACTACATAAGCAAAAAAAGCTGAAGTGGTGCTGTGGCTCAAGTGGTAGAGTACTAGGTTTGAGCTTTAGAGCTGAGGGACAGTGCCCAGGCCCAGAGTTCAGGCCCAATGACTGATGAGAAAAAGAAAGAAAGAAAGGAAGGAAGAAAGAAAGGAAGGAAGGAAAAAAGGAAGGAAGATCTGAAGGAAAAGGATCACTGACTGATCCTGGCTAGAATGTAGTGCTTACCTGCCCCTCCCCCCCCGCCCCCCGTGTGTGTGTGTGTGTGTGTGTGTGTGTGTGTGTGTGTGTGTGTGTGTGTGTGTGTGTGTGTGTGTGTGTGTGTGTGTGTGTGTGTGTGTGTGTACATGTGTACTTCCTCCTCCTCCTAGACTTGAAAGCCTAGGTATTGTGAATTGCTGCTAGGCACCCCATGTCACCAATGGAGAGGGCTTCCTTCTCAGGCTGGCTGCATCTCCATTTTCAGATAGAAAGAATAAAAACCAAAGAATGTGGTGAACAAGGCAGGTATATGCTGACAAAGAAAAACTCCAGTGCCAGGGATGGATGATTTTCATTCTGATTTTTTTTTTAAGTGGTAAATTGAGAAGACATATGAGCTAATACATGTTTCCCCAAAGCGCTTGAGTTAAAATTTTCAAGTCTTATTCCATCAGAATTGTTGCTGAAAAACAACATAAAAAAGAACAAAACACAATAAAGCTGTAGCTGGTCCAGCCCAGTTTTATCAATGTAGTGAAGTGAACTTTGATTCTAGTCCATCTAGGCTTTCTGCTTTGGGGCCTCCTAAAATCCTTACGGCTCTAGCCGTGGTTCCCCTTTCTCCATACATTAACCCGATGCTCAACAAGCAACTGGGTGATGTGAGACTCAACAGAGCTGAGAGAACAGGTTACAGTAGGGACCCCATGGCATCTGGAGAGATAGTGAAGTGCACAGACCTGGAAAACAGGCCTCTGGGAATTGGCTCAGGATGATCCTACTCCCCTAGAGAAAAACCTGACCTTTCGGTGGACGTCTATTCTGTCTGTACACACAGCTTGTAATACCTTTCAGAATTCCTACAGAAACATGGTACACCTGGAAAGAGCCTGTGAGAGAAATCTATCAAAGGGCAACATGTAAACTATAGAGAACCAGGGACTCATATAGTATGTGCTTAACACAAAATACCAATGGTGAGAAAAAGAAGAACATAGGTTTTCAGGCCACTGTCATCTACGTATGCTTTTATCCTCCTGATGGAGGGCAGAGATGGAAAGGAGGGAAGGAGATACAATCACGTGCTAGGAGGTGACCCAATAATCCTACTATTAATATGAGAACACCTGAAAACACAAGGTAAAAATCCGACTCCCTGATCTGAATTACTCACCAGTGTGCCCTGCAAGATACTACCTTTTATCTTTGTCATGCTGTTCCTTCAGCTTGGAGTCCCTGCTAACCCTCTCTGGGCAAGTCCTCCATCCTTCACTGGCCATTGTAGAGTGATGTTGTCTACAAAACACATCTTGATTGCTCCAAGTTAGCAATCATCTCCCAGCTCTGGAGCTGATTTTTTTTTTAAATCAGCATTCCAGAATAGCATTTTCCCTGAGTTGTTCTCTCTCTTTGATTGGGATATAAGTTTCTTGGGGCAAAAAGGTGCTTTGCACATATTTGTGGAATGAATGACCATTTTTCCTAATAAGTGCTTCCCATTATAAGAGCCTTAATAGGGGGAAATCAGCTCTGTTGGCAGACCAAGCTTTCTCCAGGAGAGAAGTAGAGAAGGGAATAAGGAATAAGGACATGTGCGGGGATTCCTGGTCTGTGCAGGAGGGTATGTATAAGGTCGTGCTATACATACAGTGGACTTGCCCACCTTCAAGATCCATCAGTAGACTCCATCAATGCATGCAGATGCAGTGGCTGATTCTGCCAGCAGAATTTGGAATGGCCCCTAAACCTGCTTAGCTATATTACTTAGAGAGACACTTAAACCTCAAAGAAGATTCATCTAAAGAAACTACACATGGGATTTCATTTTCCCTAAGGCTTCCATGCCCTGTGTCAGTAAATCATCAATAATTAAATAGCAACAGTTAAAACAAGACCACCCAGGCACACAGACCCAAGGGCTGAGCTACAGAAATGGTTTATATGGCCCCTTATTGAAGGTAATTATAAAAGATCTCCCACAATCTCCAGTTTAAGATGGTGCATGGCTCTTGATGCTGCATTTACTCAATTATGATGACTAAATATATTATTTATTCAATTATTAAATATATATCCAATTATTACAAATTTATTATTTAGCAAGTGCTTAATACATGCAGTATTTATTTCATTACTATTCATGTTAAAAATGATTAAAGTTTACATGACTAAAATTTATATCACAAATTATCAGTTTGGAAGGATTTTCTACTAGTATAAAAATGAACTGAGCTGAAATTGAAGAGTTACACCTCCCACAAAATCTTCTACTAGACATGAAATACAAGGTCTGTGGTAACCAGAAATTAATAATCTCTTCCTCAGGTGTGCACGCTACAATTTAGGAAGTATTTGCACTATTGTATTCATTCACTCCCAACTTATTTCTTGTATTCACACCCCCAACTTATTTCTTTTTATACTAAGTAAGAAACTAGAGTTTACAGTAAAACAATAAGTGGATATTGGGCAGGCACAGAAAAGATGGCAATGATGTAATGCATGCTGGGAACTGTGGCCTTCATTATTAGTGTGTCTATGTGTGGTGGTGAGTGGTAGAGATGACAGTTGTGTACAAAGGGTTGAACATTTTTCTGCTTGAGTCAAGGGAGGGGAAGGGAGAAATCTCACTTCATTTCTAATAAGGACAGTCTGGAGACAAAGGGAACTGGGGCTGAGATAATCATGTAAAATACATCCTTTTGCAGATCCAAACAGAGGTACTGAAAAGCAACCAAACCAGAAACTTAAAACAAAACATGAGCATGATGAAAAAATGAGCCCACAGAACTAGTATTCTACTTGTTTTATAGTACAGAACAACTAGCACTCTAGGGAAAGGAAACAACATAGTAAAGATTCAGAGGAAACAAACAATTTTGAGAACATAGTAAGGAAACCAAGTGGTAAGTTTGAAGACTGGCATTCTCAATTTAAAACGTAAGAAGGTAGAACCTTTATAAAGCAAGGGTAGAAAACTGTAAGGTAAAAACCTGTGGTACTTAAAGAAGATAAATATGTAAGAGATAAAGCAATGGGTTCGGAAAAACCAGCAAAAGAGTAATCACATGGCAGAATTCATACTCATACAATCATCAGTAAAGAACAGAAACAATGCTCCAAATAGTGGAATCAACGATGTTGGAGTTAAATTTAAAATGAAGAAAGAGACGCAAAAGATTAAAAAAAAATGCCAAATATGGAAGATACAAAATAAGAGTTCTGAAACTGTGAGAATCATTTTTGTTCCTGAAACTAGAAAATTTGAATCTGAAGAAATAATCCAAGACATGATGGATGAAAACTCTGATGGTAGAAAAAACCCTGAATTTGCAGATTTAAAGTGCTTGTGTTCTATGTAAATGGGTCAAAGACTTCATGCCTACAGTCACTCTGGATTGTTCATCTGCAATGATTTATACAACTAAATAAGTGAAACCTACAACCCATTCACTAGAGTAGCATAGTCTAGTCTACTCTTTTGCTAATCTGTTTTATTGGGTGCTGAGGTTCTAATCCTGGGCCTTGTGCATACTACACAAATGATCTACCACTGAGATATAGCCCCAACTTCTCTGCTAATCACAAACACTAATGGCCAGAAGATACCTATTCATTCCTAAGAAGGGTAGGATTTAAAAATCCTATACTGCCCAATATACATAGATTTATGTATGGATGTGTGCATGCACACATGTATGTCTCACAAATACAACCAGTATCAATTCCTATATATGAATCAGAATATATCTAAATAATATACTTTTCTTGAAAAAAATCACTTGAAGACATATCCAAGCAGACTACAATACTAGAAAATTAAGAAATTAAGAATGAGGGAGTCATAAATGAAACAAGCAATTATTCTCTTCAAGGATGCCATGTGAGAACACAACAATCTATGAAGATATACAGCATCAATGTATAGCTATAAGCTAGAAGTTTAACATACAAAACATATTCCAGAAGGGAATACTATACAACCACTGCAAACAGTAACTACAGTTTTTGATAGCACTGGAAAACACTTTCAACAGAATCTTAACACAAATAGCAGAGTATGGTCTCATATGTATTACATATAAATAAAATAAGCAAGAAAAAGTTGGAATGAAATAAGTTGAACTTTTACCAGTGACTACGTTAGCCTCCATGATTATGAATAATTTTGTTCTAGCTTCCTTCTTCTACTTTAAATTAATTGGTTTTGAGAGTGGGTCCTCCTGCTCTACTCCCAAGAAGATGGAGTTATAGGCATGTACCACCAAGCTCAGCCTATGGAAACTTAAAGTTACAATATTAAGAAAAGCAATATAAAATATTACATGAATCATGAATGAAAGATGGGAGGAAATAGTTTGTTTCAAGGTACAGGGCTTAGAAAGAAAACTTCAAAAGGTAATTAATATTATCATTTCTACTTTATGCTTCATAGGACAAAACATAATTTTAAAATAATGCTCCCAACTAAAACATGCCAATCATATCTTCAATAAGATGCTATTAAGGGACAAGATATCTTTTTCATTCAAGCAACTACTTTCTGCCCTATTTCTCAGACTACTCAGGCTGACTTTATAACAACTTAGGCTGAACTCCCTGGGGTAAGGTCTTTTTATGTGTTACACTCTTTCCCTAGCACTTATCCCAGCATTTGGGACATCATCAATACTCAAGAAATACTTGGTCAACAAACAAATGATTGACAGAGGAAAGATGATAATATATTTATAGGTACAACTTTTGGTAAAAAAAAAAAAAAAAGGATGGTTTGCATTCACCTAATTGTTATAGCACTATCAATGCGGAAAGCTACAAGGATTCTGTTTCAAGAAATCTCATCATTCATCATAGATTACATGCTCCATAGAAATCCAGACTGAGCCAAAACCTGGTGCCATATTTTTATTTCTCTTCTTTCCATTTCAAAAGAAAAAGCTGTAGTTAATTCTAATTTTCCTGCGGGCAGAGGGAAGGGGGACTTTTTATGTGTGTGGAGAATGGTACACCCCCCAGCCATCTGAGGACAGTTCCTCCCAGGAACACCTGTTTGCTCCAATTGAAGCCTGTCCAAATTGAGTCCTGGGGATCAGGAGCTCACTCTTCAAATGTCCCACTATTTTACAATATTTATTCCCCACCTGTCTGATGGCCGTGATAGCTTGGGACTGCTCCAGCCAGGGAAAGCTGTGACTTGGCCTCAGCATGACAGAGCTAACAGAGGCTTATGTCCACCCAGAATCTGGTCTGGATCCAGTCATCCTTCAGTTCAAAACTGCCTCTCCCCATCCTCCACCCCCACCTTACTCTACCAAGTTCAGCCAAATTTCCTAAGGAGGAAGAGGTAAGCAATTTTTCATCTTTATACTAATATGGTCTAAAAGCAGGTTGTGTCTTTCACTCTTAGATTATTAAAGTTGATTTATGTTTCCCCCTCATATTTAATATTCAGTATTTCAGTCATATTAAGTAGTTGTCTGACACTAACAGTAAGGATTAGTAAATTAATTTATCCAACAACAAAACCATTAAAATTCAGAAGGTAAAATGCAATAAAAGCTACCTTAAATGTATAATTTAACATGTAATTCAGGAAAGGAAAAGAAGATGCTCACATAAATTCCAGTTGTAATACTGAAATAATGTTTTTTAAAAAAAATCTTAGCCATGAGAAAAACTGTACATTTGAAAAGCTTACATTAAGCCTTATAAAATAAGAGATCTTTTTATCTTCTCCAGATCTATGAGCTTGAAACTACTTTATCTATGCAATTTCAAGGCACATAAAAACCCCAGTGAATAAATAAAATGTTCTTTTTTTCTCTATACAGAAGCTTTAAAAATTATTCATATAAATAGCTTGGCCTTGAACAAACAGATTAAAAGACATAAAGGCTAGAGCTTTAGATCATGTATACAGAATAGAAAAATGAATGTCTTTCTTTATTGGCTGGGCAAGTTTTCAACTAACTAAATTTCTGTAAGACCATTTGACGAGAAAGATTTAATTGGAATACATTAAAAACCCAGTATTTTAAGTGACATACTCATCAAATAAATAATATACCAGAAGAAAACAATCTATGCTCTCTACTAACATCTTTGGTAGTTTTTGTGTGAATAATACATTACAGTATGTATGGTTAACAAGTACTGTTGTTTTATAAGTTTTTTTTTCAGATAATTTTAGCCAGGTATGTGGTCATTTTTCCCAATGTTTTTTTAACCATATAGAAAAGCTTTTCTAGATTGCTGACAATTGGAATGATTTAGGTGATTTCAACCTTTCTTATTTCCTTACAGAAAATCTTAAGTCCTACCACAACTGAAAAAAATTTTCAGTAAGTTAAATTTAAAATAAAGGTTAACTTTGAAGTTCTGGCATCTTGTTAATTTTATAAGCAAATAAGTTTTAAGTTGTGAGTTTCCTATGTACCATCAACACAGCTATAGAAATAAGGTCTTTCTAATCCTACCCCCAGCCAGCAAATTCTGCTGCTTGGGACCATTAACTTGAAGGTATCATGAAAAGGAAAATGCGTGTTCCATGTGTGGGTTCAGAACTGGGCAGTGGTGGACATCCACCCACCTCCACTGGGAAGTTTTGTTTGCCATTTATGCTCCAGGAATTTTTCTTCCTGTCATCTCCTATAACATCAATCTCTCTCTTATGCTCTAGCATGCATTACTACCTATTACTATATCCTAAACTATATAAACATAGAATCCCAATTTAGACATTAAACTATCTGAGAGTTCACATTTGAGGTTTCTGTATCTCCAATAGCTAATATAGTTCCCTTACACAGTCAAATACAAAAACATTTGCTATTGAGGAAGATGCTGGTACTGATACTGATAAGATTTTTATGCTAAAACCAGGGTACTGGTTGCAAGTTATTCCTTATTTGGGTAGAACAACTGTGGGCAAGACCCACCTTCTTCAGGTCTCAATTATCCGTAACTGCTATGGTTTGAAAGTGTTCCTAAGAAGTTCATGTGCTAGAAATTGAATCCCCAAATTCATGTTAGTGTTATTTGCAGGTAGGGCCCTTGGCAGTCATGAAGAGAGGCTCTCAAAGTGGCATCAGTGGCTTTACAAAAAGAAGAGAGGCCACAGCTAGCAGGATGGCTGACTTGCCTGTGATACCCTCACCATTATGATGCAGAAGGAAGGCCCTCTGTAGATGCTGAGTAGATGCTGGCACCATGTTCTTAGGAATTTTAGACTTCCCAAAGTGAAGCCAAATAAACTTCGATTATTTTTTAAGTTACCCCATCTCAATCAAGTATGTTGCTGTAGTAACAGAGAATAGACAAACAATAATGTAAGGACAATGATGACATCAATTCAAAGGTTTATGGAGGTCATTTCAGCTGAAATAATCTGTATGCATGTGCTTTATAAACCAAACGGTCTTATATACATTTTAATTTTGTGACTGTCTTTAAGGATTCATTTTTTTCAGAAAAAGTTATTTCCTAAGGAAGGCATTCCTACATTTTTTCTTCATATTGAACTCTCATAGTTTCAAAAGGAGTGTTTCTTTAACACCAGCACATTTCAAAGAAGCCAAACTTCTAAAGTAACTAGAAAATGGATACCATTCTACAATTATGGGACAAATGACCATGGATTGTTTTGAACATTTTAAAGACATTTAATGGATATTTAATCATCAGAGAGATACCTATACTTAAATGCATTTCCATATCTTCAGAAAATGCCACTGGTTCTGAGATTCTATAAAGCTACCCCAGAAAATATGGTTTCATAAAAGCACTTGGGGCCTGATTCAGAAACCTTCACTTGTTTGGGACTTAAGACTACAGGTTTGTCCTCATCCTAATGTCATTAAAGTTATCAGAAAGTAGAGTATCTTTCTCCTAGGTAACCAACAACTGTACAGAAAAATAGGGTGCTCTGCTTCCTTAATTTCAACTTTCTTCTTAAAGTTTTAGTCAAATGTATCATTCCGGCATTTTCCTCATTAACATAGTTATAAATCCCCATAAGTTTGCAAAAGAAAGGCAGTGGGATTTAAAAAGGATATCAGAGTTAAGAAAAAGTTATTCTTACTTTCCTATTACCTTCTACCTTGTCAAAAATGTTAGAAATAATTATGAAAAATGACAATAACCTCAGTGCTTGCAACTTAAGAAATATTTTAATTTCATTTTGGATATGAAATGTGTTTTTTAACAAACAGTGGGCTTTTTTTTGGCATAAAAGCACCAGAATTCTTTCTTAATACCTAGATGACAAAGTCTCAAGATATACACAGTTGTTTCTTATTATGGCTTCCCTGGGAAACATTTCTGGGAAGGCACAGTTCCCAGCCACTTACTTTGTTTACAACAGACAAAACTGCTTGTGTGGTATAAATAGGAGTCTGTCCTTAAATGCTGCTGAAAAATAAAATGCAACCATGAAAAGGAGCCATTTCCTGCCCCGAAGGTGGCTTAAAACATTCCTAGCTACTTTAGGAACAGCACCAAAGCATAAATAATAATTATCAATTGCCGCATAATAAAAGGCTAATTTTATAGAGAAAAACCCAAACAAATGAAAACAAGCCACATATTCCAGAGATGCCCTAAAAATTGTCAGCATTTGGTTTCCTTACCCTGCAAGATGATGAAGCCCCGCTTTGTCCCCTGAGTTTGTGATGTATATCTATAACTCGTTGTTGTTTGTGCAGATAAGCCTAGCCTTGTCTCCCTAACTTGCACTTTCAAAAGCAGATTCACAGTTGTTTGACTTTTGATCTGGGTAGCAGCTAGCTCGACCACCTGCACTGTGCATGAGCTTTACTGAGCTCGCTTTGTCCATCTCATAACACAGCAAGCCTTTTAAAATGGTGTGTGAATACGCTAATTTACAATGTGAGCGTTCAAACAAAAAAATATGGTGGTGGTACTGGTGGTGGTGGTGCTGGTGGTGGTGCTGGTGGCAGCGGGGGCAGCCGAAGAAGGGGGAGACTTGTAAAGGGAGAAGCCCTAACCCTCGATTTATAAAGTTCAGCCATTGTTCACTGCTTCTGGCATTTAATGAAACAGATGTGAAAGGCCTCCCTCAACTTACAATGGAGCAGACAGTGGGGTAATAGTGCAGGGCCTGGAATTGTAAAATGTTGTTTGGTGATGGTATATGTTAATAAATAGCCATTTACAACGGGGGCTGAGGGCTCTATTACTTGTTTATAAGGAAGGCCCTGGGCTCCTTGCTTCGAGTTAACAGCTCAAGGCTGCCTTCAAAGAAGGCATTGATGGTGAAGGTAAAGTGCTCCTGTCACACATTACAGAATGGCATGCATCCGGGAAAGAAAGGAAAATCATAAAAGAAGGGTAATTCAAGAATTAGGTCAAATTGTGGCTCGCAGTCAAGAAAAATATAAGATGCCTTTCTATTGTGACTAAATAATGGACAAAAAAATTCTTTCATTGTGAAGATACATATTTTACCTTTGAATGAACATGTTTGTGTATATCCAAAGTGCAACAGATAAATACCTGCTGGGGTTCACTTACATTATACCCATAGGGATCTAGATAGTAACTCTGAAACTATACTTACTCATTCTTTCAAAGATTACTTGTGATGGAGGTGGAGGATTATTCAGTGATGAGGCCTATAACATGGGAGTTACATGGCTTTGTGTGAAGTGTGAGGAGGTGCCTGGCCACAGGCAGCTTATAAGCAACAGAAGAAACTTGACCTCCTGGGCCTGCAAGGAAGTGCTCCCACAGAAATTGCTCCTTCTCCCTTAGGGCAGGAGTACCCTGCAGATTCATCATAGGCCTCTAGTGGCCATTGGATGAAAGGCTTCTACCCAGGGCCCAGTTAGGCAGCATGAGGGCTGTGCTGTGTCTCAACTGAAGTTTTTATTTAACAAAACAGTGGATCTTCTAAACTGACTGCTTTTCCTGCTTCACTTTCAAGTAGGGAATTTTCAACCTATCAATGAATCTATACAAAGATCTGTTCAAAGTCCATACTTCATGGGCACTAAAGTGAATTCCTTCACTTGGCTTTATTTATCTTCTGATTGTATTTTCTTTCTGGTTTATTTCAGCTGGTTGCATGATTCCGTAGGGAGCTGTACAAAAATCCTGCTTGGGGAAGAGGTAGGGGAAAATGGTCTAGAAGATAATTACAACAAGTCAATGCAAAGTAGGTGGCATCAGTGCTTTATGAGAAATACAAACTGCTACAGAGGATTGGAGCAAGGGCATTTGTGTCTGAGAGGCTGAAGGGTTGGTGAGGAGGGTGAGATTTCACCTGAAATCCAGAGATGAAAGCTCAACTGGAATATTAGGAAGGTAACATCTGTCAATTTTGCCTACCTCATATTCCCCTTTTCTGGTTCACTAGGCAGTGAACTCTGCTTTAGCCATTGTCAGGCCTTTGTCCATCCCCAGCAAGGGTCTCCTGTCTAGAGCATCAGATCATTGATTAATGGAATTTTTATCTAACCAGAGCACCAATCAGAATCAATATGACTCCATGCTATGACTTTGATGGAACTACTGGGAGGAAAAAAACTTGCTATATTCAATTTGTGTTCCTGAAAGACTGCTGTAACTTTGTTCCCACAAGGAGAAATACTGACAAAGAACAGAACCCCAGACAAGAGATCTGAGATCACAGATGGAAAGAGCAAGATCCAGTCCTGGTGACATTGTTTGAACTCTTAGATTCCATAATGTTTGAACTCACTCTACTCTTATTCTATTTAGTGACATTAAGCAATGTATGTCCTTTTTTGGTTTATAGTCAATTTGATCTGAGTTTCTGTCACGTGAGTCCAGAAGATTTTGGACAATGAGTTAGCAAATTGAGAGCATTTCAGGTAGGAGTAACAGATAAAGCAAAACAACAGAACTAGGGAAGAATCAAACTAGCATTGGCAATGTGAAGTAGTCCACTTTAGTAGGGGAACTAGTGACTGCCTAGAAGCAGTGACAATCAACATGGTAAGAAGTTCACCTGGGGACCTGGAAGATGAGAGTGAACATACACTTATATTAGCAGGTGATAGGGAACCACAGAAGGATCCTAAGCAGAGTAGTTTTGTACTTTGGAAGATACATTGGCCAATCATATTTAGAAGGACAAAAGAGGGAACACGAGGCACAGACACCAACCTGTAGGCTCTCCTCCCTGAAGAGTCCAAATGAAAGAGGAAACACCTGAGCTGGGAGGATGTTATGCTCAGAGTGAGAACTCGGGGGGCTGGGGGAAACGGTCTTGGACACAATGAGAATGGTGGCTTTAATTATAGAAAGTGGGACTTTAGAAAAGAGTAAGATTCAATTTTTATGGTTATTAATTTTCTGAAAATTCTTAGGAAACTCTAGGAATGGGAAGAGAAGATTTAAAGTTGATCAAACTAACATAACTATCAATTAACACTTTGATTTGGGTGATGGCTCCCAGGGTTTTATTACTTTTTTTTGGTCAGTCGTGGGGCCTGAACTCTGGGCTTGTCCACTGTCCCTCAGCTATTCGGCTCAAGGCTAGTGTTCTACCACTTGAGCCACAGTACCACTTTTGGCTTTTTCTGCTTATGTGGTGCTGAGGAATCGAACCCAGGGCCTCATGCATGTGAGGCAAGCGCTCTACCACTGAGCCACCTTCCCAGCCCCTTATTACTTTTTTTTAAGCACTGATGATCATGATGATAACCAACACTGATTGAGGCCTTATTAAGCAGCAGACACTGTTCTGTGAACTTTCTAGGTATCAACTCATTTAAGTCTCATTATGAATTACGTCTACTATGAGAATTATTCTTAATTGTCATTAAGAATTTATGTGGCAAGGTCATCTGTCATCCCTGTGCTACAGTTGAGGAGACGGAGGCACAGAGAGGCCAGATTCTTTCCAAAAGTAACAGCACAGCCAGTGTAGCTCTAGCACTTTTCTCCTATCCACAGGGCAGATGCCTCTCGATGCTTACAAAGAATGTCATTTTGAATAATTAAACAAAACTAGGACTGTTTTCTCCAGTGGGGAGAAGGCCCCAGGCAATAGAGAGTTAGATATAAAAATAAAATTTCCTAACCATGATACTTGCCAAGCACTGTAGGTAAGGGGGATGTACACAGACTCTTGTACACTGTTAGACTTTGATTGTTTTCCAGTTAATGCTCAAAAAAAAAAAAAAAAATAAGACAACTCTAAAGGATACCTCAAGAACATAGCAGCTACAGCCCACAGCCTTCATTCAGTCTGTCCCAATTGAAGAGTTGTCCCAAACTGGTAGAGTTTGCTCACTGGCTGTAGGACAGTTGCCTAAACAATCTAAAAGGTCGTCTGACCATTGTGAGGATCCTGAAGCCCCACCGAAGGGGTGCAGTTCAATGCATCAGGAAATGCAGGCTCTAGAAGTACAGCCCAGTCATATCCACTAACAGTTCCTCCCTGACTTCTTAAAACAAGGATGATAATTCCTGCCTTACTGAGTTATCAGGAAGGGGAAAGAAGTTAACCTATATCAAGTACCTGGCACTGTGCTTGCAGGCCAGAAGGAACCATGAGATGGCAACAGTCGTTGGATTATTAAAGGGCAGAGCACAGTATGGACGCTGGATTTCTCAAATCAGTGACATAGGAGGTGAGGTAGAAACTGGCACGATCACCAGCGCTGAATATCCGAAATGTGTATTGTTTCATTACCGGTTTAGACTTGTTTAAAGAAATGGTTTTAGTACACAGTTGTTTCACAGAAGAAATGGAATTATACAACAGCAGAAAGATGACTCAGCAGTTGGTTCTTATTTCATCATTGAGCAGTAAAAGCTGCTCTGATCTATAAACTGTAAACTAGCCTTTGGGAACCTTGTGTGGTATGTACAAAACAAGTTGAGCTCATATCCTACTTCTGCTCCTTTTGTTTGTTTGTTTGTTTATTTGGTACTGAGGACTGAACCAAGACAATGAGGATGCTAGGTAAGCACTCTAACACTTGAGCTACATCCACAGCCCTTTTCATTTCCACAAGGTCTCACTGTTAACTTTGCCTGGGCTGGTTTTGAACTCATGATCCTCCTGCCGTGCAAGTAGCTGGGATTACAGGAATGGGCCACCTACACCAGGTTATAGCTCTTCCTATCCATGTGATTCCAGACAGGTTACTTCATTATATACATCCTCTTCATTAGTGAAATGGGGAGGATGCTGCATCCTTCTCTTACTTCCTAAGGGTTAAATCAGATAATATGTGTGAAGTATGTCTAGGTCAGACATAGACTGGGGATTCACTCAGTGCAGCTGGTGGAGTTATCCCTGACAGAGAGCTTCACATTCTGCATGCTTTTATCTGAAAGGAAAGTGAAATTTGTTTGTTTTTAAAGATGATGGTCTTCTATGTTTCCCAGCCTGGTCTCAAACTAATGGTGTAAACAATCCTCCCAATTCAGTCTGTTAAATAGCTGGAACTACAGGCACATGCCACTATGTTGAACAAAAATTATTAAGAAGCAGAAGAATGTTATTACAAAAATAATACCAACAAGCCATACCAAGCTGTTCCTTGGTTTGGTACAAGTATCACCTATGTTGGCCTTGAAGGATCACAGGATGAAGGCAATGAGTCAAGTATACAGTAGTAATTTAAATGATATAAAATGGACTAAGGTTTAAAAAAATACTTTCTATGCATTCATATAGCTCAGATCATAAATCTGCTAAGTCCAAAGACTCTACAGAAAACCCAGTAATTTTAGTTTGAAAGAATAGGTACTTGATTAAAAGCTGAAAAATAGCTAAGAGGTGGAGATGTTGCTGCACTAATTCTAAGTCAGGGTTCATGTTCATCACAAGTAAGTAAAACAAGTCAAGACAGGAATGACATACACAGAGGAAAAAAAAAAACCCTGAAAATACAAATGCTAGCCACTGTAAGAGAAGATACTCTTTTCAACACACAAAAATTACTAGTAAATTCCCAAGGACATTTTTCTCACAAGTCTTGAAAACTCTGTTGAATTTTAGACATTGTGATTAGAACAATTAAAATATAACAAAATGCTTTCTGAGCAAAATGTGTATGGGTGTGACATTTTATAGAAGCCTACAGTTCTAGTCATGGGTTATTTAAGAATCAGTCTATTGAAAGATGCATTTGTATAGATCACAGACATTGCACTGACATTTCTGGCCCTCTAACGCTCAGGAATCATTCTACTGGTACATTACGTTTTCCAGATGTGTGGCCTGACCTCCTAACAAAGCAACATGGCCAAATGCATTTACAACACCCATTTTTGTTTATATTACAGGTTTGTTACTAAAGACCTTGCCACAGCTCCACACAATAAAGAAGTTCTCATACTCATGTCAAGTCACTTTTGTATGATTTTGTATGTGTGGGCACAGTTGGGCAAATACATGCAAGTGTGGGAAAAGAAATTATTTGATATTTACCTCATCTTTCAGGAAAGAGATTTAAACTATTATAGACCCATTTCTTTCTGTAGGCCTTTGTGAGCATATACAAGTGTAGCTGATGTATAAAGTTGTAATATGGTCTCTAAATTTATGTTAGTGGAACTCTCAAATTATACCTTGGTTATGATCTCTAGGAATCTTGATGTTTCTAGGAAAACACACAATTACTGATCAATTATGAACTATAATTTACTTCTCCAGAGGTAAAAGGAAATAGAATTCTGATTTTTTTCTGACTAAAAATTTTGAAAACTTCCTCTTTTTATTTTTACAGATGGCTGCACTGTTTGGTCTCATTAAGACTTTTCAGTCAAAGAATAAATGTGAGTGCACTTTGCACACACACATGTGTACACACACATACATATAAAGAGAAACATTTAAGCCTCCCAGTGATACTCATAATACTTCAAAACAATTATAATAATCAAGTTTTGTGGTACCTCATGAAAAATCCATTTTTTAGCCCTAGTTACCATATGAATGGCCATTTGTTTCAGAGCCATTTTCATTATTATCCAAATTCCACTTTATTTAAAGTCTGTCTACAGTCAGGAAATGAACGGTGTGTCCCTAGGTAGCTCTCCATCTATGTCAAGACAGAAGAAAAATGGCTTTCCAGAAAATCAGCTACAGATTCATTCTGATGTCACATTTTTACTATTATAATTTTGAATGGACCAATTTTCTCCTTTGTTTTTTTTCCTTCTGGTAATATAATGCAGTTACATGAAAAATAACTTTTTTGATTCATTTCTGTCAATATTTTCTGCAACTTTAGTTTCTTTTAATATTTCTCTTGTGTTAGAATTTTATAAATCCTCTCCTACTTCCCTAATTTTTCCAAATAAGTTGTTTTTGTAGCTATTTAAATAATATTTTCAATTGGTTGGTTGTATTCTTGCTTTCCTTTTAAATGATTAACAAGGATGAATTACAGTTGAAGATTTTAGTAGCTTCTTGAGAATCAGATACTTTTTTTTTTTTGTCGGTCATAGGGCTTGAACTCTGGGCCTGGGCGCTGTCCCTCAGCTCTTCAGCTCAAGGCGAGCGCTCTACCACTTGAGCTACAGTGCCACTTCCAGTTTTCTGGTGGTTTATTGGAGATAGGAGTCTCACGGTCTCTCCTGCCTGGGCTGGCGATCCTCAGATCTCAGCCTCCTGAGTAGCTAGGATTACAGGCGTGAGCCACCAGCGCCTGGCGAGAATCAGATACTTTTGTAACTTCCCCTCAGCATATTTTATGTACACATTCTCTCTATACTAAGGTACTCTGAAGGAAGGAATAAAGGGGGCTGCATTTCAGGATTCCTGGGCCTTTAGCCTGGGATTAAATATTTACTGAGTAGATTAGTAAACTGAAGAAGAAAAGATGGGTCAATGAGAAGGAAGACTGGAGGGAGGAAAGTAGAGAAAGAGAAGGAAGGAAATAGACTTTTTAGCTTACTTGAAGTCAGTAAAAGGTTAAAAAGTACAAATGGTAGATGATTAGCAGTTTATAAACTTATCAGGATCTTATAAACTTTATTGCTTACTTATTCTGGCCAAACTCATAGCTGATCAAGTGGACACATACAGACTCTGGAGCAGATGGAACACTGGCTTCACCTGTATTCACAACAGACTAGTCACGATAAGTAAAATGATTGAAATGGGTGGCTATGGCAAGTCATTTCTGTTCATTTTTTTTTGAAATGATGAAGATAAAAAGTTAGAAGTAGTCTATTAGCTTTAAGATAATTCTTTTGCTTTGTGATTACATTTATTCTCAGTCACACAGAATTTACCAAATGAAAATAAATATATTGTATGCAGATGAATACTTAACACTACACAGAAAAGACATGCATTCTTTTACCCATTTGTAAAAGGGGGTAGATGAATGGTTAGTCTCATATTACATTGTTTCTTAAAACCAGAAGCACCTGTTGGTGCACAACATAGCTATATGGTTTTAGGAAGAATAGGAGAAAAGAACATAGCTTCTCCATTTGAAATAAACCTTCCCAGGGCTAAGAACAAATGCCATGTGAATGGGCAGGATTTTAACAGAGCATGCAAAAACCAAAGCACTGAAGACTTTGGTACATAAACCCTAGTTTCATTTCTCAAAAGCGTGTTTTATGTTTGTTTGTTTTTTGCCTGTCCTGGGGCTTGAACCCAGGGCCTGTGTGCTGTCCCTGAGCTTCTTTTTGCTAAAGGCTAGCACTCTACCACTTTGAGCTACAGTGCCACTTCCAGCTTTTTCTGAGTAGTTTACTAGAGATGAGAAGTCTCACAGTCGTTCCTGACTGGGCTGGCTTTGAACTACAATCCTCTCAGATCTGTCTCCTGAGTAGCTTAGATTACAGGTGTGAGCCCACAGTGCCCAGCGAAGAGCCTGTTTTACTAGAGATAAACCCCTAAACAATAAAGTGGTTGGTAAACTTTGTTTTTTGCATTTTTCCAAGTCCAAAGTAAATTGTACATCATATAGGAGAGTAATTAGAAATGAAACCCTAAATCACCACTATGCATTGATCCCCAGTTCAGTTAGAGTAGATTAAATGCCTAGTTGATTAAAACGCCGAGGTATTGTAGTGATACCAACATCTCAGCCTAACAAAAACCACTGCCCCATGGACAAACACAGGTGGACCTAAGAGCTTCCTTGGTTCAGTTGTAGCAAGGTGCTGTCCACCTGGGGATTTTTATTCTTGTTTGTTCTCTAGATACATTCCCAAAGCAGATGACTCAGTGATTGACTGAGTCTGCCTACAAAGAGAAGCTCAAGTAGATTTCACCACAGTAATTTCCCTCGGCAGGCTTCTGAAGCCACCGTGTTAGTGTGATTTCCCACAGAAAGCCCAGTCAAAGGTTGCAGAAGTTGTTTGTGCTTTACCCTCTCTAAATGATTTGCAAATTTATTCAAACACAATATGAGGGGATGCTTTATATTCTGAAATAACTGTCTGCAGTGTCCTGCACTAAGGGCGAGGTACATCAAGCAGAAATAGAGACAGAAATACACTGGTTTAGAAACCCATAAATCCTTATTTGAATCTGCCAACCTGAAAGCCATGCAGAGCTGGAATAAACTATTTTCCCTAAATGTTACATCTGATTAAGCCATACCATTAAATGACAGCTGAACTTTAACATTAATATGATATTATTTAAATAACCACATGATTTTTTTACACTAAAAATGATGAATGATTTCTGGACAGCTCAATTGACGTAAAGCAAGGGGACTCTTTAATAAGATTTGACAAAATGGAGACATATGCAGAATATTCGTTACAGCTCACATAGCAGGGGCCTTCCAGAGAAGCAATGAAAGGATTGCTGCTTGCTTGCTTCTTCTTTTCTTTCTTTCTTTTTTTCTTTCTTTCTTTCTTCCTTCCTCTTTCTTTCTTTCTTTCTTTCTTTCTTTCTTTCTCCTTCCTCCTTTCCTTTCCTTTCCCTTTCTCTTTCCTTTCCACCCTCCCTCCCCTTCTCTCTCTTTCTCTCTTTCTTTCTCTCTGTCTGTCTTTAGGCACTGAAGCATTTCTTTCAATTGCCAGCGTCTTTCTCTGTGGATTTTGAGTTTTTCTTTGGTTATTTATATATTATTGTTAACCACAAAATTTGATGGTTTATGGTTTGGAGTTGGGATACTATGTCTAGGAAAAGTATAGGCAGTGAAGACATTTGGATGCCAGTGTCTGGGAGTGTGAGAGACTCACTGCTGACATTTACAGACTGATGAGAGAAATTGTATTAGCCCTGAAGATAGAACTATATGTTTACATGGTTCTTATGCTATTAATCTCTAACACATCAAATATAGTGCTAGTAAGTTACTGTAAATATGATAAATGATCAGAGGGCTTTAGTAGTTTCTGCATAGCTGTCTCTATAGTACCAACTACAGAACTAGTCTGAGCTATAAGAACTGGTATTAACTATGAGAAGCTTTATAGGAAAAACTATCAAGCTTTGCCATAGCATTTTTTTTCTTTCTTTAAAATTTCAGTGAAGCTATTCTAGTGCAATTCTCAATGTTCCTCATTGCCTTGTCTACCCACAGTTCCAAGCTACCATGTTGATGCTAGATGATTCTCTTACCTGGTAGATTCAGAGTGGAAAATCATTCTGTGCTGAGTACATGAATTTAGAATACCACTGCCCTTCTTCACTTAGCTTTTTACATGCTCCCAGATATTGTCATCAATCAAAGTTCACTCATACATAGACAACATGAACCACATAGGCATTCAGATGATTCCAACAATCTTGACAATTTATAAATCATTTTTCAGCACTTACATTAAAAGAAAAGTTCCCCAGACAGTGTTCCTTACAGTCATGAAAACAAGGTAAGAGAGGAGAGCAAGCTGATACTGAGTGTGCTTTGGATGACGGCAGGCCCGCACTCCTTCCATCAAAACAGAAAGTCAGTCAGGCTGCTCCTGCCACGGGCCTTCCTCAGGCTATGAAAAAATGCTTCTTGTCTAACCCTAATTTTTTCCATAGCTTTAGGTAATCCCCCTAGCTCAAGCTTTCTCTCTAATCTGAATTTGTCTGTCCAAAAAAAGAGTTAAAATCAGTGCTCTGTTAGTTCAAAAGGGTCTTGACACAGGGACAAAGAGCAGAAGCTCTCAAGCCTGTAAAATTCCCCACTGCAATTGGATGAAAAACTCTTAAGGAGAGAGAAAGCGGGAGAAGATTGTTCCTACCTTGCTCTTACCTTCTCAACATCCCAGTCAGAATCCTGGAGCTCTTCCCCAAGTTGGCATCTGTTTCCCGAAGCTGGGAGGAAACAAGCAGTATTTAAATAAGACTTTGTACGATTAGATTAGTTTTAAAGTGCATGCAAACAAAGATTTTATTTCATGATTAAAAAAAAAAAACTGAACAATAAGGTGGTTCATGCCTGTAATCCTAGCTACTCAAGGAGGCTGAGATCTAAGGATCGTGGTTCAAAGCCAGCCTGGGAGTAAAGTCTGTGAGACTCTTATCTCCAGTTAACCACCAAAAAAAATCGCAGTGTGCTGTGGCTCAAAGTAGTAGAGCACTAGACTTGAGCAAAAAAAGCTCAGGGACAGTGTGCAAAAAAAAAAAGAAAAAAAAAGCCAAAAAAAAAATAAAGCCAAACAATAAAAAATGCTTATATACACAAACATAAATATATTTCTTTTTCTTCTTTCTTCTTTTTGTACTGGTCCTGGGGTTTAAACTCAGGGCCTGGGTACTGTACCTGAGTATTTTTGCTTAAGGCTAGTGCTCTACCACTTAAGCCACAGCTCCATTTCCAGCTTTTTTGGTCGTCAACTGGAGATAAGAGTCTCATAGACTATTCTGCCTGGTATGGCTAGAAACTGAGATCCTCAGCTCTAGGCCTCTTGAGTAGCTAGGATTACAGGCATGAGCCACTGGTGCCTGGCTTAATATATTTATTTCTGACATAAACTTTGGAAATTCTTAGATCCAGGAAATGAGAGCACGAGATAATCTCAGGTACTTAAAAATGGTTACTTGAACTGGATATAAAAGTTAATGTCTCATAAACTGACCAAATTTAACATTCATCTTACCATATCACTCTTGGGTCATACAAAATTATCAAGATTAGCAGATAACTGTGGGCAACCAAGGAGAAGAATGATTTCATGGGCCTTATATGGCCCAATGGCTGGAGGATTGTATCCCTGTTAAAGATATGAATGTGCAAAGTCCTTACACTGAAATGGGAATGAAAGGAGGAGGAATGGGGTAGCAGTGTTTTTTTGAGACTTCACTCTGAAAGAGTTACATACTCCAGCACTGCCCCCAGTCATGCTATTCTCAGCTATGGAGCTAAATAAAATACACATGTGGGACCTTTTGAGGTTCATCTCATACCCTTTCTTTCCTTCTTCAGAAGTGGTATGCCCCTCGTTCACCCTAGACATTATAAGCATATACACTTCCATCTATGTTGCCATATGTCTGCATGTTACGGTGACCTTTGCTTTTACGTCTTCTCATGTACTAAGCACGTGAACCGGTGATGTCACTTAAAACTTACTCTTTCACGTGCTCGCTGTATCTTTTCTCTGTCATGACTGAGGTTTTCCAACATCTCCTGGCCAATTTGCTCTATGGAAAAAAAATCAGAGTTAGGAATGACTTGGGATGCATGTGAGAATGATCAACAGGTACCAAAATGACAATGAACACAGAAGTAAGGTCAGACTCATTTTACTCCATGTATTTGTAAAATACAGATGGCAATAGATAAACTTACTTATGATAAAACATACTTTATGATTCAATCTACAGAATGTAACCAACATGGCAGTACTAATTGAGTGGCAATGTGACTTGCGCAGAGCCATTTTAGATGGAGGAAAGCCCAGACACAATGGTTTATTGCTTTGTCAATATGGAACGGAGCCTTTGCTTTTTACAACTGAAGAGTACTGTTGATGATCTTGTGCCACTTTCCTTCCTTCATTATGGCATGAGTTAATGTTCACTTGGAACAATTCTGATTTCATCGTGTTCACCATGTACAGGAAACCCTCATATTCTCATCCACTGTAGATATTGATAGTGGAACTATCTTTAGGGTCCCACTCTGGAGATTCTTGAGCCAAGTCAAGGTGAGGTATATTCTTAAGGAGTTGAGGAGAGTTCCAACTGACCATAGTGTTTTACCCTGGAACTTATACTAGTACAGGCAGCTTTATCCATTAAAAAGCCACACTGCTGACTCCAAATAAAAGTTCCCCTGCCCTGAATGTCTCATTTGATTGACACTGGGCAATCTCTCTGACTATAGACATTTTTTTTGGTCTGATTGTGGGGCCTGAACTCTGGGCCTGGACACTGTCCCTCAGCTCTTCAGCTCAAGGCTAGTGCTCTACCACTTGAGGCACGGCACTACTTCCGGCGTTTTTCTTTTTGCTTATGTGGTGCTGAGGAATCGAACCCAGGGTCTCAGGCATGCAAGACAAGTGCTCTACCACTGAGCCTCTTTTCCAGCCCTGACTACAGACCTTTTATAAGACAGTAGGTATGTTCTGATTTTACAAATATCCAACTGCCGTAAATTAATTTCTTTTGGACCCATTCTCTAATATCTGGGAGAAGGCTTATACTATAAAAGAATGGCAATTTATGTGATTACCTTATTTTCTATCTCTCTCATGCTTTCTCCTTTTCCCTCCCTTGTATTGTCTCTTTATCTATCCCCCTTTTTTTTTCTTTTGGTTTTGTGACAGGGTCTTGCTATGTAGCCTAGCATGCCATAAACTCATGATCCTCCTGTTTTAACCTCTCTAGAGCAGGTTCGCAGGTGTGTGTTACTATACCAGGCTATATCCTCACTTATAACAGTAACCATCTCTGGATTATACATTTATATACATGTACAACAAGCACCGAGTATAATAGTAAATAATTTAATCAAGACATTAAGAAATCACCATGGTGTTTACTTTGGCTCATGTATTCATACTGGAACAACGATTAGGCCAACTGAGAACTTCAGCTGAGAACTCCTATAACTTAGCTTGAGCTGAAATCCCAGTGCAAACACTGACTGATTGTGGCCTCACATCAGTCAGCCACTTTTCTGTGACTCTATTTCTTAATCTCTAGAATGGGAATAAGAAAGATAGTACCACATAATAGTGCTGTTTGGATAATTCAATAAAATAATCAAGGGAATGTGTTCAGTGCAGAGACTGGTTCATAACAATAAGCATTTATTGGAATAATGCCTGATTCATCAAAAACAATCAATAGGCTGTTAGAACTTGGACACTGCTCCTGTCATACTTCTGTCAGAGCCCATGTGAACTGCAATTTTAGTCCTACCTTTGTCAAACTATGCCATATCAAATGAGCTAACCCAAGTGAAAATGTGGATGCTTTGGGTACCACACAAATGTATGGTGGTGTAAGATTCAGAGAATTCATCAAATAATCACAGAGTCTTTGCTCTGTGCCAACGATATGCCCAGTATCCAGATCTGTCATTTGCACTCACAGGACTTCCATACTACTATGAAGATTGAGCCAAGGTACGTGATTTAGCCAAGTTTATATTACTTTCATGATAGAAAACTTAGCTAATATTTTTTTTACATGTCATGTAATACTACCACAAACAGTTTTGGCACTATATAATGTCTGGAAATTCTTTTCCAGTATAATATCCTCTTAGTAAAGTACCTCTTCTTAGATTTATGTTAGCTTTTTAAATATTAACCTCATACAAGTTATCCTTAAGGTAGAGTTGTGTAGGATATCTGGTTTCCAGTAGAGGCATCACTAAAACAGAAGATTAAAAAGATGAAGGAGACAGGTGGTGTTGAACAGTTTTCTTTTATTTCCCCCAATAATTACAATATTCAATCATGTCATACTATTTTTTATTATATTGAATTTCTTTAATCAATGTAAAATAGCAACTTAAAATCTATTTAAACTAATATGTATGAGATCACAATATTGTCATTATTCAGCAAAATACTGTTTATGAAATATTTCTTCCTCTTAAGAGTGATGGGTATTATAACATGTAAATTTAAATAAATAGAAAATAGGTTATTATTATTGTGTCTTTGGCCAGTATAGTATCTCAAGTATTTGTGGAAAGAATGAAGAAATAAGAAAATAAAATAAGAAAATAAGCGAAGTAGTGGCACTGTGGCTCAAGCGGTAGAGAGCTCGCCTTGAGCTGAAGAGCTCAGGGACAGCGCCCAGGCCCAGAGTTCAAGCCCACAACCGACCAAAATAAAAAAGAAAAAGAAAAGAAACGAAGTAATGAAAGGACTGCGATTATTCATGTTTCCAAGGTCCATCAAGTGTGGCACTGGAAAAGGACTATGAAAAGTAGGTAACAGACATACAAGTTTCACAGGTTCACCAGGGGAAGACTACTCAGAATGGACTTACAGGCTGCTGCTGCTGCTGAAGAAATCGATGGACCAGGGGCAAAGAGACTGGGCCTTTTCACTATCATGTGCTACTTCCATGGATGTGGAATTGGTTCAGCGTCCCATGTATTAGCCCCATTTGTAAAGAGAAGAGATACTGATAATGCTGACTACATGGTGATCCTAATACCCAAATACCAGGTATTGCTTTATTTATTTTTGATTTTTATTGTTATTATAAAGGTGATGTACAGAGGGGCTACAGTTATGTAAATTAGATAATGAGTACATTTCTTTTGGAACAATGTTACCTCCTCCCTTGTTTATTTTTTTCCTTTCTTACTGCTTTATATTTTGATGCTCTAATAAAGAACATAACAGGACAGGTATCAGAAATGATTACTCTTTTACTAATTTAATTTTTTAGTTGTTATTATAAAGATGATGTACAAAGGGGTTACAGTTACATATGTCAGGTAGATTACATTTCTCCCAGTTAGAAATAGTTACTTTTATAGAATGAAAAAAAAACTCTTCTAAGAAAGAAAAATTATCATATGTCAAACAGAGCGCTGTGATAAATTAAAGGAGACTGTTTTTAACATCAACTATCTCTGTTAAGAATAGTATTAAATATTTATGAAAAATTTCATTAAAAAGTTAGTAACATGTTCACTTTTCTTTTTTTCTAAATTTTATTTTATTGTAAAGATGCTATACAGAGGGGTTACAATTACATGAGTAAGGTAATGAGTACATTTCTTTTTCTTTTTTCTTTTTGGTTGGCTGTGGGGCTTGAACTCTGGGCTTGGGCACTGTACCTGAGCTCTTCAGCTCAAGGAAAGCGCTCTACTGCTTGAGCCACAGCGCCACTTCTGGTTTTCTAGTGGTTTACTGGAGATAAGAGTCTCACGGACTTTCCTTCCTGGGCTGGCTTTGAGCCATAATCCTCAGATCTCAGCCTCCTGAGTGGCTAGGATTACAGGCATGAGCCACCGGTGCCCAGCTATGAGTACATTTCTTGTTGAACATTGTTACTCCTCCTTTGTTTTTCCCCTACTATCCCTTCCATCCCTCACTTCCCCCATTCCTGTATTTACTTTTCTTGACTAATTTAACTTTAGATACAAGTACTCACTGAAAACACCAATTAAAAAACAACCCATAAGCTTATAGACATGAGCCAAAAGCAAAGTGACATACTGAATCTACAATTTTCAGTGCTTTAAACTTTCATAGGAATAGCTATGCGGCAGCGACTGAAATAATTTAAAAAATATATTTCACGACTACTCCATTTGTTGACCATCAAGGTTTTCTTGAGATTAAGTAACAATAAAAAAAGAAAATGAAAATTGATTTCTATATGTTAAAATACTCCATGTCAAGATGACATGATAAATGAATTCCTGGAAGGAAGAATTTCTTCCTACACTCCATTTTCCCCCCAACACAGGTCATGAGAATTATCTTGGGAATACAGCACACAAATGTATAAAATAAATTATTTTTACATTTATGCAGCATCAACTATATCTTTGGGCAATAGCTCTTTTTAAACAGAACACATTTACAAAGAATCTCTGGCTATCATTTTCTCTTTTCTTTAGTCTTTGAAGGGTGTACAACAGGCTTTCAACACTTTCCTCTTCCCTACAGGAACTGAGAAGGAAATAGGTAACTATAAATCCAAGAAGATACTTCCTAAAATATGAGGATGGCATCACAAAATAAGACTAGTTTGAGGAGGGGGCGGGGGATGGGAAGGGATGGAAAGGGGAAACAAAGGACGAGGCAACAATGCTTGATAAGAAATGTACTCATTACCTCACCCATGTAATTGTAACCCCTCTGTATGGTATTTTCACAATAAAAAAAAAAAAAGACTAGTTTGAGGGGTATGCCACAAGAAATCAGTTACCTCAGTCTTTTGAGCTCCCAACCCTGGAATGTAGGACAACGGAAAAGCATTCTTTCACCACCTTCCCATGCTTGAACACATGAGGATCTTCTTCTAATCGGATTATCAACAATACACAAATGACCACAAGCAAAAACTCATTAGATAGAGATATAGGAAAGCTCTAATGAACTCTAGAGAGAAACAACCGGCTGCACATGCCAGCAAAGACTTGGGGCAACTTTCATATCTCGAGCAAGTGCTTGGTCTGAGTACCTGCCTGCCAGACAGGCTTTTGAAAGATGAGGGAAATTAGTCAAACTATATGACCATGCAGGCTTACAAGGACCTTCACAAAACTACATGCTGTTGTTGTTGTTGCTGCTGCTGTTGTTGTAGGTTATGGGATTTGAACTTAGAGCCTGGGTGCTGTCCTGAGCCTCTTTGTGCTCGAGGCCAGTGCTCTATCACTTGAGCCATAGCACCATTTCCAGTTTTTGAGTGGTCAATTGCAGATAAGAGTCTCACAAGGACTTTTCTGCCTAGGCTGGCTTCAAATCACAATTCTTAAATCTCAGCCTCCTGAGTAGCTAGGATTACAGGGGTGAGCCATTGGCTCCTGGTTAACCAAATTATTCTGTTTGATAATTCTATTATCCTTCAATGTCCAGATATGCCAAGAAACAGGCACCAGATGAGGGCTGATGAGTAGAGAAATCATGTGTTTTCACATATTCTTGTGGTCCTGCTTTCTAGGACACTGTTAATAGTTGAGTCCGAATTTGTCCAAAGATTCACTCACTGATCAGATACTGTTAAGTTTTTTTCTTCAATTTTGAAGGTTTTGCATGAGTTCTATGCAATTTTATGTAAGCTACCTGAACATCTGCAGACTTGGTCTATGTGGGTGGTGAGAGTCCTGGAGGCAATCCCCTGAGGATACTGGATACCAAGGCATGACTGTACTGTTGACTAGCCCCTAAATTATATGTGAAACATTATAATATATATTCAAGGTAACTGATGACAAATTGAGGATAGAATTGTAATCTCTGAACTTCTTTGTCCAAAAGAAGTATCCATTAGGAAATGATGTGTATAACTTGGGGAGGGAGTTGGGGGAGGGAGGAAAAATGAGAGAAAAATGAAGGAGGGGGTAACAAGTTTGACAAGAAATGTACTCACTACCTTACTTATGTAACTGTAACCCCTATGTATATCACATTGACAATAAAATTAAAATAAAAGAAGAAGTACCCATTAGGCCCTTATTAACTTATAGTTAAATAGTTTAATTAGACTAAATTAATTAAATTAAAACATTAAGTTCCTCAGTAGCACTTTCAATAGCTCATGTGAATGGTGGCCACTTCACGGAAGCTACAAAAATACAACAATTTCTAGAATGATCTCTAGTTTCCCTGTGTTTAAGATCCACTCAAATAAAGTATTCACTTGGGTTAACTTTTCAGAAAACACTTCACTTTTCTGAGGCTCAATGTCCTTCCAAGTATGAGATTGTTAGACTGGATGGTCTGTGGATCTAAAATACAAGGTCTGCAATGACTGAATGCTGATGGCCTCTTTTTCTCTGTAGAGCTCTAGTTGAGTCAAAAGGACCAAAGCAGTGATAGGTGCATTCCCATCCCCCACTTCAGTATGGTATTTTCAAGAAAAACTCAACAATAAAACTCAAACGTATAAACAGGTAACCAGTCTCCAGTTTGTCCTAATCCTCTGCCTTAGATTACTTCAGAAAGTGGTCTGCTTGGCTTCTGACAACATTAGCATTTACTACACACTAAAAAAAGACTGACACACACTTTGTTGCCAACATGATTGAAGAAAATCACATTCATAGAAACTTACACCCACTCAGACACATATAGTAAGACTGTGTAGGGCTGTGTGTGTGTGTGTGTGTGTGTGTGTGTGTGTTTTCAAGAAATTATGCAATTAGGATTTAACATTATCTTTGCAGAAAGCTGAGTATGTATTTTATTTTGCTTTAGATGATCACATCTATCATTAAGCAATTTAAAAAAATCATCAGTGCTACTTTTATCAAAGTCAAAGTAGCAGAACCTCCCCTCAGTTACCTGGTTTGCTGCAGATAATTAACAAATGCTATTCCCAGAGCTCAGACATCACTCAATGAAGCTGTGCCACCAATAATTACACTCTGGAATGAGCAGGTACTATGTAAATCGAGGTTGTTAAACAAAAGGAACCATGTTAATTACAGCTTCATTCAAAAATGAGAATGAATCCATTCTATTTTATGAAACAAGACCAGAACAGCAGGAAGGACATCCTTTTCTTACAATTCAATAAGGAATGTAAAAAGCTAGGAGATGGAGCAACAGAAAACCTGAATGGGCAAAACTGTCAAAACACATTCCAAGGCTCACTAGTGGAATTTACCAAACATGTGTCCACTTAACAGACAAGGGAGACAAGCTCAGTGTCACCCAGCTCTCCAGAGTGAATGAATTACGCATTCTAAAAAACCCGAAAGGGCTGCAGAGTACTGACAAGTGACTGGAAAGTAATTAGAAAGCCTTTTTAGAAAGCATAATGAGCAAGTTAGTCACTCTTTGTACTCTCGTGACCTGGGCACACATTTCTATCATTCACCTATAGCATTCTGATTATCTGCTTATTCAAGAAGTCACCGTTGGGCAGACCACAAGTCCTATGTGGAAAGCAAACAGATTTTGTTGTAGGCATTTTAAGGTGTTTTTTTTTTTCACTGAGAGATGACTTCCCCTCCCTCCCTCTCCACATTCCTTTCTTTATTGTGCTGTACTGGGGCTTGAACTCAAGGACTCATAGGGATTTTTCACTGAACTAAGGGGCTTCACTGAACCTAAAAAAACACAGGACAAAGGGTAGATACAGAGCACAGGCCTTAGAAAGTGACACTGCTGAATTTGAGAATTAAGAAACACAAAGTGAGCCAAGCGTGGCTGTTCTTGCCTAGAATTCTAGCTATTTGGAAGGCTGAGTTCAGGAAGATTGTGGTTTGAGACTAGCCTGGGTAGGAAAGCTCAAAAGAACATTTCCTAACCAGTAACTGAGTTTGCAGGTAAGTGCCTGCCATTACCAGTTTGCGGGAGGCTAAGACAGGGAGAACTGTGGTTCAAGGCAGGTGGACGGAGAAATTTGAGAGACATAACTTCAATAGAAGAAGCTAGTAGGTGTGTTGCTAGTAGGTGTGTTGCCATATTTGCTACAGGAGGAAGTAAAACACAGGAGGAGCTAGGTCTAGGCACCTAGGTATTAAAGTGAGATCTAATCTCAAAATAGTACTAAACACTGGTTTGGAGGTATGGTTCAGTGGAACAGCACCTGCCTAACTAACAAGCATGAGGTCCTGAGTTCAAATCCTAGTACTGATTCCCCCAAAGAAACACAAAATGTTGGCATAAAGGATGATAAACATTCAATACCAGGCATGTTGAATATGAAAGGGGAATTTGAGGAAGTGAGAAGACTGACATTAAAGGTAACTTAGAAATGACTATAGTTGAAAAGAAGTTCAGAAGGATAAGTTAGTCTCTTCAATTTCCCAACACAATATCATTCATCTACTCCTGAGAAGGTCAACAAACACACAACATACATGACACCACTCCTTAAGATGAAACATCCGGCAGCTATCATTCATCTATCACAGGACCCAGAAGCACATCTCCCAACAAATTCTTCACTTAAAATGTTCCAGGCAATCTATGTCAGCTGGTCAGGATTGGCACAGGGGGTAAAACTTGTCCACTGTCCTGGATCTTCAGCACTGCCTCGGATTGCTCTCTTTTCAACTGATCAACAGGAACTTGACAACAGGTAGTTTTCTCAGTTCTCCTCTTTGCAGCTTCCAGCTAGTTCTCTCATTTTAGATTTTCGGCAGGTGTGAGAAGATTGAAATTGGAAGGTCACAGATATACATCTGGTTTCATTTATGAAACTAAATTATATAGACGTGAGTAGACTGACTGCATTAGAATGCTGGCAGTGAGGTTCAGATGTATATACTTGAACATTTTCCCATAAATCATGTTAAACTACATGCTGTGGACTGTTGCTAGCTCCCAATGTTCTCTACCTTAACATATCCAATTCTGGTGCAGAACTTTACTCCTTTAGTTCTGGGCCTTGAGTACTCATGAGACTTACTTAAAATAAGAACAACAACATTTCCACACTATTTTAGTCAAGCTGATTTCAAGAAGAAATTCACCACAATTCTTAGCTCTTCAAAATTCTTAGCTCTTCAAAAGCTACTACCATATTTTCTTCCTTTCCTAATTTAAAACATTTTTTTGACAGTAGAGGGAATAATTCATTTTGTACTATTGAACAATTCAAGCCACGTAATACAATACACATTTTTCTTTGGGCTGAATCCTAAGAAGCCCTGGATGAAGAATTTCATCCTTGATGGTTGAAGCATTTCTCAACAAGTTTTTCAAACAACTGTCCACCACCATTCTCAATACACACACATACACACACACACACACAGAAATTCATACTCACACATACTTGTTCTATTTACCTTCTGGTTCCTGTTTATTGTCTTGTGTTAACTTTAGAAGAACAGTACACCACCAAATATGCACATAGATACTTTGTTTAGTAACACTCCTAAAAACGTAACTTACTATTGTTTGCCTTTCTTAGCAAGCACTGTAACACTGGGAGTTTCTAAAATATAGAGTAAAACAAAGCCACAGTTGTTTCTAAATACAATAGAGAATTTATTAGACTTCATTAGCAAAGCTCTATATTGAACCTATTAACATAAGTCTAAGAAAAATTTCGAATTATATCTCAATAGGCTCCATTAGTAATCTACTAAAATTGAGTTGTTTACCAAACTTCTGCATAAAAATCAACTAGTAGGATTAGACTCTATTTGTATGCATTGGGGGGAGAGGCATGTAGTTAAAAACCTTAAAGGTGAAAAATGCATTCATTCATTCATTCATTCTATATGCACAACAAAAGCTTATTGCTTGCAAGTTACCTATAAAATACTGTAATAAATATCTCCCTCCAAGAAAAGGTTTTAAAAAATTTTTTGGCTTCTCTTTATTGACTGCTTCATTTTCTCCCAGCCACTGTACTGT
Source organism: Dipodomys spectabilis (assembly GCF_019054845.1). Lineage (NCBI taxonomy): Eukaryota > Metazoa > Chordata > Mammalia > Rodentia > Heteromyidae > Dipodomys > Dipodomys spectabilis. The sequence continues at coordinate 3,651,706 of NW_024870802.1, forward strand.
ACTAAGTACTTTAAAGGACACTGCATTTAATCTTTATAACTATCACATGATGTAGATTATTGCTAATTCCATTTAAAGACAAGGAATCTGGGGCTGAGAAAGGTTAAGTAATCTGCCAGTATTCAAAACCCATGTCTGATTTCTAAGCACCTCTTCCCTGGCACTCAAATAGTCAATGTCAAGGACATTCTGGTGTAGCAATTTGGGGCCACATGGAATGAACATATAATAAACCAGGACACTAGACAGTGGATGACTTCTTAAATGTCATATATATATAAGGCAAAATCATCGTCATCATCATCATCATCATCATCATCATCATCATCATCATCATCATCATCACAGTTCTCTTGTACATGAAAGAAAAAAAAGTAAGGTGAATTTTCTAAGGTCCAAGTGTTTCAAATATCATGAGCCATCACTAAAATCCAATTGGCTCTTTTTTTCTTGTTAACTTTGAGTACCCAATTCTCTTTCCAAGAATTTTTAAAGTTTGATTTTTGTGTAGAGCCAAGACATACAATGACCAAATGAGAACTGGGTAATGCCTGAGGACTGACATACAGCTCTGGTCCACTATCTACACCATCTTGTTCATATCTTTATTGTGTCAAGGCAGGCATGGATCTCACCAAATACTTGTCTACACAGAAGTTCAGATATTGTTCTATGGTAAGCACTGGCCTAACCACATTCTTATAATCCCTTACCCTGTCTTGGTTCACAGAGTTGTAGTTTGTTTCCTCTGAATTAAATATACCCCCATCACTATAATTCTGAATGTCTGCTACATTCCCCTGTAAATATCCATTTCTAAATGGTAGGGGACCAGCCAAGGACTGTGTTTCTTTTCTATTCCTGACTGAAGTCAGTGTGTTGAAGAAGTTTCAAGTAATATACCAGATAATAATAATTGCTAAAATCCTTTTCTTTGATGAAGAAGGATGGATTAGTGAACTTTTAAAATCTGGATTCTGCCCTATTCTTTCCTGAGGTTCTATCCTTGGGAGAAGAGAGGAAATTTGCTGTTGATAGCCCATTTGTTTCCGTTATATTCATCAGTTTTCTGTCACTACAACTAAATACCTGAGATAATTACATTAGAATGAGAAAAATCTTACTTTGAATCAGAATTGTGTGTGTGTGTGTGTGTGTGTGTGTGTGTTGGACCTGTGGCTTGAACTCAGGGCCTGAGCACTGTCCCTGAGCTTTTTTGCTCAAAGCTAGTGCTCCAATAAACATAGTTGTGCTGGTAGCTGGTCTTGTTTGTGATCATTTGGGTAAATACCCAAAAGTGGGATTGCTGGGTTATAGGGGAGCTCTATGTGGAGTCTTTTGAGGAAAGTCCATACTAGTTTCCAAAGTGGTTGAACAAGTTTACACTTCCATCAACAATACAGCAGGGTTCCCTTCTGTCCACATCCCCTCTAGCATCTGTTGTTATTAGAGTTCTTGATTAATATCCATTCTAACTTGGGTGAGGTGGAATCTCAATGTTGTTTTGATTTGCATTTCTTTTATGGTTAGGGAGGTTGAGCATTTCTTCATGTGTCTATTGGCCATCCTTCTTTCCTCTTCAGAGAAGTTTCTCTTTAAGTCTTTACCCCACTTATATAATTATCAGGCAGTTGTTTCTTTGAGGATTTGTTGTTGGGGTATTTAATTTTTTGAGTTCCAAGTACAGTTTAGATATGATACCCTCATCCATTGTATGACTAGTGAAGATCTTCTCCCACTAAGGTATGGAACCAACCCCAATGCCCCTAGTAGATGAATGGATCAAGAAAATGTGTGTGTACACACACACACACACACACACACACACACACACACACACACACACACATACACACACACACACACACACACACACACACACACACACACAATGGAATCAGAAAGAATGACATTGCCTCATTTGTTAGGAAATGGAAAGACTTGGAAAAAAATTACATTAAGTGAAGTAAGTCAGGACCAAAGAAACATAGGTCCCATTGTTTCCCTTATTTGCAATAACTAGTATATATCTGGGACAAGCAGAAAAGGTCAAAAGCTATGTACATATGATTTATGTACATATGACTAGATAAGACGATGTTAAGCGAAATGAATCCCAAGATAGGGACACAAGTGGTTTTTTCTTTCTTGCTATTGTTTTTTATGTATTTATAATGTACCATGTGATTTTTTTTGTTTTTGTATGTTCCTCCCCCACGGTATAACCCCTGTTTTCACTGTATTTGATGTCAGTGCCATGCATCCTGTATATATACTTCTCTAATTTGGGGAGGGGAAGGGAAAAAACAAAATGCTTAAATAGGAATACAGGTTGTACCAATGAGATGTACAAGAGACTATGTTGAAAAATGAACTTTACAATTTGGGGGTGGGGTGGGGAGGAGGGTAGAATAGTTGTGGAGGTGGGAAGGAAGGGATAGTAAGGGAAAAACAAAGGAGGAGGTAATAATGCTTGATAGGAAATGTACTCATTACCTTGCTCATGTAACTGTAGCCCCTCTGTACAGTATTTTTTACAATAAAAAACATTTTTTTTTAAAAAAAGCTAGTGCTCTCTACTTCCAGCATTTGGGAGATTACTTGGAGGTAAAAGTTTCACAGACTTCTTGCCCCAGCTGTCTTTAAACCATGGTCCTCAGGTCTCAGACTCCTGAGTAGCTAGACTGATAGGTACGCTTCACTGGTACCTGGCTTACATCAGAGTTTTGGAGGTACCATTTTATGATTAATTGGACCTGCCTCTGATAGGGATTCAGGATAGCAATGGTGAGGAGCATGTGATGAAATCAACTATTTACTTCAGGGCCAGGAAGCAAAGGAAGAAAAGGAATGGGCCACAGTCCCTTCCAGGGAATCTCTGTAAGAACTTCCCACTAGGACAATGCTTCTGAAAGTCTATCAGTTTCCAATACTGTCATCTGATGACTAAACCCTTAATACAGGGGCCTTTGAGAAACATTCACCATCCAAAGGTAGCATGCTTCCCTTGATACAGTAGTAGTGTATGCTCTGTTTTTAAAAGTTATCATTGTTATTATTTTAATGTGGACATTTACAGCTTCATCTTACAATGATTGGGATCATCAGCTACTAGGGTAGCTATTCAAGTAAGAAATAAGTTCAGTAACTTTTTCCCCCTGGTCCTGAGGCTTGAACTCAGGGCCTGGGCACTGTCCCTGAGCCTCTTTGTGTTCAAGGCTAGTGCTCTATCACTTGAGCTACAGCACCACTTCTGGATTTTTCTGAGTAGTTTTATTGGAGATAAAGAGTCTCATGGACTTTTCTGCCTGAGCTGACTCTGACCCAAGATCCTCAGATCTCAAGGTTAGTTAACTTTTTTATTCAACAAAGGCACAGGGATATTACAAACTAGGCTGTCGCAACTAAAATCTTAACACAACATCACCTAATAGGAACTGGAGTTAGAGTGCAAGACGTAAGCAGAGAAAGCCAAGTGAGAGACTAAGTTCTTTAATTCAAATCCCAGTATTGGCGTGCGCGCGCGCGCACACACACACATACACACACACACACACACAAACACGAACCAAAGTCATGTACTAGGTCACCTGACCATACAGGAATCTCTGTGATGACAGGGCTGCTCTCCATGCTGCTTACAGAGCCCAGGAAGAGACCCTTCCTTCCCCACAGCCGAATACAGTAGATCATCTGGCCTTGAAGTGTTTGAAATTGTTCAGTATGAAGAGGAGAAACAATAACCTCTTCGAAGAATTAATTTAAAAAATAAAGACTGAGAAAAAGACTTATTCAGCCCATCAAGGCAATAAGATATAACAAATGAGAATAACACGAGTCATAGATTAAGAAGTCAAGACTAGCCCAAAAGAAAACACAAGAAAAAATAATCTTTCATGTATTCAATATACATCAACCTTCAAAACATAGTAAGAGCTAGTTTTAATTTGAGAACTCTGTGGTGGGAAGACATTTTTCATAGAGAGGCAGATGGCTTTTCCTCTTACAGCCACATTTGAATTTATGGAGACAATGCTAGAAGAGATCAAAGAAAGCATCCGAAACCTCACCTAGCAGAGATGTATGTAAGGATTCCCTCCCATTGTGTCCAGCATGTAACCGAGCCCATAGTAGGCACTAAATTAACATTATGCAAGATATAATGCAATAAATCAGACTTCAAATTATTGATACCAGTTCAGTTTTGGGGGCTGATTCACCTTGATATAACAACCTGGAATTGAAACTTTTTCTTTCTTTCTTTCTTTTAGACTTGTCTTTTCTTTTTTTAAAAAACACAAACAGAAAACTCAGGAAGCTGGTGAACAGCTCAGCAACCTAGAAACCGGCTGTGCAGAGCACTCTTTGAATACGAATTAGCAGTGGGTAATGGCAGCATATTTATGAGGTCTCTTGCCGGGTCCTTTCCTCCTGTGAATGCTGTATAATTCATTGCGTGCGCCCTGACCCCAGTGCGCTCCTGTTCTGACAAATCATACTTGATTAAGACAAATCTTTATTAGTTAGCTAGTCAACTTCCCCATTTATCACTGGCAAATCCCATTCTCCTCCTCAGGTGCAGAAAAAGTGACAGAAACCTTAACGGGGGAAAAACACAACAACAACAACAACAATCTCAAACAGCTCAATAAAAATAAGAATATTTGTTACATACAGCAAATAAAACAAGAAACCTCAAAGTCTCAATAGATGATGAAACGAAGTATTTAACAGATTTATATTACTATACCCAGTGACAATCTCAAAACCACTACATATTTTACCTAGCCTGAGGGGCTGTTAATTAGACTTTTGTCTCTGAAGCACACCAGATCCTAGGATTCGCCACTGGAAAACACTGAACAACAACTCTTGACAAGGTTACAAAATTCTCTAGTTTCATGGACATAGATGGTGGCAAAAACCATTAGCTTTCATTCCTCAGTGAGGGCAAGAGACAGAGTAAGATGGGGTGAAAATGAATGCCATTTCAGTTGATTTTCATTTCTCAGATTTTTCCAAATATGCTCTGACTCCAACAGTAAGGTTCCAAATCAACCCAGATGTGTAACCAATGCGCAGTGTCAAGGTTTCCTTTAAAAGCAATGCAGGCAATGTGCAATTATTTTAGTAAAAAATTCTATAAGAGATCTTGTATAATCTGCACTGAAGATAGATAAACCAATATACTGTAAGGAAAGCCACTCCTGTGCTTGACATCTTTAGCGAAACGCCACTTAACATGACATGGGGCATCTATCGTAGTTTACATCATTGATGTCCTTAAGTGTTAAATGGAAAGCAACATTCAAAAACATTCTGCATGTTGAGGCTGTCTTCTCTTTGCCAAAATTTTCCATTTAAGAAATGTGGATACATCTTGAGAAATGAGGTCAGAGCTTGGTATGAGAGACTTCAAAAGAACACCTAGTACAGCAGGAAATAGTGTGTTGATGATTTTTATAAGCAGGCTGGCGCTGGTTATATCTATAGATTCATAAGAGATCATGACTGAAAAATCCCTCCTCACTCCACATGTCTTTTATTACGATCTCAAAACACCGAACAATTATTGCAAAAGTGAAAAGTGCGATGTCCTGTTGGAAAACATTTTGGGAGTGGGCCACATAGTTAAACACTTTATAATAAGGCCACAGAAGTAAAGGGAAAAATTTGAAGTTGCTTCTATTTATGGATCCCCTACCTAACTTTCTAGGAAATCCTGTTGAGAAGGAGCTGATGACAAAGGTTAAGCAATATGCTGGTGAAGGAAATATATTATTATTGCTGCTATTGTTATTATTATTAATAATATTTTCAAATAGTTGTACAAGGAAGTTTCAATTTAGCATGCCCACTTGTGTACACAATGCATCTTGATCAGTCACCCCTTCTATCATTGTCCTATGCGGAAGTAAATTAAAGGTTACAGTGCAATTAGAATCCAAGTCAATTAGAAATGGAGAGTCAATTATGTAGCAGGCACTAAGACAAAGGTCAGCATATAGCCCCTCACACCCATGGGGGCAGAATGACAGGAAAACTATCACAACAAAGTAAAACACTGTACAAGCATGAAACACAGGAATGTGTCAGATCAGCTAATAAAAACATGTTGCTCTCCATAAATTTTCTCATAGTCCTTGCTAGTCTCCAAGAATCCACATTTCCTGACTCTTACTTCAGGCTTCTTGGCTCCACACTCAGACTAATCTGCCCATCAATAACGTTGACATAGTCTGACATGATTCGAAATCTCATAGTCCGCTGACAGCTTAACAATTGATCCTCTATTGTGTGTCTCAAATTCTTTTCTAACTCTTGATGATGAAGAAAAACCTAGGCAAACAATGCTTCCTAATCTTTTCTTTCTTTCACTGTTGCTTCAGGATGTACATCATATTGACTTGAAACTAATGGTACATGATACACATTTAAAACAATAGAAAAGTTATTTGGAGAATCCATAAGAAAGGTTTTATTTCTGGCAGATTGACAGTTAAGACTGTTGAAAAGCATTTGGTCCAGCTGTTCCTAGTTACAAACATGAATCTATCAAATGGCAAATAAATGATAGGAGAAGATAACCATTCCCCATTCTTGGCAATACACTTGTGTCATGTGACTGAAAGGCAATACATAGATCTTGGTGGTGTGTAGTATATATTATATACTAATACTTGTATTAGTATACTTGTATTAGTAATAATATAATATACACTTCCTGAAGACTGGATGGATTGATGAATGAATGATAAAGGAGGAAAAAAGTCATGAAGAAAGGCAAACTGGGGAAACATTAAATGAAAGAAAATGTTAAACTGAATGCACCAAAAGGTTCAGAAGATGGTTATCAACAGACTTCTGGAACTGAGTGGGATGTACATGTTACTTATTTCGCTCAAAGCTATATTATGTCATCTAAAGAAAAGTGATTTTTCTTTCTTTCATTTTTTTTTCTTTTCTTTCTTTCTTTTTTTTTTTTTTTTGCCGGTCATGGGCCCTGGTGCTGTCTGGGCCTGGGCGCTGTCCCTCAACTCTTCAGCTTAGGGCTTGTGCTCTACCATTTGAGCCACAGAGCCACTTCCAGATTTTTCTGCTTATGTGGTGTTCAGGAATCAAACCCAGGGCTTCAGGCATGCAAGGCAAGCACTCTACCACTGAGCCACCTTCCGAGCCCCTGAAAAGTGATATTTCTATGTATGTGATCTATCAAGTAGAACTTGGATTAAAATATCTACCTCTTTTGAATTTTTTATCTGCATATATTAATTGTATAAAATATAGTATTTTTCCCATATATGTATATAATAATACACCTTGATTACATTCATCCCCAAATACTTATTTGATCCCTCCTCACACTCCTCTTTTTCAAATAGTCCCTCTTGTAACTTCATGTCATAAAAGAAAATTGAGATTCCCCATGAGAAAAAAAATGTGACACTTGAGTCTGGTTTGCCTAGCATTGTAACCTCTCCAGTTCCATTCATTTTTATGCAAATGACACATTTTTGTTCTTTTTGATGGCTGAATAAAATTTCAGTGGGTGTATATGCCATGTTTTCTTTGCCCTTTTATCTTTTGATGGGCGCCTAGCTGATTTCATAACTTGGCTATTGTGAATAGTGTCATAATAAATATGACTATATAAGTGTGCCTAAACACAGCATACTATTGTATGCTGACTTAGTTCCTTGGATATATAACCAGGAGTGGCACAGTTTGGATCACTCTATTTTTAGTTTTTTGAGAAACTTTTATATCAATTTCCATTGTACTTGGACTAATTTATCTTCTACCAACAGTTTATAAAGGTTCCTTGTTCTGGTATCCTCACCAGCATTTGTTTGAAATCTCATTGTAGTCTTGATTTTCATTTCCCTGATTGCTAAGGATGTTAGTTAGTTTGTTTGTTTTCATGTGTTTATTGGTCATTTGAACTTCTTTTGAGAAATATCTGTTCAATTCATCTACATCTTTATTGATGATTATTTGTTCTTTTTGTGGTTAATTTTGTTAGTTAGTTCTTTATATATCCTTGGGTATTAATCCCTTGTCAGATGAGTAGCTGGCAAATACTTTCCCCATTCTATAGGCTATCTCTTCATTCTGGTAATTGTTGGTCACTATGTAGAAGCTTTTTAACTTGATTCTTGCTATTACTGCCTAAGCCATTGAAGTCCTACAAGAAAATCATCGCCTACGCCTTTATCTTGAAGTGTTTTCCCCTAAGTTTGTCTCTCAACTTCTTACTCATTTCATATCCTATGTAACATATAATACATAATCAGAAAACTCCAGACTATGAAGTTAATGCAGATTTCTTATTAGTCAATGAAAATGGCTCTGGGGCATAGTTACAATAGCTCTGCACTTCTGCAATTATGGGTGAAATGGCAGAGAGGCTTATTTCTTCCAAGAGGAATCCTACAAAGTATTGGTCCATCTCATCATTATAGTGATGCAATCTGAAACTAGAAGCAGAAAACATATGTACCCATTTTTACCCTATAATGAGTGACTGGGTTAAGACAGGTGGCAGGAGAGGAAAGGAATGTGCTTTTTCCTCATAGTTCATTAGTTAATCGTATTGAATTCTGGGAAAAGAATCCAAGCAGAGTATATGCTTAGCTATAGTAATCAGATTCCTCAGTCATCCTACAAATATTTACAGAATGTGCTTACCGTGAACTAAGCCCAGGAATAGAAAACCAAATATGACATCAGATGATTATTGTGAGCTACTAGGCAAACAATGGTTCTTTGAAAAGTGAAAGTCGTAAAAGATTTATTATAAATTCCACTTGGTTTAATAGTTTGAGGTTGTCTCCTCATCTATACATTTTTCAGAATAGGTCCATAGAGATGCTTCAACTTACAAAAAATTCCTAGAAAGCAAATGAATACTAAGTGACTGTACTGTTTTGGTGCTATGTCTAAGTATAATGGAAACAAAACTATTCCTCACTGCAATAAATTTTTACCATTGCATTTCAAGGTGGTAAATCAGTATAATCTGATATTCTAATGCAAACCCTGGGCAGAGAAACACAATTCTGCTGCAAATTTTTCAGAATGTGTTAAAATTGATGTCAATGTCTCAGTAATTTCGCAGTTTAAAAAACAGTTAGAAATGTAATGACTACACTACACTTGATTAAAGCATTTACAGCTCTAATCAAAAACTGACAGCAAGATCAAAGATGTTAACTTAAATCTCTCCTCTAATTATGTTTAAAATGCCACACCTCAGGCCTGTCTCTCCTCTTCTTTTTCAAACCAAATTCTGCTTAAGAAAGATCTAACACTTCTTAACAGTTCATTATCCAATAAAACTATTCAAAGCTTAAAAGCAATCTACACAATTAGTCAGGACCTCAGGGAGTCCACCGGTAGTCTTTATTACAGGACTTCATATTAAAACACCTTAATTATATTTGTCAAATGGATTTCATTAAAACCCATCGTCACTTTAATTTTCATATTTTGACAGTGCTGGCATAGGCATTATTACCACCTGCCAGGCTAGGAACTACAACAAAATTGTCAAATTCCTTCAAATCCTAAGCTGTTTCTTTTGTACCTGACTGATAGATTTTCCTGTGTAGGGGAAACTATCACTATTAGGAGAATTAAAATATCCTTACTTAAATTCTACTCTGAATACATACATACATATATATATATATATATATATATATATATATATATATATATATATATATATATATATATATACACTCCCTGCAAGTATAGGAAAAACAACAACCTATATCTGTGCCGGGTTGCCTGGTGCACTCACAGAGAGCATGATGCACATACTTTGCCGTGCATCTGAATAGCAAAGCTGAGACATCAAACAGAATGCACTATGATTCAATCACATCACAACCATCAGGACTTGAAAGCCTGGACATTTTTTTTTTTGCCTCCTATTCATTATGCTGCCATATTTCATAAAATATACGGTATTTCTGGCCATTCGCTTGAGATTCAATTGTATTTTCATTTGCCACTGTGATTTAAACTATTGAAATAACAAATGGAAAAAAAAATCCCTTTCTGGAGATGCAATGTTCAATTTCAATAGTGACGCAATATTTGCAAACATTTAAAAAAATTCTGCTAGTTATGCAACTTTAGGAAAATGGAGGTGTGTATACTGAAAAGCAAAGCATTTTTATCTGTTTTGTTCAGGATTTTAAAATCTGGTAGCATATGTAACACAGAAAGAGAATTTCACAATAATCTTTCTTTTAGACTGTAGCCCATAAAAATGTTCGAGTATCAGGGATAGAACAAGAATAGCAGAAAGATAGATTTTTTTTTTAACCTAACAGACTCAGAGGATATAACAAAGGAAAAAGGTTTCTGGCTTATGTCTAACACACTTCAGGGCTTTGTACAATGGTCTCAAGAGTAATAATCACCTTGCTTTATGAATACTTTAAGTCATAGTAAATGGTCTTGGATTGTTTTGAGGGGAGTGAGAATTTTACTTACCAAATCACAAGACATTCAAAGATCATAAATGACCACTGATTTATATGTCTCAAAATTTAATACAATTGAAATAGGAAACATGCGTAGAGAATTATGTGGAGGGAAAATACATTCAAAATACAGTTCCAATGTTACTGCTTCCCAGAAGCCTTTCATGATCAACTTTGATGGCAATGTTTCTCTGTCTTTTGGACTTGGATAAATTCATTATCTGTTCCGTACGTGTGGCACATATTCCCAGGCTGGCTGTTTTCTTCTTCCTGCACACCCTGAGCCTAGTAGAATGCCTAGTATTGCACATGCAATCTCTGTCTATTACAGAATGACTAGCTGGGTTCCTGCCTGTCTTCTCTATTAGACAATAACAAGTCCTGTATAATGGAGAATGTCTTAATTAATCTCCCTGCACCTAATGTCTCATAAATGGTGGACATCTGGTGTGCATAGCTACATATATGCACACATGTATATAATATGTTTAGGAGTATATGTGCATATATGCTGACATACTGAGTTCTGTGAACATAAAATTTATTTTTGAATAGCTCCAAAATTAATAAATCAAAAAAGTCACTAATTCCTTTAAATATTTTTATGAATCTGGTACCACCTTCCTTCACATTTCTCCCACCATTCCTGGGCTCATCTTTTAACATTCTACCTAGGGAGGCTGGTAACTGATGGAAATAAAGAGGGGACGTCAGAGGAATACAACTCAACTCAGACACTGCAGGAAGCTCCTCAACTGCCAGACAGCACATTCCATTGCAACCAGTCAATAATTTATTTGAAGCCATTATTATTAATAATCATAGAGCACATAGATTTTCCTCATTAGGGAAAAAAACTGGAACAATCTACAATTTTAGAAATGTTCCTAGAGGGATACTTCAAAAATGAGGCCAGATGCATTCTGCATTCTGGACTATTTGAAGTTTATTTGATATAAATAGGGATCTACAGAATCCCTGCTGACACCAAAGTTACAAGGTACATATATAGGTTTATGAATACTGCATTCATTACATTTTAAATGCAATATCTGTTAACTTAGTACTAAAGAAATTTTTTTCTGCATTAACACTATGCTATGAGTTGGTGCTCAGGGGCACCCTGGTTGTGAAGATCATTCACAAAGGCTTGTGTGGTTCCTCTCTTTCTGATGTCCATTTAGATGCAAGTGCAGGGACTGACAGGACACTTGACATGGTCTTTACAATGGGCTAATATGGGGTCAAATGTGGTCTGTATGAAATAAGCACTCGTAGCAGCACAATAAAGTTTAACTGGAAGTTTGCCTAATCTAGTGTTCTCACTGGCAATGGACACCTAGTGAATGGAAAGTACATTTGAAGGGGAAAAGGGTACTGAAGGTGATGGCTAGAGAGGACCACTGAAGAATGGCATTCTGTAAGTAGGGCTGGGTAGTGAGGTTGGGGATTCCTACCAATTGCTGCTGGAATTTCTGCCCAGGACTGTGTCCACATTATTGAACTGTCACTTCTATTTCTTGCCAAGGTCATCTTCCCTCTGGAGCATACACTGTCACGTGCATCATTGCCGAGACTTTTCCTATGGTCTCTGAACTCCCTCCAGATCACTTTTTGAGAGCTGGTGGGGGTCCTTAACTTTTCTGCATTGGGCAAAACAAGGAAAGTGGTTATTCTGTTTTCTCTCTTATCGACATCAAGCTTGCATGTTGGCGGGATGGGGTAGCAGGAAAGTAGTGTGGGACATGAGGGATCACAGGAGCCTGAAGGAGGACTGGAAGGAGAGTTGCAAAGGCTTTCGAAGTGCATGATCAGAGAGAAAGCCTGAAGTGTCCAACTGACAGCTCAACAAGCCTGCTCAGATAGTGCTTTTTTGCAACAGGAGAGAATCTTGCCTTCTGTGATTGCCTCCAACTCCCCTTTTTATATGATCACCTTGGAAAGGAGATTGGTTTTTCTAGTCTTAAGACAACAGAACCTTGTTTACTATAATTTTGAAGTTGGGTAAAAACAGCCAATCAGAATATGCCTGATTTCACCCTTAGCTACAACTGAATCCTTCACACAGAGTAATTTGGATGTGAAACCACTTCATTTGTCAACATCTTTCTGGAGTCCAGTGAAAGACACAAAGATCTGTTTCTGGACAAAGCCCTGTGTTTTGCATCAGACTTCCCCCAGGGCTACTACTCTCACCTACACAAAAGAATGCTAATTCTCTTTATATAAAACAATAACTGCCTAATTCAATAGTTGCTAAATGTTAGGTCAACATCTAATTGCTTTAGTTACAGGCTTTTGTACTAGAAGTCACACACTGGATCCTTTAACAGAGTACTTAAGACTTTGTTATTTTTGTTGTTGTTGTTTCTTTTTTTCCCTTGAGAGTTTTGAAATTCTTCTAACCCACATCCAGGTTTGGCAAAGCCTGTCCCCCCCCAATGCTGGTCTACACATTTTCCATTGTAAGTGAGGAGTGGGTAAGGAGGAAAGAGGAAGTTATGGCCCAAACAAAAATTTTGTTGGAGTCAAAGAATAATTTATGGTTTCTGATAAATCAGGCTGTTTCTGCTCATATGTATATATCTATATATTATATAGATATACATATATTACCACTCGTGTTTTATTCTTAGAAAGACAGATTTTATACTTCATAAGCACAAAATAATTTAAAGCCATTGATCAATATTGCTGTTTAAAGACATCTTAATATGTTATCTCTAGCAGTCTGCAACATTTTTTGCAATACAGATATGAAATACATAGATTTTAATCTGCTGATTTTTTAAGTGAACACTTAAAGGTAAACCTATTTAGGATATATATTTGTATTTTATGAACTTAACTCTTTGGACAAAGAAAAATAACTAACCTTTTATTTTAACTTGAAATGGCCTGGATCATTACCCTTCAAAATCCCCAACAGAAAGTGGAAGGCAATGATTTTTCCTAATAACTATATGAAGAAAAGCCCCATGATAGAGTTACATGACTCTCCACTACTAATAGGTATGGGCCCACTTTTCAGTCTTCAGACCAGAAAACTAACATAAGCTTTATGAGGAAAAAGGAAGCTTCTGGAAGCTGAAACAGAAAAGCTAATAAAGATTTAAAGTAAACATACATTTATTTTAACAGCAAAACAGTTAAGGCTAAACTGAGCTTTCTTTTCTTTAACAATAACTCCCATATCATATATAAGCTTTTCAATGTCAGTGAGTTTCTAATACCTATTCACAGTAAACAGAATTGTTATCAGGCCTCCAGAAATAAGTTAGTTGGACATCAGTATTTCCAGGCTGCTCTACAGCTCTTAAATGTTAAAACTTCAAAAAGTTATACAATGTCAGTTCTTAAATATTTCAATGAACTGAGTAGCACTTTGAATACTTTCTATTGTTAAATTTCATTAACAAGTCACTCATGAAGTTTCTAGATCTGAGTATACCAAAATGGTGATGGTAATACCAAGGGGAAATAAAAACATTCCCAAAGACCTATCCAGTTTGAAAATTTGAAAACTGTTGCCAAATAACTATTCAGTTAGTAATTGTCTATGTGCTTCATCAAAAAAACCCAACATCAGAAAATCAAAGGCTCCTATAAGTCTAAAAGCTCAGTATTTAAATAATATTCTGTTTTTTATGACCATGCCAACTTTGATTATGCATCTTACATTGTCAATGAAATTTGGTAATAAAAAGAGAAAGCCTTAATTGAAATGCTTGTAAAATCCTCTTACTTGGAGAGTTTGTGTGAGTTGATTAATTAAGAGACTTTCACAGTTTTCATATTGATTGCCTTTATGTTTCTGAACTTCCTGTCTGTTGCTCATGTATAGAGGAAAAGTAAGAAATGCTGGATATAACAAGATGTGGGATTTCTCATATAACTTTCCACTTTGATAGATTGAGGGTTTTCCCCTCCTCTTTTGGAGTATTTGTCTGTTCTTCCATTTTGTAGGAAGAAATAGGCTTTTAAATATTGCATTTTTTGATTCCACATTGTAATTTCTCCAAATGTTTTCATGAGATAAATTCAATCACTAATATGACTTTATTTTAGTAAACTGTTTAAAACAGAAATGAAATCCAATCAGATGATGTTAGCATCTCTGTTTTAGATCTCTGTACCAGAAAATATTTAGGAAACAAATTTCTGTCCACATTTGCACATGGAAGTAATTGGCACTGTGATTTTTCTAATGAACAAGAGAGAGAAAAATGTTTGGAATATAGGAGTCCAATTTATTTAATAATAGAATTAAACATTTGTGTACAGTATCACTAAAAGTGTTTAATGGAGTTTTGTGTAACAAGATCTATTTCAAAATAAAGGAAATGAAATTGGTCTTTGTAGTTTTGATTAGTCTTTCTTCTTCTCTTCCAGTATTTAAGATGCTATTATAAGACAAAATAAATATGTAGGGTGCTGTTATAAAACAAATTAATTAAAAATGTCATTAGAAGATGAACTTACACATTTTCTACTGTTTGCTTAGGAATTTTCTCCATATGCCAAGACAAGACACTTTTCTTTTCTTGTGAACATTTCAGCATATTTGTCCAGCATTATTTTTTCATTCTCTTTTATCCCTGGGGCTCTCAATGTTTAAATAGCTCCCTCCCATGTAAAGCTTTGCACCAATATCGATCAGCCTAGGCTAGAAGTTACTATGAGGCATTTTCAATAATCAGCCCAGCTGTTCAGAGAGCTTCTAGAATAAAACCCTTAGGTAAACAGCATAATGCACAGAGAACTCTCTGCCAGCAACTGGACCTTCCTGGCAATCTCAAGGATTGCTTCTAATGCTTCACCAAACAAAGAACTTAATTCTGACTTTAACAATGGAGGCCATAGGGTAATTCAAACAAATCCTACCTTTGATTCACATATGGAGAGATTGTAAGGGGTCCCCCAAACATGCTTATACATCTGATTAATTCCAAGGCATTATGTGTCAAATAAGACATTTTTACAGAGCCCCAAAAGCAACTGTATGCAAGGTAATCTGGGAACATTAACATTTTACTCCAGAATCCTCACATTCAGCATTGAGTATACTTATTTAGATCTTCTAGGCCATTTATATTATCTCCCTGTATATAATGTGTAATGTAGAGCACAGAAATAATGGTAGAGTTACATATTTACTTTTTACTTTTGTGTCTTCTTAGAAGTCAGATGTTAAAAAAAAAAAAAAAGAGAGACTTTTGCATAGCTGTCCTAATTATGATTTCCTGCTTCTATGCAGCAAGGAAGCCTGAACAAAAGCACTGGGGGGGGGGGGGGGGGAGGGGGAAACCAAATTCTGACACGGCATATAAACTATAAAGGAAAACAGCATTAGGTCTCCACGCAGTGCAGCACATAATGTTCACACCCTTTCATGGGGGGCAGGGGGCGGGGAAGAATAAACATTGTAAAAGTTGAAGGGAGGTGAAGGGTAAACAAAGGAGGAGGCTGCAATGCTTGGTAAGAAATGGATGCATTATCCTGCCCATGTAATTGTAACCCCTCTGTACAGTATGTTCTCAAATAAAATAAAATTAAATTAAAAAAAAAAAAAAAAAAAAAAAAAAAAAAAAAAAAAAAACATTGTAAAAGTAAATAGTTTTCAAAATAGATGGCACCTATGAAATCTTGTGAGTCTGTTTTGCTTTTAGAAAAAAGAAAACAAAACCAAATAAAACTAGGCACAAGTAATTTCTAATGTTTCCACTGGAAGTGCTTAAAAAGACTTTGAGGTCATTTTTTAAGTTAAATGTGTTATATGGTTATGGTTACTCTGAGATATAATGAATGAACAAACAGAAATTTCCAGGTCCTGGAAGAGTAGATCCTCTTCTGACTTCTGATAAATATGAAATCTGAAATGTTTTCTCTGGTTTATGACCCGCTCCAATTTTGCATCTATGATAGTACACCTGAACGACTTTGCTGATTGTTTTTGAGGCATGGACTCATTGTGCAGTCCAGGCTGGTCTGGACTCTAGATCCTCTGCCTTAGTCTCCCTCGTGCTGGGATTATGCATGCAACATCATGCCTGGTGACTTGTTCTTTGCTGTTGGTTGGTTGGTTGATTTTGCTTTGTAGTGGTTGCTTGTTTTCTCTGAACTTTGGAGAAAAGTACTGGTTTCTAGCCATTAGTTTATATCAATTAAACCCTAGCAATAAGCCATAGAACAAAGAGCACAGGCCTTAACCGTTGATGGAACTAATACTTAAAAAGATAGGACTTCCCACTCCCAGTCCTAACACACTGCCAAATGGCAGAAGAAAATTAATGAACAATTACAACTGGTAGACATAATAATATTAAGTGATATTAATTGCAGTTACATAGTATATACATATACTTACATACATTTCTGACATTAAAAACATCAAATACATGAGATTTAAAGCACACATAGAAGAGATGAACAATTAAAAAAAGACTTGCCTTTGACTTTGCCAGCTATCCAGCCATTGAATCTGTGCAGAGTGGCTACCATAAGGAAAGCACTTCTCCTCCCCCTCAGATCTTTCTCACCTAAGGTACCATGTCCTCAGTTCAATCGTAAGTACTGGCTGCTCATGTTCTCACCCTCATTTAGGAGTGGGCAAACCGAGGAGATATCCCTTGAATCTTCCTTTATTTTGTTTCTGGTTTTTTACCCAGTCATCAGGTCTTCTCAAGTCTGCTTTTGCAATTGCTCTCATACTTGCTCCACCACTATTACTGAAACCTCCCTGCGCCACGAGTAATGCTGAGACGATTTACACAGTCCAGTGCAAAGGCCTCCCTGTCTTCATTGTCTACAATCACTGATACATCTTGATCATTTGCATACATCTTGATCCTAGAACACTATTCTAGCCATGATTATATAGATAGATAGATCTATCTATATCTATATCTATATCTATATAGATAGATCTATTTATATATCTATCTATTTATATCTATCTATATTATCTATTTATATATCTATCTATATATACCCTCTGACATGAAGCTAGCCCTTGAAACTTCCAGAATTTATACTTACTCCTCTAGGCTTCTCTCCTCACCCTCTTTGGTGTATATGTTAGCCTCCAATCTTAGTGTCTAGTGATGTTTGGGCTGAATAATTCTTTGTTGGATAAGAAGGTTTAACTTGTACAGTGAAGATACTTTGCAGCAAGGCTAGGCTCTATCAGTTGCCAACAGCAGCTCCTCTTTGTTAGATGTGACAACCCAAAACATTTCCATGTTCCTTGGGAGGGGAAAAAAAATCAGCCTTGCTTGAGAACATTTCTGTGGCTAGACTATACTTGACCAACTCTGAGCCTGTCTCTACTCATTGGTTCTCTATCTGGATGTCTCTCACTCCTGTTCACTGGTCCTGGTTCAGCTAACATGCTACATCTGCCATAAATTTTTCTGCATTTGTCCCTTCCCAAATGATCTTTCAAACTTCTAAGCACTCAGTTTTATTTACAGGTTTCATGGGCACCAGAGCAAAGTTACATGAAAGCAAGAACTCTGACCTCCCTTACATCCCCTGACTCATAGGAATGAGGGCATCTCCAGTCCCAGCTTTCCATACCCTGCAGTTACAGATAACAAGGCAGTAATTAACAAGTCTGGCAAGTGTCCTGAAGAAATTTAGCTTCTCCAATGCTTGACTCTTCTTCTGTATATCTATTTTAAAGGGTATGGAGAATACCATTCAGACTGGGGTTTACCCCCATAAATAAGCAGACAGATTGAAAGAGGCAATGGGCAAACTTAATGAAAAGCAGACAAAGCAGCACAAGGCTTAAATGCCTTATGGAACATGGCAGGGATATAAAAAAGTCATAAGAAGGTTTACAATAAAGAAAAGAATGTGGAAGAGAGTCAAAAAAGATAATTATACAGAAGGTTTCTTCCCCACCCCCCCCCGCTCCCCCAAATAGCCTAATGGAGACGTTGAATGATAAAGACAAACACCTTGCTAAACTACCTGGTCACAGGACATAAATCTGAAAAAGCAGCAGATTCTTCAGAAAGGTCAGATTACATTTAGTTTTTCAAAGATAGCAAATATGAGATATGTGTGTGTGTGTGTGTGTGTGTGTGTGTGTGTGTGTGTGTGTGTGTGTGTGCGTGTTTGTATGTGTGCAGAGATATTGGGAGGGAATGGTAGAATATTGATAAACTTTGGAGAAAAAAAATCGTGTATTATCAAGTGACTTAAAACTGGAGGCACAATCCAAAGTGAGAATTAAATAGCATAGCATAGCATAGCGTCTACCTATGAAGGAAGGGGTGCCTTCAGGGCGACACGCACTGCTGAGCTGCTAGAACGCTAACCAAAAAAAAAAAAAAAAAAAAGACAATCAGGATCTCAAAAGAGAGGAGTCACCCAGAGGGTCTCTGTAGGACCAGTCTACCTTCTTTGCCTTGAACTTGGTGTGGTCTTGCCATAGGCAAGGAAAATGTTGCTACTCCACAAAGTCAATTCCAACTGCAGAAGCTGCAGAAGCATTTTTTATGGAGTTAAGTCTGGGGAGAAATAACAACTGAGCAATGAAAGTAAGGGGGCAACAAAACTTTGTAAGTGGTCAACCTTGCATAATAGCTTCCACCAAGAAGAGAAGAAAGTCCTTGCATGGGAAAAATGGATGTAAACCACTAAAACAGGAAGCCTGAGCAAGCCTGGATGTTGTGTATGAACTAACTGTGAACCCCTTTATATTTTAAATTTATTTTATTTTTAATTTTATTGTCAAGGTGATGTGCAGAGGGATTACAGTTACGTAAGAAAGGTAGTGAGTACATTTCTTGTTGAACTTGTTAGCCCTTTTCTTTTGTTAACTGCTGCTGGTATATTCTGGAGTGAGTCGGTCTCTCTCCCCCTCCCCCCCCCTCCCCTTTTTTTGCCTTAAGCCAATTTGATAGAGCAATTTAAGCATGTTAATTAATTAAATAGGTAAGTGTAAGCTCTTAAACCCAAGAAACCAGAAGAATTAGGAGGTCCTGAGGAGGAGTAAAATAGGAGAGGCATTTACTAGCTTGTCAGAGTAATGATAACTCTCAATGATGCATGAATGCAATGTCCAGTACTCTCTGTGTTGGAGACTTAACTTATGAGAGCAAGTGTCCTTTGCCTCACCATTTTTGGCCAAAACAACTGTTTCACCCAATCTCTTTGACTCTCTTTTGGGCTTTATGTTGTCCTGGCCTTTGACTTTTGCTTGCTGTCATTTTTTTTTTAATGCTAATCCTGAGGCTTGAACTCAGGCCCTGAGCTTTTGTGCTCAAAGCTAGCACTCTACCATTTAAACCCTAGCTCCACTTCCAGCGATTTAGTAATTAATTGGATATATCTCCAAGACTTTCCTGCTAAGGCTGGTTTTGAACCACCATCCTCATCTCAGCCTCCTGAGGATTACAGGTGTGTGGACCAGCTTTGCAGACACTTGTTAGTGTTCTAAGACCGGCAGGTGGCACGGAGAGATACTTCACAGTCACATATCTGCATAGGGTAGGCAGAAATATGAACCCCAACTTCTCCAACATGTTTAAATGAAGACAGCAGCTCACACATGTGAAATGTGGAATTGAGGGGTTTCCTCATAGGCTGCTGGTGGAGCTTAAAGTAGAATTATTGAATCAGGCATAGCACAGCGTGTGCATAGAGGAGGTGCTCAATAATCTTAAATTAGCTTATTACTACTACTGCCTAAGACCTGTAATTCTCCAGGACCTACTACTATATGCTCTGGATGATGCTGAAGACCTAATATCAGGTTCCTTTTTATTTTCTAGTGTCCCTTGAGTACGCCAAAATGAAATTCAGAATGAATAACATGTATAGACACCTACAATTTTTATTTACAAATTCAATATAATGCCCTGGTTGTAAGAAAAAGAAGGTAATTAATAGGATAAATTATATTTCCATGTGTAAATGCACAGGCAGTGCTATGCTAGTAGACATAATTAACTAGGTACATATTTACAACTAAAGGTAATACCAACATGTAGGTCACACTACATATGTAAACCAACACATAAGCATTGAAATGACAACTCAAATACAGCATGAGGTATTAACATCAACACTGTATTTGTCAAATGCTCTCTCTATTCGTCTTTTCCATCCCCCTCACAGTTGGGTAAGACATATGACTTGTTCTAGCCAATTAATTTTTGGGTCAGAGCATTGAAGAGCTGGATTGCAAACCTTTATTACCCTGGTCTGAGGTAGCTGGCAACAATCCTTATGTTGGAGTCTTGACTAACTGAACAGAGCTTTAATGCTAGATGGATTTCTTAAAATATAAACAAAAAGCAAAAGTTGATAGTAAATTTATTGGACATAAATTTTTACTTTACCCAAAATAAAAAAGTTTAAAACTGAACATTGTCTTCTCTGTTTCATGCTCATATCCGAGTTCCTCATTTATGAGATAAAGCACAGTAGTATTTTCTTTTCCCTATTCCTTCTTATATTCTTGTTACAAACATTTGCTACTTTTCATTGTCTAGTTATTGTGAAAAGAAGTAAATGCTGTAAATCTACAATTCACAGAATTTTGTAGGGGTATGACTATTGGCAAAAAAGAGATAACATCTTGAAAGAAGTATAGTAATTTTCTATCTATTAGTGAAGGCCTCTTTTCTGCTGATCAGAAATATGAGGGCATGAGAGTCAGATGAGTAAGGCTTAAATCTGGAGTCTACTAATTAATGGCTATATAGTTAGAGAAGGTGATGAAAACTCTGAGCTTCAAATTCTTTATGTGAACTGTGGAGTAGTAGCACCCTACACCACTGGGCCACTGAAGGACTTACTTGCAATGATGTAGGTAAAACACCTAGAAGAAAATGTGATTCTAAATGAGAAAAATCAACCCAAATGCTGCTGCCCCAAATGCAATATTTTCCTGGGGAGCATACAAGTGGCCCCTAAAATTCTATTGGCCATAGAGGGGACCCAGTTCAGGCTAGAGTTTTCTTTCTGAAGCTGAGGACATGGTGGGCTCAAGGAGAGAAGTTCAGAGTAAAGATTTGCTTTGTTCTGTGACTCCCCGAGATGCCCCTGCTGCGTGGTGCAGATCTGAAAGTGGGAGTGTCGGCGGAATATCTTATGCATATGCATGTGTTTATAAAATAACAAATTCTCTAAAAGGCAACTCCAGACAAAATCAAGTCTGTCAGAAGAAAGGGTTTCAGGAACCTTCATCTTTTGATCAATTGGGAACTAAGTGGACATTGCAAGGAAATAAAAATATAAAACCCAAACACATTTAAGTGCAATTAATATGTTTCTTTAATATAGTATGGTCCTTCTCACCTCTGTTTCAACAGTGTAAAACAGTATTTTGCAAAGCGAAAACAAAAATGTTCAAGTAGCAGCACCTAGTAGTTACCACCTTGTGCTGCGCCACCCTGGACTTTACATGACTCACATGGGACTTTTCTACGCTGTAACTTCCAAACTGGTGAGTTATTCAATTAGAAGAAATAAGCAGACTTGGAACTCAGCAATATGTTGCTTAAGCCATATTTGAAAATTGGCGGGCAAGCTAAAAAATTTTAATTCTAAACTGCTGTGGTAGAGTCTTCCTTTTGAATGACAATTCCCACATTAAGTTTTCATTCCCAAATCCGAGTATTTGTCTCCACTGCTTCATCCTAGGCTCAGAAGGAGGAATCCAAAGGAAAGAAGCCCCTTCCCAAGGGTGGCTTAACTGGAGGGAAAGTCCTACTTCTTAAAGATTCTATTTCTTCTTGATTCCAAGGTGGGAAAAATACAGATCAAACCTCTAGTTAAAAGCAAACTCTTCTCCCAGGAGTTTTGTGGGTAAAACGGGGAATAGGAAGAATGAAGCGGATATGAGAAACAGTGTGAGAGGAAAGCCTTTTTAATTTTTTTTTTCTGTGAAAATCCAAAGGAGTTCCCTCAGGGGCTTGGTAAGAAAAAGGAACAGGAAAAGAGAATTTGGTGTATCCTTTCCCCAAAGAGGAATATGACCCCGAATTCAAATGCTCCCCACATAGCAATGAGTGCTATCCTGTGCAGGCCCAGGCTATAGCCATCAAGACAGCCACTCTCTGGGCAAGTATCCAAGGGCTAGAGGGTTGCAACGACATCACTCCTGAAGCAATTCCCTTGGCAAGCAGTCTACAGAGCACGTACCTGTTTGATTGACAACATAGGGGACGTACGTGGCGTTTATTATAAAGGGAGTATCCAGCAATAGAAAGATGATGTGAGAGATAGTGGGCTATTCTCAGTGTGGGTGATGAAAAAGGTAGGTATGTCAAAGACAGTCAGGAGAACTGGGAGATCTCAAATGAAGCTCAAAAAAATTATACCCTACCTATGGCAAAAATACACAGATTGGCAAAAAAACAAAACAAAACAAGTAGAAGGAGGGTGATGTGGGCTCATCTGCATTTTATAACTAAGAAAAAAGTTAAAAAAAAAAAACCCTTCCATTTAAAAGACACAATTTCAGATAAAGAGTAACACAAAGAGCAAGCAACCATGGCTCATGCCTGTAATCCTAGCTCAGAAGGCTGAGATATGAGGATTATGGTTCAAATTCTGGGCAGGAAGATCTGTAAGACTCTTATCTCCAATTAACCACCAAAAAAAAAAAAGCCAGAAGTGAGCTGTGGTTCAAGTGGTAGAGTGCTACCCTTGAGAAAAAAAGGTCTAAGGCTTTAACTCAGCACCCTGACCCTGAGTTCAAGACCCAGGACCAACATGCATGCATGTAAGAGTTTTAAGCATATAGATCACAGTCAGATTGGAAGCATGATGCGCACACACACACACACACACACACACACACACACACACACACACACACACACAAGAATAATAAAAAGACAGCAAAACTGATCACCTGTACAAAGGCCCTGGGTTTGATTTTTTTCCAATACAAAGAGAAAAGACAGTAAGGATGAACTGTGATATAATTACAATTTTAAAAAATTGTCATATAAGGACTAGGGTCTGTTGAATCTACACAATTACTTTAAAAATATGATGTGATAACATGTAGAGCATTCGGGTATCTTTAATTCTCTCCATCCATCCCTTCCTTCTTCTTTTCCTCCCTCCCTCTCTCCCTCTTCCCTCCATCCCTCTTACTCCCTTCTTCCCTTCTTTTCCTCCCCTCTATCTCCCTCCCTCTCTTCCTCCTTCCAGACAGAATCTTGCTATGTAGTCTATGTTAACCTCACTATGTAGCTCAGGCTGCCCTGGAGCTGGTAATCCTCCTGCTTCACACTTCTGAGTGCTCGGATTATAGATATGTGTTACCATGCCCAGGCAGAATCTCCAGTTTCTTAACTGGATTAAATTAAAATATTTAAATCATTTATGATTTCAACTTCGTTTCTTTAGGCAGTAGTTCTCAAACAGTGTGCTCAGATCACCTGCCCAGTTTGTTAAAAATATAGAATCCCAAGGTCTATTCCCAGAGATTCGGAATAGAGTTGGATAGAAGGAATTTGCACTTTAAAGGAAATCACCCAAGGTGATTCAAAACTCACCACTTGAGAAACTGGTTTGAGATAAAGCTGGGACAGGGAAGATTGAACGAACATATCCTTAATGAGGATCAATTATCTGTCAGTGCAATTGTGGGTAATAAACATTAGGTAAGTTTAATTAATTGGCTATTAGTGGATGAATATTTCAGCTAGCTACATTTGCAATTAATTTGCAAGTAGTTACATATTCTAACAGAATGAATAGAACAAATTACCTGGGAAATGAAAAGCTATGATGTGGTTGTGATTCTACTTATGTGAATTTTAAAATATTATTACATTTAACAAAATTATTATATTATGCCTTTACCTGTCTATATAGGAATGGCAACTGCATGGTATCTGAAAACAAAGACCAGAGTTCATTCCTGATGCACAGCAAGATGGGCAGACTGCTAGGAAATTTGGCTCAGGTTCTGACCATCACACTCATTTCTTCAGTGGGACTAAGCTTTTTTCTTTGTAAGAAGCTAGAATTGTCTTTAGTATTTTTCCAGGCTCTACTAGTCTAATTTTCTAACACAAACCCACATAAACTTTCCTTTTGCATTACCCATGATACTTCACACACACACACAGTCACTCACAAAAGTTATGCCCAAGTCAAACATAAGTAATCATTCCCTGTTTTATTTTATTTTAATTTTGTTGTGGGGCTTGAACTCTGGGCCTGGGCGCTGTCCCTCAGCTCTTCACCTCAAGGTGAGCACTCTGTCACTTGAGCCACAGTGCCACTTCTGGTTTTCTGAGTGGTCTCATGGACTTTCTTGCCCAGGCTGGCTTTGAACTGTGATCCTAAGATCTCAGCCTCCTGAGTAGCTAGGATTACAGGCGTGAGACACTGGCGCCCTGCTTATTCCCTATTTTATTACAAAATCCTCATTACAATAAATAACATCAAGAGCTCAAATAAAAAATAATTTTGAGACTCCTAGAAAAGCATGAGAAAACTTCTGACTCACATACTTAAAACAGCAGCAACGGTATCAGCGTGGTGATAAGAGGCTCCGGGGTACTGCATTTCCCTGTGTTTGAACTTTTTATCCTTCCTGCTAGCAAACTCTTATTTCAACTATAGAATTTTCCCTGGTAACTATTTAAAAATAATAATAAATAATAAAGGGTTAAAAACAACACAAAAGAACAACAAAAACCTTTCCAGGAATCCTAGAATATGTAGGTAAAACAAATCATCACAAATACATCACTGCCAAAGATTTCAGAATAACATCTTGAGACCCAGGACACACAATGGCACATTTCATACATCCCCCCCCCCCCATTTCATTCTAGACTAATCAGGGGGCTCAAACTGCCCTGCTGCCAGGAGAATCCATTTTCCATTTACCGTGGCTGATGATGGGGACGAAGGAAATGAAAGAAATAGGATGCCTTGAGAGGATGACAAAGAACAAGATCACAAGGACAGTGACTGCTAATTAGCAACATATTATAAATATGGGTAAATGCACCAGTCTTTCAACTCTTGAGCCCTGAAGTTCAGATCTCAGACAGAAGTGAAAATGTGTTTGTCAGAACCATGCTGATCTCTTTTCTTGGAAGATGTCAGGCAACTGCAAGCAGAGAGTGGAGGCCTGTGCACACTACAGATCAGCTGCTGCCGTGGGCTTCACTACTGGGCGGCACAGGTTGCCTCTGACCTGTGCAGCTCTTTCCCACGCAGGTAACTTGTTTAGAATCAGGTCTCGAAATCTTACGTCAACTTGTTTTCTTAGCAGAAGCACTTTTTGTCCTTACCCTGAACACAGCTTAGACTGTGAGTTGGAACCTGGGCGCCCTGTCTAGGAGCCTGTCCAGGCCCTCCTGAAGCAATGAAGATTTCTGTCCAAAGTCACAGGAATCCTACAGGAACAGATTATAACACCGCTAGGCTTGAGGAATAAGTAACATAGCCCTCGGGGAAGCAGATTCAATTTGTAGTCCCAATCTCTTGTTCTAAGACTGCTGAACAGAACATCCGCTGGCCACACAGGAGTCAGCCCTGTAGCTGTTTGAGATGGGAACCACAGACAGTTCTTAGCCAACAGGCCAAGGATAATGGTGAGCTATGGAGTAGTCCAAAGGAAGAGAGAAGATTCAGAGTACTCTGGGAAAAAAAACCAGTTATTTTAATACTGTTTAGAAGAAAGAAAAATATATCTACTCACACATATGCACTCTTGACTTTTTTTGGCTTCTCTAATAAAATGGGAACATGGTGTTACTAGCCTTCTCTTAAAAGCCTTGAGCTTGTCTCTTTCCTGCAGGATTTACAATGCTAAAAAGCAAAATCCCAGAAACCTATTTCTGTTTACTTAAGAAGGATAAAGTGTTACCCCCAAACAGAAGGGCCTTTTACAGAGATTGGAAAACAAATGGTTTAAGAGCATTAAGATCTACATTTCTCTCATGCCAGCACATTCAAAGTCATCAATCAAGCATAATCCTGGGCATACGAGGTGCAAAGGTGCTAAAAAGGCCCCATTAAACTCCAAGCCTCTTCAGGTGTACCACCCAATCCTGAGAATTACACACATGGCAGAATGAGCTCTAGTTTATACACACAATACCATTAGGGACAATTTATCATGTCTTTAAAAGTGATATATGGTACATTGTGAAATTGCTTATTAACTCCAGAAATAACAAACCCAGCTTGTCTAAACCCACTTGAACACCCATAATTGGAATTTTGAAAAACCGAAGTTACAGCCCATTTTTATTTACATAGCTTAAACTTTTTACCAATCTACCTCCTGCCTTATACTTCAGATTTTTTAAATTTATATTTTTAAAGCCTGCATTTGAATCTACAGCTATTTTGACAAAAACTTTCAAAAACAGGTTTGCTATACCTAATGCTCAAAAGAGCAGGGGATTACAAGAACAAATTAACTTTGGGTAAAAAATCTAAATCACAGGAATTGATCATATCTTTCAAATTTTATTTTGTTTCAAAACGTGCTTATCTCCTGACTGTTCTCTTTGTCCACTATAAACTGTTACAGGTCTAACTCTTGTATATGATTTCATTACACGTTTTTTTCCCCCGCGAGGTGCTATTTACTCTAAAAATATAGAATTTCATACATAAAAATAGCACTTTTGGTCTTCATTAAGATTTACCAAAACCAAAGTTAAAAACTGTAGAAATAAAAGGCAACGAAAGTTCAAAATCAAGCACAGACACTGCCACACTGGGTGTGCTTCATATCCATTAATGTTAAAACCTGAAAAAACAACTACTTTCTGAGGTCTCTTTCAGAAGCATAGAATGGCTTGCCAGACTGGCTGTTAAACAGTGACTGGCTTACTGTGGGCTGTGGGTTCATTTTTGGGCTTACATTTTTATGGGACAACTGTGTGTTTCCTTATCAGGGAAATGCTCACCTATACCCAGAAAACATCACCTTCTGAGTTTCTTAGCAAGCTGATCCCACAGCATGATCAAAACCAGAGTCAGAAGAAGCACCTAGCTCTCTCTGCTTCCACTCACAAGGAATACTCTCATTCATTTCCTCATGGAGCCAGCCAAAACTTACAGTCACATAGGCTAAGAATATCCTTAATGTTACACCTACTAAATGTAGGTAAGGTGCATAGCACAGAGAACAGAGACGGGTATGGGATGGGGGAGGAGGGGAGGAGGAGGCATAGTAGACAACAATAAGAACTCCTTGCTTCTTAGAACTAATGTATAATCTGACTGCTGAAATCCAAGATAGGGGTGCAGAATGCAGCACTGCACAGACACTTGACCATGAGCCCCTCTTTTGGTAGAACCTGTCCTTCTAAAGGGAAGTACACCACAGGAATAGTGCTGATCAGCCTTAATGCACATCTACCTAGAATTCCTCAGGAAGTGTTGGGACAAACAGCTGTTATTGAAAGTCCCATAACAAGAGAATGGAAGACAATGAGCCATTTTCTAACAAATGTCACCTTTGATCCAGAAACAGCAGACAATAGTCTTTGAGGTCTCTATCCACAGACAGAAAAGTCACAGGGCCCTACATTGAATCAAGTCTGAGCCTACAAAGATTTCTGCCATTGGCCAAAGCACTACTGCACCCTTAACCTCATTTCTAAGGCCTTTCAAAATTCCTAGGTCTAATTTGATTAAGAGCTTTTGAATTTTCCTATCTCTTGGCTATGGATTAAAATTAGTGGTTTAAAACTGATATCTAGTCAGAAATTTTTACTTTTTTTTTTGTCTTCTTTTTTGGTACTGGGGATCGAACCCAGGACGTTGCACTTGCGAGGCAAGTGCTTTGCCACTGAGCTACATCCCAGCCCTTTTTTTTTCCTTGTTGAACAAAATTCATTTCTTCCTCTCCCATCGGCCAATAAGAATTTTGCACCTCTGTGGTAGCCAAGCAAGGCTTGGTAGAGCGCCTTGGAACTGTTGTTTTGTTGTGCTCACCACCAACTTCCAAACCTGGGATTAGGAACTGAGTCATTCTTCTTTACAGCTTCACAGTGCCTTACACCACATGCTGCCCATAAACAAGGAGTAACATTCCGTGGGTCAAACAGCTTCAATGATTAGTAATAGTAATACTGCAGAGAGTCAGAGCTGAATACTGAAATGCAAATTCTATTAGAGTCCAATAATAATTGAGTGCAAGGAACAACATGCACTGTTACTGTTACACAAAGTTACTTACCAGGCCTGAAAACAGAGTGTGCCTTTTTACCTATCAAAAAGATTTCCCAACCATTGCCAGAACTGCTTTAGTAGAGTGTTTAAAAAGTCCTGGGAACTCTTCCAGATGGTTGCCGAAGAGTTTCAAAAAGTAAAAACATGACCCAGGGGGTTGAGCTCTTCCCCAACCACCTGGACTGTTGTATTCTCTGTTCCAGAGTCTATGCAATTATCTTTTCCCAGGTGGAGTCTCCTCCTCTTTCCCTTCTAACTTCCATCCTTCCCACCCGATTCCACGACCCATCCTTTCCACTCGGTCTCACAACTTGCTAGCTGGCAAACAAATCAAGTTCCACTGTCAGGAAAAAAAAAGGTACGAGAACCCTGCACGTTATCCCAAGTCCTACTCACAAGGAAGGAAGTTAATTAAAGTCTCATCTAGCAGGCATTCTTCCCCAGCTGGGTCTAGTCATGAGCAGAATGATGATTGTGTACATCTGGGCCAAACATTAAAGAGAAAAATCTCTGTAAAAATTAGGTATGGTTTGAGAATAAGAAACAAACATTGTCTGTGTATTCTGCAGAAACAACATGAAAGAAGCACCAGGCTAGCCCTGGAGCTTGGGGGCCTCCAAGGTGGAGGCCGTGAGTGATTCAAAGAGCAGATGGAGAGTCCGTCCAGCTCCTAGAATGTGACTGCAGCATCCTTGAGTACAGGGCCTATGTTTTCTCTCTCACTGGAAAGAATCCATAAACACTGGGGTCAGAAGGTTGGCATCATTACCATCTCTCTCCTATTCCCACCTACTTAGTCTTAGTAATCTCCCTCCTCACTATATTTCCCCAAAGAACCATTGCACTCCAGATGCCACAGATTTCTCCAACTATGCACATATTTATGCCGTCAGTCATGGTATCAGTTAGAAAAAAAGTCTACTTTAGTTTGACATGACATTATCAATATGACAATTTTCTAAACCCAATACACCACACATATTAGTTATTTAAAGAAATCCAACAAAACAAGCTGTGCTTAAATATGTGCAAGGCACTATGCCAGACAATGGATTTACCTTTCCTTAGCCATTCTTCCAGACATTTTCTTGTTATCTCACAGCTGATTAATATTTGGCTCATTGTTACCATGGGCTGTGCAGACAAAGCTCACTTGTATCATTTTGGTGTTACTTCCTCTAACTCATCTCTAACCTCACCTCCTCTCACCCACCACTCTGTCCTATCCTCAGTTAGGTGTCCTGCTGCCCACCTCCCTGCTGTTCACCTCAGGAATATAGAGTCAGGGCAGACTCCAGAGCATACTGTCAATGCATTGCTCACCCTGTCCATAGTATGCACATTTTTACTCTACCCCAATTTAAGAGTGGGATAAAAAAATCATCTATTTTGCCATCTTTTCGAAGGACATACTCTCCTTTCTCTACACCAAAACTGATCTCTCCTTTTAATGGTTGATTGATGTCACCTTTTGACTTTGACAACTTGTAAAGGCTATGATAGTATTGTCTGTTCTGTTAGCATCCGTATTTTCCTCTAAGACGCTTGGGTCTAGGCCAATGAGTTTCTCCTGGCTTTCAGCTCAGTGCCTGATAATGACGATGATGATGATGACGACGACGACGACGACGACGATGATGATGATGACAATGATGACGATGGCCATAATGACAGGGGCACTGTGGTAAACGCTACTTATCTATTTTGACTTTTACCGGACTGTAAAGTAAGAAATTAACATTAGAGAATTTAACTTGCTCACGACCACAACTGTTAAAGAGTTAGGTCTAGTGCATCTTTTGTTACATCCATTCCTAGACAATTCTACCATTATAAATAATATTCTTTATTGTTGTAATTTGTTCCATTTTTGACTTAAATAGAAATGCAAATAGCTTTATAATTTTTTGAGTCCAGACAATGTACTTTTTCTCTTTTAATGGTTAATTGAAATTTCTCCAGGCACATGTAACAAAGTTCAAAGTTAATGAGTACTTTTATTTCTTTCCTGAAATTACAAGGTCATTAGAACATTTTAGCTCTGATCATTCTTCTCTGAACTCCTAGTAACAAGACAAATGGCAATATTTTAGTTCATTTCATTACTTATTTATTTATTTACTTATTCATTGTGCTGGGAACTGAACCCAAGGCCTTTCACATGTTAGGCAAGAGCTTGACCACTGAACCAATATCCCCAGTCCCTACCTAGTTTATTTACTTCAAATGATCTCTCCCCTCAAATTAGATATGTTGTTTTAATTAATTGTTTCAGTTGCTGAGGCCTTGTGTAGCTGGCCTCTACCACTGAGAGGCACTTCTAACCCAATCATTATTTGTAATACAAATTGTGAATGTAAATCATACATGTTAAGATTTTTACTTAGATTTAGTAATTTTTGGTACACTTTCATTCTTGTATCTTAGATCGTCCTTCTGGAATAATTTTTCTCCTTTCTGAAGTATTTCTTAAAAAGAGTTCCTTTGGTGAAAGACCTCCCAAAGGTAATGTTGGGTTTTGTTTATCTAAAAATGTTCTTTTGCTCTTGCTATTGAAGATACTGCTGAAAAGACAACCCTAGGCTGGCTGCTGTTTTCGCTTTAATTCGTGAAGACATCATTTTACTGCTTTTGTCTTCAATTCTCATTGAGTTGCCTACTTAAAACCTAATTTATTGTTTCCTTCTAGGTAACATGTTGTCTTTTATTTCTGGCTGTTTTTATTTCTCACTTCTTTGGTGTTATTCTGTTTCAAAAAAATGTGTCTAGATGTGAAAGTCTTTGTATTTGTTTTGCTTGGCTGATATATATATATATATATATCTTTAAAAAACATTTCTTTTGTAATTTTTTTATTGTAAAAATGTTGTACAGAGGGGTTACAGTTACATGAGTAGGGTAATGAGTACATTTCATAGCGAGCAATCACCTCCTCCTTTATTTTCCCCTTATCATCACTTCCCTCCCCGCCTCCCCAACTCGTCCCACCCCTTCCCATCCCCGACGTTTATTTTCAATACAGTGTCCTGTACATCTTGTCATCACAATGGGTCAGCCTGCTTCCCCATTTAAGCGTTCTGCAATATCCCTTCCCCTCCCCAAATTACAAAAATGTATATATAGGCACCAAATCCAGTGAAAAAAGGGGTTATACCATAGGGGAAGAACCTACAATGGAAACAAAAGAATCACATAGTGCATTGTAAATACATTAAAAACACTAGCAAGCAAGCAAGAAAAAAAACACAAAACCTCTTGTGTCCCTGTCTTGGAATATATTTTGCTTAACATTATCTCATGTGGTCGTATGTACATGGCCTTTGACTTTTTCTGCTTGTCCTAGATATGTACTAGTCACTGCAAACAAGGGAAACCATGGAACCTATATCTTAATTTTTTGTCTTTTGCCAGATTTGGAAATATCTTGGCTATTAGTTTTTCAAATATTGTTCTTCTACTCTTACCTAGTGGTACTCCAAATAAATGTGTGGATTTTTTTTTTGTTGTTGTTGCTTTGTTTTGTTTTTAGGAGTGCGGTTTGAGACTACTTTTCATCCCAATCTTGCTTAAAAAATTGCAATCCTCCTGCCTCCAACATGAATTGTTGGGATTGCAGGCATGTGCCACAATGCCTGGCTTCAAAATGATAGCTGTCTTGGTCTTACATTTTTCTTCCATGTCTTAATATCTCTATTATATTCTACATCTAATTTTCCCTTTATGCTAAAGTCTGTATAATTTCTTGAGACTATATTTCTATTTACTAATTGTTTTTTCAGACTTTTCTTGTTTGCTTTAATCCCGTTCTCCCAGTGTTTGATTTCAGATGTTTCATGTGGTTCTTTATGGTCATTTTAGCAGCCTCCTACTGTATGATCACTTAAAAAAGTCTGTATGTTTTCTGTATGATATATATATTCATATTTTACATTCTATATTGATAGCTCTAACATTTGAAATCCTTGGGAAGGACAATTGTTTTGTTTGCTGGTTCACCTAATTCTTTTTCTACTTTGATAATTGTTCTGTTTGTTTTGCTTTGAGAGTAGATGGACAGATCTAGCCTTGAACATGTGACCCTCCTGCTGCTACCTCTGGCGTTCTGGGATTACAGGTATGTATCAAAATCCCCAGCTGGTAAACTACAGTTTGTATAAGCCCATATTTTGTTGAATTTAATCTGTGTGGTTAAGTTGGGGAAACTTTCTTCCAGAAAACAAAACAAAAACTTACACTCTTGCTGCAACTCCATAGATGTGACTTCTCTAAGATTCTTTCCTAGGATTATTTTTAATCCTCTTCATTTGTACTAGCTAAACAGAGATTTCAGGTTTTAGATATCTTGTGTGTGTGTGTGTGTGTTTTCGTGTGCATGCATGCATGTGTGTGCACACACACAAGTATACACATACTCCTATATCATAAATTCCAAATTCCAGTGATGGAAGTTACATCTTTGCTTTTCTTTTTCACTTCTAGGTCTGTGCTCTCTATTTCTTCTCAGTTTCCCTCTTTTTTTTTTTTTCCCTTGGAGGTGGTCCTTATTTTACTGAAAAGCTTTCAGTGTACCAAACAACATGCTTTAACTTATCTAATATCCAGTTATTTTGAGACTGAGATATCTCTGTTGTATTAACTAATGTATGCTTTCATTTGTCTTGTCAGTAGAAACCTGTAAAGCTTAAATAATAAATAAAATCAACTACCATCAATTTCACTGTGTTCTAGAGGTCTGCCTCTTGCTTGTTTTTATAGAATGACAGACTGGAAAGGCATCTGGGGCTTCCCATTGGAGGTACAGTTAGTACACTGGGAAGGGTCATTTCTTGTCCCATGGGACTACCCTAAATGCTATAAAACATTGGATTTTCCAGGCCTGTACTTGGTAAAGTACAGGAAAAAAAATGGAAAGTGCCCTTCATTTCCAATTTTACCTGGGCTGAGAATTTTGATATTTAAGGTGCTCATTATTAGATGGGAATATCTGTAAACCTATATGGTCCATGAACCAACGAAACATGACCTGACTCACATTTCTGCCTTGGGTGCATACACCACACTCTATCCCACGCCTGCCGCACTGTCTTTCTATTCTGAGGTATACCAAGCCAGGGCCCTTGCATTTGCCTTTTCTGTTTAGTGGACCTGTCCCAAGACTCATTCTTTCCTTCCCCTTTGCCTATTAAACTCTTACTTCTATTTTTGTTCTACTTCTGATTTTTTTTTTCCAGGAAATAACTGGAAATAGAGTCTCATGAACTTTCCTACCTCAGCTGGCTTCAAATTGTGATTATTTATTTTTTAATTGTGAAAATACCATAGAGGGGTTACAATTACATGGGCAAGATAATGAGTACATTTCTTATCAAGCATTGTTTCTTCCTCCTTGGTTTCCCCTCAGATCTCAGCCTTGTGAATAGCTAGGCTTATAAGCACGAGCCACCAGCATCTCGCTTACTCATCTTTTAGTCACATCCTAATGTTGCTCCTTTGGGAATACTGCTGACTCCCAAACTAGGATCAAGATCTCTGTTACACTAGCAAACATTTCTGCTGATCTATTTAACATGTTTAAAGTATATGGATTTTAATGGCTATTTTCAGCACTAGGATGTAATGTCCACGAAGGGGAGGGCTGGCTATTTTGTTTACCACTGACTCAAACCAAATAACTATCAGCCACACAAGAGAGACTCAAAAACGTTTGCTAAATAAAAGAACCTGAGATGGTAGTGATGGGAGCCCCATCCAAATCAGAAGGAAAAGACTAAGGTACAAAGGACAAATTCTTAAATATTCACTTACATAGCCTTTATGCTGACATCTGCTCCTCAAATGCAAATCTCAGTTCATATCTGACCTAAGCCCCAGCTTGGCTAAATTGGCTAAACTGTTGTGATGGCTGGTGCTTGCAATTTTTCATTCGGGATGTTCAATAACTTTTGTTTTTATTATTTTTATTATTATTATTTTTATTACTGCCAGGTCTTCCTGGTTCCTTTCTATTTTTTAACTTTAAATTTTATTGTAAAGGTGATGTACAGAGGGATTAGAGTTACATAAGTCAGATAATGAGTACAGTTCTTTTTGAACAGTGTTACCTCCCTCCCTCATTCTTTCCCAGGTTTTCCCTTTACAATCCCCTCCCCCACCAAGATGTAGAATTCATTTCCAACATAGTGTCCAGTGAACATCCTTACTGAATTGGTTCACCCTTTGTCCCATTGTTCCTGTGGCAATAACTTTTTATTTTTAATGATAAAATATGTTTTTCAGAAAGTCAATATCATGGACTGCCACAACATCTTATTGGAAATCCTTAACCTATTGCCCAAACAAACTTTGGGTAATTACAGAGTTTAGGTTTTCAGCTAACAATTTCAACCACGATCTGTTTGCCTCCCTACCCTCCATTTTGGAAATCTGAATTCCATTATCTTTATGGGCCATCCATTTCCTGGGACCAATCCATCAATATGATTCTACTTAGCAAATACTTTCCCATGTTGATGGTGTGCTTATGAAAGAAGAAAAAAAAATAACCACAAATTTTTGTCCTACTTCTCATCTGTGTGACTGACCTTGCTTTCTGCTGAGCCTCTTGGGATTTATGTTGTGACTTCTCTGATCCTGTGCCTGTGACTCAGAGCTGACAACTGCCTTGTGGGTTGACCAGACTTTACGAAGTCACTAGGTCTATAAAATCCCCATAAAGCCTTGAATATATTCAACCACCTCAGTATTCACCTTACATTCATTTTCACAGGAGCTCTCTGGCTGTTTGATGGTTATTAGGATATAGAAAATTTCCTTCAAAGCTTCTTCTTCCATTTTGAGGGATTTAAGAGAAAATTTCTGCCAGGCACCAGTGGCTCACACCTGTAATCTTAGCTACTCAGAAGGCTGAGATCTGAGGATAGTGGTTCAAAGCCAGCCCAGGCAGGAAAGTTTGTGAGACTCTTATCTCCAATAAACCACTCAGAAAACCGGAAGTGGCACTGTGGCTCAAGTGGTAGAATGCTAGCCTTGAGCTGAAGAGCTGAGGGACAGTGCCCAGACCCAGAGTTCAAGCATCACAATCGATTAAAAAAAAAAAAAAAGAGTTTCTCCTAAGAGTTTCACTTGGCCAGCCAACCCATCTAGCACAATGGAGCCATGGTGGTCTATTTTTCTTATAAGCTTAAGGTAAGTCACATGCAAGTGAAGTCAAGCTGGTACTGGCTACTAATACTGTGAGGTCCTATTCTCCTCAATAAAGAAAGCCAGCATCACCTGAGATACTAGAACATGAGTCAAGGAATGACTGTACAGGAGGAAGGGCTGTACTGGAAGAAGGGCTCCAGCATTTGATAGGGCCAGTTGCCTTCTACTCTTGCATGCTTGAAAAGCCTAAAGGAAAGTTGTTTCATGAGATTGGAGACCAAGCTGGGTGCAGGCACAGATTGTCAGTGAGGAATGTCTGTCATCCCCTCCTCTACCTCACCGGCTCAGGTGTTACCACATGCCCGAACACAGTTCCATGAATACAGTTAGGTAAGCTTATGGGAACTTACAGGATCTAGCCCCTCTAAAGCCCATGTGTCGTTGCAGAAAGTTAAAATACCATGAACATGCTTTCACCAAAGGGAGGGTAGGTTTCTAGAGTGAACTGAATGAGAAAAATGGAAGAGAAAAAACAGGAATAACACAACAACAAAAATGGTTAACAGGAGGTGGATGTGTTTCCCAAGCCCAGCAATATGAGCTTAATTGAGGCTGACGCATGACAGACTCGCACGTGCAGTATTGCTGGGCTCTGACTGAAGCTGCTGACAGAGGGTAAATGGTGCACGGCGGAGGGGCTGGCCCTGGCCTGGCATGGCCACGGAGGTGCTCGGAGCCTGTCAGGAGATAGCATGAGGGCTAATGAAGGGCAGCCCTTGTTTTTAAAATTCTTCTCACTTACTTTTGGATCTGCTTCTATACCATGAAGCCTTCTCAACCTTTTACTGCTCAGTTAAGGACATGTGACACCTATTTAAAAATTAATGCATTCTAATCAGTTTAAACTTAGCAAAGAGTCTGCAAAACAGGGGAGACAAAAGAGAAAAGGCAGAAGGGGGTGAGGAAGAAAAAAAAAAGTTAAGACAGAACGAGCCCTACAGAAAAGGAGGAAGGTGGGAGGTATTAAGGAAGACCCTAAGAGATTTTGGATATCTTTGGAGAAATAATTTTGTAGAGATTACCATACCTGTATAAGAAGTCAAGGGGGGAAAGAACATTTTCTTTGTATATTCTGTATAGTATAAAAATTCTAGTTACTGAAGTGTGAAAAGAGAAATATACAAAAGATAAACTTGAACATCTGTAAATAATGTACAAGTGATAATTCTTAAAAAGACTAACTTCCTCTTTACAAGATTACTCTGGACCCTAATATTAAATAAAAGTTTTATTCCTCCAATGTGAGCCATCCTTCAAAATGCTTCCATATGCATACTGTGTATGTGCTTTGGTAGAAGCCACAATATTTGTTTGTTCTGTATTAATATTGAGAAAATTAATATTAATATTAAATTTTTTAGTTTAAAAAACAGCCATTATATAATCATATAGAAAGAAGAAACAGTTTGTTTCCTGTCTCACACCACACTTGTAAAATATCCAGCTGATACTTCAAATGAATAGCACAAATGGAAAACAGGTTAAGAGTATGCAGACACAGGTATATATTAACTATTAACTATTTTATCTCTCCTTATTTTCAATGTAGAAAAGAATTTCATTGCAAATTTTATTTATGTGTTTTAGGCACCTGAAAAGCGCACACATGAAATCTACATTATTGTCTGTTCTATTCTGTCAACGAAAAGCTTCGTGAAAAAGGTGTCTGCTATTTTACAAATACATGGGAGGAAGAAATTAACCCCAAAATGTAAGAGGATAAGTTTAAATTATGAAAACCACGTCTTAAGAGAGACTGAACAGTCTTTTGTTTCAGATTTTATTAATCTTAACTAAAACCACCATTACCTTTGTAGACCCCTCTAGGACAAATCTGTTTGACAAGATCAGGTACCTGATAAGAAAATGTGGAGGTCACATTTGTAATCACATGAAAATTCAGATACCCTAGTTTTCAAACAAATGAAAAAAAATTTATGATTTTAGAACAACTTGTAAATTATGACCGGAGAAAACTAACTTTTACTAACTGCTTTTCTGCATACTTGTTAGGTTTTTGTTAAATATTTAAAAGTCACAGTTTCACAAGAGAGCACGTTTCTTTTTGGACAATGTCACTCTTTCACTTGCTCTCTCATTTTTTCCCTCCTGTTTTCACCCACAAGTTGTATAGTTCATTTTTAACATAGTGTCTAGTAAGTACCACCGCTCCATGTGTTCATTTCATTTGTCCTCCATTTCATTTGTTAGATTTTAAAGATAAGCACAAATCAATCCCTTTTCTTTAAGATCTGGCTTTGCTGGGAGGGATGGAGGAAACCATGAAGAAATGAGTGATGTTGATCAAGATGCATCATATTCATAAACTGCTTTGGTGAATGATAATTTCTTAATACTTAAAGATAATTTTAAAAGTTTTGGCTTTTTTTTGGTAGGGGGATAGTAGTAGAGTTTAAACTCAAAGCTTCATGTTTACTAGAGAAGTACTCCACTATGTGATCCATGCTTTCAGATCTTTCTATTTATATTTACTTATTTATTGTTGACCATAGGGCTTGAACTCAGGGCTTGAGTATTGTCACTGAACTTTTTGTTATGCTCTACCACTTTGAGCCATATTGCCACTTCCAGTTTTCTGGTGGTTAACTGGAGATAAGAGTCTTATGGAGTTTCCTGCCTGGGTTGACTTTGAACTGCAATCCTCAGATCCCAGCCTCCTGAGTAGCTAGGATTACAAGTATGAGCCATCGGCTCCCACCTAGATCCTTTTATTTTGAGATAGGGTCTTTCTTTCTCCCTGAGTGTATGTCTGGACCACACTCTGTTAATTTTTGGCTTCCTATCATAGCCAGGATGATAGGCACATACTACTATGTTCTTTCCATTGAGATGAAGTTTTACAGACTTTTCTTGCTGGGCTTTCCTGGAACCTCAATCTTCCCAATCTCCCATGTTCAGGTAAGGTTTGAGAAAATGCTTCTTGTTTAAGCTGGTCTCAAACTATGATCCTCCCATTCCCAGCCTCCTAAGTTGCCACCATTACAAGCATACAGAGTTGGCTTTCATATACCAAAGATTTCAACTTGGTGTATTCATATAAAAACTTAAGAATTTTCATCTTTGCCTACTTGAAAAAGCTTTCCACTGAATCTCATGTCCATTTTCACAACATGCATGGAGAAAAATCACACTCAAGTAGAATTGGTAGAGATGGAGAGAACAGGTTGCTAACTTATCAAGGATCTTTCCAGAAATTTACTTATTGGCGGTATGGACGCTCAATCAGGCCAAGTCAAGTGCTCCATGGAAGAGTTCTAAAAGGGACTGCAGAGCAATGATAATTCAGAGAACACAACACACTTCAACAAGTATGTGTCTCCCCTGCTCTACCTGTGTCTGATGTCTCTTGTAAGTCATTCTCAGGACTGCTTCATTTCAGTCAAAGCAGGCGCAATTACGGTCTTACTGACCTCTGTAATAGACCCGGTTTTGTCAGCATCAGCATGTGGGGACAGCTCCCATTACTCCCCTACTAAGAGGTAGGGTCTCTTAGTAGTTAGCTGAGGAAAGTTAGGAGGCAAGAAGAAGCAACCTTTTAAGAAAAGAACAAAGGTCAACTTAAAACACCTGACATTTTTGTTTCTCGTTGGCAATCCTCATAGTCCTGATCTGCTCCAAACCCCAGAGGAAGAGAAATTCTTAAACATTTTGTCACAGTGCTGATTGATAATCTACCAAAGGAAACACACCAAAAAGGATAGATATTTATTTTTCCTTTTAATTACTCATCATGTTAGGAGATTAAGAGTCAATAATTTAAATGAAATTTGGGTAGGAGATGAAACTAAGACTGGATGACTTCAAAGGTCTTGCGTTCACATCACATTTTTTTTTTTTTTTTTTGGTGTTTTGGTTGGGAAATGCCTCAGAAAGGAACTGGAAGTTTTGAGGAGCCTGAGATTAGGATTTTGAAAGGATTTTGCCCAGGGGCATCAGCTGCTAACCACTGACCTCAACAGAGCTCTGAGATACTGCTAGAGCAGCCCATGTTTTCTATAGGTTCGGCACCTGTGTGGTCCTAAACTGGATGATACTGGGGGAAAAATGACCAGAAAGTATGTACTTCCAGTGACTCCCAACATTGAAGATGATTGTAACTACCTTATTCAAAATTAGTACTACATGTATTCAGTAAACTCTTCATTTGTCACCTCTCAAGTCTATAGTTGTGTGAATTCAGTATTTGTGTTAAGGGCTGGTTTTTATTTTTGTTTCTATGTGTGCTCACCACATTTTTTTTTTTTTTTTTTTTTGGTTGAGGCCTTAAAAGATGTCTGGGAAGAAACTGACATTCTTTTGTGATAATCCAGCTAAACAGCTCTATCTTTCACAAGTGAGATTCAGAAACCCATTTTGGACAGAGTGACTTGTTTATGGGTACCATGACCTTACCAGCAGCCCACTTGTGCATGGATTTGGGACTGCTCCTCTGTGAGGCTCTATTTGGGATCTATCAAACAAAACTCAGTAGAATTAGTGTATCAATATGATTGCAATTTTTTCAATGAGGAGTGATAGTACAGTAGGAAGAGTTGGCCAGTATGTCATTTTATGACCTATGGATAATTTTATGATGTCAAAGTATTCACAATACTTTAAATAACTTTTTCTTTTGGTGTTAGTCCTGGGGCTTGAACTCAGAGCCTGGGTGCTGTCTCTGAACCTTTTTGAACCACAGTGCCACTTACAGGTTTTTGGTAGTTAATTGGAGATAAGAGTCTTATAAGCTTTCCTGCCAAGCTGGCTTCAAATCTTGATCCCCAGAGCTAAGCCTCCTGAGTAGCTAGGATTATAGATTTGTGCCATTGGTACCCAGAAAATACAACTTTTAAAAAGCTATTTTAACCATTCCTTAAAATAATGATCTTGCTCTAAAGCAATATCAACTTTCATTCCTCATTTTGTTATTTCATTTACTCTTTGGCGGTGCTGGGGACCAATGATCTTGGACCAACAACCAGAATATTGACAGGCAGGAACTAATTTAATGATTATTCTAATTTAATTTACTACTTGTTAAATTTACTACTTTATTTACTCATAGTTTTCTACTTATTAATTATCAAGTTTAATATTTATAAAAATAAAGTATTTGTTAAATAGTACTTTTTTTCTTATAATAAGTTGTTATTATAATCAATTTTTTTCAATGAACAGAAATGTGTTTCCATGCTTAATTTTCCCCAAAACATATTTAAACTTTTTGGTAGGATCAGGTAGCAGAGAGTAAGAAAAACTTCTTAAAATGTATTGTTATTTAAATAAGATTGACTAAATCTTTATCCTCACCCCCTTTTCTTTGTCTTTCCCTCCCTTCCTCTCTTCCTTCCTCTTTCTGTCCACCCCACACACACCCCCCCCCCACACAAAGCAAATGAGATTTTTTTTCTACAGATCTTTTAATTTTAACCCCTTCTTCTTTCTTATTTTATTGCCCAAGCTGGCCTCAAATACGAAGGTTCAAATGATCCACAAACCTCAGCCTTCTGGTACATGCCACCACATACACACAGGTTCAAACCTGATTTTACACTATAGTGAACATTCTGTCAAAATGCTTTCTAAAGCCTAAATATTTGATTGAAAGTACAGTGACAGCAAAACTTTTATATCTCTTGATGCTATGCCAAAGGTAAATGCTAATTAAAACGCTAAAGGAGTGAAAGTGCATTCTGATTGTTTAACTCAGTTTTGAGCAGTATGGAAAGAGTAGAATAAGAAGCAAGAGGTGCTGAAGATTTTATTTTCCTTACCAAGAAAGGTCAGATACAGTGCATCAGAATGCTGCATCTTAAAAAAGTCATTATTTTAAATGCTGAGATTCCAGTGAATAGAATAGTTTTCAAATATTAAAATCTCTGTGGTTGGCTCTGACCTCAGAAAATGGCAGGTGCTTATTTTTCCACATATAAAAATGACACTTATTGTAAGGTCATTATATAAAAGGCCTATTTCCCCTTTGTCAAATAAATAATTGTACCACTGATTCAATATATTTGCCAGCATGTCTACATGTGGCTCAAGTGGCTATTTCAATGACCTAAATATAGAATAGAATGAATACCTACAAACTAAGAAACTATGGGACAAGTGGCATATAGTCCTTGTGCATCTTTTTTTCCTTGGCAAGTCATTTACTCAGCCTACTGCAGAGCCCCGTAAGTGTTCTACTAATACACATGGTACTTGTTTGATCACATCTAGAAGACAAGATAAACTTGTTTTAAAAATTAAATCATGCTATGTTGCTCAGGCTTGCCTTGAACTCAGAATCCTCCT
This sequence comes from Dipodomys spectabilis, assembly GCF_019054845.1. Taxonomy (NCBI): domain Eukaryota; kingdom Metazoa; phylum Chordata; class Mammalia; order Rodentia; family Heteromyidae; genus Dipodomys; species Dipodomys spectabilis. The sequence continues at coordinate 3,693,894 of NW_024870802.1, forward strand.
GCTTCAGCTCTGGGATTAAAGGTATGTGCCATCATGCCAGCTAAAACATTCTAAAAGGAGTTTCAAGTAAAAACATTTGGGCCTGGGTGGTACAGTGCTGTCTAGTGTTCATAAGACCCATGGTACTGGGGAGCACCATGGGAAAACAAACTGAACAGCGGGTATTTCATTGGAAGAAGTATTTCAGAAAGGCAAGATGGCCCTTGGTTGGGCCCACCCTTGTGTAGTTCTCTCTCAGGTTGTTTTGGGCTTGGTCTATATAATCAAAACATAATTCTAGAAATGATGACATGTCTAGAAAGGTACACAGGAATATGCCCAAATAGTTCCATGAGAAGGAAGTGATATATAGAACTAAAATGAAGTCTGAAAACAAAATAGTCAGCAATTTATGAATGTACAGTCATTCTAAATAATTTGAAAGTGCCAAAGAACATTCAAAGGCATTTTCGTGAGCTGTGGGCAGAAAGACACACGCACGTGACCCTTTCATTTAGAATGTTGGATTTTTCTCTCTTCTTGAATTTAACAATTTTCCATGTCAATAGAGATAGACAATTCCTGGTCCTGAACTACTATATCTGGTGTGAAATCTTGGAGCACTGCCCTATTCTGCTATTTGTTTGAATTTCAGAGCAAATATAGAAAGATGCTTATATTATGCATATAACTGATCAGATTTTCCTCTTTGACCAAAAGGAGTCAGAGGAAAATTTATTATTCAAAAAACACTTTTCTAACTTTAGTTTTAATTTTTCACTTTTCCCTGATTTTATCATATAGCTACATTAAATTAAAAATGGGGAGGAAAACAGTGAGTCAGAGGGAAGAACGTTAATGAAAAAATGGGATGGAGAACAAAGATAATGGTATTCATTGAGAGTTTACTTAGTGTCTATCTATAGTTCTTTGCATATATCTTCTAAAACACCCATTAAGTTGTTAAGAGTTCTGCTTTGCAAGTGAGAATAAAAGGAAGCATAACACAGCTAATCGGAGGCAATGCTAGGATTCAAACCCAGGCAGTTTGATACCAAGGCATCTACTATAAAAATTTACAAAGTGGATTTGTAAGCCATATGGGATTGCTCTTAGCTCTGATTTCTTATTTTTCTATTTTGTTTTATGATGGTTTGTTGGGCGAGGCTGGGGTTTGAGCTCACAGCCTTCCTTATACTTGCTATGCAAGTACTATTCCACTTTAGACCAGGATCCTCTCAAACTGCTGGGATGACAAATGTGAGCCACCCTGACTGGCCTATGTTTATCATTCTATAGTAATGGTGCTTTACTTTTTCAGATTTTTTTTCCCATAGGAACTGAATACTGTTATGCTTCCAACTGGAGTCTTCACATTTTAGATCACAAAAGCATTTCCCAGGAAATTTTGAAATCCCTTCCCTTGTTCACAGATTTCTTTTTTGAAAGAAAAAAGAAACAACCTCTTGCTTCCATTTCTTGGAGTTTATTTTAATATCTCAGATTTCTTATGCAGTCAAAAGAGATACTAAATCCTCAAAGCAACTCAGTAAATGGTAAGGAAGAACAGCTCCCCATCACCCATATTACCAACCTCTCCCTTTTGCCTCAACACCCAGCCATGTAAGTCATAGCTTTTTTTTTTTTTTTTTTAATGTTTTTTAATTGTAAAAACAGTGTGGAGAAGGGTTATAGTTACATGAGTAAGGTGATGAGTACATTTCCTATGGAGCATTGTTACCTCCTCCTTTGTTTTGGCCCTACCATCCCTTCCCTCCCCACCTCCCCAACTTGATGTCAGTGCCAAGTCATAGCTTTGTACTTGGGAAAGCAGTCAGTGTTGGTGGATGTTAATGCCTAATAACAATCTCAAAGCCCTCATGAGCTCATCCCCCACGAAAACAATTTAGTGAAACATTACCGCTGAACCTATTCCTTGTTGTCAGGTCTGTCAGTGTAGGATCTCCATCTTTAAGGGCTAAGTCCCTGCCCCACTTTTTTCTGGTCTGGTGTTAACCAGGAGTGCAAGGATAGTGTGAACTAAGGGAACTTTGCTATTTTTCTGTTTGACATTTTGAACACAACTTCCCAGCATATATACCCCTTATAATCATGTTAACAGTTGATTCCAAATGGTTGTCTGATAGTAAAAGATCTTTCATAGTAAAAGTTCTTTCATTTTAAGTCTACTAGAATGTCTTAGAAATCCATTGGTGGCATTATTTTTATATTTTAAAAATTAATTATAGTTTCACATTTACAAGAGGCACATCAGATTAAAAAAAATTTATTGTTAAGGTGATGTACAAAGGGGTTACACTTACATATGTAAGGTAGTAAGTACATTTCTTGTCGAACTTATTACCTCCACTTCATTTTTCTCCCACTTTCCCTCCCCCAAAATCATACAGTTCATTTCAAACCTATTGTCTTGTGAGTATCACTGTTGCACTGGTTCATCCCTTGTCCTTTGTCTCACCATTCTGTCGTTCCCCTTTTCTTCACTAATTCAGCTAAACAATATAATACAAACAATATAATACCCAGGGCACCAAAATCAAATATAGTGACAACAGGGGATTTAAACCACAGGAAAAAAAGAAAAGAAAAAAACCACAAAAGAAAAAAGAAATCACATAGTACACTAAAAACAACAACAACAAAGAAAAATCTCTTGTTTCCATATCTTTTAGTTCATTTCACTTAGCATCAACTTATATGGTCATCTGTACATAGCTGTTGAGGTTTTTGCTAATCTGCTAGCATTATACTAGACATTTACTAATTATTACTAATGAGTAAAATCATGGGATCTGTGTTTATTTGGGTCTGGTTTACTTCACTTAAAATGTGGTATACACACACACACACACACACACACACACACACACACGCACACACAAACACAATGGAATTCTATGCTTCCATTAGAAAGAATGACACCACTCAATTTGGAAGGAAGTGGAAAGACTTGGAAAAAAACACATTCAGTGAAGTAAGTCAGATTTTTTTAAAAACCAAAAGGTAACACAATTAATTTAGGACTTAAAGGGTCTAAATGTATATTTCAAAGTTCAAGATTAATCTGGGAGAAAGCTTTGATAAGGCCTCAATCTTCCTTAATTTGTAACTCTCATACTATAGGTTAGTTTTGTCAAACTTTTGCATATAAATAGTTTATTTTTCAGCAATATCAAGGTTATGATCTTTCCCACTGTGGACCTGTCTAAGCAGAAAAATTGGAGGAAAAAAATTCGTTCACTCAAAGAACATTAAGTTCCAGGTCTCAGCAAAGTTGAAGTCAAAGGATGAAAATAAAAACTTGACCTTGCTATAATTAATGTTAATTAGGAAAGGATTATCTTAGAATTAACAATTTGATTTTTTTACTCTTAATTTTTATTTTTCACTGATTTTAGAAATATTCACATTAAAAACGTACACTGAAAGCCAGGAACTGGTGGCTAGTTTATGCCTGTATTCCTAGCTACTGGGGAGGCTGAGATCTGAGAATCATGGTTCAAAGCCAGCCTAGGGGCAGGTGAGTCCATGAGATTCTTATCTCCAATTAACCACCAAAAAAAGACAGACATGGATGCATGACTCAAGTGGTAAAGTACCATCCATGAATGGAAAAAGTTAAGGGAGACACTCAGGCCCTGAGTTCAAGCTGCAATATAAGCACGTGCCATACACACACACACACACACACACACACACACACACACACACACACACACACACACACACACACACACACACATTATATGCAACAGGCTTGCATTTAGAGCAATTGCCATGTGAGGAACAAATGTAGGGAACAAATGCCTGCCTACATTTTCCCATTCTTAATGTCATTAAGACATTCAGAAGACTATGGGCCAACCCCACCCAAATGTTTTCTTATGTTAGAGAGATTATCTTTATCTGTATTTAAATAGTCTCAGGCCACCAACAGAAAGACTCTAATTTCAATCATTTATTATCTCTCAAAACTTAAGCTCAATTTCAGATGTGTTTATTCAGTTTTCAAGCTCTTCAGGAAAATTAGTCCTGAAAGGGATAAAATATGGGCCATTCTCATTAACAGATAGTGATACCTGATAGCATATGTCATTTCTCTTTTCTTCCTTTACTAATAACATTTGATATATAGACACCTTGTTTTATAATGGAATAAGAATTGAATCTACTACATATTAGCTTAAAGGTCAAACAGGATAGACCCTACATCTTCAGATGAGGCATGGAACAACTAATAAATGACTGCAGACAGACAAACAGAAAATAAGCACCTGGTTGGAACCAAATAAATTAGACTAGACCTTTATAGTATTTCCCAACAGAAAGAGACACTTAAGCTTAAATAATATAGAAAAGAATTCTTGAGTCAGAATTTTAGCCCAGAACCTTCTGAATATTAGTACAATTGCTTATTCACAGCAGCAAACTGACTGGTTTTTATTGAACTTCAATATTTACTGTCATTGGAGGCATTATTGACCATGGTTTCTGTTTGTCAATATTTTCCTCTAGAAAAATATTCTGCCTCTGTACCTCACACCAAATGCCTTTTCCTTAAATTTTACCAAGGTAAATACTATGCATTATCCAAAATCCAAGCTAATTTCACCTCTTCCCTCCAGTGAAGGTTTCTGTAACTTTTGCCACTGGGTATAGCTTTTTTGAGTCCCTATACAAAGAATTATTCTTTTTTGTGTCAGTTGTAGCGCTTGAACTCAGGGTCTGGGCACGGTCCCTGAGCTCTTTTACTGAAGGTTAGTGCTCTGCCACTTTGAGTCACAGTGACACTTCTGGTTTTTGAGTGATTAAGTGAAGGTAAGAGTCTCACAGGGACTTTTCTGCCTGGGCTGGCTTGGAACTGCAATCTTCAGATCTCAGCCTCCTGAGTAGCTAGGATTATAGGCATGAGCCACCAGCACCGGCTCAAAGAACTATTCCTGAAATATGGTTACAGTAGACTTGTTGGCCTAACATTTACTGAATTTCATTTCATTCATTAGATTATAAATACCAAGGGCAAGCAAAGGATTACCCTTTATTAATTTTCACATTTTCAGAAGCTTTAGCATGAGATTGTATAAACAGATGGAAGATTTGTAAATGCATACCCATGTGCTATGAATAATTACAAACACACTACTAATGTAATTTATACCACACGTTCATTTTAAAATCTTTGTAAAAATCAATTCCCTCATTGATTCACTTATGATTTTTGAACATCTACCTTTTCCAAGAAAGGAGGGAGGGGGGAGAGAGATAGGAAGGGAAGGAAGAAAAGGAAAAGTTAGCCAAGCAATGTGATCAGAAGGGAATCAACAGATATTGAAGGTAAGACCAGAGAGGAGGACAGCCATTCAGCCCACAGGCCCCTGGTACTGGATCTCTGGTCCTCTCTTTATCTCCATTTTGCTTCCTAACTTTAATTGTGTTAAGACTGCATCCTTGGGGCTAGCCAGTCATTATTGTAACAAGAAGATTTGCCACTCTATTTTTTTATTTTTTCATTTTTATTTTTTATTGTGAAAATACCATACAGAAGGGTTACAATTACATGGGCAAGATAATGAGTACATTTCTTATCAAGCATTGTTACCTCCTCCTTTGTTTCCCCTTCTCATCCCTTTCCATCCCCCCCCCCCACACCAAAGTTGTAAAGTTCATTTTTCGACATAACGACTTGTATATCTCATTGTTGTAATGGGTCCACCTGTATCCCTATTTAAACAATCTATTTTAAAAGTTATTATATTATAAACCTACAAGTAATTTAAGAAGAACTATAGATTTTTGTCCATTCAAAACATGGCTTTCCATAGTACCCTCTTATATAACACTTCGATTTCTCAAGGAAGCTTGCTCTGGGTTTACAACCTCAGAAGTTGGAATGACTCATATGTTTTGCAGAAATATGAATGGAAGACCAAATGAGGGAAGCAATAGATGAGAATCTTACTGAGATCAATTTCTTGTTATTAATAAATTAGATTTAATGCAGACTGACTTTATCTCATCAAAAACAAAATCATGTAGCTGGGTGTATGGGGTATGTCTATAATCCCAACATTTGGGAGTTTGAGGTAGAAAGACTGAGTGTTCAAGGCCAGCCTAGGTTACTGTCACAAAGTAACAAGCAATCATGTCACAAAAGTGAAGTCTAGGAAAACGAGGTAAATCCAATTCACATATGAATATAGAGCAGGAATTACCAAGAGGGCCTACAGTAGATAGGAAATCAATCATGAATCTTGGTTAAAAGAAAGGAATCTTTTTCATCTTTCACCTAACAGTGACAACAATAATATATAATCAGTTTTTCAAAATTGTTTGACCATCCATTGTCTTCCATCATTTCAAATTTGACATATCGTATATTATGAGTTATCAAAGCAAAGCAAGATATCCAGAGTGGAGGCTATCTCTAATGAAGGAAATATTAAAAGGTTATACTTTCCCCCCATTACTTTTGTCTTCTGTGCAAATGGTTTTAAAGGTCACTTTAAAAACAGTCCACAGGCTACAGAAACCTTTAAATATTTAAATAACACAATGCAGTTTATTTTTACATAGTGTTCTAAATGCACATCACAAAGTGACTCACAGAAATGTCAGTCAAAGGCTGAAGAGAATAAAAAGATATGTGAAGACTAAACAGAAGGAAACAATGATTCAGGAGGGAAGAAAGAAGCCTTTCAATGTATGGTCCATAACCTAGCTGCCTAAGTGAAAATGCAGCCAAGGCTTCAGATTAGAGAGACCCAGGAGGCAAGGCAGCCTCAAATCAAGGGATCAGAATTTACTGGGAAAAATGGATCAAATGGTTCTGGATCTTCAAGAGATGGTCTGATAATGACACTCTGAAGAAAGGAGTCTTCTTCCTCCTCTTGCTTTTCCTTCGTTTACAGCATCTACTATGTGCTTGTTTATCAAGCCTGCACAGGTCAGGTTTTACCTTCAGTGATGATAGATAAAGAAAGATAGCCTTAGGGATTTAATAAGATCCCTAAGGAAAGAATTAATAAGTGGGAGAGTTCAAACTCTTAGAACTGTCTGATTTTCAAACTCTCATTCAAATTTCTTTTGAAAGATGAGAACTGAACAATCACTTAAAAAAATGCAACAACAAAAATTCCCAAACAATAATAGAATTAGAAGAAAAGTAGGAGCTTGTTTCTGATCTTACTGATGGTGGGAGGTTTTCGGATCATAAATGCAAAGGGAAGAATAATAAAAAAGAAAGATTTTACATTAAATTGAAAATTTCAATACATCAAAAACAGAAGAAGAATCTACTGACAAACTTGAAAGAAGTTGCTATAAACATGGCAACATGACACTAAAAAGATTAAGAAGAGCTCTTATGTGAACCAAGAAGAAAAACAAATAAATCAATAGAAACAAATTAATATATAAAGAAAATTAGGCAAAAAACCCTACATCAATCAATAAATATAAGAGAAAGTATCGACCTTATCAGGACAGACAAATGTAACACAACCAAAAGCATACTTTTTGTTCAGTGTGAAAAAATTTAGGGAAACGAAAATTACATCTTCAACATATTCAACCTGTTTGATTCAGTAATTCTACTTCTTGGTATTTATCATGCAGTAACAACCAGTGATTTAAGGCTGGAGGGATGGCTCAACTGGTAGAGCACCTGCCTAACAAGTACAAAGCTCTGAGTTCCATCCTCAGTACAAAAAAAAGGATAAGCTGAACTTCATGTAAACAATTATAAACAAGTATCTAAACTGCAATATTAGAAAAAGTTAAAAAGTAACAACAACAATGCTGTTGTTGGTGATATTGGCTCACTCCAGTAACTACTCAGGAGGTTGAGATCTCAGGATTATGGTTCGAAGCCAGCCCATGCAGGGAAATCTGTGAGACCCTTATCTCCAATTAACCACCAGAAAGCCAGAAGTGAAAGAGTGGTTCAAGTGGTAGAGCCTTAGCCTTGAGCAAAGAAGCTTAGAGGTAACACCCAGGCCCTGAGTTCATGTCCCAGGATTGGAACACACACACACACACACACACATCCTGAGTTCATGTCCCAGGATTGGAACACACACACACACACACACACACACACACACACACACACACACACACCTAACAGAAAACCCACACACACACACACACCTAACAGAAAACCCCCAGACAACCAAACACAAAATGATGTCCAAAATGGGCAAGATAATTAAACTAGTAAGAGGTCTGGTTAATAAGCTGTAAGACATTCATAAAATGGAGCGGTAGACTATTTGATATGGAAGTGTCTATACTATGCTATTTTTGCAAAAGTAGCCTTTTAAAAAACAAATGTATTTCAGGGATCACAAACTCAAATGCTCACAGAAGATGAAAACAGTATATAGTATGCAGTGACCATGTTTACAAAACACAGAAGTGTTCTTTGTAGAACGCTTGTAGACCCCCTGAACATTTTTACCAAAATGTCTAGAATGGTTGGTGGGATTTTGAGTAATTTTTATTTTGTTCTGTTTGCTATTCATTCCTCTGAATCTTGGATATTAAAAACATTTTTATAAGTAGAAAGAAAGCAAATAAATGTTATAAGACAGGGACAGGAAAAAAGAAAAACAGCTCTAGCCTGTTTTTATAGACACCAATACACTTGGACGAGGCTCTTGAACCAATTTGGAGATCTTTCTGTAGAAGGGGAGTTCAAGGTCTTTACTGTACATCCCTCCCTGCCTATCTTTTCAACATTATTAGCGAAAATACACCAGAAATAATAAAGCAGTGGTACCCATCCTCCACTGGCATCTGAATTAACCCAGAAGCTTTAAGAAATGATAACTAGACCTGGGAGACTTTGATTTATGAAGCATGACTCATTTTTAAAAGCTTCTCTACTAATTTTAATCTTAAGCCAAAGTTGAGAGCTACTGGTTTAGCTTTTCCTTTCTGTAGGACAGCTTAATTTCATTTCTCATTGCATCCTTTCAGGAGATGTGAGAAAAGATCATCTTTGCTTTGGGAATAAGATGCTTGTAGCTACCCATATGCCTATTATTTACCTAAAAATCTCACATCTATGCTTATATCTACTAATATCTATCAACTTCTAATATCTATCCAGTGAAGTATTATTGAGTGATCTCAATTATTACTGTCTTCTTCTAGATACCATAGGGTCCTTCATCCAAAAACTACTCCACATTATAAGCTTCCATGGCACCATGTCCCTTTCCTTTGTGGTTCTTCACACAAAGCTGAATTTTAAGTTTTTCTTCAGGACTCCTTACTCCTGTAAACTGTAAGATCCATTAAGAATAGACCAATTTTATTTGACACATATCCCTGTAATTTGCCATATACATAAATGTATATGAATGTACTATTTTGAATCATATATGAGTATCATTTTAGGTTCCTGTGCTTTACAAGCTCAACTCCTACCAACGCAGCCAGAATGGAGTGAGTTACCTCAGCTGAAGCTACATCTTTCTTGATTTGAGATTATCTTACTATACATTATTATCCTGGGTAAATCTTCCTGTTTCCAAATTTTGGAAAGAAGTGCACAGAGACACACAGACATATGCTTTAGATATATAAAAATATATACTGGTAAGCAGATAATATTTTTCTATTTATGCAACACACATTTTGTATTCTTCTTCAAAATACTCTGATTTATTAAATATACATTTCCACTATTATCTGTGAATAATACAAATTTCTTAATGTTAACTCTCTTTAAATCAGGAGATATGGCTAAGAGTCAAGATACCCTAAGAGAGATTAGGGTAAAAACATCTAGGTAGAATAGTAAGTCATGTTGTGTTACTGAGTTCATACCCTGAGTACAAGAATATTGTGTCACAAAAACTAGAAATCTGCACTTAAATAGCACCTAACATTAAGGTTTGGCGCTTCAAACCCTGTACACATTAAATCTATAAAAAGGAAGAAAGCTATAAATCATCATCTTTAAGGAAATGTACATTGTAATTCTCATGAAATAAATTCAGGCTTTCTTTATATAAAAATGTCTCCTTTCTTACTTAGTGCTTATGTGCATAGTAATAATGTCCTGGTCAAGAACTTAGATTCTGATGTCAGACTGCTGGTTCGCATCCTTGTACTCCCATTATTAGTAGTGTTAACTTCAGCAAGTGGTCAGTCTCCTTGCTATAAATGGGACAATGATGATATCTATACCCTAGAGGGCTGCTGGGAGACTCTAATACATGTTGAGCACTTGCAAGTATCTCTATATTATGCATGCTTGACAAATGTTCACTATTATCATTGCTATTATTTTTAGATGTCAGATGTTTTTCTCTACAACTAACCCTCACTCCCCAACAACACAGACACTTACTAAGAAGAAAGAGATATTTGTTTTATGGGGACAAACTAGTTCCAAGATACAAGCCAAGCCAAACAGTTCTTAAAGCAAAGATCTTGAACATCTGTCTCTTCATTGTGAATACTGGAAGAAAGAAAAGGGTTGAAATATATAGAATGAAGGGTTATAGAAAAACCAAACTATGGTCTGACGTCAGCCAGAGGTCAGTGTCCCACAGGCCAGTGAAGGTGACAGGAGAGGTAAGAAAGCTAGTTAAGGCCTGCAGTAAGGGAGCAACTCCTTCAAACAAATGCATGACACAGTGATGACGTGCCTGGGTGTTAATGCCACCAGTTACAAGAAAGTGTCGAGTACATATCATAAGTCATTGAAGTCCTGCACAGTGCAGCCTGTGTTAAGAGACAGAGCCTTGCAAACCTAAGAAATCTTACTTTTCATGTAATGCAACTCCCCACTACCTGCTACCTGCAGTTCTAAGACCTAGGAAAGACCCTGCCTTTAAGCCATCTCTAGTGGAACATAGCCTGGTCTTTTATGCTTTCAATTTGTAAGAGGGTATTATCATTCATTTCAAAGGAGCTCCAAACTGAATAGAGAATCTTAACTTTCAAACATGTTACTACATAGTATTTCCAGGCTTCACTGAATGACTTCAAACATTCAACAGGTAGTAGTAGACTGTGAAGTGATACTCTGAAATTTATATTTATTATGTTTTTTTTGTATTGGTTTGTTTTAGAAATCAATTGTTTAGGTTTTTTTCCAAAAGAAAAAAAACTTTCATAATGATATTGTCTAAACTGTAACTATCTTAGAAGAGCTAGAAAAACAAATTATATTTTATACTGCTTTTTGTTTCAGGCTACTCATATGTTCTTATGTATTTCTGTTGTCTTTTCTATCTTTTTCTTTTTGTAGAATTGTTCCTCTGAGAGACACTGAATATAGTCACAGCGTAGTATAAGTTAAAGGATCTGAGTGACTCTTAAAAGTTTTTATTAGACATTTCCCAGTGTTAATCCACTTCATTTTTCTTTAATGACATCAGAGCAACTGTGGTTTTTATTTCATTTCATTAGGGAAGAAATACCTTTTAAACCTTATTTTCCTAAACTTAACAAAACACAAATAAAGGGTGGAAAAATGTCATCTCTTGATTAAAACAATGAATTAAGAATGTAAAAAGCATCAGAAGCACTTAAAACACTTGAAGAATTTGGAGGGAGGGGAGAAGGGAAGGCAAAAAGTCATCTTCTTCCAGATGGAGGGAAAATAACCTTAAAAGAAAACATTGCTCAAAATAAAAATAACCAGATTTATACCATTTGGAATCCATTTCTAAGTCTTAGCTGGACCAAGACACTTACTAATTAATATCTTAATTAGTGGAACACATTATTCAGTCATTACATTTAGTTCTCTAAGAAGTATACTGTAGAGTAGTAAAATTTCTACATGTTTCTGCAAAGGTATCTTTTGATATGAGTTTAGGGAATTCTATATATCACAGGCATTTTACTTTCCCTCATCAATGCTTAGCTCTCTCTATTTTCTCTCTTCATTAATGTGTAACAAGTCAAAGCAAGGTCCCTTTTCCTTCCTCAATATTCTTTTCAACTCCTTGGTCTGTCTGTCTCCTTCCTTCCTTCCTTCCTTTCTCTCTCTCTTTCTTTCTTCCTTTCTCTCTCTCTCTCTGTCTCTCTCTCATTTTTTAAAAAAAAGCCCTTATACCAGTCTCCATTCCAGCTCCAGCTTCTAATTTGATATTTTTAAACTTTCCTTTCCCTATGTTATATCTTGGCTCTGGAGAGCCAGAGAACATAGAGATTATAGGTCATTAAAGTTTCTACTACTAACTACTAGAAGAGTGCATGCATGGCAAGTATTAAAGTCATCAAGTGACTCTTTGGAGGACTGTTTTCTCAGAACATTTATAGCACTAAGGAATCTTAAGTATGTTTTTGGAAATGCCACAAACAGAAAAATAATTTCTCATAAATTTTAATTTAAGCATTCTTGCAACAACTAACTTTGCTACCAATTAAAAGGGATACACACCCCATCTATAGTGTCTGGGCATGTTAAAACATGTGTCATGCTACTCAGATCTTAAATGTCATGTCTAAGAAAGTCAGAGACAATCAAATGAAAAAAAGACCCTACATACACTCATGCATGAGCATGTGTGTATACACACATGTGAGATGATACTAGAACAAGCTAAGTTTATGGATATAGAATTTATGACTTTAAATTTCAAAGTCCATAAAAGAATAAAACGTGTTTGCTGCTAAAAGCCGCTGGCCATTTTTAGACAACTAAATCAGCAGTGGTTACTCTAAAACTAAGTACCATAATACTAGGATGTACAAAATGGAGATGTTGGAAATGAAAAATTGGGAATTTGTTTACTTTGGTCTTTTTTACCAGGGCTGTGAGAGTAACTGTTTTGACTTCCGACCTTCTTAACCACAACTGTTTTCAAGGAGATTGGCTAGCGGAGGAAGAAGGTTATATAGAAAAGCACAGGGACAGAAAAAAAGGAAGATATAGAAAGATAAGAAAAAGAGGTAAGCAAATTAAAATTGAAAGATAATGATAAAATTAGTATTCACTTTCGAGTTTATAGGTCGTGTAATATGCAATCACAAAATTACCCTTTATTTTATCTGGCTGAAAAGCTAGTGGGTCTCTGTTGGAAACAAGCTTATTCAGAGCATTGAAGGAAAACAATAAAGAAAATGGTTGTCATCTTTTGCACCTCTACCCTTCACTCACTCTCATTCATTTTTAACTAGTCATAAAAAAAACTTCTGCTTCTCATCATGATTAAATATTTTATCGACCTTATTAGCAATTCTAGAAAACAATCCAAAGTGAGCTATTTTTTTAATTTTAAATTGAGTTTATGCTGATGACACAAAAGATTCAGAATAAATAGCAGCCTAGGAGGAGTAGAGAACTTCCTTGAATGCTTTTTTGGCTGCGAAAAAGACTGTTGCCACAAAAATCTGTTTTGCATCATCTAAACGCCTGAAACAAGAACACATAATTTAGGAAAAAAAAAACAAAAAACCAGCGACTGCCACTTAGCCATAAAGAGCAAAGTCGTGTTAGAAATAGCTTTCCTGTGATATTTTGGTACATTGCTGGGTTTTTTCAGCAATCGACGTAATTATGCGGTTTGAGAGGGCAGTATTTATCCACATTACCATTTATACACTGTATACAAACAGAAGACTTGACTCCAACAGTCTGATGAGCACATGGGTTTCTGGCCACATTATTGACCTTAGCCTCTGAGAAAGCCCAGGTGGTTTGATCAGGAGCAACAACAATCTTTAAGCTGGGGAATATTGATCTGTGATTCAGCTCTATCCAAAACATATCCAGCACCATCTCTGCCAAGTGCTCTATTACAGTTAAGGAATACTTTATATGTGCTACATAAATATGCCAATTCTTTCCAAATCTACAATTGTTCGTTGCTTTCTTGGTACAACCTGATGCCATAAATAAAACCCTATATCCTCCTCCATTGCTACTCTGCATACTTTGGAATGTCTGAGAAATAAGGAAAAGAAACTTAATGCCTGCAAGAATATTGAAGCTTAGCAAATCAGTGCATATGTTAAGATGACTCCAAATGCTAACTTCATTGCTCAGAAAGTTCTTTCAGGGAAATGACCATTGTTTTCCTGCTAAGGATGTTCAGATGTTAAAACTGGTGCATTGAAAAGTAACAATCTATATGAGTTGTTCTGTGTAGCAAACGTATAAAAACCATATTCTAAGAATGGCACCACCATATCCTCCTAAGTGGTGTAAGTGGTATGCCTGTTTCACCAGGCTGATGGCTGAAGCCCTGCTGGTGATTCACAACAGTGGCTCTCCTCAGTCACCCTGCCTCACGCTTTGGGCCACACCATGTACACCAATTAAGAGATGGGACTCCATGTTTGAGGCACACATTTTCTGTTGTGTGGCCCTTTATTGAAACTTGTCTGATTCTCAGTAGTACTATATATTCTACATAAGCTGGTTCCCTCCTTCTAAAGTGCTAGTCAGGCAATTCTGGGTATAGAAAGGATTAGTGAGATAAAATACAGATAAGATCCTATCACATGATTCTATAATCTTTTGACCAGTTTTCATAATTCTGTTTTCAAAACTCATCAAATGTTAAGTATAAACATAGGAAGGTTAATTTGCCCTAATATATTTCAGAATTACATATATTATTTTATACATACATTGCTTTCTCTCTATATGTAATTGTTACCAGTATCAATATCCAACCACAAAGAGAGAGAAGGTGAACAGTCCATCTGAACTTACTGCCTGAAGGAAACTATGGATACCCAACCTCTGTTTCCTTATCTGTTGAATGAGGATAGTAATTCATATACACAATGGGTTGACGCAAAAAAATCAAATTAGGAAATGCTTCAAGAGAGACTCATGTAGTAGCATGTGGCTCATAGGATGTGGTCCACATGTTTAATTTGTCAGGTCAGTCATGATTTCAATTGGGACAGAAAACTCAACAAGCAAGCGTCCAGTGGTCCTTGGCATTTTGGGCTTAGTATTTTTTCAGAAGTGGACCAAAAATACATTATCTTGCATATAAAATAATTTCTTGACATCTTTTGTCTTTTAAAAATCATGTTCTTACTCATTCTCATCTTAAATGTTTCTCAATAGTAACCTGGAGATGGTTTGGTTTTATGAGTTCTTAAGGAAAGAGGGAGAAAATATACATCATTAATTCTTAGTCTTGTTACCCATCTCGTGTCAAAATTTACTTTAATTATGGTGGCTCAAATTTTTATATTGTTAGCAAAAGCATCCATTCTGATAATGCAGAAGAGAAGGTGGAGGAGGAAGAAGAGAAGAAGATGAGAAAAAGAAGCAGCGCCAGCAGCAGACTCAATACTTAATAAAGGCACAGGACATCTAGTTTTATATCCCCTCAAAAATAGAAGCTTACCTAAATCTTCTTCAAATATATGTAGACTCTAAACAAATGGTTTTCTCAAACGTTAGTTCGTCTACCTCTCTGTTGTTAGATGTGAATTTTGACATGGTACATTTTACATATGGCAGAAGACAAGGGTTCATTCTATGTGACTGCCAACAAGGCAACTTTGGGTATTTGGGGGGAAAAGAAACCCCAACAACTTTAGAGGTAGAAAAAAATACTGGCAACGTGCACCCACATGACTGGCCTGTCACTTTAAGAGCTGAAATAGGAAAACCTGTACCATTTTTATACTTTTGTTCATTCTTTTCAACTCATTCTAAGTTGCCCCCTGGGAGTTAGCCCTCCACCAAAAGTCTCTTTCAGTACACAACTAGCTCTCTCTATTAAGTGTACCCACCCCTGCTCTGCTATAACACTGCTTCCTTTGTACTCGCCTGGTGAACTGACCAGCCACACAGTACAATGGCCACAATTACTAAATTACACTGCCTGTCACTGCCTTTTGTATCACACCTCTAACAGGTGCCATTACCATGATAGGCAAATTGTAATAATCCATTCACAGCATCCACAGCCTTAATAATGTATTTTTTATTTTACATAATCTGTGTGTGAATACCACAAGGCATTTGAATAGTTAGTAAATACACAGGACTGAAAGACTGAACTGCATGGAATGCAGCCACCAACAAAGGCGCTTGGGACAACAGACCTGAATGCAACCACATTCTTGATAAAGCGGATATCCACATAAATATATCCAGTGGAGAAATGGCCTCCAGACTTGAGAATTTTCTAAACCGAACTTAGGGACGTGAGAGAGTGAAAAATGAGACATTACCAAAATGAAATAGCCATCCGTGCTTAAAACTACCTACGGCGCGTGGATGAGTAAAGCCACACAAACTCTCTGCTGTTCTCAACCAGAGACAAAAGAGCACAGGGAACTGTGAAACCAGAGTTGAGCCACTCGCACTCTTCTCTTGATCACTGTTTATCCCCTCATCGCTTCTCTTTCCCTCCATCTCCATCCTGCATGTGGGACACGAAACATGAAGCTACTTAAGCGATCTGTGAAGAGGATAGAATGACTCCAGGACTGAGCATACATACAAGACAAAGTGTCTCTTTTCCTGAACACCAGTCAGTGGCAAGTATGAGAGGGTTACTGATGGAGCAGGAGAGGGTCTCATTTCACTGGAGGCTGTCACAGGTAAGACATGGTCACTGGTATCGCAAAGTCTAGTGCAGGGTGGGGACTTGCAGATGCCAGCCTCACAGAGGATTTGTGTTTATCATGTGAAGATGTCTGTATTTTGAAACTGATAAAAACAACTTTCATATTAAAGGCACTAATCATGCATTACCATGATAGGAAATAACACTATTATAGAGAGATATTTGACAGTATTCTCTTATTAGGTTATAGAAAATCAACACAAAATCAGAAGTTCTGGAGTATTTTTCCTCTACCCAAAGTCATTTTTTTTTGGATCAAAACATAAAAACCACAGGTTTTGTAGTTAAAAGACACAGCCATGCTTTCCCTTATTTGCAATAACTAGTATATGTCTGAGTCAAGCAGAAAAGGTCAGATAAGTTGATGTTAGGGGAATGAACCCCAAGATAAGTATTCAAATGTTTTGTTGTTTTTTTTTCCTTTCATGAAATTGTTTCTAACATATTTATAAGATGATTTCTATGTTGCTTTGTATGTCCCTCCCCCACAGTATAACCCATACTTTCACTGTATTTGATGTTGGTATAATTTGTGGAGGGGAAGGGAAAAAACAAATCATTTAGGTATTCAGGTAGACCTACTGCAACAATGAGATGTACAAGTCGTTATGTCAAAAAATGAACTTAACAACTTTGGTGGGGGGTGGGGAGAGGACCGGATGGGGGGAGGGAAGGAGTATGGGAAGGGATGGGAAGGGGAAACAACGAGGAGGCAACAATGCTTGTTAAGAAATGCACTTGTTATCTTGCCCATATAATTGTAACTCCTCTGTACGGTATTCTCACAATAAAAAAATAAAAAATAAAATTAAAAAAAAAGACACATCCATGTCTTTAATGGTTTAAATCAGTATATAATCCAATGACCAAGAGAAGCCTTCGCAATCAAGACCAGCCATGGCTCCACATCCCATACTCAACAGTGACTTTTTGGGCTGTTGGGTAGAATGATTGTATTTGACATATAAAGAGATATATTAGGATTTTACTTGATCACATTTAATCCTACCTCACAAAGAAGGTAGTGATTATTATCTCAATTTTGCAGATTAGAAAAGTAAGGCTGTGAGCCTAACTAACTTGCACAAAGTGATTTTATTAGAGTCTCAATAGAAAACAGATCACATACTCAAATTGGTACTTCAAGCAGATTTTAATAAAGAGACTATTTAGGAGTTATGGGAAACCACAAAGCTTGGCACAAAAACTTGGGGCCACATAACAGTGGGCAGGTTACCACTCCTATATTCAAAAACACAAGGAGAGGAAATAGTTGCCAGGACTCTGAAAGAAGGGCCGTGCAGAGAAAAACGCAACATGGGAAAGGAACGGGGAGAGATCAACACCCTTGCCCTCCTCCCTGTGTTCCATCTCCTGCCAACTGTCCTCACTAGGTAAGTGAGGATACCCCTCAAGAGTATGGGGGGGAGGGCTGGGAAGGTGGCTCAGTGGTAGAGCGCTTGCCTTGCATGCATGAGGCCCTGGGTTCGATTCCTCAGCATCACATAAGCAGAAAAAAAAAGCCGGAAGTGGCACGGTGATTCAAGTGGTAGAGTGCTAGCCTTGAGCTGAAGAGCTGAGGGACAGTGCCCAGGCCCAAAGTACAGGCCACACGACCGCCCCGCCCCCCCCAAAAAAAAAGAGTATGGGGGGTTGTTAATCAGCTCCACACAAAATTGCTCTTCCTAGGAACTCAGTAGGGAGATGAGAGGAGGACAAACTCATGTCTGGCATGGTCACACAGAATGTCCGTGCTAGAAAGCGTCTAATTATGTTCCACATCTATTGCTACAGGTTGGGCAGCCTAATACAAAAATCCTAAAACTGAAATGTTCTCAAATCCAAACCTTTCTGAGTACCGAAATGAGGCCATAAGTGGAAAATTCCATACCTGGTCTCATGCTAAGTTACAGCCAAAACAGAGGCACACTAAAAATACTGTATAAAATTACCTTCAGGCTACATGACTAAGGTGTATACAAAACATAAATGAATTTCATCTTTAGAATTGGGTACCATCCCCAAGACATCTCATTATGTATATGCTAATATTCCCAAAACTTAAAAAAAAAAGACAGAAATTGGAAACACTTCTAGTTCTTAGCACTTTGGAAAAGGGTCAGTCAACCTATAAAAGGGTTAGTCATCCTGTATTAACTACCAGGCTATAAACTGCATGATAAGGAGACATATGCAGTTATAATTCTATTACATAAATCCATCTTTCAAATCTATTCAAATTCTTAAAATTTCCATCCAGGCCAGTCAACTGGATGGAAATTTTCTTCCTTTCCCTGTTAGTTCTCTACGTACACTGTGAGATGTCAATCACCCATTGCAAGCGCTTGCCCCAAGTGTCACTTGATTTGGCCTTCCATTGCATCTCGAACTGGCCTACCTCCCATGGGCAGCCATTTCAACTTGGTACTCAGAACTACCCTAAAATCGCTCCCTCTTTGTTTGCCTGTCATTCCTACTCTGCCAATTCTCAACAGGCATCAACTTTCCACTGTTTGCTTTCTTGGCTCCTAGTCCTGGTCTGCCAAGTGATCCTGAAGAGAACTGTGAAACCATGCTATTGAGCCCTCTATGAATTGAAGCCCCTTAACCTCTACTAGACCTCTGCAGTGGTCCAGCAATTTCCCACCCAGCTCCTGCTGAGTCACCTTGACATTCCCTACAGCAATTGTTGTAAGTCTTTTCCACACTCCTTTTAAGCCTTTGACATCATCTTATATCCTAGAGCAACAATCTGGTTTCTTATGTGGAATCGTGGTGGTCCTCCAGAAGTTCTCTCCTCTGTTTCAACATTATTCAAAATCTACCTCATTTTCTTCTTCCTCTACCTTTCCCCCAGCTGTAGAGGAAGTATTTTTTTCCCCTAAAGATTACATTTCCAACTTGTGCTGTTGATTCTGTTCTTTCATGCATTCTCCAGGTCCTCAGATGATCAATTAGATTCTTACATGCTGGCTTTACTACCTCTCTATTAGGTCCTACCTCTGGGTTCCAACACATGCTCAGGGTGCTATAACTTGAAGAAAAAAACAAAAATCAACCTGGCACCAGTAGCTCATACCCAGTAATCCCAGCTATTCAAGAGATTAGTGGATTATGATTTGAAGCCAGCCAGGACAGAAATATCTGTGAGACTTCATCTCCAATTAACCAGCAAAATTCTGGACTGGAAGTATAACTCAAGTGGTAAAGTGCTAACCAACAGAGCAAAGAAGTCCAGGGAAAGCATGAGACACTGAGGTTAATCCACAGTACTGGAGAGGGGGGAAAAAAAAGAGGTCAATCCTAGTATTTACCAAGAATCACTTACTTTCTTCCTTAGACATTTTCCTTAAAAAGCATAATATAGAATCAACCTTGCCACTACTCAAGCTTTCTTAAATCTCAAAGTCATCGCTTCTGATGAACAATCTTGGTGTCTTCCATAGTATTTGATTATTTCAAAGTTCCTTCTCTTTTGTTGGAACAATCTCTCCTTGGGCTTCCATGGCATGTACTGCAGTGAGTCAGTTCACCTACGAATCCTCTCCAGTTATGGCCTCTGCCTCCTCTTGTCTCCTAAAATGCATACTGTCCTCAGCGTGCAAAAGCTCTCTTCTTTTCTATATGCATTCTCCTGGCACTTATTTATTTCCCTGGGTTAAATGTATTTCCATGAAGTAGTACTTAAGAGCTGACGAGGTGGAATTTTTTCCTTGGCTACTGGGCTTAATCTAACCTTAGACAGGGTTGGTTGAGATGCACCATTTGTTTTTTTAACATACCACATACAAACTAGTTATCAATGAAATTATGACTCAATCCTTTCTTATCACTTCCAATTTTTATTTTATACTCATGCATTTGACTTAATTTGAGAGATTTTCTTACACATGACTATTACGCATGCATAAAAAGGAAGCATAAACAAAACAAATAGGTTAAGGTTTTCCTAAAATTTGCTCAAAGGTCAGCAAACAACTCTATTTTTTTTTTTCTTTGGGTCCGGTCGTGGGGCCTGAACTCTGGGCCTGGGTGCTGTCCCTCAGCTCTTCAGCTCCAGGCTAGCGCTCTACCACTTGAGTCACAGAACCACTTCTGGCTTTTTTCTTTTTGCTTATGTGGTGCTAAAGAATTAAACCCAGGACCTCATGCATGCAAGGCAAGTGCTTTACCACTGAGCCACCTTCCCAGCCCAGCAAACAACTCTTCTAAAGCCGTTTCCATCTCCCAGTTAACAATGTGCCCAAGTCTCAAGAGCACTGGGGATGCAGGCTCTCTCTGGGATTCTCTTCTCTTCCACATTGCTGATGCCAGGCTGTATCCTCCCCATCCTCATGCTTTCTTGATCATACTTAAAGGTAAAGTTTTTTAGATAACACTTAAAACTTTTATTTTTTTTCTTGTGTTGGAGTCCTGGAGTTTGAACTCCTGTCAATGGGTGCTATTCCTGAGCTTTGTTGTTCCAGGCTAGCACTCTACCACTTGAGCCATAGCTCCACATGTGGCTTTCTGGTGGTTACTTGAGAAAAGGGTCTAATGGACTTTCCTGCCCAGGCTGGTTTTGAACTGGGATCCTTAGATCTCAGCCTCCTGAGTAGCTGGGATTATGGGTATGAGCCTCTGATGTCTAGCTCAAAGCTCTTATTTTTCCCCTCTCTCATATACTTGTCTCTCTAAAGATCCTTAAATCATTTGTTGACTAAAATCTTGAGGGGGCTACAGAATTTTTGTGCACATCACCAGGAAGAGCAAACAAGTTGGCTCATGTTCTGACAAGGACAAGTGCCTCAACACTGTTGTTTGGCAACAGTTTGTAAGATGCCATTAAGGGTAAACACCCATTTCAGAAATGCTCAAACTGTGAAAAGACACACATCTTAGAACTGTACAGCATGCTAATTATACATTTCCTTTAATGGGCATTAACAAAAACTGCCCATTGTATCAAACTCAAGATTTCGCAGATATTATTTAGACAGAGGCTAGGCTTTTAAAAATATTAAACTTACAATACATTGTAAAATACCAAGTATATCGTAAGTGTCAAATGTAGCAAAAAAGTTCCCAATAACACTTAAGTGACTAAAGTTAGAAATGTATAGGCTGAAAATGTCAAGTTTATCTGATTTGGGGAAGGGAAAGGGAATCGCAAATTTGTGGGACAGAGAGTGAACCAATGCCACAGTGATACTCATTAGACACTCTGTTGGAAATGAATTTTACAACTTGCGGGGTGGGGGGGGGGCAGGGTGAGAAAGGAGTTGAGGGAGGGAAAGAGGGAGAAAACAAGGGGGTTAACACCGTTGGAAAACAAATATACTCATAAAAAAAGAGAAATGTACTCATTACCTTACTTATGTAACTGTAACCCCTCTGTACACCATCTTTAAAATAAAATAAATTTTAAAGAAAGAAATGATCATCACTCTAAGGATGACAGCCATCTCTGTATCTAGCCATGACCTCATTCCTAAAGCTCCAATCACAAACTTCCATGTACCTGGCCTAAGTAGTTTAAATACAGTATCTCCCTCTATTTCCCAGCCCTAGGCTTATTCCTCTTGCCAATCAGTGGCACATCATTCACTCAGCCAGAAGCCCTGGAACCATTTTGAACGTTTCCTCATTCCTCATTGCTGCACACCCAGGCTCTGATCCTCACAGCTAAACTAGATGGTTCCTCAGGAATGTGTCCTGCTCCGGTTCTCATTTTCTTCATTCTTGCTTTCACTACCCTATCTGCCAGTGTTCTAAAGCCTTTTCCTCAGGTTTCTTTCTCCCCTAAGTGGCCCTGTGTCTCCAAAGTATAACCATCAGCAGGGAATTTCTTTGGCTCAAAAATGGATCAAATAAAACAATAAGAAGCTACTTTGTGTTTATATGGTATTTTCAGGCATTTGCTCAGACTATGAAGAAGCACGACTTATTAACACCATTTGAAAAGAGAAATAAGGAATAGAGACTGAGGAAATGATTGGCTGCAAGTCAGTGAGTGGA
This sequence comes from Dipodomys spectabilis, assembly GCF_019054845.1. Classification (NCBI taxonomy): domain Eukaryota; kingdom Metazoa; phylum Chordata; class Mammalia; order Rodentia; family Heteromyidae; genus Dipodomys; species Dipodomys spectabilis. The sequence goes on from NW_024870802.1 coordinate 3,716,462, forward strand.
TCTGGTACTGTAAGATGCTTCTTTCTATGTTAAACCCTCTTACATCCTGGACTGCCTGGAAGACAGTGTGGTTGCTCTAACTAAACACCCATTTTTCCAACTTCTTCCCACATAAGTTTATGTTATATAGCTGAGGTCTGGCCTTAAACTCACTCAAGCAGGGCTCCTGATCTTCTTGATCCAGTCTCTTAAGAGATTACAGAAGACTGAGATGGCAGATAATATACTTTTTTTTTTTTCAGTACTGGGGTTTGAATTCAAGGCCTTGTGCTTGTTAGATCCTTTTCTGCTTTTACTCAGTTTTGAAGGTCTTGCTTTTTGTTCAGCCAGCCTAGACCACAATCCTATTAATGCTTCCTGCAAAATTAGGATTACAAGGCCAGCTTTTTATTGGTTGAGATAAGCTCTCATGCTTTTTTTTTTTTTTTTTTTTTGCTGCAGTTGGTCTTGAACTGCCATCCTCCCAAGAAGCTAGACTTATAGACATGACCCTCCATATCCACAAGGATAATGTTCTTTTAAGTATAGGTTTCATCCTCCCACCCCACTGTCTACATGCCTTTAATTAGAAGCTATTACAATCCACTTTTTACTCAGAGTGCATTTATGCATAATGTTATATCCACAGGGGATGGCCTCCTGTAACCTTATCCATCTTGCAGGCCCATCCCAAATACTGTCTCCTTCAATCTACATGTCTACTGCTTTTAACTATCTACCAAAGAATGGGTGGTCTACTTCTGGTGCTACATAAAACCTTTTCTTTTAAATACTTACGCAATTGCTTGTGATTCATTGTTGTTGTTGTTGTTGTTGTTTTGCTGATTGTGGGGCCTGAACTCTGGGCCTGAGTGCTGTCCCTCAGCTCTTCAGCTCAAGGCTAGTGCTCTACCATTTGAGCCACAGCACCACTTCTGGCTTTTTCTGCTTATGTGGTACTGAGGAATCAAACTCAGGCCTTGTGCATGCAAGGCAAGCACTCTACCATTGAGCCACCTTCCCAGCCCTTGTTTGTGAATTTTAAGTGTTAGGAAAAACTTACCTGGTACACCTAACTAATGATTTTTATACAAGCCAAGATAGAGAATAAAAAAATTTCAGTTAAAGTTGATGGACAGAAAAAAAAATACTGCTGTAATGAAAGTCTGTGTCTTCTCATTCCTTCAATGTGATCGCATTTGAAGATGAGGCCTTTGGGAGGTAAGGAGATTTAGATGCAGTCATGAGGGTAAGTGCTTTGTGAAGGAATTAGTGCCCTTATAAAGAAAGAGCCAGACACTGGGGGCTCACTCCTGTAACCCTAGATTCTCTAGAGGTTGAGATCTGTGGATCAAGGTTCGAAGCTAGCCCAGGTTAATAAAAGTCCACGAGACTCTTATCTTTGATTAACCACAAAAAGCCAGAAGTAGAGCTGTTGCTCAAGTGGTAGCGTACTAGCATTGAGTAACAAAGCTCAGGGACAAGGTCCAGGTCCTGAGTTCAAGCCCTAGAACTGGAACAAAAATAAACAAATTAAAAGAAAAGAAAGAGACTATAGAGCTCTTTCTCTTACCTTGTGAGGACAGGTCAGGAAGAATGCCCTGTCTAGTAACTCTATCTGCTGACAGCCTGACTTTACACTGCCCAAGCCCTCAAATTGTAAAAATAAATAAATAAAAAATACTTATTTGTTGCCCCTCAAATGTGACAAAGACATACATTTTGTAAACAAAGCTATTTGGTGGCATAAAAGTAAGGTAAAAATTATAGCTATGGTTCATAAAAGATGTATGCTTAGAGAATATCACCTTTTAGCACTTACAACATGCTGTCTTTCATGAGAACTTTTGTATTAACCTGCTATATTCTCTATTGTGAGAGTAAACCTTATTTATTTGTGCATCCCAAACATTAACTGTCTATTATGACCTTGTAGATGGATTATAAAATCAATTTACAAATCAAACTGGCATTTCTTTTTTAGAAAACAAGATTAGAAAATATTAGCAAACGTTACCCATAATTAGAAAGGGCAAGTGTTGTTTTATGAAATATTCACTTCAGTTACATATATCTAATATGAAATTAGGTTGTAAAAATGTATTTCTTACTACAGGCTAGTATGACAACTACTAGTCATATACTGTGTCATATTCTGCACCCAGGTATGGAATGATGGAATACTTCATCTAGGTACCAGAAAACACCTTTCTTTTTCTTTAACCTTTTCCTGATTAGGAAAGTAATGGCTTATTACAATTTGCATTCATTATATGTGGCAGGGGGCAGTACCTTGTAAGCAGTATTCTACCACTCTACCTCCCCCCCCCAAATTTACTTTAGATTCCAAAATTTACATTTGAGAATTACACCGTTTCAAGACAATTAAACATGGGTGCGACCTGCAAAAGGGCACAGTGCACAGTCCCTGCTGGGTACTCAGAAATGATCTGAAGATCAAGTGCATTCTACATTTGAGGGGCTGAGGCAGGAGGACAGAAATTCAAGACACTATTGTCCAAAGAAAAACTAAAATCTTTCACATTTAATTTGAAATGTAAATTTCATAAAGTAAAAGATAATTAGCTCTGTAATCAATTAATTACAAATTTAAACAAAGGCAGTATGTAACTCTGATGGATTGCAAAACAAAGCCAACATGTTTCCCTATAGGGCGCACACTGCAGGGACTAAGATAGGAGCCACACGTTCTGGGAGACATTTGACATACACAAACATTTACTGAAGGAAGCAGAAACGGCTGTGCCTCTGGCCATTCTCAACACCCACCCACTCTGGCTAGTTAAACACACTTAAAGAAAAACCTTGATTTGTACATTTATGAATACATCCACAAAGATTATAATGAAAAGGCCCATAAATTAGTTCTATCAGTAAATTAAGACACTAAAAATGAGCTGCAGGAACACAAGCTAATTTTTATCAGTTTTCAGTGCCAGGGAAAGACATCATTAGGTGAGAGAGAGTAGATCTTATTTTATTTTTTTGCATGAAATCTCAAGGGAGAAATCAATCATTCATTCTACAGATATTTATTTAGTGGCTACTATTAGCTCCAAAGATAAGAGTGGTGGGCAAACCATACAAATCCCTTTGGTCAGGAGAACTGCATGACAGTGAAGCAAAGAACAACAGTGATTTGGAATCTGGATCTTCCTCTGCTACCAAGGGTTATGATAGTAGTATCAGAGCTTTGGTTGTATTTCATTGGCCAGAATGAACTGGTGAAGATATATCGTGTGAAAGGCAAAGTACAAATAGCAGGATATAAGAGTGAGAATCACCACTCAAAACTGGAATTCAAAAAATTCAGCAACAAGTCTTGTACCAGCTAAGTTATATTCATTCAGCATTTTCCTCTGTAAGTCTAAGAATGGACCCAATTAAAGCAGGACACTGAAGCCCTCTCTGACCCAATGGCTCCCTCAACACTGCATCCACTGATTTACTTCTCTTTCCTATTATAAATATTCCTAAATTCATCTTTATTATAGCCCAATAATTTATTCTTAGGTATAAATGCTTATTTTGCAAAATCAAAACACTCTTTTCTATATAGGACAGAATAAGTCAATGGCAGTGCTACCTGTCCTCTTTACCTGCTTCATTGAAATAATAAATAGCTACAAGTCATGTGCCATTCTTCATATTGGCTTAATTTTATTTTTTTCAAATTTCATTAGTTTTAGAAAGCCAAATATATAGAACAAATGACATGGAATATATAATGAATCCCCACTTAACTATAAAATGGAATTAAAACTACAGTATTCACTAGGAACTGCAGAGATTTATGAGAATGAACAGTTACATTCAAAAAAAGAAGCTAATGCATTAGCAATATACCATATCATCTGCTGTAGCTTCTGGGAGAACATTGTTAAAGTATAAAACATTCCTCACAGAAGCCAATGGTATGAGTCTATTTCTTCTGTAAGTGACAGAAATCCATCTGGAATTAGCTGAAGGGAAAAGTAGGGAGTCATAGTTTGTTGGAATTACCGATTAAGTTTTTCAGGTAACATGACAGATTGGTTCTTCCAAAGGGCCCTTTCACAACTAGATCTTGGATATACTTCAATTAACACCCATTTTTTGATGCACTACAAAGCTGGCTAAAAGTATAAGGCTCTCCAGAAGTGGGAGAAGTTAAGGAAGGAATAATGTTCCTAAATGGTAAAGCTGGAAATAAATTTGGATCTCTGTAATTTTATAGGTTTTTTTCTTTACTATATTACAGTGCCTTCCAGGTAAGTAGTACAAGAAGTAGCTACATGAACCTCCTTTTAGAGCTGTATTACTTTGCATTTCTTGGGGACTGCATGTCTTCTCCAGATGTACAAATGTAATTTTCCATTTATGTCTAACACTGAAGCTATTCTGTAGCCCAAATTGGTAAAGATTTTTCCAATAAACATATCCTTTAGATATGTAGAACTGTAGAATCACTGAGAGTAGGACACAGAGTAGGAAAAGGGAGAAGGAGGAGGTCTAAGGTTTTCTTTTGATTTGCAAAGAGCATGGTTTACTCTACATAATGGGGCAGATGGTTCCCAAGAGCATACACATAGGTAGTCTATTAGGACTGGAGACACAGTTCATTCCAAGTTCCATGAACTTTGGGCTCCAGTCACACCTGTCTGACTAGCCAATTTAAAAAAATATTCAATGTGTTTAGTTGGGGCATGCTCCTGAAGGTCAGCAAGGATTCTTCATACCACTTGCTACATTATTGGGTGCATCTTGTAGCATTTGGGTTTGTTATCCCTGAATGAACCTAAAGCACGTCAGGGATTGAGTAACAACTCATTTATCTAGTGTTGTGATGAAATGGGGTATTTCAGGAAAGAACTTCATATAATTAAAGCTGATTTACTTCAAGCAGTGATCATTTATTTTATGAATTAATGAGAAACTTCTGAAGTAAGCCATTAAACTATTCTTCATTGTCTCTTAAGTAAAGAATAGAGACCATTTCAATTTTTCATTGATTAAAATTTATTATAAACAGTCATCACTGGACTGCTTAATGACAGGTTTATAGCTTTCTTTCATGGTAATTCTCTTATTACATGGTGTCTACCCTCCTTACTTTAACTCTTCTGCTGATAGCTCAGAAACAAAACAAGCAGTCAACTACAAAAGAGTAACAACAAATCTTTTTAAAAATCAGAATGTGGGAATAACACCCATCACCATGCAGGACCCATTGGAGGCTTATCAGGTATATAATGTCTTTATTTTACACATTAGAGATTTGTCTTTGTATCAGATTAGTTTCCCTAATCACACAGAAAGTTAAGGTAGTAGAACAGACCTCAAACCAGAGATCTAACTCTAAAACACATGCTCCCAGCTGCTATCTTATAATGTCTGCTTTGTTGTGAGTTACAGGGATCTTTGTAAGCTTGGTGTTGTCATCTCTCAGAAATACATTTCCTTATGAAGGATCATGGGATATTACTGGTCTTTTCATTTAAAGTATAGTCTTGGAGGAAAGATATAAGATGGAAAGATATTTTTAAGTGTAGTTTTGAGCAGCCTGGGGAACTTACAGGTCTCAAACCTTTAGCTACCTGTTAGGGGATTCTGAGTAAGCCAGTTAGTATCTCAATGTCAATTTCCTCATGTGTGAACTAAAGATAAATACCCACATAGCATAAATCAAGTGTTGTAATGAATAGCACATAGTCTAGCACTCACAATGTAGTAGATACTCAGTAAATATTAGTTGAATTGGCCGCTGATTTCCTCATCTATAAATGAGGATAATAGTACTCACAGGGACTCACAGGATTATTTGGGAATTAAATAAAATGATTTTTGTACACTCTTAACATGGTCCCTAGCACACAGGAACTCTCCATCTTTACGCATTCTCTTACTTTGGTTCTTTCAATAACAAACTAAGAAAGAGGAATAGGAAAAATTCTGAGATAGATCCTAACTCAATTCCTTTGACTTCAGAAGTTGGTGAGAAAACACAAAATTGAATTGGGGGTGTGACATGGTGGTAGAGCGCTTGATTAGTATGCACAGACCGTTAGTTCTACCCCTGGCCTCAAAAAACAAATAAATAAATGCACCTAGAAAATGGGCTGTTACATGAACAATATATTACTTTGAAGTTTCAACATTTTATTTACATCTTTTTACTGTCTCAAAATATGGGTAACTACTCATTGAACTTTTAATCTGAAATATATTTTATGTTAATTTATGCAACTGCATTTTGGGATATTCTAATATCCCAAGTATTAGAAATTCAGGCTCAGTCTTCATCACTCTTACCACTGGAATGCCAATGTTAAGTTTTCTTTTCTTTTTTTCAATCTATTTTTTTTTCCATAGGAAGCCTTGTTTTGCTTTGCCACAGGGAAAAAATGAAAGAAACAGGGAAACTGACCTTAAATATGCAACCTTCAGGCAGCTACCAGTTTCTAAACTTAAAAAAAAATTTCTATACACAGCCAGTTTAGAGTTTATTGGATTCCCAGATGTATGCCTGGATCTCTTTTTTTTTTTTTGGTAACAAAAGACAATTTTATATTTTAATATGGTAGTGTTCAGGGCAACATTTCACTTTATATTTGAAAAGAGCAACAATAACAACAAAAGCTATACAGTTGTGTGAAATTCTATGCAGTGGGCAGCTATAAAAGAAATCCTTTAATTATGTCTTTGAGCATCTGAGCACCACACATAGAGAACTGGTGCTAAATGGTCCCTTTGCACAGAAAAGACATTTGTTTTTTCTAGAAAAGAGAAACTTTGCAGATAGGCATCAGGTGTTTCAAAGTGTGGGTTCTCCCAGGTTCCATCAGCTTCGTACATGAAAGTAATAACCTCAGGAGTCCATAGGCTTTAGAAACATCTGAAGTTTGTGATCAGAAAGGGTGATACCTGAGCCTCACCTCCAGAGATCTTGATCAGGTCCACTACTGCCAGGTCACAGAAAGTTGTGTTTTCAGAAAGCACACAGTGGATGCAGATGCAAGTTTTCTTCCACTTTCAGAAGCATGCTCTCAGTAACATCATCACATCATTACCTTCCAAAGTTCCCCCCAGATACTCACTTAGCTTGTCAGTCTCATTTTCTCTAAGGCATTATAGGGAACTGCTTTGAGAACTGACTCCGTGGAGAGAACAAAAGCCAGAACTTCTGTCTTCTCAAGAGATGCCCCAACCTAACTTGCATTTCTGTTTTCAACTCTAGAAACCATTTGGGATAATTAAACACTTTAGCATGTGTTAATGAAAAAAAGCTAACTTCAGATGGCCCTTCTTTGGGGCCAGTAACTTAACCTCTCTGGATCTCCACATTGTTGTTTGTAAAATGAGAACAACAGCCCCTGCCTTGTAAGACAATTGGGAAGATCAAATGAGGTTCATGCCTGCGTCATGGATAGCAACAAATGGCTGTTCTCCTTCTCAGAAATCTATGCAGATTTCTAGTCAGAAATCTATGTGGATCTCTAGAAGGCATACAATTAACCTATTGGGAGTTTCACCTCTTGAGTGGGTCTGCTCCACAGCAAAGAGGCACACAGACAGAGGTAGTCAAAGGGAAGTTATAGAAAGCACAGGAAAAGCACAAAGTTTTGAAGAATTCCAACTGAATAAACAATACGGATGCTAAAATACAACTGTTCATTTTTAACTGTTAGACGATTGTTATTGGATAAAACTGAGGCTATTGTTTAGAACTATCCACTCTTTGAAAGGAGAATTATTTTCTACATTCAGTAAGCAATTCTGTTAGCTCCACATCTGGAAAAACCTACCTAAGAGTGCTAGAATGAAAAATCACACCTTGATTCATAATTCCTCCTGGGATTTGCAATTTGGTGCTTATATTTAAGAACACATTTCCCTTCCTTCTGTCCAAAATATCTCAAGATGCATAGCATACTTCTCTGATACCTCAGTTCAACCGCTCTAAAACAGCTATAAAATATCACCTTAGGGGCTGGGAATGTGGCTTAGTGGTAGAGTGCTTATCTAGCATTCTTGAAGCCCTGGGTTTGATTCCTTAGTAGCACATAAGCAGAAAAAGCCAGAAGTGGTGCTGTGGCTAGAATGCTAGCCTTGAACAAAAGAAGCTCAGGGACAGTGCCCAGGCCCTGAGTCCAAGCCCAAGGACTGGCAAAACAAACAAACAAAAATATCATCCTGGGCTTCAAAATGAAATTGGGGGTACATTACATAGCTTTATTTTAAGTAAGATGATCAAAATCATAATGGCAAACATTGAGATCCCACCTAGTCATATTAAGTAACAAATAAAGATCAAGCTGGTTCTGTTTATAGATGTGTGTCGATTTGTACTGTATTTTTTTGTGCTTGTCCTCAATTAAAATGTTCCATATTTCCATAGTGTTCCAGGTGATCTAATGTCATTACCAGAGAGATGTGATGGGCCATACCCTTGGCAATAACTGTGACCCTTGCATTTGGACACATCACCCAACCAGCTCCTGCTGAGTACCCCAAATCTACCTGTGGAAAATCATACCCTAAAGGTTTTCTACAAATGAGACTGATAATATCAATTATTCAAGTTGGCAGAATCTAATCTATTTTATTTTTGGTTACAAGAAGAATTATCTCTCCATAATCACAATCTGATGTTTTGATATCAACTATTTAACATCAAAACAGACTTGATTACTTAAAATATACTAAGAAAAAATGTTTGTCTAACGCCATAAGTTTCCAATCACACTGTGAATTCCAATATGGTAATTTTATATCCTAGACATTTCTTCCTAATATAATTAAGATGATGTAAATGTAAGCAGCTATAAATCTTCACATTATAATATTCTTTGTAATGAAACAATGAAACTTCCATTCACATGAATTCATTCAATGGTAAAAATTGAGACCCTAACAAACCACACTTTATAAAGTAAATTTTAACTGTAGGATCTTAAGTGGATATTATAACTGGTTAAAAAAAACTGTTTGTAAGAATACACTATAGTATAGATAGTAGAATCTTACTGGTTCTAAGTAAGATGTTTTAAATGACAAACTTAAATGGTATGCCCAAATTGTAAGGACAAGCCAGTCTCAGTAAAAGCATCTTGAAAGAAGAGTTCCCCAAACAGTACTGACAAGTATACTCCCTACAAACTTTCCTCAAAGATTTGAATATATGGAAATGGGGTGCTCACAAAGAGCATTTATGACCAGAAGCAAGTGACAAATTGCACACTGGAAACCCAAGCAGAGCTCCATTTGCCAGCAACAGCAATACTTCTGGAACTTTTGCCACAGGTTAACTGTAAGTCTCACTGCTTAAATTTTCAATCATTTTTTGAATATTAACATATATTTCTTACATTTTTCAGTAAATCACTGCAATTATGAAATAAGACAATGATTTTCACAGTTATATTTATGCAAAGGGATAGCCACTATGGTTTTCAGAATCTGCCGATCTACAAACTACAAGGAATGCATTCAAATCTCCACATGAAGTGTTTTCTCATACATTCACAAACATAAGCGATTCTTAAAATTTGCATTCTACATTTCAAATAAAATTATAGATGCAAACGCTATTTTAAATACTAAATACTTGAATCAAAGGGTGAAACTACAACTGAAATATTGGTATAATTTTCATGTTATTTGAATGCATTGAAATAAAAAGATGAAGATGCAGAATTTAATAGTAACAAACCAATCCTTATTAAATTTGTGGAGGTTTCAAAACTTCTACTAGGCAAGAAATCACATTTGTTTTGTATTATACATTTCTTTTGCAGATGTTAAGCAGGTTTTAATGTAAACTTCTAAACACATTTATGTCAATTATATTTGACACCTGAAAGTTATTTTACTGCTTATCTCTTGTTACATTAAACTTTAAATAATATTCAAAAAGCACGAAAATACATGCATCTTGCAAGTGATTTTTTTTGCACTTACTTTTTGTTTATACATTTATTGGTACCTATGGGAAATACTAAATAACAAAACCTTAAGAATAAATTCTTGAAAGCAGTAAATTAAAGTACTGGGAAATATCTTAAAAGATGCAAAACTGGTACAACGAAACATGCTGTTTTTGCTATGATTATAGTAGCAAACATTAAAAACTAGTAGTCCATTTCATTTTCATTTCTATACACTGTCAGAAGCACAAGGAACATTTCTGTGACTAGTGGCTCAATGGCGCAGCCTATGTGCAGGAAAGTATAATGCAACGCTGGCTGCTGCAAACCACAGCTGGGTATCTAACAGAAATAAGGACTTAAAAATATAATACGGTTTTGAAAAAGGATCATGAAAGAATTTAATTTCTGCTACATAATAACTTTCATTACTATTTGTGAAACTAAAAAATGAAAAATAAACCGAAAAGTTAAACATGAGGCATTATAGTTCTTAATTGGCTTTAAGTTGCTTTTGAATAAAATCAAAACTACTCTACTTCATCCACTACCAAAAACCTAAAGCATGGTGCTCTGTGGTTGCCTTAATATTTTCAATAATTGTTTCCTGCTGGGCTAACATGTGGCATTGGGGTTTGTAATTTCTTTAAAATAATCTTTCCTCTCCAAATATCTTAATACATAAAACACATACTCTGTATCTGAAAAATCATTCCAAGGTAACAATTATATTAGGCTGATGAAACTGATGCCCTCTGTCATATAGTGCAAGAGATAGGAAGACTGAATAAAAGCTGTTCTGTTTCCTCGTGCATAGACTTGTAAATAAATTTCCTGCAGTCTGCATACTATGGTCCTCCAGTCCAGTACTGAGGGGGAGCTGTTTTACTTTAAGGTGGCACAGATGATCATTTGCCACAATCTTTGTAACATCAACAGACAAGAATGCAAATATACTTATGTGTATATTTGAAATTTTAAACCTACTTCTTAAAAAATAATCATTTACAAAGACCCAGTGAGCAAAAATCAGTGATACCATTTTTCCCCAAAAGAAGAAAAGCTCATGACTCCCAGAATACAATTTACTTCTCTATTATTTTGTGGGTGTCCTTTAAATGCCAAGCAGCATCGCATGGTGAAGACCTATCCATATACATGGAAGTTTTCTTCCTTCATAAACAGCTGGCTAGTTATAACAGAGAAAAACTGTGTTCAACATTTGCATTCTTTCTTCTATTATATAAAAAAAGAGGGAGGTGAAGGGGGAAACCTATCAGTTTACTTAAGATGTTTAAGCACAGAAGAAGTAGAATAACTTAGATGGTCTCTGTTGCAAACTGAGTGAGTGCAATCAGAAAAACTGTCCCAGTGAGGCTACAACTTAACTTTCAACTTCACAATGTGAGCTCTTAAAAAAAAAGTACTTTATTACACAGCAGAGTTCTTCTGATCAACCTGACTCAGTGAATACAAGCAGAGTCCACTGGAAAATTATTTGTTTGGATCATTAATGCATAAATTAGCTTTTTGTTACTTTAGTATAAGAAAGCAATAAAAAGTTGAACAAAATTAAAACAAAAGCCACTTAAATGGTTATTCTTTCAGTCACTCCCATATGAGTCAATCCTCAAATCTCTTTTCATTTGGTCAAAGTTGTGACTGCATTTTACTGAATTACTTTATAAATTAGTTTTGTGATAAAATAAGCATTTTCTATCCACTATTATTTCATGAACACACAGTTTTTTACAATATTCAACATTTTAACCACTTTAGGTTTTAAAAATAAAATTTAAGATGTATCATGCTTTAAAACCATATTGTAAATGACAATTTACAAAGTTGGAATACAAAATCTGAAAACTGAAGTGGTATCCTATATCATGACATGCAAAGAAAATTTTGTTGTCCAAAAACTACTCCTAGATATTCTCATGTACAATACATACCCAGCTAGTCCACGTCCAAAGGATCATTTTGCTTTGAAATAGAAATATGTATATGGTAAGAATAACCCTATGGAATAAATCAAAATTAAATTTGCCAGCAATTTTTTCAGTCATTTCTCCACTTGACTGTATAAAAATATATTGTTGCTAATTTGACATTAATAAATTAAGACCATTAGAGACAGTTCTTTCATTGTAGGTCTTCAACAATTGTCAATAACACTATTTTCTGTTTGCATTTCCTCAAGCGTGTTAATGTATCTTTGTTTAGGCTCACAAGTCGAATGGTCAGTGTAAACACAGTCAATGAAACATCAGGAGCAGAGAATTAGTCTACTGAGAGAACCTATGGAAAGACCATTTGGTTTACTGCCAAGTATGCAATAAGGGTAAAACACTGAAAGACTACTCAGAGATTTTTTTTTTATATGATGAATGAATTACTCTTTAAAAAATTCTCAAAATTCTTTGTTTTGCATACAAAGTCCACCAAGGAGAAAGGTGGTCTGCAAGATGAACTCTACCATGTGTGTTATAGTCTTTGTTTGCGGTCTTAACTGGGGATTGTACCTTAGCTACCGTAGTTCAAGCGTAAAAATACTTTGTCTGTAATACTATATACCATTGCCAGTGACCCTCTAAATCCTTGAACCAACTGTGTCTTCTGGTGTCACAGAAGATAATGCCAATTTATTGCAATGTGTAGCTTTTTTAACTGATTAAAATTAAGCCGTAAGCACGTGACAATGGAATTAGCACATTTAGAGTCTGTTTTCCCACATCCCATTTTGCACCAGTGCGGCTGGTCCCTGCAACTCTACGCGGGTGCAATTTTAATGACTTTGCTGGGTTTTGATGTTCTTATGAAAAAAGCACGCTTGGTGTTTGTGGAGAAGGTAGATACGGGGGCTGAAGAGCTGTGATTGGGAACATGGTGACATCGTTTCTGTTTTCCGATAGGATCGGTGTCATTTTCCTCTCAGCGATAAGACACCTCCACTGACAGTGCCCGATTAGGGAAAATTTTATTATAAAATTCTCTTTTATCGAATGAGGGTAGAGTGATAAACAGTTCAGCCTCAGGGAAGGAATAGGAACAGATTTCCTCCTTTTTCAAATTCCATCTTTCCCTCTTCTCACTTTTTCTTCTTTAGAAAGATGACTGTGTTTTAGTTATTATTAATGGTATAAAAGAACTCCCCAGAACACGCGATTGCTATGATAAAACTATCTGAATCAAGAGACACTTAGATGTTGTTATAAAGAAAATCTATTATATATATATATGTGTATATATATATATATACACACACACACACACACACATATATATATATATATATATATATGTGTGTGTGTGTATGTTCTTGCTCTCTTTCTTTCTTCCCATTTCTAAAAGATAATACTGTTTTCTAAACCCTTCCACTACTGGAGGTTATTTGGTATTTGTTACTTAAGAAAAATGTAACATATTAAAAGAAAATCAAACTTAAGTAATTCTGACTCAACTGTCCTAAATATATTCAGACTTCAGATCTTTCTTCAGAAATAAACATTTGCCTAGCAGAAACACAAGGTAAACGTAAGAAACAAAGGATCACGGCCTCTAATTCAAATGCTTCAAGGAAGGATATAGAAAATGTTTGTTGTTTTCAATAATAAAACCTCATTGCTTCTGAAATTTGGTAGCTTAGTAATGATAATTCAAATCTCCAGTGTCATAAGTTACATCTGTTTACTCCTGATAAACCAGCTAGATTCTATATGACAACAACTTGAAAGGTCACTTGAGGAACAGAAAATAAGTGTTCGACATTATTTATTTCAAAATATTTTCTTTCATGAAGAAAAGTTCATCAAAGGACTCGGAATACTCCTCCTATCTTTATGAAATAAAAATGTAGTCTCTCAGGATTGAACATCTAGTGTACAGAATAAAGGGAGTCTGATGATAGATTCCTAAATTTTGGGTGGTTCGAAGGATGATAAAAGTAACTTTAAAATTTTTTCTTTATTGATGAAAAACCACTCTGAGGGGACATAAGAAAGATAGGAGTCCCAAGTTTGTTAAAAACTTCCATCTATTTCTCTGCATTCTCTCTTTAAAGACTTCTTTCCAGAATGTTTTTTTTCAAATGCAGATTCTTACATGATCTATTTTGACATAAACGTCCCTATATTTTTCTAATGAAATTTTTTAGTTACCAGTGATCAGACATCATGTTAAAAATGCCTTATTCCCAATTGAGTCAAACTTCCAGATTAAAATAAAACAGCAACCAATTCTCCAAAACTGATGCTAAGAACTGGTGATGCTTTTAACTGAATGCTGGTTAGTAAGAATCTGTGTTACTCTTATAAACAGCAAAATAAATAGAAATAGTTATAAGCTTGTTCATCATAAAATAAACTAAGGTTTACACAATAACAAAGACACTATTAGCAAATATCCCTGGTCCAACCATTTCTCCCATACTCTTTGTTTAAGGATTTCAGCAAGACAAATATCACACCCAGACTCATGACAAAGTAACATTACCATACTGCAACCTAAATTTCACTATTAATTTGATAACCTAAAAACAATTACAAAAGTAAACTTATGGAATTATAATTGGTATGGTGGAAAAGAAACAAAGCTCAACAACTAAAGCAAGCAGTAAATTAAAAAGGGAATCCAGACTCATTATTGGCTTAAAATCTTTAGCACCAAATGCTTATTAATGAGTATACAACAGCTGCCTGGTGGACTCATTTCAGTAAAGTGTTCTTCCTTAATTATAACTTTGCTGAGTAAGATATAATTGTCTTCAAAACAACGGCAACAGTATTTTGAGAAAATGGCTTGAATGCATGAAGCATTTAACACCAGGAGTGATGGATAAAAATTATAAAATGTTACAAGGCCACAGTGCATCTTCTTTAAGGTGGTCTGGGGAATGACTGTAATTATTATAATGCTAAAGGTTAGTGGGGAACTTCTTTGACATAGAATTTTTATTTTTAGTAAAAGAATACCACTGTCTATTTATTTAAATCATTCAACAAAATGGCCCTCAGGATATATTCTTTTGGAGAAGGCAAGCAAAAAATGAGAAATGTATTATCTGTAGTTACATCATTGCTATGGGGAGGAGCCTGGTAAGATGGGAGGAGAAGCTGGCTTTGGACAGTGTAAACACCTTCTGAATTTAATATTAAGCTGGACAACTACTTAATCATAATAGGAATAGTAATAATAAAGAAAGTAACATTAAGGTGAAAACCTAGAAAATGAAAAGAAGCTCAATCAAGTTCCTTAAACAAAACAGAGGCACATGCTCAACATGTCTGCCAGTATTGTTTTTGAAAAGGTTACTTCTATAATGTTGCATGCTGAACCCTAAATATTAAAAATTTGTAAAAAATTCTAAAGACTTTACTGCTTTTAAGATAAATTCAGTAATAATCTCAATGCAAAGAATCCTGAGAAGAAAAATCTCTATCTTAAGCACACTGACCCTAAATTTTCTAACAATGGGGAAGGCTTTTCAGGCAGACATCCAATAGACTAGAACCATTATTACATCTGTGCCAGTGAAAACTATAAGTAACAACTAGACATTACCATGCCATATGACCTAAAAGCAGGACACGTGTTTACTCTAGATACCTATGATGATAGTGACATATGTACGTGTCCACTTTGATCGGCAGTATATAAAATGGGATATTTGCGTAACTAAAAAAATTGTAATGTCCCCACCTTCTTCAATGTCCCCAAGTTCATGTTTTTCTCCTAGGACATCAATAAAGTTATTCTCCAAGTCTGGGGAATACAGATGCCTTTCTGTTCGGCCACACATGACATCTAGATGGTTACGTGCATCTAAGTGTACAAAATTAACATTTCATTGAAGCAAGCCCCAGTCTTCCCGAAGAGGGTTACATGACTGGTTAGTTGAAAATAGATGGTGGGAAGGGAGGAAGAGCTGATGAAGAGATCATCCACTGTGGAAACGTGGCCGAGCAGGACTGCAGCACTGGGGGGTATGTGTAGGGTGAGGGAAGAAGAGGAAGGCCCCCTTTCTGCGACTGCATTTGAAGTAGGAAAGAGGCCTGCAGTGAGCAAACTTCAGATGTGAAGAACAAAAGGCCAGGTTTTCCCTATACCACCGTGTTACCTTTTTCTTAACAGTGACAAGATGAGGAGGCCTCAAGCAGAAGCCCTACAGAATTACGTTTGACAGCCCCTATTTATTACTTCGGGTTATCTTCTGATACACAAGGCATATGCAGATATTGATCACTGTGTATAAAACAATTAAGTGGAGAAACATTACCAAATGTTGCTATTTAGAAGCACTTCCATCCTTTAAAATCAAATCAGGGTATACCAGTCTAACTAACATCCAGGGTCTTAAATCACTTGATAAAATTTTAAAAAGCATGTGGTCAATAAACAGGTTAATTTACCCATTTCCCCCCTTATTCCTTGAAATAAATAATTTGGAGGATCTGGTAGTTCCTAAGCTGATGGTGGATCTGAGGTTGCCAGTTACGGAAGCACTTAAGCGCCCATTGGCACAGCAAGATTCAAAGCCCTGGTAGGCTTCAAAGAAACACTTTTTTTTTCTTCTTCTTCTAGAACTCTTTGCTTTCTAGTAAAGCTGCAACCACAATGTTCTCTCTCTTAATGCCACCATAAAAAAATCAAAACACTTTAAAACAAATTGATGTACTCTTTAATACAGTCATCCCATCATCACAGGACCCTTGCACCCTGCATGGGGACAACCGTAGGGATGCATACCACACATCTCTTCCTTTGTTGCCTGCTTCAATGCTTAAAGAAAAATTGAGAGAGTGTGTGTCTCTCAATCGAGATATGGGCACCTTTGACTGACAAGACTTAATCAGCTTATCTCTACACTAATAAAGTTGGGGCCTGTGGTGCAGGTCTATGCCCAGCACCAAGTGAACTTTCACTAGCCAAAGCCTCATGGGCCAGGTCTCAGGCCCTGGCTTCTCTAAACTGGCTCAGATCAATTCTTAATGGGCTATTTTCATCTTGATAAACCTCTATAGTCTTCATTCATGAGGGCCTTTCAGGCAATTAAGCAGATGAATTGCCTAAAGTAAAGGCTACACAATGAATCTATGAGAAGTACTTAAACGCATGGACTCAGTAGGCCATCTTTTCCAAGCTCCCTGTATGAAGTAAAAAGTAACTTCTTGGGAAATATTATAATTTTTCTTTTATTAAAGGGGTATTATTTTCTTTTTAAGTTGAAGGCTGACAGGATTCTCTGTATATTAGGAAACAAATACATTCTTTTAATAATTAGATTTCCAATTCTTTGTAAAAGATGACCAAGACAGGCATAGCCATACACTGTGGTTTCTGTCTCTATCATTCCAGTACTTTCGTAACATTGATTGGCTCATAATTAGACACTCACTAAAAACTGTGCCTTGATTGACTACTATGAAGAAAACACAAAGCTAGGAGACACACATGGACTGGAGGTAGGGGCAAGTGAGTACCTGAATACATACATATCCCCTTTGAGTTGACTTACAGGGGATCCTTTCAAACTAAGGACTTTCCACTCAATTTAAGAACTCAAGATCACTAGCTTTGTAATTATTTGTTTGAATTTGCTAGATAAAGGTTAGACACAGGAGTTAAGTTGTGAATAAAATTAATAAAGTGCCAGATGCTTTTCTAATACAGGATGCGCCTAGGACTAGAGGATCCATTCCTCATGGAATGAAATACACAGTGGGCATTTTGATCTTACTTTTTATTTTCAGTTACCTAAAGAGTTGCCAGGTAAAGCAGACTTCCTAAAAAGAACCCCAGCAGTGGAAAACTTATTGAAATGATAACCACTGTCCACATATGAATATACATTTATATGTGCATAAATATATTATTTGTACCTCTCACCACACATAAAAAATGGTCCTTACAACTATCCAGTAATATGGCATTTAAATTGCAATATACCTTAAGTATTATAGTCACCTGCATAAAATGAGAGCATTTTAAACACATTCTAAAATGAATTTTGGATTATAGGTACTCTGAACATTATGCTTCTTCTGTTTGTAGTCTTCATGCTGTAATTGCTTTATACAAAATCCACTCCAGTCTTATCACTCAATGCTATCTTTACTGCTGAATGTCGGAAGATAATTTTGCAATAAAATTTAATTTATGGAGCTTATTTTTCACTAATCTCCTAGCAGAGGCAAAGTGAAACATGCCAAGATACATATTCCAAGCTATGACCAGTGTGGTGTTTTTTATTTCCGGAGTAGCAAGACCCCAAACATATCAATTTTATCATATTAAAAGGCTGACATATTTTAATTATTGAAACTTTACATCCCAGAAGAGAATGTAAAATAAGCTATTAACAACATATATAAAAATATGACTCTTCAAGTGATAAGGGCTCCTTGAAGAAAGCTTTTCTTTTAAGATAAGAAAGAAAATACTTAATATAAAAATATGAGTCCGTGGAAAGTATTTTATATGAACATTTAACATATCAGTATTCCCAATAATACTTGAGATTTTAAAGTAAAAAATTAAAACCAGTAAGAATAAACAACAAGATTCAGTTTTTCTGTAAAATGTCCAAGTCAGGGTTTGTCATCTCTAAGAGTTATTCTAGCTCTCAAACTTTAAACTTTAAATCTACAGATCCATGTAAGTTTTGGAAGAGTAAACTAGTCTATTTCTACAGAGCAGTTGGCTCCTGTTAATCATGTATGTCTTAGAAAGCATTCACCTCTAGAAAAGAGACGAATAAAAAAAAAATATTTTTAAATATATTGAAGACTTCTTGACAAATGAATTAATATGACAGAGTAACAAGCTAATCCTGTTGCTCAAGAATCCCTGTGAACATGCAAATTCTTCATAAAAATGGTTACATAATTCTAAAGTTAATAATCATTAATGGATTGTGGTATGAGTTCTTTCTGCCTGGAATGAATAAGCCATACCTCTCTCAGCCAGATTTAAATCACTCTGTCTCTTTTCAAGTTATATCATAACAAGGCCAAACTGATACTGAATCATTTATGAGGTTTTTGGAGTTGAAATATCAGAGTCATATGTGCACAAGTATTGTTCTGACATTTAAATTTCAGCAACAAGCAATTCTGAAACATTTCAAGTTATGCAAAATTTGACATTTCCATGTTAATATACAAAACAATGGTGATGTGAAAAGCCACTTTTTCCACCAATACTGAAAACTTAAGAACTTCATAAAACTTTAGAAGCATAGGCCTCTCAGGTTCAGATCCACACAAGAGAAGTCCCTATCTAAAAGCTTTAAATGTTTATTCACATGAAGAGTACATAGTAAACATTTGTCTACATTGATCTTTTTCATTTTCACACAAAGTAACAAAACATTTTTAATCCCAAATCAGACAACTAGTTTACAATTTAACTCTCTTCATTTCTATATGTAGTGTCAGAAATGTATAGCTGTGCTATACATTTATTTTAAAATGTTACTCAAATGTTAATTACTAAATTAAATATAATGCAAATAAGTATATTTCACTTGCCTGAACAGCATGAATCTCAGCCATCTGCAATTTTATAAACTAAAATGAACCACTCCAGAAGAACTACCTTGCACTATAATTATCTCCTTATATCCTCAAACTAAAATGTTGACCTAGGCATAATAATCTCTAACAGAAACAATAAACACATTTTTTAAAAAAAGACTGAAATAAGTAGGGTAATAATGAAGAACAAAATGTGTAGCATTTACAGGCTGCAAATTAACAAGCCAATATTGACTTTTCTTTGAGGTCAATAACAGCTCTTTATTGATCTCAAAAGTTAAGACCTAGTAAGGTCAATATAAGATCTCAAGTGTCAAAAGATTTGTATTGGAACTTCCTTTTCACATATATAAATATTGCTGAAATGGGTAGTTTGTGTTTGGAGAAATCAGAAAATCTCCATTAGAAAGACAGAATATTGAAAAAAATAGGCTAAGGAAGTTAAAAATATAAAGAGAGTTTGAAAAATCTGTTACTGTGGAATTTTCTGAAAAACTGCTCTTTAGATATAATCCCTAACATTACAATCAGAGAAACCAAAACTGTTGATGTTGACAGAACTCCTTTTTTAAATTTCAAAATCATTAGAAAAATTGTTATTCTTGTGTTTTTCTATACTGATAAAAACTACTAACTCTCATTCTCCTAGTGAGTAAGATGGTCTAAACTGTTAAATATGATGTGTAGGGCTAAACCTAACCATGTCCCCATATATACCTAATATTTCTTGCACTCATGCGTAAGTGATTTATTAGCCTGATTCTTCCAAAAGTCAAAGAAAATTTCATATTGTTCCATTTGAGAATAATAGAAGTACTTAGGAAGAGAAGAGGAGAGAAGGAAGGATAAAAGAATAAAGTAAACATTACTAGACAACTTACTATTATCAAACCCCAAGCAAGATGCTTTCACATAGTAATTATTAGAAAGAACAAATTATCTTATGTGGGTAACAAAAATAGGTCTGTGGTGAGGACAATATGACATTATAGGTACTCAATAAGTAAGAAGGTAACTATGGTTGCAACCTTTTTTAAAAAAAAAACCTTTTTCATTTTAGAAAAGTTTCAGATGTATTAAAAATTATGCCCAAAATACAGAAAGTTCCCACTTACTCCACACCCACTTTCCCATAATGTTAGCTTACATTGCTATGATACACTTGCTACAACTATTGAGCCAAGATTGATATATTATCTTTAACTAAAATTGATGCATTATTTGCATTTCCTTAGTTTTTGTCCAGTGTCTTTTTTCTGTTCCAGGGTCCCATTCAGGATCACTTACTGTGTTTAGTCACTATGTCTCCTTAAGCTCCTCCTGGCTGTGACAGTTTACCAAGTATTTTCAGCACATGTTTTAGAAGGAAGGTATAAATTTGCAGAGTTGTATCTACTGTCAACACTAAGACAAAAACATGCAAAAGAATTATCTTTTCTTACAGATCTAGGGAATATAAATAAATTTGACAACCAATAAAGATAAATGCTTTGTACAAAAGCAAGGAAATGATACTTGATTTATAATATGTAATAGAATATAGACACCAGGAAATAAAGTCTCATTTGTCTCAAATGAAGATTTGTGAAGAAATAAATGAAGACTTCTGATGCTTACCAACACAGGCCATGCCAGTCAGCCATCTATCCCTCCACCCTTGCCCACTGTTTGTAAGTGGAGTTTTTGACTGTTTACTAATGACATAGTAAGTGAACAAGAAATAAATCACATGGCTGGGGTAGGTCCACTGCCCATCTATATTTACTCTCCCTTAGGTATTTTAAGGATATGACTGGAGAGTGGTCATTCCAGTGGAACACTATTTCTTACCCCTTGCTTCTAGGGGCCTCATTGATTATACAGCCTTTGCCTGTGGACCACAGGCAGAACCAGTGGAGTACTTTAAAAGCAGGTTCATCTTCTTCATTCTCTTTGCTTGACTGCTAGTCAAATGTAGAGAACTCCAGAGCCTGGTGCAGGGCAGAGCCACAAAGTAAGAAAACCCCAAATCTCTCAGCCACAGCATGGAAGCTGTCTGCTCCCTCCAAAGCCTTGAATTAGATGGTTCCAAGATTAAGAAATAAACTGCAGTGTGTGAAGTACTTCGGGTCACTGAAGTCTATTTGTTATAGCAGCTTGGTGCTACTATGAAAACTAGTGTAAGAGGAAATTAATGTTTATTGAGCATTTATAATGAACCTAACTCCATATTAGGTGTTTATATTATCTACTTTATCCATTTCTCATGATAACCTTCAAACCGAAGATCTACAAAGATATTATAAGGATCACAAAAGCTAAGGAAGTTACTCAAGAGCCTCAAAAGTTACATGGTAGGACCAAGGTTTGAACCTAGGTCTCCCTAGCTACAAAGCCCATGCATGTTCCACCTTACCTCACTGCAGGTGAAAGACATAGGGATTAAAAAGTAATTTGTATTCACTTTATATAGATAACTTTTATCCTCTAAGGAGAGCAAAAATAGTGTATGTGATCTCCCTACTTTTTATGTGGAAGACATGAACTCCCAATTTACAAGGGGCGGATGTGAGACGATTAGTTTGTTTGAATTTGTTAGCATTTTTCAGATCAAGACAAGGCTATACAAAAATGTGGAAGAGAAAAAATACATTTCATCTTTGTAACCTGCTGATAATCTTACAGTGTTTAATTTGAGCAGAGTCCAGCAACTTACTGAGGGCACGAAAGAGCTGTTGCTCCACAAGGTTTACAGTTAACAAAGGAGAGAACAGAAAGACTTACTTGTTCTCACAACAGTATGAATTTAAAGAACTATATGGGGTGTATATTCTACAGGAAGCCCAAGTAGGAAGAAAAATGAAACACTGAAACTTGCACACAGCAATGAAAATGAGGGGATTCATTGTAGTAGGAAAATTCACAGCTGGCAGGCAGTATCAGCAAGGCAATAAGATATTTGGTCCATCTTCATGCTTACCTTTTAGAGTCACAGTGTTTCCTTTTTTTTAAGTCTCCTTTTTCTATTAACAAAATCACTCCAGTCAATCTCTTTAACTTACCTATGTGAAAAATCTGGAAGACTGTAAAAGTCCTATGCGAACAAACTAACACCCGTCAGGAAAAAAAAAAAAAAAAAAGATGCATCCTTTATTTGCAGATAGACTTATTTTTGCTTATTGGCTTTAAAATGGGCTCTTACTATCCACTGATCTGTACAGAACACTCAACATTAAAGATAATTCAAAAGTATGCTAATAAGGAAAAGGGAAACACAAAACCCTGATTCTTTCATAAAAATCAAATTAAAACTTAATATCCATTCATGTTGGTAAAAATAGATGGCATTAGAGGAAGTAATTAGGGCATGACTCTACCCTACCTAGTAGAGTAATTTTCACTTCTGGTAGAGAACCTATTGATTGATACCATGAAGTATCTGACGTAAATGTTACCTGCATAGGGATTTTTAGCTATGTGTATTCCCCATGGGTATTTTGCTAAGATATTCCAGCTTATGACAGGAATTTTAGAGTCTAAGTGCCTAGAATGGTGCCACTGTCTTTTCTTTCTTACATGACATTATGCTACTTTTCTTCTCAGGTGGATTGAATTTCTCCTTCAATTTACTTCCAAAAGCAAATGGCACTAATAATTTTCGGATGGTATTTTCTTGCTTCATCAGAGATGAACTGCAGCCCAGTTCAAGTCTAATGAACCCAATCTGAATTTCTTAGCCAAAACTCTTTGCTGAATAAACGTTAAGGTTTCACTGTGCTCTGTTTAAGTGCCATGTGAAACTTAGAAAATGAAAATAAGAAAATTAGTTTGATTGCAAAGGTATTTCATATGAACACAAATATCAAGCTAGCCCAGGATCTTAGAAAAGTGAATGCAATGAAGTGAGCAGCATGGGGAGAAATGGCAGGACTAAGCCAACAAACAAGCTTTCTATTTCCTCCCAAAGGGACAGTTTTTTAAAGCACTTTTTTTTTTCCTGGTTTGGCTTTTGGGTAGTTTCTTCCTCTCTTTAAATAAATAGATATTTATTTAACTATGCCTTAAAGTTTATATCTTAAGATGCAAAAGGGCAGCACAGTATAGTGCATGAATGCTGACCCACCACGACAGCATCTTTGATAACGACTTTACTTGGAAAAACGTATGCTTCAATAAAAAATTTATTTTTTTAATGTTAACTTTGTTCTCTTGTAGCAACGTTGGAAAACACTGTAACCCAACAGGAAATACAGACGAAAGCTTCAAATGTGGAGCACATACACAAAAAAAGCCATTTTTAAAGCTCATGCCCATCAAGTTTCTCACTTGATATAAGTCGTACACAAAGTCTTAGTCCAATGTGAACCCATGCTGTGAAAATTCTGAAGCACCCACCTCAGAAAATTCTGTTAAATACATAAACACGGCTGAAAAGAAAACTTCTGGGCTCTAGAAGTCAGACTCAAAGGGAAAATGAACCTGATTAAAAAAAAATCCCAAAGAAAGTTATATAAGTACAGTGCAACAAGGTCATAAGCTTAACTGTCCTTCCCTGTCATATCTGAAAGTAAATTGGTATTTTAGCTCCCTGCTTTGGTCGTCATTCTTTTTCTCAGCTCAGAGAGATGCAACGGTGTAAGGATGGCTTCGTGTATATCTTACAAACCAAATGGAAAAGTGATAGGCATTATGGGGTAAGACACCTTTACAAACGAGTATAATACATTTAATGGATTAAAAATGAACCCCATGAATTCACTTGGACCACCTAAGGAGAAGGTTCTCCAAATAGGGTTTAAATGACATCCTTTTCTTACCACTATGGAATACACCAATATCTCAGAGCACAAAGTAAATTTAAGTAGCTTGAAAATACTCCTTAAGAGTATCACCCCAAATGACAATCTCCTCTATTCTTTCTAGAACAGAATCAGAGCATTTTTAGTAAGACTTTAATGGCATGTAATTGTAAAGTAAGTGAGAGCCAAACATTAAAAATGACTTTTTTTTGTAGCTGAGAAGATGTCTAAAAACTTATAGGACATGGCCAAGTAATTCTTAACATTTAGAAAATGTCTGTTCAAGCAGAGACACCCTTAAGAGTCTGAAAACATTCTACCACTGAAAATAATGAATAACGTTTTAAGAGATAACTTTCTGCACTAAAAAAGTTTAATACTCCTACAGAAAACTTTTTTCTCTAAAATGTATTTGATTAGATAATTTATGTGGTTAATATCAACCTAACTATGGAATGCTACTTTCTGTCCCTGTATTGTAGGATAATACAAAATCTTAATTGGTCATTTCTGTAATAACTTTGACACAGAAGATGGTAGTGTCTTTCTGAATTACAACCTGGGTTTAAGTTAATAATCAAATTTATAACTTGAATTAATGTTTGTGGACACAACCTTCTCTACTCAAATCCAGTTCAGTGATAGCTGAGTTGTCTTGCTAGTTTCTCATCCCCACTGGACTTGAAGAAAGTTTGAATGAGTGAAATACAATAGTTACCTAATCTTATACTTCTCTCACCAATTTACCAGAATTTTGGTAAAATGAGTACCTTTGGGGTTACTGAATAGGTTATTACAAATTCGAATTACTGAGTAATGTCTATTCATATTTCCCTAACTAAAGTAATACAGGAAGTATTATAGGTCCTATATAAGACCATCCTCATATCCGATGCCAACAATATTTAGAATAGACAAACTATATTAATTACCTTGTAGGGAGTATAGGTGTTCATTACCTGCCTGAATTTTTGTATATATGTTTAAATATTAGGACTCACATATATGAAATTCAGTGGAGTGACTTTTAGTTAGTTGAAACAGCACAGACTACATTTTAAGACTGTAAAGTGAGCCCTTTATTTATCTTTAATGTGCAGTCACTGCTGATCCTGTTAAAATGAAAATCTCATTCAGTAGACCTGAGGTGGGACCTAATATTCTGATTTTTTAACAAGTTCCCAGGAAGAAGCAACATTGGGTCTTGAACACACTCTATGGAACATTCCATTTCCTCTTATATGAATAAAGAATTAGCCAAAGAAGTCAGATGCCCATGGCTCATGCCTGTAATCCTTAGGAGGGTCAGATCTGAGGATCATGGTTCAAAGCTAGCCTATGTAGTAAAGTCTGTGAGACACTTTTCTCCACTAAAACTACCAAAAAAGCCAAAAGTGGAGCTGTGGCTCCAGTAGTAGAGTGTTAGCTTTTAACAAAAGAAGCTCAGGGACACAGTCCAGGCTCTGTACCAAAGATAGAAATAAAAAGAAAAATTAGCCAGAGTGAAAATGTATATTTTAACTCAGAATCTTCCTGAAGTGAGGAGATTAGAGAAATAATATGCCATTATCTATGTGAGATAATTTATAAATCTCCTACCTCTAATAATACATAACATATATTTATATACATGTATATATGTATGTATATATGCATGTGTATGTATGTGTATATCTCTCAGAAACTCAAGAAATAAGTATCACCATCAGTAATGTATTACTATAAGCTCAGTATTCAGCCAGATTTATAATCACAAATGTTCATTACTGCCAGCCTGATGGATTAGTCATTGTGTTTAATGTCCTTCCAGATATAAAAACTATTCAGTATCCATTTCTTTGAGGCTGTCCTTAAGGAAGAATCTTTGGGAACTCATGCCAATTGTTTAATACAATCAATAATAACATTCAAGCTCATTGTTTCTGACTGTTTAAAATGCTTAGTGGTTTCTTATGTATCTTCACCACCAAATCCCTCTATCAGTCATTTTAATTGACAAAAAGACCAGATTGTGGATTACTGTAATAAATTTCCTAATACATCTCTTTGTTTCTACTCTTCTGCCTCTTCATCCCTACAGACTCCATGTTCTCCATGATTTAGAATAGTCCATTTGCCTGCAAAGAATCTTTCAATGGGGAAGTGGCGCTGTAGCTCAAGTGGTAGAGCACTCGCCTTGAGCTGAAGAGCTGAGGGACAGCGCCCAGGCCCAGAGTTCAAGCCCCACAACCAAAAAAAAAAAAGAATCTTTCAACGGTGTCAAACCTTCCATGCCTGTGGCCCCCACATAATCTGTATCCTAACAGACCATGTGCTGTTCCCCATGCTCACTATGGCTCTGGCCATTCTGCTCTCCTTTCTGTTGCTTATACATCCTAAACACCTCATTTGAGAGATCTTGTGCTTGCCATTCTCAAGGAGTCACCTACCCCAAACTGTCTTATTGATAGCATCTTTTTCCATTCAACATTTGGCTTATATAGAGCTTTCTTCTCTGGGAGGTCTTTCCTGATTAGCTAACCTCTGGTAGCCTTCATTAGGTTCTGTTTAATATCCTACTTTATTCAACCATGATATGAAACAGTCTTTTCCATTTATGTATTAATTAAAAATTGCCAGACTATTCTTTTCCATCTCTTCCTTCTCTGTGCCTTAGAATAGGCATCTTACCTCTTTTGCTCTTCATGCTAATCTCAGAGCACCTGGCCAAGAACTTCCAATAACTTTTAAATAAATCAGAGAAAAAGAAAATTAATTAATATGAGAATGTAGCCTATTTTGCCTAGAACAGATCCCTGGGAAATCCAGGTATGTGGAAACCATTCTTATTTTAGTGCGGTCTATTGGCTAAAAATATGGAATCAGATGGCCTAACTATACTACTTCTAGTATGGGAAAATGACGTGATCTCTCCTTCTCATCTCCTCTGCAAAAGGCATGTAATGAGGATTAAGAGATAAGAACATAGAGCAGGGAGAACAGTGTGCGGCTCATATTTAATGTTTGATAAACATTGTATCATTTCACTAGTACACAAAAAACGAAGAACAGAACACCTCATTTTCACTACAAAGAGTTCAGGAAGTATTAGCACCGTGTTGTCAAGACATTAACTGCCAAATGGGAAGTCAAGGCTAAATGATCTACAGCAACTACTGAAATAAGAGTGTTAAGGTTGGGGGTGTCAGGATGGAGGGTTGAAGACCAATAAACGATACAAGCCATAACCTCATGACCTGAGATTACAGAATGTAGGCAAATTCACTCATAGCTCCTGGAATGCACTGCCAGCTGACTTGAGCCCATTTGGAGCCCAGGTGGGACATTCCTGTGGGTTTTAAACTGTTTATTACACATGGAAAGGAAAAAAATGAGCTTCATTTCTGTCCCCTCATAGTTTCTCTTTCAGCGTATTTTTTTTACTAATCATACACCTTCAAGTGGTTTTGTGCTTATTATAATTCTGGGATATGCCCCAAAAGTCCATAATTTCAGAATAAAGGGCTCATAACTCAGAGTATTAGGCATTAAATTGTGATTGCAAGCAAAATGATTATTTCTACAGCCAAACAGTCATACTTGCCTTTAAGTATGTGTGTGTGTTGGGGGGGGGGGAGGGGGGAGTCTTCTTTCCTTTTCTGTTTTTTGAATTCAAAAATTCCAGAGCAGAACTTAGGAGAGATGTCAAATTGGCCAAGGTCCCATGCAATCAGCACAGCATTTGGCCCATAATGGTCACTTCCAAAGATGTTTCTTTGAAGAGTCTGATAACCGGCTTTCTAGTAGCATCAACTCTTTATATAATATCAGATTTCAGTCTCTTCTTTACTAAATGAAGTTGTTTAATTGACCTGTAATTTCATCAAGTTCTCAAATAGAAAAGGATCCATGAAAGGCACTTGATTGGTATTAAACTCAATGCATATTAGACTATAAATAGCACTAAAAATATTTATGCACATGTTACTCTGCTCAACAGTTCTTGAAGAGACACTAACTACTTATTTGACAAGATAACTTTAAAATGTTTAAAAATGATTTAAGAATTTTAGAAGATGAATTGCATTATTTGTTAGGAAGCCACAGATGGTCAAAATAATATTCAATTCTATTTTCTTTTTTCTTTTTTTACTTTCCTTTGTGGTATTTATCTATTATGGCAATCAAATTAACACTAGTAAGTTACATATTTTGTTAAAATTTCTGCCAATTATTTTGAAAGTTAAATACTTTTTCTGATGATTTAATAACTACATATACATGTATATAAATGTGTCTAAATACATACATACAGACAACACACACACACATATATAATATATATATATACATATAGATAGACAGATAGATGTAAAACCTTACTTTACTTAACAACTTTGTTGGAGAGATAAGACTTCAATTTCAAGTTTTTGCTTTGTAAATGAGAGAATTTAAGTGATTTTTTCAAATTCACTCAGCTAAAATAATGACAGTATCAGATGATTGGGAATTCATCTCCCCAATTCAATACATCCAATTAGTGAATCCTAGATTTTGTGCTCAAGTAAAAAGAAAATCACAAAAAGCAATCCAGACAGCCCAAAATAGGGTAGCAACTCCTGTAATTTTTTTTCAAAGAAAATTATATACAAAACTTCTACCTACAATTGTTACTGTACCATCACAGAAAAAAAATATAGCTCTTGAATAGTAAAAAATACTTTGGAAAAGACACTACATTCTACTGCTTTTCTCATTCTGCTATAGAAGGATGAAAACTTTTGTGGACTTGAACTATTTCTCAATCCATTCTTTCTTTTTAGTTCCCTAGAATTCATCGTATAAATAGTTGGAAACGATTTCCCTCTTTTGTGTTATTTCGACAGTTAGATTAGTTCTTCCATATCCTTTTCTCCCTGTATTTCTTCATCTTTTTTTTTTTTTTTTTTGGGTCTGGTCGTGGGGCCTGAACTCTGGGCCTGAGTGCTGTCCCTCAGCTCTTCAGCTCAAGGCTAGTGCTCTACCACTTGAGCCACAGCGCCACTTCCAGCTTTTTTCTTTTTGCTTATGTGGTGCTGAGGAATCGAACCCAGGGCCTCGGGCATGCAAGGCAAGCGCTCTACCACTGAGCCAACTTCCCAGCCCTATTTCTTCATCTTTTAAGAAGTAAAATCTACTAAGTATTACATTTTTTTTTCCTTTTGAGAGATGGAGATAGAGCTCAGAAGAAGGGGCACTTGTTTAGTATAGATGAGAGTCTGGGTCAATCCCCAATGAGGTTAAAAAAAGAAAACAAGCCACTTCCCTTTTGAAAGATGCAATAAGAGGCTGTTCTTGTACTGCTACTCAAACAAAATGATAAGTATCACAAATTTACATACAATCAAAACACAAACTACAGATCAACTGAGCACGATTATGGTGCTAACAGAGATATGAGAAATACAGGAGCAACATGCTGCCCACCACGATTGTTTCCACATTGCTTCAGTAAGAAGTAAGAACAAGGGAAAATACTCTGTCTTACACTTCTCACTCCCCTTTCAAAGTCATTGAAGGAAATGAATTAGCATGATGTCTTCTGTGTAGGTAGGCAGAGGCATTACCGTATCTGTCTTTAACTTGCAAGAGGTCTCTTCCTATTCTTCCTCCAAGACTTTGGTTTTATAGTCTGTCAGAAGTTTCTAGCTTTATATGACAAATAAATATCTGTTTTTTATAAAACTTGAGTCAATCTACCATTACATTCCACACACCACTGTATTCACATACCAAAAAGAATAACTAACAAATCCTATCCAGTCTTATAACCAATGTCAATGCATGGTTTTTTGATATATGTGATCATCTCTGAAGACTTCCTTTGGCTTTGGGAAAGAACTACATAAATAGTGTAACTATAAAATAAATTGTGCTCCATCAACCAAACCATGCTTTGAGATCAGCAAGAATACTCCACCCACAAGTCCAAACTGGTCCTATGTAGAAAGAAGCTTTTCAGTGAATGTTTTATGAGGGAAAGTTTTCTTAATGACTCTAGTGTTCAATAGAGAAAGTGCTGAATTACTCAAGGATTACCATAACACATTTTTTTCTATTCCTTTACACAAATTTCACTTGCAGCTTAAAAATTTTCTATGTGGTAATAATTGTATATCATAAAATGACAATACATTCATCACACACCTATGTTTGCATTTAATGATATGTAAAACACTTTCACACATGCCATCCTTTGTTAAAAACATTCTGAGAAGGGCAGGATTATTTCCATTTTACTGAAGAAGAAACTAAGTCTCAGAGAGGTTCTATGATTTGCTCAGGATTACACAAACAAGAGCTAAAACTTGAGCCTAGTCTTCTGACTTTGTGTTCAAGGTTCTTTCCGTTATTCACATTCTTTACTGGGGTCACCATTGCAGGTGAGCCACCAAACCACAAGAACCTATCAAACGTGGCTTTTATCCCAGTCAAGTTAAACTAATCTATCAACATCAGGAAGAACAGCCTGTGGTATGAAAAACCTGTGATTTGTGTTCTACTTCCATTTTCTCACCAATAATATGACAGAGTCATCTGCATTCTTTCTTTTTAGCTGCCTAAAATTCATCATATAAACCAACCAATTTAGGATAGTTAGGAACCAAGGGCAAGAAGTACAGTGGCTTTTCATAAGAGAAATTATTTGGAATCATATCTACTATGCTTTTAAAAACCAACATTTCACACTAAAAAATTAAAAAAAAACTGAAGAAAAATTTGTTGATCACCTATTTTTGTGGTTTATATCTTGGGCAAGAGCTATTTAAAATATATGAAATACATAATTTACATCTATACTTTATAAGACAAAAGGCACAGCTAAAGAATAATAATCTGATAATTACTAAGATGTTAATGGATATTTGCTCACCATGTAAAAATATACATTGCATTAAATAGCTACAATTAAAAAGCTGTGTATCTTAAATAGACTACTATAAGAAAAATCAGGACTGTGTTTCCTGAAATTAATGACCACTGCCAATTCCAACCAAAAGTTTGAACAGTGTCAACTAATGCTATAATAAGATTATTATAAACATTATCATTAATGTTTACGATGGTATATTTGATTATAGGTTCTTTTTAAAATACAGATTATTAGCAACCCTTTCCAACAAAAGGAAAAATAAGCAAAGTGACACCGGTTTTACGTATTCTTTGTCCCCAGCTCACACCATTTAGGTTGATTAAAATGTTAATTTTTACATATGTGAATAAAATGTAAAGGAGCCAACAACTGGAGACTGCTTGGCGTCTAGCCACCATTGCGGGTGGGTAAACTGACAACATGTAACTGCATATTAAGACAAATGTAGAATTTAGACAAAGTATTCCATCTCTTTTCAGATGTATACTTTTAAACCTCAGGAACTGTTTTCAGTAGATGTCATGCCTTTTAACTTGAAAAAAGATAAGCGCAAATAAGCTCCCAATTGTCTCCCCAATATGTAAACCACATCTCGAGCTGCTGTCTCTGCTACTCCTTTGAAGTTTCCCTGAAATGTCATGTGTTGTGAAGACTGCTGTGCATAAGCAAGACAATTTGCTCACTCCCAGAATTCTTACCGGTTTCCACTGCTATTTGGTACCCAGCCTCTAGTCTCCGAGATGACCTTTCCAGCCTCTCTGTGTTATCGAGCAGATGTGCCCTCTGAAAAAGAAAAAGAGGGGGAAAAAAATCACACGGCCGTCTACAATGTTCTCTTTTTTGTCTTAAAAAAATGCCTTTGTATGCACTAACATTTGTATGTGTATGGTGGGGCGGGGGGGGGGGGGGTGAGTTCCTGCCATCCACTATTGTTAATTTTTAGCAACTCTTTCATTACAGAATCATGACAATGGATGGATTTCAACCAATTTAGGATACAATATACCATCGACTTTTTGGGGGGGTTGTTGTTTTAGAGGAGACTCATGGTGTAAGTGACCACAATGAATGCTACTCCAAAATCCTGAGAAATGTACCAAGACCACAGCCAAGTGCATCTTTTTGGTCTCAGCAGAGATGAGATTCTGGCACAGATCTATATCCTTATTGTGTGTGTGTGTGTGTTTTTAATAAAATGCAATCATTTCAAAAACCCACTTGTTCCTTTAATTCCTGAAGATAGTCATTTTTGCTTTTGAGAGAATGCTCTTTCATATTGGATGTGCAGCGAGGTGCCAAAGAGAGCCACATAGCCTCTGAAATAGAGGTGTTAAACAGTTTTAACTTTTAAGATGACCCACTAAGAAACAAGAGACACGTTTGTCCAATCACAAAGATGCACAAGATTGTGGATTCATTCCCAATATACAACACTAGGTTAAAGGTGGACTTTTGATACTGTGAACTAAGATTACAATGATTATATACACTTATATTATATTTTCAGGGGAAAAGAGAGGATCTCTCCCCAATTTTCAGCTTCAAAACGTTCTTTCCGACATTAAGACTTTTCACATGTTTAACCATATACCTATTTAGGTTCCTAAAATAAATTTAGAAGCTAAACATTGCTGTGAATAAGAATACATGCATGTTATATATATATAGGTCTCAATGCTTAAAAATGTATGAATATGTGTGTCTGTATAATTGTATGTATGTTGGTATAGACATGTATTTGTATAGACTAATATCGCCCTTCCTCAAATCAATTTTGGTGTCTGGTCAAAAAAAAGAAAAGAAAAATGCAACCACAACCCCTACAACTTTGTGTTATGTTGTTGACAGATGTCACTTAAAATAGAAAAAATGCTTTCTAATACTAATAAAAAAGGAGGTGCCACACGCATTATCTGAGTGGCTGTGGAGTGAAATGATCCACGTTGCTCTAATGAGCCCCCATGGATCTTGGAGATGCAAGCTGTATTGACATGCACACTTAAGCTAATACACCTAGACCAGTGCCTCCAAGCTCTCGCAGCCAGGGATGCTGACAGAATATCTCGCTTCCATCTTCAAAGAAAGGAAGTGATTAGTATGTTATCATTACCATTCAAAACGTGATTTCCTTATTCCCTCCCGGCATAGGTGACACATCTGAGATGCGGCCAGACGTTAGAGGCAGCTAAAGCCACATCAAAGCTTTCCTTGAAAAAAATTTTTTTGGGGGGGAGCGATGGGGGAAAAGAATCATTAAAACAATGCATTTAGAACAGAGAGACAGGACCTAATGTGAAGGTCAGGAAGCTACAATAACAGTCTATAATAATTAATAGAGTTGTCTAATATTCAGTAGAGAAATTAAGAGAAATATTCCCCTTCTCATTCTGCAAAAAATAAAAAAATAAATAAAAAGGAAGAAGTGCTTCTTCTATCATAGAAAATCAAAACCACTGAGAGTTATAACCGAGCAAATAAGAGCAAAGGAGCTCTCTATGAATGGCATTGCTGGTCATTTTTAAGTAAAATTAAGTACTACTAAGCTTGTCAAAAATAGCTTTCAATTTCCTAACTCCCTATATGTAGGTTCTAGAAGTAAGGACTGCCCTTCACTCCTTTGAATACTGTTTTCTACCTAAACAATGGAATTAACTTCAAATTGGCAAGTTTCTAAAAAAGGTATCAATCAGATCTAAAAAAGCAGGAGAAAATCTGAATTTTCATCCAGACTAAAGGAACAGAATTTTTACTTTATTTTCACATTGGATAAAATCTCAAATTAAAAGAAAACATTTAGCTAAAATAGACTTTAAAAAAAGCTAGACCAATATTAAAAATGGTCATGCTACTTATATACTAATACATTAAATAGAAAAGAAAGCTATGCTAATATATAGTGTGGGAAAGCATTTAAATGTAGAATAATTTGGGGGATACCACAGCTCATACACAGTAGAAAATTTTCTAGAAAATATTTTTTAATGCAGATTCCAAAATAAGAAGTAACTGATTCTTCCAGGGGGTTCGACTATCTGAGAGCAAATGAGCCACAGAGGAATGTCGGTTTACCAGCTGCTTTTCAGCAGGATTTCACTTTGTATTTCGGAACCTCTTCACTTAAGTCAAACTAAAATCAAGTTCTTGTAACAGCTGTGCTATTTACATTGTTCCCTTAGTGGTGCATTGCCCTGGTCGCTGTCAATGAAAGGAAATACGCTACCACAGCAGCTGATGCTTTCAACTTGCCCCCACACTCCATCCCAAACTCATTCTCTCACCCCTCTTCGCAGCCCTTTTCAAAGCAGGTAAGTGAAGCTGTGCAGAAGCTTCAGACGGAGCTCAACTAGTATGAGGAGCTGTGCGAAGTGGGGAGCTGGAGAGGCAGGATTCAAACAGCTCGGCACAGCCAACACCAGATCAGCTCCCTCTGTACCACAAGCCTGCCTCCAAGCATGCCTGGAGAAGAGTATCAGGAGGAAGAGATGCCAGCATACTGTTTCCAAACCCAAAGAAACATTGGCTTTGGAAACATATGGGTGCTTGTCTTCTTAGCATAGGTGCAAGAAAGAAATCTCGAGTAACAATTACTATGAAAATCCTGATTCAGAGACAATCACTTCTAAGCAACTCGTATGCCAATTCAGTGTCACCCCATAATCTAGCCTAGAAATGTCTATGCTTACATCTATATCAAAGGATAGACAGAATTATATTTCACAGTATATCATTCTATTAGTTAGTTCTTCTAATTGTAATTCCATTATAGGACACTGTTTTGGAAACATCAACTCTAAAACCATAATAAATGAAACCGTTGCATTGCTACAGACACCACACAAAATTAAGCCATCAAACAATAATACATTCTAAAAGACATGCATAGTTGTTTTGGGCTTTTTGAATTAAGATATCTAATTCCATATCATTCAACTTAACAAAAATTTGACAAAAATGCTGTTTATAACACAGCACAAGATTTTGTTTTCATTACTTAGATTCAGCAACAAGAGCTTTGTGTATTTCCTTTATATGAAGAGTTTAAACTCTACTATTAGTTTTGTCAACATTTGTGAATTCTGATTCTTCTCCTAAATGTGAGCATTTGGGAATATTAAAAATAGATATACTATCTTATAGGAAAATAATGTTGATATATCTCTCACTCACCCAAAGAATAATATTTTATGCCAAAATGACACCTGTTTTACTTTATTTATCTGCTTCTGTGTAGAAAACACAAGAAGATTAGAATAAGGTGTTTGTGTATTTTATTTTTATTTTTGTTTATATGGCATTTTTACTTTTACTAAGAAAAGATATCACTAATACATCTTAAATAAGAAGGGTGGCAGAAAACTACTATTCACAAGCCCCTAAATTAACATATGCATCATCCAGAGAATGATGACATACCAATTAAAACTGATTCCAGGCAAATGAAATCTGAACTAATTCATAGTATTCTGATTATTATAAGCAATTTTAAATGTCAATATGGTCCATTTTTATGTCCTAATAGGAAAATAACAAAGCACCTTACTAAATAAGAAAAAATTTAGCTACTTTATCATTGAGAAAAAAGTACCAAAGCATATTAGATATATGACGCCTCATTAAAAAAAAAAAAACAAACTCAAACCATAAACAGCATCATTCCACATCTTTCAGTGACATGGGGATAAAATCATTAACATGCTGTAAATATTTACTGGGCCACAAAAAACTCCGGAACTGTATCATGAAACTGACTAGTAAACTCAGAAAATGGAGAGCCCACTGGGGTGCTGTTTTAACAATGACGTGAGCTTTGGCTGTTCTGAGTTACCTGCACACACAGACAAGCAGGGACACATGTGTGTTTTCACCAAAGAACAGTGTCTTAGGTGCAACATACGAATGTGGGGGAGGGAAAAGAGGTGGAGAACAGCTTCCAGTAAAGTAAAACAATCTCACAAAAAAATTTAATCACATTAACTTCTTTGAGAAACCAATATAAACTACACAAATTTACAGTAAAACAGTATCATTTTAAGATGTTCTTTTGTCATTCTTCCTTTTTTGTCTTTAAAATATAATTTTAACTCAATGTCAGTAAAATAAAAAAACAAATCCTGTGATATGCATGATTAGAATACAGGTTTTAAGAGTGTGTGTGTGTTGTTTATTTTGTTTATATATATGTGTATACATATATACACACAGACACAGACATAGACACACAGACACACACACACATATATATAAAGAGAGACAGACAGACAGACAGACAGACAGACACACACACACACACACACACACACACACACACACACAGGGCAGTGGAGAAGCTTTCTGAGCCAAAGGTCAGTTGTTTTGCTAGGTGCAGATTTCCCTAGAAAAATGAAGGCAATGATTCACTTCAGATATGAACGTCAATTTTACAAGAAAAGATAGAATTAAAAAGAAAAAAGGAAGCTAGAAAGTACTCACCTCTTCACGTAATTTTATCAACTGCAACATGAATGCACAAAAAAAAGATAAAAAGGAAAGAAATGGCAGGAAAGAAAGATCAGTTGTGTGACAGTATACAGAATTAACATTGACAATTTATCTGTTTACATGTTTAGCATTTAAAAATCACAGACAAACACATTAAAAGAACCTAAACATAGACTACATGCAGAGTTTTTTGAACGAATAAAGATCACTTTCTCACACTGTCACATTAAACAAAGAGAATAGTGTGAAATTCTCTTTTAAAGTACATCTAAGACACCATCATGAAATAAAGGGGAACGACTTCATAGAAGTCTATATTATAAAGAAGAAAACAAGTTTACTGCTCGTCTCTTCTAAGAACGTACCACTGAAGAGATTTTGTATACACAAATTTTCAGGTTGTTGCTCTATTCAGAACCTTGACAACTGATTTCAGATCATGCCAGCAAATGAAAATGATTAATGGTTTGTGTGTTGGTTCCAATAAGTATTTAAAGCAACAAACCAGTATATGAGTTAATATTATACCACCCTGAAATGGGACTGCATTTGGAGGTAGCATTCTTTAAATTTAGAATAAAATATATATCACAGTTAATTCCTAGATTTTGTTTTGCTTAAAGACTACATGCGGCATGTTTCTGTCCATACTTTTTGATTCTTCCTTTTTCTTTTATTGTGTAAATTGGACTATCTCAAAGCAATGAACTCTCTTCCTTCATTTGTACTATGGGCAGTTTTCACTAAAGTCAAATTTTTAAAAAACCCAATAATCTTTACTTTTTAATTCTCCTATATAGAATTTTTTTCTATTTGTTTTATACACAATAGATAAAAATAAGCTGCTTAACTATTTAGAAACTAGAAAAAATGATGCAATCATAAATCTGCCTTGTTCTTTGTATGTGTTTCTGACATTACTCTAAGCCACAAATATCATTGTGTAGTTAAGATGACTCCCACAGTTTCTGCAACGAACAGAAATTGAAACCTATGTTGTAACAGACTATAAACCACATTCTTGGTCTGAAATTTGCATTCTCAGCAATTCAGCTCTACAACTGATAATTTTTAAACATCCCAATATCTGTAACATCTGTTATAATACTTGACATGTGCAGGCCAATAAATTAAACTATTGCTTTGGGAGAAATGTGCTATGAATTGCTCACTCTAAGTCTCTCTAACAGTGTCATGTTGACTACAGCACTGAATTTTCAGTGCTTAATGCTGTTTTTGTCTCAAATTCCAAGCAAGCAGTATATACTACAGCTTGTTTTGTTATTTCATTTGCTCCATGGAAAGCCATTAGAGTGCAAACAAATGAGATTTTCCCAAATTGTTCTGAACCCGGTATAAAAGGGGAATAGTTTATTGTGTAACATCTCAATTTAGATCTAATAAAAAATGAAAAACTGAATATTCTGCTTTGAAAGTACGCAAACAGTTGTTATTTGTAGACGTGCTCAGTCTCTCAGCAAGCACCCAACGTGCAAAGCATCTCACCAAGTCCCCAAAGTTAAACATTCTTCCCTAAAAGAAGTAAAATACCAAACTATGATACCTGGCCTATCACAGATTGGAATCTTTCTCTTGGCTATTCGAACATCATGGGGGAAAAAGGAAAACACGAGTTCTCAGAAAGAGAAGATTTGGGAATTGATCGGAATAGCTTTCTTTTCTTTCTGGGGCATCATTCTTCCGTTGATACTATGATGTACTTAGAGAGGGCCAAAGTTTAAAACGACTCCTCCTCAATGGAGACCATTTGGGGCATGCCACCCTGCCATCATCAATGAGTGTTTAAAAATGCTACCCATTTGTTTTTTCAATAGGTCCCAAACAAAAAACGTTCTATCTTGTTTGTGCTGCATGGCTGCCTTCGACTCCACGCCGGATTTGTAGCTAAGCTAGGTAATCGGAGGGTTTTTAATCTTTATCTGTTTTTTTTTTTTTTTTAATGTAGGCTGAGGGTTATGCACTGAACTAAACAAAAGATGGTCTGTTTTTGAAAATTAACAATGCTAGGGTGGACGGTCAGGGTGGGTGGGTGAGCGGCCAGCTCCAGCGCAGCAGAGTGTGTGCTGTCATCATCACCATAAACATCTTTTTGGGGAAACAAAGACATATACACACACTCACAGGCACGCACGCGCGCGCACACACACACACACACACACACACACACACACTGCCCCACGCAGAATTTGATACAAGAGGTAATCTGCTCCTTTGTGGGCCGAAAACAAAATCTGGTTTCCGCTGGTTTGAGCCAGCGGAATCTCTGGTGGCTAAGCCTGCTGCTGTGGCCGCGCAGCCTGGGAGGCCGCGCGCGCGCCCGCGCGCGTCACGTGACCCCACACCTACCCACCGGTCGGGTTTTTTTTTTTTTTTTTAATATTTTTTCCAGCGCTGATAACGCGGCTGCCGCCTCTGTCCGCGCGCAGATAACGAATAAACGCTGAACTCTATTAAACGCCCTTTGCACATTATCGTGGGTCGAACACACCATTTTCTGAACTTGGGACGCCAGTCTATTTACTTTGCCATAAACCCTCAGCACGTCACTGACAGATTTGTGCCTGGTAATGATCTGCTCTGCCAGGGCTATATGAAATGATACCGACCTTCTTTAGATCTTGGGGAATTAAATTGACCGGCTTCACCCCCTGGTCTGTAGCTGAAGTTTGACACACTTTATGCACAGCAAGCCCAAATCGGAACTTAAGAGAACCTCGTCTTAAAAAATTAAGCAATTATTATCTGCTACATATTGCTTTGCTACAAAAACTTCCCCGCGTTTGGAACTGTCCTTCCCTTTACATGTATATCCTTCTACTCGGGATTTACTCAGTCATTGATCAATATAATTTTGCATATGGTAACTGTGAGCCTTCTAGGGTTCAAAAGACCAGCTTAGAATATTTTATTTGCCCCATTATCCAACTCCACTATGAAAGGCTCTGTGGTTTTTGTTCTGTAAGTTGTTTTTTTTTTCCTTTCTTGAAAATGGTTCTCATAAAAAGACATCAAGTTAAGAACTTCTAAGGTTTCCACTCTAAATACTCAACCCGCAATGAAGTGAAATGTCGCCATACTGAATGGCAAATACTTTATTTTAAAAGAATAGAAAGATGATGCCTAGGACAACATTCCTTAGAAAGCTGAGAACACAACAAAATATAAGTGTGCAATGCAGAGAATTCTGTTCTTTTTTTTTGTAAATTGAGGATGTTATATTTGAGGGACTGAAAAGGATATGAATCAGAAACAGATTTATTCAAAGTAATTAACTGGGAATTAAATTAAATGAAATGTGTTTTATATGAGGGACACTGAATTTGTATTCGAAAAAATTCTTAAATTTTTAAACAACAGCAGTTCCAATTACAGTAGAAATGTTTAGACATTTAAGAGCAAATTAATGTAATTTACAGTTAGTTGCAAGATTATAAACTGTACTTATTAACAGCCTGGTTTTAGATGCCTAAAAAATTGCATCATAAATTCCAGAATGAGAAATGGCTATTAACATTAATATTTGATTCAAGAAGCTGCTACAGGAATTGTACACTGCATTGAGAGTAACTAGTCAGTATTTTACTTATTTACAATCATTGCAAAGAATTCCTTATTTTATTATTTTCCTTTTTAAAATCTCCCTTTATATTTTAAGTAGTAGATGTAACCTAATTTCAACTAAACAAATACTGATAACGTTCTTCATCTTGCTTATCTTCAAGTTAAAACCAGTAAATTAAACATTTATCATAAATACTATATAAACAAAAAGTTTAAAAATCAACTTATCCACATTTAATTTGAAAACAAACTTATTTCTGGGCAGTAAATACTTTCAGGAGCTTAGTTCCTGAGCTATAGAAATTAATATGAAGAGCCAATTTAAAATTTTTTAATTTTAAAGAAGCTTCTATTTTGATTGTTTACTTAGTCTGAATGAATACTGATACAGATGAAGGTTATTTTTAAGTGACCATACCTGGTTAAGGATATGTTTGAGATCTTTAAACCTATATATAATGAGGAAAAGCCTCAAAATAAATGTTAATGATTTCCTCACGACATAGGAATTTTGCCACATTTTGGTAAAAAAAAAAAAAAAAAAAAAATCCAAAAAATTTAAGCACAGTTTCTTTCAAGTTTCAAACTCTATTCAAATTTTAAGCTGAAAAGTTCCCGTAAGTGATAATCTAACAGTTACATATTCTCATGGCTATATTCATCATATACCATTTATTGAAGTGACAGATCCTTAAAACTAAACTTCAGGTTTTCCAAGTCCTTTCAAAATTTGCAAGTTTGATTTATACAGGTCCACAAAAAATTTGGGCACAATCACTTTAAAGTGACAGAAATATAATTTGAAAAATCCAGAAAATATGAACTCAAATCTATTTTTGTAGAATGCTTTTCTTTAGACATAAAAATCATACTTATATGTGTGCAAGGCAAATATTTCAGGCACTTAAAATGTTCATGAAGAGATGTGAACATGGTTTAAATTTTTTTTAAAAAAGGACTCCTGTCACAGAGCTACAGCATCCATTACAATAAAAGAGTCTGAGTTAGACAGAAGCACCTCCTTCCTCTCTATTTCTTCTACATTAGGCAGTGGTTTCAAATGAGAGGGAAAAATCTATAGCTTTTTTTTAAAAAAAAGAACTGACATGGCAACTACACACATTTTTTTTAAAAAAAGATAATGCTTTTTTTGCAGCGGATGGGAAAGAAAATTATGATTCATTCATTCAATAGGCATGAGCAATCCAAACCTCACTTTTAAAAAGGGAGAAAATATTTTTCTCTCATCCTCACATTATTTAATCTATTATGAGTAAAACCCTTCATCACATCAGCCTTTTATGTTTGATGTGCTATTTTTTTCCTTTAGCTATTCTCACATTTCAGTAAGGGAAGCTGAAATCCCAAGTCAAATCTGAACAATGTTTACATGTCTGAACTCAAGCTGATAACATCCAAATAGTGGAGGAGGTGGGGTACTTCACCCAACAAATATCATCAGATCAGTAATCCTTTTCCCATCTTTTGTGTAGGTATTTCAGTCACACAGAAATGTTTGTTTATAATATTAATATTACAATAGTAAGACAGTAATGGCATATATAGTAGATGGTAATTTAGTATCAGCAATTTGAAATGGTAAATATAATTATGCAAAGTTTATAATGTATTCAATATGTTATGTTTCAGTATCTTATTAAAGTTTTGTTTCATCCAGTGAATGATTTGTGTTCCGTTTTATTGTGGCAGAGTAGAGACCTTTTCTGTACTTGCTAATGTAACCTTAATAAACACAGTCAAGTCTTGCTTGAGACGTTCCCTGTCCTCAATCAGTCTCCAGGGTTGTTTGAGACAATTTTTAATTCGTCTCCACACAAAGGTTCCTGAAAGGTTTTTTTTTAAGTCATGTACATAATCTATCTGAATTTATGAAGTCTGCAGTATTAATTCAAAAGAAGAAGTGGGGCATTAATTAGACTCACGACACTACCATATGATCCAATGAGAACTGACAGTCAAGTGTCAAGGGCCTTTTGAGAAGATATTGTATCATTTTTGCCTGTGCAGAACTTAAACTGCAAAAAAGGACACACTATTATTACTATTACTATTATTACTATTACTTGGCAGAAGCAGTTCCTCTGTCAGGGTATCCAAGTTCTACACTGGTGCTTACAATTTGCATTTTGGTGAATGTATTTTTAAGAAGCTACACAATAGGAGACTGAGCTGTGCTATTGAATTTTGAAAGCTTACTTTCATTTGTTTTGCTGCAAGTGTTGATTTAATTATACTGCATTATTATCAAAGCTGTATTATGTACTTTTTTATTCCTTTTACATGTGTTTGAGGTGAAGACCTTGGCTTTGTCTGCAAACGGTGTGTTTCAAGTTATTCCTTAAGTACTAAATAATAAAGAAATGAGAAGAAAAGATTTTTTTA
Organism: Dipodomys spectabilis; assembly: GCF_019054845.1. Taxonomy (NCBI): domain Eukaryota; kingdom Metazoa; phylum Chordata; class Mammalia; order Rodentia; family Heteromyidae; genus Dipodomys; species Dipodomys spectabilis. The sequence goes on from NW_024870802.1 coordinate 3,759,033, forward strand.
AAAGATAGCAGACAGTGATCACAAGGTAAAGGGTTAAATGTAAGATCTCCAAGAAACATTTTGAAGTTGATTAAGACTCCAGCTTTGCATTAAACAGTATCGCTTCCACATGAGTTGCTGCTAATACCGTTAAGGAGCAGCTTGAGAGCCCAGTGGGCCTGTGACCTCCTTCACCCTCCAGCCACCCACCGGGCCTTCCTGATTAGCATTCTACCTGGTTCTCTGAGGAATTCCCATCATCCCCTAGGAGCTCATTCCGTACTTCGTCACTGTAGGCGATCCGTGACCTTTTCTATAAAACAAAACAAAAAGGGAAAGGAGGAGATGAACATTAGAAAGTAAAGGCTTCGAAGCATTATCCATATCAAGACCGATCATCTCAAACCTCGAGAGCCCCCTAATGGAAACCCATTGGTGAAAATTTGCAAACCAAAGTTGTCTAAAGTTCCTGAACTTGAAAGGTTCAATGTAAATTACAAGTTTTTAAACATGCCAATAATATGAGGAAATACTGTTATGTAAACTTTCTATTAATATTTACAAATGGATTAGGGCTTGTATATTATTCCATACATCATCTATCAAATGAGATCACTAAGCTAAAAGAAATACAGCTAACTGGCTCTATAGCTATAAAACTCACAGATTGTAATTAGAATAGGAACACATGGGGGTGGGGCTTTGAGATCATAGCAGGAAACAGACTGTACAATTAGAGCTTTAAAAATTATACCTCCAATTCTATTCCGGAATGCTTGGACTAGCACATCTGTACTTATTTCATTATTACAATGTTACTATCCAAAGCAAATTTAAGACAGTCCTTTATCCAAACAATAATTCAAATGCCCCTAACTTCTTTATAAAGAATAGGTATGTGTGTGTGTGTGTGTGTGTGTGTGTGTGTGTGTGTATGCGCGTGCACGTGCATGTATAAGCAAATTAAATTTCCCAACCCCATTAAATAATACCAAGTAGGCTATGAGTCAAACTTTCACAATCCCAGTAAATAAAGACGAAAGGGTGGTGAGTCAAAGCTTCACACACTGAAATTTTGTTTTACAAGAAATCTACCCTCACCTATAAACTCAGAGGGACATGTCTGCAAGCAATTCATGAATTATCTAAACATATGCATTTGAGAAAGCTAAAGGGCTCTGAAAACTAGTGGTGAAACTAAAGTCTGATATTCAGTTCCAACTCTATCTTGTTTATTTCAGACCCAATTTAGATTTATAAGGTACTTTGTGCCCTTTCAGCTTCTCAACTCAATAAAAATGGTCAGTTAGAAAATGACAGGTAGGAAAGAATAATCTCTTTCTGATCTGGGATCTACAGTGTGGGTCTTGAACTTCTTACCTCTTTAACTGTGATCTAACAAGAAGTATCCATAATCCATGAGCAAAAATCAACAATAACATTTTAATTAGATTTTTAGGTGAGTCAATGATTAACTCTGCTTGAACCTAGAAGATCATAAAACTTTAAGCATAAAATCATATTGTATTAGAATTTAAAAGGAATTTAAATAAGAACAACCAATAAACTTTAGATCATTTTAAAGAGGTAGTCTTTCTCAACTGAGGTTCTTTATCTGAACTACAAATCACATAAAATTACTTCTGCAACTATTTTCCTAGTTCTCCCAAGAGTGACACATAAGAGAGAATTTAGTTCATTTCACATAATTGAAGACTTAGCACTTAGGGCTCTCGCAGAACCCAGGTTTGTTTCTTTTTTTTAAAGCCTAATAGAATAAAAATATATTAATCTACATAACTATTACCTCCCTTTTCCAGAAAAACAAGTTTCATAGAATTCTAAAGGCAATTTTGCTTGAATTGAGATTAGAGCATTGGACTCCTGACTCACAGCTAAGTGCTCCTTCTACTTCATAAAAATTCCTCCCTATAATTTCACCCTCTGGGTAGACTCAGGGAAAAAGGCACAAGAAAGGGCAAAGTGTTTCAGTATTAAGTAGATTGTGTCTTCCCTTTCTTGCCCAGATCTCTAAAAAGCCATACTTTCTTTCCACTAATATGTACTTTAGCAACTGCAATAAGTTTAGAAGTAGGTAAATAAAATTACAGCAATTTGCAGACAAAGGGACAGATTGGAGAAGCCAACTCATTAGCCCAAGGTCTAAAAAGACATCCCATCAGATCTCTTGAAATTCAGGAGTGATACAACCCATTCACACTGAACATTTTATCACTACGAACAGCATATGCTAAGCTTGCTTTTTTGCTCATTGTATCTACTAAAGCTACTGTTATCTATTTCTACTGATTTCACACATAATTGTATTTGTAAATCTAAATTATAAAGACAGTCCACTCTGGGGTCTTAGTACAATATTTAATTCAACCCAAAGCTTTCTTTTGTCCATTTGGAGATTCCCCACTATAGTAATTTCAAACTATATAGCAATTTCAAGCAAAAGTATTTTACAGCTTTAAAGGAAATGAGAACCTTCAAATAGGCTGTGGTATCAGAGCTGCCTTTTTAATTATTCATCTCAACACTATGGGGGACTAAAACATTCCACAGTATGCAAGAATATCATACAGAGATTGTTTTTGTTTTTCCCTTTTTTCACCAAAATACCAACAAATTGGCATAGATTATTCAATTACATTATAATCTTATTTTGACTTTGTGTGCTTCAAAAGAAGAAGAAAATTGTAAGTGTGGATCCCTAAGTATCTAATCTTGTTTTGGTTAGAACGCACTGTTTTTGAAAACCAGCAATTAAAGAGGATATGTGCTCAGCAATAGAGGAGAACTAAAGATTTATCCACAGTCAAAAGGGTGGTCTCTATAAATGTCATTCTTCAGCATTGGAATGGTAAAAACTGGTCATTTGGATGGCTGTTCTGGATGTTAATTAAGCAAATGATATGCTGAGTTTCACAAAGTGGTCTCGGAGAAGCTAACTTAAGAAATGAAAAGACTAACTTATTTCAAATATCAGAAATAGTTCCCCATGAGCTGAACACAGAACTCTTTACACTTGAGTTTTCTTTTAATAAGACAAACCAAGATATTGTTTTACTAAGAATTATATTTAGATGCCCAACTTAGATATCTTCTCATAATTTCTGAACAGCTGAAATTTTAAGTAAGCTGATGGCATGTAATCAGTCATAATTAGGACAGCAAGATATCATCACTAAACAAATTGAAAACCAAAAATTATAAAATACTGTTTTATGAATAATTTTCCTCTAAACATCAAGAAATTATCTTTATAGAATGTTTAAAAAAGCTCCTGTTATGATCATTACTACCTACATAATATTTTAAATGAGGATTCAAAGTTAATGAAACTGAAACCTCTTTATAATTATAACTAAAATATTTTTGATTATGAACAGTATAAAATCTGTACTTTAGCCAAATGCAGGCATGAGAATTTGAGCTGAAATGTCACACATTCAGCTACAGTTTGAAGGAACCCAATTCATAATGCATTTTATAAATAGTTAATGACTTCTATACATAAGCTAACCAGGCAAATCAAGAAATTGTCAACATTTTTAGTCTTAGTTGTCAGTTACCACTGCCTACTGGTGCTTTATATGTGGCTGTGGAGAAGACAGAAGCTCTCTGCAGTTTGTAATCTACTGCAATTTCTGGTCTACACTGAAAGGGTGGAATAGCTTCAAAATTACACACACACACACACACACACACACACACACACACGCACACTCAGAGTTAAATACAAGAACATTCCTCAGTTTCAGTTGTGTGCTTATACAAAGCTTATTCTTTCTAACTTATACATACTTCAATGAACTAGACACCGCTAGACAGAAAACTTCAGGTCAGGTATGAACAAAAAATATGAAAAATTAACAATTGCTTGTTACTTCTAAGAAGTTAGAGACATAAAGTTTCAATAGTCACTTTAAAATGATGACAAAAAGTGAGTCTGGTTATGAAAGCAAGATTTCAAACTCAAAGACTTTCAATTTTTCACTTGGAATAGGAACAGGATGTTTGCACACTGATTGGCTGATTTTCTTAACACCAAGTTCAAACATACCCAATTGTTCAATTCTGTCTGGAAAGTTGTTGAAATTGTCTATCTACTTGACCTGAGCTTTAACATTTCCCAACTAAGCAAATGTGTTCATGGGCAGGCACTGCTAACTTGGAACAAAACAAATTAACTTAGCTTAAACTAATTAAAAATGGTGATCTCTGGTACTGCCTTCTATGAGTCTCTATATGTCAAATATAGTGTATGTAGCCAGAACGAGCGAAAACATAACAATGAAGTTGGTTTATTACTAAAGCGTATATGAGAATTTAATTTCCATGGCGTGCACATGGCAAAGCAATTGCTTAAATTGCCTCACCTGGGAATTTAATACAATGTTATCATCAGACCAGCCACATTGTAAATAGATTTATAATGCTTTCCATGTGCTGTTCTCTGTTGCATATAAATTAAGTAATGATCTGGTATTACAATAAAAATCAGCTAGTTCCCACACCTGGCAGACAGGATATTTCACTAAATTAATACCCATACAGCTACATCACAAGGCACGGGAGGGAAAACCATCTCTAAGCGTTTCACTTGGATTTTACATGGGAAGTAAATATTCCATGGTGTTGTACAACGTACGCTGAATGGTCTGCACAAGACAATCTATTTCTAACATCTGTATCACAGAATTAAGACTTTTTCCTTCCATTCAATCTTGGCCTAATTTCCTTCATTCAGTACTTTAATTACTAATCAGCAATTCGCAACATTCACAAACACTAAGAAGCCCTTTATTCTAATCTATGCACTGCAGACAGCCAAACAATTGATACAAAGTGCAGTGTGGCTTTGGGAAGTAATGAAAGAACAGCTTGTCCTACTTCCTAATCAAATTGGTCTACAGAAGAAATAGTTAATAGATTTCTCCATAGTTCTAAAACAAATTAACCAGTCTGGCCAGACTTTTCCACAACTCCTACCATGTTTTGCAGTTTCCACATATTTAATAATGCCCAAGGTTACCAGGTGATGCATGTATTAAACTGCTCTGCTTTCATAGCCAAAGAATTTAACCGCTCCTGTTATAATTAACACTTTGGGATATCTATAGTGTACCATGAAATTATATTTATTAGCTAGCCATTTAATTGCTGGCATTCAGTTCTTAAATTTATCTGGTTCTAATTAGATAATACCACAGCACATAATAGCCAAACAGCATTTTCAAAAAATGTATCTTTCTCTGTCACCGAGTAGTGCATCTTTAACCTGGTTTCTATTGCTCAATGCCTGGTTTCAGCTTTTTAGCTACATGCTACCTCTGCAGCAGGACTCAAAAAGATTCAAAAATCCAGGACAAGAAACATACATTTTGGAGGAAAAGTAGTGATTTCTAGCAAAAAACAATAGAAGGTTAAAACCTATTCTACTATAGGCAAAATAAGTACACTGTTAGGTAAATGTTTGATCTATGAAAAGCAGTTACGACAAAAAAAAAAAAAAAAAAGCACAAGGCACTGAATGAAAAGAACAGAGACCACATTCCAGCATATGATCTTGGTCAAATATCAATTTCTCATCTCAAAAAATAATGGTATTATACCTATTTTCTGGGACTGTTGCAAGAATTTAAATCTTATAAACAAATGAAAACCTTTCCTAGCACCTTACCATGATGGTTATTCAGAGTGAGAACATCTAACTGTTAGCACACACCTGGTTAGGAACTCAATCAGTGCATCCTTAAAACAAAACAAAACAAAACAAAACTTGCCAACATAAATCAAAAGTAGTTTTTAAAAGTCCATGTTATTTAATAACCCAGTGATTTGTTAGCATTGTTCTGTCCCATTCTACTTATTTTATGGTGTTGCAATTTCTGGATGATATCCAAAAAGTAAAAATTTTACTGCATTATTTCTTTAATATTATCAGAGAAAGTAAATAGGTTCCAATCTGTTTCGTCTAAGCAATCATTCCACTGAACATGGCTTGTTCTGGCTCAAAGGGCTGTTTAGAGCTGAAGGTCAAGCTCATTCACTGGGAAGCGTATATGTTGCCTATACTGCAGCGTTAATGAAGGGAAAGTATACTTTCTATCTGTTATAATGCAAGCCACAGAAAGATTACATTACATGCCTGATGCTAGACTATCACCACAGCTTAGAAGGTAGATTACCATGAGAACATTCAGTAGGTAACACTAAGGGAAGAGATATAAATTAAAAAGAAAAAAGTTTGGTCATTTCATCATAATCAGTCTCATTTATTACTTTTGTTTGTATTTTCAAACACATTTGACATGTTTGAAATCGATATTTATCTTTTGGCTGTAAATAGTAAGATAAATTATCCCATATTTCTTAATTACTTTTTACAATTGAACTTTAATAGGACATGTGAATATTTATACAGATGTCATGAGGCAATACATGTGGGTATACTCAGATCGACTCACACAAACCCATATGCAATCCATATGGAAAAAGATCTGCATTTCTGCCTCTCAATGCTAGAACAGGCTTTTATTTAGACTAGGGGACTCTGACCACATTGCTGCTACATCATTTAATGATTAGCAAAACAGACAGGCTAAAAATCAAGTAAGTGCACTTCCTCATTTCCCCTTCCAGCATTTCTAAACTACAGCCTAAAAGTTAAGTTTACCATTAGTGTTTCGGAATGCAACCTGAGTTAGCTAGTACCTAGGCCCTATTTGCTTACATATGCTTACAGTTTATGACTTTTGACACTGTTCTTGGAAACATTGTGGCTGTGTCTTAAGTCATGCTAGCTTGTCAATCAACAATTAAGTTACTTCATTCAGAAAATCAGCTCATGACAGAATGCCCAGATGTTGTCTGCATCTGGAATAGTGCAAGTGTGCAGTGGAGGAAGTCTAATGCCTCAGAGTCTTTCTGGATGTAAAATAACATGAATCCACAGACTACTTGGGATAATCAAAATGTTTATTATTTTGTTAATGATACAGAAATGTCCTACACATTCTAACTGGAAATGACACTCTGGAAAATGAGTACTTGGAAAATTACACTCTAGTAAATGAGTACAATGTAACAGATGCTTCATTTGAACTAGTGAAGCAGAAAATATAAATTTATATAATTAATTCACACAATTGTAAAGGCCACAGAGTTTAGAAAGACCAGGCAGAACAAGGACAGACTTGCTTCCCAACACTGCCATTCTTTTTCATTTGACTGCACAACTACCACAACCAAGGTCACCTTACTTTCATCCCCCAGAGCCAAAGTTGACTGTGCTGTTCACCTGGCTCTCTGAACTCAACAGAGGCTACAAAGTCCACTTTGTTTCTGGTCACCCTTATAACTACTACTACTACTACTACTACTACTACTAAATAAACCTTCATGTATTGTTGATATTTGAAATATTAAGAACAACAGCTTTTAAACTTCAAGGATGACAAATGCTTACGGTGAAATGTTTTGATAGAATACAATGACAGAGTTCAGAGGGTGTCAGCCACACCTATGGGTATTAGATATATGTCAAAATGAATTTTCACAGGCTATGCTGTAAAGCAGTAATCTACCCACATGACCCCAAGGAGGGCTATATGGGTTAAGATTTGTTAAAAACTTCCTGATTAATCCACTGGATCTGCTGATTGATTTCCTGTGTAGTTACTCTAAAAGTTAAGATTGTAAATGTCCTCTAATAGAATGTTGTGTTTTTATCTGGAGTTTCTATTAAAGACTATGCTGGGATACATCTCTCTCTCTCTCTCTCTCTCTCTCTCTCTTTCTCTCTCTCTCTCTCTCTCTTTCTCTACTGAGCTTATAGTGTTTATAATTCAAAGATGTATGATATCTCTTAATCATTATAGATGTAGCTAGTAAAGCTATGATGGTTAGGAAATATAAGAAGATCATTTTAGCAAAAACTTTCTATGAAAACATTTGTAAGGCTACTTCTATACTAGGATGAACCAAAACAAAAAACAATAAAGCCAGTGTAAATATTCATATCGGACTCTAAACATGTTCTTCCTGGAAGAGTTTCCATTTTGGAGCTGGGTAACACAGCCCTGTAATCAAGACTCAGAGGCTCAGAGTTTGAGGCCAGCTTGGGCAAAAATCTGAGCGAGGCCCCATCTAAATTAAGAAGCTGATTGTGCTGGCATGTGCCTGTAATCTCAGCTATGCAGGAGGTATAGGTGGGAAGATTGTGATATGAGGACAAAAACATGAGACCCTATTGGAAAAATAACTACAGTAAAAAACAAAAACAAAAAAACAACAACAATACAGGGCTGTGGCAGTGTGGCTCAAATTGTGGAAAGTCTGCCTAGCAAGCACAAGGCTCTGACTTCAAAGTTCCATACTGCCAAAACAACAAAAAGATCCCTTTTCCTCTCCCTCCCTCAATCCTCCCCCCACCTCCCCTCTCTCTTTGCCAGATCTGGGGCAGTCTTGGGCACTGTCCCTGAGCTTCTTTAGCTCAAGGCTAGAGTGAACTTTTAATTTAATAGTTGTTCACACATAAAAGTTATAGCTTGTCACAATTAATGGTTTGTGATGATAAACTGCTTAAAATTCAAATCCATTCTTTTCTTAGATTTCTTTTGTTTTTAACTAAGGTATTTTTTTGTTTGATTTTCTGTTTAATGTTACAGGATCCCCTCCAAGATTTCACATTATGTTTAGGAGTCAGGCCTCTTCCTGGAATCCAGTCTTCTCTTGGCTGGTGACAGTTTCTCAGATTTTCCTGTTTTTGTGAACTTGTTTTTCTTTTTTTAAAACTCTTGGTAGTAGTGCTGAAGTTTGAACTCAAGTCCTTGCACTACCAAGGCTAGGGTTCTACCACTTGAGCCATGTCTCCAATCTGGCTTCTTGCCTATTATTTGAAGATGGAGTCTTTTCTGCCTAGGCTGGCTTTGAACCACAGTCCTCCAGATCTTAATCTCCTGAGTTGCTAGGATCAAAGGCAGGAGCCACTGGTGTTTAGCTGGGCTTGACATTTTTGAGGAGCAGTGACCAGCGATTTTGTAGTGGCCTTCAATTGGAATTTGTCTGATATTTTTCTCATGAATGGTCCAGAATTAAGTTTTGGGGAGTTAGACCGCAAGGAAAAGTGTCATTTTATCACATCGCATCAAGGGTACCTGTTAGCAGCAGTGATCACTGTTGACAATTTGATTGCTTGGTTGAGCCAATGAAAAGTTGTTCTTTTCCTTTTTTTCACACTGTTCTCACTCCACAGAGCTCATGTTTAAGGACTAAGCAGGTATACTACTTCTCAATGAAGGCAGAACACCTACATCTATTATTTGGCATTCTTCTACATGATAGGTTTGCCTATTCAATCATTATTCACTCAATGATTTCTATGGACTATGGGTCTATGTTTATACTTTGAGTTATTATCATATGCTACTTCATTCATTCATTTTGCTTCTTAAATCTTTCCAACTTTGGCTCCAGTGACCACTTTTCAGTCCTGTTCTTCACCTGACCCCTTGCTATCATCAACCTCCCTTAGAATTCTCTATTCTCCTGTCACCCCCATTATAACTTCTTTCACAGTCTGCCAATAAAAGTACTGGTCTTCCTCTAGGTCTCCATCCTTAGCCTTCTTCTTAATCATGTGAGTGACCTCATCATTCTAACTACCATTGAGAAGGTGATAAGATATTTCTGCATATTCCACCTACAAATCCAACCACTCCTGGGCATCATAGCCTACTGGCATCTCACACCTAATACAGACAACATAGAATATAATCTTTCTTCTATCTACTCCTCCTCCAATTTTCCTAATTTGATGGATAGTGTTACTATGTACATTATGCTTGAAAATTATTTTTCTCTCCTTTATAGCTCAAATCAAATTAAGCAGCAGACTCAATTAAACCTTTATTTTTGGACTTTTTACACCTGGGATCCTTGGACCTATTTACAGGATGTTTCTAACCTTATATATTAGTCCAGTTATTTCCTTGTAATAGTGATTGTGTATTTCAGTCTTTTTATGTATAAATTATATCTAGGACCTTCTTGTGTAGAAAGACGTGTATTTTGGCAGAGGTAAGCCAATAGGTGCAAAGTCTTAGTTCCTCATCTTGAGTAGAAAAAAACTGAGACCTCTTCAACCCTATCTCAACAGAATATCAAAGCTATAGAAGAACCATTGCCTAAAGTTATAACTTATTTCAGCTAGGAATGTTTAAATGGAAAGCCGATTCACTCAACCAAAGCCACTATACTATGGCAAAATGCTAAGCAACACAGCTCTCTAACTTTCTAAGTCACTACCACATTTGTCTTTAATTTCAAATCTAGTTACATCTCATTCGGCTATTTTTCTTGTTCTCATAAGCTAGATATTTCTATTTTCTATTACGTAGAAGCTAAAAGACCACCATTTCAAACAAAATGACGTGCATGCATATTTCCTCTTTGTTTGTCTGATTTGTGGACCTGAGGAATATGGATTACCTCTGTTATCTGCACGAAGAAGCTCTGCAACAAGCCTGGCATTCAGGTTGCTTTTATCTCTGAGACCCCAAATTGTACTGTTAGGCAACAGAGGGCACTTATCTAGATTGAACTGTCATACAAATAGATGTTTGTCAGCCATTCAATTTGTATTGGGGAACATGCCAACAAAAACAAAACCCAGCAATTTAAAACAACAAACCTATCCTCCACTGACAAGAACCAATTGCTGTATTTCAAATGAATAAGAATTATTATAGATTGTACATCCTGAATGTGGGTGCTTCAGAAAGAAAGGTATTCTTGGAACTAATACTGTCTATTTTCTGGCAGTAGTCTAACATCAAGCAAGCATACCGTATGCTTAAAACTAATAAGTATACAGGAAGACAAGAAGAAGCAGGAATTAAATGTTATCAAAGGAAATGGGACTAGCTAATAAAGTTCAAAGTCAAAATTCAGTGGCTACAGGAATAAGGTGACATTGTGTAGCATTCTGAGAGTCTTGTCTATGGTTCTTCCAGGAATGTGTGTCATGCCTCTGCCCAAAAAACAATCTAGGTAGTAAGACCATTGTTGGCTCTGGCTGGGTCAGTCACACACACACACACACACACACACACACACACACACACACACACACACACACACACGACAAAAATCTTAGCAAATTGACCTCAGTTATACCATGTTTCACACACACACACACACACACACACACACACACACACACACACACACACGACAAAAATCTTAGTGAATTGACCTCAGTTACATCATGGCTCAGATTATTTGCAAGGACATATTAGGTGGATCTATTCAAATTGGTATTAATGTATTAATGTCAGAAATTAATTACAGTAAACGCAATAAGCAAATGTGTATGTCTGACAATACGGGTCTCCACGAAGATCAAATATAAAGTATACTTACAAGCCAACCATTTCAAGGGAACCCATATGAATTCATTGAAAAGAAACTTATTTGTATTAAGTTGTTAGAGCAAAAATAACACATTCTGAAGACATCTCAAAAATGGATCTTCTTCCATTAAAATTATGTAATAAGAAATTAAGCACTTTGCAAAATTCTGTAACATGTCACCATACCGAAACCATGACATTAGGTGTTGCAGCAACACTTACTGATAAGACTTAAGGCTGAATGTATTAAAGAACAGCAAAACTTATCGTATACAGGGGTATACGATCGACTTCCCAATGATAACTAAAACACATGATAAAATAAAAGCAAAGTAAAATAGAATACTTTAAATTACTTCTGCATTTTAGTAAATGAGAAAAGTTACTTTTACTTGGAAGAGTGATAAAAATTACTTTTAAAGCCTGAAAGGAAAGATACGTGATATAAACAAATGACTTAAACAGTTTAAAATGTATGTATGTGTTTGTGTGTGTGTGTGTGTGTGTGTGTGTGTGTGTACAAAAAGAAAAATGGTTGAAATGGCCCAAAAAATGGAGCAAAATGTTAACAATGCCTAAATTCATATAAAGTATGCATGCATGGTCTTTGGACAATCCTTCAAACCCTTTTGAAAAGTTAAAATTACTTCCAAATACAAAATTTTAAATGATTAAAAGTGGAAAAATAAGTTAGGCACTGCTGGCTCATGCCTATAATCCTAACTATTCAGGAGACTGAGATCTGAGGATCTCAGAACTCAGCCCATGAAGACAGATTCATGATACTTATCTTCTATTAACCAGAAAAAAAGCCAGAATTAGTGACATGGCTGAGTGAGAGTGCAAGGCTCTAGCCACATACTGACATACAAAACAAAGAAAATACTAGTGAAAAAAGAGAAATATTCCCGGTAAGCTAATTTTCAACAAACAACTATTTGAAACTGGCTAAATGTCAAATAAAACCCTGATCTGGTTAATAATGGTTACTGTTAAATAGAAACACAGCCCAAATTATTTTTATCTGCATACTGTAATATTTTTCTAATAAAAATATGGAACTTTATTTGAAGTTTTAAATCAGCAAGATAATTTCACTTTTTAGTCAATCCATTAGTATGCATTTCAAATTATCCATAGGCAGAAAAATCAAGTTATCTACTCACAATAAGAATACAAAAACAAAGGAAGAGGTAACAATGCTGGATAGGAAGTGTACTCATTACCTTACTCATGTAACTATAACCCCTCTGAACAGTATTTTTTCAATAAAAAAAAAACATAAAAAAAAGAATATAGGTCTGGGAAGGTAGCTCAGTGGTAGAGTGCTTGCCTTGCAGGTATGAGGCCCTGGGTTTGATTCCTCAGCACTACATAAGCAGAAAAATCTGGAAGTGGTGCTTTGGCTCAAGTGGCAGAGCACTAGTCTTGAACTGATAAGCTAAGGGGCAGCACCAGGCCCAGAGTTCAGGCCCTATAAACTCCTCAGCCCCTCCACCCCCCAAAAAAAGAATATAAAATGCCATTGGAAGCAACTTGGCAAATAAACTGAAATTCTCTTTTTTCCTTCCATTTACTTTATATTAAATATTATAAGGCTAGTAATTCTAAATTAGATTGTTTACCACATAATAATAAATGCTTTATTTAATTACTTCATAACATTCCTGGAGGATGCTAACACAAATCTCACTGGAGCATTGTAGCACTAATCAAACACCTTTACCAGGCTTTTCAGTCATGTTCTTGAAAAAGAACACATACTTTCAGGCAGTTACATAAATGCCCACTATACTTTAACTTGGCTTGGCAACAAAGGTGATCCTGATCTGTCTAATTTTGACTGTGATAGTACTGGACAGGGACTGAGTATAATTCTGGTTTCTGAAAAGAACATAGCCAATTCTAGTGCTCTATAAATATACTATAATAATAGGACCTCAGGGCTAAAAGGGACCTTGAGAGTCCTCTAGTGTGCCTTGCTTCCTTACATCATCATACACTTGTACTATATCTTAAAAAGACCTTAGAGAAGGGGGTCTCTGAACTTTCACGAAGAAGCTTACCAACAGTCACAGGTTATTGTCAGGAATTACCTTCCTACATTGCACTTGGTACAACAGTTACATATACAGTAAAGACCTACAAACAGCTGCTGACCATACTTGACATAATAGCTCTTCACTGACTTGAAGACACTTAGCAACTCTACAACTTTCCATTCAGGAAAATATGATCCTAAGTCCTTTCTTCATCTTTATAATTTTCTAACTCTTTAATCATCTGAGATCACAGCCCAAGCATTTTCTCTGGATTATCTTTAGGCATAGTAATCCCAATTGGATGCAGAAATGGAAAGATTTTCCAGAATCTAGCATGGACCCCAAAACTCTAATTCTTAATATGTAAACTTAAGGAGGCCATTTTTTTCTGTTCTTTATTTCTGCTCCAAATGTTTCATATTACACACACACACACACACACACACACACACACACACACACACACACACTCACACTCACACTCACTCACATTAAGACTTTTTTTTTGCTAGTCTGATGATCAAACCTAGGGCCTAGAACATGCTAGGCAAATGCTCTTCTACTGAGCTACACTCCCCTGATTTACTTTAATTTTTATTTGATCTTTAAAGCCAGTTTCCATCACTTTTAAATTTGAAGAAATAATATACTGAAGTACAAAGACATCAGATTTGGGCATTTAATCAGTGTGGATTCAAATTCTGAGCTTGATTGCAAACCCTATGTGCTTCAGAGCTACCTGAAATAAAAATTTATAGCACATATCAGAAATTTAAGGAACACCCCTGCTCTGACAATAATTATTATTGAGAAAGCCAGCAAGGTTAGTATAGTTTAACTGTGGAAGTACCTGTTCAGTGCCTTAGCTTCAGGTCCACCATTGCCACTTTTCTCTGACCTCAGTGATCACCCAAACCCTCATGACTTGAAAGAACACATACATAACTGTTCTATTCCAGTTCCTCTTGGCTCTAGAGACTCCATTTTGCCTCCCAATTTTGGCCTCTTTGCTTTTTCTTCCTTTTGTTGCTATCTGAGCTTGAATCCTTCTGCTTTGAGCCTCAATACATTCTGAGAATCTAGGTTCCCACTCATCCTTTTGCTCTGTCCTTTTCTCTAGAAAACAGTTATGTACATTATCCCAAGCTTTAAAGATTCAGTCATACAACAGAAAAGCTGAAGAGACACAGGGCTTAACTATCTGCGTTCTCTAATAGTATGAGTTAAACTAACTATGATTCAAATCCCAGGTCTGCCCTTTACCATCTGTGGAACTACAAAGAGGTTATACAGTCTTTCCAAATCTCAGCCTGCATATTTGACTAAATACAATAACAAGGAAACTTTTTGGTAATGACTAAGTGGGACACACAATATGCAATGTTAGTGAGTTACCCAGAAGCCCTTTGGAATAGGATGGGTAGGTAAACACAAGGACAAAAAAACCTTGAATTCTCCATTTTAGGTATAAATAGAGCCTATAATTTATAAAGAAGCGTCCAAAAGTTGAGGCAATGAGGCAGAAGCCACCTGGTGAAGATGACAAGAAGCATGAAAGATGGCCAGAGTACTCAACAATATCTGAGCTTCCTAAAGATGAAGATCTCACTCTGAAGCACAAAATCATTATTCTTTGAAATAACAATTGTGGGACAGGTGTAAGCCAGCTGCTGAAAGAAAGAAGTCCCTTTAGACAAGATTTGCTCAGAGAAGCAAAGATGGTAGGCTAGATAAAGAGTAACACAGGCCTTCTGCTTCCTAAAGGACAGGGGGAAAAAAAATCACAGGAGACCACTGTTTTCCCCTTAAAAAACCATTTGTAGCTGGAGAAGTTACAAATGCAGAAAGCTAATAACACAAACACTTAAATGAAGTACATTCCAGAAAGTCATGAACGTTTCAAAAAGAAAAGAGATCTAAAAAATCATGTGAAAGATATCATGTCCAAAACGAGCTTTACGTTGGTGCGGGGAGGGGGGGGGGGGGAGGATTGGGACTGGGGGGGGGGGAGGGGGAGGCTGGGAAGGGATGTGAAGGGTAAACAAAGGAGGAGGCTGCAATGCTTGGTAAGAAATGTATGCATTATCCTGCCCATGTAATTGTAACCCCTCTGTACAGTATGTTCACAAATATAATAAAAAAAAATGTATCTCAAAAAAAAAAACATGTGAAGTCAAGAGAGGCAACGGTCATATGTTTTCTCTTAAATGTGGAAGCTAGAATTAATTTATAAATATATATATATATATATATATATAAACACACTTTTGGGGTAGTATCAAATATATTAAGTATCAAGTGTACACAAATGTATTAACCAAAATGTGGTAAATTCAGGAAATAACTAAAATGATATAATTTCTTAGAAAGGCTAACAGTCAGGCACTGGGACAGGGAGGGGTGAGGACAAGAGAAGGGGAGTAGATGAATGAAGAGTGAAAGAGGAGAAAATGCAGTCATAAACTTCAACTCATTCTACAAAATTAAGAATTAAGGGAAGGGGTGTGATTGGGAGGAACGGGATAATGGTGAAAGTTGTGACACTGATCAGGATGCACTGTATTCATAGACTATTTTGTTGAATGGCAACTCCTTTGTATAACAATTTAAAGATAAAATAAAACTAAAAAAAAAGCGGAGTGGGGGGAGCATGTAACTTCTCTCACTTCTGGTCTAAGGGGGAGTCCTCCATAGATAACGTATAGGAAGAAACCATATGAACTTCTGGACTGGCACAAGGTAAGATTTCAAAAGGCCTGAGTCATAGGATGAGCTATAAAGGCCTGAGTCATAGAATGAGCTATAAGGCCCACCAATCATTGTGTTCATCATCACTAAGTGCTCAGAGCTTAGTTAGGAGAGCTAAGCTCCTCTGGGTTTATCTCTTCCCAGTTTCAACATGTCTGGGCTCCTGAAGCAAAAGAGCGATACTGGTCTCCTAATGCAAGCAAGAGAGCTAAAAGAGGCCAGTGCTAAGTGCTAGTAGTGGGAGGGCAAAAGAACAATGGAAACTATCTGAGACAGTCCATAATTCCATCCACCAAGAGTTGGAATAGGAGAGTAGTACAGGGAGTTGGGAGGAGGCTGAAGGAAGTCTACTGAGGCATTCTGGATCTTCACAGTGTAGAAGGCAGCCATCCTTCTAAGACTCTGTCTATGTATCAAGGCAGAGACACCTCCCATGCTACCAAAAGCCAGGAGCAAAACTGAGCACAAAGAAATCTTCTGCACAAGACCCCAAAAGTTAATCATGTTAAGCAGGGGGAGATCTCCCACAAGGGAAAGTTAAACCCCAACCTCAAAATATATAAATTAAACTGAGACTGCAACAAAATTCTCACACAGCCCAACTAAAAAATCAGCTGACTTAGCCACTCCACTCCAGGGGCCTCAAAGAAAGAAGAGTAAAACTCTAGATTTGTATGTGATTTTTTCTCCCTATAAAACTTTATTCACTTAAATTTCTACCACAATTTTATATTAAATATATAGCATATACTAAAAATTCCAACACATATGAAGAGGTAAAGAAAAAATTACATCTTGAAAGCCCATAAATGGAAGAAGAAGCCTGTCAAACTAAAATTCAATATCCCGTGAGTACATCATTCAAAAATGATGATGAAATAAATAAAGGGAATTTTTAGACAGGTAAAAGCTGAGCAAATTCATCTCTTGTAGAACTGCCCAACTAGAAATGTTTTTTTTTTTTAAAATACAACAACACTTCTTTAGACTGAAGAGAAATGACACCTAATAGAAACAGATTTACAAAGAAGAAAAAAGCTCCAATAAGTGAATATGGAGATAAATAGACTGTTTAGAAACATTTGTCAGAAAATTCATAGCATACGCAAGACTAAAATATAAGACAACAAGGGTAAAAATGGTGAGAGATAAGCAAATGGAATTCCCCTAGGTAATGTCTTACTGTCCCTGAAGTATCATGGCAGTATTTGAAAGTACATTGTAATAACCTATAGAATTATACTGTGCTCCCTATAAGGCCCACCAAAAGTAACACAAAGAAATACAACTAAAACTAATACAGGAGATAGAATCAAATATAAAAAGTAAAGTATCTTTAAAAAAGTGAAACAGGAAATGTAGACTAAAAGAACATGGAAGAACTACACCATGATTTAGGCACAAGCATACATTTCAAGTACACAATTTTAAGTTGTGCTCAAAACAAAAAAAAGGTGGTTAAAAATAAACTCACACCACTATTGTATGAGAAATATATGTACTATGGTAAACATAATTAGGTTATTAAAAGATGTTAAAAGTATAAAATTGGAAAGGAGGTAAAACATCACTATTTATAGGCAACGCTATCTCAGAAATTCAGCAAAAATAAACTGAACTGCAAATCAGAAGTGAATTTAATAAGACAGCATTAAATACAGAATTAAATATAGAAACAACATATGTACAAACAACAAAAAGTTAGAATATGCAGTTTAAAAAGACCCTATGTAAAGTCATAAAAGATAGAACAGATAAATAAATTTAACTTAAACCCACATGCCAGTGGCTCACATCTATATCTCTAGTTACTCAAGAGACTGTGAGCTAGAGGATCACAGTTTAAAACCAGCCTGGACAGAAAAGACAATAAAACTCCATCTCTAATTAACCAACAAAAAATTTTAAAAAAACAAAGCAAAACCTTTTTATTCTCCCAAGATGCAAACAGCCTTTTGAATGATATAGAACAATAATAGACTGACAAAGTTTTAATCATATAAAAATAAAAGGTTTGGGGCTGGGAAGGTGGCTCAGTGGTAGAGCGCTTGCCTTGCATGCCTGAGGCCCTGGGTTCGATTCCTCAGCACCATATAAGCAAAAAGAAAAAAGCTGGAAGTGGTGCTGTGGCTCAAGTGGTAGAGCGCAGGCCTTGAGCTGAATAGCTGAGGGACAGTGCCCAGGCCCAGAGTTCAGGCCCCACAACCGGACCCAAAAATAAATAAATAAATAAATGGTTTGGAATGGCAAGATTCAAGATAAAGATAAATTTAATCTTTGAATAAACAAAGTCAAAGGACAAGTGATAAACTGGGAAAATATTTGCAGTTTCCTTCTTAGTTCTTGTTAGGACTAATCCTCAAAGCATGTAAAAAAGTGGTCTACCCTTAACATTCTCCACCCACCCACCCACCCCCCAAAAAATAATCAAGAAATGGATAAGAACAGTTTCTGAAAACACAAAAGACATTTCATGTATCATAAAAGTTTATAAAAAGTACATGAGCTAACTTGCACACTACCAGCATACATCCAAAAGTCTGAGGCTTGATTATATATGTGCACTGACATAGGAGCATAAGTTAGCACATCTCCAGTTGAGGACAACTATGAAAGGGGTATCATTATTGCACATACATACCATTCAAAGAAGTAATTCTACTTCTTAAGAACTTCATGCCTGGAATTCCATCTGTAATACTAGCTTCTCAGGATGCTAAGATTTGAAGATCGAGTTTAAAGCCAGCCCAGGAAGAAAGGTCTCAGACTCCATTTCCAGAATAATTAGCAAAAAAGCTGTAATAGGGACATGGCTCAAATAGCAAGGTAAAAAAGTAAAAGTAAAAAAGCTGAAGAAGAAAGGGGGCCTCAGTTCAAGCCTCAGTACTGGGCAGGGCAGAAAGACGGGAAGAGGATTTTTATCTACATGAGAGATTACATAGTTCAGTTATTCATTTTAGTATTATACAGAAATACAACAACAAAACAGGAAAAGCTCGGTCATATGTAATTATTTAAATAAATTTGGTAGCTCCATGCTATGAGGCATGATTAAAGCAAAAATCTGAAGTTCTTCACATATTAATGTACAAAGCTCTCCAAGAGAAACAGGATAATGGATAAGCAAAGTGTAGGATACACCATCATGTTGTATGGTACACCATTTTGTTGTTGTTATTTAAAGGGAGGAGTACATTTGTATTTGTTGTATATACATAAAGAGAATCTGGAAACATACACAAGAAATTAAGAAGAGTAGCTACCTGGGTTGGAGACTTGAGAGAAGGTAGCACTGAAATAGCAAACAGATATGGAAGGGAGGATTTTCCCTGTACACTTTTGTGCTTATTTCCATTATCTCCAGCATCTCTAGGATCTACTAAGTAAAAGTTTCCCATCTCAGGAACAAAGAACTTCAGGCTGTATTTTTAGGACAATTCTTCAGCTCTTTCCTATGACTACTTTGCAGGATAATTGAAAAAAACAGGAAATTTTAAGGCATGGGGTTATGAAAAAAATTTAAAAACATTTTGGACCATGGAGTAGTTTCCCAAGGTAAAGAAGATTTTCACAGAATACTGAACAGTCTGCTTCGGGGAACAATTATACTTTCCTCCTTTACAAAGGAATAAGGAATCCAATGAATCTTTTCCATTCACAATTTCTACAGATCTATGACTTCAGACTTATATGAACAAGCAAAATAAATGGTGGCCCAAGGGACAATGACAGAAACATTCTATTTCATATAGATAACAGTAAGCAATAAAACCTTCAAAACTGAGCCATTAAGTGATACAAGGTGATTTCTATCATACACCCCACAGGAATTAAACATTAATATAATATTTGTCCTCTTAAAATCTCTCACAGAACCCCCCTCAGTCTGCTAACAGAAAAAAAAACATTTAGAAAATGTATTTAAAGCAAACATTTGCTCAGTAACAAAAATTTTAATTTTAGATTTTACTCATTACAAAATAAGCACAATTTCAAGGAGGGATCCTTTTCCTTTTAAGGAAACGCAACAGGCAATAAGCAAATTGGCTTTCTTTTTTTTAAGAAATGAGAAAGGCTAAGTAATGTAAATGAAAAGTGCACTCCAAACTGCCATAAAACTCTGTTTTGTTTATTTCTCAGGAACCAAGATGTAATAACATGGAAACCAGCTGACTGTAGAATATCAACACAAGAAACAGAACAATGAAAAAAAGGCTAGATAGTTATATTAAAATAAGAAAAAAAGTAGATTCAATTTATTTTTTCCTTGTGCTGGTCCTAGGACTTGAATTCAGGGTCTGGAGCTCTTGCTTATTAGCTTTTTTTGCTCATTGTTGGCATTGTACTACTTGAACTACACATCCAGTTCTGGCTTTTTGCTAGATAAGTGAATTTAAGAATCTCAAGGATTTGTCTGCCCAGATTGGCCTAGAATAGTGATCCTCAGAAACTCAGCCTCCTAAGTAGCTAGGATTATAGGCATGAGCTACTGGTGCCTAGCAGGTTTAGTTATTTAAATTCCAACACACATTATTATATCAGGTTGCAGGTAATACTTTCTTAATATGGCCAAGATCTCCCCACTCATTTGGTGGCTGTGGAAACTTAGGTCTAGTAGTATTCAAATACTCAAAAGACAAGATTTTGCTGCTAGTCACAAATAGGAGCTTGAGAGAAAACAGAGAGATGCATTCAAATTTAATTTACGTTTAGGAAGAGATTACAATGTATGAGCTGGTGGCAACAGGACAACAGCAGGTTAGTAAAGAAAATCCTGTTAATAAGCATCCTATCTAACATACCACGTTTATGACGTTAGCTATTCAATTCCATTTGATGGAAGCCTTTTCTTGTGGGTCTCAAATTGGAGGTCATAGATATAACTACAAATACTAATTCCTAATTTTTCTAGGACAAGTAAAATTATCCTAGATTAAAAAGTAAGGGTCCTAGAGAACATCTGAAATATATTCTTTGCTATTTAACTTCAAGGCAGACTAAATGCGTGATTTTTATTGTAAAAGAGCATTGAGGAGATAAAATGGTAGAAATTAGAAGACATTAGACCATTGAAACTCAAGTGAATATCTATTTTTAAGTTTCCCACATACAATTTATACTCAACACTGGACTAAATTCGTGAAATATTCCTTTTCAAGAAAGAGCTACTCGGGCTGGGAAGGTGGCTCAGCGGTAGAGCGCTTGCCTTGCACGCCTGAAGCCCTGGGTTCGATTCCTCAGCACCACATAAGCAAAAAGAAAAAAGCAGGAAGTGGCGCTGTGGCTCAAGTGGTAGAGTGCTAGCCTTGAGCTGAAGAGCTGAGGGACAGCGTCTAGGCCCAGAGTTCAGGCCCCATGACAGGACCAAAAAAAAAAAACTTACAAATCAAAGAAAGAGCTACTGTTTTTTGCTCATTTATTAGTTTTATCTTCAAGTAGCTGTACAAAGAAGTTACATTCAACATGTCCTATAACACATCTTGATTGATATCATTCCTTTAATCCTAACCCTATCCCTCCCTCAATTTTCCTAGTTTCATTGGATATGCATTAAATACTATGATTGCATTCTCACAACCCCACACCCCACTTTACTCAACTAAGAACTACAGTTGTACTTCAGGCATCATTTCAAAAATAAAGTATCTAGTAATCTCCCAACCAAACAAGATAATTTTACTATTCCACTTTAAAGTAAACATAAAAATTTTGGTATAGAAGGTTTAGATTTCTGATGAAGAGAGGAAGAAGACAGCTAGAAAAAAATGAGGGGTTGCTTCTAATTAGTAAATATATTGAAGGGAGTTCTTTAAAATATGGCTATTGAGATAGTGCTCTTTTTTTTTTTTTTTTTGGGTCCGGTCATGGGGCCTGAACTTTGGGCCTGGGCGCTGTCCCTCAGCTCTTCAGCTCAAGGCTAGTGCTCTACCACTTGAGCCACAGCGCCACATCCGGCTTTTTTCTTTTTGCTTATGTGGTGCTGAGGAATGGAACCCAGGGCCTCTGGCATGCAAGGCATGCGCTCTACCACTGAGCCACCTTCCCAGCCCTGATATAGTGCTCTTCAAGATCAAAGTGTGTCAAATTACTGATTAGGAGAGAAGTCTTAGAAGAAATACTTCATTTCTTTTTTTTTTTTCCTCCTACCATCCCTTTCCTCCCATCTCCACTACATTCTTCCGGGCCCCACCCCCGGCCCCACCGAAATTGTAAAGTTCGTTTTTCAACATCTCATTGTTGCAATGGGTCAACCTGTATCCCTATTTAAACAATTTGGTTTTTCCCTTCCGCTCCCCAAATTATACCAACATAAAATACCTCACTTCTTATCTCTCTTCTCTCTCTTTTTCTTTGGCAGATATCTTTTATGAATCCTAACCAAGAATTTGCCTTCGGGGGGAAAAAAACAGAAAGATTTAAAGTTAGTAAAATAGTTTACCATTAGAGACCAAAATTATTTGTATTACTTATAAAACTAATAATGTTTATCATAAAAAGTATGATATAAAATAAGGATTGCTACTAGTTTAGGGAAGAAATTCTATTAATAAAGCCAGAAATTTTTATTAAGTATCTTGTGCTCAGTTTAAAGCAGATGAGAGATCTAAGTAACACTACAAGTAGCTGGTTCTGCACTATTCACTAACTCACTCATGTTTCCTCGTTTAACAAAAAATGCATTAAAAAGCATTGGAGGCCAAGTATTACATTATTAAGAATATAGAACAATGAAGACAGGAGGGAAAGGAGATAATATTCATAATATTCTACCCACAGCCTATGAAACTAAGAAAATTAAGAGGAGGAGTTTGGGTTGGGAGAGATGAGAAAGAATAATGACAGAGATGACATCAATCAAAATGCATTATACTTATAAACTGATTTGCTGAATGGTAACTTCTTTATATAACTACTTAAAGAGAATAAAAATATAATTTAAAAAAGAATGATAGCTAAAAGTGACCAAAAAAATAGAACAGACTCTTTGATGATACTAGAAGAGACAAGAGGCAAGAAAACAAATAATTATGGTAAACATGAACTCATACTGCAAAGTGGAGATTTATTTTAATACGGTTAAAAAAAGGGAAGAATTAATTTAAATTCATCAAGTAAAAAACAAAAAAATGGCTTCACAAAAGAGAAGATGTTTGATCTTGGCCTAAAGGATGAGTAGTAGTATATGTTGCATATAATAAAAGGAGAAGAAACATTCCAGGAAAGGAAATAAAAAATAGATGAAATGATTAAGGCCTAAACACAAGGACATGCAAACATTGATACTAGGTGTGTCTGGACAAAGGGTGAAAGAGGGCTGTGAAAAGGGTAGTTAACGGAAGGGCCTATCAGCCTGTCATAGGAGGTCTGAAAGGCAGATTCCTGTTCTAAGCTAAAGAACAAACTTGGAGGCTCATGGGAGTCAGGACAAGAAAGAGGGACCTGGACAGGAAATTCCTCACTGAGTGGGAAGCCACTATTCAGTTAGCGATTTCCAAATTTCCAAGCTTTCCTACACCTTTTCAGAAGAAACCTGAGATTTGATTAAACTTAAATGACTTAAGATATCTCAATCTCTTAATGTTAGATGCTAAGGGCCACAGATAAGTCTTTTAGTTAGATTTGATTGGGAAATTGAAACTTTCCAAACTCCTCCAACAGATACTATGAAGCCACAAAAAGGTTTTCAGCAAGTTTCCTGTAGAATGGAAAATAGTGGGGAGGAGGGCCTGATGGAAGGCAGAAATCTCAGGCTTGTTCTTACAGGTCTAGAGAGACTACCCGATGCTTAGTTAAGAGAGCAATATTGATGGTTTTGAACAGATATTCTAGAGGTAGCATCCACAGGACAGGTGACCGTGAAATACAAGACCAAGGCAAAGACAAAAGTATAAATGTGTCTAGGCAGGTGGCTGAGTCCTGCAGGCATGAGCTCTCAGAACCAACATGTACATCGAGCAGCATGAGAAATACAAGAAGAAGAACAGATTTTAAAGAAAAGTTATGTAAATGAGTTTACAATGCAACATTGTATTTGACCATATATGTAGGCTTGGCAATAGAAAATTCAAATGGTAGAGAATGAAGTGAAAGCCTAGGATAGAGACACGATTGTGAAGCCATCACTGGATAGGAAATAGTGAAAGCCGTGAACATACATAAAATTAACCAGAAAGAATAAAGAGATGGCAGTGACTTGACAATGCAAACACTAAGAAGAATGCCAAAAAAAAAAAAAAAAGAATCCAATGGAGACAGAACCGAGGACCAGAAAGAGATCAACATTATATCTATCTGACAGGAGTGTGAATCAAGGCTACATAGGGGACAAGTTAAGAGGTAGACCGGAAAAGCACCTCAGAAACAGGGCTTGTGTAGACTTTGGCAAAAAAGTTTCAGAGGTGTGATATTGATCATAGTTGGAAGCAATACTATATATAAAAGTTAAAACCTGCATGTTTCCTTGTAAATACATTTAAAATGCCATATCTTCATTCCTCTAAATGTTGAAATATTTGTCCAGTATAAAGGCTATATAAGGCTTCCCAAAGCCTACTGATTTGTTCATTTAACTCAAACCTTTGCTGACATCCAGCACATGAATGATTGATTATGGCATCCTCCAACTCACATTCTCTTTGGACAAATCTCTACAGGATAACATTTCAGTCCTTGTGGTGACAATAGAATAATTCGGGTAGAGACATTCAGGGAGGAAGACATTTATTAAAGTGACAGGCTACCTGAATAGAGCAGCTTCTGCTTGAAACAATAGCATCTCAAAGAAAATTGTTCATCTGAATATACTAATCCTCAGAAATCAAGTGAGGGGGAAAAAATACCAATGTGACCAAATTTCAACTATGTGCACTCAATCTTATTTGACTTAAACCCCATATGAATAAACTAAAAAATAGCCAATCAATATTTTGGATAGCCCATAAGCCAAGATTCATTTGCTCTGTTCTGTTCTGTCTAGTTTATTTACAACTTAGTCACTTTGTTCTAAGTAGTTGTAGCATACTTCGTAATGTGTTTTGCACAAAGATTTTATGAAAGAATCTAGAAACTCTAAAAAGAAATAAAGTGGTATTGAGTTCATTTGTTGGTGAACTGGGGCAGGAGTTTCCATGTGAATGGAATCAGTGAATAAGTCAAATAAGAAAATAACTATCCATTTTAAGCATAAGAGGAACTTTTAGGGCTCTATAGGATAAAAATATCAATATTTGCTAATACTTTATAAATCATAGGGTAATTGCACTTCAGAATTATAAGGCTCTTTAAAAGATGACTAACCTCATCCACTTACAGATGAGGAAAATGAAGATTACAATGAATTCTCTGGTCAATATAAACTTTGCTTTTCTGCTAAGAAAGACTTACTTTAGCCAAAAACTCAAGTTTACTCTAAATGCTCAGATAGAGAGCATTTTTATGGAGCACATAATCCAGTGGAAGAAAGACATAATAAAGACTATAAAATATTCTGAATCATAATGGAAATTATCCAGGGAGATCTATTAGACTATTTCCTTCCATTTACTGTGAGCAATGGAGGAACTCACTGAAAATAATGGCAGCATTTCTTGTTTCAGAAGTAATAAATTTTAGAAAAGGTTAATCAAATACCTTTCATCCTTTTCCATATAGAAAACTGACTAGTTTATGTGAGAGTGTACATTAGACCCAAACTGTAGATCTATTTTCTAGAGCTGGAAAACACAATCCCAGGAAACTGAGGCAGTCAGTAATTAGTAGCATCAGTAAGTGCACTGAGTGATCAAACATAGCTTGTGGATTTATGTCTGAAAATCACAGACCAGAGAAACTTTGTCTCCCAGGAAGTTTGGCCTAATTTAAATTGTGCTTTATTCTTCAAAAAGAGCAAAAGTTATTTACAAATCAACCTAATTTCAGCTAATAACGGCTAATATATTTTTGAGCTTATTACATGCCAGGTATTACTTTGAGAGCTTTGAGTATGTGTCTATGAATGTATGTGTGTAATTTGCCATTCCCAGTAATCCTGTAAGGCAGACATGATCATTACTCCCACTCTACAGATGTGAAAATGGAGATTAAATAAGCAACTTGCCCATGTTTAAACAGCTGTAAGTATCACAGCAAGAACTCTAAACAGGCTTTTGAGGTTTCTAAAGCAAATCCCTTTATACAAGTTATCCAATCACAAGTCCTCAAATTCTCTCTTTTTTAATCTCTACTGCCCCCTGTCCTATTGCTCTAGAATAACCAGGAAGTTTATTTTTTTAGGTTTTTAAGACAATTTGTTTTAAATATAGGTGCAACTGACAACTATATTGGCTGGAATTATTATTATTTTTTCTGCTTATATGGTACTGAGGAATCAAACCCAGGGTTTCATGCATGCTAGGCAAGTACTCTACCACTGAGCCACCTTCCCAGCCCCTGGCTGGAATTACTTTAAAGGAGAAACAACCCTTCCTAAAAACAATGAAATCAGGTTATCAGCTGCAGCACACACAGTTTCACCCAGATTGAAAACAACATGTCTATGTTATCAGAACACCCCAGTCATTATCATGACCACTAATGTGGAAACTAATAGCTGCTTACCTAGTAAAAGGAACTCAACCCCCTGAATCTGTTTAATACATTCATAATTTTATCTTAGTGATCTTCATTCATAAATTTTTCAATGACTATCGTTGAGTGATCAAGTCAAGCATTAAAAGGGTTTGCTGACTATCGGTTTGGTTCCTTCTCTTCAGCCAACACGTTCTTGTCAAGGTCAACAGTGACCATCAAGACAGTACAGACTTTGTATGTCTTCGTTGTATGTAGTTTCTCAATAGTATTCAAAGTAGTTTAAAATGCCCTTTCTTTTGAAACACTCTTCTGTAGAAACAATCCATCTTTTTCAAGAAGCCTTTTCTCCATTCCAGTTATTTTCTGCTTACACTTTAATCCCATTCTTCCTGTGAGCTTGGTCAACAACCCACTACTTTCTCTCTTGTCTACCTATGAACTGTTATCTATTTTTAAAAGGGTTAAATACAATATACTGGGGGCTGGGAAGGTAGCTCAGTGGTAGAGTGTTTGCCTTGCATGCCTGAGGCCCTGGGTTCGATTCCTCAGCACCACATAAGCAAAAAGAAAAAAAGCCGAAAGTGGTGCTGTGGCTCAAGTGGTAGAGCGCTAGCATTGAGCTGAAGAGCTGAGGAACAGCGCCCAGGCCCAGATCAGGCCCCACGACGGGACCCCCCCCCCAAAAAAATACAATATACTGATGTCAAACTTGATCAAATTTAATTTCTCCTCTGAGCTAAAATTTGATAGACCTGGCTAGTTAATTTCTCCATTGGGATGTGTTATGGTATTTCAAAATTTAAACATCCAAAACTGGATGACTAGTTCTGCAATCAGTAATCCCTCACTAAAGAAGAACATATGAAAACAAGAAACCAATGTGTTTCACCCCCTACTGGTCCCCAATTCAATAGTATTCTCTATTTAATAACCTACCTATTCAAGCAAGAGGCTTGAGAATTTATTTTTGATTCCCTCTTGGGAAATATTTATAGACCAAACATTCCTCTCTGAAAGAGAAAACAAATAAGAGAAAGCGTACAGTTGTTTATTTATTTATTTAGTGGCACTTGGTGATTACTAAGGTTTGAACTCAGGGCTTGTGTTTCCTAAGTAGGTATTCTACCATGTAAACTAAGTCTCTAGCCCCACTCCTCTCTTTTCTCTTAGTTACTTTTTATTTTTTTATTTTTTTGGTCCCGTTGTGGGGCCTGAACTCTGGGCTTGGGCGCTGTCCCTCAGCTCTTCAGCTCAAGGCTAGCACGGCACCACTTCCGGCTTTTTTCTTTTTGCCTATGTGGTGCTGAGGAATCGAACTCAGGGCCTCAGGCATGCAAGGCAAGCGCTCTACCACTGAGCCACCTTCCCAGCCCTCCCTTAGTTACTTTTTGGATAAGATTGACTGATTTTTTTTCTTGGGGTTATCCTTGGACTTTGATCATCCTTCTCATGTCTCCTGTATCGCTGGTATTACAGCATGTGCTACCATGCCAAATTATTTGAGATAGGATCTAACTTTTTGCCTGGGCTAGCATCAAACAATGGTCTTTCTAATCTTTACCTCTTGAATAGCTGAGATTACAGTCATGAATCATCACTGTTAATTTAGTATCTCAGTTCTTCAGTTTAAAGACAAGTACATTGTTAATTATTTTAACTCTTCTTCTGTCTGACTTTTCTATTTGCCAGATTTTTTTCTCAAAGAAAGAGATATAGAGAAATGTGCCCCCTCCAGTATTAAAAAAAAAAAAAAGTGCCTTTACTGAATTCTTTTCCTCAATAAAGAAGACATTGGTATAAGGTCTTAGTTTTGAGCTAGTGTTTCCAAATCAAAAGTATCTGAGGCAGTACAGGTGTCCTCACTGAATCTAGAAAGACACATATCTACATTTCTTGAACACTAAAAAATTACATGGACCTTAATAACAACTGACTCAATATTGAGAAAAAAACAACACTATCTACAGGCCTAGTTTCAAATTTTATTACAGCTCATCAATATTAATTGATAACGTTATATAGAAAAAGCTTAAAAACATCTGGCAGAGGAGAAAAAGATGTATCTTATAAACAAAGAAGGGTCTAAAATCAATTAAGCTTCTACTTCAAGATACTAGGAGAACAAATGAAACCCAAAGTAAGTAAAGAAAGCAAATAATGACTGGAACAGAAAACACTGATATAGAATAGTTAAAGATAGTAAGGAAAACTAAAAGAGCCAAAAAGATTTAGCAAAAAAAAAAAAAAAAAGACAGATAAAAAATAATAAACTTGTAGTTAGACTAAGAAAAATGAAATCACAAAATTACCAAAGT
Organism: Dipodomys spectabilis; assembly: GCF_019054845.1. NCBI lineage: Eukaryota > Metazoa > Chordata > Mammalia > Rodentia > Heteromyidae > Dipodomys > Dipodomys spectabilis. The sequence goes on from NW_024870802.1 coordinate 3,788,112, forward strand.
AGGATTGAATTATAAGACACTGTTAGGAGACACTATAAAAATTTATAGGGTTACAAAGGAATATGTTTCCTGACTACAAATTGGAGAATTTAGATAAAAGACACAAATTGTTAATAAGACATAAATTACAAAAACTGACTCAAAAGGAAATAGAGACATATATAATAAGTAAATAAATTAATTTAGTAAAATTATGTCCCCACATAAGATCCAAACAAATTCAGGGCCATATGACTTCACAGATAAGTTGTATCAAACACTTATGGAAGAATAACTATACAAAGTCACTTGGAAAGAGGAGAAAAAAAATCTGTTCCCAACTCTTTTTTCTGTGGTGATGCAAATGAAAGAGACAGATTGGACTGAAGAGCAGCTTAAACATGGCTGTAAAAATTAACTTAATAACCAGGCCATTGGTAGGTCACACCTGTAATCCTACCCACTCTGGAGGCTGAGATCTGAGGATCGCGGTTCAAGGCCAGCTCCAAAGCCAGCTCAGGCAGGAAAGTCTGTGAGACTCTTATCTCTAATAAGCCACTCAGAAAGCCGGAAGTGGCCCAGTAGCTGAAGTGGTAGAGTGCTAGCCTTGAGCTGAAGAGCTGAGGGGCAGCATTTAGGCCCAGTGTTCAAGCCCCATGACTGACAAAAAACAAAACAAAACTTAATATTAGTGAACCAAATAGAGATGGCTGCAAAAATTAACAGAGTATCAGTGACCCAAATATAGTTACACATAAAAATGGTAATATATTATGACAAAAAAAGATTTAACATAGGGATACAAGGCAGGTTTAACATCTTAGAAAACTCAATTTATGCAAAATATCATACCTATATAATAAAGGACAAAATCATGACCATCACTAATGACAGAAATAATGTTTGATAGACACCCATTATATAAATACTATCAAATACTGTTTAGATAACACCCATTTATAATATACAGACTCAAAACAAAGAATAAAAAGGAAATTCCTCAACCTGATTAAGAGCATTTATAAAACTATAGCTAGCATCATTCTAAATAGTAAAAATATGAATGCTTTTCCTCTAGAAGAGGGACAAGGCAAAGAAACTTCTTTTCACTATTGCTATTCAATGTTGTACCAATGCAAAATGGCAAATATTTAGAAAATTAAAATGAGTATCTTTATTCATAGATAAGAATCATCTTATTTAGAAATTCCAAAGAATCACCAAAGAAAGAAACTAATTATTAAATAAGCTCAAAAAAGGACACAAGATCAATGTACAAAAATCAACTGTATTTTTGTGTCAATAATCGACAACCAAAAGAGAAATTTAATTTACAATAGCATCAAAAACAATAAAATATTTAGAAATATATTTCCGGAAATATAAGGCCTATGTATTGAAAACTAGTAAGCACCATTTAAATAAATTAAAGAAGATATAAATTTCAGTAGTTAAGATAGTGAATGCTTGAATAAACAAATCAGTGTTTCTATTTAATCAATTTCTTATCAAAATTCAGATTATTTAATAGAAATTAGCAAAATGACCCTGAAATTTATATGAAAATGACAAGAGTTTAAAATTGGGAAAGATTTTTTGAAAAAGAACAAAGTTGAACGTTGGGATATGAAAAAAAGAACAAAGCGGGAAGACTTTACAATATATGATTTTAAGACAGTAGAGACAAAAGAAAAATCAGTATAAACTAGCATAAGAATACTTAGATAGATAGCTGATACAGAGCTGAAAGTTCAGAAGTGAAGTCTCATATTACTCTCTTGTTATCGCAAAAGTGCTAAGGGAGTTCAAGAGGGGAAAGGACAGTCTTCTGGCATGGACAAGATCTCTGAAGATCCACTGACCAGATAGGAATGCACTGATGGTCAATAGAGGTCTTCACTGCTATTTGGAAGCAGCTACTTTGGCATTAAAGAACTTGCCAGAATTACAAATGACATTCAAGTTGGGGGCTCTGAAGGACATGTCAATGGAGGTTTATCTAACCTTCCCGGAATATAATGATTCTCTACTTAAGATTCTGAAAGCAACGAGTTCAGGGAAAAATACATCAAAAGCATACAGATCTATGCTATAGAACCTACATAGGACCTAATGGGAGAAACTGCAGGCACAAGAAATAATTCTTTCAGAACATTATCTACATATGACAGAAACATATGCTCATGCTGCTATATGAGAGAATCCAGGTAAGAAGAAGCCCAAGACAGAAGTTACAAAGATGTGATATCATCTGAAATTTCCCTTGCCTAGAAGATTTAGGAGCATCCTCAAAGTTCAACCAGTTTTAAAAAAAAAGCTTACGCATGTAGCTGCCATTATATTTTTATTGGACAATGGTGATCCTTAGTCTTAAATCACATTTCAGAATTTAAAGTAATCTTAAGCATCCAAATCTCTTCATTTTACAGATAAAGTCAATTCACTTTGCAGTGAAGGAACCTGAGACTCAGAGAAAGTGACTCATCAAGAATCATTCTTCAAAATCCCTGTCTAGGGTTATTTCCATAACACTTCTTCAATTATCATTAAAACAAAAAGGCTTTATCATCTTTCAAACAAAACATTTAATTTAGTCAACCAGTACATTTGATGAGTTATGTACATTCTATGGAGTGTGTTTTTTCCACTCTAGAGTGTTCTGAGTAAGTCTCAGGCCTACAACTTTTCCTGAGTTTGGTATAATATATCTAATGTACTTCTCTCAGTGTCATAAAATAAACCAAGAAAAATGCCATCATAAGATCAAATCTCACATTCTACTTTATATTAGGAAAGGTTATATGTCAAAGGGCACATGTAAAAACACCACAAAAATAAATTTAACGAAAGAAATGGGAAGGGGAAGGTGGGAAGGGGTTGAAACACAATGAAAATAGTACTTTGTATTCCTATTTTAAGTGCCTTTCTCAATGCTATATGCATAGCAGCTAGAGGCAAGCTGGAAAGCAGCCAGGTCCTGGCTGCCAGCAAAAATTTTGTCACCTCCTTTGAACATCTGAAGTATGTTTACCCAATAGATTTCATTAAATTACACTTCCATTAGGAAGCATACAATGTTGATACTCATCTCAAAGATCAAAGGGATCGCTAAGAGGCATGTCATCCTGCTCCCCAGCTGATTGCTATTTCTGGGCCAATCAAGGAAAGGAGCCAGAACAATACTTAGTTTAAAAAAAAATTGTAGCATCTCCCCAAGGACTATAGACTAAGAATCTGCAGCCCCATTATCAAAATGAGCATATCATTAATGACAATATACATACAGTGAGTTATTTTAATACAACTCTTACACAACAAACAAGCTGGATTTGGGTCATGAATTTGTGAAACAGAATTTCCAAAGGCTGAAAAACTCTTCAATAAAAATACAAAGTTTAGAGGTAAGAATGAGACAGATTTATTAATTTCATTATGACTTTACATAAACCAACAGGTGAACTAGGTTTGAGATGGCTAATTTAATTACTGATGAGCTGTAAGACTTCCTTTTCTCATTTTATTAACTTCTTTTAAGGGGAATTTAAAAGAAACACTATTAATATATTTATTTTTATGGCAAAAATGATTCCATATAAATGATTCCAATAATTTATGATGAAAACGTTTAACTTCCAAAAGCAAAGGACACTGATGGCAAAAGAAGTAAGATTTGCCTATTAAAAATTATGAAATAAAAAGTCATTTCAACCAAGGATGAAATATTTTACATATGTTGAATGAAAAGAGTTCTTAAAATATTTTTAAAGGCACAGGAAAGGGCTACAAATCCCAAATCCTTTATTTGATATAATAAAGGTAGTTCAACATAAGCTCAATTTTCTAAATCTGATGTCAGACAGGGGGAACCCTTTTCTAGTAGTTTTTATTGTGAGGAATTTGCTGAAAATGAGATGAAAAAGGCCAAGGTCAGGCAGGCATTCATTCTCCCAGCCCTGGTGGGAAGGGTAAATCACCCACCTCCAGCCTCGACCAACTCGATTTCAGCTGCTTTCTTTCAACATGCAGTCAACCTCTCGGTTACTCATATTTGACACATCATATGAACTCTAATTATCTATCTTTTGCAATTAATCATCTGACAATTACATTTCCTGCACTTATAAGCATCCAGCTGGGAACTGAGTTTTAATCTGAGAGAAAAAAAGAGGATTCAGGTTTCTAACAAATTACTTCTAATTAATGAGAACCTTTTTTAGTCATCCCAATGTAAAGATGCCTACAGCTAATCAAAGAATTTATTGTTTGCATTCTTAATGATACTTTAAAATTTCATTTAAATTTCCCCACAGAGCAGTTCTGGAAATGCATTTCACTAACATTACTTAAATAAACATTCTGTTTGGCAGTACATAAGAATGGGCAGGGGAGGGAGGTAGATTTCTAAGGGAAAGGAATTTAAATGAGGGACCATGCAAAAATAAATAAAGCAGAGATTCAAAGAGTACATCTTCAAAGTGGAAGATAGAAGAGTCCAGGAAATTCATAGAGGTAAGTTATTAAAAACTTTAGCACTGTTTTCCAAAAGTGTCGTCCCATGACAGGTGCTACAGCATCAGTCTGGAACTCTTTAGAAATACAAAGCCCAAGACCCTTCCTAAGCCCCTCGTGACCCTTTTGAATCAGAAACTCTATAGAGTGGGATCAGCAGTCTGTGTATTAGCAAGTCATTCTAGGGATTCTAGTGCAGTTCAACTTTAAGGGTTACTACTGGTCTAGCCTAACTGCTTTATTGAATAAATGTGGAAAACTGAGAGTTGATACAGATGTTGAAGTTCCATAAGCAAAATAAAAGTGACTCCGAATATTTACTATAATTTTTTTTCTTTTATCTAAAAAGTATTAGATGTGATACAATACTATAATCTACCCTTGGACTACTGAGCCCTGGGTTCCCCCAATTCTTCTTTCCTTTCAGTGACTACTTACAAGTTCTTATGACTTAGAATTCACAAACCTTCCTAGAGTATTGGTTATAAAGGTTTCAAAAACATATACCACAAATACTGAACCAGTGAGGAAGCCAGCGTCCTACATGACTAAAAAACGATCAGAGTAACACAGCATTTGCAAGGTAGAGGCAAGAGAATTTCAAATTTGAGTCCAGCTTGGGCTAAACAGTGAGTTCTAAACCAGACTGAGCTATATAGCTACATAGTAAGACTGTCTCAAATAAAGAAACACACACACACACACACATACACACACACACACACACACACACACACACACACACACACAAATAAGAGACCATGTAAAAAGTACAACTTATAGACAACAAAGCAGTATACTGAAAAGAATTATTAACTTCCAATTCTTGTTCAGCCTCTGCTGAGCAAGCTCAATGAGCTGATTGCAGTCCTATAATGGATGGAAGTTCAAGATGATGCAGGACAATAAAGTCCTATATTTTAACCATTATGGGAGTTTTTTAGTCAAATTTAGGAAAGCAAGGATTGTGATTCATATTTCATGTAATAGACTACTTGACTCTATGATCACAAAGAATAAGAAATTGGACAATTTCAATTTTGTAGAATATCGTATTTGCTATCCCTATTTATTCATTCTCAAATACTTACATAGAATTTATATGCTCTTACCCATTATGATAGGCCACAGTTCCTGTTCTAAGATCACATGTAATGTAGCTGGAGTAAAAAGAATAGTACATGAAAACAAAGCAAAATATAGGATAGCTCAGTGGTAGAGTGCTTGCCTTGCATGCACAAGGTCCTGGGTTCTATTCCTCAGCACCACATAAGCAAAAAAAGCCAGAAGTGATGCTATGGCTCAAGTAGTAGAGCGCTAGCCTTGAACTGAAGAGCTGAGGGTCAGCTCCCAGGCCCAGAGTTCAGGCCCGACGACCGACCAAAACAAAAACAAAAACAAAAAATCTATAGGGGACCATAAAGTTTAAGACACAATAGTACAGATACTGTCTAAAAGAATCTCTAATAGATACACCAAAAACATGCTAGCTGGGAATAGGTGGCTCACACCTATATCCTAGCCCAAAGACCAATACACCAACACACAAACACAAAACCCAAAATCCAAACCCACAATAGATGTGAATTACAAGGATGTATGTTTTTGGAATTATGTCAGTATTCCTTTAGTTTATTAAGTGTAAGACATAAAATGTCACCCAATTAATCCAATTATCCTTTAAATAGTTCACCGAACATATCTTTGTATAAGTTAATTCTTTTGTCTTCCTAAACAATTTCTATCAACAGGAAATGTAAGGACTATACCTACTAGTGATTACCAAAATATTTATAAAATTAATGTTTTTTGTTGTTGTGCCTGTCCTAGGGTTTGAACTCAGGGCCTAGACATTGTTCCTGAGCTTTTGTGCTGAAGGACAGTGTTCTACCACTTGTGCTACAGCTTCACTTCTGGCTTTTGGGGAGCTAATTATAGATAAACAGTCTTGTGGATTGTCCTGCCTGAACTAGCTTTGAAGCACAATCCTCAGATCTCAGCCTCCTGAGTAGCTAGCAGATTATAGACATGAATCAACAATGCTAAGTAAAAAGTTAAATTTTGAGATGGCAACCAATTTTTAAGTTAAACTACCTGGACAAAGGCATCTTCTTCCTTTCAGATAAATATCTTAGAAAAAGTAATGGAGATATAGAAAAGATGGCATCAAACAAAAGGACTAGTTGGAATAACTCTATACTTATTCACATACAGAAGGTCACAGTTTACAACAAGAAGCAAAGAACTCCACAGCACAGCATGCATGACAGCAACCAGATGAGAATAAATGAATCAAATGTACATAAGAATGTCAATTAATTTTATTAGGGGAAGCATATCAGGACCATCAAAGCTTGTAAGACGATGTAGGCTGGATGTTATGGAGAAGCAGGAGTGAGATGAATGACAGAACATGAAATCTGGATCTCATTCAAGTGGTGCAATAAACCTTTTTACTGCTCTAAGACGCAACATTGTAGAACCCAATTCTTAGCTTTTCTTAATTCGCTAATTCTAGTTTAGTGCTTTTCAACTCAGCTGTAAAACAATTATTTTATATATATATATATATATATATATATATATATATATATACCCCAATTTTTTCATTCTAAAATCATTTTGTCTTTTAAAACATGACTTTATCTTATACAGAAAGATTACTGTTTAACAGACACATATATAATGCACTGAAGGTAGATGAAATGTGGCAAAAATCAAGAGTATACTGTAAACAAAAGAATGTAGATGTCAAAACTCAGAAATGATTGTGGCCTATCACTGGCCACAAAGAAAAGACAAAAATCCATGGACAAATGCAGAACTTGTGGTGTCAGGGTCCTATCTCTGACCAATGTTACTACAGAGAACACTGTGGGCTATTTGAATTTTGGGAACATGGTATATTCTTTAGCTATGTGACATTATTTCTAGTGGTTACTGCTCATGATGATCATCAAATCTCACTATTTTCTATTCAATGTCCAATACCGAGATTCCCAAGCCTAGTTTTGTACTTGAGAAGACTAGTCTTAACTGAGTCAGAGCAGGTAAGCCAGAAAATATCAAGGATACACCACATACAGATACTGCAAGGATTCCAGACACACCTTCTCTAAAGCAGTTTCATGATGTACCATTTCACAATACCCAATGTGAACTAGGTAGACTATGTCTTAATATCCTTAGTTTACAAATGAAGAAGGAATGCAACCCAAATGTAGGTGATCTATAAAATTTCTCAAATGTGGTTGATGGTCAAGGCAGGACTTAAATCCTTGCCTTCTAACTGGAAGCAAGGGCTTCCCACTAATATCTCATATAAGGTTGGATTGGCCAAAGTGTTTTTAATTTTGTTTTAACTGCTACATTCTCAAGTGTTCTGTCTAACTATCTGTGTCAAAGTGTTACTAGAACTGCTTCAGCATCAGGATGTCAGGGGCAGGGGATTCACACCATTTTTCTCAGGATCACTCACTAACCCAAAATATCTTGCCCACAAAAGCAGAAGGCTGCTACCAAAAAAAAGATCTAAGAGATAGAAAATGAAATATACACAATTAGAAGAATTTATCTACACAGTTGCAATCGTTTAAGTAGGAGCTCCACAGGAAAGAAGCGCTCAAGTACACATCTTACTGTAATGGCTGCTTTTAGTGATACCAAAACAATAATGATAACAGGCTAAGAAAAAAATAAAACTTCAGGATAAAGTTAAAAGACACATATGACTTAAAACTAACATCTCTTCCTACACACAAAGGTCAAATTGTGAGGTTTAATATTTGCATCTGTTAACTTTGTCAAGGCTTTCTATCAGCATGTGTACAAACGATATCTAAAGATGTCATCTGCATACTTATACCAAAGAAGCTTATGAGCAGGACCTGTCAGTAAATTTTAACAACCTTCCAAAACATCAGCTTTCATCAGATATGAACAGAACATGTTTAATTTATTAGCTTGGTCTTAATATAAAAAGTTGACAACCGTATGTCACTATAACTATTGATAAGGTAAATAAGGACTACAGGAAATGTCAAAAAGTTATTGAAATGTTTGCTGAAACATTACGTCAAGTTGTATTTTATCAGCTCTTCTCTGGCAATGAAAATGTCATATTTTCTTACTCGTGGCTATTTCAGAAAAGACAGACTCAGTGGTGCATTTCAGAAACTTCATTCTTAAAGCATCTTAATTCCTGGGTCTGGGCATTTAAAAGGAATAAGTACAAATAAAGCATACATTGTAACACATGCATTATTATTTTGTTTCCCTAAAGTTAAACAGAAATTGTGCTCAAAGAACAAGTCATACCAGATGTAACTTTCTGACTAAAACACTTATACATGGTGTGCATACTTAATATTTCCCATGGATGTTTCTTTTTTTTTAAAGGACTGTTTTAAAATAAAAAATTCTGAGTCTTAAAATTAACTCACTGAACACCCGCTACGTACAGCATTTGTCAAATACTTAGATAAAGTTGAAGAAGACCTACTCTCCTCTCTTGAAGATCTTTTAATTGGTTGGAGTGATAAGACACAATTTAAGTGAAAATCATTTCAACTTTGGCACAGAAACAGGGTAAACATCAGTACAGGTTACAAATACAAAGACCAAGGTGAACAGAAAGTAAAGAAAATCTATCATGACAAGGAAGATAATTACAGATGACTTTGCAAAGGATGTGGATAATGGTCTAGGGATTGTAAAAATGGAGACATATCAATATGAGATTAGTAGATCAAGTTAAGCCAAAGGTTCCAAATCATACTGATTTGTCTTAAACTGCATACAGAATAATCAAAAAGCAACACAAAAACTTTCACCAGACTTGACATGCCAAATATTTTCATTTCCAACATTACTGAACAGCAGAGCTCACCGATTTTAGCAGAGATAACTTCCACATTCTAGAGTTGAAGAAGCGGAGACCCAATGACTCGACCAAGGACACTCAGCTAGTAAATATCAGAGTTCTTGACCCTTAACCCAGAATACTTTCTATATATGGCACCTCTCTTGGTTCATGGCTTAGTTGAAATAAACATAGGTTGGTTAGAGAACCAAGTTACAAATTGGACCCTACAGACTCTTTGAAGACTCTTTAAAGATAAATGCTATAGGGCAAGGAAGGTAGCCTAGTTGTAGAGTGTTTGCCTAGCATGCATGAAGCCCTGGGTTCGATTCCTCAGTACCAAATAAATAGAAAAAGCCACAAGTGGCACTGTGGCACAAGTGGTAGAGTGCTAGCCTTGAGCAAAAGAAGCTCAGGGACAGTGCCCAGGCCCTGAGTTCAAGTCTCAGGACTGGCAAAAACAAGCAAACAAAGATAAATGTTATAAATAGTATAATTTAGTAACTTTAATGGCAGCTAGATTTGATTTGATGTCTTAGGTCTAAATTATAAGTGCTTGGGAAAGTATCTTAGCTTTTCATTACCTCGTCTGTCTGAATTACAAAACAGTGTGAGAATAAATGACTGCAACCTCATGTCTAGCCTGTTAAGTAAGATTCCCTCTCCACTCATTCTTCCACCTCACCCTTCTTCTGTCGGTGATCTTCCAGACTGGCTTGCCCCAAAGGCCATTTGGAATATTTTTAGAGTGTCAGGACTAGAGTGGGAAAGTCGATGAACATTTAGTGGGGGAGGCCTAGGTACTCATAAACACTCCCAGGCACATGACATCCCCCTACAACAAAGAATTTCTCCACCCCAAATTTCTGAGATAAAGCGAGAAAAATGTCCATCATCATTAGTGTTCAGTTAGGAAAAATATCATGTCATTTCTTCCCTAAAGGGTAAGCATTCTGATCTTACCAAAGTATCAATATCAAAATAGACATGCATCTGATACCCCAATTTACAATTGAGTTGGTAATTCCTCTCTGTTAGTACAAGTATCCACAGTTGTCTCATTTGCATATACAACTAACATCTGCATGTGAGATCGACAAAATAGATCTTTGGCAGATTGTTCTTCTTTTCGGTTCTTTTTATTAGAGGCCTAGTAGAAGTCTTTAGGAAATTTAAATTCGATGACAGCACCTACTTGTACTTTGAGATATTTCTTAGCACTGTCTAGATTCTTTGCAGCCATAATGAGCCTGGAGCTTACAGGAACAGAGGCTGCAGGACCAGCCCCACCTCCAAGGGGGGAAGGGAGAGGGGGGCTCCTCTGATGGCCTTCTCGCCTCTGGAACTTGCCTGGTGCTCTTTCCCTCCCTTTCTCTAGGCTTTTGTTTTCCCCTGGTCCCATTCTTTCCACTCTTCTTTTCCCCACTGTTGGTGCCACTTGTCACAGCCAGTGACAGTTACTGAGCCCTAGTTGTGACAGAACTGAAAAGGCAAATGCCTTGATTTGGTGGCAAAGTTTCAATGACGCTTTTGGAGAGACAGGAGGAAAAGTAGGGCGTGCAGGCTTTAATTTTCACATGGAAGGTGCTACTCCTGAGGAAAAAAGGTTTACAGAGATGGTGTTACATACAAGAGACTCAAATTTTAAAGACACTATCAAGAAATAAAGAAGCCACAAAAACACAGCTGGTCATATGCTGTTATAAAACTAGTATTTTTTAGAATAAAGTTAGTATTCTTAATTTTGCTGGGTTGAAGCATACTCCCTTTCAGAGTGAAAAATAAATTCTTAATGCAAAGTGGTTACTATAAACAAATTTGGTCTTGGAAATTTCTCTCACAAAAAGCTGCAATATGGTATATTTTAAACATCAATGTGAACCAAAGTGCCATCTATGGCCATTTTCTACTTGAATTTGAAAGAACAATTTTACTATTTTGGCAGTCTGTGAACAGTAAGTAGATAGAAGGCCCTCTTAAGACACAATATTGAAAAAAATGTTACTAGGAGTCTACATTTTCTGACACAGAGAAAGAATCTACCTGAAGGTAATATGAATAACTTAAAAGAAGTAAAAGTGTATGTTAAAGTCATTCTGAAATCACTTATTATTTTGAGGAGCATCTCTCTAACTGTAAAGTCTAAGCAAAATAATATGCCCATATGACAAAATTCTTTAACATACATACAAGGTTAAAAAAACTATTTGGAAATAGTTCAAAAGATTTTTCATAATTTAAAATTCCAAATATTACTTGATATGATAATTGTAAGGTTTAAATTGCTATCATAAGCTATGAGTAATATTAAGTTAGAAATTTTTTCAACCTGGCCAAGGAAGAAACTTCAGTTTTCTTTCTGAACAAGAGACCAGCAATCCTCTAGTAATTTACTATCAAGTTGTAAGTTATTTTCCCCACACCAATGCACAGCTATCATCATTTGGAACGAAGAAGATTTTCTCTCTTTCTTGCTGTTCCAAATTCACTCGGCTTACTGCCAAGAGAAAACACAGACACAAGGGAGGCGAAAAGCAATTCTGTTAAGATCAATGAAGATGTTGCTATAACAGAACCCTATTTATCCATCACATCCGTACTTCTTTTTCTCTGATTAGAGATTACTGGCAATTTCTTGACAATTTTTGTACAAAATTAAGTTACAATCAGTCTTGCAAGACTTCACAGGAGGAAAGAATAAAAGTGTATGTGTATGTATGTGTGTGTATAAATACAGTTTTTCCTATTAAATCCAGACACAGCATATATGTGTATGTATACACACACATATACACACAGGCTTCTATTTTCTCTCTTACAAGAAAACTTACGTCTGTTTCCAAAGCAATCAATTAAACAAAAAAGTTCACATGAAGATGTTTCATTGGCATTGACTTAAAGTAGGAGGTCAAAGACACGGTCAGTGTGCAATTGAAAACAGAGAACTTTGTTTTGTTTTATTCTAAGTGAATATTTAAAATACTTGCTTTGATATTAAGGGAGAAAGATTTTATATGCATGGTTCTCTCTAACACCTAATGATACCAAAAGAAATTTATTTTCAAAGTAGTTTGATACAATTGAGGGAAACTGTCATGGATTTTGTCAATCTCATTTTTAAAATTTAAACTACTATTCAGGATTTTAAAGTAAAACATAAAATAAAAGGAAATGGTATTTGGGCTCATCTGGAATAGCAAGCTTCACTGTTTCTGTTTAAAATACTTGATTCAATAAAGGCCAGCAAAAATCACCTGAGGAGCTTTATAAAAGAAACAAACAAGCAGAAAAAAAAAAACAAACTCTTATGATGCTCAAGTCACACTCATACCAATTAAATCACAGTCAGACAGTGGAGACCCAGGCATCAGGATTTTAAAAAGATACTCAATATACAGCAAAGTTTGGTAACCATGGCTATGATCTTATATTTTATACCTAGAACAATGGCAAACACTCAACCTCTCCCTTTCTTGTTCACCTTTGCTGACCCAGTCCCCACCCTTCACTTTCCCACCTGCCTTTGTGCTGTGCACTCAGCCCTTCTGAACGAACTCTGCTTCTTCAAATTTCTTCCAAGTCTCAGTTTGAATATCCCCTCCTACAGGAACCTTCCTCCTCCACACCTGGACTTCCTAAACACACACACACACACACACACACACACACACACGTGTGGATACCCCTTCCTGTTTTCACATAATATCCTACTGAGACCACCACAGTTCCATTTACTACATGACTACGTTACTAAAGCTGTGAGCTCCCTACGAAAGTATAGCAATTCATCCTTTGATAACCTCTCATACCACTGGGTGCGTAACAGTCACTACATACATGGAAGTTGTTTATAGTAACCTATACTAAAATAACAATAACAAATGGTTGGAAACCACCAAATGCTAACGTTAATGTTGGCCCAGAGGTACAACACCTGCCTTGTAAATATGAGAAGCTGAGTTAAAAAATAAAACAAAAAAACCTCAACCAAACAAAAAAAAAAAAAACCTAACCGATCACTACCAACAAAACCATGAAGGAAGTAGTTAGAAACACTATCAGTCTAAAAGTTTTCTTCTTCAGCTTCCTCATTTGTTCTTTCATTTGAAGAAAACGAGAGTGAGCTTGGCAAGTCATTTTTGTTCCTACCAGGTTATTTCTATTTGCATATCACATTGCCTTACATGCCCAAGTCTATTTTAGATATGTTCTCAGACATGACAAAATTTAAACCTGCTAAATTACAGGGCTTATTTGCCATTGTAGGCATGACACGGGCAAGTCTGCTGATATTAATGACAACATTTGGAAGATGAGCACGTCGCTGGGTGCCGGTGGCTCACACCTGTAATCCTAGCTACTCAGGAGGCTAAGATCTGAGGATCATGGTTCAAAGCAGCCTGGGCAGAAAAATCCGTGTGACTCTTATCTACAATAAACCACTAGAAAACCAGAAGTGGGGCTGTGGCTCAAGTGGTAGAGTGCTCGCCTTGAGCTGAAGAGCACAGGGACAGCGCCCAAGCCCAGAGTTCAAGCCCCTTGACTAACACATACACACACACACAAAAGATGAGCAAGTCTTCCTCCTTGTCTCTCGCTATGGTATATTTTAGGCCACTTTGTGGCCTAATCAAGACTGTAACTTGTATAAGTTTTAGCGAAATGTTAGTTATCAGAAACAGGAAGTAACAGAAGGAAAGCAAAAGCAATTCAATGTATATGCTATACTCTGGATAAAAATTCAGTGCAAAGGTAACTAATAGTAGCATAGTACATATATAACATAAATAATATATAATACAATGCCTCTACTCTACCTTTAATTCGGACTCTAATACCACAAGGTCAAGGAGAACGCCTGCTTGCTGTTACCATAGATTAATTTCTAAGATGTCTTTTACAAAACAAAATGTGCTAACATACAAAAACAATCCAACTCAGAAGGTCATAATCTGAGAACATCATGAAAGATTCCACATTTCAATCCTTCGTGTAGGCTTCTGCAGTTTTCCTGTCAAAGCACCAAAGAAGTCAGTTTATATTTTTAGGATATTTTAGAAACCTTCTGACCTTCAAACACTTCAACCTCTAAATTCTTTAATCATAGGAAGCTTACTGTAATTGTTTATAGGGAAGTTCTGATTAAGTATCAGTGCAGTTCCCAACACATTTCCACATTTGTTACCGCCTTGTACCCTCCTTGTTCCCCAATAGGTAGACAGAGTTGATCCTAATACTCAATTTACAGATCAGAAACTCAGCACAGAATGAATGTGCAACATAGTAAGGGCCCAGGCCTCTAGGTGCAGGGATTTCTCACTATTTCACACATGATCTCTTGGAAATGTGGCTCATGATCAAATTCAGCTCACACACAATGTAAGAAAAGAAGGCATTAACCATTTCTAGCTAGTATATAGCAATATAGACATGATATTTTTTAAAGTGTAAAGAAAATTTTCAAATGGATGCCTTGATTCAGATTGTATGTGGGATGAATTCACACAGAAGCTCTATAGAACTCTAAGCATGAAGATGGAAAATTTCTCATTTCTGTATTTCACTCTAAATATCATATATCTACTCTAAGTTCTGTTCAAACTTATTTGACTTTATCAATATAAGGAAAGAAACAAAAATATTAGCTAAGCAGTATTCAAAGATGCATAATCCCTCATAAAGGTCAAAAGACTATTGGATTAAACATTTAGAAGAAAATAAGAGAGGACATACTTGTTTTAAGTGCAGAATACAAAGAAACTCATTTCATTTCTATAATTAGACATTTCACACCAGAGCCAGTGCCATGCAAAGTGATGTTTCCAAGGATGTTATCTGACTCCCTCCATTTAAGGAATACATTTACAGGTCAATTCTTCATAACTACTAAAAGAAATCTCCATTTGACAACAGGCTTCCAAGCCAAGGAGAGCAATGACTTCTTAGGAACAGTATTCAGCAGAACAAATAAAGAACGAGAAACATTTGGATTTATTTCAGAGTCTTCTGTGTCAGAGCTTATAGTAACTTTTGTGTATTTTTGGAAAATAAGGATCCTGAAGAACTAACAAGATGACTTGAAGATGGAGTCACACTTCTTTGGATTTCCCAGTGAGACCACATTTAAGATTTCAGAGATTTTGAGCAATGGCTCTTACTACATGATCTGGTGAACCACTCAAAAGAAAAAATACAAACAATCTGACTCTACAACTGCTATTTGTTTTTGTTCCTACATATGTGTTCTTTCAGTTTTGTTAACTAAAGGATATAAAATTAAACAAAACAACCTAAGGAAAAAAGCAAGACTACATATTATGTATTCCTCGAGATGCTTACAAGGACCTGAAACCAGCAGCAAAGTCTCTGATGAAACCTATTCTAGCCCAACTTCAACTTCTTATACAAGATAGTTTAAAATAGTCAACATGGCAAAACTCTCCAGCTACAATTACATAGTTTAAAAAATTTTACCCGAGACATCAGATCTGACTCAGCCTTCATCACAACTAGCTGAATGTTCCCAAAAGCCATGGGCTAAGTGTAAAGTGCCGAATCCATTTTAAGTTTTGCTCTGAATCTCACACACATAGAACTACATAAAAGACAATAAGAATGCATAAAGCAACTGAAGACTCATGAAAAAGGAAATGAGAAGTCAAAGCCACAATGCATCAAGTTACTTACTTACTTTGATTTAACAAAGCATAAAATTGATGTACTTTATTCAAATACTGCTGTAGTTTTAGGGCCTGAGTTTAAAGTGTCTAGTGTACTCCAATAGTAGTACACAATTAGGAATTCCGAGACTCCTAAAACATAAGAGGACAATGAATGAGCATACTGGTCCTGGATGAAGTTCCACCTTGAGGCTTTGAGTTTCCTTCCCCATATCATGACTCCAAGGTTACTCTCTCTCTCTCCTCTTATCTTTGAGATTCACCAAGTGACTTGCAAGTATTTTCCTAAAAAGCACCTCAATGAAAAAAAAAATCACTCAGCTACTTTCCTTTCGAAGGAACAGTATACCATACAGGAAAAGGGGGAAACAAGCAAAAGAACATGGTGCTTTTCCTGGGGAAACTAAACAGGGGCTCCAGTCTCTGGGCATGAATTTGAAGATTATCACACAACTTCTGACCATGGGACAGTTTATAAGCAACTAGTAAAAAGTTTACTATTTATGAGCAAACAATTTAACATTAAAACAGAGCTAGCTTTTTGACGATGGCAATTAGCTTCTTCGTGTTCCAAACACCAAATAACATTTTTCCCATTAATTTTTAAACCAATGTGGCTTTAACTTAAAATAAACTGTACATCAAAAGAATTGGAAAATAAACAGCCAGGAACACAATTTGACGAATTGGATTTATTTAGTTTATTTATCTAAACAGGGACCATTGGATCTCTTTAATAGGCTGACAGTTGCACTGGGCTGGTTAATAAAACATTCAACACAGTGTCTTCAGCCAATATAGAAATGCAAATCCCACCAGAAATATTTTATTCATGAGGCGGTAATTTCAGTTACTACCGTAGTTTCTTTCTCTAAAAAAAAAAAAAATGGCACTCTGCAAACAAACAGTGCCATCTAGTGACTAACTATAAAGCCAAATTGGTCCCAGGTTTACAATTAAATCTTCCAAAATCGTTCTGGTTTTTATCTTTATTTCCTACATAAGATCAAAACAGCTAGGCAAAATAAAAAACAACAAAAATGGTAGGAATTTGTTAAATGTTGATTTAATATAGATTATAGCAGAGGAAACTACATTAAGCCCAATAAGCCACAAATAGAATACCATTAGGTCATAGAAAAACTGGCTGTTTTCATCATGAAACTACACCGTTAACTTTAATTCCAATAATGGAAAAACTACTATCACACAGACAGGAAAATGTTACAATTGAACTGTCAGATATGATCCTGAATCTACTAAAAAAAAAAGTTTACACAAACATGAAGACATAGGTGCATCTGCACACATAGGTTTCTGTCAGTAGGCACTTCCACTTTGAGTGATATTTTTTACATGCTACAAAACTATGGCATAGCTGAAGGCAATGATCTTCAGGCAAAAGCAGTCATCATAACAAAAATAAACAGCCACACTGGGAGAGAGTAGCAAAGCTTCCAGAGTGAAGAAATCTAGAAAGGCTAACCTCAACTTCAGAACCGAAGACCCACAACACAACAGTTAACACATAACACTGTCTCAGTCAAGCACACATAGTGAAGAGAAGGGTGAAGAATGGGAACCACTTCCAGCCTCCTGGATGAGGAGGCCAGCAGGACACACAAGGAAGATGAGCCCCAGAAGGCAGGTCACTACAGCGTAAGAGACACGCTTGGTCTCCTTCCTTCCAAGTTGGTCCAGGGAATGTTTGCCTTTGACATTAATGGGGGGCTCTGTAAATAGGTTTACCAAGGTCAAAGCCTAAAATAAGAATCTCACAAAGAAAGCCAACCATACGGTGATTTTCTAACAACTTTACCTAATGGAGTCTTAGTAAACCATCTTCCTTACAAAATGAGGAAAATAATGTGTGTATAACATGTACATATTATATAAATGCAGTAATACTTTCTCCCTTAGAAGTCAGTTGTATTCAAAGAACTTTAAAAAAAAGTCTTCAGTTTCTGACTACAAAAATGTTTGAATGCAAAAACAAATTCAGAGGTAGGCCAGATAGAGGGTCATGCCCCATCTTCTACAGAAGACTATCTTACAAAAAAAAAAAAAAAATCTCAGTTATATTTAATTCTAGGATCTGTAAAGTCCCCACAGTCACAGACAATTATTTGAGGATTAGATGAGTGATACATGAAATGTATTTAGCCCTGGTCCACCCATGCTTTTTATTTCTTAAAGCACATTCAACTATAGAGGAGACATGGAGAAAGAACAAAATTAAGCTGATGAGCCACACTAAAAATGCAGTTCCAGGCAAACTGTATTAAGAACTATAAAACTGTTGATACTCTTTGACTTCATAATCTGCCTTCTGAGAAGTGATGCTGATTTAATAATCCTGTTCAAATATGTTCCTTGCCTCCAAATTATGGCAGGGATAAATGGAAATATATTAAGATTCAACAAAAGTTAACACTACCAAATGAAGTCTTATTTAAATGATCAAGAATTTATAGAAATGAATACCAACGTTGAAACTTATACTTAAAAGAGAAAATGTGTATCAAGTAACATAATTATTACATCAAATAAAACAATTAATTATGCAAGGGAAATGGGAAGGATAGATCCAAAGGTGAAATATGGTTCTTTTGGAGTAAAAAGGACTTCTTTCTTCTTTCTACTTTTCTAATAAACAGATATTTTTACACAGAATAAGACAATGTTTTCTTTTTAATTTTTCTTTTTACGACATATTAACTGAATGTATCTAGTAAAGGGGGTTGCTTTGCCTGAGGTGGTCCTCTCTAGCCAGGCTCATATTTCTTTTTAGATGACAGATATGCTTCTGTGACGAGGACTGGCTCATGTTATAATCAGCATATATCACCACCAAGAATAGCCAAACCTCTAAACATACTTTTGTGATTTCCACAGAGACAGAAGTATTCCAAGAAGTCTACGGCATAAGAAAGATCAAGTATAAACAGAAGCACCAAGCTCTTGGCCTTTAACAAAAATCAAAATTCAAATTCATCGTTCTCATTCACACTCCTTTAGGCTCAGACTTCTAAAAAGAAAAAAAGATAGGAGATGTGTACTGGCTTCCCTTAGATACTCAAGTTGTCCATTCACCTGTGAAAAGAGAGAGTGCAGGTAGTAACAGTCAAAGCTTCAAGCTGTTCTACAACATCCTTTGAACTCTGACCTAAGGGACCAACTCCGGTAGTCCGCAGGTAGTAGGGTTTCTAGGGCCATTCAGCCTCACTGCTGAGACTGTCAATAGAAATGCCATTCTCTGATGTAGACAGCTCTGCACTAGGAACTGGTCTAACAATCACATCACATAGACTGCCAAACAGGAAAAGGACAGCATTCGGGCACTACTGACTTGGGATAGAAGTGAACTTGTGACTGGGGCTGAAAAGCTCCACTTCTAACATTTGTCACCATCTAATCCTTTACTCTTCTGTGGGTGGTAAATGTGTGTGTCTTAAAGGAAGTTCAGATTTGTTACAAGAAAAGAAAGATAGAAAAGAAAGAAATATGCAAATACACAAATCAACCACAAGATGGTGCTAGAATCACAGTACAAAATCAGAGATGTAAAAAGGATTTAATACCCCAAGTCAACACTCTTAACTTCCTAACCTTTGGTACTTCATTTGGGTGTAACACTTACTTTTCCCATTTTTCTGTTTACTGAGAGGTGATCAAACATTTTACATGAATTTGGGATTATTTTGTCAGTATAATGCCAGGGTTAATTATTAATTAATTTATTTGGATTTTTTTGGTTTGGTGTTTGTTAAGAAACACATAAAATCTTAAACTTGAATAAATTCTCAATTCCACATTTCTCCCTTCTGTCTGTCTTACTTTCCTACAACATTCTGACAGGACCAAACCTTAGTGAACTTCATACCAATTCTGAAAAAATAAACAAAAACTAAATGACTAGCTTAAGGATATGTATTCTTATCAACACTTGGCTGAATTCTTATTTGCTAAGAAAGATTTTTCCTATATAAAAAGATGTTATTCAGTAACTCTTCATACGAACCTGAAGTGGGGCGAGGGACTCAAAAGACTGGAAAGAACACTAGAATGAGTGCTGAGGTAATCTGATTCTAGTTCTACTTCTAATAACCACATGGCTTTATGGGAAGTCATGTGGTCTCCCTGTCCTCCACCTCCTCATCTGAAATATAGGGTAAACAGATGAATCCTTCCAGACTTAATCCAAGACGACTTGAAGATAAAACTGAACAATACTGAGCAAGTGAAGAGATTCAACAGGAGCCACAATAGTTCCCAGAAGAAATTAAACACAAATGTGACCATTAGATTCCCTTAGCCTCCAAAAATATAAAAAAAAAAAAAACTACAGTCTAAGTTTTAAAAACCTCTTGCATGAGTCCCCAGTCAGTTACAAATTTTGTGTTCGATGATAAATCATTATAAACACAACTATTATTTTTTTCATGGACAAAATTATCCATGAAGGAACAGAACTGTCAGTCCTAAACTAACCCTCCAGCTCTAAACAGTAGACAAAAAAAAATGGGCACAATGTATACAGCAATTGTTTAAAACTTAAGACAATGGGTATTATAGGATTTCGGTCTCTTGGAGAAGAGAAACATGAAACAAACTCACACAGCCATCACACCAGCCTGGAGGCCCTTTGGGGATTGCAGCACATAGAAGAGAGCCCATACAGAGGGCAGCACCACTAAATGTACAAGGCAGCAACTGGAGTTTGGTACTGATGGCATAGGTACGATTCAGCAATGAAGTGGTAAGACTGGAACCAAAGAGGAACTCCAAATTTCCGTAATGGGGTCTCCCTTAAGTCTGGATGAAAACGAATATGCAGAAGGAAAGATCCTGTGAGTGGGGAAGCTGGGGTTCTGGAGACTGCCCAGTGTCTCGGACAGAATGAAAACCAAACAGAAAGAAGAGTAACCACTGAGCACTCAAACCATTCAACTGGAGCCTCAAAACACCACATCTTAGAAGTAAGGTTACTCAAGACATATCTTAACAACACTCTAGAGAAGACCCAGAAAAGATCACTGCATGTTATCTAACAGCTCAACATTCTCTGAAGCCTGCAGAAAATGTTGGTGATGGCGCAGGGACAAAGAAACCATTAGTCACTACTGAGAATTGTAAGTTAATGCAGCCACTATGGAGATCAGTACAGGGATTTTTCCAAAAATGGGGGCTAAGACATGGCCCAGATGGTATAGTGCCTACCTAGCAAGCTCAAAGCTATGAGTTCCAACCACAGCACTGCCAACAATAATGGACAATACAATTAAAACTACCATGTGATTCAGCGATAGCACTTTAGGCATACACCTCATAAATCAATGTCAGTTTATAATAGAGATAATCTGTATGTTCATGTTTATTTTGCCATTATTCACAATAGACAAACTGTGGAATTGACCTAGGTACCTGTAAACAGATGAGAAGATAAAGAAAACATAGTGTATATTGTGTTACATATACAATGTGTAATCATACGCTGAATATATATATATGTATATATATATATTTATGGTCAGTATATATATATATATATAAATATATATACTCAGTATATATAGACTCAGTATCATATATACTATATTATATACTCAGTATATATATACTCAGTATATATACACTCAGCCATAAAAAATAAAATGAGGTTGTCTAAAGAGAAATGGATGGAACTAGAGAGGCCCACAAAGACAAAATACTTCACATTTTCTTTCTTTGGAAAATGTTGGGGCTGGGAGAGGACGCAAAAGTGAAGAGGGCACTACTAGAGATGTGGAAAGAAGGGGAAGGGGATGAGACAGTAATAGAGTGAGTATGATCACTACATGCATGCATAAAAATGTCATAAGTAAACCCCTCATTTTGGACAACTAATGTGCATTAATAAAAATCTCTACTTAATCTGATAGAACAGGTTCTATCATGTGTGAACGGGGAGAGGAATTCACATCTGTTCTGTCCACTCTTCATACCAAGAAATGAAACGACCCAGGTTAAAGTCCCTTATAGACTACTGATCACTGTGCATGTGAAGTGGCCGTGCTGCAGAAACACAAATGCCACCTTTCTCATCCATTTACAGAAACCAGCAATTCAACCTTATTGAAGATCAATTCAATCTAATTGAAGGTCAATTCGACCTTATTGAAGGTCAGTTTGGTATAGTGGCCACTTAGCCATTAAGACAAGGAACAGAGGCTGGGAAGGTGGCTCAGTGGTAGAGTGCTTGCCTTGCATGCATGAGGCCCTGGGTTCGATTCCTCAGCACCACATAAGAAAAAAGAAAAAAGCCGGGAGTGGCTGTGGCTCAAGTGGTAGAGTGCTAGCCTTGAGCTGCAGAGCTGAGGGACATCGCCCAGGCCCAGAGTTCAGGCCCCACGACCGGACCAAAAAAAAATAAAGGCAAGGAACAGAGGGGAAAAAAGAAAGAAACTAAGAAAGACTTAGGAATGGGATGGATGCTAAGAGACTTGGGGAGGGGTTTTATGGGTAGAGGAAAGGCAGATGGACATGATCAATGCAGGATGCATGCATGTATGGAAATATTACAGTAATCCTTTGAACTCTGTACAACTAATACATGCTAGTAAGTATATCAGTAATAAAAATTTGCCTCTAAAGAAAATGAAATTGTAATGATAGTGAAAGATGTTTCTTCACATAGTAGAAGAAAGATGAGGTAGCAAATACATAAATATTTAAAGATAGCCCATAGAATAAATTTTAATAGTTATTGTCCCATTTTTCTTCATAATAGAAACATAGCTAAAAAAGGATATAATTTCCAAATACCTAAAACAAAGGACTCTAGCCAGTATCAAATTATATGGGAAACAAATTAGATGACTGAACATTAGATGAAGTTTTATAATAAGCAAAGGAGTAACAACTTCTGGGAGGAAAAGGTAGAAACATTAAAACTAAACTCAATGCTCTGGGCTGAGTTGTATCACTCTCAAGTTTACATGACGAAGTACTAATCTTCAGTACTGAGAAAGTGACTGTATTTGGAGACAAAGTCAAGAGATTATTAGTGTGTGTCCTTGCAAGAACAGAAAACAAAGACACAAACATGTGCAGAAGACTGCATGAGTAAAAGGGAGAAGCCACCTGTAAACCAGAGAAGCTACAGAGATGTTGACTTTGCCAACACCTTAACCTCAGATGTCCTACCTCCAGAACGGTCAGAAAACAAATTTCTGTTGCTTAAGCTACCCAAGGACTATAGGATGTTGCAATGGTAGCACACTATTGTAATTGCTCAGCAGAACTCTTCATCTTGCAAGATTCAAAGTCTGTATACATTAAACAACACTTTTCTCCCTCTTAAATCACCAGTCTATTTTTCGTCTCTGTGAGTATGACTACCCCTAAAGATCTCATGCTAAGTTAAATTAGATAATAAGTTTTTTTCTTTTGAGACTTTCACCTAGCTCAAGATTCATCCCGTGGACTGGGAAGGTGGCTCAGTGGTAGAGTGCTTGCCTTGCATGCATGAGGCCCTGGGTTCGATTCCCCAGCACCACATATGCAAAAAGAAAAAAGCCGGAAGTGGCGCTGTAGCTCAAGTGGTAGAGCGCTAGCCTTGAGCTGAAGAGCTGAAGGACAGTGCCCAGGCCCAGAGTTCAGGCACCACAACTGGACCCAAAAAAAAAAAAAGATTCATCCCGTATCACTATTTCCTGGACATATTTCACTGGACATTTTGTTTACCATCCATCCCTGATACGTAGGTTGCTTTCATCTTTTTACCATTGTAAAAATGTTGCTAGGAGAAAAGCTCTTCAAGCACTGGCTATCCATTTTTTGGATATTTAACTAAATGTAGAATTTTTGCTGATCTGTCTCTAATTCCTGAGCATTTTAACATTATAACTTTAAATTTACATTCTTAGATATGCTACAAACAGAGAAGAGTTCAAAAAAAAACCTGATATATATAAGAAGAGAAAGCTAATCAATATTTTTTGTTGTTGTTGGGGATTGAACTCAGGGCCTGGGCACTGTCCCTGAGCTTTTTCACTCAAGGCTAGTGCTCTACCACTTCGATCCACACAGCCACTTCCAGTTTTCCGGTGATTAACTGAAGATAAAAGTCGCATGGACTTTACTGAACCAAGATGGTTTTGAACAGCAATCCTCAGATCTCAGTCTCCTGAATGGCTAGGATTACAGGCGTGAGCCACTGGTACCCGGTGGGCAATCAACATTACAGGGTTGTTTATACAAATCACTATTGAAAGTAATTCTTTACAACTTGGGGGATGGGCATAAGACATCCCTTTAAAATGTATACAGGGAGGGGGCTGGGAAGGTGGCTCAGTGGTAGAGAGCTTGCCTTGCATGCCTGAGGCCCTGGGTTTGATTCCCCAGCACCACATAAGCAAAAAGAAAAAAGCCGGAAGTGGCACTGTAGCTCAAGTGGTAGAGCGCTAGCCTTGAGCTGAAGAGCTGAGGGACAGTGCCCAGGCCCAGAGTTCAGGTCCCATGACCGGACCCAAAAATAAATAAATAAAATAAAATAAAATGTATACAGGGAGTTCATCATAGTGGAGGGGAAAATATATGGAGAACCATACATCCAAAAACAGAGATATGCTTGCTCTCAGGAGGTTTAGAACCCCTTAAGCCCATTTTAAAGGATACCACTCTGGAAAGCCAGCAACTAGATACCAATAAATGCTATGCAGACTCAAGAGGCCACAGGCTGTGGATCTAGCTATGAATCATGAATCCAACATACTTTAAATTCCCTATTTCTAGAAACCATGTGATCTATGATTCATAATGAAAGCTGTAGCTTGGTCTTTGCAGGGCCTCCTGAATTAGGGCACAAGGTGAAAACAATAAAAAATACAAATGAAAATGCAGTTTAGAAATCAGTAAGTATAACAAGGATGGAATTTTACTCACAAAATCTGCTTCCAGTTTTCCCATTTCTTGCTTATAGCTTCTCATTCTGTTACTGTACATTCCTCGACTTTGGGGTGGTATTTCTCGGACTTCCAAATCCATCTGTTCAAGCTAGAAGTGGGAGAGAAAGCATGACATAAATCACATGCTTTTTCTTTATTTGACCAAATGTTTGAAGCTGAAAGGATTTGATTCCAAATCTTCATTTCACAGTTGAGGAACAGGTCCCACAAATGCTAACCGTCCATGATCAAATAACATTGTAACTACTTTGTCCTCAACCTTTTAGTTCAACAAGCAGTTGCTGAGCACTTGCTAAGTAACACACAAAGTGCACAGCTGCTTACTTGTCAAGAATTCTTCAATGGAACTGGAGGCATAGCTAAAGTGGTAAAGCATTACCCTTGAGTAAAAAGGCTAAGAGAGAGTGTAAAGCTCTGAGTTTAAGTTCCCCACTCCCCTAACCACACACAAATCCAAGGCTAGGGTTCAACTGCTTGAGCCACATCTCTGCTTCTGGATTTTTCCTAGCTACTTTTTGCTAGTTAGGTAAGACTCTCAGATTTGTCTGCCTAGGCTGGTTTTGAACCACAATCCTCAGATTTCAGCCTCTTCAGTAGCTGGGACTGCAGTCATGATCCACCAGCATCTGCCTTAAGGAATGTCTTTTGAAATATAAGCACTAATCCAACCATTAATATTGGAGGAGTAGTCCATCATTCAGTCTAACCTGGTCTGGCCTTCTGACCACAACAATTAGAAGATAGACAATACCATCATTTCTTGTGGTTAATCCATAAAACATCAGCCCAGCATTGTTCATTTGGGGAAACGTCTTTTAGGAAGCAGCATTTTCTGCTTAGAAAAATCATACACATGTGTTCTCAACCAATAGGCTTCCATATTGAGTTAACTGGATACAGCAATGTGGCAAATTATACATTGTTCTATGAAATAACAACAGGGCACTTTTTAACAACCCCTTTTCATAAAATGCTTTGGATATAAAATATTAGTTTATTAGGCTGCAATGCAGACATACAATAATGGTTCAGAACCTAGAGGGAAGCCTATGTTTACATTATAAGCTACTTATTATTCATGGGAACTTGAACAGGGTTTTAATGTCTCTCTGCCTTATTTTCCCATTTCCAAGAATAATAGGTCTTTCTAGGGGCAGTTGTGAACATTATATGAGGTATCCCCTAAAATATATTTAGCAATCTCTTACTTATGAAATTGACATCAATTGTAATAATGATGATGACTGATGATGAAGATGAAATAGAGCAAGCACTATGCCAGGTAGACATAGCTAAAGAGTTTCAAATAAAAAAAAAATATATATATATATATATATATATAAAATCTGGTTTAAAAAAATAGGTTGGCTAAAGCCATGTCTGACAATTTAAATACAGAAATGTTGTATGTAATATAATTTGCTTCTCAGAACATTCTACAAAGTTATTTCCATTAACAATATAAGCTTGTCACTAATTTTCCAGAGTTAGAAATGGAATAATTATCACAGATAAGTCCATAGATCAGCTATAATAGATATCTATAGGAGAGAACCCATTTTAATAAACAGACCTCTACATTTGTAAGAAAAAAAGCCTTAAACGTTATCTAAATTATTGACATGTTTCAAAATAAGTGTGAAATTCCAATCATTAAACCATTACTTAGTAAGGCAATTACTTAGAGCACTTCTTAGAAATTAACTATTTGCCTCTCAAAAGATAAATGGAATCATCCAGACAATTGCAAAAGTACATGTAAGTCAAAATCTGAGAGGTAAATAAATTATTGTGTTAAGGTATTTTCCAAGGGTATCTTAAATGAAGTTGGACAGAAATTAGAGAAATAAAGAAAAAGAAATACACAAACATTGGGCTGGGAAGGTGGCTCAGTGGTAGCGCGCTTGCCATGCATGCCTGAGGCCCTGGGTTTGATTCCTCAGCACCACATAAGCAAAAAGAAAAAAGCCGGAAGTGGCGCTGTGGCTCAAGTGGTAGAGCACTAGCCTTGAGCTGAAGAGCTGAGGGACAGCGCCCAGGCCCAGAGTTCAGGCCCCACGACTGGACCCAAAAAAAAAAAGAAATACACAAACTCAATAAAGGCCATTAGTAAGGACAAGACACATTCACTTAGTGTTGTTACCACATTCACATGCCATCAGCGAGTGGAAGACATGGTCAGTGGAAGATGTGCAATCTCTGAGACAGTAACACAAACCAACTGTTCAGCAAAGACAGAGTGACTCCTAACAGCCAAATCAAAACCAAGTGTTTCTCCCAAGGTCCTCCTCAAAAGGACTGAGTGTAACATATCAACACTGTCGGCAGTACAAATGTCATCAGAACTAACTACGTCAGCATCCTTGTCATTTTTAAACCAACAGAAATGCCTGTCTCAGACAAAATGCTTTACACTAGCAATTGTTAAAGACAACTATAAGCTGCCCTGTAAAGGCACAGCTTTGTTCTACACTTGATTACAGACAGTAAAACCTCAGTCAGCAGATTGGCTTGCTATCATTATCTCTGGAATGTCTCCAGAGAAGGCAAATAAACTAAAACACCAAGTTTGATGCTCTCCTCACTCACCAAAAACCAAACAAATAAACAAAAACACAAAAAAACACTGTTCCTGAGACTTTAATAATGCAAAAAGTCACCTCAAGATCCAAAGAATTAAACATTTATAATATTTATGGTTGTGCTAGCCACCAGAGGAAGACATGCTGTCTGACTGATTTGTATAAAATGCAAGGATTTTTACACAAAAGCCAGGGATTACAGGAGAAGCAGGTTCATGCAAAAAAAAGAGACAAAAGTAAGGAGAAAGGCATAAAAAACAAAGAATCTTTCAAAGGAGAAGCTAACATGACAAGTTGTAGAGACTGAGGTAAAGCTGCCAGGCCCTGTAGCTGGTTTGTTTTTTGCTGGTTATGGGATTTGAACTTGGGGCCTGGGCACACTGTCTTGAACTCTTTTGCTCAAGGCTAGTGCTCTACCACTTGAATCCACAGTGCCACTTCCAGTTTTCTGGTGGCTAATTAAAGGTAAAAGTCTCATGGACTTCCCTGTCCAGGCTGGCTTTGAACCTTAATCCTCAGATCTCAGCCTCCTGAGTAGCTAGGATTACAGGCATGAGCCATTATAGCCAAGCTTACATCAGTTTTGTTGTTGTTGTTGTTGGTCGTGGCGCCTGAACTCTGGGCCTGGACGCTGTTTCTTAGCTCAAGGCTCAAGGCTAGCACTCTACCACTTTGAGCCATAGGGCCACTTCCAGCTTTTGCTGCTTATGTGGTACTGAGGAATTAAACCCAGGGCCTCATGCATGCAAGGCAAGCACTCTACCACTGAGCCACTTTCCAAGCCCCCTATATCAGTTTTGATACCTAGAAAAGAACCAGTGCCAGTATCTCAGTGATCGAAGACACTGAAGCATTGCTTCTAGGCAGGGGGGGAACAACTGCCCCTTCTTAATACCCTCAAAGCTAGCTTCTCATATGTGGTCCTGTTAGCAAATCCAAATAAGCCTGTTAATAACAAACTCAGACAAACTTGGGAAATATTCCATTCTAGCCAACTTCTAGAGGTCATTTTTAGAGAGACTCACAATTTCTTAGAGCCTATCTAAGGGTCCAGAAGGTTCTCCAAAAAAACAACATCCACAGAGACCTGCACATCCAGCTCTGCTTAAGTTAGTTTTCCAAATTTTTTGAACAAGTCAGACCAGTTAAGAGAAACATTTTAGGAAACTGTCCTAAGCCAATCAACCAGAAATACTGAAGGAAGACTAAATAGCACCATATTCAGAAAAGCAGTGCTTTCAGTGGGACTATACTCATAGCAGAAAATTGAATCATACTTGTAATACATACTTGGTACAGTATTTTACCCATTTTTCTTCCTGATTAGGAGTGTGTGTGTGTGTGTGTGTGTGTGTGTGTGTGAACTCAGGACTTTGGCACTGTCCCAGCTTTTTCACCCAAGGCTAGCACTCTACAATTTGAATTTAAGTCACAGCTCTACTTGTGACTCATTTCTGGTTAAATGGAGATAAAAACATTCTCATGGACTTCCCTGCCCAGACTGGCTTTAAACTTGACCTCCAGATCTCAGCCATCTGAGTAGCTAGAATTACAGGCATGAGCTGCTAGTACCTGTCTAGGAACGTATTATTATATATATAAAAAAAGTAATGTATGGGCTAGAGCTCTGAATTTAGTATATCTAGGTACAAAGTCTTACTGTTCCACCTAGCAGGGTGTGCTATCTCAGGAAAATTACTTTACATTTCTAAGCATCAGAACCCATCAACAATGATTGTAGTAGCAAAACTGTGGGCATCGCTTGGCCATGGTTCTCTTACACTCCTGTATGGCTTGCTGGGTAGACCAAGGATGCAGGGTACATCCTGACCATGCCACTGTTGAATGTTCTCTTCACAGGGAGCAACCTTGAAGGAGAAAACGCGTCCTTCTGGGCCAAAGAACAACCTTGCTACAGAGTGGCTGGCTTCCAGACTCTATGTTCCTATTCTATTAAAGCAGGTCACTGCTTGATAAGCACACACAAGCATCACTCTGTGGGAACCAGGGTCAGGGAACTGACAACCAGGGAGAAACTTTCCTAGCTGCTTTTACTTCTGTGCACAGCAAGCCTTCTGTTTCTCACTTAGAAGTATCGTGTCTTCTATGAGCATCCATTAACCAAGCAAGTTTACTCTGCTTGCAGACCCTCCACAGTTTTTGTCTAACAGTATCTGTCTCAAAGACATTTTGAGAAAGCTAATTATTATAAAGTAAATAATACATTTTCTAGAATCTGGTGTGCCTTTATCAAACACTAGATATTTGCAGTTCTTAGGAGTACTTTAAAAATTAGAGGTTAGGGCTGGGAAGGTGGCTCAGTGGTGGAGAGCTTGCCTTGTATGCATGAGGCCCTGGGTTCAATTCCTCAGCACCACATAAGCAAAAAGAAAAAAGCCGGAAGTGGCGCTATGGCTCAAGTGGTAGAGCGCTAGCCTTGAGCTGAAGAGCTGAGGGACAGTGCCCAGGCCCAGAGTTCAGGCCCCACGACCAGACCCAAAAAAAAACAAAAAACAAAAAAAAATTAGAGGTTAGAAGCTGGGCATGGTGACACAGTGAATCAGCACACAGGAGGCTAAGACATAAGGATCACAAGGCCAGCTTATCTTAAAACACACACATACATACATATATACACACACAGAGGTTAACATTTTCTTTATTCAATCACCTCAAGAAAATAAAATCTCAAGAACCTATTAAACTCCCTTTGAATAGAAGCTGATGAATTCTGAGTTGAAAACATTCATCAGTAATACTCCACATTTTCAAATGCACAGGCTAGAAGAAGGTGTGTCTTGGGGGCTATGTGTTCAAATCCTTCCTAAGTCTCCACATACCAGCTCTTTTGCCTCTTCAAGCTGCTTCTCCACATTTGCAACCATGTGTTTCTTCTCATCTGCAACAAACAAAATATCAAGGAATCACTGAGGATACAGATAAATTTAATATTTTAAATCTTCTATTTTATACACTGTTTCTGATCAGATGGGAGAATGTAAGGGAAATGAGCATATCACTCTTGGGTAGGTATGGAGCCATCTCTCTTGCCACCCTTGCTAGGGAATGCTAATTGCTAAGGAGGCCAGACATTTTTAAGAGAGACTGAAAATTACTTTACTCCATAGGAGAGACTATATCAACCCCAGTGGTAGTCTAGGGGATGTGCAAAGTCCTAAGTCTAATAAGTCAGGAAGAAATGATTTAAAAATATAATTCAGAAGCCACCTATAAAAAGACTTCTAAACCAAGCAATTTCTTACAGTCCTTTAAATATTGTGCTTTCAGTAACGTTCAGAAGTATTATACTGGAAGAAATATTTAAAATCTGAATTCTAAATCCAAAGCTACTATCACTGCTTATGGAATCTTGGACCAAAAATTAATTTTAAAAAATTAATTTTGTTTTGTTTGTTCTAAGGCTCAGCTTCTACTCTAAAAATGGAAATAAAAGAATTATCCACTAGATAACTGCATAACAGGTTGGTACAAATGAAATTACTTTTAAATTATGACATGTATTTGGTTTAATGAAAATCTGTCACAATAAGGTTATAATCCAACTGAAGTTCTCTTCTGTAGGAGAAACATGATGTCAGAAAACCTTTCCATGATTTCATTGTAAATCAATAGGCCCATCATGAAGGCTTCACCAAGTTTTGTGGTAGTCAAGCTTATTGAATAGGTACAGTTTTCTCCCTTCCACACTTCTCTTCTCAGGTAATAGCCTCCAGTCTTCTGAGACATCCATCTTCACCTAGCAGGTGCCATTTTGGTCACTGTGACTTGGCAAATGACAGATATCCTAGCTGGGCTAATCTCAGTAGCTCAACCTCTCTGGTCAAAAATGAACTGGGAAAGCTGGGTGCTGGTGGCTCATGTCTGTAATCCTAGCTGCTCAGGAGACTGAGATCTGAGGATCGTGGTTCAAAGCCAGCCCAGGTAGGAAAGTCTGTGAAACTCTTATCTCCAATAAACCAGCAGAAAACTGGAAGTAGCTCTGTGGTTCAATTGGTAGAGCGCTAGCCTTGAGCTGAAGAGCTGAGGGACAGCGCCCAGGCCCAGAGTTCAAGCCCCACGGCCACCACCCCCCCCAAAAAAAAGTGAACTGGGAGCAAGGTAAGCTTATCTCCAAGAAATCAGATTTCTAGAGCAACAGGAGAGTTTCAGTATTGAGAACACAGGCCTAGAAGCTGTAGGCATCCATTGGTTTTGCTCCCAAAAGAGTTTACAATGGTTAAAAAGGAAGGCAACACTTCAAAAGAAGTAAAGCTGAGAGATTGGGAGGTAGCTATAGTTAGTTCCAAGTTCTGAACAACTGGTTTTTACCTGATTTTATACCCTAGTTTGGTTTCTTGTGCTGACAGACAAGCTTCTTTCTTACTTAAAAGTAGATTTATGTCAGAACTTCAAGACACTGACTATAAAACAGACTAGAACAGTCATGAAACTTGAAGTATATACAAGACTCACTGGCTGACTAGTGCTTCAGATGGAACACCTTTACTACAAGTTGTGATTTTAATAGAATTAGATTTATATAAGGTGTTTGCTCTGAGTTTCTTCCTAAGAAAATTACACAAGAATTCAGCTTGATTTAACTCTGTGAAAAAAGGGGGTAAACCTCCATATGACCAAGAAGAAAAAACTTAATGTATGACTCCAAATTTATTCCGACACATTTCAATCCCTCTAATTTTCTGCACATTTAATTCGACTAGCACTTTTTGTCGTAGAAAAGAAGACAAAGTAAGACAAGCCTATCTCGAATCAAGAGTGAAACTGTATTTGCATATTAGAAGAAACACATTTTCTTTAACCTACTCAGTTGTTGGGAAAGTCGAGGTCACACATCTAGGACTAAAACAGAGGCTTTGCTCATTAACAAAAGAGAATGTAAAAAAGCCTCCCCTGACCTGTTAACTATCCTCCTTGCTGCTAACCCTTCCTCGCCCACAGCCAGTCATGGAGAAGCCAGGGCAGAGCATTTCCTCCCTCTCCTCCCCATCCTCTCCCTGTCATCTCACTCCCGTCTCCCCATTCCACTCAAATGCCTCTAGCTGGGTTACAAGTAACTTCCCTCTGCACAGCTAATTGACATTCTTGGGTCCTGTTTGTAGTCAATATTGTGGCTGTGACACTCTGCTGCTCCTCTCATCTTGTAACTTTCTCCTCTCTTAGCTTCCAGGATACCTGACCTTGCTCCCTTCGGCTTCGGTGTCTCCAGCTGTGCTTCTTCTTTTATAGCCCATTTTTTTTAACTGTTGGGTTCCTCAGGGACAGTCCTTGCTTCCCTTCTCTTGGGACTCTCCTCTGTGTCCCTGGGAATTTCATCCACTTAAAATCTATATGAGGTATTTAAGCTCCTCAAGCTGTATCTCTGATTTCGATATACATCCAGGCCTCCTAACCCTCAGTGCCTATGCTTACACCAATCCTGGGGGGCCATCTAGTAAAACTAGAGAAATCACTACCTCTCTGAAGCCTTTCCTAGTCCAACAAAAGAATTTTTCTTGAAGATAGAATACCTATAATCTTTAGAGACTCTCAATGATTTATCTCACAAACTAGCAGGTCTGATTAACCTTTCACTTTGGGGGTTCTAAGATAGAAACTTGGTCTTAATCGTCTTTCTAGCCTAAAATCTAGCAATAACCTGACATATATAATTAGTTCTCAAAACAATGATGAATAGAATAAATAATACAAATAGTGCAAGGATTTACAAATGAAGCTGGGTCACCATCGACCCTGGTTTTCTTTTTTTTTTTTTGTCGGTCGGTCGTGAGGCCTGAACTCTGGGGCTTGGGCGCTGTCCCTCAGCTCTTCAGCTCAAGGCGAGCGCTCTACCACTTGAGCCACAGTACCACTTCCGGTTTTCTAATGGTTTTTTGAAGATAAGAGTCTCACGGACTTTCATGCCCGGGCTGGCTTTGAACCACAATCCCCGTATCTCAGCCTCCTCAGTAGCTAGGATTATAGGCGTGAGCCACTGGCGCCTGGCTAGCAACCCTGGTTTTCCTACTCCAAGTCCTGCTTCCTCTTCTTCTAGTTAAATCTCCTTAACTGTTGCTTTAATTGGAACTCTTGCATCTGGCACTCAAGGCCAGCCACAATTCAGATGCAAGCACCTTGCCAACATTATTTACAAGTGTAAATTTTCCAATATGCAATCTACATACTAATCACACTGTCTGTCTATTCATTACTTTTTCTTTTTGAGACTGAAACTTGAACTCAGTACTTGCCACACTTTCTCTCACTGACTATCACTCTACAAACTGAGCCACACCTTTAAACCCTATTCATTACTACTTAAATCTTTCTTCTTTCTTCTCTTTCCCTCCTTTCCTGTCTCTCTCTTTCTCCTTCAAACCTGTAATAAGCTTGAGGGACACAGCTGCTACTCACAGAGAAAAGGTAAACTTACCAGCAAAGACTGAGGCAAATCAGAAACAAAACTTTTTAAATACACACACACACAGAGCTCAGTTGATGCAGAAAAGCTTCTAGTCCTGTGTTATCATCAGCCGTGTTAAATCATTATGTAATCTGCTTTTCTTTGACCTTACTTTGTGAAAATATGCAAAAGGCATATGGTGCCCCCAAAGTAAGTTAATGCACTTTAGTAACAAAGTGAAATTTTTAGGTTTGTTGAAATGTGGCATGCCTAAAGTTATTATGGAAAAAATGAATCAAGCATCCACAGTACAGTAATGAACACTGCATCTTGAGCATGAACAGAATGCCTCAATGGCGTCTCCTTAGAACCACATACCTGCAGATGCCAAGTCTACTATATTCATAAATTAAAGTAGACTTCTATTCCTATATCCACCTTGGAAAAGAAAGAGGTAATCATATAGCAATGTTATGGCTTCATTCATACACAACTATTTAGATGGTCACCTAAATCTTTCAGGCTTTGATTAGCTAAATCCATTACAAATGAGCCTTTCCTTCTAGAAGATACCACCTGTCTTCACCCCACATCCAATTCTCTCCCTTGATTCCCTTACTGATGTCCTGAATTCAAAGCCTAATTCCAATTTCATGTCCAAACACACCTGATCCTTCACTTTTCTTCAAATATAGGTCTTCATCAAGAGAACTTATACCCACCCTATTGGGTAAAAGGAAGCAGAAACTGAGGTCCAAGGTTCTTTCAAGAGTACAATTAAACCCAGTGCTGGTGGTTCAGGCCTGTAATCCTAGCTACTCAGGAGGCTGAGATACAAGGATCACAGTTCAAAGCCAGCTCGGGCAGGAACTCTGTGAGACTCTTAACTCCAATAAACCACTAGAAAACCAGAAGTGGCATTATGGCTCAAGCGGTAGAGCGCTCGCCTTGAGCTGAAGAGCTGAGGGATAGTGCCCAAGCCCCACAACCGACCAAAAAACAAAAACAAAAAAAAGAGTACAATTAAGTCAACAAAGTCTGACTGAGTTCTGGACAACCTACTTCTACCACTGCAGCAGTTATATTACAAGGGCTAGTTTGCCTCACACTTTCTCTGTGTAAGAACTGAGCTAGTGTGTTACATGTTTTATTACCTTTTCCTCTCATTCTATAGATGGGAGAGGCAGTCTTTAGAGAGGCCAGCCAAATCTACTAATTGGACTCTTAAAACAGTTCTGATATCAAGCAGTGGGAATCTTAATTAACAACTTTGCCATAACACCTTGTGCATTTCTGACTACTATCACAAAATGACAGGATTCACAACAGACCATCTACATCTCTGTAAGTAATAAGGAAAGAAATTACAAAACTCTAAGATCCTTTAAGAAGCCTGTTCTATGTACAGAAACTGCTTGTATACAGTACTTCTCATTTAGGACTGCAGTGTCATAGTAAAGTATTAGTTGTGGTTTCTGCTCACTAACTTAACTTTCCCAAAGGACAGTAATCATTAAAAGTCACCTTTTAAATATAGTACCATAAGAGTATTAAGGGATCCACCCATCACAAAAGTACAATTACAAAAAATTAGTTAAGGTCCAAACACTTAAGTCTAAGAGCAAAGATTTTTTTATTGTTAAAAAGAATCGTAGAGTAATAAAATTTCTTCCCTAAAAGTTTAAAAGTATTAATCTTTCTATTCTCCTTGGAAGTAGTAGAAGACATTATACATGCATACCAGGGACTAAAATTCAATACAGCCTACACATTCTACTTCAATTTAAATAAAATAATATGTTAAGAAATGAACTGCTTTAGCCTGAAAGTATGTTCTCTTTTCTTAACCCCCTTAACTCAAGTAAGTGATAGTTCACCTCCAATAGGTCCATTTTTTTGCTGAGCACCAAAACCATTAATGATGCCCAGAAAGAGATATCATAAATACTTTTAATCATATTGTTTTTGACATGGTTATACACATAGTTAATCCACAGAAATACATCTGAATTTATAACTACATTGAACATTTCATCTTTTTCCATCAATTAGAAGAGAGCAAACACAAGTCATAACAGATAAAATACTGTATTTAAAGAGTTATTATTCAAGTAAGTGCCTGTCCAAAACTAACAATACAGTCTCCTTTCAAATATAACTGCTGTGTTTGGGACTCACATTATACTATAGTTCCAAGAGGCCTGAGTTTATTTTTAATGTACATAATTCAAATGTTTCCTTCTATATGCTAAAACTATTACATTAAAATATAAAGGGAAGAAAAATCAATTGTAATAAAAGTTTCTTTTCTTGGAAACAGTTTCTACAACTTGTACTGATAGAATGACTGACACTTTGTAAAAGTTTCCCAACATTAATACTATTAGCAAAATTATCTCTACTGCTAAAACCATTACAATTTTATATGAGCAAAAATCCAACTGCAACACAAATCCTGATATTCTGAGGCTGTGGGTCTCAATTCAAAGGAAGTAGTCTCTGATCACAATGACAGCAAAATCAAGATGATCTTGGGAAGTGGAGAAAAGTAGAACTGAAGAGAAGAGACGAGGTGATGTGTCATGAAGTGATGACGTCATCAGACACTTTCTCCCAAAAAATCTCCGAGGCAGCAGAGCTTGGTGGTGTTTGCTACCCTGGATCTCTCCTCTTGTTCCCTTACTTGGATTCAAAACCCTCTTTAAGACATCCACCTTCTCCAGAACTAACTGAGACGTCAAGAGATGAGTGGGGTGTAAGTTCAGAGATCCTGGCTTCAAGCAAATATCCCTATTAACAGAAAATAGGTGGGGGTAGGGGGAGGAGGAAAAACAAGGAAATAAAAGAAAATTATTTATAAACTCTGTTTCGGGGGAAACAGGGAAAGATGAGTAACAAGTTAGGCCCAAAGACATTTGTGCTGGCATCAAGAGCTTGACTGACTAGAGGGGGAAGTGAAGTTGCTCACAGTCTGCAGAACACCCTCTCGTCTTCAATTCCTATCCCAGAGCTACAGTAAGGTCAAGTCCAACAGCTGAGTCCCTAACAAAATGTCCCTAACAAAATTAAACAAAAAAAGCAATGCTCCCATCTGAAACTAACTACTCAAATCTATACTGGAAGAAAAGCAAATTCTAAAACAGCATTACAACACAAGTCACAAATATGTTATACAGTCATCTTCCCACTCATTTAAAGATTATTTTTCTAAGCCCTTATTAATGCCAAGAAAATCCGACATGGCTCTCGCTTTGTGTTCACAACCCAGCACAGAAACTATCACATGATAAAACACAAAACTAAAAAAGGAACAGTTCCAGATGAAAAGTGTGTAAACAAAATTATTCTGTACCAAGTCTGACATAAAATTATGTTTTAAGCCCCCAAGAAAGATGAGAAACACGAAAAATACTTATTCCTAATTAGCAGCTAATACACGCGAAAGAGCCTGTGAGAGAGGTACATTTCTCCCCCATTTTACCACGAATTAAAGTTCAAACAATTTCTAATTATCAGAGTTGGGATTTGAATTCAGTCATTCCATCCTTCCACTCTACTTTGCAGCAAATAATAATAATATCACAACGCAGCTCCACATTGCAGATCCATCATCTTGGTACTTTCATTCATTTTCTCTGAACCCTCTTATCTCTATAGTTTACAACCGAAAAAAGAATATTAAGACGTAGAGAAAACGTCTCAAAGATCACGCAGACTGCGCTGAGCTGGAGTCGGAATTCGAACCCAGATTCCCAAGGTCCCTGCACGTGCACCCCACAATCCATCTTGGAACCTCATCTCTCCCGGGGACCGCCGGCGCGGCCGGCCGCAGCTTCCCGCGGCCGGGTGACTGGCCCGCGGCGCTCCACCGCCGCCGGCCGCCCCGTCTCCCCGGACGCCAGCTCTCCCGGGCCCTGCCCGGCCGGGGTTCTCACCAGGTGGGAGTCGGGGCACCCTGGAAATCTTGCTGGTGATTTCAGCCGTGAGCACTGCGAAGTCCTGCTCGTAGCCTTCGAAGTCGGAAGACATGGCGGCTCCGGAGTGAAGGACCCGGGCCGAAGCCTAGGTCGGGTCGAGGGACGCGCAGGGCAGGGTCCGCGGCGTAGGGACCCTGAAAAGGCGCCGGGTTAAGTCGAGCGGAGAACCGGGGACAGCTCCCAGCCCAGCTGCTTCCTGGTTGTGCTTCGCAATCTCTGTCCTCCGGAACTCCGTCTGCCTGCGCTTCTCCTTTCCGCTCAGTCTGCACGAATCAGAAATTCGTCACAGAAAGGCGTCACCATTAGTGCCTTTCAGACGCCTGCAAAAATAGTGGTGTTCCCAGGGATCAGTGACATCGTTTTTGTCTCCACAACGATCCAGAAAATGGTTTGGGCTCCCCAAACTACACGTCACCGGAGCCTGCTTCCCCGGGGAAAGCTTGAGGCCAAGCGCCTCCCGGAAGTGGCTGAGGTGGCGCGTGCGCAGTGGGATTGAGCGGGAGAGTGGCAGCGAGGACGGGGGTGGAGAGACGCCCTGCTCCGGGCGGTCCTGCGTTCCACTCCCCCCGCTCCGGTACCAGGACTTCATTTCTGGCTTGTGGTGCTTATGATGGAGTTATCCAAGGAGGAGAAACACTGATCCGGGTGAACCCAGGCGGTCCCAGAAATGCGATGGCCGAGGAGCGGGCACTGAGGACTGGACTGAGGTGGGAAATCGAGGCAGGGGCGTAGCTACGATCTTAGCGGCTTTCGTCTCACCCTACTGGAACTAGAGTCTCCACCATGTCGAGACCAACCTCGTGTGCTAGCGCGTTTCTTCCCTGCGTGAGGATTTCTAAGCGCTCCGCTCCGTGACATGAGAGGGGAAACCGAGGCACACTGCAGCGGCATTAGCTGCGTGGGAATCTGCTGCCTACCTAGCTCAGAATCTGTGCCCGTTATACCTCAGGAAGAAGTTCCTCTGACTCACGCCAGTCCAGTGAGAAATATCCTTACGTAAATCTTGCTCTCGCCGTCCTCCGCCCTGCCTCCCAAATCCTTGGTGGCAATGACTTATTTCCTCAAATCTTCTCTTTTATGCTGGTGTCCATATTCTCACTAGGGCAGTCATCATTTCACACACATATACACACTCATACACACACCCTGTCTTTCAGCTTTCACTCTCGGCTCCTCCT
Source organism: Dipodomys spectabilis (assembly GCF_019054845.1). Lineage (NCBI taxonomy): Eukaryota > Metazoa > Chordata > Mammalia > Rodentia > Heteromyidae > Dipodomys > Dipodomys spectabilis. The sequence goes on from NW_024870802.1 coordinate 3,827,226, forward strand.
TTGCTTTCAGGGGTAGTAGACTGTTGTGGTTGGCATTTGGGGTCAGCTGCAAGCAAATAGCTCAGATGTCTGGTTCAGACTTGAAAATCTCTAAGGAGCACTTTAGAACTTCCTAAAAAGGGTTCAACTTGGTTTCTGTTCCGGACTTAGCCGTTCTATACTTGTGACCTTGGCCTAATCACTTAGCTCTCTAAGCCAATCTTTGTCGAATAAAAAAGGAAGCTTCTAGAGATCAACCCTTTAGGCTCTACTTCCCAGCTCTAAAATTCTTTATCCTCTTAAGCCAGGATAAAACTCTTATAGAATATGGTAACTCGTTTTTTGACAGTTGTTTTTGACATTTGCTAAGCTATGTATCCCATTGTGCATTTGTGTGCATATTAGTGAGGTGCTTTTTGGAGTTAACACATGCAGTATATGGTATCTTCTTTTTCTTTTTTCCCCATACTGAACTTTCCCATTTTATTTTCTTTAGGCTGAGTTTCAACCCAGGATTGTGGATTCTCCTACCTAAGATTTTGAGTTCAGAGTACAAACAGTAAAAAATGGCACAATCTGCATTAACCTCCCACAACTGGAAGGCATGACACTTCAAGAACAAACATGGACTTGTGACACATGGACATGTGTACACAGAAAAAGGAAATCTATAATTATTTAGAAGTAGAAAAGCATTCTGTACCAAAATGGGTACATTCTGCTCAGTTATCAAGTTTGAAAATCTCCAAGAATTAAAGAGACTTTGTCACTGGGGTCCCATCATAGCCCTCAGTGTTATAGCAATATGTTCTATAATGGCCATGATAGACTCTGTATTGTGGTATTGGCCCTTACATACAACTGGAGGAAGTGTGAATTTCATCATGTTGATAAACTGGACTGTCATGATTCTTTATAATTACTTCAATGCCATGTTTGTTGGTCCTGGCTTCGTCCCTTTGGGGTGGAAACCGGTAAGAAAAAGATTCCTTTTGACAATGAACTTTAATGATAATTGTATATTTAGGGGTTTATTTTGTTTGTTTGTTTTTGCCTTATCTGCCAACCAGTAATCTCAAAGAATGAAGCATGTTCTTTTTCCTGGTAGAAACTGAGTGTATTATTGTAATCATTGATCATTTATCCTCAAAGAATTTATATCTATTTGAAAATGTCCATCTAAAGCAAATTCATTGAATAGTTGTTCTGTGTTTAAAAAATAAGAAAGGAAGCCAGCCACTGGTTCCTCACACTTGTAATCTTGGCTATTTAGGAGGCTGAAATCTGAGGATTACAGTTCAAAGGTAGCCCAGGCCAGGAAAGTTTGTGAGAATCAATCTTATCTTCAATTAACCACCAAAAATCAGAAATGAAACTGTGGCTCAAAATGGTAGAGCACTAGCCTTAAGCAAAAAAGCTCAGGGATAGCTCCCAGGCCCTAAGTTCAGACCCCACAAGCGACAAAAAAAAAAGAAGAAGAAAACAGAGGATAGAGTGGAGGGATAGGTCCATGTTGATGAGTTAAGCTAAGAAAATCCAGTATGTAGCCACAGTGCATTCTGGCTGTAGGATCTTCTTTTCATGTAATACGTTAAATTCCTCAGAATTGGGAAAAACATTGTCAAAACTGTTGGTTTAGATCACAAAAATGTAAAACCATGTGTTGCAAATATAGCAATGAGAAATATAGTGTGAATCAATTTATGTCTTCTCAAAAACTGTTAGATTCTGTTTCTTGCTGAGGGACTTTGGTAGCTTATTTGAAGTACAGACTGGTAGTCTGTACCCCATAACTACTGAGTCAAGCTTTTATTTTGACATACTCCTCAGGTCACATTTTAGGTATATTAAAGTTTGAGAAACACAGTTACTCTCTGAGCAGTGTAGTTCTGAAATGGTACAGAGAAGAGTGAGAATCAACTTATTTAGAAAAGGCTTATAAGCCAGGAGAGGAACCATGCACTTATGAAGAAAACTAAACTGTGACAGAATCTACTGAGTGCTGTTGCTGATATTAGAACCCGACACTTTCAGTTGGAGACATGTGGGAGAAGTGAAAGTTCGCACAGACGGGGAAAGAAGGTGTTTCAGGTTGACAACAGTAGGAACACATTCAGATCCTGGCAGCCTTGTACTACTAGAAAAGAGATCATGTAGTACAGATAAGAATGAAACAAAGGCAGGTCCATGTAAAGTGAATCTATGAGAAATTGTTAGACTATAGGGAGCTTCTAGAAATCAAGCGAAGGTAGTTCTTTTGTGAGCACAGTATTTGGACAACAGACAGTTTAGATTAAAGAGAAATTAAGGTAGAGAAACTGGAGAATTATTATAATGACCCCAGGGAGAGGAGGTGACAAAGGTAATAGAAGAAGAAGGCAGATTTGAGAAAAGGTATCAACTTAGGCTTAAATCTCCACTCTTAAAACACTGCCAAGCTGTCAGCTCTTTCTAAACTCCTATTCTACTCCATTTCTGGGGAACGGAAATGAAAAATAACCTCTGGGTAACGTGGAGAGTGGAGCTGCTTTTGCCACAAATTTTGTTATTTTTAACTGTTAATCAAATGAAAGGACTGGAAATGCATCTTTCTTGCATCTAAAAGAAATTCCTACCACAGGAAAGCATTTATTCATAAAGTCTGATTTCTTAATACTTGGGATCTAGTCACTAATGTATTTTTATTTGTATTTTGCTGGCAAGGAAAATTCTCAGGATAGCATGTATCTCCAGTATTGTAAAGTTTGCCAAGCATTCAAGGCACCACGATCACATCACTGCAGAAAGTGCAACAGGTATCTGTCTATATTGTTCCTTGGAACAACTTGATTGCTGATGTTTTGTTGTTGTACTTTCTACCACAATAGGATAAATTTATTCTCTGCCAAGTGGCCGCTTTGTCAAAAATATTTGTGTCTACCGTCTTCATTTTATGCTGAAATTTTATCAATCCAGATAAGAAATTTTGTTCTTTCTTTGTTATAAATAAAAAGTTGGGGTGTTTTTTTTTTTGTTTTTTTTTTTAGAAAAAATAGGTATATTTTGCTCTCACCCTACAGGAACAGGGTAAAAAGTTACATTTCTAGTTTCCACAGACTCTCAAAATTAAATGTGTTTGTTGACTGTTACCTTGACTAGTTTTACAGTTCTGAGTCTGAATTATAAAGGGCACCTACTTTCCCCATTATTTATGGACAAATAGTTATACTTTGTACAGATCTAATAAAAATGAATCCACTTGTTATCACGGTGTTTTAATAACAAGAACTTAATGAGAAGAAATCAGAGTCACTATTTTTTTTAAAGTTTGAAATAGGCCAAAATCTTTTATGAGCAACTGTATCTATTGATTAAGAGAAATTTAGGAAACCACTGGAGACAAATAAAACTTGTTTTCAAGCCAAGAAATGTTCCTGTAGCAAAGAAAAGGACAAGAAGCACAGTAAGACTCTTCTTATTGTACCTTATATGCTGCAGTCAACTTGCTGAGCTCAGGGTTCCATATCTGAAGTATAATGTGCACAGGAAGTAAGTTACAATATCTGTTCACCCCCAAGAGACCCAGGGGAGATTTGTAAAGTGATTCTTCTGGATTCACCACTGTACTCAACTTGAGTCACTGACTGCATTCCCAGTCTAGAAGAAAACCAGGGACTATGCTCATCTCTCTATAATGACTCCCCTGCTGAGCCTCCCTTCCCTCTCGTACTATCTAGAATTAAAAAGGAGTAACTACCCAGCTATCAATTTTAAAAGCTCAGAAAGATGAATCTTTGTTTTCCATGAAATATTGTTCCCCTATGACTCCTGGATGTGTTGGATTCCTATATACTCAATCCTCTGAAAACCAGTTATACATGTCTCCTGTAAATTTTTCTTGTTAGATGCGTGATGAAGATGGACCATCACTGTCCTTGGATCAACAACTGTTGTGGTTACCAAAATCATGCTTCATTCACACTGTTTCTCCTTTTGGCCCCACTGGGTTGTATCCATGCAGCTTTCATTTTTGTTATGACTATGTACACACAGCTTTACAATCGGGTAAGTGGAAATGTTCAGTGTATCACTCATGCCAGAGTTAGTGGAAGTTATCAACATTAAGAAGTTCCTTTTAGAAATATGCTGCCTGATTCAGCCAAGCCAGTGTGTTTCACCTCTGTATCAGTTCCTTTTCAGAAAACAATCTTAAGGAAAGATTATTTTGTTCGAGAAATTTACCTTAGACACTCTAGTTTTGGTTAATAATTATGTTAGCATTCTATACATGTGTTAGACTTCAAACTTAATTGTTATGGTAAGAATAGAGAGGTGGGAAAGGGAAGAAAAGGAAAAGAGCAAGAAGAAAAAGCCACAGTAGTGATTTCAGTTCATGTGGCAGGTTATAATTCTGTTCTTGTCTAACTCCAGTGCCCTGTAAGGTGACACATACATGTCCTAAAATAATCAAGTTATACTAACTGTAGTTGGAGTTGGTTTAAGAGTAAGTGATTGTGAAATAAAGTTCAGAGGTCACAAAACTCCCCTAGTCAACCTGGAAAGTCAGTGAAAGACATAGGTCTTTCTCTGTGGCAAACTAGATATTACATGGCCTTCAAAGAGGGGGACCACCATATTTTATTTGTAGCCTATGGGAATACTAGTCCAGAAATATTAGATCCTCCCATCTCTTAGGAAAGAATTTGAATGTTTATATAAAATGTTCAGGTTTTTAAGTGTTGGCATCTAACTTCTAATATTTTCAAATTGTATATAGGCCCAGGTCCTATTTGGCCTGGCCTGCATTTAAATCCTATGTTATCTGTGTTGTAACTTGAAAATAACAAGAAGACACAATTACAGCGTACATTGGGGTCTATTGTTGTTCATAAATATTAATAATTATAAAGCTTAGTTGACTGCAGAAACTAACAAAAGCAGCTCTAAAGAATAATTTAAGAATGAGGTATGTCTGCAGTTCAGTACTAGAGCATTTGTCCACATGTTTGAGATTCTAGCTAAGATCCTCAGTACTGTAAGAAGATGGATGGATGGATGGATGGATGGATGGATGGATGGATGGATGGATGGATGGATGGGGAGAGACAAAATCATAAACATCACCATGAGCCCAACCCAAAGTATTTTGTTTTCTACATTTGCTTTGGTTGCATATGTTTTAGTCATTGTTTTAGCAGAATTTGATTGACCAGTGGACAGCCAACCATTTCAAGTGAATATTGTTGTTGTTGTTTATTATAGCTCTCCTTTGGGTGGAACACCATAAAGATTGATATGAGTGCAGCAAGGAGAGATCCTCTCCCAGTTGTTCCTTTTGGTTTAGCTGCATTTGCCGCCACTTTGTTTGCGTTGGGATTAGCTTTAGGAACAACCATAGCTGTTGGAATGTTGTTTTTTATCCAGGTGAGTTTCTCAGTCACCTCTGGCTAAAAGGGGCCACTTATTTGGACTGATTATAGTAAGAAAGATAAAGACTGCATTTTAAAATGACATAGATAAAAATTACTTTTGCTTAGCCCACTTAGGCAACTAATTTAATCATTGGTACTAGACAAATAATTTTGTGAGAATCTCTGGGATTATTGATTTCATCTATGAAATATTTACTGGAGTACATATATGTGTGTATACTCTCAACTTATATACTCTAGTTATATAGTTAAGGTGAGAGCTCTTCTTACTTTACAGTTCTTAACTCTTCACATCAACTCAAAAGAAGCCAATAAAACTGTATTACTAGCTGGATACCAAGTAGTTCATGTCTGTAATTCTGAAGCTGAGATCTGAGGGTCATGGTTCAAAGCTAACCCAGGCAGGAAAGTCCATGTAGCCACCAAAAAGCCAGATATGGAGCTGTGTTTCAACTAGTAGAACTATAGCCTTAAGCCAAGAAAGCTCAGGGACAGCACCCAGGTCCTGAGTTCAAGCCCCAGGATTGGCACACAGACACAGCTTATTGCTGTCTTATTTCCTTAGCAATCAAATAAGTGGTTGATTCTCAAAAAGGTTAAGTGGCTCACCCAAGGACACCATGAGTATACTCAGTAAGCATAATTATTAATATCATTTTATAATAGCATATTTAATCATAATAAGGAATAATCATAGCTAACACTTTTGTTTAGTGTTTATATATAAGGCACAATTGTAGGTACTTTAAGTCTATCAACTCATTTATAATAACCCCATGACATAGTTTTTGTTGCTATTTACCACCTAGTCTTTGGTGAATCAGTCTGCTAATGTTTGATGTTACAGTTGTGAAAATGAAGAGGTTCCATGGAAAACTCATAATTATTGATTTTTTTTTCCCAATGTAATTGTCATATTAGAAAGCTGGGCACTGGTGGCTCACATTTCTAATCATAGTCTACTAAAAGGACTGAGACCTGAAGGATCATGATTCAAAACCAACCTGCGCTGAAAAGTCTGAAACTCACTCCAATTAGCTGTCAAAAGCTAGGCTGGAGGTCTGGTTCAAGTATCTAGAGCATCAGCTCAGTGGTGGAAGAACAATTTAAAAAATCATAATAGCAATAAACTAAAATTCTAAAGTGTGAAAACTTTTATGAGTGGATCACTTGTGTTTAAGAAAATGGAAAAATTGAAGAAATAATGAATACACTATGACAAGTAGAGTATATATAGGTTGACAGAAATGTCACCATTACTTGTAAATAGATTAGTCATAAATTTAAATTTTACAATGCTGTTAATAGATGTTAATAGCAAGTACATTTAAATACTTGATGTATCCAGTGCTTTATTAGTACTCTGAAAAACATTACTTAAAAACATAAATATAGCTGGGCGCCAGTGGCTCACGTCTATAATCCTACTCAGGAGGCTGAGATCTGAGAATCAAGGTTCAAAGCCAGTCTGAGCAGGAAAGTCAGTAAGACTTTTTTTTGGGGGGGGGGTCTGGTCATGGGGCCTGAACTCTGGGCCTGGGCGCTGTCCCTCAGCTCTTCAGCTCAAGGCTAGCGCTTTACCACTTGAGCCACAGCGCCACTTCCGGCTTTTTTCTTTTTTGCTTATATGGTGCTGAGGAATCGAACCCAGGGCCTCATGCATGCAAGGCAAGCACTCTACCACTGAGCCACCTTCCCAGCCCAGTAAGACTTATCTCCAGTTAACCACCAGAAAACCAAAAGTGGTTCTGTGGCTCAAGTGTTAAAGCGCTAGCCTTGAGCTGAAGAGCTCAGGGACAGCACCCAGGCCCAGAATTCAAGCCCCACAACCACCCCCCAAAAAAAAAAAAAAAAGTAAATGTAATACTAGATTCAGACTTGGTTACTGATATATCATTTTTATGATGAGATACTGTGATATGGTGGTTAAGACCAAGAAACATAAGAGTCAGATGGACCACATGCTAACTGTGAAGTGATCTCTTGTCCTGAATGTTGTTACTTATGAAAGAGAGCAATGAGAGCTAGCACATAAGAAGATTGTGAAAATGAGCATTTAAGGAAACCAAAGGCATCATTAAATGTCATTATTTAATTTGCAGATGAAAATAATTCTCAGAAACAAAACTTCTATTGAATCATGGATTGAAGAGAAGGTAAATTTTAATCATTATTTCCTCAATAATATATTAACTAACAGATCAAATTTACTAAGTGTCCAGAAGTGACAATTTGACTTCCAGTTTCCTTACATCATCTGCATGCCAGATTCATGCATGAAAGATTCCTCAGTATTATAAGACCTTATGGATTTTTTTGAAGATGGTAAAAAAATCTTGATTTTATGAGATGCTCTCTCATTGTTTAAATGTTATCAAGCAATTCCAATTAAAAACAATAGAAAATAATAAAATCAGCCAGGTGCCAGTGGCTTATGCCTATAATTCTAGCTATTCAGGAGGCTGAGATCTGAGGATTGTGGTTCAAAGCCAGCCCAGGCACCAAAATCTGTGAGACTCTTATCTCCAATAAACCACTAGAGAACCGGAAGTGGCGCTGTAGCTCAAGCAGTAGAGCACTTGCCTTGAGCTGAAGAACACAGGGACAGCGCCCAAGCCCAGAGTTCAAGCCCTACAACCGACAAAAAGAAAAAAAAATAACAATAAAATCACACACATACATATATGTAGGACATATTTAGCCCCTGGCAACTTGTCTGTAGACATTAGCTTAAGCAGCTAGTTCTCAGATTTTGGTCTCACAATCATTTTATACTCCCAAAAGTTAAGGAGAAAAATAGCTTTTATGTGTAGTATATCTGTTGGTATTTACCATATTTTCCGAGAGAAGTTTTAGAATATTATTTCACTTAAAATAGCAGTAACATGTAGTTAGTAAAAATAACATTTTTATGAAAATTATACTTTTCAAATGAGAAATTGGGGAAAAGTGGCCTTGTTTTATAGTTTTACAAATCTCTTCAGTATTTTGAGTCAACAGAAGGTAGTTGGTTCAAATGGTAGAGTGGCAATTGAGGCAGCAAGGCTCTGAGTTCAAACCTCAGTACCAAAAGAACATTTATACATGAAATTATTTTTTTAACAGTATATTGAAGGCTAGGTGCTCATGCCTGTAATCCTAATTACTTTAGAAGGCCAAGCATGGAAGGATCATCATTCAAGGCCATCTAGAACAGAAATGTTAGCAAGACTCCTTTTCAACTCATAGCTGGGTGCAGTGTTGAGTACCTATCATCCCAAGCTATGTAGGAGGCTGAGACTTTGAAGATTGTGGTACAAGGCCATTCCAGTTACTGAGATTTCCCATGGGACTTCATCTCCATTGAAGGGAAGTTGGATACAGTGGGGTCTGGAACCAGTCAGAGCTATAACCAGTCAGAGCCTGTAGTAATAGTAGCCTGTAGTAACCTGGATCACAGTTCAGAGGCTACACCAGGTTTGGAAGGGAAACACTCCTAAAAATACCTACTGAGAAAACAATCTAGCAAACCTGATGCCCTGACTTTAAAAAGAAATCCCAAGTACCACACTGTAATGGCAAACAATATTATGACTAACAGTTTGGTGCCAGTGTTTTGATTCCTATTAGATGCCAGCAAATTAGGTGCCATTGCAAATGTCAACACAATATAAAGGCAAATAATAATTTTAGTATTCTTATGAAAATACTTTGACTTTCTTAAAACCAAAGAAGAGGTCTCAGAGACTTAATGGGACCTAAAAAAACCAGGCTTTGAGAACCACACAGGTTTACATCAAGCACCTTAGCGTATACATAGCATGACCTTTCCTGATTTCCCCTGGTCTGCTTCTCCACTCATTTTCTGCCCTTGGCACTTTCTGGTTCACACCAAGAGCTTCTATACCTTTACACAGGTTGTTCTCAGCCTAGATACTCTTCCCAGACTTTTTGCTTGACTCTCACTTCTTACAGAGTTCCTTCCTTGGCTCTCTCCAAGCCTTTCTAGGTACTTTTATTCCCTTACCTACAGCCCATAGTTTCACCACGTGCCTTACCTTTGAATATAGCATTGACATAAACCCATCTTCACTTACTGCCCCTTTAACACAAAGACAGTTATTTTTGATGGAGTTATGTTTGTAAACTACTGTCCTCTTACCAGGTTTTCTCTGTAAATACTGTACCTGTCTGTTTACTGAGCTTCAGTTTGATTGTTTTACAAAATAAGAAAGAACACAATGACACCTGTAATCCTTTCAAGAAACTGAGATCTGAGGGTCACAGTTTGAAGGCAGCCTGGACCAGAAAGTCCGGGAAACTCTTTATCTGCAAAAAATCACCAAAGGGCTGCAAGTAGACTTGTGGTCGAGCACTAGCCTTAGGCAAAAAAGCTCAAAGATAGTGCCTAGGCCCTGAGTTTAACACAGCACAGGACCAACAAAGAAAATTAAAGAAAAAGAAAAAACTATTTATTCCACTAATGAGGAAAGGTGTATACATTTCCTTTTCTTTTCTTTTCTTGTTTTTCTTTTTCTTCTTTCTTTCATTTGTTGTTGGTGGTGGTGGTGGTGATAGTGGTGGTGGTTGTGGGGCTTGAACTCAGGACCTGGGTGCTCAGGTCCCTGAGCTTCTTTGTGTTCAAGGCTAGCACTCTACCACTTGAGCCACAGCACCACTTCTGGTTTTTGTGTGATTAATTGGAGATAAGAGTCTGACAAGGACTTTTCTGCTCAGGCTGGCTTTAAACTATGATCCTCAGATCTCAGCCTCCTGAGTAGTTAAGAGTACAGGCATGATCCACATTTTCTTAATGAAGATTCATTCATGTTATAGCTTGGGAACAAGTTTTTAATAAAGTCAATATCCACATTACTTATTATAAATAACCATAGAAGATTTCTTATGAGAAGCTTTGTAGTCAAATATTTCAAAGTATCATTTCTAGTAAGCATCATAAATAGATAGTAGGTTAACTTTGCTAATTTAAAACTGTAAAGTAACTTGCTGAACTTAAACTTTATTTTGAAACTTGCACTTTATCACTGAGTAAATAATTCAAGTGATACTAAATCTATGGGAAATTAATAGAAATTACTAGACACTGAAGTACACACAAATTTAAAGTTTACACATTGTTGCTAGAATGTATCTTTGTATCTTTATACCACTAGGGGTCAGCAGAACTTAAGAAATTTGAAGCTAGTGTATTGCCTTAGGTTAGTTAACCATTTAATTGCCTAAAATATAATTGATGTTACTTAAATTTTTATGTAAATGCATAATATGTGAAAGTAAATGCAAATATTAATTTATATTGTGTGATAATATTTTCTTAAAAATGAAAGATCATCTACACACACTTTCTCTTTTTAAAAAAAATTTATTCTCTTATAAAGATGCTGTACAGAGGGGTTACAGTTACATAAGTAAGGTGATGAGTACATTCCTTGTTGAGCATTGTTACCCCTCCCTTGTTTTTCTCCTACTATCCCTTTCCTCCTTCACCTCCTTCACCGCCCCCCCCCCCAAAGTTGTAAAGTTAATTTCCAACATAGTGTCTTGTGAGTATCATTGTTGCAATTAGTCATCCTATGTCCTTGTTTCAGCATTTTGTTATTCTTCTTCCCCTCCCCAAATTAAATAAATGTAGATACAAGATGCAAGGTACCAAAATCAAATACAGTGACAACAGGGATATGCCATAGGAGAAAGAACATATAACAGAAACAAACAAACAAAAATCACAAAGTACATTAAAACAACAACAAAGAAAAACCTCTTATGTCTATATCTTGGGGGTCATTTTGCTTAGTATCATCTTATATGGTCATATGTACATAACTTTTGAGCTTTTTTTTGCTCATCTGATAAGCTTATCTTAGACATATACTGATTATTGCAAATAAGAGAAACCACAGGACCTATATTTCTTTGGGTCTGACTTACTTAATGTGATTTTTTTTTGAAGTCTTTCTATTTCCTAACAAATTGTGTGGTGTCATTCTTTCTGATGGAAGCATAGAGTTCATATATATATATATATATATATATATATATATATATATATATACACATACATATATATCACATTTTCTTGATCTACTGAGGGGCATCAGGGTTGGTCACATAGCTTAGCTATGGTGAATAATGCTGTGATAAACATAGTTGTGCTGGTAACTTTAATATGGCCTTGTTTGTGATCATTGGGGTAAATCCCAGAAGTGGGATTGCTGGGTCATAGGGGAGCTCTATGTGTAGTCTTTTGAGGAACTGCCATACTTCTTTCCAGAGTGGTTGAACAAGTTTCCACTCCCACCAACAGCACTTTCTGGGTTTTTTTTTTGTTGTTGTTTTGTTTTTGTCGGTTGTGGGGCTTGAACTCTGGGCCTGGGCACTGGGGCCTGGGCGCTGTTCCTGAGCTCTTCAGCTCAAGGCTAGTGCTCTACCACTTGAGCCACAGCACCACTTCTGGTTTTCTGATGGTTTATTAGAGATGAGAGTCTCATGGACTTTCCTGCCCAGGCTGGCTTTGAACCTCAAATCTCAGCCTTCTGAGTAGCTAGGATTACAGGCATGAGCCATCAGCACCCAGCTCTTCTGGTTTTTTAAGAGTGTTTTTCACCAGGCTTTTTTGGCACATGCCTGTAATCCTAGCTACTCGGGAGGTTAGATCTAAGGGTTGAGATTCAAAGCCAACCCAGCTTTATCTCATGTTAACCACTCAAAAGCTGCGCTGTGGCTCAAGTGATATAGTTACCAGTCTTTAGTAAAAAATCTAAGGGACAGTGCCCAACCCTTGAGTTCAAGCCCCAACACCAGCACACACACACAAATAAGTTTTTTATAAAACATTCATTACCTATGAGCATATGAAGTTGGTTTCCTGTGTCAAATTCCTCAGAGTATGATAAAGAGAATCTTTTTTTCTTTTGTATACTAAGCAAGAAGAAAGTACAGTTGTGACTGAAACAAACTTGAGAAATAAGTATTCCCACTAATGTTTACTGAAAACCACTTGAGACCTAAGTATCTGCTTTTTTTGTTTGTTTGTTTTTTGTCGGTCATGGGGCTTGAACTCTGGGACAGGACTCTGTCCCTCAACTGTTCAGCTCAAGTCCAGAGCTTTACCACTTGAACCACAGCGCCACTTCCAGCATTTTCTGTTTATGTGGTACTGAGAAATTAAACCCAGGGCCTCATGCATGTAAAGCAACTGAGCCACCTAACCAGCCCAGTAGCTGCTATTTTGTATCTTTGTTATCCACAGGCTAAAGATCGAATTCAATATTACCAGCTAGATGAAATCTTTGTTTTTCCCTATGACTTGGGAAGTAGATGGAAGAACTTTAAACAGGTTTTTACGTGTTCAGGGGTGCCTGAAGGAGATGGATTGGAGTGGCCGATAAGAGAAGGATGTCACCAGTATAGCTTAACGGTAGGTATTTGTGTTCCAAGAGCCCTTCTTTTGTTCCTCGCCTTCTGTCTCTTAACTCAGTGATAGTAATATAATCCAGATGTTATCAGTGTGTCACAGCAGATCTAATACTCTAAAAATATCTGTTGTCGTGTTTCTTCCTTTAGTCTGAAATACTCCAGACCTGTGTGACAAAGTTCCTAACTCTTTCACATGGTTGTAAAAAATCTGCCCTAAAATTGCCTTCCAACAGTATAATGGGAACTCTTGTACATTCCTGCCACCTGACTTTGCCTGTACTCTCTCTACCTCAGGTGGCTTCCTTTCTGTCTGTCCTCAAGACCACTGCCAGTTTCACTGTTTCTATACAAACCTCCCTACTCTAGATTTTTCTGCACTGGACACTGGCCATATGTCACTGCCCTATACTCATGAGACCTCATCATTTTCATTCTTGTAGCCGATGTCTTTAATTTGACAGGAGTCTAGAGTGCAGGTCATATTTTCTCTACTATATTTAATATACTATTACTGGTAGTAGCGAAGGAGGGAAGAGCATTACAACTTTCCTGTGTCCAGAGAGTTGGTGAGTCTCAGGGTCTTTGTCTTGCACACTAGCCTAGAAATGCAGGCACAGACCACTAAGCTCTCATCCTGGGCCACAGTGGCCCAACAGGAATACACACAGCCAACACAGGCAAGTAGGTTCTGAGAAGGCCCTGCTCTGAGTCCCCAGTTCCCAGGGCTTGTGGCTTAAAGTTGCCAACAATATAAAATACAGGAAAACTGGAGATTCTCAGGTTACTCTGATACTAAAGAGGGTAGAGTGTGTTTTTACGTTGAGTCAAAGATTTACTTTTTCCTTTTTGTCTCTTCCATACAGATAGAACAGTTGAAACAAAAAGCTGACAAGAGAGTCAGAAGTGTAAGTAATTCTTTTGCAAGGATACTGATTTCATTTTTGTTTCAGGCACTAAACTTCTATATGAAGTATCTGTAGAAACCCAAAGCTTATATTACATACTGTTCCTTAATATATTTGTTGGAATTTGATGCGATTCACTTTTATGGGCATTTAAATTGTGGGGACTGCAGGTATAAACGGAATTTCCATTTTGCCAGCATAGAAAAGAAGTTATTCTCCATGTAGCTTGTTAAGAGCCTGATGGTTCATGTCTATAATCATAGTGACTTGGAGGCACTTGGAGTTCAAGTTAAGCTTGTGCAAAAAGTTAGCAAGATTCCATCAAACAAACTAGGTGTGGTGGCACACACCTATAATACTAGCTACAAGGGCATAATTTGCAAGATCTCAGTCAAAGCTGCCCCTGAGTAGAGTATGAGATCCTACCTAAATTATTACTAAAACAAAAAGGCAGTGTGGCTCAAGTGGTAGAACACCTATAAGCAAGCATGAGGCCCTGAATTAAAACCCAGTACCTCTTCATTCCCCACTCCCGGCCAAATATATGCATTTATATATATAAATTTATTCATCACATATGGATTTCATAAGATGGAACCCATCCTTAAACCAGGCTGTCAGATCCATTGCTACTAATTAGCTTCATATGCCTATATAGTTTTAATTAAAATTAAATTAAAATTTCAGCTCCTCATGTGTACTAGCCACATGATAGTGTTCAGTAACCACATGTGTCTAGGGGCCCCATTAAGAGCACAGATGTGGAATTCAGAAAATGTTTGCATGCTTGGGTAATACTGCTGTGGAGCTTTCAACAGCTCTGTGCTGAAAATGAGCAAGAAAATCCTGAAGACTGGAATTGCCACCTGCCTCCTCTTGGGGAACACGCTGAGTGGAGAGCTAAGAGAGAACATGGCTTGTCACTAGATGTTTTGGGTCCACCTTAAAAATTCTGAGTTCCAAAGGGGGTTCTGGGAAGATGGCAGAGGAAAAACTGGAGGCTGCACAAGCTCTCGAATAGAAAGCAGTTTTAGTGATCAGTCCTAGGCCAGAGAATTACACCAAGTGTGCCATCACAGTACAGAGAGTTTGGCCAGAGAGGGAAAATCCAGGCAAGGAGACAGATCTGAGCACTTTCCAGTAGCTGCAGCTGCGGTGGCTGCGGCTATAGCCACCATACCTACAACACAGAAAGTCTGGGAGAAAGGCACCAGACACAGCAGACGAGTGGATTCTACTCAACACCAGCAAAAACTGACAACTGACAAGGAGCAGATATCTTCATCCTGCGAGAGGAGGATGAGAATAGACAAAGATCAATAGAGGCATTCATGGACTCCATAAACAGACAGCTGAAAGAAGTCAGGGAGACCACAAAGGGAATGCTGAATGGAGCCCAACAGAAGGAATGGGAGTCCAAGGAAACCATAACCAATCAACTAAGTGATTTGAGAATAAACACTGCACAGCAAATTAAGGAAGTAAAGAAGTTCATACAAGATCTAAAACAAAGCTCCAACAAAGAATTTGAAGCCAAAGTAGAAAGTCTTGACAGTAGGTTAGACCATGCAGAAGACTGAATCTCGGGATTGAAGACAGCCTAGATATTATAGAGAAAGAACATACAACTATCCAAGACAAATCAAGAAATATGATAGATCTACTCAACATTTGGAAAACAACATCAGAAGGCCTAATCTGAGGATAATGGGTATAGAGGAGCACCTAGAGACAGAAGTTAATGGTCTAGGAAATTTGTTTAACAGGATTCTAGCAGAGAATTTCCCAAACATTCAGATACAAGAAGCTTTTAAAACCCCAAATAGACCAGACCAGAACAGGACATCCCACCGTCACATTATATCCACACAGCATCACAATTCAGACCAAGGAAAAGATCCTTAAAGCTGTCAAGGAGAAAAGATCAATCACCTATAAAGGGAAACCAATTAGAATCACCTCAGATTTCTCAGCAGAGACAAAGCAAGAAGAGCCTGGAATGATGTATGCTAGGCCCTAAAGACAAACAACTATCAACCAAGAACACTGTACCCAGCTAAACTCTCCTTCATAACCAAAGGTCAAATAAAAACCTTCCATAGCAAAGAAAAACTGAAACAATATATCTCCATCTACAAAAGTTACTTAAAGATGTCTTACACCTAGAAAACCAACAAGACCACAATAAAGGCCAATAAACTGCACCCAAACTGAGAATCCATGTACCATAGGAAGAACCCAGTTGCCGCAGCCCCCAAGAAGGTGGATAAAATGACAGGAACCCTCAAATACCTCTCAGTCCTATTTCTCAACATTAAGCAACATAGACTGTCTAGTTGGATTAAAAACCAAGATCCTTCTATCTGCTGCCTTCAGGAGTCACACCTTGCCCATAAAAACAAACACATTTTAAAAGTGAAAGGCTGGAACAAAATCTACCAAGCAAATGGTCCCCATAAACAGGCGGGGGTTGCAATCATAATATCAGATAAAATAGACATCAAATTAAAACTAGTGAGAAGCGATAAAGAAGGTCACTACATAATAATTAAGCATCTCTCCTTCAGGAAACAACAGAGTACACATTTATCCAAGAAACACTACTTTCCCTCAAATCTCACATAGATCCAAAGACATGAATTGTTGGGGACTTTAACACACCACTATCCCCACTAGATACATCAACTCGGCAAAAACTCAACAGAGAAACCCCAGATTTAAACAGCTGCATAGATCAACTAGATTTAACACACATCTACCGATTTCACGCAGCACATCAGAATACACATTTTTCTCAGCAGCACATGGAACATTTTCCAAAATAGACCACATTTTAGGCCACAAAGCAAACTTGTCCAAATTCAGAAATATTGAAGTTATACCTTGCATTCTTTCAGACCACAAGGGAATAAAATTAGAACTCAACACCAAAAGCCACCAAAGAAAGTCCTGTAACACATGGAGGCTGAACAATACAGCGTTGAATCACTAGTGGGTCATGGAAGAGATTAAAAACAAAATTCAAATGTTCATGATATTCAACAAAAATGAACTCACAAATTACCATCTCCTTTGGGACACAGCAAAAGCAGTACTCAGAGGCAAGTTTATAGCTCTGAGTTCCTACATCAAATTGGAGAGATCTGAAACCAACAATTTAATGAGACATCTGAGCCTCCTTGAAAAAGAGCAGCAAGATAAACCTCAATCCAGTAGGCGGAAAAAAATAATTAAAATTAAATCAGAATTAAATGAATTAGAATCCAAAATAAAAAAACATTGAAAGAATCAACAAAACAAAGAGCTGGTTCTTCGAAAAAATAAAATTGACAGACCCTTAGCAATTTTTTTTTTTTGGGGGGGGGGTCCGGTCGTGGGGCCTGAACTCTGGGCCTGGGCACTGTCCCTCAGCTCAAAGCTCAAAGCTAGCACTCTACCACTTGAGCCACAGCGCCACTTCCGGCTTTTTTCTTTTTGCTTATATGGTGCTGAGGAATTGAACCCAGGGCCTCATGCATGCGCTCTACCACTGAGCCACCTTCCCAGCCCGCCTTAGCAAATCTTATCCCAAAAAGAAGAGAACAAACCCAAATAAATAAACTCAAAGATGAGAATGGAAACATCACCACAGACACAACCAAGATTCAGAACATTATAAGGGAATACTTCTCAAACCTTTATGCTAATAAGTTTGAGAACTTGGCAGAAATGGATCTTTTCCTAGCAAATATTGACGGGCCGAAACTAAACTGAGTTAAACCATTTTAACAGGCCTATATCAAGCATTGAAATAGAAACAGCAATAAGAGATCTCCCATCTAAGAAAAGCCCAGGACCAGATGGTTTTACAGCAGAATTCTACAAGGTCTTCAAAGCAGAGCTCACACCAAATACTCCTCCAACTCTTCAATGAAATTGAAAGAGAAGGTTCACTACTGAACTCATTCTATGAAGCCATCACAACCCTCATCCCAAAGCCAGACAGCGACTCATCAAAGAAAGAGAACTATGGACCCATTTCTTTAATGAACATTGATGCAAAACTTTTCAACAAAATTTTGGCCAATCGGCTTCAGCAATTCATCCAAAAAAATCATGCACCATGCTCAAACAGGACTGGTTCAATATATGCAAATCAATATAATTCATCACATCAACAAGAGCAAGTATAAGGACCACATGATTATCTCAATAGATGCAGAAAACGCATTTGACAAGATCCAACACCCCTTTATGATGAAGGTTCTGGAAAAATGAGGAATCCATAGAACATTCCTCAATACACTAAATACTAAAGGCTGTATATTACAAACCTACAACCAGCATTATACTTAATGGTGAAAAACGAAAGCCATTTCTTCTTAACTCAGGAACGAGACAAGGATGTCCACTCTCTCCAGTTCTCTTCAATCTAGTATTAGAATGCCTAGCTACAGCAATAAGACAAGATGCAAACATAAAAGGGATTCAAATAGGGAAAGATGAAGTAAAACTCTCCCTCTTTGCAGATGACATGATCTTGTATTTAAAGAATCCCACGGACTCCACTTCCAAATTACTCAAGCTTTTTCAAAACTTTGGCAAAGTAGCAGGGTATAAAATTAACCCACAAAAATCAATGGTTTTTCTGTATGCCAACAATGAGAAAAGCGTGGCTGAAATCAGGAAAGCAACTCCATTGGTAATAGCCCCACAAAAAATAAAATACCTAGGAATTAACCAAAGAAGTGAAGGACCTCTATCATGAAAACTTTAAAAACCTGAAAAAGGAAATCAAAACAGAACTTAGATAGTGGCAAAACCTCCCCTGCTCTTGGATTGGAAGGATCAACATTGTGAAAATGGCAATACTTCCCAAGGCTATCTGCAAATTCAGTGCAATACCTATCAATATTCCAGCCTCATTCTTCAAGGAAATAGAGAAGGCAATCCAAAAATTCATATGGAACAATAAAACACCCTGAATAGCAAAAACAATCCTTAACAGAAAGAACAGTGCTGGAGGAATATCAATACCAAATTTCAAACTCTACTACAAAGCCATAGTAATCAAAACAGCTTGGTACTGGCACAAGAACAGACCTCAGGATCAATGGAATAGAATTGAAAACCCAGAAATGAACCTTCAGACCTATAGCCATCTAATCTTCCACAAGGAGGCTAAAAAAAATAGAAAGAAAGAAAGACAGCCTCTTCAGTAAATGGTGCTGGCAAAATTGGTTAACTGCTTGTAGAAAACTAAAGCTAGATCCTTATATATCACCATGTACCAGAATCAACTCCAAGTGGATCAAAGACCTTGGAGTCAAAGCAGACACTCTGAAAACATTACAGGATGGAATAGGAGAAACCCTAGGTCTCCTTGGCACAGGCTGAAATTTTCTTAATAGAGACCCAGAAACACAACAAATCAAAGAAAGGTTGGACAAATGAAATTGCAGAGCTTCTGCATGGCAAAGGACATAGCTAGCAAAATCAATAGAAAGCCCACGGATTGGGAGAAGATCTTCACTAGCCATACAACGGACAAGGGTCTCATATCTAAAATATATCTGGAACTCAAAAAATTAAATCCCCAACAACAAATCCTCAAAGAAACAACTGCCCAATAAATAAGTGGGCTAAAGACTTACAGAGTAACTTCTCTGAAGAGGAAAGAAGGATGGCCAATAGACACATGAAGAAATGCTTAACCTCCCTAGCCATAAAAGAAATGCAAATCAAAACAACATTGAGATACCACCTCACCCCAGTTAGAATGGCTATAATCAAGAACTCTGATAACAGCAGATGCTGGAGGGGATGTGGACAGAAGGGAACCTTACTGCATTGTTGGTGGGAGTGTAAACTTGTTCCACCACTTTGGAAAGCAGTATGGAGGTTCCTCAAAAGACTCCACATAGAGCTCCCCTATGACCAAGCAATCCCACTTTTGGGCATTTACCCAAATGTTTACAAACAAGACCACACTAATGCTACCAGCACAATTATGTTTATTGCAGCCTTATTTACCATAGCTAAGATATGGAACCAACCCAGATGCCCCTCAGTAGATGAATGGATCAAGAAAATGTGGTATATATACACAATGGAATTCCATGCC
Source organism: Dipodomys spectabilis (assembly GCF_019054845.1). Lineage (NCBI taxonomy): Eukaryota > Metazoa > Chordata > Mammalia > Rodentia > Heteromyidae > Dipodomys > Dipodomys spectabilis. The sequence goes on from NW_024870802.1 coordinate 3,847,040, forward strand.
TCCATCAGAAAGAATGACATTGCCCCATTTGTTAGGAAATGGAAAGACTTGGAAAAAATTATATTAAGTGAAGTAAGCCAGGCCCAAAGAAACATAGGTTCCATGGTTTCCCTTATTTGCAATAACTAGTATATGTCTGAGTCAGACATATAAGAAAAGGTCAGATAAGTTGATGTTAGGTGAAATGAACCCCAAGATAAGTATTCAAATGTTTTTCTTTCATGAGATTGTTTCTAACATATTTATAAGATGGTCTCTTTGTTGCTTTGTATGTTGCTCCCCCACGGTATAACCCCTGCTTTCATTGTATTTGGTGTTGGTATAATTTTTGGAGGGGTAGGGAAGAAACATTGTTTAAATAGGGATACAGATGGACCCATTGCAACAATGAGATGTACAAGACATTATGTGGAATAACGAACTTTACAACTTTGTCCAGGGAGTGGGGGTGGGAGGGGGGAGTAGGGGTGGGAGATGGGAAGGGATGGGAAGGGGAAACAAAGGAGGGGACTACAATGCTTGATAAGAAATGTACTCATTATCTTGCCCATGTAACCCCTCTGTACGGTATTTTCACAATAAAAAAAAATTCTTAGTTCCAATAACTCAAATACTATGGCAGATATTCACCTTGTTCTTCTCACCATTGTCGACAGATTCGCTATAAGGTAATAGAAAATTACAATGGTGCCTACTGTCCTTTGAATAGAGGAATAAAAACTTTCTTCACAAGCCCTTGCACTGAAGAGCCTCGAATTCAGCTGCAGAAAGGAGAGTTCATTTTAGCCACAAGAGGGTTAAGGTGAGTTACAGAAAGATCTATGTTTTTCTTTAGTGAAAACCAACATCTATCCAAAAGCAAATTAAATTTAATATTTTATTATCTTAGATACTGGCTGTATGGAGACAAAATTCTTGATGATCCCTTTACAGAAGGTATGGACACTGAAAGGTATGCTGGAAGAATATAACTCCCAGCAATCATTCCAAGTTTTATATGGAAAAATTTAACATGCAAATAATCCTGGTATGTCCGAGAACTGCAGAGGGCACGTGGTCAAGCAGCAAAAAGAAGCTCCTCAGCATTTCCCTATAGTAAGTCCAGTGACAGCTAACACGCCAGCTCCTATCTGTCTGACATCCAAATGGTGAAGGGACCAAAGCGCAGAGAGGCTGAGTAAGTTGCCCACAGACTCACAGTAACCATCAGGTATAGAGAGTATTCTAATTTCAGATTCCACATTGTGGCCCTAAACTCTTGTGTTGTATGTTCCTCTTAGAATGAGAATTCCTGGTGTTATTTTTAAAACTAGAATTGCTCCTTTTTTTTTAAAGGAAAAATTACCCCTGGCCTGGATTTATTTTATTTTTATACTTTATTTTACTTTTTTGGGGGCAGCATATAGGTTTGAACTCAAAATAACTAGCTTTTTGCTGGAGATAAAATCTGGTGGAGTTTTCTGTGCAGGCTCACTCTGAACCACAGTCTGCCATATCTTAGTCCTCTGAATAGCTTGGATTACAGGCCATTGGCACTCAGAAACTCAAGATCATCTTTATAAAACACTAGTGGTTACTTATAAATTGATCCTACGCCGGCTTAGGAAACTTTGGTATAGATATTTATGTGCCATGTGTGATGGTTTGTGACTTTGCCAGAACTTGGAGGCTGGACAGAAGGCTCGGGAATGTGAGGCCATGCTGCACCAGGCAGCTAAGACCCTGTTCAAAAAGAAGGCTGGGCTGGCCGGGCGCCCATGGCTCACACCTGTAATCTCAGAAGGCTGAGATCTGAGGACCTTGGTTCAAAGCCTGGCCACACAGGAACTGTTATCTCCATTAACCTCCAGAAAACCAGAAGTGGTGGTGCAGCTCAAGTGGTAGAGCACTAGCCTTGAGCTGAAGAGCTCAGGAATGGGGACCAGGCCTAGAGTTCAAGACCCATTACCAACCAAAAAAACAAAAAACAAGCTGGGCTCCAGTGACATGCTTGTAATCCTAGCTACTTAAAAGGCTGAGATCTGAGGATATCAGGTTGAAGCTAGCAGAGGCAGGAAAGTCTGTGAGATTCTTATCTCCAGTTAACTGCCAAGAAAAAAAAACAAGCCAGAAGTGGAGCAGTGACTCAAGGGGTAGAATGCCACCCATGAGGAAAAAAGGCTATGGGACCGCATTCAGGCTCTAGAGTTCAAGTCCCACCACTGGCACACAAAAATGAAAGGCAGACGGGGCGGTGGGGGGGGGGGGGGGGGGGGGACAGGGAAGGAAGGGAGGGAGGAAGGAAGGAAGTATAGAGGAGGAGAAAGAAGGAGATAGAGAAAAAGAACAGTCTTAAGGAGGAAGCAAGCACAGAGGATGTAGCGAGCTGGTTCCCAGAATGATGCAGCTAGAGGCATGCCAAATCACCTTTTCTGATCATCTACTAAAGTCCTCAACTCGTCAGGCGCTGGCTCAAATGCATTCGCTCCTTTGCCAGACAGTGCCAAGTGGGGAGTGTCCACCCCTTATTCAGTTTGTGAGAAGTCAAGCTGTGCTCATATGAGATACTCAAGGAATGGTGGGAAGTCTAACTACAATCTTACTCATTTCAAGCCACAGGACTTGTCCCCAAAGTAGTACATCCATCCATTTTACCTCCATCTTACTTTGTCCCTCAGGTGTTTCAAGAATAAGAGGCTGGTTTCCCAGAAACTGTGTGGAAAAGTGTCCCTGCGATGCTGAAACAGAGCCAGCCCCAGAAGGCGAGAAGAAAACCAGATAGCCACTGCCAGAGTGAAATTAGTCTTTTTAAGTCCACTTCATTACTTGAAAATTGTACCTATTACTAAAGAATTATGCAATGAACCTACTCCGGTTAAGGTGTTCTTTTCCTCAAAGGTGCCCTAGTGCCATAATTTCATATTTTTATTACCATTTGGAAATGGAGAAGCCATTTGGTATATGCCTTTGAATCCTTGCCCCTCTTTACCACCTTTTTCTCCCCCCCCCCAAAAAAAATAATAATAATTGCCAGGCACCAATGGCTCACTCCTGTAATCCTAGCTACTCCAGAGGCTGAGATCTTAGGATCATGGTTCAAAGCCAGCCTGAGCATAAAGGTCCATGATATTCATATCTCCAGTGAAGCACCAAAAAGCCAGAGTGGAACTGTGGCTCAAGTGGTAGAATGCTATCTTTGAGCAAAAAAAAGCTTAGGGACAGTTTCCAGGCCCTGAGTTTAAACCCCAGGACTGGCACCAAAAACAAAACATTTCTTTATCCAGGCAAATGACTTGCATTTTCTTTAGGGTTTTGCTTATTGCACTGCACACCCTGTACCTCACCTGCAGATCAAGTCCCCAAGTCCCCCCTTGGCAGGAGCATCTGCCTGTGATAATGTCTGTCTGTCAGTTATTGTTTCTTACATAATACTGTAGAACCTAATGTAAGATTCATAGAAGCTCAGATTTTGTTACCTGTCTTTTAATAATGCAGATTTTTGTCAAATCAAATAAAGATCAATGAATGTTCTATATATAGTTTTTGTTTGTTTGTTTTTACCTAGTGTCTGTTTTACTAACTGGAAGGGTCTGTCTTTATGGAGAAAACTGCCCTGCTACCTGTGAACAATCAGCATGCGAATCTTGAGCCAAATTAGGATAGATTTGCCTCGACATAAAAACCCAGTCAATGGCATATTGAGATCACAGTGTTCTGTGAGAGTCAGAACACTTGACTACGTCCACTGCCAAAACTCGAGCAAGCTGATCAGCTTGGATGCTTCAATTTGGGCTTCATAGGAAAAGGACTTGTTGCCTAGACCTGGTCTAGTACTGGTCTAGTACTTATTCTTTCCTTGTCAGGAAACATGAGGCTTTGGGGCCCAGCTTGTAATAGGTCAGAGTAAGGGGTGGGCACTGGGATTTAGCAATGAGTGAAATACTACTGTCCCATTACCGTGGGAGTGGAGAGAAGGACAAATGAAATGTGTCGGGTGTTAAGGGCGAATAAGGCACAAGTGGAGTTCCCTGAAAGGGCCTATTTTAGTTAGAAGGAACAGCAAGCATGCAAGCTAGAATGTACCTGGCATGTTTGAAAAACAGGAATTCAGTAAAAGTTAACTGGAGGATATATAGGGGAAGTCAAAGAGATGTGGTGAACTAGAACAGAGAGACTCTGCAAATCAGTTCCTGCCTTTCCTTTGCTTTGTACTCAAGAATAGCCTTGCCTTGGCCACCTGTGAAGCTATCCATGAACATTCTCAATTCTGGGGGCCAGAGAGGAGCCCTAGGAGACATCAGAGTCCAGCAGGTGGCAATGGGGAAAGAACATGAACTAATGCTCAGAGATTGGGCTCAGCTGTTCCTTGATTTACTTGATGTCAGATAAGAAGGCCTGGTCTTCTCCATTTACAGAGTCAACAAACTCGATTGCACGCTAAAAAATCTCTTCACCTCAGGCTGTTTAACTCAAGATTCCAAGTACTGTCTTTTTTTATTTTTTCTTTTAGGTAAGTCTGGAGTAGCCAAGTTTTAGAACCAATAGTTAACGTTGATGTTTAAGTGATCCTTATTTTAAGATGGATTTCTCATTATGACCCATAAAATGAAAAACACTACAACATATATATCTGCAATAGTTTATTTTAAAACTTTACATTTACAAGTAGAGGCACCAGGTATAAGGGGTATGGTAGTTCATGGGGAAATATCATCAGTAGGTTCCTTCACAGAAGATAAGCCTGTTATGCACCCAGTGCAGGAGAGTTTTATTCAGTGCTTGCTTCATTTACTGGAAAATTTCACTGGACATAAGTCTCAACTCCTCCTTTCACGGTTCCAGTTCAGCAGCAAACTGCATTAGTTAGAAGATTAGATCAGTCAGAAGATAGATACCCCTATAGACAACAATGTGAACATTTTTTAAACATACACACCCAGTTTTAATACCCCCAAAGCAGAAATCTTAAGAATTTATACTGTCAAAGAGAAGAATCTCTAGGAAATGTTTAGAATGATCAAATAGTTCCTTTCTGTGCAGATTTTAGTGTATCCAGAAGTCTGAACAAGAGATTTATCTCACAGATAATAATTGGTATGAGCAGTCAGTTAAAACTCAAAAGTTGTGATGGCTTTATGAAGAAATTAGAAAATAGATTCTAAACAGCTTTTCAGAACTTAAAAGACTTCCCCTTCAGCTCAAGGCTAGCGCTCTACCACTTAAGCCACAGTGCCACTTCCTTAAGGATTTCTTTAAATTTTATTGTAAAGGTGATGCACAGTGAGTGGGTACAGTTACATAAGTAAGATAATGAATACATTTCTTTCTGTGTGTGTGTGTGTGTGTGTGTGTGTGTATGTGTGTGTGTGTGTGTGTGTCGGCAGTGTGTGTAAGGAGTTATGAGAAGTTAGTTTCTAACTGAACTAGGATTTAAGAGTTTCAATCATTACAGATGAATGAGGTTAGATACCCCAATGAACAAGACAGGTGCCAAACTCAAATTTTTGATCCCAGCTTGCTTATCCCAACCATCTACCAATGATATCCGTTTTGTTGTTGTTGTTGTTGTTGTTGTTGTTGTTTTGTTGGTCATGGGCCTGAACTCTGGGCTTGGGTGCTGTCCCTCAGCTCTTCAGCTCACTTTGAGCTGCACTTGAGCCACAGTGCACTTCTGGCTTTTTCTGCTTATGTGGTGCTGAGGAATTGAACCCAGGGCCTCATGAATGTAAGGCAAGCACTACCACTAAGCCACCTTCCTAGCCCAATGAGTACATTTCTTTTTGGACATTTTCTCCCTCTTCCCCACCCCAATCCCCCAAGTTGTATAGTTCATTTCCAACATAGTGTTTAGTGAGTATCACTGTTGCATTGGTTCACCCTTTGTCCCACTGTGTGATTCCCCTTCTTTTCCCCAATTCAGATAAACTTATATACAAGACAAGGTTACAGAAATAAAAAAAAAAAAAAAACAGCATCAACCGAGAGAATAAACCAAAGGAGAAAAAAAGAAAAAAAAGAAATAACTGCAAACAGTACAATTAAAACTTTTGTTCCCATTTCTTGGAGTTCATTTTGATAGGCATCATTTTATATGGTCATATGCATAGCTATTGAGCCATTGGGATCCTCTCCTAAGAATGTCCTCCTTTGTTCTCAGTGTGCGAATGCTTAGGGTGCTGTTTAATTGATCATATCCAAGTGTAATTATTTGTCTTCTACTATCCATTGGATTTGCTTGTAGATTTATAGACATACTCTAGTTATTATAAATAAGGGAAAGCATGTAGTCTATGTTTCTTTGAGTCCGTCTTACTTCATTTAATATATTTTTCTCCTTAGCCCACAAAAATCAATTGCTTTTTTGTATGCTACAATGAGAAAAGCAAGGCTGAAATCAGGAAAGCATCTCCTTTTGTAATACCTCAAAAAAAAAAAAAAAGAACTAGGAATTAAAGATGTAAAGGACCTCTACGATATAACTTTAAAAACCTGAAAAGGACAATTAAGGATTTCTTACTGTGAATGTTAGTGAGCCTATATTAAGTCTTGGTTTATATATTTGCTATAAAGCAAGAAAGAGCCTCACAAAGGATCCCTAGGATATTTGATCTTGTGATCTCTGATTTAAAATGGCACTGAAGTTGGAGAGCTTGCAGAAGAGTCAAAACACAAAGTGGGACCATGAAAAAAAAGTAAATATATAGCTAAATTAGCCACGACTAAGATGAGAAAAGCAAGACTTCTATCCAGGCTAAATTTCCTGCTTATAAATCTCTGATGGTATTTTTTTTCAGATGGTAGTTTGATCATGCAGTAAGTAAAACAACAGAGAGGAAGAAACACAACACAAATGGAAGAATAGTTTTTAATCTATATGCTCACACAGCAGCACAGACCAGGCAGCCAGTTCAGCCATAAATACCTTAACCTACTCCTGGATACTCTCATACAGGCTGCTGATTTGGGTCCGGAAGAATTTGCAGAGCTCTACTCGTTTTGCTTTTAGTGTTGGTGTCAAGAGCCCATTTTCAATGGAAAATGGCTCTGGATGAATAAAGATGCTCTTGACCTAGAAGATGAAGTGAACACACATACGGTTTATTAGTGCTGCATACTCTTCTGCACAGCCCTCAGAGTGCTCGATGAAGGACTTGAAAGCATGTTTCATCTTATAAAAGAGTTTAATGAAGTAGACAGGTACAGATCTAGTAACCCGTGGCCATTCTTAACATGTTTGTGATTAGAGAAAGAAATGAGGAGGGAGAATGGAAAAGGGACATTACAAATTAATTACCAAAGGACGTGGTCATTGCCAGTTAAAGGCATAAATTCTCAAATCAATTCTTTGGAAATGTATGTTTACACCCATGGTAAGTTGGAACTTTAAATAAAACTTTGAGGGTGACTCAAGAGACTTGAGTAAAATCAGTGGAACATACCTGTTCAAAGGACTTTAGACCACCTTCTTTCCCAACTTTCTGCAAGTCTTGTAAAATGGCTCCCTGGATAGTCTAGGAATACAGAACATTGCTTAAAGCATGACTGAAAATGAACAGCTAAATGTGAACCCACTCCAAATGCCTGTAACAATGGGTTAGGATAAAAGCAGTATATAAAAGTATCTACAAAGCATTAATAGTGACTTTTCTCTAGATGATTTTACTTATTGACATATGTGTTTATTATTTTGAGGGTTTTTTTTTTTTTTTTGTCGTGGGTTTGAACTCAGAGCCTGGGCTCTATCCCTGAGCTCTTTAGCTCAAGTCTAGTTCTCTACCACTTGAGCCACAGTGCCACTTCAGGTTTTCTGGTGGTTTATTGGAGATAAGAGTCTCACAGACTTCCCACGATCCTCTCTTAGCCTTCTGAGTAGCTAGGATTACAGGCATGAGCCACTGGCTCAGCTTTGTGTTTTAAATGATCCATTCTATCCTACGATCTAATAAAATTATTAAGTCTATTGGGACTGTAGCTACATTTCACAGAAATAGGAAGAGATCATTTCTTCAGAGAAGAGGCCCTGGGCACCCAGGGATGCCCCAACTGGTAGTGCCTCCTCTTTGCCACATGGACCATGAGTGCACACTGAGTTTTCCTGAGGAATACTTACTTCATTTTCACACAAGACTTCAAAGGATCCCTTAATCCCGAGTTTGGCAGCAAATGAGGGGAGCACTTCGGAGTCAGGAACTACCACTCCTACCAAGGATGACTGAAAAAGAAACCAAGGGTATGAGAGGCCTAGCATACGGCACTCCTCTGCCCCCAAGGGTAAAAAGAAGGACTAGCTCATGGTGATTAAAAAATAAATTAAAAGACCTCCCAACGTCAAATCTATACAAGGGTCCTGCTTTCTTTCTCACTGATAGATTACTCCATTCAACATCTCATAACAGAAACATTCTGGCCAAATTTGACTTTTCAGAAAGAGGTGGTAGCCACAAAAATTTAGAAGAATCTCTGGCCTGTTCATGCCCACAGTTTTCCTTATGCCCTTCCTCCAAAGAGCCGAATTTAAGTGTGTATGTGTGTGTGTGTGTATTATATATAATATTCAAATATATATATATATATATATATATATATATATATATATATGAGATGCCCTGTCATGCCAGAGAAGCTTCAACCAGAACAGAAAGTAAGCACAATGTGGGAAACGCTATTTTTCCAAATCATTTTCAGTAATTCTACTGACTTGTTTACAAAATCCATCATAGTGGGAAAAAAAGTTGTTTTTTTTTTTGTTGTTGTTTATCTGTTTTGTGCCAGGCCTGAGGCTTGAACTCAGGGTTTGGGTGATTTCCCACTTGAACCACAGTACCACTTCCTGATTTTTGGTGTTCAATTAGAGATAAGAGTCTCATAGATGTTCCTGCCTGAGCTTGTTTCAGATCCATGATCTTCGATCTCAGCCTGAGTTGCCAGTGCCCAACTTTAAGAAGGTTTTGTTTGTAATCAACGTTGCCTTATTTATGATATGGAACATAGCTTCATTTCTTTAGTTCTATAAGCTAGAACTCTGGATATACCTAGATAAATTTCTGGCCGCTACATAGAACCACAGTGACCTGCACCTAATGGTGGCTCTTATTAAAATAGCTTATTACCCGTAAGCTGTCCCCATGTACAAAAACTTGTAACACCAGTCTACTTCTGATGTAGATATTTTCTATCTTCTCGGGAGCAATGTATTCTCCTTGTGCCAGCTTGAAAATGTTCTTTTTTCGGTCAATGATCTTCAGAGTTCCATTCTGCAGAATGTAGAAAAAACATTAGTTTTTTGTTTTAGGTTTTGTTTTTAGCATTAAGACCTGTGTTAATAGGGAAAACGGAGAAGCCACACTTTTATCCTTTTTTTTGGGGGGGGGGGGGGCGGTCAGTGTGTGGCCTGAATTCTGGGCCTGGGCACTGTCCCTCAGCTCTTCAGCTTAAGGCTAGCACTCTACCACTTGAGCCACAGAATCATTTCCAGCTTTTTCTGCTTATGTGGTGCCGAGGAATCAAACCCAGGGCCTTATGCATGCAAGGCAAGCACTGTACCACTGACCCACCTTCCCAGAGCCTCAGAAAAAGTCTTCAGGATCAGCTTGTGTTATATGGATAGTTCCTTCCTCCAATGAAGAAATTTTCCAGGCTGAGTGCAATGGCACACTAAACAAAAAGTAAGCAAGCCTCCACCTCCACCAGCAAGCTAGCCATGGTGGTACATGCTGGTCCCCTGCTACATGGAAGACAATGTAGGAAGAATACGATCTAAGGACAGCCTGGAAAAAACACAAGACTGTGTATCAAAAATTACTGAGGCAAAAACAGGCTGTGAGTGTAGCTCAAGTGGTACAGCACTTACCTAGCAAGTACAAGTCTACAAGTCAAGCCCCAGAACTGTCAATTCAGAAAAGAGAATATTCACCTCTCAGTTTCCAATTACTCTAGCTCCAGAACTCTCAGGAATAAAAAGGGGGTTATCTTTAATTAAGACTTGAATTAGTTAGCTCTGCTTCCTGTGTATTTCCTGTTATTTCCATCTCCCATGTACTAATCAGATAGTCAGTAGTTGGGTTAGTTAGACCGTAAGCAGAGCTGGGGAGGGAAGGCCTTCTGCCCAGCCAACCACCAGAGGTCTCTGCAGCTTTATTTCTTTGAGCTTAGTTTCTTTAAGGAGCTTATGTTCTTAGGGATTTGAATTGCAGAACTGGGACAAGTGCAAATACAATCCACATAATCATACTCTAAGTAAGATCACAGTGTGAACCAACCCTGGAACCATCAATTCAGCTTACTCATCAATTTAGCATGGCATGATGAAAATGGTTAATAAGGAATGGCCTTTTATAACCTAGGAGAGGAGACATATCTGTTTTGTCTACATCTAGGCTGACTCAAATGCAGCACTCTTCTTAAACGGCAACATGCTAGCACAGTACTATGAGACACATCTCTAGGAATTATATCATTAGGACTGTGTTCTTAGAGGCCTCGTTATCAATCATTCTTTGAATTATATAGTTAAATCTTGAATGCTGAGCAATAAAGGAATTTTGGGATCTAGTTACATTCCCTATGTTCCTCTAGCTCCTCAGCACATATCAGACAAAGAGAACTCTGGAGAAAGATACTCCTTTGGAAAAAAATCCCCTATGAGGCTTTGAAGGTTCCAAACTATTGCGGTGCAATTCCCTATCTTAGGAAAACAGATGGGATGGACAGCAGCTACTGTTACTATTAGAAAGTGAAGCTACACAAAGGCCTCACGTCTGGTGGTGGTGCCATACACTTGTAATCCCAGCATTTGGGTGTCCAGAGGCAAGAGTACTGCGAGTTCCAGACTGAAAAGTCAGCAAGGGCTATACAACGAGACCTCATCTTCAAAAAGAAAAAAACAGTCTCTTTGTTTTCCTTAGCAAGAGGCTGCAAAGGTCACTGAGAGACAACCAGTAGCCTCTGCAAATGCCTGGTTTGGAAATCCGACTTTCAGGTTATGGTATGCCTTATGAATTAAATGGGAAAAGACACCTCCCTTTGAAACTCTCAAAAGAGAGAAGTTGTGGATGCATAGAGTTATCAAACCACAATTTCGATCTCAAGAAAAGTGAAAAGAAATGGAGCACTAGTTGCAGCTCACACCTGTAATCTTAGCTATTTGGAGATGGAAATCAGAAGGATCATGATAGGAAATGATCACGAAGTTTAGGTGGGTATGGTGACATATGCTTTTCATCCCAGCTATACAGGAGGCTAAGCTCTGGAAGATGACAGCTTCACGGTAACCCTGGTTAAAAATTTAAAAAGTTCCCAATCTAGGTATTCATGAGTCATGCCTGCAATCCTAACTACTCAGGAGGCTGAGATCTGAGGATCATAGTTTACAGCCTGGGCAGGAGTCTCTTACCTCTAATAAACCACCAAAAAGCCAGAAGTAGAGCTGTGGCTCAAGTGGTAAAGTGGTAGGTTGAGTGTAAAAGCTCAGGGATAGTGCTCAGACCTTGAGTTCAAGCCACAGGACCAGCACACACCATAACACACACACACAGAGTTCCCAAGGCTGGGAATGTGGCTTACTGGTAGAGTGGTTGCCTAGCATGCATGATGCCCTGGGTTCGATTCCTCAGTACCACCGAAAAAGCTGGAAGTGGCAAACTGTGGCTCAAATGGTAGAGTGCTAGCCTTGAGCAAAAGAAGCTCAGGGATAGTGCTTAGGCCCTGGGGTTCAAGCCCCAGGACTGACAAATAAAAAAGTTCCCAAGACCCCATTTCAACAAAAAAGTCTGGGTGTGGTAGCATGTGCCTAGCATAGGAAGTGTAAATAGGATAGCAATCTAGGTCAGCCCATACAAAAAGCAAGAGCCTATTTCAAAAATAAGCAGAGCAAAATGGGCTTGGAGGTATGGTTCAAGTGGTAGAGGGCCTTCCCAGCAAGTATGAAGACATGTTCAAACACCAGTACTGCGAAAAGAAAAAAAAAAATCAAAGGAAAAAGGAAAGGACAGAATATACAGTCCTGTTACTACCCTTTTTCTGGAGACACCACCTAATTTTCTCTTGGCTATTAGCAAATTCTTTCCATTACATGGGAGCCATAAAAATTCTGACATCTAGAACTATCTGACCAATAAAGAATCCTCCCTTCAGATTGTGTTTGGAAGCAATGCTGGTACCACGGGCTAATGCAGACATTGTATTTGATAAGAAATGAAGAAAAGCTTCTATTTAGTCTCTCTCTCCCACATGTGGTCCAACAGTAAAGACACTGTGGCTAAGAGGAAGAAAGACACTAACTTTGGCAACTCTTGGTCACATATTAGCCTACTTTCACATTGTTGGCCTCTGGAAGTGCTGAACTAGAGTATGAACCTCCCAACTCCCAGCCTGGGCTTTACCACTTGCTACTTCTTTCTCTTTATGGTTAAAAGAAGATACAGACCCATTCTCCTCCATCTTTTTCAGCTGATTAACCCACTGGCAAATCTATCCCACTAGCCATAGGCAGATTTAGTCTCTCCAGCCCAGTAGTGTTGGCCCAGTAGCCTCCTCTCCCATAGCTTAGCATGCTCTTTTCCTAGGCAACTCTAGGCCCATTTAGTAAAAGCAGTAAATAATCAGCCTCCGCCCGCCCCCCTTTACCTTTGGCACACCTTTGGCAGCAAGAACCCCTTAGAGTAACCTTCAGGTCTAGCAGCTGCAAGACCCCTTATCTGCCACTTGGGCAGCAGCCATAAATCCTAGCCCATCATATGAGGAAGCCCCTGGTCCACACAATCCACACCAGGGTCTCCACCCCTTAGCCTCACAGGTTATATAGGTCACTGCAGATAGCCGGCACTACTTCTCTCTTGTGAGAAGGGGTCTTGCAAGTCCCTTTGCTGATAACAAACTTTTCTCTGTTCTTTGTGCCTGGATGTCTGCGTGGTTTTCTGGCAAAGTCTAGTAAAGTCGAACAAGTAGCATAGACTACTGGAAATTATAAGGAAATACTCACTGGAAGCCAGCGACCAATATCTCCAGTGTGAAGCCAGCCATCCTTGTCCAGAGCTTCCTGTGTTTTCTCAGGGTCTTTTAGGTATCCTTGGAAGACATTGGTGCCCTTGATGCAGACCTGTACACCAGACAGTACAAGGTGGTGACAAGAGCAAGGGTGCTACTTCCAAACCATGGACACCTTGCAACACATGCCCTCCCACTTAGGTCACTTGATGGGTCCTGCTACAGCACGAAGAGTGCTATATTTTAGTCCCCACTACAGGAAAGGAAAATGAGACTCAGAAATATTTAGTTCCTTGCTAAAGATAACAAAAGAGTAAAAACCACACAAGCTCACAACTGTGAGCTCTACACCTCTTCACCTCCATGATGATCTGACTACAGGCCATAGTTTACCCACCTCTCCTTCGTTGTTTACTGAAAAGTAATTCATGTCAGCCACATCTTCCAGCTTCACATAGTTACAAGACACAGGGACTCCAACATGACCTAAAATAGACCATGCATCAGCTCAGACACTCTGAAGTTCTAATAATAGTAGTTATTCTGGACAGATTTAGGAGATAGATAAAAAATAAGACTGAGACTCTTAAAAATAGGACTAAAGGGGCTGGGAAGGTGGCTCAGTGGTAGAGCACTTGCCTCACATGCATGAGGCCACGGGTTCGATTCCTCAGCACCACGTAAGCAAAAATAAAAAAGCCGGAAGTGGTGCCGTGTTTCAAGTGGTAGAGCGCTAGCCTTGAGCTGAAGAGCTGAGGGACAGCACCCAGGCCTAGAGTTCAGGCCCCATGACTGACAAAACAACCACAACAACGAAACCCAGATATCTTTGGTAGATGTTTGGGATAAGCAAGCTGGGATCCAAAATTTGAGTTTGGCACCTGTCTCATTCATTGGAGTATCTAACCTCATTTATCTGTAATGATTGAAACTTAAATACTAGTTCAGTTAGAAACGAACTTCTCATAACTCCTTACACACACTGCCTGACAGATGGAGGTCTTACCTGTTGTCCAGTCCCCAGGTGATGTAATTGTACAGCCAGCAGTACATTCTGTTTGTCCATAAGCTTCAAATACCTGGGAAGACAAAGAAAGGCTTTAGGACTAACTCAACTTGAAACTGCCTGGCTTATGGCCAAGACATGAGGCAAATAGGGTCTCCAAGCATTGGAGAACAATTAGTTTCTTAAAATATTGAATTCATATCCCAGTTCCTAAGTCTTTAAAACTAAGTGCTCATTCAAAAACTAAGAGCTCTCAGAAATATGTTAAAGTGTTTGGATTTTTACCCAAATGAAAAGTATAGCATTTCAAGAAGGTAAGAAAAATGCAAATTATTTACAAAGTGATACGCAATCCAGCGGCAATTGATTTGAACCTGCAGCACCTCTGAAAGAACTAAAGACATAGAGCAGCATTTTTTAAAAAAGGAAAATAGCTCTAGTTTTGATAAAGTACTGGAGTTGGCAAACTTTTTTGCATAGATTAAGACAATAAATATTTCTCTGTCTCAACAAATTCACTCTGCCAATGTATCTCCTAAAGCAACCACAGATCATATATTACATGAATGGCTATGGCTGTGTTCCAAAGCCGTTTCATGTATAAAACAGATGGTGGGCCAGACTGGGTCTGCCCTGTAACTTGAAAACCCCTGATATGAAAGATAATATCGATTTTAGAGAGGCTGATGGCAGTTAAAGTTCCCACATTTAAGTTCCCTAAGTTCAAGCAAACTGATAGGCTACTGCAGCGGTAGGTGTGGCCTGTCGTTAGCAGAGATAAAGAGAAAGACTTAGAGAAGACATTTCCAGGAGCAGGATTGGAGGAAGAGTTTATCTCCTATTGTTCTTTGGAACTAAAGAAAGAAAATTTTTGAAGAAGAACAGAATGGCCAAGTGATGGTAGTTTGAAAACCCAGAGGAATTTTGCCGATGTCTCTGGTATCATTCAGAATCTTTACTCAGTTGGGGGTTTATAATTGGCAGTATGTATTTCTTGGAGAGTATAATCCTGTGCCTGTTTTCTACTTGTTCATGTCATGCAAAGTTAAATGAGTAAACTAGTTATCCATTTGGGAGGGAGAAAAATTAGACAATATTTGTGTCCAGACCCTAGATTTATTGCAGGTGTAGTGGAGACAATATTTTTTAAAGGGTAAGACTATCAGATCACCAGAAAATATGGTAAAAACAAATAGTATGAAGTATTAGAGATTAGAAAACCCTGTTTAGTTTTTTGAAACCCTAGTTCAATTTAAAACCAATTTGGAAAGCACAGATAGAAAACATCAATCAATATAACCACACAAACGTTTGAAAGTTTTGTATAAGTTATATACAAGGCAAGAAGGAAACCAAAGCAGAAAAGATGAGACCAGAAAAAATGCATAACTGAGATTGATCTTCTATTACTACATGAAGAACTCTTAGAAAGTAATATGGAAGAGGACTAAATCATGCTTTAGTTCTGCTGTAAGGAAGTAATTCATGGAAGAAATACAGATATCAAGTTGGAAAGCTGTTTGGTATTGATAAAAGAAACAACACTGCAATAAGGTTTTGAACGTAGAGGCAAATGACTAAGGTTTATAGAACTGACAAGGCATGTCAGGAGAAAGAGCATGGGCAAAGGAAGCTTCCTGTATTGTTTCCAGGAGTGTATAGAAAAGACAAGATCTTTATGGAAGACTGTTTGATAATATACATTTACATGTAATATATGTATATGTATGTTCACATATATACACAGAAACACAAACATGCTCTTTGACACTACTTCAATGGGCTTATTCTAAATTGATAACTGCAAAAATACCCAGGGGTGCAAAAGTGTCCTTATCATTTGATCAGTTAAAATAGTGGGAAAATGGTGTCTATCAATAGTAGATGACTTGTCTACACTTGACAGACTGCTGTGAAGCCATCCTTCAAGAAGGATTGATGTTGGAGGGGAACTATTCCATTAGTATTACATTCATATTTCAGCACACTGGTTGCATTTATGCTAAGATTTCTCTACACAGATACACTAAGAGGTGCTGCTAGGGTATTTCCTCTTGGTTTTGAGGCTTGGGTGACTTTCTCATTGGTACATTTCAGGTTTGTTTTTTTCAGTTGCACTTCCATTTTTATTCAGATCATCAATACTATATTTTGAAAAAGCAAATTCTTACCCAACATCCTAAGGCTGCCCGGAGGAATGTGAGGACCTGAGTGGAGATGGGGGCGGCTCCAGTGATCATGATGCGAACATTCCCACCCAAGCTGTCCTGCGCAGTGAACACAAAAGACTGGCTGTGACTTTATCTCTGGGCTTCAGCTTCTGCCAGCCTCAAGTGAGTATAATCGCTACCCAATGTGGTTTTATACCAATTTAATCAGTTAATTTACAAATACTTTTAATAGTGCCCAGTGTTGTGGAAATGCACTTAAGGTGTTCAATCGTCATCACCATCTACAGCTGGGATCATAACTTGCTCCAGGCTTTGTGCTTACTAGGCAAGTGCTCTATCACTTAAGTCATGACTGTAGCCCTCAGAACCTGCATTTGTTAAATACTTTATTTATATCGCTTATAATCACAGCAGATCATGTAATGATAGAATATGCTAGTATCTACATCAAATATGCTTTATGCTTTTTGTATGTGTATGGCAGAGGAGGATAAACTGAAGCTTGAACTCAGGGCCTGGGTCCTATTCCCTTAGCTTTTTTTACTCAAAGCTGATATTCTACCACTTGAGCTATAGCTCGACTTCCAGTTTTTTGGTATTTAATTGGAGATAAGAGTCTCATGGACTTTTCAGTCCTGGCTGGCTTCAAACCATAATCCTCAGATGGTAGCCTCCTGAGTAGCTAGGATTATAAGCATGAGCCACCATGCTTTTTTAGCCAATTTGCTTTCATAATAAAGTTGTACAGGGGACTCTCAGAAAGCAAGTGGACACTCAGAGTTCAAGAGGACCTTCAGTTAGGATGATGCTGTAGCACTGGAAGAAGAGCGGAGTGTGAGTAGAGGGCAGCTCTAGCATTTGATTTTCAGGACCCGACCAACTTACCTGGATCTTTGAAAAAATAAACTTGTCCCACAAACTGTCACGTCTGATGATACCGTTTTTTACATCACTGTATTTACTAGTAATTGCCAGGTTCAACATGAACTTACTCAAGGGTGTTTTGGCTTCATTTTGTACCTGTAAGATGATAGCACCTCTTAGCTGGAAACCTATAGAAGATACTTCTTAAGGTCATTAACTTAAAAAGATGCTTATCAAGATCATTCATTGGTAAGCAAGAGATGGTGCAGTCTGATTTCATAAGGGAACATCTCCAGATCATTAAGTGGGTTGTTGAATAACAATGAATACAGAGAACTAGGTTTACACTTAAAAAGTAATACACATGTACACTGAAGCTCCAATCCTCCCATGTTTCTGGTCCTTGAAAACTAAATTAAGCAAAGAGTGGTGGAAAAAAAAACAACCCATAAGATTTATAACAGTATGTAGCTCCACTTGGGTTTTTTTTTATGTAGTATGAGAAAGTAGAGCTAAGGAATTTGACTTCTCAAAAGGAAATTTTGCCTCTTTCCCCTTACTCTTAAGTTATTTTTATATCCACTATTATCACCTTTCTCTATAATAATAAAAGTCCTTTAGTCACATCACAAAAAACCCAACATACTTCCCTACTTAGATCATTTTCTTTCCTTTTGGCTTAACCAATTAACATCATTTCCCAGTTCACCTTATTTTCCTGGGCTTTCTTGACCTTGGTATGACTGCAACTCCACAATCTATTAATCATAGTCCTGCCTAAGGACAGCTCAAAGGAACTCTTTCATCCCAAAAATTAAAGCATGAATTTCAAATTCTAGCCTTCAGATCTCATTATATGAGAAACAAAATCCACGAAAATCAAAATTCTTTCTAGTTCAAATTTTGAGAGTGCCTCTCTGGCCATCTTCTACATTTGTGCTTCTACTTCTGCACCTCCAGAAAACTAGGGCTGTCCATTTTCACCTTCTAAGGCAAATTATCCTGTTAGCTGTAGGCATCCTCTCATGTCTGTAATATAAGATGAACATAGGATATCTTGTTGCCAGAAACCAAGGGCACTATCAAAGGCTATTGGGGTCATGTCAAAAGAACACATAAGCAACTTGATGGGAGCTCCCCACTTCTAAGTCGGGACAATCTGAATATCACGTGTGATTAAAATGGGTTTAACACACAGGACGCAGAACCATGAGTTCATAACAATCCACACCCACAATATGCACATATATACATTGAATTCTCACTGGACATATTTGAAGATTTTTGGGACACCAATTCATTTTTCTCAAGATTGACAAATGAAGGGATTCTACCTTTATGGTAGATTCTCAGCTAAGGAATAGTAGAAAAATGGCATCTCTAGAATCTATTTAAATCACCATTTGCAAACCCCAATGTTCGTGATCAATGACAGCTAAAACTACTAAGCCTTTTTTCCTTATTTGATTGAATTCTGGGCAAGTTCTTTAACTGCAGTCTCAATTTCCTCATCATTACAATGGTAAGAGTCAAGTATGTTTTGGGAGGATTGGTTGGGAGAACATGTCTGAAATGTTTACCATGGGTCCTGGTAACTCAGCAAGAAGGCTGATTACCTACATATAAATCAGAGGAACAACTTCCAAGTAAGTTCATCAGGGACTCATGAGGTCTCAAAGTTGAACTCTTCCTTAGCTCAGAAATCTTATCCAGAGCAAAGGGGGTTTTGTTTTACTATGGTTTTTCACAGAAGCAGTTGAAATGTGGCTTTATTCAGATATTCATGGGGGCTGGAGGTAGAGCTAATTTCTTAGCAAAAATGGCATCCTTCAATGTCTTAGCACAAGTCTATATCACAGATGGTCCCCTCCTCCAGGCAAGCCCACTAGAAGCCAAGTTGGTACCTTATCATAGACCCTATTAAGGAGTCGAGGTACTGTGGGAAACACTGTGGGTTTGAGGGCTTTCATATCATCAGGCAGCAACCGGATATCTCCTTGAAAGAACCCAACTCTGGCTCCACAGGAATACACGACAGCCTGAAACAACATGGAACAGGGGGGGGTTGGCACTTGAGGAATCGCTGTAGAGGAGGCCTGAATTCTCAGTAGAACTGAGGAAATAAGATGAGGTCCATGACCCTTTATTCTGTACAGAGTCCTCCCATTTAGGTCCTCAGGAGCCCTCAAGAAAAGATAGAAACGCATTTTCCTCAAGGTGTCAAGACAGATAAGACAGATGAGATTGCGGGCCCCACCTTCCAACCCCATCAGAGCTGCGTGACACTATTAAACACTATTATTAAACACTATTGACTATAAGGCAGTAAGAGCTGAGAGCTCCAAATTAAAGTGGGGGCAGTCTTCGAGTATGAAACTGTGCAAATTTCAGAAATGGTTAAACTTTTTTTTTTGCTGGTCATGGGCCTTGAACTTGGGGTTGGGGGCTGTCCCTGAACTTTTTTGCTCAAGATTAACACTCTACCACTTGAACCACACTCCACTTCCATGTTAAAACATTTTTAAAAGCTTATTACAATCAATTTTTATTTATCACATAGCAACACTTTAGTCTAACCAACTAAACATTATACTTTGTTTATCTATCTATCTATCTATCTATCTATCTATCTATCTATCTATCTATCTATCTATCTATCTATCTATCACCAGGGACTTGAACTCAGGGCCTGGGTTCTGTCCCTTAGAGTTTTTGCTCAAGGATAGCATTCTACCCCTTGAGCTACAATTCCACTTCTGACTTTTTGCTGGTAATTGGAAATAGGAGTCTCTCAGACTTTCCTGCCTAGGCTAGCTTCCAACATGGATCCTCAGGTCTCAGCCACCTGAATAGCTGGAGTACAGGTATGAGTCACCAGTGCCTGGCCCATTTTAGCATTTTAGGTATTTGAGAGGAGTATAGAAGACTTTCCCACAATACTCTCTATGTTTTTCAAAGACCAGTGCTACATTTTATTCTCAAGTCAACCTCAGAATCACTTAGCTGAAAACCTGGAATACAGAAGGATAACACTCCTTGGGTACATACCATGCTGGTCAGACACCTAAAACATTGGGGATGCCTAATCCCTTACCAGGACCAAATGTTCTTTCCTTGGCTCTCTGTAGGAGCTTTCTTTCCTCTTACTGCAAATCTTTTCAAATATTCTAACCAACAGAAAAGATAAAGAAAGACGCAATGTCTCTGAATCATCTCAGGACCAAGTGTGGATAGATGGCAAGCTCTTACTGAACTCATGAACATCCACTACCTTAGGATGCAAACTCAGCAGGGGAAGGCTCTGCAGCAAGTTGAGGGAGGGAGCAGGGTGGGGGGGGGGCTGCCAGGATGTGGATTCCCATGAGCCAACCTCCTGCCTATGCCTTGACATAGTAGAGAAAGGGCTAGAAAGGCTGTGTTGATGATTTCGGAATAAAAGAGGGACTATCAAGCTAGAATCCCCCTTTTTACACACATGCTAGAAACACAGGATATTCACCTGTACAATCCTCTCAAACATATGAGCCAAGGGGAGGTAGGATATGGTCACATCATCAGGAGTAGGCTGGAAAACATGCTATGGATCAGAAAACAAAGAGGAGATAATGATGGATTAATACCAACTCTCTCTTATGGAGATCTAAAAACTACCCAGGCTTAGGGCTCCCACAGTGTACCATATACTAGATAACTCTTAGGCACTGCTTTGAACTAGGCAGAGTGTTGAGATTTGCAGTAATCCTAGAAGAGTGAGGCTTAAATGTACAGTTCTGCCAATAAGACTAAAACAGGGTTTGCCCACCCTTACAACTTAGGCCTTTAGCTTGTTTTTCTTTCTCTTCTCTGCCTCTTCTAACTTTAGGAACTTTAAATCTTATATCTGATTTTTTTTTGTCGGTTGTGGGGGCTGAACTCTGGGCCTGGGCACTGTCCCTCAGCTCTTCACCTCAAGGCTAGAGCCCTACCTCTTGAGCCATAGTGCCACTTCCTGCTTTTTTCTGTTGGTATTGAGGAATTGAACCCATGGCCTCATGCATGTGAGACAAGCACTCTACCACTGAGCCACCATCCCAGCCCTCTGATTTACATTTTTAACCAGTGTCTATTTTTCAATTGACCACTGACCTCCAGACATTTGAGAAAACCGGCAGTGTTTGAAGCAATATTTTGATGAGTTAGGATAGCTCCTTTGGGGTTACCTGTAGGAAACAAGATGTAGAGAGAAAAATCTTTTATGTGATTAATTGTAGCTTTTGGCCTTGAAATTGAAGAAGCTAGATTCAGCCAGGCACCAGTGGCTCCTGCATGTAATCCTAGCTATTCAGGAGGCTCAGATCTGGGGATTGAGGTTCAAGGCTAGCGTAGGCAGATAATCCAAGAGACTCTTATCTCCAATTAACCAGCAAATTAACCTGGAAGTGGAAGTGTGGTTTAAATGGTAGAGTATCAGCCTTGAGTGGAAAAAGTCGAGCAAAACAGAAAGGCTCTGAGTTCAAGTCTCAGTGCCAGCAACAAATTAAAAAGAAGCTAGATTCAGTTAGTTCTGTTTAGACAGTTAAGAGTTTTGTATGCCACCATGTCTTTTTGTGGATGCATATGTCTCTGTTTAGGAATGATTAATGCCCCCAAGGATTCTACTACTCAATGCACCATTACTACTCAATACCACTCAGCGCACTGCCCCAAGCTCAGATAGCAACACAATCAATGTTGCTACTCATATGTTGCTATTTTCTTGTGCCACTTAGATGGAATACTATTACCTAGTAATATTGTTATAACTCTTAAAAACCAGGCATACTAGAATGACTGTAAGTGTATTATCATGTACCATATTAAAAGGGATGAAGTCTCCTATGAGATGAACATAATCATCTCCTATGAGAATGTACAAACATCTGTGGAGAAACATCTTTAGGTTATGCTGATACTCTGGTTGGAAGAAATCATCTCAATGGGGTTGAATTGCTTAGAGTTTTAGGTGGAGAAAAAGAGCAACTTTCTGATGTTGTCTTTAAAATCCCTGAAATTCATTAGTATGTAAATACCTCCTTGTGTATTGAATAAAGGTTATTTACTTATGCTTGTGTTTTTTGTTTTTCTTTTTGCTTTTGCCAGTCCTGGGGCTTGAACTCGGGGTCTAGGCACTGTCCCTGAGCTTCTTTTGCTCTAGCCTAGCACTCTACCACTTAAGCCACCATGCCATTTCTGGCCTTTCCTGATTATGTGACACTGAGGAATCAAACCCAGGGCTGCATGCATGCTAGGCAAGCACTCAGCCACATTCCAGCCCATGTTTGTGTTTTTCTATTGGGAATCTTTAGGATGAAGACCCAAGGAGAGGGCCGATGGCAGGACATGTGCATCAGTGTGCCAGTATCCAGGTACTCAAGGCTCACAATTCAGGGGGCTCTGGCAGGGCCTCATGGACACTGACCTGTGGTTCCACTGGTAAAACAGATGATGCTTGTATCTTCTGGGTTTGGAGGCTGGAGAGAGAAGTACAAGGTCTTAGACTACCATCTCCTTTGAGAGTGGACAAAACTCACAATTCAGGAAGAGAAAAACTTACCACGGGTTTTCTGAAGTTTTCTTTGCCTAGATTCTACATGAAGAAGAAACAAAGAAAGAAAGACATTCGTTAAGGAAATACCAAAATTTCAACCTGGAACAGGCCCAGAAGCCAATATGGAGGTATAATAGAGATCCCCACTCCCAGAGAAACTTTATATTCCTCTAGAACAGCCTAAAGAAGGCAGACCCTAAATTTTTATGCTTCCCATGGTCTTTTTAAATATCAAATCATCTAGAACCATAACTAATCCTTCTTTGAATAATATGAACAGTTAACATTTCAGGGTCTACAAGTTATCAATCATTTGCTTGGGCAATTTACATACACTAGGTGATTTAAAGCTTCCCAATGCATCTGTGAGATGGAGACTATCTTTATTACTATCTTATGAATGGGGAAATAGCAATGTGAAGTCACAACACAATGCCACGTAAGTAATAGATGTGGGAGTAGCATATAATCTCAGGCAGCTTGGCTCCAGGAAGTATATCATTAATAATTACAAAACTCTCTGTTCATAATTCTCAGAAGTGTATACTGTTGCCCACAAAACTTTCTCCATCTCTAGCATGATTGTGTGTATGTGGGGGAGGGGCACGTGTGCACGCGCGCATGTGAATGTGTGTGTGACAGTAGTGGGGCTTGAATACTTCTAGGGTTGTTATTGTTGGGTTTTTTTTTGTTGTTGTTAATTGCAAGTAAAATCTCATGAACTTTTCTACCTAGGCTGGTTTTGAACTCTCATTCTCAAATCTCAGCCTCCTGATTAGCTAGGATCACAGATGTGAGCTACCAGTCACTCGGCATCTGGCATAAACCTTCGATTTGCCCCCAAATAAATCTTTCTCCAAGTTTCTTAATATGAGTCTGATTTACTCCTTGCACGCCGCTATTGACAAGAGCTCGGTGCTTTTGTGCAAATATCCTGAAACTTGTTCTTGGTGTTGGACCATTGTCCATTTCCAAGGCTGAGTTTCAGGCTCATACCTCAGCATCAGACATGGATAAGACCTCAACTCCACATTTCTCTCCTCTCTCTTTCAGATCATCATCAAAGGGGTCCATGAGGATGATCATCTTCAGGCCTGGGGTATGGCCCTTTTCCACATTCTCTATCAGCCCCAACGCCTTCTGGGGTGTATCACAGATGACAGTAGGGATATCAGCTGAAAGCAGAAACAGGGAGAGATCACCGTCCTGCTCTGTGAAAGACCTCATTGCTTTTCAATGAGGAGAAATTAACATTTTTCAGTGCTATTGAGACACCAAAGGAGATTATATGTACAAATCGGATTTATAGCGAACAACCTGAACATTCCATTGGTGCTAACTGAACTTAATTCAAATGGAAATGCATAGTTCTGCCTGCTACCAACACATTTTACAGTATCTAGAACAGCCATGGAATTCCTCCTGTTTGATAAGTCATCTAGAAAGTTTGCATGAACCACTGAGATGTGATTCCGTTGACATGTTTTATTTTGAGGAGGGGAGGAGAGACTCAAAGAGGAAGGAGAAGACATTTCTGATTCCAAATCTTAGCATTTTGTATGCCACTGTTTGCATAATACGGTGTCTACCTTTCCAATGAGTGTACTCAATCTACTATTTCAGTAACAAAAACCAACATCTTGGATATCAGTGGGCTATTACTTGCCCCACTGTTCTTGGTTATGTTTTTCTAACAATGTCATTTCTTTTCCTATGAAATCACCATGAATATAGATGCATGTTATGTAATTGTAATGACTGGAGTTTAGTGTATGTGCTGCCAAAGTGACCTAATCTATAAGGCTAGGAAATTAATTATGTAGTTATTTAGCCAGTTAAGCTCACTCTTTAGAGTTTTATCCAGTATACTTAAACAGTCTTGACTCTAAGATACAGTTCTAGACCACCTTACCTTGAACTATTTGTGGAAATACTAATCTAAGAATATCTTTGCCTCCAGGGCCTTTTATTTCTTTGTAATTTCCCTGTAAATTATTTCCTAAGAAGTATAGGATAGGAAAGACCAAAGCATTTTTTTCTGGCTAAAAGCATTTCAAATCTGCTTAAACAAACATTACTCTGCATTAAGACAGAATCAAGTTGTAAAGTCATAGCAAACGTTTACCCTTATTGACAATGTATATGATAGCTTCTGCTCCCAAGGTGTCATACAGGGGGACAGCTACCATGGAGTATGTGTAACAAGCCAACTCAGAGATGACCCACTGTAGGGAGAGAAGTTCAAGTAAGTAACCTGGAAGATGATCTTTGAAGAGTGTTAATTTAGCTTCAAATGCTTATTTGGTACATATTATATTTTTTAAAACACCACTGCATGGCTAGCCATAGGAACTGTCACTGAGGAGATGAGGTAGTCACAACACAGGCTCACATACAAAGGCAGAATGTGTCTGCTCCATCCACAGGAAACTGTGGGAGATATTAGGGAAGCTTCAGGAGACAAAGATCGCTTTCAAGAATGTGTCAAAGCTCTCTGAGGCTACTTTGAAGAGATGAGGAAAAGGGACAACTTCAAAGGACTTGGTTGTGGAGGGGGCAGAGAAGGCACTTAAAGAAGAAGGAAGAAAATGACACACAAGAGAACCAGCACCACTGTGTCTACATACTCAGAGTGTGAAGAGAGACAGGAAGTAAAGTTGGAAAGGGAGGGGAGAATCTGCTAGGGGTGAGCCTTCATTGCCAGCTTAAGTATTATAGACTCAACTGTATTCCCCTTCTCTGCTCCAAACACATGTTGAATCCTTAAACACCCCACCTCTGCCCAACATGACTGTATTTGAGAATAGGGCATTTGGAAGGTAAGCACTGTTAAATGAGGTTGTACAAGTAGAGCTGTGTAGGCCTAGTGCTTTCATGAGAAGACGAAGACACACCATCTGCACAAAGAAGATGCCAAGTGAGATCATAACAAATAAGTGACCACCACCTGCAAGTCACAGAGAAAGGTCTCAGGAGACATCAAATCTACTGACATTCTTGTGCGTTTTATTATGGTAACCCTAGCAGACCAATAACACAAAGTTTGGTGTTAAATGCCTAAACCAGTGTCAAGGACATCTTTTCTGGAAAGTGGATATAGCAAAAAATGGAGTATAGAGTCCCCCCTAAAAGTGTAGCCTGTGAACTCTACTTAGTATATTGGACCTAATGACTTTACTGGAAATAAGGTTAGTTCCAATCATCTAAACAGGTAATAATTGTTTTCAGGTCACTATGGAAAGTGGGAGATGACTAGACTCAGGAGCAATGGGTGATGGCTTACCAGCTCAAGTATACAACAAGCTAATCCCAGTTCAAATATGAACTCATCGCTATCTAGAATACCTTCACAATTTTCTTATTTTCCCCATATCATAATCAGGCTGACTTAAATCATCCCCACCGGGTGAGAAATAAAACTTCAAACACATACATTAGATGACTTTTAGGTAGCTCTTAGTCCTAACACAGGTAGAGAAATAAGCATTATGAAATCTTTATAGCTTTGGTAAGTCATCAGCAAGTGCCATGGGGATTCACTGGAGAGGATGCCATTTTCTTTAGTTAGCTTCAACATGGTTACCTCTGGTCTGTTCTGAGCAAAGATGCCAACAAACTGGTCTGGTGATGGTTTATATCCTTTATATAAGAGACAGGAGCCCAGATACTCTGCTCGATCAGATACCTATGTGAGAGAGGGGATGGGGTGGGGAGAGAGCAAGTTAGGTGGCTCTTACCTGTAATCCCTACCTACTCAGGAGGCTGAGATTTGAGGATTGCAGTTCAAAGCCAGCCTGAGTAGGAAATTCTATGAAACACATCTCCAATTAAGCACCAAAAAAGCTGGAAGTAGAGCTATGGATCAAGTGATAGAGTGCCAGCCTTGAGAAATGGAACAGTGTCCAGGCCTTGAGTTCAAACCCATGACAGAAAGAAAGAGAGAGAGAGAGAGAGAGAGAGAGAGAGAGAGAGAGAGAGAAAGAAAGAGAGAGAGAGAGAGAGGGAGGGAGGGAGGGAGGGAAGAAGGAAGGAAGGAAGGAAGGATGGAAGGAAGGAAGGAAGGAAGGGAGGGAGGGAGGGAAGAAGGAAGGGAGAGATGGAAGGAAGGAGGGAGGGAGAGGGAGGGAAGGAGGGGAGAACATAAATCAGCTCAGATAATATATTAGCAAAATAATCTGTCTAAAATCACTGGCCTGACTTACCTGTTTGTAGGACAACCATCTATATGGCTGGTTTGGTTTTCTGTATCCCAAGCAGGGCCCATTGTCTAAAACATAACATTAAGAGAAAATCAGCTCCCGTGGCAAACACTTTGTAGAAGGATTAAAAATATTCAGAAGAGGTAACAGCACAAAGGATAAATCCAGTAAGAATGTGAGCATCTCTTATATAGCCAGGAAATTCAGGGGCAGTCAGTGCTGAGTCCTCAAAGGCAGATTCCTATAAACTATATTTGAAACATTTAGGAAATGTTACAAAAGAGAATGTTCCAGTACTGAGTCTATGACCATAGTAATGGCGGGCATTCAGAGAAAGTCATCAACATGGCTTGCCCACATACTAAGATCAAATGAACACCTATAAATAAATGCAAACAGTGTGTATGGAATAATCTTGGATTGAGCTTCCATAAAATAAATGTATACTCATATACATATAGAAATATAGAAAATATAGGAATATAGGAAATATAGAAATATAGGAAAAAATAAAAATATGAACCATCAATTTTAACCTGCAAATACTATTATTAACACTACTTCCTCCCTTAGTTTGTTTGTGTAGTTTAAAGAGTTATGCTCATTCACATTTTGGAATATGTCATAATTTGGTATCCCGTTTCCTTCTCCAATTTGATATAAAGAGGCTCATGCTTTTTCTTTTCTGTAGAGATTTCAATGGCCATATGAAGAAGTGCTCTATGTCATGGATTACCTTTCATTGTGGATACTTAGATTGGTTCCAAGTTTCTAAGGCACCTTAAATAATGCAATGTGACATATTTTCAAACTGATAGTTTCAACATTAGAGCATTGTCTTGTTGGAAAGAAATATGTGGTCTGGGAAAAGGAGTATGGCTTTGGTTACCTAGCACTGCAATGCTTGGCAAAAGAGTTGTGACCTGTATATGTGTGTGGATGGGTGGGTGGGTGGGTGGGTGTGTTGGTATCAGGGCCTGTATTCAGGGCCTTATCATCTTACTTGGCTTTTTCTACTCACAGTTAGTACTCTACCATGCTTCCAGTCCAGTATTTTGCTGATAAACTGAAGTCAGACTTTCCTACCCAGGCAAGCTTTGAACGTCAGTCCTCCAATCTCAGCCTCCTGAGTATCTAAGACCAAAGGCATGAGCCACTGACATCTGGTTAATGATCACTTATTTTTCATCTCCTAAAAACATCTTCTGATTTGGTAGTTTTAAGTTTCTTTCAATGGCTAATGAAGCAGGACCTTTTCCTTATTTGTTTCTTAGGTTTTACTATCATAGATCATCTGTTTCTGTACTTTTCTTGTTTATATGTTTATGATGGGGAAGCTTATCAAGAACTACAAGAACACACATTTGCCTTTGATATTTTCCCAATTGGTGTCTTACATATGGCCTTAGAAAATTCAACTTCTAAATGGCTAAACCACTTGGCCTTATTAAAATTTAAAATAAATCTGAAGACATCTACTTATTAGATCAAATAGTTTCCTTGGTAAAATAAGCTTGAGAGGTTATGGTTTTAAGTTAAAGGTTAACCCCAAGTGGCTGAGAAGTCTTCCACATCTAAGCCCAAACGAAAGGAGGCTGTATTATAAACAGAAAAGTATCGAGGGAAGAACTGTACATCAAGGATCAGGCTGAATTGCTGAGAAACATTCAAGGGAAGATGACTAGGAATTTAGGAGCTAATAAATGAACTTTTCAACTAGGTGACAGAGGGAAAAGAAAAAAAGGAAAGCAGGAAAAGGACATTTACTCTGGTTAGGGAAATACAAAATATGAGTGAGGAAACAGTAGCACTTTTCTTTCTGTTGCAATAGTTACAGTGTAGCTCTAGAAGTAAAACTCTCAATCTTAACTTTCCCTGAAGTGTGGCAAGTCCTGTTCCACCAGTGGACAGCATCAGACACTGTTGTGACATGGTATGTTGTAATGCTAGTCACTAATGATTGCTACCTGCTGATGGAAAGCTTGTGTTGTGCCAGGCACATTAATTTCTTTGGTTCTCTCCCACGATTTTCAGACTTACTGGAGTAAGAATTATGGAGGATTGGGGCAACGTTTTCAAGCTCATCCAGGAAGAGGTTGAGCTATCAAATGAAGAAGAAAATACCCTACATCTCCTTATTATTTCTTGATTAATAGAAATGCTAAGAGAGGCCCCTGGCCAAGGAAGAAGTCAAGTAATTGCCCCAATGGGACAATAATTCAAATCTCATTAAATTCTATTCCCTAGCCAACTTTAGCCTATTAGCTGGAACCATGACCAGGCAATAGCCTGGTCACTTTTTATTAACTTAATCACTTCAGACCCGCTGGGTTCTAAGGTGTGGCTAGCTCCAAAGAGCCCAGCAATAAACAACTTCTTGGCCAAGTAGGCCCCTCAAGCTAAGAAGAATTTAAACTCTGATATGCAGAATCCTCAGAAGCTATGCAATTTTAAAATACTTCCTGGGGTTTATTAAGTTTCACCACCCGAAATCCTGATTCAGTGGGACTAATAAATTCAAATGATAGCCACAGATGATTCTCAATGTAGATGAACCACTACTGGCTAGGACTTAGAAGGTTATACTTATACTAACATATTCAACCCAGGTAACACAATTATCATTTTTCTATGTTAGCAGGTAAGCCATTACTCATGCTTGTTTGCACCTTCACTTTCTATGTGCCACAGCCATATATCATAGGCAAATGACTTTGTTTTAGTCACAATAACAATACATGTTCCATAAATAAAAATTCTAAAAACAGAAATCCCAAAGGACATCCTACTGTTTTAAGCTACCAACTCTCTGACAAGTTAAGAAAAGTTAAGAACTTCTCAGAGAAGTTAAGAAATGAAAGCTTAGTTTTCTTTTTGTTTTTGTTTTTTGTTTTATTGCATGGAGTGTAAACAAATGCTAATTGGGACCCCAGAAAGACATTTAAATAAAGGATCTCATGGAGCTTTCTTTATAATAAACAGGTCATTTCTAGAAGAGTTAACTATTTTTATTAAACACTAAAAGCTAATCTAAAATAGAATCGTCCAATCAGCTAGACATGGGCTTCAATATCAACTCCAACATTTCCTAATGCTGTGACCTTTGGAATATTCTTCGAGCTTGGAGTTACCATTTCTTTATTTGTAAAAACAGGGAGGACTACAATTAACCCCTGGAGCTTAGCGAAGATGAAGTAAATAATGTATGTGGAGTATCTATCCCATACTTGATAAGTTGGCTACAAAGACCATCAGATATCATTAATAGGCAGAAAGGAAGGAAGAAATAAGTAGCCACTCAAGCAAAACTACACCTAGCAAAGTGTCACTCAAGGAGAGCTAACAGCCAGGAGATTTTGAAAGAAAATTTGGCTTCCTAGCATTGTGTTCAGTGATACAAAATATAAAGACTAGATCTGTTCCAAATGATCAGAAGCCTACTTGGTGCTGTTTCAGAGAAAACCCCAAGATAATTGCCTCTATTAATTGCCTCGATATTAAGTATCGTGGCAGGGCTAGAAATATTGCATTGGAACCAAGGGCACGATAAGAAGTTAAGAATCTAGACTGCTAATCCTGCCTCAGACTCTCCCTGTGTAAACACAGAGAAAATTATTTCCAACAAGCATGTTCTTGAACACATGCTATTACTAGTGAGTTAATCAAAAGCCTTTCCCATACCTCATTATCTCCTGACACTGGTCAAGGAAGTTTCTTCTGTTGAGGAACAGATCAGAGAAGCAAAGTCATTTGTGTGAGCTTAACCAGTGGGTCCAAATGGAAGAAGTAGGTTTCAAAACCACATCTCTCTTGCACCATGTCCAAGACTTATCCCCCATGCTGAGGCTAATGTTGCCTTTACTTGTACATTATGTTCCTTTTTGGGCCATGACATCTAAAGAGCTGGGGTTTTAGAAATGAGACAGAGGAGAAGAATGTGGGACAGTTCTACCTGAAGCTTCTTACAGGCCAGGCCAGGCTTACCAGACACAGCAAGTCCTCTCTGGAAAATTTCATATACTGTCTTGGCATCTGAGAAGTAATAACGCATAAGGTCGTTGTTCTTCTGGTAAGCACCCTTCCGCGCTCCTCCCTAAGACACAAGACCAAGTTTAGGCCCAAGTGCAAGTCTCACTGTACTCTTTACAAAAACTTAAGGGGCTGAGCTGAAGAGCACGCGAGTGATGATTTTGAGGTCACAGTGATGTTATCTGTTTTCTAAATCTCTTCACTGTGGTAAAATATTAGCACAGAAATTTTGGAACAAGTGGAACTATAAAGAAAAGCTAATAAAATCTGACATGTATTGATCAATTTTCTAAACCTGAATCAATTTTCTAATTCAGTTTTCTAAATCTCATAATTGTGGTATGATCACACCACAGAAATTTTGGAATATATGAACCTAAAGAAAACAGAAAATCTGACCTGAAATCTGGTAACATATAAATGTAAATGCATATAAAGATGAAGAGAGAAAGAGAGAGGGAAAGAGAGAGAGAGAGGAGGAGAAAGATTTTTCTATGCATAGATTTCTATTTTTTGAAAATGTCAAGTTTAAATTTATGCCAAATGCATCATACTACATTACATCCAAGGCACTGGGCACAGATACTATAGATGCGAGTTTAGATCAAATGGGAGCTTTGAGCACTTCATATATTGACATTTATGGAATGTGGTAGGTAAGAAGGGGAAAGACATGCAAATGTAATACTGTGAAGTACATACCATAATAAAAATATATGATTTGGGAAATAAATGAAGCAGCTGATTCTATATAAAAAGTAAAAAGGTTCCAGCAAAGAAATAAGATTTTAGTAGAGACATAATTTGAGTAAGGTAGGAGAGAGAAAAAAGAGCAACAACCAGAAGAAAAGAACAACTTGAAAAAGGGCAGGGGAGGAGGGGAGCTTAAAGAAGAGGGGGCAAATCAAATCATAAGATTACTGCTGGGGGAAGAAAATAGGAAATTGGGAATTGAGCTGGCATCGGTGGTTCATGCCTATAATCCTAGCTACTTAGGAGGTTGAGATCTGAGGATCACGGTTCAAAGCCAGCCCTGGCAGGAAAGGCTGTGAAACTCTTATCTCTAATAAACCACCAGAAAACTGATATTGGTGCTGTGGCTCAAGTGGTAGAGCACTATCTTTGAGTTGAAGAGCTGAGGAACAGTGCTCAGGCCCAGAGTTCAAACCCTATGACTGACAAAAAGAAAAAAAGAAAATTGGGAATTGAAGACAGAGGAAACAGATAGGGACCTTTTTACTAGGCTACCAGATGGAAGGAGCTACAGGTGTGGAAGCACTTGAAGGGCATAAATAACAAGTATAGAACCCAAGGGAATATTTCCAGGAGAAGAGAGAACCAAAGACAATTCATCATCTTTGGAGATAGAACAGAAAAGTGTGTGTGTGTGTGTGTGTGTGTGTGTGTGTGAGAGAGAGAGAGAGAGAGAGAGAGAGTGACAGAGAGAGAAATGGGAGGAGGAAGGAAGGCAGAAAGGGAGAGAGAGACAGAGACAGAGAACAAAGGGAACATGAAGTGAAATGAAGAGCCATGCAGAGCTTGAGTTACTTCGGCTTCCTGAGGTGAGATCTACAAGATTAAATTTGGATCTCACAGCTTTCAGGCACATTTCTAAGTCATTAAAGGGAGATGTTTTCTCAGCCATTAGAAGGTAGAGAGCAAAGGTTGTGGGCTGAATCTGGCATATCATTTGCTTTTGTACATAAAGTTTTATTGGAACAATCATACTTATTTGTTTGCATATTGACTGATACGTTCACTCAACTACAGACACATAAACAAGCTACATCAGGGACCATCTATCTCATAAAATCTAAACTATTTCCTGCATGGGCTGGTAGAGAGTGCATTTGCCAACTAGTATAAATGAATCAAAAGATGTTGAGGGGAAAAAAAAAACACCCTAGGATAAAGAGAGGAAAAAACCCAGGTGACAATGAAAAACTTCCTTGGTTTAGGAAGACACCTCATAGAGAGTATGACAAAAAGTGTCAAGAAAGAAGTCTCAGGTCAGTTGAGAGAAAGCTTAAAGGAGAAGCCATTGAATTCAGAAGGTAGGTTGTAAATAAAGATATGTCTCCAGTACCATGGAGAAGGCTTGAATGGCAAAAGGTCAGACTGGAGAGGTTGAAGGTCAGAAGAAGAAATCAACACAGAGACTACTCCTAAAGATCTCTGGTGGGAAAGACTGAGAGAAGAGAGTGGCTGGGGGCAGACAGGACAGCAAAATCGCAAAGAAAGGTGGAACGTTTGATGGCACAAAAGATGGTGGGATGGTAGAGAACACAGGACTCTTGAGGTAAGATTCCTGAGTAGATGAAAGGAGCTTGTGAAAAGGAGAGAAAGGGTTGTCAGTCTGCAAAGGAACAAGAATATGTTGCCCTCTGAAGAAGAAATAAGATGAAAGGAGACAATGCTATTCACAAAGAGATGAAAAGAACAATTTTGGAACTTTCCAAGTGTCAACACAGGTGTAGGAGGAAGCCGGTGCCTTGATAAAAACTAGGAGAAATTAGCCCTTCATTTTCTACCAGTATTCAGAATGATTGTTAACTTGATGTCAGACTTAAAATCAAGAAAACATCTTTAACCCTTCTCAAATGATGGGTATTTCTATGAAAGTGTTCCCTACTTCCTGTCTCTGTCATACATTAGCAGACTTTTTCTCTAAGCAGCTAGATGAGACTTATTTTAGGCTTTGGGAAATTTAGTGTGACCCCTCTCCTTTTTTATTTGTCCCATGAAAAACACGAAAACTTTTCTCGGCTTACCAAGAAAAGAAGTTGCCTAAAGTCTGTAGTTCGCCAACCTCAGATCTTGATTTCTGGCATCCTGTGATCTAGTTATGTTTTAATTTTGTTTTTGAAAAATATACTAGTAATGGAATTTTAAATTTGTAGTTGGCCTGTTGATCAGCAACCTAAAAAGTCTTCTTTCCTACACTATACCTAAACTCCTTCCTCTTTATGAATTATCCCTTGGACCTGAAGCTATAGTTTGGTTCAACAAGGCTATCCAACTAGAACGATGGCTGGAAAATTACCTCAATTCCCACAGACTGATTATCCAGGTCAATGGGGGATAAGAATGGCTGAGGTCTGTTGATCAACCATAGGAAGATGGCCGTTCCAAAAGTCAGGAGGCAAATCAGTGCCGGGGTGGGAAGTGGGGAGAACAAGAAGTTAAAGATAAAAAGCATCCTTGTGACCAGCAGCAGGGAACGTAGACCTTAAAAAAAGGGGGGAGGGGAAGAGCAAGAAAAAAAAGTCAGCGGAAGCAGCTATAGTTTTTTACTTAATAGTTTGTGTTTACAGAGACTCTCTCTCTCTCTCTCTCATACACACACACACACACACACACACACACACACACACACACACACACACACACACACACACACACACACACTCAAACTCTCCAAAGAGAGGTGGATCTCTCTGGCAGAAGTTCTTCCACTGTTTACCTTAGCAATGGTGGAAATTACAGAACGCGTTCTCCACCCTGGCCACTTGACCGTCCTCACACAAGGCGGAAAGGATCAAAGAAGAGAAGTTAATCATTTCCCAGATAATTTTGAGAACTGACTGCCTTTTTAGTCTTGGCTCCCAGAGCCTAGAGGAAGGTCAGCTGGACCCAGCCTAAGCTGAGACAGAGCCGGCTGTGCCAGGCAGCTTCCCCTGCTCAGTTCAGGCAGACCCACAGGTCAGGGACTCTTCCGGTTAAATCTCCCTTGTGTTAACCAAACAGAAGAGGAGAGACGTCTGGAGAGGTGACGTCACAGGTTTTAGAAATCAATCATTTTGCCTGAAGGACATTTCCTGCTGGCCAGATAACCCTTTCTCATTGCTTTCTTTCTCTCCTTTTCTTTCTTTCTCTCCTTTTCTTTCTTTCTTTCTTTTTTTCCTTCCTTCCTTCCTTCCTTCCTTCTTTCCTTCCTTCCTTCCTTCCTTCCTTCCTTCCTTCCTTCCTTCCTTCCTTCCTTCCTTCCTTCCTTCCTTCTTTCCTTCCTTCCTTTCTCTCTCTCTCTCTCTTTCTTTCTCTCTCTCTCTCTCTCTTCCTTTTTCTTTCTTTCTTTCTGGGGAGGGGAGTATGAGGAGAGCCTCTGAGATTAACAAATTGACTGTGTCCAATGTCCTTTCCCCCAGGGACCCCTAAGAAATTATTTCCCACCCCTATCTCAAGAGAAACATTATCTAGGTGCACAAAAAGGGTGCCAGATACCGGGCTGAACACATGGTGAGCACTGAGGTTTGAGGCCAGGAAAAGATCTCAAGGAACTAAAGCCATAAAAGTGTCCTCATCCCAGATTGTCTTAGTTTCCAGCCAAGTTCAGCTCCAAACTACTCTAGCAGGAGCAACTATGAGAAAACTACCCTTGCTGAAGCTACATTTTTCAACTATGATCTCATAGCTTTCAGACTCAGGATGATAATAATAGCAGCCTAAGGAGCAATAACTACGTCCAGCCTTGAGATGGAGTGTTTGGATGTCTTGGTTCATTGAATGAGTTAATGTTATAAAGTAGGATTTCCCAGATGAGAAATTAGAGGCTCCCAGGGGGAAGGTGACTTGTCCACATTTACACACTATTTCCTATTGTTGCTTCCTTGCTAAAAATGTATAAAACCACAACTCAGTTTTTCTTATTGATTCCACTATGGTCCAAGTGTCTGAATATGTCTGGCACCTTACAGATAACAGCAACTGAAGCTCCAAACTGGCATTCTTCCAAGTTTACTGCAACTCTTGACGGAACAGTATCAGAGAAGAGGCCAAAGGTTCCTACTCAAAATCAAAAAGGCAAAACAAGAGCTGGGGGCATGGTTCAAGTGGCAGGGCATCTGCCTAGCAAGAACAAGGCAGGCCCAAAGTTTAATTCCAAGTCTGGCAAAAAAAAAAAGAAGAAGAAGAAGGGGGAGGGGGAAGGTGGCAAAGTAAGCCCAAATAAAAGTGTGATTAGATTAGGATCATGACTGCCTTTGGAGCTTTGGGGAAGGTGACATCAGCTGGCTTCTGTGAGGGTAACACTGTACTCTGATCTAGGAAAGCCATAAGGCCTAGGAATTATGTATGCACAAGAATAGGGAGAGCCACAGAAGTGACCCTGAGTTATTCCTGATCCTTTTGGTTGTGGCCTGATGTCAGAATGGTTGCTTTTCATTTTATGGAGGTGAGCAATTTCCAGAGACTAAAAGGATAGTCTCAAGTTCTTTGCTTCCACATTGCATTAGAAGAAGAAAACAAAACAAAACAAAAAAGCCAGGCTTCACCAGGGGCTGGTTACATGATTGTAACTCCTTGGCAGGGTTCGGACAGCTGGGGTAGTCCAGGCATACCTGGAGTTATACAACACCCCAGAGGCCAAAAACATGCAAGAACCAGGCATATAGTACAACATATTTAGGCCAACCAAGTTAACCTGAGCTCGGAAGGGAGTCCATCCCAGGCAACACTGTGACACTGGCAGAATTAGTGGCATGCCAAAGCTGAGAAGTCTGCTTTGTGCTCCCCTCTCCTGTCCACCACTAATCCCTGCCCTCGGGCTGAAAAACCGGGACTAGCCTAGCTGGTTCTTATCACCTGAGCTTCTTCCCTCTACCCCAATCTTAGCTGCACATGAACAGATCTTACCTGGAGCTTCTTCTACTGTGGGAACAAGTTGTGGCTCTGGGGACTTTTACTCTCTCCTCCAGATGGCAAACTTACATTTTTAATGGGAGTCTTTACGATACTCTTCGGAGTAGAGTCTAAAGGTGAAGGTTCTGTTCAGTGGTGGTGCTATAGGGGTGAGAGGAGAGGAGGGAGGACGAGCAACCTGACATGTAACCCAGTAGGAGGAAAGGGACAGAGAATCTTTGACTAGTCTCAAGGGGGCACATGCTGTCAACCCCAGCTGATTGTTAGCACATAGTCACATGGGCACAAGGTCACCTGACCATCAGATTTCCTCTGTTGATAGCCCAGATGACTGGATATTATAATGGCACAGGGTAGATAGATGAGCAGCCATGAAAATAAATAAAACAAAAACAAACCCCAATAAATACTGAATGTGGCAGACACAGAAATTAGAACCAGGAAGTACACTGAAAAACCAAATTAGCCAGCTCACCTTCTATCACCTTCTTTAGAAGTTACACGAATAAGAACATAATTGGCTTCTCTGCACCTGTCTTCTACTTTAAGGTGTTACGAAGCTGTACGCTCTTCACAAGTGGAGGTCAGACCTGGCAAAGGGAAGTCCTGAAACACCTATTGTCCCTGTGTTCTGGGTAGGCCTGGAGTACATCTCCATGTTTCAGAATAATAAACAGCAATCATTATGGCCACACAGAACCACTGATTGTCTCTGATGATCAGGAATTGCTACACTGGCATGATCACATATATTCCCTCCAGCCTGCTTTATAAAGATTCCAGGTAAAAAACACTATATGAAATTAAGGGCAGGAAATGTTTCTTCCTTTTCTCTAATTCTTTCTATTCTTCTCTCTTAGCTAAAATATACCCTTGCTTCAACTTTCATCTGCAAGGCTCTCCATTTTTATGAAATTCATATCGAAATTATGAAATTTATATTCTTATTAAATTATGAAACTCATTATGAAATTCATATAATTATGAAATTATATCAATTTGTGAATCTCAAGTTCTTTGGATTTTTGTGTATAAACTGGAAACTAGGTAGCATTACAACCTCAGTTTAACTAGTGGCAAACTGTAAGAGCTTTGAAAGTTACTTCCTCGTTTACTGTGGACCAAGGTCTGCAATACGTGATTTCTTTTAGGCACACTTTGGTCAGATTGCCCACAAGTGAAATAAATGAGTCTGTCTACTACGTGAACAATGAGGGAGATGGTTAGAAATTCCAATCCTACCTTCCTGAGAGTGAAAAGAGAATTTATTTGCAGAAGGTATTGAAGGATACATTTATCTGTCAACCGAAGTAACTTACTGGTTCCCTTTGCTATCATTGACCGGGTATCCAACTAAAGTAGGAAATACCTGGATTTCAGATAGTTCCTTCTTGCCACTTCCACATTATTTTAAAATGGGCAATTTATATCATAGCTACTTGGGAGGCATAGAATCATAGTCCCAGGCCAGCCCTGGCAAAAAATATAAATAAATAAAGTTCACTAGATCCTATGTCAACAAAGTCGGATGTAGTAGCACAAGATGACCATCTCAGCTTACAGTAGTGAGTAGGAATAGGGGGTTACCATCTAAGCCAGCATGGACAAAAAAAGCCAAACCCTACCTTAAAAAAATAAGCAAAGCAAAGTAGCTGGAAATATGGCTCAAGTGGGAGAGACTCTGCCTAGAAAGCATACAGCACCGAGTTCAACCCTCGGTACTACCAAAACAAAAAACAAACAAACAAACAACAAACCAACCCAAAGTGAACAGCAACAACAAAAACCACACCAAAAAACAAAAAATAAAAAACTCCCAAACCAAAAACTCAGCAGTATTTACTACTATTATAAGGCTGTGCAACCATCGTCTTTTGTTTCAAAATATTCCAGAAAAGGAAGGAAATTCCATACCCACTAAATAGTCATGTCCTATTTCATCCTCGTTCAGCCCCTAGGCTGAATATTAAGCTGCTTTCTGTTCCTATGGATTTCACTATCTTAAATATTTCATATAAGTGGAATCATATAATATATAACTTTCTGTGTCTGACTTCTTTTATTTAATAAGGTATTTTTAAGGTCCATCTATAGTGTAGTATGCATCAGTAATATTCCTTTTTATGGCCAAATATGATTCTGTCACCTGGGCATACTTCATTTTTTCTATTTTCATTTGGTGGATATCTCAATTAATTCTACTTTGGGATGCTGTGGATATTATTATTCCAATTTCTGTTTGAGTATCTTCCTCAATTCTTTAAGGTATATACTTAGGAGAATTACTGGGTAATATGATAATTTTAAATTTCACTTTTTGAAGAACTACCACACTATTTTCCACAGTGGCAGCAGCATCCTATATGCCACACCAAGAAAGAAGGTCCTAATTTTTTTATATCCTCACCACCAATGCTATTTTCTGGGGTATTGAAAAGTCACAGTCCTAATGGGTCTGAAATGGAATCTCGATGTTCTTTTGGTTTGTATCTCCCAGCTGACTGATGATAGGTGCTGTGAACCATGTGTGTTTCTTCTTTGAAGAAATGTCTATTCAGATTCTTGTTCATTTTTTAAATTGGATTCTTTGGGGGTTTTACCGTTGATTTGTAAGAGAGCTCTTTTATATATACTGGACACTAGACCCTTATCAATGATATAATCTCAATAGTTTCTCCTGTTCCCTGGGTTGTCTTTGCACTCTCTTAATAGTGTCTGTTTTAATGCTTAACACACACATATACATTTTAGATCTTATGAGATCAGCCCTAGAAAGGATCTAGAACTATGCTGTGTGTTATAAACACTCTCTCAGTAGGAGAAGGCCAGGGCTGTGGAAAGATGAGATCTTAACTATAGTGTAGGATAGGGAAATTCTGGTTACAATTCTACTCTGTGAATATTTCCACACATGATCAAATAAATGGCTCTGTTACTACACAGAACCCCCTGCAAGCAGCTGGTGTGATGACATTTCCTTTTCCTTTAAGGTTACTCCTCATTAGGAGCAAATGGAGAAGGGAGAAGTGTGTGGTAGTAAAGGGAAAAAAAAAAGAGTTTCATCATGCTGTGGCTGGGAGTTCCCCTTCTGGGTCACAAATACACAGCAGAGCAAGCCACAACACATGCCAGGATCAACCCACAGAAAAAGTTCTCTCAGCTTTTGGAACAGCAGCATGCCTCTGTTCCAGATCCCAGGCTGACCCTCCTCTGAATGGCCAGAGCCAACGTCACTCCTTTCTTGGCTTCTAACTGCTTTTGTGTGTGAGCCAGATGAAGGAATATCTCCTACCTCCATGCCCCCTTCCATACTTCCTGAACCAATCTTGTTGAGATTCAGAACCTCTCTCCCCAATTTTTCCCCTTTGCTAGTTTAGGACAGCATTTCTTCTTAAAGTCTCTCTTGATAAATGTCTAAAGGATATATAAAGAACTTTCATTACAAATGAACCATGGGCTGGGAAGGTAGCTCAGTGGTAGAGCGCTTGCCTTGTGTGCATGAGGCCCTGGGTTTGATTCCTCAGCACCACATAAGCAGAAAAAAAAAGCTGGAAGTAACGCTGTGGCTCAAGTGGTAGAGCGCTAGCCTTGAGGTGAAGAGCTGAGGGATAGCACCCAGGCCCAGAGTTCAGGCCCCATGACCGCACCCCCCCCCCCAAAAAAAAATGAACCACAAAATAGACAAAGAATCCCTCCCTCCCTCCCTCCCTCCTTTCCATCCTTCTTTCCTTCCTTCCTTTTTCTTTGTTTTGTACCAATATTGGGGTTGGAACTCAGAGTTCATGTGCCTTTTTCTTTCAAGGCTGCTATTCTACTGCTTGAGCCACAACTCCACTTACAGCTTTTTGCTGGTTAATTAGAGACAAGAGTCTCATGGACTTTTCTGTCCAAGCTGATTTTAACTATGATTTTAATTATGATTTTAACTAGCTAGGATTATAGGTTTGAATCACTAGCACCTGGCTTAAGCCTGATTTTCTTTCTTTACTTTTTTTTTGGGGGGGGGGGAGGATCTGAAACCAGAACTCAAATTTGACACATGATGTGACACTTTCATTCATTTCTACCAACTAAGCCATGCTCCAACTCCCATAAATCTCATTTTCTTAAAGGAAATTTTCTAATCTAGATTTTTTCTTTTTCTTTTTTTTGGCTGTTTACTGCTCCGAAGTCTTCAGGCTAAATTACAGTTTTCTCTTGAGAGTTTCTCTCTTTTACACAATTGTGTTTTTGCTTAAGACTTTGGGTTTGGCACAGAATCCATGTGGCATAAGAGAACCTTGGATTTCTTTATTGTGTGTATGAATCCCCTTCAGAATCCTACCTTTAAGCCTATTTCCTCCTCTGAACCTGAGTTTTTGCTCTTCCTTTGCCTCTGACCCTATTCCTCAGATCTAATATGCTTGTGTATTTCTTACAGTCACCTCCTCAGAGGCTAGCTGGCTGGTCACCTTATTTAGTGCTATTTTTCCTTCTCCGGTCATGGACCAAGCTTTCTCTTTTCCATGACACAGTTCAATATGTAAAATGGCTCTGGTCCCTTATGAACCATGCCCTCCCTGAGCTGACATTCTAGCTGAGGCTTCATGGCTGCCATGCCTCTTGTGCCCATGCCATTGTTATTGAGTGAGGGACCACTTTACTAGGTTGGAATTGTCTGTTCTAAATACCTGCAGGCCGGGTGCCCGTGACTCATGCCTGTAATCCTAGCTACTCAGGAGGCTGAGATCTGAGGATCATGGTTCACAGCCAGCCCAGGGCAGGAAAGTCCATGAAACTCATCTCCAATAACCACCAGAAAACCTGAAGTGGCACTGTGGCTCAACTGGTAGAATGCTTGCCTTGACCTGAAGAGCTCAGGGACAGCGCCCCAGCCCAGAGTTCAATCCCCACAACTGACAAATAAAACAAAAACAAAAACAAAACCCTCAGTTAATCCATTATCCCTTGCTCTCAAATTCCCCAAAAGATGTCCAACCATGTGTTGGTGGCTCACGCCTATAATCCTAGCTACTCAGGAGGCTGAGATGTGAGGATCAAGGTTGAGGCCAGTCCATGTAGAAAAACCCCAGCAACTCTTCTCTCCAATTAACCTCCAAAAAAGCCAGAAGTGGGCCAGCCTGCAGCCAAAAAGCCAAATGAGAGTATAAGGCCCCGAGTTCAAGTTCCAGTACCAACACACACACACACACACACACACATACACACACACACACACACACACACACACACACATCTAGCAAAACTCATTCTGCCTGGGTATGGTGGTGTCCTGCACCTGTAATTCCAGCCCTCCAGAAGCAGGGGCAGCAGGATTGTTAGTTCAAGACTAGCTTGAATTATATAGTGGATCTGAGGCTCAGCCTGGGCTATATAGCAAAATCCTGTCTCAAAAAGAGACAGGTTTCCAGCACACACCACAGACCATGGAGGGTAATTCTCCTTCTCCAGGCTTAAATGAATTGGAAGGAAGACACCTGCATTGTTGACTGTGGAGGGAGTCTAGCCAAGACACAAATGATTGTTATCTCACGTTTCTTGAATTGTAAAGAAAATAATGCAAGCCATCTTTGCTTTTTTTTCCTGGCCTGGAGAGTGAATTATTTTTTGTGCAATAATGATATACAAATTGCAATTATAAACTTAAAAAAATCTACCTTGTAGAAAGTGGCACAAGTTTGTTGGGGTTTAATTGGTTTCTCTATTCACTTACATGTATGGGCTCATCCTGTGGTGACAGAAAGCTCATTAAAAGGGAAACCAAGAGTCCCTAAGTTCTCACAGTCAGCTAGTTAACACATTCTTTCCTCTGTCCTCACTATGTCCTAGGGACGATGTCACACAAGATTATAACACTTAATAACTTTAAAAAGGCCAATATGCTGTTTAGAAGTATATAAAAGTTCAGTTGACTGGGTTTCCCATTTCTAACCTAATGTGATCCTTAAAATCTTGCCACTTTCCACTTTCTCCTTAACCACAAAGACCATATATTTGTAGACAAAATGAGGACAAAAAGTCAATGGGACATTGTAAGCCCATTACATTATGAGCATACCTGAAGTGATGTGATCATCTTGGCCTTCCTTAACTTGCAGTGAAGGTGAGCCAGGTATGTGCCTATTGCCAGATCCTTTACCCAGTTTTCTCAGAGGCCTAGTGTGCCACAGCACTTCACCTTTTCTAACACCAGTTTACTCATTTGCATCGTGTGTGTGTGTGGTGTGTGTGTGTGTGTGTGTGTGTGTGTGTGTGTGTGTTCTAGGGAAAGAGAAGATAACATTACTTGCCACAATGACTCAAGGCAGCCAGGTATCAATGGCTCACATCTATAATCCTAGCTACTCAAGAGGCTGAGATCTGAGGATTCAAGTTCAAAGCCAGCTTGAGCTGACTAATCTGAGAATGAACCAATGAACCAGCAAAAATTAGAAGTGGAGCTGGAGGCTCGTAGAGTGGAGTGTCTTGAGTGAAAAAGGAGAAATGAGAGCTGTAGTGACCAGACACCAAAGTAACTACCCTGAACACCCGTGATTTTCTCATTCTACACAAATAGTAAATTTGAAAAGTATGGGAAAATGTCATTCTCGTTAGTAAAAATAAAAGTATAAAGGTACAAGATCCACATAAAAAGTTGAGATCCTCTGGGTGTAGGTGGCTCACGCCTGTAATCCTAACTACTCAGGAGGCTGAGATCTAAGGATCACAGTTCAAAGCCAGCTCAGGCAGGAAAGTCTGCGAAACTCTTATCTCCAATAAACCACCAGAGAACTGGAAGTGGCACTATGGCTCAAGTGGTAGAGCACTAGCCTTGAGCTGAAGGGTTGAGGGGCAGCACCCAGGCCCAGAGTTCAAGCTCCACCACCACCAACAACAACAACAAAAAATTGAGATCAGTAGCATATACAAAGGTCTGAAATGTGGAAAGTCCTAGTCTTTACCTCTTAATACATCTGATACAACCCTAATTAAGACCAACAGGATTTCCTTGGGAACTAAAAAGCTATGTGGAAATTACACTGAAGAGATGAAACGATTTGAAAATAACGGCAATTGGGTAGGTTGTAAAGAAGTAAACATGCCCAAATTTGAATAATTATTATTGTGCTATAGACATTTTCTATTGGTCATAAACAGATAAGTCTACTTAATAAAATAATCCTGAAATAAACCCTGTACATGCTATAGTCAAGCACAAAGTTGTATTTCAAGGTAAAATAGATTATTTTTTTAGTTATGATAAAGATATTGGGACAACTGTCTAGCCATTCAGAGAGACAATACATAAAAGCTGATTACTGCCATACTCCAACAAAAATAAGTTGGAGATTTATTAAAATATTTAATAAAGACTTATTAAAATGACTTTTAAATAAGTATGTAGCTTAAATAAGTTTAAGAGACTTAAATATGAAACTACAAAAACCATAAGGTGTGTGTGTGTGTGTGTGTGTGTGTGTGTGTGTGTGTGTGTGTGTGTATCTGTGAACCAGTACTGGGACTTGAACTTATTGCCTCACACACTTGCTTGGCTCCCCACTTCTCCTCCTCAAGGTTGACACTCTACCACTTGAGCCACAACTCCACTTCTGGCTTTTTGCTGGTTAATTGAAGAAAATACTCTCATAGACTTTTCTGCTTTAGCTAGTTTTGACCACAATCCTCAGTTCTCACCTTCCTAAGCAGCTAGGATTACAGGATTATGAGCCACAGTGCCTGGCTCATAAGAATATTTGGGAAGAAAGTATTGGAGAAAATTTTTTTGATGTTGGTATAAGACTGAAGATTGACATGTAACTGCAATCTAGGAACAGAAGTGTCAAGTTTGATTACATAATTTTTTTAATTGCCTTTCAGAAAAGATACCAAACACACAGTCAAAAGATAAATGGCAGAAGGTAGACAAACATGTCAGTCAGGCAAGGATCTAATTTCCTAAACAAAGGAACACGTGGAACACTTTAAAGCCAACTTTCTAGGGCCATGCTCATTTCCCTCTGCCACCTTTTAAATGTATGCCCTTTGACCTAACGATTCTCCTATTCATTTATCCTAGAGGAAGACATCAGCTCAATTAAAGTTGTTACAAGTGATTCATAAAACATTAAGGACGTGTTGAGCCAAAAGAATTTTAGCTATCTTCTTTGTGAACTGGGGCAGCAGGATAGCATCTCCTTTGTAAAATAACAATAGTAATATCTTTCTCATAATGCTGTAAATATAATTGTGGTGCTTACCACATAACGT
Organism: Dipodomys spectabilis; assembly: GCF_019054845.1. NCBI lineage: Eukaryota > Metazoa > Chordata > Mammalia > Rodentia > Heteromyidae > Dipodomys > Dipodomys spectabilis. Next base: position 3,891,722 of record NW_024870802.1, read on the forward strand.
TAATTCTTAGATATTAAGTTCATCATCATTAAAGGTATAATGTTTTTAATTCAAGAGCCTAGGATACATAGGTATCCTAGCCTGGGTACATAGGTAACCATATGAATTATATAGCACTTGAACATAATGGAACTCATGGCAGATAAATAAATCTACATGTAATGAAAACAACTCCACAATCTATTGCTAAGTAGGTGGGCAAGTTGGTGTAGCATGTTCTCATTTGTGATGAACTTTACATGTATTTGTGTTTATAAAACAGTAATTCGAACGGGAAAAGGTGGATAAAAGGGGAGGGATTAGAAATGGAGATTCAGAAAGTTTTGGAGTATCCAATCATTAAATCAAAACATACTGAAGGGCTTGACAATCAGAGATCATTTCTGATGCTGCAGCTTTAGCTGTGAAATCTCGCCCTCCTGGGATTAGTTTCCACTGGGGAGTTGGGCAACAAGCCTAAACAATAACTAGATAGTTATAACACCATGGAACGGTAACAGCAACAACAACATTTTTAAAAAATCGAGTAAGGCAAAAAGGACTTGAGGATCTAGCAAAGAAGGAGAATTTTAATTAGGAGGGAATCGATCTCACTGGGTTGACAGTTTCCTCTGAAGCACAGATTTTGTTTGGTTTAACAATGATATATAGGGCCCTGTATTACCCCATCTCTGCCTCAGGAAGCTACCTTAGGAAGCTACTCCCCCTTGGTGGGTGCATTGCTTGGGAACACACACAGGAATACACCCCAGGCTTGTTTCTGCAAGTGCAGCTCTCCCAGGTCCCAAACTATGTGCTCCACACCACCCATTCCAGGCCTGGTGATCCTGTCTCAGCTCTGAGAGTGGAATACATTTACTTCCTCAGCAGATAAGAAACCAGAACAAAGGTAAAGTCTGAGTCTCTGGGGCTGTGAATATCTGCACCTTTCAATATTGACTCCAGAATACCTAAGAGGCTCGTGTAAGAGCCTGACATGTGAGCCAGTAGATAGCTTCCTAGCCACTCACCGGTGCCTGTGTGCTCAGGCCACCACCTCATAGTCACCACATGACCCAGCTTCCTCTCCTTACCTGGGAACCTGCTCCAGGGTACACAGAAGCACAACACTGGAGCTGTCCCCAAGCAGATTAGAAAATGGCTTCACGTTACCTCCACAAAGACTGCGTAGGCACACCGCCACGTGAGCGGAGCAGGAAGACAGCATTACCAAAAGGAGCCTTACTAAAACTCCAGGAGGTGGCTGAAGAGCGTTTCCCATCCCACAGAAGGATTCAGTTTGGTTGTTTAAATAATTAGAAGGAAGGGAAAACAAAATAAAACAAACAAGTGACTGCACCTTCCCACACCTCTCTCTCTTCCTAGTACTAGTGCTAGGGTGTATCTGGCCGATCCAAGTTGGAGAGCATGTGGTAGTGAAAAGGTGAGATTTGGGCTTGGGGCGATACTCAATAAGCGAATCTGGGTTTTCAAGGAATATCCACTGGTGATATCTTTGCTGCCTAATTGCATAAGAAATGCTTTGGGAACTGAGCTCAGGAAGGCTGTGAGAAACGGGATAGGATTAGCTTTTTCCTCTCAACCAGGCGTGTTGTGTCTCAACGAGCCCCCCTGTGACCACTCCATGTGCATTTCTATGAGCTTTTGGATTCTAGCATACCTGGCATGGGCGGTGAGGTACAGTGGGAATCTCTTTCTTTTGCTCACTGTTGGCACAAGTTCAGAGGAAGGCATCGAGGGAGGGAGGGGAGTCTACTAAAGGAATCTCACTGAAGAATTCAGTCCCACAAGGAATATAATCTACTCCTGTAGGTGGAGAGTCACAAAGTCCACCGTACCTTCCTGTGACAGTATCTTCCTGTGGAATGCCATAGTCCAGGGCTTTACCCCGTGAGCAACACTCAGCGGTCTAACCTGTGTGAGGTCAAGGTTCACTGAGAACTTGGGTTCAGAGCACATACTATATGCTAATCATATAATTAAGTTCCCTCATACAACCATAATACTTTAAGACAAATGTCCTGTGGGATGTACCCCTGCTTTGGAAGCCCTTGATAGAATGTGCATGGCCAAGGTATGTTTATTTTCTGTGCTTTTCATGTGCTCTGTGTGTGTGTGTGTGTGTGTGTGTGTGTGTGTGTGTGTACACACGCACTAGTACTAGAGCTTGAATTCAGGGCCTGGGTGATGTCTCTTAGCTTTTTTGCTCAAGGCCAGTGCTCTATCATTTGAGCCACAGCTTCATTTCTGGCTTTTGGTGGTTGATTGAAGATATGAGTGTCACAGACTTTCCTACCTAGGTAGTTTTAAGCCAGATTTCAGCCTCTTGAGTAGCTGGGATTACAGGCATGAACCACTGGTGCCTACCTCTCATTTACCTTTATACTTACTTTTAATAAGGCAAACAAAGTCTTGGACCCATGCCTGATACTATACCAGGAATTGAGAAGCAGATACTTCGAATCTGTAACTCCTAGGGGATGGGAATGTGGCTTAATGGTAGAGTGCTTGGCTAGCATGTGTGAAGCCCTGGGTTCAATTCCTCAGTACCACATAAACAGAAAAAAACAGAAGTTGTGCTATGGCTCAAGTGGTAGAGTATTAGTCTTGAGCAAAAAGAAGTGCAGAAACAGTGCTCAGGCCTTGAATTCAAGCCCCAGGACTGGTAACAAAAAAAAAAGAAAAAGAAAATGTTACTCCTGCTTTGGTGTCTTATGAGTCTATATAACATGCAATCACATGCAGAATGGCTCAGTATGTGGAGTGGGCTCGTGAATTTGAAGACGGGAGAGGCTACAATAGACTGGCATTGATCACAATATCTTTATGGAGCATAGAGACCCAACAATGTGTGATTCCTGCTCTCCTGGCAGTGTTGCCAATGATCTCTTTGCCAGGAATAATCAGAAGTGATGATTCCACCGATGGAGCCCATGGATGGCAAGACCCAATCCTGATTCCAACCTCACTCCTTGTCTCTGTGCCTTCTTTCTCCAATGTTGTTTCTTATCCACTTTTTTACTCAAAAGACCCATGACTACATTAGGTTGGATGGGCCTAAATGGAAGTGGGGGAAGGACCTGGATGTAACGAGAGGGGTGGAGCAATGGGAATTCAGGTGAGAAACAGTGAAGAGGATCCTCCATTAGTTGATAGGACAGAAGAAAAGGCTCCTGAGAAGGATGAATGAGGTAGTGTTTGGGGCTTGGTGCCATTGCAGCGCCATCAGAGTCAATCTGACTCACCGAGACACTAGAGGGGACCAGGCCTTGACCAGTGGGAGAGAATAGTATTTAATAACTATCCCCTGTGAAGTCAAATACTAAGAGTGGACTCACTCAATTCACTCGTTCAGTTGTGGTACCACCCACAGGGCAGCAACAGGAAGTGACAAATCCCACTGGCACTTAGGTTGATACGGCCAACCTTGATCTACCATTGTACTTCAAACAAATCATCATCTTACAGCGCTGCCGTCCAGGTGAACATTTCCTAAAGGTATCTCGGGCTTCTTGCTGACCAAGTGAATCATGAGAGACTCAAGTAAGGAGAATGAGTATCACAAGTCTGCTGGACTTGATAAGAGGTTATGGTAAAAAGGTAGATAGGCTGGACAAAGTACTAGATCCCCATCACCCCTGCCGGAATAAAGACTGGGTGACGCAAAAGGTTGTGAAAGAGGCCTTCCCGTCCCAGTTCTCTGCAGAACCAGCTCTGGTGTTACCCGGCTGGACCAATGGTCGAAAGCCAACAGACCCAAGATACAAGCCGTAAGCTTTATTGCCAACACTCTTGTTTGCAAAGGCAAACTTTTTTCGGGGGAGTGGGGGAAACTGTCCTGGGGCTGTCTGGCCCTGTCCCAGAGCTTTTGTCTTCAAAGCTAGCATTCTACCACTTGAGCCACAGCTCCACTTCTGGCTTTTTGTGGTTAATTGAAGATAAGAGTCTCACAGACTTTCCTGCCTGGGCTGGCTTCGAACCATGATCCTCAGACCTCAGACTCCTGTAGTAGCTAGGATTACAGGCATGAGCCACCGGTGCTTGGCTGCAAAGATAAATTTTTTAGGTTATTGTCTCCTCAGACGCCAGGGTAACAGCTCTACCAGTTGCCAGGCGAGCGGTCCTGGGGACAGTTATTGAATGTCACTGAGCACTGATTTCTCTCAACTGCATACAGATAAGCCCCATGTACCAGATCTGCTGTGCTCTTGAGCCCCTGAGATGTCCTCTGCAAAGAGTAGCTTTCTCTCCTTCTTATTCCCTTGCCTTTCAAGTCCTTATCCATATCAGGTGTTCTGGTCTAAGATGCCCCAAAAGAAAGGAGATGATCAAAGTCTTCATTCCCTTTACATGCAAAGGCATTCATAACTCCCCATTTTCCTTTTCCTTAATGACACTATTATCATCATTCCAGTACTTTCTCCACTTGCTTGCTTAGCTGCTGCTCTACCATTTGAGCCACACCTTCACTTCAGCCCGTGTTTCTGCTAGTTATTTTGGAGCTGGAGACTCATGGGCTTTTCAACTTGGGTTGGGTTCAAACTGGGATCCTCTGGATTTTAGCCTCCCAGGTAGCTCAGAGAGCAGGCATACATTGTCAGCACCTGTCAATAAGTTCTCATTTTTACTTAAATAGAACACTGTAGTTGAAAGAGACATGGTCTATCTCTGACTCAACCCCCTCTTCTCTTCCTCCCGCAAGCCACTCAAAACACCACAGTGCTTAGAATAGAATGACCCAAGAAGATTCAGAGATCTACAACAGCAGAGCATGAGCTATCATGACCCCAGGAACTCTTATGTTTATTCACACTCCATGAACAGAGAACCCAGGAAGGGTCAGATCCTGTGTCACAGGAGGGAGCTAGCAAGAGGAGTCTATTTCTGATCTCAGGATGCCTGGCTACGGATGGCAAAAGCAGACTTGAATGTACGCACAGCACAATGAAGTGAGAGTTATGATGGCTGCGGCCATGGCTGCTGGGCGTCACAACAACCTGCAGAAGGTGGCCAGACTTGAGAGTCACTTCTGGTTGTATCTGACCAAGGCTCAGCACATCTGCTGGGGAGCCATGGGAGGCAGACCGAGCAAGCCACACACTATAGGTTCTAAAAATAGTCTCTGAATTCTAGTCTGGAAACCCATCTGCCTGGAAGGTATTTTTTCTTTTCTTTTTTAAAGGTGCAATGCAGATAAGATTGACCAAAAAATGAACCATTTTAAAGCAAACAACTCAGTGCATTTGTACATTCACAATGTCACACAATCCCATCTAATGCCAAAGCATTTTTATCACACCCCAAAATAAAAACTTGTACCCATTAAACATTAGAACTCTACCTCCTGCCCTCACCCCAGCCTCTGCAAATGTCTAACCTGCTTCTGTTTTATGGATTTGAGATGGAAGGATTTTCAAAAGATATATTTCTTCTAGTTTCTGTTTGATTTTGGCCTATGCACAAAACTAGACTCACTGGAGATGGAGGCCCTGATTGCCTTTGGAACTAAGTGAGCTGGAGTTCAAATTCCAATTCAGTCTAATCATAGGGCATTTAGTGCCATTACTGTGCTTCTGAACTTCACTTTCCTCATTTACCAAATAATGAAACCACTTCATAGGACTTTTTAATTAAATATTAAAATGTATTCAGAACCCCATAGAAAATGTTCAATAAATGCTATCTATGAAATTTACAGAAAAGTATGCAAACCCCAATATTTAGTGTCTAGGTCACTACATATGAATTTGCTGGTATTTGTGCCAGTATTGGGACTTGAAGTAGGGTCTGGGCAGTACCTTTTAGCATTTTTGCTCAAGGTTGGCACTCTACCACTTGAGTCACAGCTCCACTTCCAGCTTTTTGGTAGTTATTTAGAGATAAGAGTCTCACAGAGTTTCCTGCCTGGTCTGGCTTCAAATGATAATCCTCAGATCTCAGCCTCCTCTGATCTCAAATCTCCTGAGCAGATAGGATTACAAGTGTGAGTCACCAGTTCCTGGCATAAGTATCTTTATATGAATTAAAATGTCTAGGAAATCTAAAGGAAAGCTAATCTTACATTTGAGTCGATGAACAGTCTTTTAGCATCAAACTGCCTGCAGCTTCTGTCTAAGTTTTATAACTTGCTGTTGCTGTGTGACCTTGGGGAAGTTGCTTCACCTCTCTGAGCCTTGTTCCTTTCTTAACTACAATACGGTGAAAGCCATCTACATTAAAAGGCTGCCTTGATTAAGCATGTGCAGCTACTATGTATAGGTACATCACTGGCTTCTTCTTCTTCCCTGTCTCCATCCATAGCTCCCTCTCTGCATCTGTGCCCTAAAAGAGTTATAGTATAGCCAGGGAGAAAAGACCCTTTAGGTCAGGACCTATTTAACTGCATGGCTGAAACATTGTTTGGTGCAGATGTTTGTTTGGTGCCAGCCCAGGGGCTTGAACTCAGGGTCTTGACACTGTGCCTGAGCCTTTGGGCTCAAGCACAATACTCTACCATTGAGCCACAACTCCACTTCCTGCTTTGGGGGGAGGGTAGTTAATTGGAGAGAAGAGGCTCATTGACTTTCCTGCGGGGCCTGGGCTTTGAAACTCCTCAGGTTTCAGCCTCCTGTGTAGCTAGGATTACAGTCCAGGTCTGAGCTGGGCCCGGACAGTGTGGTTGTTTCAGTCCTGGCACAAGTCCTGGGGCCTGAACTCAACTCAGTAGCTGGTAGTTGTCTCTGAGCTTTTTTTTTTTCCTCTCAAGGACAGTGCTCTACCACTTGAGCCACAGCTCTACTTTTGGATTTTTTCTGGTTAACTGGAGATAAGAATCTCATGGACTTTCCTGCCACTGCTGGCTTCTAACCACAATCTTCAGATCTCAGCTTCTTGATCATCATCATCATCATCATCATCATCATCATCATCATCATCATCATCATCATTGTAGGCCATGGGGCTTGAACTCTGGGCCTGGGCGCTGTCCCTCAGCTCTTCAGGTCAAGGCAAGTGCTCTACCACTTGAGCCACAGCACCACTTCTGGTTTTCTGGTGGTTAATTGGAGATAAGAGTCTCATGGACTGCCCAGGCTGCCCAGGCTGGCTTTGAACCTCAGTCCTCAGACTTCAGCTTTGTGGGTAGCTAGGATGACAGGCGTGAGCCACCGGCATCTGGCAGTATTATTTATTTCTTAAATTAAATTGAATGTATTTCTCTGAAGTGTACCCAATATGAATTGCCCTATTCTTTCATTGTCAGCAGCCCATCAGATACCATCTACTCTATTCATTCATAAGCACTTGCATTTATAACTCCTATTTTATTTAGGTTTTTATTTCTTTCACTGGGCCAGGCACACAAGTGGTACCCACAAAAATGCTTATGCCACACCAAGATAGATTCTGTATTTACCTGAAACACCTGTCCCCTCACCAGGAGAAGACTCCATGGAGTGACTTTAGGTTATTGCTTAAAACTAAACTAGTATTTTATCTTATTTTATACTACTTGTTTAAAAATAGCAATTACCTAGAAGTTGGACTTTTATATTCAATCCCACTCTTCAAATAAGACCATTACAATAAAAGTTGGTATCCTATACAAGATCCCAGGCCCCAAATGCAGAGATTTTTCCAAATGTCTACTTCCCTCAAATGCTTCAAGGTATTGTAAAGTTAGCTTGTGACCTTACCTTTGAAAAGGTACCCAGCTTCATTCAGAAAAGGCTCTTGGTCTGTTTGAATTACACAATCAACTCTTAACCATAAGGGACTTATTGTCCACTGAAGACTGAAGCTAAGCTTCCAGGCCACCACGTGGAGCTTTTTCAGGCACACAAAGATGGTCTCTGTGGAAGTCGCTCTGCCCAGGAGAGGCGAGAGAAAGAGCCACCTTTGCCTCCTACTCATCCTTTCCCTCATCCTGCATGAACTAGGGATTTCCAGGTGGCCCTTGGAGCGTCTAGGGAGCCATCAGTGGGGAAAGAGAAGGTGATGTGTGTGTGCGCGCGCGCACACACACACACACACACACACACACACACACACACACACACGTGGGACGCAGCAAGCTTTAACTTCCAGCTGTTCTGCTGAAATGGGGAGTCAGGATGTCTGGGTCACACATTCACAGCAGCCCTGGCTGAGTAACAACCCCTCCCCCACGGACCATCCTCTTACCCTGCCTGGTGAGGGGCCCGAATGCCTTAGGCTTCCAGCGAATGGGGCTTCCTGGCTCTGAGTTCTTCCTGGTACAGGAGTCCTTGTCCCTCTCTTCTCAGCCTTGGGGCAGGGCAGCTTCGGCGCGTCCATGCAGGCAAGCAGCCTGGCCTCAGAGTGTCCCCAGTTATGCCCTGCTTGGAGCTGAGCCGTCCTGGCTCAGGCCATGGCCCAGCTTTCTAACGTGGCCCTGCTCCGGGGACTTCACTTCCTGCTTTTTCTTTCACAACTGAAAGTGGAAGTATTCTGACCAGGAGGAGAGCAGCCGGCAAATCTACCCTGGCTCCTTTGCAAAGCCTTTAACCCCAGCACCTCAGGGTTCACACACAAGCCAGCTTACATGGGTGTCTCCACCCTGCCCTGGTGGGTGCAGCTAGCTCTCAACCAGGGCAAACAAACAAACAAACAAACAGAAGAACTAACAACAGCTCGACGTGTCCCTCACTCCCCTGTCATAGAAGCGGAGGTGACGCTGTTCCCTGCTAGATTCACAGGACAGGAAAGTCCAGTAAGGAAGGACCTCCACCCTCAGGGCCATCCTGAGACCATGATCCTCCCTCACTCCAGTCCCCAGGACTGTCTGCCTCAGTCCTCAAAGCATTTCTCACAGAGCTCAGAGGATCAACAGCCAAGGCAGAAATGAGAAGGGGCAGTGAGCCATGAACCTGGCAGGGCTCCTTTCCCCCCAGCACACCAGCCCCTCCTCTCACACAAGTTTAAGTTACATCTGTGTTCCACCGCCTCTCTCACTCCCTGGTATTGCCACATTCATCTGATTTACCTAAAGGCTGTGGACTCACAGGAACATTAGAGCGGCTGCTCTCAGATCTGGAAGCACAAATAAGGTATTTCCCTGCCCTTTCTCACTTCCCCACTCCAACTCTACAGACACAGCCAGGACATAAGCACTCTCCCAGGCGTGATCCCTGCGAGGGCTCACAGGAAGTGCAGAGTGAACTTGACTCTTTGCTAGAGCTAGATTAGGATTTGTTCTCTCTGTAAAGAGGAGGTCCTTAGCCTCCAGTTAAAAAGGGCAGAGCCAGCTGGGCCACGGTCTCTGAGAACTTCAGTGCGGAGCTGTTGGACCTGGGAGAAGGATAAAATTCAGCCCATTCCATCTTCTGGGATTTCTCAGAGGTGGAGGAAGCCTTGGCTTTTATTTAATTTCAGGAACTCGGCTCCCCCAAGAGACAAATTCCTTCAGAGAACACCAGAATGGCTTTCAAGCCTCATTCTGTCTAATCTGAGTTCCTCTGAACTCAGAAGGGGGAGGGGGAGGGGCAGGCACCGTCTTCCTACCTAAGTGTAAAGGAAGGGCTAAAAGAAGAGGAGGCCATCATCATCATCATCATCATCATCATCATCATCATCATCATCACCATCATGATGATTATTAGTGGTCTCTCCAGAACTGACAACTCAAGATAAAAAATTCCCGGGCTATTTCACAATCTTACCAGATTGCTCTATCTGATCCTACCTGTACATGAGTGACAAGATTTCAGAGAACAAAAGAAGGGTTTAGCAACACAGAAGGATTCTGTGTTATAAAGAAGCTTAGCAGTGATAGATCAGGATTCAACTTTGAGCCATCCCTCTCCTAGCCATGGAACAGCTCACAGATCTACCACTTATCTTTGAATAGAACGATACTACTCTTTCAGAGGGTGGTAAGCCAATATTAAATCGTGTAAGTCTCCAGTCCCTGCTTAATATCTGCTAAAGATTCCCTTCTCTCTTCCAATGGGAATCACTGCCCTCAGCAGCTGTTGGGTAGTCTCAGTAACCAAATTGAGACTGAAAATTCTGAACAGAAGACAAGGAAACCCTACATCTTGTTTATAATTTCCCCCCCAGTAGATTTACCATTCTTTTCTAATTCCTTTACTTGCTAGCATTCAGGTGATTCCAACCACCCCTTTTCCAACTGATTTTTTTTTCTTCTTTGACTCCTCACAGGTCATATGAGGCTAATACTCAACAAATAACCTGTAAAAGAGTCTGAGGCTGAGAACAGACATTTATGCCACCTTCTTGTCCCACACCAACCCATCCCCACTGTCTTGTAGACATAAAACAAGCAGGTAGGATTATATCGGCTTACCTTGTAAGAACTCTCCCACTTCCTGAATCTAGGAAACTCTCTCCGCACAGACAGATGGACTGAGCCAGCACCACATTCAGCTGTCTCTGCTCTTTCTACAGTTATGGTACTTAGGTTCTGTGTGTCCTTCAGTGTCTAGCCAGCTCACCTGAAACCTTTGGACCTGTTGCAATAGAGGGGCAAAGGTAAAAGTTACCTGTTCAAACACTCATAGTCACCTCTGACAGAAGTGCAGAATTTGGCAAAAGGTTAAGGCGAGATTGTTAGGCAACAGGTTTAAGAGGGAAGGGAGAGAAGACAGCCCTCAGTTCTGAAAGCTAACAGTTGACAGGATGAATCTTTTATAGAGCCCAGACTTCGGGGCAAGGAGTTAGGCGTGGATAGGTCTTTGCATCTGCTTTTTTTGGCATAGTCTTTGGAACAGAGATAAGAAGAGGGAAATCTGGATAACAAGCTGGAAAAGGTGTTCCTTGAAGTGGAGTGAGTCAAAAATAGAGATGCCACTTAAAAGCATAATTTTAACATTTGCACTATAATTAAAAAAAAAAAATTTGCACTAACCAGAGGTCTGAATATGGGAACCAACTTTCTTCTAGGTGGGCCAATGTCCCCTCCAGGATGAAATAATTTCTAAGACAAGCAGAGAACTGAATCAGCCTGAAGTCCGGGGTGCAGACTGAGAGGCTAGCCAGACTAACTGGGTAGTACCAAGCAGGCAGCATCGTGGGCCCAGTTGGAATCAGGCAAATGAGAGAACCAACTGAGAAGCAGTGCAAAGATTGCCTTATGGCTCAGATTACCTTCTTTCTCTATTCATGTGGGAGTTATCAGTCACCATTTTCCAGCCAAAATCATTAAGACAGAGAGAATTATCACTACACAGAGAGGATGGGAGATGAAAGAGGCTCTGCAGACTGTGGGGGAAGCTCCTATTGCACAGGTGAGGCCGATGATAGGACCTTTCCCTGGGGGGAGGCTGTCCCTTAAATCACACAGCCCATCCCTGATGCACAGCCAAGAGGACCTCTGCTACACCCTCGCCCTTCTGTGGTGCATTTAACCAATAGACTGGCAATGCTTACATGCCACCTGTGTACCAGGCCTGCAGAAATTGGGGGAAACTGCATTAGGTTCTGTCTTACCATACTTGCCAGGCGGCCGGTATGAAATTCAGATGCCACTATCACTTCCTTTTGACTCCTGTACAGTCACTAGAACATTATCATAGAAATCTTCTCAGGCCAATTCTCCTCCAGGTCTTAGGAACATTGATTCATAGTCACCTCTGGCTACAGAGCTCTAGCCTTTCCTTAGTACTAGAAAGAAAATGGCTTCTAAGAAGTAACTAAAGGGGACACAGTTCACTGGGAGGTAAGGATGTGAGTTCTACCTGGACCAAAGCTAAGTTGTGTCAAGTTGTAACTCACTAAACACATTCTGAGTTCAAACTTGCCAAAGACCAACATGTGTAGAGCCAGTGATTCTCAAATTCCAGTGTCACAATCCCTCACAGAGCATGTAACAACATCTTTCGCTGGGTCCATGACAAAACTTTGGATTTGGTAGGCCTGAGTTCACATCTTGGTTATGTGGCTCCTGCTTTTGGAGGGGAGGGCGGGGAACCACTAATAGCACACTGAGAGAATTATTCCTTCAAACAGTCACCCTTGCCTCCAATGGACCCAGGTGCTAAATGTCTCGAGGAACTGTGTTTGTGCTGGTCTTGGCTATGGTGACCTCATATTTAGGAAGACAACTTCACACAGAGTGGAATTCATTATACAGTCTAGCATACCAAGTCCCAGAGAAATGCTTTGGTGAAGCAAGGAGGTGGTGCCATGCATTGTGTGTTTCCCATATATAGTGAGCTAACGCTAAGCCACACAGCCACACAGCTAGACAATCCCAATGGCATGGGTTGTGGAGAGCACCTGACTTAACCACCTCATTAGTGTGTGTGTGTGTGTGTGTGTGTGTGTGTGCGCGTGTGCATGTGTGCATGCTCTGGCATGAACTCTGGACCTTTTACTCTTGTCTTTTTTGCTCAAGACTGGCACATGACCACTTGAGCCACACCTCTACTTCTGGCCTTCTTCTTCTGGTTAATTGGAAGTAAGAAAATCATGGACATTTGAGCCCAAGCTAGCTTCCAACTGTGATCCTCAGATCTCAGCCATCTAAGTAGCTCAAGTTATGGGCATAAGCCAGCAGTGCCCAGCTCTTATTTTATTCCTAAGGGCCCCTGAGAATTCATGAGTGGAAGCAGCTAGCTGAGAAGATGCATTGGTTTAGGGAGAATGGCAAATCCAGAACTCAGCCTTCCAGTGTCCTAAGCAGGTTAAACTAGCTCTTGATAAACCATTGTTTCCTATGACATTTCTTTCAAAAATTGTGTTAGGATGGGAGGAATGGCTCAAAAGGTGGTATGTCTTTCTGACAAGTATGAGCTCCAGTTTAAACCCAGGATTGCCATGAAAACAAAGCAAAACAACAACAACAACAAAACACGGGTTAAACAACACCCTTTGCTCCTTCCTTTCCTCTCACAATCACATGCATTTAAAATCCAATATTAGTTTTCAAAAAATTCCCCTTAGACCTGAGCCCTTAGCAAACACAAACTTTCATTTTTTAGGTCATTCAGAGGTGAGGGTCTGATGTGAGGAATCTTGACAGTTTGAATTCAGACAAGCTCTCATGCCTGCTCTGATGGGTTAGTAGATAGTCCCCACCTTGCATTAGCAACAAAGGAACTAGTACATTCAGTACATGGCAAATCTAGATTTATCGGGGCTGGCATTCCAGAGTCTTATAACACAGCCTGGAAACAGCGAGGACACCTCTTGGGACAGGGGCCAGCAGCTTGTCAGAAGCATGTCAGGTTTCCCATAGATTTTTTTGAAGGCTGGGAGAAAAAAATTTAAACAGACCAACTTCCCATAGCCCATCATGCATTGACCCAGTAACTCCCTGTTTGTAACTCTTCCTGGAGGCCTCTTAGCATTGTATCAGGTGTGTGTTGGAGCAATGGTCTCAATATCCAAACTTGCAGAGGTGGATGGGAGTCAGGCCCCAAGATCAGGACTTCATTTGACACTTGCAATCAACTAGATGGTAGTTGCAATCTGTCCAGAACAAAACTAGAAGCTCAGATGGGTTATGTTGCCTTGCAGAATTTCAGGCTAGCTGGGCATCAGTGGCTCATGCTTATAAGCCTAGCTACTCAGGAGACTGGGATAGTAGTTTGAAGCCAGCCTGAGCTTCTCCCCCTCCAAAATAATAAAGCCAGAATGGAGCTGTAGCTCAAGTGGTAGAGTGCTAGCCTTGAGCACAAATGATCAGATACAGCACCCAGCCCCTAAATTGAAGCCCCAGGACTAACACACACACACACACACACACACACACACACACACACACACACACACACACACACACACACACACACACAAAGGGAAGAAAATCAGACTATATTCCTATGTCCAGTGGTTTGCTGTAAATCTCCTTTAAGGCACAGAGCTGTTGTAGAACATGTTGGAGAGATGGGTCAAATAGGGCATCAAATGTTATTTAAATATTTTATTGAAGCTGGACACTGGTAGCTCATGCCTGGAATCCTAGCTACTAAGGAGGCTGAAATCTGAGGTTCCATGTTCAGAGCCAACCAGAGCAGAAAAATTCCTAAGACTCTTACATCCAATTAACCAACAGAACCTGGAAGAGGAGGTGGTAGAGCACCAGCCTTGAGCAAAAAAGCCAAATGAGTGCATGAACCCTGGTTTAGCCCTAGTATTGACACAATAAAGAGATTGTATAGAATCCCCAATACCACAAAAGCAAAGAAATAAAGGAAAAGATATTTTTGAGGATATTCTTAGAATTCACAACACTGAACTTAGTGAAGTCTTTATAAAGGAAAATGAAAATTTTCCTTTTTAATAAAAGACCTGCTTTCAGAATCTAGAACATTCATGTTAAACCTCAGTTTATCTGCCTTAGAGTATGTCACTGGAATCAGATTATGGAACAATAAGAAAATGATATTTATCCTAAGCATGTGGGATGAGGGAAAAGATGAGATATGGTATTTTTTAAGGTGTGTGTGTGTGTGTGTGTGTGTGTGTAAAATACAAGAAGTCACATATTTAGGAGGGAATGTAGGCTGTTTTGACCTCTGATCTAAGTCAGGCAATATGGGCCAAGAGGAAATAAAAGCAGAGTTCCAGAGGTATTGGCTGACTTTATTCATGTCCATTCAGCATGAAGGATCAGAAAGAAACTCTCCCCTGAGTTAGCTGAATTGCAGAACAGAGGTTATGATGGCATGAAGGCACAAGAGGAGAGCTGTGACCTTTGGCTTCCCACATGGCAGAGCTTATGCTGAAGTTTATCCTTCCACTGAGATATGCAAAGGAAAGGGCGAAGTTCCTTAGCCTCTTTCTTAACAAGGCTGCCATAATTACCTGTCAGAATCCCATACCCACCCTCTCCCTGGTAATCTGATATTTCCACGAGCTAATGACACTCAAAGTACAGCTTCCAAGGCAGCAACCAAAGGTCCCCATGCCAGACCCTCATGAGAGTCCTTCTAGTTGGTCATAGTGAAGAACACGACAGAGTTAGCCATGTAGAAGAAGCCCTGTGACAGCAGCGCTGTCTGCAATTATGCATTTAATCTCACTGTAACCCTGTGAAGAAGTTACTACTGCCTATTGGAAGAAGAGGCCAAAGAACACCTTTTCACTTCCCAGCTAACAGCTGGCAGGGTCTCGGGGTAACATCTTGAACTCAGGTGAGGCTTCAGTCCAGAGCCCAAGTACTTATTAATGGTTGAATATCATCCACCCCATGACTTCCTATCTTACATGTGTAATGTATGCATTTCCCTTGTCATCAACTGCTTGAAGAACCCTTGCTGCAAGGAAGTAGGATCCCAATATCAGCCACAGGGGTGTGATGTTAAAGGGGGGAGCATAACCAGCTTCCCCTCTTTCTAAGGGTATTCTGTTGCCTGGCTGTTCTTGCAGTCCTGGAACTCATGTTCTGTTGGCTGTGTACCCTGGGATGTGAGTGGAGGTGGCGGCCCCGGGCTTTACCGAGCACAGCGGGGAAGCCGACACCACAGCTCAGTGTCTATAGCTGGTCATTTCTCTCAGCTGCAGCCACTGTCAGCAATAGCTTGGCATGCATGTGCTTCTGGGTTCATTCTTGGTGGACAGGGTTACCAGATGTACTTGCTCAACTGATGGGAATGTTGTTTGCACAACTTAACATGAAAAATCTTTTCCCCGGCTTCACTACTGACATTCCCTTCCCCAAAGCTGCCTAATTTGTGATCTATGGAACGCTGCTGGGCCAGGACATGACAATCCCCTCCATCCTGGGGGTGATTGGGGAGACACACACAGCCTCACTTAGGGGTTTAATTGTATCCCATAAATACAACAACGCTCAGTGTTAGGAGTGTACAATTTGGAGACACAGTGACACGGGTGACTTGCTTCTTCATCAGCCAAAGCTTCTGAAGGGAGTTAGGGATCAGGCAGAGGGCTCACAACCCCACTTTTGGGAAGATGTTCAAAGGAAATGAATCAGTATGCTGAAGAGATATCATTTCGTCTTTGTGCCTTGAGGTATTCACCATGAAGATAGACTCAACCTACGTATCCATCCACACATGAATGGATGAAGAAGAGTCAGTCTATATACCTAACAGAATATTGTGATGTCATGAAGAGAACAAAATCTTGTAATTTACAACAACCTAGAGGAAACTAGAGGACATTGTGTTCAGTGAAATAAGCCAGGCCCAGGAAGACAAGTACTACCTGATCTCATCACATATGGA
Source organism: Dipodomys spectabilis (assembly GCF_019054845.1). NCBI lineage: Eukaryota > Metazoa > Chordata > Mammalia > Rodentia > Heteromyidae > Dipodomys > Dipodomys spectabilis. The sequence continues at coordinate 3,907,873 of NW_024870802.1, forward strand.
ATCTAAAAAGAATAATATTCATCTCATAAGAGTAGAGCATGGTGGTGGTACCAAGAGGCTGGAATGATGAGTGGAGAGTGGAGGGTGGGAGATGTTGGTGAAAGGTTGTGTAATTACAGTGAAATGGGAGGAATAAATGATCAATTTTATAACATGGTTCATAGTGATGTATTGTATTCTTCAATCTTAGCTCAGCCATTTTTGCTAGACATGTACTCTTGAAAGATGCAGGTGAGATTGAACATGACAGCCAGCATACACCTGTAATTCCAGCTACTTGGGAGGATCACTAGTTGGCCAAGCCAAATCCCAGCTATACGAGGCATAGGTGGGAAAATTGGGAACCGAGGCTAATTCTGGGCACAAAGCAAGATCCTATCTGAAAAAATAACTGAAAACAAGGGCTGAAGGTGTGACTCAAGTGGTAGAGCATCAGTTAGCAAACCCAAGGCCCTGCATTCAAGCCAGAGTATTGCTAAAAGAAAAAGAGAAACAAAAATGCAAATAGTATAATATTTATCAAAATGAACTCCAGGAAGTGGAAACAAGAGTTTTTTTTTCTCTTTTCATTTTGTCCGGTTTGTTCATTTATCTGCCTCTGGGGTGGGATGGGAGTGGGGCACAGAAATGGAAAGAAAAGGGGCATATTCACTATGTTGAAAATGAACTCTACAACTTGTGGGTGGAGAACAGGAGCGAAACATTGGGAGAGAGTGAGAGAAGGAGTAATATCCAAAAAAGAAATATACTCATTACCTGACTTATAGTAACCCTCTGAACATCTCCTTCATAATAACAATAAAAAGTCTAATAAGAAAAGAAGAAAATGCAAAAAGTAGACATTAAGCATCACAGAAGTGGTAACTACCTGAACTAAAACAAAAGTGGTAACTATGTAAGCGCATTTTTAATTAGATTAATAAATTAGATTTAAGTATGCCACATCATGTATATACGTATATACACGTATGTATTTGTCCACTTAATTTGTATGTTTAAAGGAAAAAGAATCAGAGGGAAAGCTGAAAGATCCCTGAGAGAGGTGTCAAACCCTAAGTTTCCACAACTTTCCACAGCGCCACAGGAAGCCTTGTGATCACCCAGGGGCTAGAATACATCTCAGAGTGAGGATTCAGACCTGCACTACTCTGTGCCGCCCCCCCCCCCCAACATAGGTGGTTGCTAGCTCTTGAAAGGAGGAGATGAATGGAGATGTGTCCAAGTACAAAATCTCCATTGAAAATAGTCACAGTGTGTTGACACAGGATATTAGGTAAGAAGTTACGCTGCTTTTATACTCTTTCATTTTTTTCATGGTGTTTGGGATTGAACCTAGCTACTGGCTATATTTCCCAGCTCCCGCCTCACCTACCACATACACACACACTGCTTTTACTTTTAAATGCCTCTGCTGGAAAGTTTGGAAATGATATGTACATGGTGCATTCTAACGCTTTTGGACAATGCCGATCCTGATGCCAAAGGTTCTGCCCCGATGCTTCTAGAACAGAATCACTGGTGTCACCCAGTGGAGCCACAAATACATTGTCCTTACCACAGTTTAACTTCCTTTTTTCTTTCCAGTGACCAGCAGGAGCTTCAGCATCCCACTGAATGCCTGCCCTATATCCTTGTGCATACATACATGCATCTGAAGCTGTCAATTTAGGCGTCCTTAGAAACCTGGGCAGGTGGCATCTTTTAACTTGTCCCTCTGGTTTCCATAGCAACAGCAGTTTTCTCCTCTGGATTAACATAACATTCATTTCATTGAGTTTATAATCTTGACTGTAGCTGCAGTGCCCATTATAAAGCTCTGCTGGTTCTGTGCCAGGCACCGTGCAGTGTATGGTCTGTTCCTCTACTTAATTCTGCCATGAGATCATCAGGACAGCTGTGAATAAGAACATTGGGATTCACTCAATACTCCACTTGGCCAAGCCAGTGCAAGTCTCATTTTAGAACTTATGCTCTCAAGCATTTGGCTGCACTGCCTCCTATAGGAGGGTGGCTGGGAGAATTGGGGGAGAGGGGTCATCCCACAGCCTAGGGACGAACACGGCCCTGTTAAGCCTGTCAGGATACAATCTCGCTCTGTGGCATTGGTTCCCTGGGCTGACAGAGTCCACAGAGGCAACCTTAGTGCCTTGGCTTTTAGTAAGAGCAAAGAGGAAATGCCAGGAAGTGGGAGGGCCTTCAGTGGCTCCAGACCAGAGACTAAAGAGGGCAGAGAGAAACAAGACACATCCTGCCTCTCTCTGCAGAACACAGGGGAAAGGCCAGGCCCTGCGCCTAATCACACACAGGTCACTGATGAGAAACATATTTTCATGGGTCAAGAGCATGTCACCACCAGAGAAAGCTAGCTAGATGAGGATACATCTCTTCCACTCAGTGTTTGGGACACTGTGACTTTAAGAAAGAAGTTCTTAGAAAATGGAACATTGCATGGAAAGTGGCTTGGGAATTAATTACCTCACTGTTAATAATTAAATATCTGATTACTGAGGCAGAATTTTACCTTTCACACTAGGGTTTTATGGGGAGGGCAGCGGGCAGCAATTCAGGAAGCAGGATCAAAGACCATGAAATAAATATTCAGACATTTAAACCTCAGATTATATTTGTAGCCAGAAGAAAACATGGTGATGGTGATGATGATGGTGATGATGATGATGATGATGATGATGATGATTGACATTCTGATGTTTGGACTCCGGGCATCAAACTTGCTGAGGCACACAATCATCTCAGCAGGCTCTCCTGCTTTATTTTTATTGCAGGGTTTGTTTGTTTTTCACATAGGGTTTGGACCTTTCCTGTCTGGTGCTGAATCTTGATCCTCCTATTTATTCTTCTCTCATAGCTGGGATTACTGTACACACCAACATGCACGGTTTTTCGTTAAGAAAGGATCTTGGACTTTTGGCTCAGATACAGATGGCAGTCCTTCTGACCTCTGTCTCCTGAGTAGCTGGGATGAGGGGCATGAGCCATCACAGGTGGCCAGGAAAAAAACGTAGTCATTGAAAGCATTGCCTGGAAGTCTCAGGTTCCCAAAAGCAGCTGGCTCAGGTGTGAGGCTCTTTGCTTGTGTAGAAACAGGTGTGAAGAGCATGGGGTTGAGGCGCCCAGGGGGAAGGGGGAGCTCTGAGGAGGGAGGGATGGCTTTCCCCCCTGCACAAATCCTTTTGGAATCACTCAAGGCCCGAGCCTCCGAGCCTCTGCCCTCAGAAGCAGTGTAGCTTTGAGTCTTGAGCCATTTTCTAGTTACCAACTTACTATACATGATCACCCAATGCAATCTTCACTTCTCTGGTGCCCGCCTTTGCTGAGGAGACACCATCACAGCTACTGGCAGGGGCTGAGGGCTTCCTCGTGTGGAGAAGTCTGAGGTTCACACTCTGACAGGTAATGGCCATTCTTCCTTGCTGTTATTTCTGGTTAGCATGTGGTTTGAGGGTGTTGTACTCTCCTCCTCCCCCACCCCCAAGGAATGACCTCTCATTAGGAATCTGTAAGCTAGACCCTAAAGGGAACTGATCACCGTCACCCAACATGACATCTCAGCATCTCAGTGTGCTGGGATTGTAGATCCAGAAGCTGGTGAGGTCAGAGGTCACTGGGATGAACTATTTCCCCGCCTCACAGAGAAGAAACAGAGGTCCGGTACAGCCGTGCTGGCTCTGTGAAGGCTGGAGTGAATGCCTTCTACCAGAGTTCACAGCAGAGGCTGGGGTGTGTGCTGTCCCTTCTCCCCCTCAGGCCACCAAGGGCTAGTCTCATTGCCTCTTACCTCCAAACAGGCCAGATTGATCAGATTGAAGAGAATTGGAGCTAAGCCGTGGGGCAGCAGCTATGCTCTGAGCTTCTGCTGGCTACACCCAGACAGCTTTGGTTTCAAAGTACTGTTAACGTGAAACAATGTGGCCTCTTGCTATCATCCCTGGTGATACTGGCTTGGCATGGTGCAGCCATACGTGTTTCCTAGGGGGAGAGGAAGACTGTGGGAGTGAAGACTAGGGCCAGCCAGCCCCAGCCAGCAGCTAAAATCCCTTCAACTGTCCTAACCTAGCGCTAACCACAGGCCTTATCTTTCCAATCAAGTGAGTTGGCTGGTAACAATGGCAACCCTTCTTCAGCTGAGGGTGGTTAGTTCCCAGACTGCCTCCCTCTCCCTTTCATCCAGGGGCTAAGAAGAAAAGGAAGGGGCCAAACTCAGAAGAGAAGAATTAAATTCCCCAGAGCAAAGCCAGGTGTTTAGAAGTGTGAGGACCCGTGTGGAGTGCTCCTGACGTAATCTCCTGAGCTTAATTGAGGAATTCAGATTAATTGCTGTGAGTTTATGCCCCAAGTACAAATATATAGGGCCACTTTTTAAAGAAGATTAAATGTTTACTTTCTTTCTTATTGCAATAGTAGTAAGACAAAAGGAAAGAAAATAAAAAGAAATTTAAGGTGAGCAAAGCAAGGGGGAAAACGTCCATAATTCCTGGTCCCTAAAACATTTTTCATGACTGCATGATATTCAGCTGTATGGATTCACTACCTACTATATCTTTCGAACTCTACTCCTGGACGTGAAATTTGTGTCTAAATTCTGCTTATGAGAAATGATGAAGCTGGTTACATTTAATCATATGCTTTTCTTTGTTTATGATAAACTGAAAAATGGCATTTCTGAGTCAAATATGCACATATTCTTAAGGTTTGGAGGTGCATATTTAAAAGCTGCTCTTAGGAATGGTGGTGCAGGACTGGGAAGGTGGCTCAGTGGTAGAGCGCTTGCCTTACATGCCTGAGGCCCTGGGTTCGATTCCTCAGTACCACATAAGCCAAAAGAAAAAAGCCAGAAGTGGCTCTGTGGCTCAAGTGGTAAAGCACTAGCCTTGAGCTGAAGAGCTGAGGGACAGCGCCCAGGCCCAGAGTTCAGGCCCCACGACCAGACCGCCCCCCCCCCCAGAAAAAAACAAAAGGAATGGCGGTGCATGTCTGTCAGCCCGGCACTCGGGAGTCTGAGGGAGAACTGTTAGTTTAAGGCCAACCTGGTCCATATAGTGAGACTCTGTCTGAAAACAACATCAAAACTAAATGAATGTCAGAAAATCCTGCTACTAACACCCAAACTAGCAATGTGGCCCTGTTTTGTAAACCAGCACAGAAATCACTGATTGGTTTTGGCCATAATCACGTGTAAATGGTTTAGAATACAAAATACTTACATTTATTATAAATACTATTAATTTATGTGCTTAAAGACTCAACGTAGTGCCAGGTCTGGGGCTCTAAAGAGACACACAGTTAGTTACAGGGTCTGAAAGCATCTCGAGAGGAACCAATATCCAAATGCATAAGAACTCAAAGGTTTCCCAGAGTGCGATATACTTTTTTTTTTTTAAGTTTATAGAATGAGAGGGGAAGGGACACATAGAGTATAATAATACATTGCTCTCTGCTCTCTAGTTATAAGGATAGGATCCATACAATGGCCCATGTACCACTACTTTCTTTTTCTGAGCTCCTCCTGAATTGAGATTTGGGGCAACTCTGTAATCTCATCATGTCTTTATGTATAGGAGAGGGATCTAATTATACTCATTGTGAAAGAAAAGAAACGGAGGCAAAGGTGTAGTGACCTGCCCCAACCTATGCACATATTGAAATACTTGAGCTAAAAAAACGATCCATGGATGACTAGCTGAGATTAGGAGCCAGGGAGCCTTTGGATTCAGAGGATTTTGCGAATCCTACAGGAAAGAGAGGGAGAAACCAAAGCTGAATTCGGTTTGGAGATAAGTAACCCCTATGAGTCCACAGGTTTAGAAATTCCCTCTGAGCTTAGGCCAGAGCTAAGCGTCTTTAAGAGTTTGAGATTGAAGGAAGAGAAGTAGAGAATACCTGTTGCCTACTCTGTCCCTCTTCTCCCTTCTGATTAATGGGGCTTTTCAAACCTTAGTGTATCTAGGGATCCACAGAAACCCTCTCCATGAAGATTGCCAGAGCAAATCTTTGTTCTGAAGGTCAAGCGTGGGACCGTGGAATCCCTGTTCTGGCCATCAGAAGATACTGATACAGATCAAGTTTTGAGAATCGTAGTTTGTCTTCTGTGCTAAAATTGTCTTCTGTGCTAAAATGCCAAATCCTGAGATGAATGTGAGATGCCAGACCCTTTACTGCCAAAGTGACCCAAAAGAAAGTCAGTAAAATATAGGCATTAACCCTTTAGATTGATACAGATGTGCCTGGCTGATGGCCTGGGCATCTTACCCAGAGATAGCAGTGGCTTTCCAGCAGAAGTCTGGTCCTGCCAACCCCAAAATAGATCAGACAATGAAGAACAGTTCCAGGCTTCTTGCCCCGGTCCTTTGTAGATGGAAGGTAACTATCAGTTCATCAGTAACCCATCTGTGAGTGGCCTATGCCCAGGTGATGGAGGTAGACCAGGCCTAGCTGTCGTCTATCTTCTCATTGTCATTAGCTGACATTCTAGGGAGAAAAAAAATCCTATAAGAAAAATTCATCTGACAATAATATTTGTCACTATAACTCTGATAATCACCACCACTCCCAATGGTTATCATTACAATCATCACCACCTTTATCAAATCTAATGTTTAGAATGGCTCTTAGTGGTAACATTGTAGCCAGAAGTAGATTTGCCTGTTCCCTTCTAATCATCACCCGATGTTTGGGAAGACCTCATTACCTGTGTCCCCATTTTATGGGTCAGGAGACGGAGGCACAGAGAGGGAAGTAACATATCCTGGCTCACATCAAGTGCAGTCCAAATTCTAGAACAGGCTATATGACTATGTTAGTGGCTTCCGTGATTCTGATCTTAGTGGTGGAGAGCAACAGACGGGTAATGTGATTGGCACAGGAACATGAAGGTTTGTTAGTGCTATCATTAGTTGAGTGTCCAGGGCCTTGCTGAATTCCTTTTTAAAGTTTTTTTTTTTTTTTTTTCCGGAAAGACAGGCTCTTCTGGATTGTGTTAGAGAGGGTTTCCTCTAATTAGTGGCACCAAATAGAAGCAAATTGTGGCCCTCAGGGGACTCTATACTATGATATAAGTTCTTGCTGTGAGTGGCCATGAGTGTGAGCCTCTCAGGGTTCAGTGGTGACACATTGTTCAGTGCCCACCATGGCTCCCAGATCAGGTCTTGAGGTTTTACGAGAATCTGGGCTCTGTTGGATGCGTGAATGTCATGCTGACCATCCAGCTCTGGTGGTGATGCTCTTTGCCAGTGTGCTGGTGACTTGGCTTGAAGCTGCTAAACTCACTGTGGGTCTCCACGCCCCCTGGAACATCTCTTATCCATTCAGTGTGCAAAGGCTGGGAGCAGGCCTCCAGATTGCCATGGACAGGGTCAACTTAGAGTCAGCAGGCTTTGGAAACTTCAGCTGGGAGTTCACGTATACCAACTCAGCCTGCAGTGCCAAGGAATCCCTTGCTATGTTCATCAACCAGGTCCAGAGAGAAAAGATTTCTGCGCTGTTTGGACCGGCATGCCCAGAAGCAGCAGAGGTAGAGTATAAAGCCTTCTGGAAAACTGGGCTGAATTTCCATTGGACAGGATGATCTTAAAGATGATGGAACTGATTTGAATAATCTCTTAACAAGTATCATTATTATAGCAATTGATATGCAGGTCTTGGATATCCTTTTTATTTGTTTTGACTTTTTGAGCTGTAATTATACCTTGTAATTAGAACAATTAACATTCTCTTTAAAGAAAGCCTTTCAGGTTGGGTGCTGGTGGCCCATGCTTGTAATCCTAGCTGCTAAGGAGGCTGACATCTGAGGTTTGCAGTTCAAAGCCAGCCTGGCAGGAAAGTCTGTGAGACTCTTATCTCCAATTAAACACCCCTCCCCCGCAAAAAAAATGCTGGAAGTGGAGCTGTAGCTCAAGTGGTAGAGTATTAGATTTGATCAGGAAAGCTCCATGGTCCCAGGATACCAGCATCCTCCAAAAAAAAGTCTTTCAAATAAAAAATTACTAGTCCATATACCCCCTTTCTTCTCTTGTTGATTGAATATGTTGCTTTTATGTACAGACTCTTATTATGTATTCATGGTTGTATTGTCAGCCATGTGGATTGGAAAGCTTAAGATAAAAACAAGAGTTTGGCTTTACATGTGTGTAATAAATAATTCAGGGATGATGAAAGTAACCCGAGAAGAATAAAGTATGACAGATTGCTTTAAGTAAGAGTGAGTAAATGAAAAAAGCATTTGTGTGGTTAATGGAATTAGTTCTGTCAGTGTCTTCAACGCTGGTGTCATCTGGGAGCTACTGCTGCCAGGAGGGACTCGAAAGACTCTTCAAAATACTGCAGAAGTGCCAGTAGTTTAAAATTAAGCTCACCTTTGAATTTGAGTTTTGATGTCTCCTGGAATTCCCCACTTGACACATTTCTCGCTTTCCAGAGCCTACTCATCCTTCAATGTCAACCCCAAGGGACAGCCCTTGAGGCTCTCTCTACACCTTCACCCTCATTCTTCATATCCCTAATTCTACAATTAAGAGTAAGTTATTCTTACCCTAAATTCCTAGAAATGTATTGTTTATAAAATTTGGAAGGTATATTCTAGAATGAATTTCTTAAGCCCCATTATTGGGGCTTGAACTTAGCTTTTCCCTTAGCTTTTTCACTCAAGGATAATGTTCTCCAACACAAACCACAGCTCCACTTCTAGATGTTTTGCTAGTTAATTAAAGATAACAGTCTTTCAGACTTTTCTGCCCAGACCGGCTTTGAACCATGATCCTCAGATTTTAGTCTCCTAAGTAGCAAGGATTACAGCCGTGAGCCACCAGCATCTGACACAGGTCTATTTTTATATATCTTAGCTCATATATTAGACTATAAGCTCCTTTAATGTCAAGTTCTTCAAACTTCTTCATGAATTATAAGCTCTTAATGATCAAGCCATAAGAAATGAGCCAAGTACAAGTTCAGAAAGGAAAGAGGAGTGAATAGCTTAAAGTGTGGGCCTTGGAGTCATGTATCTTATGTTGTGATTCTGCTCCATTATTTGTTAGATGTATAACTTATATCTCCATATTTTTGTCTTTATAATGGGTACAATGATAATATCTGACATATGCAGGGTCTTAGTTGAGTGATTCATAAGCACACAGTAAAAGATTTCACTTGTTAACCTGGTCTTCCAAAGTTTTGTTTCTGCAAATTGGATCCAAAGCATTCTTATCAATATTCCAAAGGAGAGGATCTAGTGTAAGGTTCACTGAATTCAAAATTCATGTAGACATTTGATTCTGAGGTTTGAATGTGGCATAAACTCTATCATAGAAAGATATTCTTTTGGTTACTTTAAGGTTATTGGTTTGTTGGCCTCTGAGTGGAACATCCCCGTATTTGACTTTGTTGGACAAATGGCAATAGTGGAAAACCACCTCTTGTACGACACCTGTGTGACACTTGTACCATCCATCCAAGAAATTGGTGATGCGCTGCAGAAAAGTCTCTCATACCTAGGCTGGAAACACATTGGCCTGTTTGGAGGCTGCTCTGGGGTTCCATCCTGGGGTGGAGTGGATGAGTTATGGAGGGTTGTGGAGAATAAACTTCAACCTAATTTCACCATCATGGCCAGCATGAGATACACCATCAGGGACCCAGTCCTTCTGCAGGAAGATCTCAGGAGTATAACATCAGTCACCAGAGGTGAGCAGGCAAGATCATCCTTTACTTGTATTTGGCGATTGTTTGGAAACAACTAAGAACTCTTCATTTTTCTGTGAGTTTGAAAATCAGAAGAAAATGAGGTACAAAGTTGACACATAGAGGCGATTTCCTTCTTTCCTTGATGGTCACTGATGTTTTATCTTTTTTCATCTGAAGTAAAATTTTAGAAGTCATGATGCATAAAGTAAGTTCTAAAATAATGTTAAGCAGTAATATGCTAAGCATTCCAGGTCCCAGATTTTGGAAGTTGTTTAGAGAGTAGGCAGTGGAGATACATGCATTTATTGATTCTCGCCTTTGTACTTTCTTCCTGTGCTCTTCTGGGCAAGATCCCTAACTTCTCTGTGATTTAGATACCTTATCTGTAAAATGAAGGCAACCATCTTAAGGACTAAGTCAGATCACCTAGTGTTTAGCACTACGTTGGGGTGGGTAGTTGTTCAACATCCAATAATTGTTTTATGCCGCTGCCTACAGGTCTCTTTTCTTACTAGATCAGTCACCTGACTCCTCTCCTTTCTTCAGATAAACTTTAGGATTTTGCCAGATCCTCACTCAGGAGTGCCATTTCTTCTCATACACTGTCGGCCTGACAGTGACTCCCTGAGCACTGGCGTCCTTTCCACTTCGTTTGATGCTGTCTCTTGTATCTAGTGCAGTGCTTGACAGATAGATAAGCATATTATGTAATATACCTAATTTAGAAAGCAGACCATCGCTTCATCTATGTGTTCGTACCATGAATGATGATGTGAGAACAGAAGTACTGGGTTTACTTCTTCCCATCTCCATTCAGAAGGTCAAAATGCCCTTGATCCTAGCTCCTCCTAACTAAGGTGTGACTAAGGAGTCACCTACCATATCTGTTCTTCTAATGATTTTGTCCATTAAAGGAAAGAGACTGAGGCACAGAAATGATCTCAAACTTTTTGGACTTGGGGACTCTAATGGGAGGGGAGGGGACGGGACTGTGTCAGGGCGAAATCTGCCAGGCTCAGTTTAAGACATATACTCTTAGAGAGAGTTTAGGCCTTTCTCTTTCCTAAGCATTTTAAGGGAAAAAAAAGAGAAGTTCATGGTTTATATGGACTGGCTTTAGACTATACTTGGGGGTGGCGAGTGGACGAAAGAGGCATGGGAATGGAAGGGAAGAAAGGAGTAGAAGAGGAAGAAAGGGAGAATGAGAAGGAGGGGCATTGAGGAGAGAGGGACAGAAAAGGAGAGGGGAGACAGAGGCACAAACAAGTGGAAGTCTGACTGTGTTCTCCCTTCTTCTAGTTATCATCTTAATCTGCAGCTCAGAAGATGCAAAGGTTATTCTGTTGGCTGCAGAGAATTTGGGGCTCAACACTGGAGAATTTGTCTTCATCGTTTTGCAGCAGCTAGAGGTGGGTCTTAATACACTGGTCCAAAGTTATGGTTCTCTAGCAATGATGGAAGTGGCTAAAGCACTATGTGCTTCCCCCAAGAACAGAGTTACACATTTCACACATATTGCTGCACTTGATATTGCCAATGGCTGTGTGAGGCAGATATTACATGTATCATTATACTTCATCATTCCAACTGCCTTGGAAGGCAGGTATGATTAACATTCCAACTTATAGGCAGAAAAACCAAGGCCAAGATAAGCAAGGTGCTATACTCTAGGCTGCCCGGGTGATGTTTCCAACTGGATTGCTTGTCCCTACTACGCATAGCCCCACAGCAGAGAATGCTTATGAGGTGCCAGGCCTCAAAACCACCACAAGCTCTTAGTCTCATTTATGGAAAATGAAACTGAACCCAGGAGGGTAAAATAGCTTGCCCATGGCCATACAAACTAGTATGGAGAGATTATTCCAACCCAGCTGGGCTGGCTTCAGTGTCAGTGCCCATAAGAACATCTTCCTGCCCATGGGATAATGTCTCCACAGTATAATTTTCCAGTAGCTTTAACTTTCTACAATGAGCTTGTTTTATATCATCATAAGAAGTTGAAATGGGGCAAAAGAGAGTAGAGGAAGATATGTAAAAACATCCCAGATTTCTTTCCTTATCAGGATGTGTGTGTGTGTGCATGTGTGTGTGTGTGCGCGCCAGTTCTGAATCTTGAACCTACAGCTCTGGAATTGCCACTAAGCTTTTTAGCTCAAGGCCAACACTTTTCCACTTGAGCCACAGCTCCACTTCTGATTTTTTGAAAATTCATTGAAGATGAGAGTATTATGGACTTTCTCTTCCTGGCTTCAAACTTCTATCCTTAGAAGATCTCAGCCTCCTGAGTAGCTAGGATTACAGGTGTGAGTCACCAACACTCAGCTCAGGAAGTGTTTATCTGGAAGTGTCACAGATTTCTTCAGATGGCAGCTAAAATTTTAAATGTTTGTCAGACTTTCCAGAGGATCTTCCTGTATTCCCTTTTTATTATTACCCACTTTGCTTCTCTTTCCTGTTCTATTTGCGTCTGCCTTTAGAGAGGCAAGGGATGGACAGATGGGATGAGTCAGTTTGCATGAGGAAGTCCTCCAACAATACCCACATATCCTTACCACTTCCTCTCAAAACCTTACTAATCAATTTCCATTGATTTGTAGTGGAAGAAAGTATATAGAAGTAAAACTACACTATACAATATCCATGCAATTAAATTTATTCTGCTTTTCAAAAGAATGCATAAATCCCTTCTGAAACTGCCTGACTTAGGTAACTGTAACCCCCTCTGTATGTCACCTTTACAATAAAAATGAAAGAAAACAATTATAGGCAATAGGAATCCTTTGAATCAGTCTGGAATTTGAGTCTGCTCTGCTTTTTTAGAATATGTTCAGCAGGTAAAAAATAGGAATAACAACTATTTCTTGGAATAATCAGCCTTCTGAATATTATGCATATATGAGGGTACCACAGAAGTTTGCCTTCTTGGAGAGGAAGAGGAAAGTCAATGGCACAGTAGAACAGTGTGAGCAGATGACACAGTTGGATCCTGTTAAGGAAGTGGAAAACAATAGTGTGTACAAATGAAGAATTAAAATATTCTTTGTGATATTCCTTATTCTACAATAAACTTTTCAGTACCGTGAGAATGAAAGTGTTTCCAGTGTAGGTTTTAAGTGGAAGAAAGTCATGCTGTAGTAGTAGTATAGTGTGATAGTGGTTACATAAAACACATATAATCCCATAGTCTCTCTCTCTCTCTCTCTCTCTTTCTCTCTTTCTCTCTCTCTCTCTCTCTCTCTCTCTCTCTCTCTCTCTCTCACACACACACACACACACACACACACACACACGCGTGCCTCTGTAAATGCTTATATTGATTGAATACCTCCCAGTAAGATGAAAGGGAATAATTTAGGAATTGGGACATGTGCAATAAATGAGTGGGCTTACACTCTTCATAATAGCAGCAACATAGATAATGATGCCAACAAAAAAGAATATACTATATATATACATATATAATATACAATATACATAAGCAGAATCTACAAACTTGAGCACTTATTACTACTAGGTAAGCTTGTGGCCTCTCAGTTGCTTGATGCCACTAATATGTTTAAAGTTTTCATTTATTCTATGGCTCTGTTCCCACTGTGGATGTGGTCGCTAAAAATATGGTCCGTGTTTGTGCAGGCCTTCTAGAATCCTTTCTGAGGGTTAGAATATAGCAATTCAAATTCAACACTGTCTGGCTGTGGGGGTCATTTCCTATGGAATAGTGACATTTGTTTTATCACTTTTTAGGACAGTTTTTGGGAAGGATTGATGACAAATCAGAAGATGACACATATCCCAAAAGTCTATGAGTCACTGCTTGTCATCACCCTCAGCTCCTATGGAGAAGGCCCTGGAGAAGACAGCTTTGGCTTCCGGAAACAAGTCTATGAAAGGCTGAGGAGACCGCCCTTCCAAAGTTCCATCTCCTCTGAGGAACAGGTCAGGTTGGACAGGACCTCTGCACAGGGCCTACCTCCCTTCTTTGGTCCTATTTGTGTTTAGCTTTTGCATTTCTCCCTTTTGTTTGCCCTTCTTTCCCTACTCCCTTTACACACACACACACACACACACACACACACACACACACACACACACACACTTTTCCCGCTCCGCAAACAAGCAGTGGTTTCAGGCTGTCTTGTGAAATCTGTATCCTAAACATTACTAAGTGGGCCAGAGGTTACAGGATAAAAGGTCACTGGCTTTCGGGGTCACAGAGCTGGGTTCTTATCCTACTTCTGTTTACTAACAGTGGGATCCTGGAGTTAACTGCTTAGCCTCCCTATCCCTCAGTCTCTTCATTTATAAAACGGGACTACTGATGGTGTCTGTCTTCCAGCTGTGGTCATGAGCGTCTAATACCACACCATGTGGATATAGCAGGAGGAATAACAATGGCTATTCAGACGGTGCCAATTTCCTTTGCCAGAAAGATGGCAGGATTGAGGAGCAGGATGGAGTAATAGGTGGTGTGGAGCTAGGACAGCTAAGTCAAGCAGAGGGACTGGGGTAGGGGGGAATCAGTCAGGGGAGAGTATATCAGCAAGTCGAATCTGCACACGTGTGAATGATTAGCAAGAAGTTCCCACAGAGAGGACACTGGCTGGAGCTGGAGCTACTCCCACTGAGGGGCCAGGCTGAACCCAAGGTCAGGACTGCTCATTGATAGTAAGGGACTTGATTCAGAATGAGGGAGTGCATTGTGCATCCCAACACACATACGAGACAAGAGGGTGGATTCCTGAAAACATGAGGAGCCGTTCTCACGGCTGTGACCAGCTGCCATAGAAGAAGGCTCCTGCCCTGGCAATTGACTCAACCAAAAATGAAAAATGAGAACAACTATTGAAGACGTACTACGGGACATAGGAATTATATGAGTTTACCTACTCTGCTCCTGCTTCATAACTGTGGTGTGATCCATATGTTATAAACAATAAGCCGAGATTTGGAGAAGTTACAGAACTTACTTCAGGTCTCTCTCACAGCTGGAAAGCAGCAGAACCAGCCCGACTCCAGTATCTCCCTTAGCTTCCTCCCACCTATGGCCTGTGAAGCTGATCTTGTCTATGGTCAGGGTCTAATTCTGAGGAAGGTAAAGGCTGTGAGGGCTGGATTTGATAGTAGGGCCTCTCAGTGGACTGCGTGAAGAATATGTGGTGCTCTACTTCCCAAAGGATCGAGACAGGCTCTTCCAGCTGAGCAATGGATGCCATGGGCTTCTGTATACTGTGTTTGCTCTTTGTTTTTCTGCTGCTCCTGGGGCTCGAACTCTGGGCTTAGGTACTGTCCCTGAGCTTTCTGTGCTTAAGCACTCTGGCCTTTTGTGGTTATTGGAGATAAGAGTCACACAACTTTTCTGTTCAGGCTGGCTTGAAACCACGATCCTCAGATCTCAGCCTTTTGAGTAGCTAGGACTACTGGTGCTGGGCTCACTGCATATGCTCTTGTTGAAGGTGAGCCCTTACTCTGCCTACCTCCACGACGCCCTCCTGCTCTATGCTCAGACAGTGGAGGAGATGGTAAAGGTCGGGAGAGACTTCCGGGATGCGCGGCAGCTGGTCAACACTCTGAAAGCCAATCTGACAGCACTGCAGGGTAAGAGTTTTTCTGGTCCCAGTCTGGCACAGTCCTGTGGGCTCTGACATGACTGATGGGTCCCTACTAGCCTACTGCAAGGCCTGCCTCTCTCTGCTGCACATTTCTTCTTTCTCATGAAGATCTGATCTTTCATAAGAGTGACTGAGGCTAAAGCCATCCAGTTTCTCAGGCCACAGGTAGAGGAGGCCTCTGGGGTACCTTCTATTCTTTCCCTTCAAAGTCTCACCCACTACTGCTTCCTAATGGCAGAGAACACGAGACTTGCCTCTTTGTGCACTAAGACAATGTGGTGTGTTGGGAAGTACAGGAAATAAGGCCAAGAAGGCCTTAAGCCATGGCAGGGACTGAAGGAGGTAGCTCCGGACAATTACTATTGTGCAGGCACTCAACATCCTGTGTTGGTTCTGACTGTTGCTGGCAAGGGTAAGTCAGAGGTTTTATGTGAAATTAATTGGAAATTGCTTAATCATTTTTAATTGAATTTTTTTTATGCTGGGCGCTGGTGGCTCACACTGTAATCCTAGCAACAGGAGGCTGAGATCTGAGGATCATGGTTTGAAGTCAGCCCAGGCAGGAAAGTTCAGGAGACTATCTCTAATTAACTACCAGAAAATCGGAAGTGGCGCTGTGGCTCAAGTGGTAGAGTATTCACCTTGAGCTGAAGAGCTCAAGGGACAGTGCCCAGGCCCAGAGTTCAAGCCCCACAACTGACAAAAAAATGTTTTTAAATATTATTTTTTTAATTTAGTGTTTTTAAAATTGTCTTTGAGTAGTTGTATGAATGAGTTTCAATTCAACATGCCAGTTTATGAATACAATGCCTTTTGATCAATGTCAACCCTTTCATCCTTCTGCCCCATTTCTCCCAACCCTGACCAATTCCTCAGTTTACCTGGTTTCACTAAAAAAAAAAAAAATTTTTTTTTGGGTCCGGTCATGGGGCCTGAACTCTGGGCCTGGGCGCTGTCCTTCAGCTCTTCAGCTCAAGGCTAGCGTTCTACCACCTGAGCCACAACGCTACTTCTGGTTTTTTCTTTTTTGCTTATTTGGTGCTGAGGAATCGAACCCAGGGCCTCGAGCATGCAAGGCAAGTGCTCTTCCACTGAGCCACCTTCCCAGCCCTACAAAAAAAAAATGTTTAAATGCTCAATGGCCTTCCCCATCACACCACATCTGCCTGTATAGTTGGTATTTTGGCTCTAACAGGATGCTGCTTCTGCATCTTACTGTTGAGTCAGATTTCTTGAAACAGAACCATTTTGCACCTGGTGTTCCCTGGGGAAGGGACTTGCTGAGCTCAGTTACATCATACTGCTGCTTTGAGCTCCAAGTGCCCCTCTGTCCTGTACCTTATGCAACCTTCTCTCTTTCCAGGAATTACTGGTCCTGTGTTTGTGGACTCCCAGGGGGAAAGGCACAGTCATTATTCTGTCTACACTTTAGAGAAATCTGGAAATGGGAGCCTTTTTCTTCCTTTTCTTCATTATGACAGCAATCAGAAAGTGATCAGGTACCGCAAGACATTTCTGTACATGCTGTTCATAAAAATACTGCCAAAGCCCAGGGAAGAAGATAAAGATCAGGACTCCTACTGGGAAGTTGAGTTGGGATCTAGTTCTTAGAATTCCCTCACCATGTATTCTCGTGTTTTCTGAAGTTATGAAGACCTACCCAGAGATGTGTGTCCTTCAGAACCACAGTGTTGTCCTAAGCACCCAGGAATCACTAAGGAAAAGCTCTGGTTTTTGTTTCCTCAGCTACAAATCAATGAAAAAAAGGAAGTATAGCTTGTAAATTAATTTCTATTTAGACCCAATTGCCAACCTCCCAATTTCCATTGAGACTTTTCTCTTCTTACTTTGGGAATGGTGGTCACTACAATGAGACAGCCAGGTAAGGAAAGTAACTATGGCAACCCTATCCTCAAGATCATAGAAGCAGGCATATCCACGTAAGGGATGATGTTTTGGTCTGTGAAATGTCAAGATTGTTATACAATATGACTTGTCTGTATCAAACACGGATGGAAATCTCAGCAACACTAGGAAATTGTCACATCATCTTTTAAATCAAAAGAGACATGGTTTCAATCAAAAGATTCCGGCAGCTATTCTACCCAACAAAAACATATATTGCTTCTCACGAATGAGATTACCAGAGTAGATCTAATGAGTCAAGAGGGTTGGGAGCATTAAATAGGTCAGCAGAGTTTTGAACTAAGAGACTAAAGCCTAGTTTTTGCAACTAGCACCCATATTTTAGATGCCACTATGGTACACAAGGTAGAAACAGATGGAATAAATGGAGTAAATGCTGGCCATCTTCTTTTCTCTTTTAACAGACCTTTGAGGTATTTCTCCAATATGACTTGGCTCCATAGTTTCCGTCCCAGGGGCAGACCAAGCTGTGGAATTTATAATGAGCTCTGCAAAAGGGAGCCTACTTTAACTGGTAAGTATGGCTGCTTGGGAGAAGTAGTGTTGTGTCTCTGTAGAACATTTCTTTTGATGTTTTAGCCCAGAAAATCTTGGTGGGGCAGGTGTGGTGCTTTGCTTTAATAGGGTGTTCAGCATCCTCTCTAGTTGTTCAGAGTGGGGAGCCACACCAATCATTTGGTCTGACCCTGACAAGTCTATCACAGGTAGGACTTGAAATTCAGTAAATCAAGGGGCATTTTCTCAAAGCAAAATTCAACTATCTCCTTGGGAAGAACAATCTTCCGTTGAAAAACTCCTGCTCTAGGGAAATCTGGCCCTGGCTTTTGAAATTCAATTCTCAAGGACTCCCATATTTTTGATGCCAATGCTGGAGCTTGAACTTAAGGCATTCCATTTTTGCTTAGCTTTCTTGCTCAAGACTGTCACTCTACCACTTGAGCTATGTCTCACTTATGGGTGTTTTTGTTTGTTTATTTGTATTTTTGCTAGTTAAGGTTAAGTTGAGGTAAGAGTTTCTTAGATTTAATCTTCCTGGGCCTGCATTGATCTGGTGATTGCCAGATCTCAGCCTCTAGAGTAGAAAGCATTATAGGCATGAACCATTGCACCTCTGTTTGGTTTGTGGTTCCTCGAATAGGATTTTATTTTTCATATTTACCTTTTTATTAGTGTTATGATTTATACAAACAAGTTGTATTGTGATATTTCCACACATGTCTTTCATATTTACCTTTTCCCCCCTCTTGAGCAATTTTGACTGGTTTCCTTATTTATCTTCCTTGACAGGTTGCTTTGATTATATTCACACCTCTACTCTTCCCCTTTCCCCTCCCTCTGACTCCCAATTACCAAACAGTCCTACCATTCTTTTTTTATTTTTAAGGTCTAGATTCCATATATGACAGAGAACATGTGCTATTATTTGTCTTTCTCAGTCTGATTTAACTTCATGATCTTCAGTTCCATCCATTTTCCTAAAAACAATATTATTTCATTCTTTATGGCCGAGGCCTCTATTGAGTGTGTATCCATGAGGTATACCTCATTTTCTTGGTCTGTTTATCGGTTGAGGGGCACTTGGACCGATTCTATATTTGGCTATTGTAAACAGTACTGCTATGAACCTGAACATGCAGGATTTCTATTAAATGCTGACTATTTCTATTAAATGGTTCCTTTAGATATATGCCTAAGAGTGGTCTAACTGGAACATAGGGTAATTCTGTTTTTTTAGTTTCCTGAGGAGCCTCCTTACTGCTTTCCATTAGTGGCTGCATTAATTTACACCCCCAATAATAGTGCACAAATATTTTTGTTTTTAAAGGACTTCCTTCCTAGGGAGTCTAGCAGAGCTTGGGCAAAAGTGGTTAAGGAGCCTCACCCTAGAATTAGACGGTGCTTAGAAAGCAACTCTACCAAGAGCATACATGTATAACAAAACATGGCACTGGCATTTGACATCACAATTACATCCAACAAGGTACGTTTCTATATGAAGGAGGAAGTGAGCGTGGCTGCCAAGAGAAGCAGAGACATAGTCAGAGAAATATTGCTGGAAGAAATTAAGTCTGAATGGATTCAGTGTATTTGAGCCTAGATAATAACCTGGGTGGCTTTTTAGGTTCTTGCTTGGAAAGATCTTGTTGGATCAGCGATGTGCTCACCTCTGCTTTTACTCATGCCTAAGTAAAGACTGTTGCTTCCCTCCAGGCACAACTGCTGTGATTTCCACAATGACACTCTTCATCGTTGTCTTGGGAGCTGCCATCATAGGTCTGGTTTTAAGGATGCACAGGGAAAAATTACAAAACGATTGTGAAGACAGCTGGTGGCAAATCAACTATGACACTATCACTATTATTCCCCAGAACAAGGTAAGTCTATACATGACCCAGATACCTCTCTTCTGGGTCATTGCTGGAGACTTGTGGAAGAGGCCTTTCCGAGGAGATCATTGAGCTCATTAGAGCTGACTCACTGAGCAAGGGAGCACTTAATGAAGGAGCACAAGACCTGCATTCTGGTTCTTTGCCTTCCATTTCCTGGCTGAATATCTCTGAAAATAACACTTTGTCTTCCCAGACTCATTTTCAATTAAAAAATGATTAGTAGTCTCTGAGTCCTTAGACTCTATTACTCATGAGTAGAAGCACCATATGGCCTATTCAAATATTAAAGTCATTCTTGGGGAATATTTAGTTCTTTTCAAAACCACATTCAGGAAGTGGTGGTGCATTGCTGTATTCTTGGTGCTCAAGAGCTTGAAACAGGAGGATAAAGGGACTTCAAAACCAGCTTAAGCTATATAGCCTGTCTAAAAACAAACACATTCACTTTTTTTTTTGGTGCCAGTCCTGGGGTTTGAACTCAGGGCCTGGATACTGTCCCTGAGCTTTTGTGCTCAAGGCTAGTGCTCTACCACACTGAGCCACATTTCTGGTTTTTTAATAGTTAATCAGAGGTGAGAGTCTCATGGACTTGTTGCCCAGTCTAGCTTTGTTGCGATCCTCAAAACTTAGCCACCTGAGTAGCTAGGATTGTAGGCAGGCAGGATCCACTGACACCTGGCTACCACATTCACTTTTTTTTTTAAAATAAGCAAAGTAGTTTTAATGAAAGTTTATTCAAGATTAAATACAGGGCTGGGAAGGTAGCTCAGTGGTAGAGTGCTTGCCTTGCATGCATGAGGCCCTGGATTCGATTCCTCAGTACCACATAAGCAGAAAAAAGCCGGAAGTGGTGCTGTGGCTCAAGTGGTAGAGCGTTAGCCTTGAGCTGAAGAGCTGAGGGATAGCGCCCAGACCCAGAGTTCAGGCCCCCATGACCGACAAAAAAAAAAGATTAAATACAATCTCTCTGTACACATATTCTTGTGTGTACTCTAAGGAACACAAATACAATGACATTATCACAGATATCATTAATTAGTTAAAAATGATAGTGATAGAATATTAACAAAGTTTTAATGATGCCACATACTCATTTGCTTTTGGTATCACTGGTAATTAGGTGACTTTTAGAAAATCATATACAAATATGAAAAATAGGCCATACATACATAAATTGGCTAATGCCAACCCTGAGTTTAACTTCAGTGACAGGAGGTTTATGCCACTAAGCCCTCAAATCCACATATAGTCTTAGCAGAAAAGAGCACTAGACTTGACACATTCACTTTTTGAGGGTGAGTTCCAAAAAGTACATTATATAACATGGAATGAGCATCTACCAAGCACAGTACAGCACGTGGGAATAGCCACAAATGAGATGCCTTCAGAGGAAGGCCTGTGTTTTGTCTCTGGGGTAAGTTCTTTAGATAGAAAGACTAAAAAATATTGTTATCTTGAAGGCTTCAGAGAGGAGAGAAAGGGAGAAGTCACATAGCATGTTCTGGAGCTGGGCTGGTACCAGGCCTAAGAACCTTCAGTGTACCAAGAGCAAGAGATTTGGGTTGATTAGTAAGTCTCTCCCAAATGTCTCTGGGGATTTGAGCCTTTCTCTTCACTCCTCAAGTAAAGGAGTGCTGTTCTGATTTGTCCAATAGATTCTCCTTGAGAAACAGAGCTCTTGTTCTTGGAAAGGTGTTCTCTACCTGTGGAAGAGGCACTGGGGTATTAAATATGGAGGGAACACAGATTCACTTAGGTAAATTAATACGCTCCCCACGTCCAGTTAATTGACACAGTTAGAACCCGAGTATAGGTAACCTGACCTCAAAAGCCTATACTCATAGCCTAGACCATCCATGGTGGTAAAGTTACCAAGAAAGGGTCATGTAGGCAAATCTTGAGTCTCCTACATGCTTAACTGTGTCAGGTTGGAATTCGCCTTCATCTAAAGTTACCCAGTCCTTTGATACTGTACAATGCTGCTAAGAGCAACCAATTGTGTCTTGTGTTTCAGTTTTCCCAGAGAAGTACGCCTGTGATGAGAGGAGGTGTGCGCAGCACACATCCTGTGATGCTTCCTACTGACTGTAGCTCCTATAAGAGCCAGCAGGGAGAAGAACTTTTTTATGCTCCAGTAGGACTTTACCAGGTATTTCTATGCCATGTGGCTGCATGGAGGAATGAGTGTATATTTCTGATTCTTCTCCTTGTGAAGTTTTGGTCAAGTAAGCTATTCTGACTAGAAAGACATTCTTGAAGTAGAAGCCATTGTGGTTTTGTGCTTCTCAAACTGCAAGACACAGAAAAAATTACACATGACTCTTGGTATAAATGCAGATAAATCTGTGTACATATTATGTGTCAACATTTTAGTGTGTAAAACAAGCCGATTCTAGATGGTAGGTCTAGCTTAGAATAGAGCCCAAAGATTATGCATTTCTAGAGATCATCTCCCAGGTAATTTCTCTGCTGGCTTCTCAATTAGACTCAGCTCAGCCCTATCAAACTTTCTATGATGATAGAAATATTCTAGCTTTGCACTAATATGGAAGCCACTAGCATCCTATGATTATTGAACATTATTGGGACTAGGACACTGAATTTTTTTTAAAGTTTTCTTTCATTTTGATTCACTTATGTTTAATAGCCTCAACGGGGCTACTCTAATGGATCCTAAATCCTAGACTGGGTGATTTCATCCTGGTACTTCAATAGTGGAAACGGGTGTTTCTGTGGTATAAATGATAGAAGTGGCTAAACCTTGCTCATCATTCACACGCATCCTTTGTCACTCTGTCTTCACACCCAGGCCATGTAGCTGGCTATACTTAGCAAGCCTGTAGAAAGTTCCATAGGGAAAAAAATTACATGAAAGAAAAAGAAAAACACCCTTGCATGTATTGTTTTCATTGGAAGTCTCAGGATTTCCGGAATGACGGCAGAAAGCACCCAACAAAAGTATTGTTTGCTCTGAGGTTAGGAGTTGCTTATGGTTAAGGTTGGGTTAAGATGGATGAAAAGATAAAGGAAGATTATTCAAGATGAAAGACAATTCATTCCCTATTCAACTGATCTTTCCAAATGTCTTACCTACTTGAGGTCTTGAAGTATAAAAAAACTTGAGGTTTTACCAAGTACTCTAGGGACTGTGTTTCATGAAGAACTAAGTATCCCAGTCATCTAGCCATTTAGAGCAGGAAGCCACGAATCTATATCATATACTCTGCCTGATGAATCTCCATACAATATGTCTCCTTGCCCCTCTCTCAAATCTCATCATGGGATTTTACATCCCTGTTGCGTTTATGTTCATGTTCAAAGTCTCTAATAAGGAACTTTGAGTATTTGGCTCCATTCTACTTTAAGACATTTTTGATCCAAATCCTATGTGGATATCATTGATCCTGCTGAGTTTTGACATGCATGCTTTACCTTCTTACAATGCTATGCTCATTCTGCCTTTCTTGCCCATCTAGAACCTGCTTATTCTTCAGAGTTTAGCATAGCACCCCTCTGTGAGTGCTTTCCTTGATCCCAAAGCCATTCCTTGCTGGGTGGAAACGCCATCATAGTCTTCAGTATTCTGCATTTACTCCCATATAGAAATAGACCCGGCTTGATGTTTAATTCATACAGAGGCTTGTCATCTCTCTCATCTTAGGCTCCATCCCTTCTTCTAGCCAACTCTTCTTCCATGGTTTTGGTAATGATTGATTGAATGACTCCAAAAGCAGATATGCCATACACTGAAAACCTGTGCTAGGCATTGAGTTAACAGTGGTTGTGTGTGTGTGTGTGTGTGTGTGTGTGTGTGTGTGTGTGAAATAGGAGTGTGAGAGTTGTCCCTGAGCTCTTTTTCTCAAGGTTAATGGTTTCTGCCTTTTTGTGGTTAATTGGAGATAAAAGTCTCAGAGGCTTTTCTTGCCCAAGCTAGCTTTGAACCTCAGCCTCCTGAGTAGTTAGGATTACAGGAATGAGCCATCAGTACCTGGCCAGTTAAGTTAGTATTTTAATTGACTTAATCTTGTGGTAATTCAGTGATAATGCTATTCTTGTAATCCCTGTTTTGCAGGTGAAGAAATGAGTGTTTGAGGAAGCTTATTCCAGTGGCAACGCTAGGTTTTGATCTAGACATCCGTCTAGACTTGTGATCCCAATGTACTGTGTTCCTCTGCATGATATTAGGACATTACTGCATAATATCCTAAAAGTATGGTCTTAGAGTTAAGACATTCAAGTTAGATATTAGGTGATCCCATTTTGAATGGAAAAAATCACACCCACTTGGCAGGGCTGCAGGTCAGTTCAATGAGGTCTTTCTGTGGCTTAGTGCCTGGCTTAGTGCCTGGACATAGCACAATGCCAACGCAGCGGGGCTAACTGGTGTGGAACTGGATGATCTCTCCCATAGGTGGCTTTCTTGTCTGTCTTCCTGCTCCCCTTTCTTACTCTTTCCAAGTGCTGTTTCTACATCACTCTGCATTAAGGACATTTTGTTCTGTGTCTGTGATTTCAGGGATACTACGTAGCCATCCGCCATGTTGGGGACCATGCAGAAGCTTGCATGAGGAAGCCAACTGTGCTGCAGGAAGTCCGGCTGGTGAGGCTGCTCTCTGCCCCTTCTCTGCCAGCTCTCCACTCCACCCATGAGGGGTGGCATCCGTGACAAAAAGGCATGGTGGAGGCTGATTTTTTTTCACATGATCTCCCATCCCTGACCCCCAACTGCCCAGGCTTCAGATTCCAGACCCTTGGCCTAAAGCAACTATCTAAAGCCTGGATTCCTCCTACCTCTAATTTTTCTTTCATAATTTTTACTGACCTTTACTCTGGCCTGTGTTCCTCTCTGTCTTTGTTGTCTGTTTACCTACTACCTTGAACCTGGAATTGGGAATAGCTCCAACTTCTTGTCCTCTGCCAGTAACCTATAGTAACCTATACACTAGTACTGACTGTCCCAAGCAAGGAAGCAGGGCTGGACCTGCTTAGTGTGATCTATTTCAGGTAATCCTTATGGCTGCATTTAGATTTTGATGATTCTGGTTTATTTCCTGGAGTCAGATTCCCAGCATTTACTTCCCAGCTCTGCCATTTAGGAGTCGTATCATCTTCAACATTCAATTTCACATTTAGCCATTGGTTCTCTTTTTCCATAACATGAAAACAGTTCTCCTTTCCCAGGCTTCTCTCTATGAATAACCGAAGGGAATCACACTCTGAGCCTGTTCTTTATCATTCTGTCACTCGCAGATATGGGGATTAAAGCACAAAAACATTGTGCCCTTCTTTGGCATTTGCACAGAAGCCCCGAATATCTGTATTGTCACCCAGTATTGCAAAAAGGGAAGTCTTAAGGTAAGCAAAATATTAAGTTTTACCTTGGGTTTGTTTAGTGATAGCTAATAAAGAAGCTTTTCAGTGCTTTCTCCTGTTTCCCCAAGGACAGTTCCTCTTCGGTGGAATTGCAAAACCTGAATTATCTTCATGGGCTGCCTGCTGGGGTTCAGATTAGCAGTGCAGCCGCCTAGTGCTTCCTTTCCTTTGTGCTGGTAGAAATGGGACCTGGGATGAACTTGGTTTCTTTTCATATGATGACATGGCTGCTTCTGACATGGGCACCAGGGCCTATCCATTCCTTTAGTAGGGGACCATCAGCATTGTGTTAGTAACAAGGAGGAGCTTGTACAACTCAAGCCATTGTCCTTTCTGTGGAGTCTAGTTAGGGTATCTCCAGGGAAAATTTCTTTAGATTTATGTGCTCTGCCCCTCTTTGTATCCATTCTGGCTGAAGAAACCAGATCCATCAGGGACAACTCTGATCAAAGCATGCTTCAGCTTGAGTCCCTGGTGACACTTTGATTGACCCTATTTTTCTAGGATATATTGAGAAACTCAGATCATGAAATGGATTGGATATTCAAACTTTCATTTGCATATGACATAGTCAATGTGAGTATAACATAAACTTATTTAAAGAAGCAATACTGTAGTAATTTGGAGTTGTCTTGGATTAGATTGAACTGTCATCTTTGTTCAAAATTCTGGCCCTCTTTTTTCTATTTTTTTAATATATATTTTTATTGTAAAGATACTGTACAGAGGGGTTACAGTTACATGAGCAAGGTAATGAGTACATTTCCTATCAAACATTGTTACCCCCTCCTTTGTTTTTCCCCCTCCCATCCCTTCCCTCCCCACCTCCCTAACTCCTCCTTTCCTGTCCCCCACCTTGAAGTTGTGAAGTTTGTTTACAACATAGTGTCTTGTACGTCTCATTGTTACAATGGGTCAACCTTGTTTCAGCATTTTGTTATTTCCCTCCCCTCCCCAAATTAGAAAAATGTAAATATAAGATGCAGGGCACTGGAATCAATACAGTCAAAGCAGAGGTTTTACCATGGGGGAAGAACATACAGAACAAACAAAAAATCACATAGTATATTGTAAGAACATTAAAAACAACAGCAACAAATATAAAACCTTTTGTGTCCCTGTCTTGGGGTTCATTTTGCTTAGCATCATCTTATATGGTCATATATACATAGCTTTTGACCTTTTCTGCTTGTCCTAGACATATACTAGTTATTGCAAATAAGGAAAACCATGGGACCTATGTTTCTTTGGGCCTAGCTTACTTCACTTAATATAATTTTTCCAAATCTTTCCATTTCTTAACAAATGAGGTGGTATTTTTCTTTCTGATAGAGGCATAGAATTCCATTGTGTGTGTGTGTGTGTGTGTGTGTGTATATATACCAAAATTTTTTGATCCATTTATCTATTGAGGGGCATCTGGGTTGGTTCCATATCTTAGCTATGGTGAATAATGCTGTGATAAATAATGCTGTGACAGTTGTGCTGGTAGTTTTAATATGGCCTTGTTTGTGATCATTTGGGTAAATGCCCCAAAATGGGATTGCTGGGTCATAGGGGAGCTCTATGTGGAGTCTTTTGAGGAACATTCATGTTGCTTTCCAAAGTGCTTGAACAAGTTTACATTCCCACCAACAATTCAGTAGGGTTCCCTTTTGGCCACATCCCTTCCAGCATTAGTTGTTATTAGATTTCTTAATTATAGCCATTCTAACTGGGGAGAGGTGGAATCTCAATGTTGTTTTGATTTACATTCCTTTTATGGTTAGAGAGGTTGAGCATTTCTTCATGTGTCTATTGACCATTCTTATTTCCTCTTCAGAGAAGTCTTTCTTTAAGTCTTTAGCCCACTTATTAATCGGGCAGTTGTTTCTTTGAGGATTTGTTTTTGGAGGATTTAATTTTTTGAGTTCTAAGTATATTTTAGATATGTGGCCTTTGTCCATTGAGAGGTTAGTGAAGATCTTTTCCCAATTCATGGACTTTCTATTGATCTTGCTAGCTATGTCCTTTGCCATGTGGAAGCTCTGCAATTTCATGCAATCCCATTTGTCCAACCTTTCTTTGATTTGTTGTGTTTCTGGGTCTTTATTAAGAAAATTTCGGCCTGTAATTCTGGCCCTCTTTAAATCTCTCTCTTTTTTGGGGTGGGAGTTCCGGCCATGGGGCCTGAACTCTGGGCCTGGGCGCTGTCCCTCAGCTCTTCAGCTCAAGGCTAGCGCTCTACCACTTGAGCCACAGTGCCACTTCCAGCCTTTTTCTTTTTGCTTACGTGGTGCTGAGGAATCAAACCTAGAGCCTCATGCATGAAGACAAGTGCTCTACCACTGAACCACCTTCCCAGCCCTTTAAATCTATTTGAACAAAGTGATTCCAGCTTTAAACCTAATCAGCACTTCAATCAGATTTTCTATTATTTTTTTCTCTAATTACAAGTAAATGTGGAGAGAGAAAGTATTATACAAAAGATGGAATGAATGCTAGACTTAACCAAGCAGAAATAAACAGAGTATTTACATTTTAGGGTAGATTTTTTTTTTCTGGCCGTGGAGCTTGAACTCAGGGTCTGGGCACTGTCTCTGAGTCTCTTTATGTTCAAAGCTAACGTTCTACCAGCACCACTTCCACCTTTTTCTGAGTAGTTTATTAGAGATAAGAGTCTCATAGACTTTCCTGCCTGGGCTGATGTTGAACCATGATCTTCAGGTATCAGCCTCTTGAGTAGCTAGGATTACAGGCATGAGCCACCAGCATCCAGCGGTAGAATTTTTTTTCTTTTTTATCCCAAAGAGAATCTAATTATCAGATGTAAGTCAAGCTGAGCAAGAATCCTAATACTCTTCCCATCCTCCCAAGTCCCTAATCCCTTCAGAAAATAGAGGTCCATAAAGCTGCTGACCTAAGGAATGAGCTAGAGATGCATATATGAGAAACATATAAGCTGGCAGAATCGTTTATATGGGTACAGGGGAGGGGGGGTGATGGCTGCAAAGAAGAAGATGATAATGATCATAGCAGTAATAATACTAATTAATAACAACAACAACAACAATAATAAAATAGCTAATACTATGATACCTATTTTGGGGCAGACACTTTCTAGTTCTTTTTAATTTATTTAATTCTTACAAGAAAATATAAAGGAATTTTTTTTCTTTTGTCTGAGACCAGGACTCAAACTGATGCTTTTGTTCATTGGCTGGCACTCCGCATTCTGATTCAGGCTTCCAATGTCGGAAAAATCTATCTTTACTGTCATTGTACAGTTGGAATGTATATAACTTTTTCCAAGTTTCATAGCTGCTAATGAGTGGAGATGTGACTGGAGCCTAAGTGTTTTCCAGGTTTACACCCTTAACAACTACACCGCTGCTCAACAGCAGAGATTGCTGTTGCAGTTTATGACAGGAAGGAGTCAATCTAACCATTAGATGCTTTCTAGGGACTGGCAGGGACAATTCAAAGAGAAGTAGAACAAGGCCCATTCCTTCTTGTTTCCATGAAGGCAGGGGCCTTGCAGAGAGGGAGTATCTAGAACCAAAGCTCAGAATGACTAATTGTAGGCATGCGGCGACTGATGAGGGATGTGACGAGTAGGAACAGAGTTGAGATTGTCTATGTGATGTGCTGAGCCACAGCAATATGGACCAGTAACCTGAAGCTGCTCTCATTAGTAACCAGATTGTCTATCAAATTTTGCTCTTATCATCAGACAGAACCAAACCAAATGTTTACCATCACGAGAGATGAAGCCAGTAACCCAGGAGTAGGTTCAAGGGAGGATGCTATTCTGAGTGACTAGTGATCCACAGGCCTTAGCCTAGTTATCAGCTGACATTGAAGCCTCCAACCACCTGTCAGGATCTAGGCCTATCAACCAACAGACTCCTGTGGAGAAGATCCTGCTGGAGTCTTGTGAAGAGTATAAGGAATAAACCCATTCTTCCTTGCTGGAAGACTGACTCACAGAGGGACTTTGTCAGATCTTTTCTCCTTTCTGGACCTTCATGTAGTTCCAAAAATGAATAGGACTGGCCTGGTTAGCATCAAGGGGCTTTCCTTCCTCAGATTTTCTTGGTTTTCATTTCGTTTCTAAGGTGCTGAGTCTTGTTGGTCTGGTAAGATTTTAATTTCCTAGGTTTTAGTGGCAAGCTGGCATCTTGTTGCTAAGCAAGGTAGACAAACAGAGACCTTCTGTGATTAGGTTTCCAAGGGCAACCATGGACCACTGTTATTATTGCATTAAGTTTAATTAGCTATGTTAAAGTTTATTCTAACCCATATCCTTTCTCAGAAAGATAAGGACATTGGGCTGTCACAGCAACCATCAAAACCAATATTCTCCTCGTGTCTATATGATACCTGTTTCAGTATCTCCTTTATACCAGGTATCAGATATTCTAAGATGCTAAAGGTTCTTTCGGCTAACAAACTAGGTAATTAAGTACCTAATTTGAGTCAGACCAGATTCTGGGAATGGAATGCACAGAAGAATATGGCTCATTCCTTATCTCTAAGCTCAACCCCAGTGGGATAAGCTGAGAAGGGGTTTCAAAGAGTCTAATAGTCTTTTGAGTTAGAAATGAGCCTTCGTTTCTACGTAAGAGAAGTCTGGATGGATTCCAAGGACAATAAATAGTTTGGTCCAGAAGTTACCTTGGGGATTGAACCCTGCTTCTGCCACATACTGATTGTACTGTCCATCATGGAGCCATGACTCACTTTCTCTGTAGATGAACTAAAGATGAGATCAGTAGCTAACTCATACCATTGTTGTGAGAGGCTCGGGGGGTATACAACTTAACAAATTGCCTACCCACAATGGGTGTCTAACAAATGTGAATGTTAGCACTAACTGTAGTACTAGTCTATCAAAGAGAACTCTATAACAAGTGCTATCAAGAGTAAATTCCTTTTTCATTTTTTTCTTGAGATAGGGTCTTACTATATTTAGTCCTTGCTAACCTTGAATTCTCCATCCTCTTTCCTCAGCCCCCCAAGTACTGGAATTACATGCATGGGCCAAGTACGTTTTCTTATGGTAGTCTCCCAACAATTCTATGGGCTGAGTCTACACTGTCCAAATCTGTATTCATGACTATTGAAAATGCCATTAGTGCAAATGGAACATGCTATCAGTAATAAAATTCACCTTGGATTTTGAAGACTTTTTTCTGAAATATCTCATTAATATTTTAATGTTGATTATATGTAGAAATAATTAACAATTAGATCCATTGACTTAAATAAATTATTAACATTAGTTCCATCTATAAGCCTTTTTTTCATGTGTGGGGAATAGCATTTTTAAATTATGTTTTTATTATTTTTCAGTAGTTGTACAAAGGGGTTGCCCCCCAATAAGTCAATTTATAAGTACAAGGCATCTTGATCCGTGTTACCCTTTTCATCATTCATCATCCAACCCAACCCTCCCCTCAGCGTAAGTACTGAGAAACCAACAAATATACATGCAGCTTGCTTTGTGTTTTATTTGGGGGCAGTAATCTAATAACAGAACTCTGAAATCAATTCATCTAAGCTCAAATATTAATAATATTAATATTGGTCCATTTGCAACAGGGGGGAAATGAGGCTTAGCTCCATGACCTCCCCTGCTCATCTGGCAAGAGGCAGGTTCGGATTTGCGCCAATTGGTCTCCAAAGGCTGTGGTATTCTTCTTTGTTTTGTTCCCTTCCTGTAGGCTAAGCATCCAAGTGTGCTGATGTGGAACTATGAGATAGAAGCTCTATAGGCCTTCTAGAAATTTCTAGCAGGCAAGAAATGCAGGTATGGATAGATGGCGGAGTTGTGCCCATTGATATCTACTCTGCTTTGCGTGCTCTCCATCCTGTAGGGCCTGCTCTTCCTTCATCGAAGCCCCCTAGGCTCCCACGGCAACCTGAAACCTTCTAACTGCCTAGTGGATGGCCACATGCAGGTGAGGCTGTCAGGATTTGGGCTGGGAGAGCTCAAGTATGGCTGCACATGCAGAACTTTCAACGAGGAAACCATCAACTACTCAGGTAACCTCTGACATCCTGGCATCTCTGGCTGGGGGCTGAGTGGTCAAAGGTTTCCTGCACCTTCTTTGCTTCTGATGTTTCCTTGCGCGGGTGCCACAGGTGGGCTGTTCCCTCCAGCTGTCAATATGGGACATGGTCTTTCCATTTTCTTGAACCTCAGCTTCCAGCTTTGCCCGGCAGCTCTGCCTCCACATGAACATAACCTATTGTCTTCCAGAGCTCTACTGGATGGCCCCAGAGCTGTTACGACTTTCAATGGCACCCTGGTCAGGCACCCCAAAGGGAGACATCTACAGCTTCGCCGTTCTCATGAGGGACTTGATTCACCACCAGGGCTGCGGGCCCTTTGAGAATCTTGAGGAGGCACCAGATGGTAAAGATGGGAGATTCTCTGCCCTCGAGCGCTCCGTGCTGTGAACTAGCTTTGAAATGTGTGTCCTTATAGTCTTCTTCATTTATGATTTCTTTCCTTCTTGTTTGGCTCATTTAAAAATTCACATTCCTCCTCAGTTTAGAAAACGAATCACATGGCGGTTGAAGCTGATTTGAGCTGCTAGAGGGAGCCTGAAGGGCTTGTTTGGAGGTTCCAGCTGGAGAGCGCAGCCTTGTGTACCCTTGATGGGAGAGGGATCTTCCTCTATCAGGGGTGGTTATCCTCTTCCGCTGAGCGCTCACCTTCGGGAGGGTACACAGAGAGGATGGGACACCTGTATAACCAGCCAGACCAGCTGAATCAATCCTAGTGAGCCACACATGTTGCAGACAGTTCTAGCTGAGCTAGAGGGATGCTGTTGACATCACTTCTAAAGCTTCTCCCGGGCTTCCTATATGCTTGTTGATTCTAAGTCTTCCCTGTGAGCTACAAAGTCACCAAAGCTCTCCAAATGCTGGCCTCTATGGCCTTCAAGCATTCTCTTACTAGAGCTGTGGTACCGATTACCATGAACTTAGACACATGGAACTGTAGAAATGTTTTCCTTGGTGTTCGAGGTCAGAGTTTAAAAGCAAGGTATTCACCAGGCTCAGCTCCCTTTAGTTGCTCCAGAAAAGATTCCTTTCTCTGCCTCTTCCAGCTTCTGGTGGCTGTTCTGGTCTCTGTCTCCATCTTCACATTGTCTCCACCTCTTTAGGCTTAGCTACTGTGTTAAGGACGTGTATTGTGAATCTGATGGGCCGCATGGGTGATCCAAGATGATCTCTTCAATACAAGATGCCCAGCAATTAATTTTTGTGTGTGTTGGTCGGTCCTGTGGCTCAAACTCAGGGCCTGAGCACTGTCCCTGAGCTCTAGGCTAGTGCTCTACCATTTGAGCCACAGCTGCACTTCCAGCTTTTTTTTTTGGGGGGGGGGGGAGTGGTTAATTAGAGATGAATGTCTCATGGATTTTCCTGCTCAGGCTGGCTCTGATCCCAGCTTCCTCAGAAGCTAGGATAGCAGGCATATACCACTCAGCCCCAACTATTATTTTTAGAAACACTGTTTTCCCAAATCAGGTATCACTGACAGGTTCTGAGAACTAGGGCATGGACATACCTATCTGGAATCACCATTCTGCCACACCTCCCTCATTCTGTCTTCGGTAGCTCACTCATTCAGTCAAACCTTCATGTGCTTCCATAATATCAGGCACATTCTCATGCCCAGACCCTTTGCACATGCTGTTCCCGCTACATGGACATCCCTCACCTCCTATTCTCCTATATTGTCTTATTCTTAAGAACTACAAACGTTTCCATGTTAAGGCTAGGCCCTGCATTATTCATTTGATACCCATTTTGATTATGATTCTCTCTCCCCACATACTATTGCAAGTGGCTGCAGTGACCAGCTCTTTTTTTTTATTTGCACAGAGACTAGATTGATAATCAGGAAATTGAAGGACTAAATATTTTATTTGTTTAAAATGTATGATTGGTGCTGCCCAACTATCCACTTGTGAAGGATATACTTGGATTTATACTTGCTGTGTTGTCTCTTAATACCCGGATCCTTGCCACTGATTTGACATCGCTGGGCTAGGGAGTTGCCTGGAGACTAGGATGTTACAAGCCTATTGTGGAGGTCTATGATGGTGTGCTCAGATAGAGAAGAGGTGTCCGCATGTATGCATGCATGCACATGTGTGTGTATGTGAAGTGCACGCGTGAATTGCTAAGGAAGCCCAGCCTACCTTTCCTGATTTTTCTCTCTCATCTTTTGTGCATTGCCCATCATTTCTAGCCCATTTCTGCGGGACTCTGTCAAATTTCCCCATTAGATTGTGTAGTCCCTGACAACTGATAAAATCAGATGGATATATAATTGCTTTTAAACCAGATTCAAGTTTCAGATTTGTGGCTAAATGAGACAGAGATAAAGCTAATAGTCAAAAAGGGTAACTTAAAATCCAGGCACATCTGAGTTTGGAACCAAGCTGATACACAGATATTCTAGAAGGATCCCTAAGCCCAACTCCCATTTGGTCTTGCCCAATGGAGTGAGGAAAGTCATTAAAGTAAATACATTCTTCCTCATAAAGTCAGCCACCAGCAGGGTCACACGGGCCTGTGTCACTGCAGTGTCACTGTGCGTGCTTAACTTATGGGCAAACCCAGGCTTCTAGTAAGTTCTCGCATGTCTCTACAAATGAACCCCATCCTGGGAACCGAGTAAATTATTAGTCCTCTACACATAGCAGCCCAGTGGTTCTCCAACTCTAGTCCATGTTAGAATCCCACAGAGGCTGCTAAAGGAGAATTGTCCAGTTCCCACTGAGGGTTTCCACTCAGTAGCCATGGGGATGAGGCCTGAGAATGGACATTTCCATCAGGTTCCCAGGAGAGGCATAGTTTGAGGACTGGACTTGGTCTTTTTTGTCCTTGGACCAGCAGTGTCAGCACTACCTGAGACTACTCCAAACCAGCTGTGCTGCAAATGTCTGGATGAGCCCAGACACCAGGCAAGCCTACTCCTTACTGCCAAAGAAAAGAAACAACTGCGCCAAAGTGACTAGTAGACCATTAGAGATGATGGGATGGAAATAACCTGCTATAGGTTACTCAGTACCAAGCCACGTCCACCGGAGTACAGGCCAGTGCTGTCCCGGGTTGCAACATCTGTTGATTCTCAAAACACGTCTTGAGGCTAAATTCAAAAAAAGCATCTGTTTGAGTTGTTGTACAGTTTACTTGGAGTCCTGCTCTATTTATGTGCATTCTTTCAGAATATTTAAGCAGTAAAATGTAGGCTTAAGCTGTATTTTTTTTCTCTTAATAACAAAACTGTAGGCTATAATTTATTCCGATTTCCTTGGATTTTCCTAAGATCCTCTTTCTGTCTCAACATTGCATCCAAGCTCACATTAGTCATCGTGTCTGTTAGGTTTCTGGAAGAATTTCTTAGACTTCCAAGACCTTGATGCTTTTGACATGTATCCGCAGGTATTTTATAGAACGTCTTCCATCTGGAATCTATCTAATGACACTCAGATAGTCACTTCTGATTAGACTGCCATTAAGATCATGTGGGTTTAGAAGGAAGACTACTGACTTAAACCACAACTTCCATCAAATCCAATGTGGCTGTCCTGGCTGGTGTTGACCTTGATCACATGGCTGAGGTGGTGCTTGTTGGTTTTTCTCCTGGGAAGCTGCTCCTGATCTCCCCCTTTCATCCGCCTTCCTTGGAAGGAAACCACTATGGGAAGCCATGTTTACAAGAGGAGGAGAGAAGCTTTGCCTCCTTGAGGAGAGAAATGATTTGGAATTCTCTGTGTCTCTCCGCTCTGTCTACTCCTTCGATCATTTATTGTGATTAGTGTGGACTCGCGAGCATTTGTTTCTACTTTGGGTTATAATATCGAATACTTCTTTATTTTGTTGTTCTCACTGTTCTGTCTCTGGCCCTTCAATTTCACTTGGCATCTGTGTGTCTTTGACACCAAACTGGTGTGTTTTTATTTTGGTTTGCTTTTGAGCACTCCCTTGCTTTCTAGCATTAATTACAAGATGCTCCTGGCTCATCTTGTTATAGCCTCTGTCCCAGTATTAGAGGCATCTTCCCCCTGCCCTCCTCTCCCCCGCACCCCCCAAAAAAGTCATGGCTTCTTTTCTGGGAGAATATTACTAGGAAATAAGACCTAGCTGGGTGCCGGTGGCTCAAGCTGGACACCGGTGGCTCACGCCTATAATCCTAGCTACTCGGGAGGCTGAGTTCTGAGGATTGCGGTTCAAAGCCAGCCCAGGCAGGAAAGTCCGTGAGACTCCTATCTCCAATAAAAACCACTAGAAAACCGGAAGTGGCACATTGGCTTAAACGGTAGAGTGCTCGCCTTGAACTGAAGAGCGCAGGGACAGCGCCTAAGCCCAGAGTTCAAGCCCCATGACCGACAAAAAGAAAAAAGAAAAAGAAATAAGACCTGGTGGCTGGGGTGCATACTGCGACCAGAGTCTCTTTGCTTCTAGACTCTCAGAGG
Source organism: Dipodomys spectabilis (assembly GCF_019054845.1). Lineage (NCBI taxonomy): Eukaryota > Metazoa > Chordata > Mammalia > Rodentia > Heteromyidae > Dipodomys > Dipodomys spectabilis. The sequence goes on from NW_024870802.1 coordinate 3,943,345, forward strand.
ACAGAGCAAGGAAGGTTCGTTTGTATCTCTGAACATATATGTACATGCATATCTGCTCTATAGTTAGATAGACAAGACTTCATGCTGACATCTCCAACTCAAGTCATCAACACTCTGCTTCATCCTAATTGTATTTGCCAACAGTAAGAACTCTAGCTCTGACCTTCTGCCATCTCTTTAGTTTGTTTAATCCTAGTGCATATGGTTTTAGGCTTGTCAACCTTTACAATTCAGTGATTATGAATATCTCCTTGGTCTTTAGGTCTGTGGTCTTACTGCAGAAATTCAGTCAGTCAGCACCTTTTCTCCTCTTCAATAAAGATATGTTATGTGTCTAGAGTTCAGCTACATCCATTTTTCATGATCCGTATTCTGTCTCTGGGTTGTAGTATCTTAAAGTTGGCACTCCTTTAAGGTTGTTGTGTTGTGAAATAATTGGCGGGTCTGTGATTATAGTGTTGTACAGAGGTGCTCCCTTCCCCAAACCCTCATATTTTACCTAGTCAGCCCTCTCTTCTCCCTAGACCTTCATCTACCTTTGATCTGTTTTCTGTCTTTTCCAGGCTGCGGACACAGAATAATACAGTGTATTATAGATTTTACAGACTGCCTTTTTTTTTTCTTTTGGTCAGTCATGGGGCTTGAACTCTGGGCTTGGGAGCTGTCCTTGTGTTCTTCAGTTCAAGTGCTCTACCACTTGAGCTACAGTGCCATTTCTGATTTTATAGTGGTTTATTGGAGATAAGGGGAGGGGATTGGGGGGAGGGGGGGCCACGGGGGAGGGGAGGATGGGAAGGGATGGGAAGGGGAAACAAAGGAGGAGGCTAGAGTCTCATGGACTTTCCTGCCCAGGCTGGCTTTGAACCTTAATCCTCAGATCTCAGCTTCCTGAGTAGCTAGGATTAGAGGTGTGACCCACCGGCACCTGGCTTGCCTTCTCTTTCTTAATGTATATAGCTTATATTCAAGATTCATCCATATCACAGGCCATTCAGTTTCAATTGGCATCTGTGTGTCTTTGACACAAATTGGTGTGTTTTTGTTTTGTTTTATCACAGTACCTTATACCAAAGTATGTCTGCATTATTTTCAAAGCATTATTTTCTTTTACAAACTCTGGGTTAACAGATGTTGGTAGAAGCCAGCGAGGAAGGAAAGATGGTTTACAAGCTTGGGCAGAGGTCGAACATGGTAGTGCTGTTCATTAGCTGTTAAAATTGCTTTATGTAATGTAGTACTCGGAAGGAAAGATTGCCTGATTCAGGGGATTTTCACTACCAAGTACTTGTCCATTCTTGAAATCAGGATTTCAAGAATGAGTCATTTCAAGAAAAACTCAGTTAAAAAATCCTGATTTAGAAACTGATAAACCAAAAAATGTTTCTAGTTTTCAAACCAAACGCTTCATTTTTCTAGCTGAAAAGTATCTGTTAAGATACTCAGACTTCTCTGGAGTTCTAAGCTGTTCCATTTATTTAAAAATTCAGTTTCCAAATTTCAAGAGCACAATGACTGTTTGAAGGGAAGCGTAGCAAATGGCGAGACACAGACATTTGGTTACCTAAACCCCAAGTGAATTTCAGAAATCATCAGGCGAATCCAAGACCCCAGGGCATCTGTCCCACTGCGACCATCCCTGTCTGAGGAGAAAGGCAGCGAAAAGATCATAGTCCTGGTGAGGGCATGCTGGGATGAGTCCCCACAGAAAAGACCCCCTCTCCCTTCCATCAAGAAGATGCTACGAGAAGCCAGTCCCAAAGGGTGAGTGGATTCAGCGGTCTATTGTCAGCTCTTCTTTAGGGGAGGGGAATGTTCTCGTGGGACCTTGAGCTGGAGTTGGGCTTCATGGTGGCCCCATGGTTCTTGGTAGAAGACAATAACATCTGAGTTCTTTTAAAGCCATGTGAGCATACTAGATGGTATGCTGGGCAAGCTGGAAGTGTATGCTAACCACCTGGAGGAAGTGGTAGAAGAGAAGACCAGCCAATTGAGGGCAGAAAAGAGGAAGGTGGAGAAGCTTCTGTGCACAATGTTGCCCAGGTATTCTGGGAGAAACTTGGTGGGGAGGGGCGGGGAGATGGGAACAAAGGGAGAAGAACAGCTTGATTGTGGACTAGTTTCAAGAGCAGGAATTATTTCCAGTGTTATTTACCTAAAGTGATGCTAAACTCTTATAGACTGGGCAAATATTTTTTTTTAATTTAGTACAATTTGCTAAGGGAAATAGAGGCAACCCCTGCTGAATCTATCTGTAGGAATCCTAAGTGTAGTAGTTTGTCATGTGGGAGGTAGTAGAAACAACAATGGCAAAGCCGCCACTAGATGGCAGTCGACTCTCACGAGTCTGATAAATTACTAACATTACAATTGTTACCTCTGCACAGCACAATATGTACCCCATCCTTCAGATTCAAATATTGCTTTGTTTTTTGGTTCTGTTTTCACCTATGCATTTTTAGAAGAAGCATTATACTAAATATTATACATAATCCTTAGTAGAAGCATTTGCTGTTAGAATTCATACACGTGTTGGCCTAGGGGTCAACGAAGAGGGGCAGGGATTTGACTGTGCTGGTAACGTGAGATTGGTTGATGGACACAACAATATTGATTTGTGGATTGGTGAATGATTGCATTCACTTTCACATCTGCAGTTCAAATCTTCACCAGCTCTATAGCCAGGAGTGGAAAACGAGACATTTTCAATGAGAACCCCCTTTTTGTCTATTCCCCGTGACTTATATTGACCAAGGTGAGCCCTTCTTTAGAGAAAATACAGGTAATGACTGGAGGTTAAAGGAATTCCTCCAGATGATAGGTTTTGCTAACCAAACACCTAGCCCTGCGAAGACAAAGGACCTAGGAAGGCAGCTTTGTAGGAACTCTGAAGAAGATGAGAGATACAAGATCCTGTTTAGAAACAACCTCTTCCTCTGGTTTCAGCTTCATTGCGGAGCAACTCATAGCTGGAGAGTCTGTGGAACCAGAACATTTTGAGTCCGTGACGATTTTCTTCTCAGACATTGTCGGATTCACAAAACTGTGTTCTCTCAGCTCTCCCTTGCAAGTCGTGAAGCTCCTTAATGACCTGTACAGTTTGTTTGATCACATCATACAAACCTATGATGTGTATAAGGTGAGACTTTCGGTTTTGGACTGTGAAGAATGTGTGTTCTTTGTCAGTCATTGCTGGGGCCTGATTGAGGTGCCCTCACTCACCGCCCCCTCCCCACCATAAGCAGGGAGAAAGACCCCATTCCATCCTGGCTGTTCATCTTCATTCATGGCAAAGATTCCTTATGCTATTCCTGCTTGTCTTCTTGGAAGAGGGTTGGAATACTCATGGATGCATGTGCTTGTCTAGAGCCACATCTGCTCCCTTCCATTATTTGAACCTCTCAGTAAATGAATCCCTAAAGAGGCATTAATTAACCTTCTGCTGAATAACTCCTCCTTTTTCCTCCCAAACAGGCTTCCTCCATGTATGGAGAAGCTTTCAAAGATGCCTTTGCATCCAGTGCAGGTCTTGCTTCTGTTGTGATGATCCTTAGCAAAATTCAGGGTAATGAGAGACTTGTTAAAGGGAAAATCTAAAGGGGAGGTAGTAACAGTCACCTGACTGGCACACTACAATGGAGAACGATGAATATGGTTACCCAGAGTGAAGAAGAGTCTAGGAGGACAGCAGAGCAGCAACAGCCTGCCTTTATCCGCGTGGTGAGCAGAGGGCTGTGTTGTGTTCATCTCCGACTTTTCCAGTGGAGTCAGACCAGGGCTTGTGGGACAGCACTATAGGATCATGTTCACACTTACCCGGTGGGCAGTCTCCACTGCACCTGCTCCGACCGTGATCCCAGGTCTCTGCCTGGGAGAGCTGGAGAGCAAAGGGGACATATCCCGGTTAGCCCCTAGCATCCATGACAAACAATGGCACGATTCAAGCGTGAAAGGGTGGGATGCATCACCAGGCCCAACAATAACTGAACCCACCCTGCCTGGGACAGCACCACCTGAGGTTTCCCATTGGGAGTTGCTTTTCCAGTGATGCTTTGTGTGTGTGGATATTACAGCTGGTTTGTAATGTCTCATGGTACGGAGAAGTGGCCCAGAAGCAGATTGGAATTGTCCAATCATTGACATTATTATTATTATTTTGTAATTTTGGGGTCACCATCAGCTTCAAGCTAGTGCTTGAAATCACAGCTTCCCATGTCATCTCTTGTATTCTACCAAATACAGTTCTATCTGCAAAAGGTTGAGCATTAAGCTTCTGCTCATCATTAGCTTCTCTGTTGTGGTGGAAGATCTGAAAGCTGATCTTATGTAAGGGATTGTGGGATAAGGGGCTGTCTCTATACATATCAATATGGTATGTGTGGTGTGCGACTGCATGGAGCCCTTGTTGAGAGTGAAATGGTTTCTCCTTGCTGCCTGGCTAGCAGGTGCTGGCCTTGGGCTGGGGAAATAGGCTCAGATTTTGAAGGCCCACCCAGTGGCTGTGGTGAGGAGGGCTTGGGAGCAGAAGGCTTTTCCAAGGGGTGAGGAAGAGACCAGACGTGAACTCATGTGGGTTAGAGGTCAGCGAGAGTGATGCTCAAAGCCAGGGTTGGTAATGACCCTACTTCCATCTCCCTCTACCCGCCATCTCCCTCAGGGAAGAGTACGTTGGCTCTGTCACTGTGCTTTCAGGTGGAAACCATTGGAGACGCATACATGGTGGCCAGCGGGCTGCCCATTCGCAATGGCAGCCGGCATGTGCAGGAGATTGCCACCATGGCCTTGCACGTCCTCAGTGCCACCATCCACTTCCAGATCGGACACATGCCTGAGGAGAAGCTCAAGCTCCGGATCGGGCTCCACACAGGTATTCAGAACAGAGGGCAGGTGGCCTTGGAACAAAGGCCTCTGAATAGCGGCTGGAAGGGAGGGTTTGTCCCCGCCCCCCTTCCTAGGCCTGCAGCCATGGAAAGGTAGCAACCTCAGGTGATGTCTTTGTGCATGTATTTCTGGTTAGCTGAGTGGCATGGTAGAAATAAGGACACATAGTGAGTCAGACATGTTTTGAGACAAAAGTAAAGAGGACAAAAAGCAGGACAGGTCTCTTGGGTTGCTTTTCTTTCATGTGTCCGTGTCAGTCTCCTTGGTGAGTTCTCTTTTGATCAAAGCGTAGGCATGAGGCCTGTGTAGTACAAAACCTACTTGGTTTAATACTTTTTCTGTCACTGTTTTGAAATTCTTAAAACTTTCTGAGCAGAGAGCCTGATATTCTTCACTTTGCACTGGGCCCTGAAAATGATGCACTGGGTGCACCCTCCTTCCTGACCTTCACGTCTCCACAGACGTGAAACCTGATTTCCCGCCAGCATTAAATAGTCCCACGTTGGTGCTTTAATTAGGCTTTCTTGACATCTGTAGTTCATGTATAACATGATAACATGGTCATTCATGCATTGATTCTGAGTTTTCCTCAGGAAGGAAATGGGGTTCTCTCCATTGCTCTATGGAAACACCAAATGTAGTATCAAGTTCTGCCACAAGAGGACACTTGTTGAATACTTATTGACTGGCTTTGTTGGCTTGCTATGCAGCCAGGAGCCTAGCGGTGGAAATACTAATAGTCAGGCTCATGAATTCTTCCCTCCATAGGCCCTGTGGTGGCTGGCGTAGTAGGAATCACCATGCCCAGATACTGTCTGTTCGGAGACACTGTGAACATGGCATCCAGGATGGAAAGCAGCAGTTTGCGTGGGTATCACTTACTTTACAGCTCTCGCTGAAGGTGAACGCAGCACCGGCTGCCCCTTCTGGCTCTCATCTTTAAGCAGAGGATGTTTGTAGAGGACACATTTGCATTTGTATATCCGGTTTCTTGTTGCTTCTCTGGAAGATAAGATCAGCATCTGCATGAGACTCACCAATCATAAGCTGTACAGACAGGGCTTTACACTGCATTCTCATGGGAATTATGTAAACAAGCATGGCCTTCTCCTTCCAAGACTTTCTACTTTAAACAAATACACACACACAAAGAAATCAGTTAAACAAAAGAGGAGAAGTTGAGAAGATTTTCTGCATGGAGTTATTGCCCACAGAGTAACTATTTAACTTTACTGTTGTATCTTATAGGCAACTGTAGAAACAAGTGAATGAATGAACACAGCCACATTCCAATATAACTTTATTTGCAAACAATACAAATGCATGATATGGTGGTAATTTTCTTTACCCTGATGTACAGTATATTGCTGGTGGAGCACAAGCTATATGACTAAGAACTCTAGGAATAGATCACATTCTTCTTGCTTTATAATAAATTCATTGTGTTGACTATCATTAGATACATGAATGTTATTTATCAATGGAGAAACAGAAAAAAGAATTAATAATTTGAATTTTGAAGAGTTTGTATGTTAACACTGTTTAGAATTTATAGATCACACACAAACACATACATACAAATTGTCTCCCTCTGATGACTTCATTGTCTAAGTTAACCAACCACAACAAGTATAGATTCAAACCCTCAGTTTGTAAGGAAAGATTTCCAGAACAAGTTCAGAAGGTGATTGTTTATGTAGCTTCTGCACTTGATCACATTTTTTTAATGTGTGGGTGCTGATCCTGGGGCTTGAACTACTCAGGGCCTGGACACTGTCCTAAAGCTGTTTTGTCCAACATTGGCACTCTACAACTTGAGTCACATCTCTAGTTCCAGATTTTTTGTGGTTAATTGGAGATAAGAGTCTCATAGACTTTCCTGAAGGGCTGGCTTCTAATTTTGATCCTCAGATCTCAGCCTCCTGAGTAGCGAGGATTACAGGCGTGAGACACTGGTGCCCAGCTTATAGCCAGTATTTTCAGCAATATGTCCCAGGGAATCCCTGGAAGTTTGAGGAGCCCAGGGATTCCCCGCCCTCAAGGATTACCAGCACTGCCTTTTGTTGTGAAGCTGAACATGCTAAATTTGAGCAGGTCTCTCCGAGGAGGGCCCCCATAGTTTATAATCTCAGCCTAAAGGGGCCCAGATTTCAGACATCCTTTGTGCTTTGTTTCATGAGAGGTCCTGAGGGATCAAAGAACTGGCATAGAGGAGCTTCCCCATCCAAAGCAGCCTCCCCACACTGACTGGCTCTCTCTCCGATGAGGTGATAAGTAGACAATGATTGGTTTCTGGCAGCCCTCCGGATCCATGTCTCTCAGAGCACTGCAGGTGCCCTGCTGACCACGGGAGGATACGATTTGCAAAGGAGAGGCTCCATCCAAGTCAAGGTAAGACCCAGCCAGCTCTGTCTTACTCTCCCGATTAGGGTCCTAATGGACAGATGGAGGAATTCAGTGGGGAGAATAAATCTCCACATTGTGGTGCATGGGAGCCTCATACGCCTCTCTTGGGAGTCTTAAACACTGCATCAGCTGCCTTTAGAGAGGGCTGGGAGGGCTCTCAAACATGGGATGTCCAACAGAAAACATATCAGCTAGCACCTTGACTGGCTCCTTACACAGGCCTCCCCTCTCTCCACCACAATAGCCCTCAGCCCCACCCGAGCACCCACCGCAGCATCACCCACAAAGCAACAGCAAGCACCAGGATTGAAGATTCCTGAAGCCCATGGGTTTGGTCTTGGAGAGATTAGGAACACATCTGTACTTGCAACACATACCTCATCCATTGTCCTACCTTCTCTGTCCTGGCATCTGTCTGTCATGGAAGCACAATCTGACACCAGGACACAGTCTTATCCTTCCCTTCTGATTGTCCTTCCCCAGGGTGAGGGAAGGGGCCAGCTGCTCTCCTTTGCTCCTCTTGGACATGTGCATAGGGGAGTGGTGGTTGGTCAGATGACACTGGCTGTTTGCGTGGGGGGGGGGGGGGGGAGGGGGAGGTGGCAGCCCAGAGAAAGCAGTGAAGAAAAGCCAGCTTCCTTCCTTCCTTCCTGGTGTGCTGAGTGTGGCCTGGGTGTGCTGTAGTTCATCAACTGAGCTCAGGAATGCAGAAGACCTTTGGGAAAGGCCGCCATGGATGCCTAGATGGGAATCCTGTCCCATTCCTTCCTAGCTGACTGGTTTGGAGATTTGGTTTTGTCACCTCTAAAAAATATGGGGGGCTGGGAAGGTGGCTCAGTGGTAGAGCGCTTGCCTTGCATGCATGAGGCCCTGGGTTCGATTCCTCAGCACCACATAAACAAAAAGAAAAAAGCCAGAAGTGGCGCTGTGGCTCAAGTGGTAGAGCACTAGCCTTGAGCTGAAGAGCTGAGGGACAGCACCCAGGCCCAGAGTTCAGGCCCCACAACCGGACCCCCCCCACAAAAAAAAACCAAACAAACAAATAAAAAATATGGGGATGGTGCTAAACACTGTGAAGCTTACATGTAAAAAATATGGGAGTGATGCTTTAGCTGGTACTCAACTTATATTGAGACTTTGAAGCTGAGTGCCAGTGGCTTATACCTATAATCTTAGCTTTTCAAGACGCTGAGGTCTAGCGCATCATGGTGCAAAAAGTCAATCCAGGCAGAAAAAAAGCCTGTGAGATTCCATTTCTGAGTATATCATCAAAAAGCTAGGCTGGAGGCATGACTCAGGTAGTATAGTGTCTGCCATGGGCAAGAAAGTCAAGTGAGAGCTTGAGGCCTTGAGTTCAAGCTTTGGTACTGGCATAAAATTGGTGCTGCTGCTGCTGCTGATGATGATCAGTGATGGTGATGATGAGTTTAATTGATTTTACTAGTTTTTAAATGTGTGTGTGTGTGTGTGTGTGTGTGTGTGTGTGTGTGTGTGTGTGTGTGTGTGTGATGTGTTCAAACAAACAACTCTACCAGGACATGGCTTATTAAGAAGGCCCGAGGAAATCATCAGTATTTCTTCTACAGGAAGGCCTTTTCCTCCTCACACAGATCATCTGCTGATGTAACAAACAAGGCAGGCCTGGCCAGCCTGCCCATGCCCCACCCCTTCCCCCCTGTGATTTAGCAGCACCTCCTCTGCCTCCCACAGGGCAAAGGAGAACAGACAACTTTCTGGTTGAAAGGCAAAGAAGGCTTCACGAACCCACTCCCTGAGTTTACTGAGGAAGAAGCTTTTGTCCCACAGATCCTGTGAGGTGGGTACTATCTTCTGAGATGGTTGAAAAATCACATGACAGTTTGTGGGGTGCCAGCAGACCTATCCAACCTTGGCTGAGACACAACCCATAACCCCCACCCAGAGATGCAGTTCTGGAGTATTGAATCAATCCCCCACTAGGGGGAGCTATTTAGCTGACTGCCTCCTCCTGTCCCACCTTTGTCCCCAGCCTCCATTTCAATGAATTACAGGACCTCCACCCCCCCTCCACACTTTAAATTTTTAAGTAGTTGTACAAAGGGGTTTCAATTCAAGATGACAGTTTATGGGTGCAATGAGTGATGTCCATTTGGATGGGTGGAGTAAGTCCCAAGAGTGCCAGTAAGCCTACCCTAGTCACCAGACATCTCCAGCCCAATAACTCCCATTGCAGTGAACACATTTCACTGTGAGAGACAGGAAGGGAAGGTGGAACCTGGGCCCCGGACCACCCCACCTCTCCCTCACAAAGTGACTGCCCTTCAAACTTGGCTGCTTATTTCCCTAGAAGCTGAAATCAGAAAGCACCTCAGGATGTGTTCAGCAACAAGGCTGTAAGGTGTGAGCAAGCCTACAAGTCCAGCAACACCAGGGCTAGACAAGACGCTTTGACAGCCTTCTCCAGAGACCTGCTCTGGCTTCCCGTGAGCACAGTGACTTCACGAGGATCACGTCCTGTTCTCAGTTTATTGCTCAATTTCTTTTCCACCCACGCTTGCTTGCATCAGGGCTTGAATTTGCGGGGGGGATTTCCCATCCGTGTATCAAGAGCTAATTTTTAACATTTTCATTAGCATCTCCTAGTTGTACAGGGGGGAGTTTTATTTTGTTTTTTCCACGCATACATTGAATGCACCCTGATCAAATTTACTCCACTCGCCTCCCTTCCCCCTCTCTTAGTACAGCTTCAATGGGTGGCACTGCTGTTTGCATACAAGTATATAAAATAGTTTGAGCAAGTGACCCTCCTTCCCTGTCTTTCTTCCCACTGGTCCCCCCTCCCTTCCCTGCCTCCCAGAACCAGTTTTACATTCCTGTCATTGACTTTGTTTTAGCATGTATTAATTGTACAAAGGGGTTTTACTATGGTATGGATTATATTATACTTTGATCAGATTGACATGTATATATTGTGCTCTAACCAGATTAACCCCTCTATTGCTGTCTTATTTGTGTCTCTCCAGTCTTTTATTATTCAACAATGTGCAGTGGCTTCCTTTTGCCATCTTTATACATGGATGCAATGTATTTCAGTATAATTTACCCTTCATTATTTTCTGTCTCTCTCTTCATTCCCCTTCATCTCCCCAAACAGTCCCACAATGGCCTGGTGTTCTATCTATATGTCTGTTGATATCTATATCTTTTAGGTCTAGTTTCTCCAGTGAGAGAAACTTTGACCTTTGCCCTCCTGAACCTAGTTCACTTGACTTAACGCGATGTTGTCCTCTTCTATGGATTTCTGGGAAAGTGATGGAGTTTCATTCTTCTTTATGGCTGGATACTACTTGATGGTGTGAATATATACCATGTTTTGTTTATCCATTCACTAGTTGTAGGGTATGTGGGCAGTTTCTACAATTTGATTATTGTAAATAGTGCTGCAATAAACATGGGTGTTTATTGTGCTTCACATAGTCTTTGGTTTATATTCCTAAGAGTGGTCTTGCTGGATCATATGTTAGTCCTATTTTCAAGTTTTTGAGCAGACTCCATGCTGATTTCCATAGCGGTTGCACTAATCTACATTCTCACCAACAGTATAACAGGGCTCCATTTTCCCCCCATGCCCTCACCAGCCTTTATTGTTTGTGTTCTTTATAGTCATTCTGCCTACCTCAGAGTTGTTGTAACTTGCATTTCCTTTATGATCAGAAATGTTGACCATTTCTTCATGTGCTTATCAGACATTTATGCTTCTTTGAAAACTGTCAGTTCAGTTCATTTGCCCAAAAGTTAATTGGGTTCTTGAGTCTTTGGGCATTTAGTTTTTTGAGCTCCAGTACATTCTGGCTATCAATCCCTTGTCAGATGTGGCAAAGATGTTCTCCCATTCTGCAGGCTTTTGAAGAGTTTATTGATTAAAATTTTAAACAAAAATGTACCTATCCATTCCTGTGATGGTTATTTTCTCTACACACACACACACATCTCCATGTGGTTCTATTCAGTACATCTTTTAGTGGATTCACTGAGCAGACGGGTTTAAAGTACTTCTTTCTTCACATGTAATTTTCTCGTATCCACATAGCTTCTGTCTGAATATGAATGAAACGCTGAATTTGGGACCTTTTCCCATGACTGATCATGTGAAAACAAAGGCCACCAGTTAGCCAGTTTTTCCTGCTGGCTATTTGAGTTGCCTTTATAGAGATATTGGTGAATACTCTGTTGGGACACAAACTACCTTTGGATTTATTCCTCAATAAACTTGATACCAAATTTCATAAATGGCTTGGTGGGATTTTTGCCTTTGTTCAGGAAGCAGGACAGTAAATCAGAGTTAAGCAAAGGTGCTTTCCCAAGTGATCCATCATCAGTGAGACTCTAAGCATTACCAGATCAGTATTTCACTTTGCCCCTGAAGTGGATGGCTGAATTCTACAACCTTTACAGTTCTGCTCCCTCCTTCCCTTCCTTCCTCCTTCCTTCCTTCCTTCCTTCCTTCCTTCCTTCCTTCCTTCCTTCCTTCCTTCCTTCCTTCTCTTTTTTCCTTCCTTCCTTCCTCTCTTCCTTCCTTCCTTCTTTCCTTCATTCCATCCTGACTGTTGGTCATAGGGCTTGAATTTAGGGCCTGGGCACTGTCCCTGAGTACTTTTGCTAAAAGCTAGCACTCTACCACTTTGAGCCACAGCACCATTTCCAGTTTTCTGGTGGTTAATTGGAGATAAGAGTCTTATGGCGTTCCTGCCCAGGCTAGCTTCAAACCACGATCCTCAGAACTCAGCCTCCCAAGTAACCAAGATTTTCTTCTTCTGTCAACCAGGATACCTAAGGGAGTGTTTACTTTTCCTCCTTCTCTGAAGGTCTGTTTGGCACTAATGAGAATTTACAAGAGAGATTGACTTGTGGGTGCTTTCTCTTAATCCATCAGTAGAGAGGTCATGAGATTCAAATGGCATAGTGCTGCTGGCTAACCTTGGGCCAGAACACATACTCTTGCTGGCTTTATAGACAAGGATGACCCAAGAGATCCTTTCCCACCAAGGCTCATCATCTACAATGACTTAATCACCTCCACCTTGAGTGGGCTTCCAGCACTGGTGTGGTTGAAGAATAAATGTAAGATGGAAACACTGGAAGTCTTCAGTAAGGGTGAGTCTAAGCAGCCCTGTTTGTGGAGCCCCTGGAAATGGACTTTCACCATGATATATTAATACTGCAAACTATAGTCATGGATTTATTTATTTTAAGGCATTTTATTTATTCCATAGCACCCATGAGAGACACAAGGTCATAAAACATGATAAAATGAAACAAAACTAATGCAACATCATGTTAAACTCTGATATCCAAAATTTATGAATTTGGCTATTTAAATTTTTTTTGACTAGAATCAATAAACCATATCTTCTATCCTTCGTGACTACAAAAATCTCCAAATTTACAGAAGGAAGAGATCCCAAACATCAGCTTAGAGACCAACCTTAGAAAGCACTGCATTATTTATCTCTAGCCTATGGCTCAGCAAACTTATACTTCATGTCACCAGAGATTCAATAACTAGCTTAATTTCTGAATTCACTAAAGCAAATTATAAAAAGAATCAAACTGTAGATCTTAAGACTTCTCAAATACATGAAATATAGTATGCAGAAACATGTGATTTCAAATTGTAAGTCTAATTCAATTTGCATAATAAAAAACCCAGAATTCAGTCTTATTCTGTCACACTGTAGTCAGTTCTCTGCCACGGTTGGTTCATTCCGTGTTCACGCTGTTGACAAATGTTCCTCACTGATATCAGTACTCTAGAACATGAGGTGGAGGTGGGGTGGAAAGGGACGTCCTAAGGGCATGCTACCATATAATTTCATCGGGCCATGTTTGCATTTGTGTTTCTGATTGCTGTTAGCTCCATTCCTGTGGTCATATGACAGGTATAGACACTTGCCTGAATGTTTTAGGTAAAAGCTAAATGAGTTTGAACCATTCTGTATGAAGGAAGATTTCTTAGAGCAAATGAGAAAGGTAACAGAGGCACTGAACATCATAAGGTATCTCGTAAGACTGAGTCACCAAGCTGAGAAAGACCTATGCTGAGGGAATTGCTCCTTCCATTGTCAGGGGCAAGTTCATTTCATTTAGCCAGTACTGCGTTGCTATATAAAATTGATGACTTTTATTCCTTTTGTAGTTTTCTCCTATTTAAGTTTGCATCTTTTGAAATATCTATCCACTATAGGAATAAGGAATTTATATCTATTGAATGTCTATGTATATTTAAGAAGCCTATAAGAAAAAACAAAGTAGGTTTAGTTAGTGTTTGGGGCTCTCAAAATGCATTTTCTTTCTGTTACTTAGGTTTCAGTAAAATGATCATACTCCACTGTCATTTCTCCATTGTTATTTGAAGGATTTACAAGCACCCCAATCCTGGTTGGGGGCTTGGATCTGGTTCTTAAGTAGAATGAGAGAGCACCTCCTATTGGGCAAAGCTGGCCATTCCTGTGCGTTTTGTGTTTGTCATTGATTTTGTGGTTATGCCCTACATTCTTCTCCAGCTGTGTTTGGTTAGATGTGTGAGGGTCTTTTAACATGAGGACTGCTTTCAAAGGACTCCAGGGCAGCCTTGAGTATGAGGAAAGAACCCCTAGAACCCTCCTCCTCACACCTATAAGGGACAGGGTTGGTGGGATCTAACTGCCACAGGAAGTAGCCTGAGGAAGTGGGGCACCAGAGGAAAACAATCACTGCATTCACACACACACACACACACACACACACACACACACACACACACACACACACACACACACACACAATCACTGGAATGCATATTTGGCCAAGCCTTTGTCTCTGGCCCCCAACAATGCAATCTTCTGTTTGTTCTTTTTGGCAGCAAAATAAACGAGTTTATCATTGCTGAGGATGACCTTGTGTTTGGGGGGCCTGGGGGAGGAAAGGCAGCTGCCGGCTAACTCTTACAGCAGGACACACACCCCCAGCATCACGAGGAGATGATAGAAAACACCTGTGAACAAGAGTGGGTAGGAGACAGCGCTGAGAAACAGTCACACAAGGTCAAGGACAAGTCTACCAGTGGAAGCCACAACAACTGTCAACCCAAATAGGTTTCCATGATACTACAACATTTTGTACATAATCATTTCTGTTCCCCAAGAAATGGAGATCCCATGGTTCACTTTGATTAGGCCAAAAAAATCTGGTGGATAAATCCAGGTTGTGGAGTTCTGATGAATAAGCCCTTGATGACACATTTTACTACCAGGCTTTGGCTTTAGAACTTCCTTTCAATTGGAGTTGCTTTATGTGTATGTGTGTGTGTGTGTGTGTGTGTAACAAGGCTTGAACTCAGAGCCATACACTCTCACTATTTTGCTCAAGGCTGGTGCTTTACCACTTGAATCACACCTCTCCCTCAAGCATTTTGCTAGTTAATTGGAGAGAAGAGTCTCATTGACTTTTCTGCGTGGGCTGGCTTCCAACCTTAATCCTCACATCTCAGCCTCCTGAATAGGTAGGATTACATGGGTGAGCCACTGGTGCCCCTGCTGTTTTACAAGATTTTCATGTAGTGATAGGAGCAAAGTGTGAATTGATGAATCAATGGGACTGTATTATCCCTTCTCCTTGTGTAGTTAATTCCCTGTATTCTCCCTTCTCCTTGTGTAGTTAATTTCCTCACTGATTCCAGTGAGACCTGTATCTTAGCTGAAGTGGTTCTTCCTCTTCAGTGCTTCCCCGGCTGGCGACTAAATCATGTCCCCTATGTCTCTCGTACAGACTGGTTTACCTCGTATACACTAGGAAGGTCAGTAATCTTGCTCTGTGCCTTTAGCTGTAATTAAGTAATCCAAACAACACCATGCATGATGGGGTAATTATTAGTTCATGTCAGAAGAAACAGAAGTACTAAGAGGTAAAGGCATTGCCCAAGGTCACTTAGTTAATGAGGGACTCAAATATTTGTTGACGGAACAGATCATGGAAAATCATGTTCTTCCAACATAGGAAACCAAGTAAAAGCCCCTGTTGCTGGCTTCTCTGAGGTTTGGGGGTGTAGGGTCTAGTACCGCTTCATCCAGGCAAACCCCAGCTCCTCCTACGAGCTGGATGGAGAAAGACTTTTTCACCTCTGTCTCCCCCATCACCCATAGAGTTGCACTTTAAAGTATAAATGTTCAGGGGTGTATGTGTGTGTGTGTGTGTGTGTGTGTGTGTGTGTGTGTGTGTGTGTGTGTGTGTGTGTGTTGAACTTCCTTATTCAAGGCTGGTACTTGAGCCACAGCTCTACTTCCAACTTTTGGGTGGTTAATCGGAGGTAAGAGTCTCATGAACTTTCCTGCCCAAGCTGGCCCAAGAACCTTGTTCTTCAGATCTCAGCTTCCTGAATAGCTAGGATAACAGATGTGAGCCACCAGCACCCAGCTACATGTTCAATTCTTCTTTTTTTTTTTGTCGGTCTTGGGGTTTGAACTCTGGGTCTGGGCGCTGTCCCTCAGCTCTTCAGCTCAAGGCTAGCACCCTACCACTTGAGTCACAGTGCCACTTCCAGCTTTTTTCTATTTATGTGGTGCTGAGGAATTGAACCCAGGGCCTCATGCATGCGAGGCAAGTATCCTACCACTGAGCCACCTTCCAGCTCACATGTTCAGTTCTTAAAGGAGCCAAAGTAATCTTTGAAACACCCATCTGCTTTATACAAACATTACCCCATGACATTTTCCAGAAGTTTCCTTGTTTCTTACCTGAGAGGCTATAGAGACTCGAAAATCCCCTGCCTAGAGTGAATAGAGAGAATGTAGGTTTAAGAAAAGATCAGGGAGGGAGAAATTTCAGCGTTATGTTTCCAAAAAAACAAGCCTGAGTCCCACTCCTGGATAAATCACGATCTTCCATTGCCTTTAGAACACATTTTGGACTAGCATTTAGTGATGTTTTTGTGCATACTCTTTTCTTCCTGGCTGTCTAAGGCAAGAGTCAATAAACTTCTGAGAGGACCAGATAATAAACATTTTCAGTTTTGCAGACCATGTAGAAATTGTTTCTTTTCTTTTTTTCTTAAAATTTTTTTTATGTAAGTACTACAGCTTAAACTCAGTCCTGGGCACTCATTATTCCTTAGTGGTTTTGCTCATGGTTGGTGCTTTACCACTTGAACCACAGTTCCATTTCTGGCTTTGTTGTGGTTAATTGGAGATATCAACCTAGTGGATTTTTTTCCCTGTCCAGGCTGGTTTTGAACCACAATTCTCAAACCTCAGCCTCCTGAATAGCTAGGATCACCGGCGTGAGTCACTGGCATCTAGCTAGCAAGTCTTTTTCTTAAGCTAATGTCTATGTAGCTCAGGCAGAATTCTTAACCTTCCAGGCTGGCACAGCCACACAGCCTCTATGGCTATGAATCCACACTGTTCTGCAGCAGTATGCTGGTAGCTATGGACAATACCTCCTACATGAACACAAGTCTCAGTGTTCTAATAAAACTTTATAGGCACTAAAATAAAAATTTTGTATCATTTTTTTGGGGGGGGGTCTGGTTGTGCGGCCTGAACTCTGGGCCTGGGCACTATCCCTCAGCTCTTCAGCTCAAGGCTAGCGCTCTACCACTTGAGCCACAGAGCCACTTCTGGCTTTTTTCTTTTTGCTTATGTGGTGCTGAGGAATCGAACCCAGGGCCTCATGCATGCAAGGCAAGTGCTCTACCACTGAGCCAACTTCCCAGCCCAAATTTTGTATCATTTTTATGTGTCATGAAATAGTTTTAGTTTGGAACCACATAAAGGTCTAAAAATAAACCTTTCTTAGCTTGCAGGCCCTCAGGAGGCAGCCTGGGACTGGGCCATGGTTTGGTCACTAGACTTCACGGTACAGTTATTAAAGTCCTCTGTGTCCCCACAGGTCAGGTGTACCCTTAGAACACATCATCCTGCAGGTCATGGTAAAGGTTTTTAACAACTGTCTTTCATCAGACCTAGACTGAATCCACCAACTACCCCTTAACAGTAATCTTCCCCTTGGTGTCTGCTGTCTCTCTCCTTGCAAGACAGTAAGTTCCTTGAGGACCTGGGCGGTGGGGGGGGGGGGGGGGGGGGAGGAAGAGTAGTGTTCCTTAAATCTTTAATGCCCATCCCAGGCAGGCAGTGTTGCCTGCATAATAAAGGCTTATTGACTTACCCTTGACATTCTTAGAGCACATCTTGTCTATTATCGTGCACTGCATGTTCTATTTGGTAGCTCAGTACCTCTTCCTTTCTTGGATGGGCTGGGGTCATTTGGATTTCAAATGTAGAGAGAAGCTTTCAGGGTCACCCACAAACCCCACCTCCTTGGGATGGCATGAGCTGCCCCCTCTACTCTCACTAGGAGACACAGAGCAGGTGAAGGCTGTGTCCACAGGCACACCTGGTTTGGCAATTCAGTCAAAACGCTCAGACCAGCACTGCATGTGGACACAGTCCAGAATGCATGTGACTACTGGGGATGGGGGGGGGGGGGGCTTACTCCGCAGGGACAGCTCCACCACCAGGACGCCCCCTGTCCGGTCTCGAAGCAGGCGCTTCCGTTTGTCACAGGTCTGGAGAGGGCGAGAGAGAAGATGAGAAATGAACAGAGCTTTACCTTGATGGGTGGGGGGTTTACATAAATGCCTTTTGATGGGAGAAAGGCTTTCACGTACAGCCATTCTCATCTCAGGTACTTGAGAAGCAATCAGTTGCAAAGTCTATTCTGCCTGCCTCATTTCTTCTTTTTATATAGTGTTGTTATTTATCCTCCCATCAACTGTACAATATTTCTCTCCTTATTTTTCTGATCTTGCACCCTTTGCCTCCTTTCCCTTTCTCTATCTGTTCTCAGCATAAACCAGCTTCTTGCCAAATGAGTCACCTTCTCTCTGTCGGTTCCTATAGGCTGTGGGGGCTGGAGACGAACGGAACCTCCAAGCCCTCGGTCCAATCTTGACAACAATTTGGAACTCGGTCCTTTTAAGCCTCTAGAGCAGTTTCCTTAAACTCAGTCAACACCAGACTCATCCGATGGTTAGAAGCATAGATTTCTGGCTCTCTCTCTCTCATTGTTCAATCAGCTTTGACCCAGAATTTGGGCAGAACTTTCTAGTGTCCTGTCAAGACTAAATATGCCCAACATTTTGAGTTTTTTGCCAGACCTTGAATTCAAACCTCTTCAAAGCATTTTGAGGTCTGTTTCAAAGCATTTTCTTGGGCTTCATTTTGGCTTCCATGGATGTTTAAGAATGGCAGAGCCATAAGTACTTATTATCATGGTGGAAAGATGAGCAAACCAGGCCCAGCAGGGTGGGGAACACACACCAGACTGGGCAGGTTGGTAGTGGCAGGATGGATATGCCTGGAGCTTCTGCTCCTGTAGCCAGGCCCTTTTCTCCAGGAAGTTCCTCTATGCACACTTGTATTGGCCAGGCTACAACTTCCCAGCTCAAATCCCAGCTCTAATATGCTCCTTCGAGAGAGAGGTGGCTCACCACCGGGCAGGAGAGCTTCTCACTGTCGCAGATGAATGTCTCACAGTGCAACCAAACCTTCGAGAGCTTGGGGATATTCTGGAACCGGAAAGCATTGAACTGGAAGGTTGCCCTGTGATCCTTCCCATTCTCATGTACCAAGACTGTTTCGTCGGTGGGACAGCTAGAACACACAGGGAAAAAGGAGGACATGTCACACTGGGGAATTCCAGCAAGGGTTTGGAGGCAAATCTCTCCATAGCAGCTCTCCCCCAATTTTGAGTGCAGCTCCTCCCCTTTCTGAAACACTTTGATGGGCTTGAGCTTTATACTTTTGAGGTCCCGTTGAGGGGCTATGAGGTGAGTGTGTCTTCATTCTATAGACAAGGTACGATAGAAGGGAAATGACTTAGGAATGGCCACACACTTCCTAAAAAAGTGAGACTCTTGAGCCTAAGCTGGGGGCATGGCTCAAGTGATAGAAAGCCTACCTGCTAAGTACAAGGCCCCCAGTTCAAATTCTAGCACCTTCAAAACAAAGCAGAATAAAGTAAAAGTGAAATCTTGCCAGGCATGGTGGTGCAAATATGTCATCTCAGCACTGAGGAGGTGAAGCGGAGGCCCAGCAGTTCCAGGCAAGTCTGGGCTACATAGTGAGTTCAATGCCAGACTGAACTGTCTCAAAAACTAAAAAAA
The DNA here is from genome assembly GCF_019054845.1 of Dipodomys spectabilis. NCBI lineage: Eukaryota > Metazoa > Chordata > Mammalia > Rodentia > Heteromyidae > Dipodomys > Dipodomys spectabilis. The sequence goes on from NW_024870802.1 coordinate 3,962,807, forward strand.
AAAATCCCAAAGCTCTCCTCAGGAGTGGCATATTGAGATGCCCAATTTTGAGAGAAGTGTCTCACAATACTGTCATAGAACTCTAAACTCAGGTCAGACCTGACATGGGTTTCTGTGTGTGGTATGAAGTTTGTCATGAAAATTTATACTCTGTCATTTAAGTTATACGCATATACTTAACAGATGTAGTAGAAATGCGGCTGTATTTTTCATATAAACATAGAAAAGCAACATCTGTCATCTAAATGTGTCCTCAGCGGCATGAGGCTGGACCCGAGCGATGTCACCTCTGAGAGTTCACTAGTGAAGCGAGAGGCAAGTGTTGCCTTTGTATCTGGACCAAGGGTCAGAGCTACTTCTATTTGGGGTGCCTGCGTGGTGATGGAGTGGCAGGTCACTTTACAAGTTATGAAACAAGGCTTCTGGTAGGAGTGTTTGGTTAGTAAACCTGAGATCCTTATATGAACCCATCTTAAAATAGCTCTTTTCAGCCTGAGTGGCCCGAGTAAGGTGTCAGCCAGTGGAAACTAATGTAAACAGAGCTTCAGGGAGGTGGGGGTGGGGGACAGAATGGGGTGATGAAGGGGAGAAGGAGGCAGATAGTGGGCAAGCCTAGATGCCTTGGCACTGCGGCTGCTCTTGGCACCAGCTGTTTTACCTGCCCCTCAGTGACAGCTCCCTCCCACTGGCTGTTCTACCTGCCCCTCAGTGACAGCTCCCTCCCACTGGCTGTTCTACCTGCCCCTCAGTGACAGCTCCCTCCCACTGGCTGTTCTACCTGCCCCTCAGTGACAGCTCCCTCCCACTGGCTGTTCTACCTGCCCCTCAGTGACAGCTCCCTCCCACTGGCAGCTGCCTGCTGGGAGGCCTTCACACCCTGCACACAGGTCTCCTTCTACAATAGATTATTCTTTGAGATAGGTGGATGGGTGTGCTGTTACAGGTACACCGACATGGACAGGAAACCCCCTGCTAATCTATCGACTGTAATCTCCCCAACAACTCTGGTTTCTCTCCAAAAGGGCTCCAGTGTCTCCTCTCAAGCTATCCTAAGCCAGAGCAAAAGAGACCCGGGCATGCCTGGCTGGCTGCCCAGTAGTGACTCTGACAGGTACCTACCCCTTGTTGATCAGCTGCCACTGCAAGGGGTACATGAAGTCAGCAGAGGGTGTGGCCCAGCAGCTGTTCAAGACCACTTTAAATCTGGAAACAAAGCACATTGGCATTGCCATGAGGCATAGACTTGTTTCTAGAACAATCTTGCAATTTAAACAGTCTCTTGGCTTGCCTTTTTCTCCTCCTACCCCATATATAAAAATATAGTCATAGAGGAAGTATACTTACCTAACACTCAACCCTTTGGCTTCTACTCCTGCAAAGAGATCCGAACCAATTTCAGATGTCTCCAGAACAAAGGGAGCTTCTTTCTTGGTGGAGAACTTGGCATTCTTTAGAAGGAAATAGACAGTAGGCATTATGACTTTGCAGACTGAGCAGTTAGGTCTGGTAGGAGCAGATGAATAGAGATGGGGAGGGATTGGAGCCAACTCCAAAGGACAAGCACATAAGACCCCGGAGGCTCCTCCAGAGCCTGAGAAGCTGTACCTCTTAGGATGCTGGCAGTATCACAGAAGGAGTGATATATCCTGTATACTAGATCCACTGGTCATAGTGACACCAGTACTATGTTTTATGGATGCCAACAAAATTTGGATGTGAGCTAGTGGTGAAAGAAAACTACCCCAAAGTTCATATCCTAGGATACATTCCTAGAGTCTTCTAGAATCTTCCAGAGTGAGGTACTGCTTACCCACATGTGCTTCATATTGATCCAACAGGGTCTCGAATATAACACTTTCACTTTGGGCTCCACTGTTTTTAATAGGGGTACTGACCAAATGGGACTGTACTCAGAAAAGAATGACTAGGATGGTGAATGAGCAATAATGAGAAGATTTAGCTTGAAGAAGATGAGAGATATTTGAAAGGCTATCCACAGTATAACCAATTATACAGTCATATTTCAGGAGACAGAGCTGTGAGAGATGAGCAAGAGCTCAGGATGTTGGGTTTCATTTGCTGATCTAAAATGGAAGGCTCAACTCACTATGGTCTTGTCTCTGGAAGAGGCCATGAGGCCAGCCCTGAGCAATATTACAGAAGGGTTCTGGAATTTGAGTGTGAAGGCCAAGGCTGGTGACCTATGAGTTGTGTTCTGACTCTGGGAGTCTGTGATTTTTGTCCTCAGTTGCTGAGTTTGTTCCATCCCAGGATTTGTCTGTTTCTTTTGTCTAAGAGGAATAGACAGTACTGCTTCGACTGAATAAATCAACCTTAATTCCATTTGTATTCAACCCTATGAAGGCAACGATCCTAGGGGCCCTTGGAGCTCCATGTCGAATAGGGTCAGGCTCTATAGTCATGGGAATAGTTATGGTCTTGGACACTGAGTTAGTGCCAGGCAATGTGCTAATTGCTTCTTAAAGATTATTTCAGATAACCCTCATAACAAGGCCAAGAGTCAAGTGCTATTAAGTTCCTGTTTTACAAATGTAGAGATGGAGACAGAGAGGTTAATTAACTTGTGCGAGGTCACACAACTTGTAAACAGCAGAATCAGCATTCATGGCATGGCCTATTTTCTCAACCACAAGTGCCAGACTCTTTCTTTTATTTTGGAGTGGGAGTCAAAATAACTTTTCACTGGGAATACCAACTATGAGTTCTTGGCAAAAGTGAGTGGGGAGTAGAGAGAAGAGAGAGGAAGAGAGAGAAAGAGAGAAAGCATGCTGAGTAGAATGAGTGCTATTTGGGGAGGGGAGCAGCAATTGGGGTTCTCAGAAGCCTAAGCAATTAGCAGTTGTATTTGGTTTCATTGTACTATGTAGGGCACGGCTCTGTTTCTAGTAATTTGATGGAAATATATTCAGGGGGAAGTTGTTGCTTCAGAAACACACAAGAATGCTCTCAGGGAAGAAAAAGGAAGAAAAAAATACCAACCTCCTGGCTTGGGCATAAGAAAGGGAGTCTGCAAAAGGAATGCTGATTAGTACTTTGTACAAAGTACAAATGTCTGTACAAAGGTAGTCGAATCTTTTTCTCAGTTCACCTGTCCTGAGGGGTTTTGGAGGGCCCTGGGAGAGGGAGTAACTTGATTTCTCCAGCAGTCAGGGAATTATGCTGGTCTGTCTCTACAGGCTGGAGCCCACTAAGGAACATGACCCAGGCATATGCACACATGCCTCTCCATTTCTTTTTCTCTCCATTTCTCCCCTCCACCCCTCGTTCAGGTTTGATATGTATGGCAATCACACTACTATGGTGGATGACGAGAGATGGTTAAAAAAAAAAAAGAGTTCTTGGTATCCCTGTTGCCTACTGTTGTAAACCTTCATAGGATCACGTCTATAATTGTATCTGGTTACAATAACAATTATTTACTTCTGATGGACTTGGTAGTAAATAGAATCTGTCATTAGGACATTCCCAAGGAGGTTGTTCACGAATGGAAGCCCTATTTTTTTTTTCTTTTTTGCTAGACATTCTTCTGCAGGGGCTGTAGCTGTTTTGACATCTTTTCTTTGCCCTGGTAACACATACTACATTAGTCCCTGAGCATAATTGAGGGATTGCATGAGATTCCTTTTCTCAAGTGCTATCCACTAGTGGTATGTGGCCAGGGGCAGATCTAAGGACAGATGACCTTGAAACTTTTAGGGAGCCTTCTTTTGCACAGTCAAAATTTCAAATCCAGATTTAGTCACAGAGCCTTAAAAGGGACACTGACATAAAGGCTTTGTGCCCTTCACCGGAAAGAAATCACAGATACTACGTTTAGGAGACACCACAGTTAGACCCGATGCACCTCCAAGTGCCTGCATCGTATTGGACACATCTTTTTCTTCTCTGGATTCCAGATCCTTATCTGGGTTGGTTTAGGATTCTCCTGTCACTCGGGGCTGAGTTCCGCCAGGCCAATAGCTTCCAGGCATAGGTAAAGCAAGTTCAAAGTTGATGGAGTTCCAGGTAGGAAAGCATTTTCCCTTGTGAAATGAACCGGTTGGATGCTTTGCTGCTCTGCTCTCTGATGATGTCTGCCATGATGTCTTCCAGCTCTAATATCACACACAAAGGTTTGTATTTCTGCCTCTAGCTAGCTGGGACGGTATCTATGCTCTCTCTCTCTCTCTCTCTCTCTCTCTCTCTCTTTCTCTCTCTCTCTCTCTCTCTCTCTCTCTCTCTCTCTCTCTCTCTCTCTCTCTCTCTCTCTCTCTCCTCTCCCTCTTTCTCACCACTTTTAAATGGGAAAGCAGCTGGGCTAATAGCCTTTGCATATTTAATGTCTCTGGAGCAATGGGCCAAAGTGTGCCTTTAATTCTAATGTCAACATAGGCAATGGGCCCAAACTAGACAATGAGGAAACCCACTTACTTAAAGGCTTCAGAGACCAAAGAACTAGGAATAGAGGCCGCCCTTAAGTTTTCTCCACAGCTCTGTCCCAATCAGAAAGCTCAAAGCTCTGTGCTATTTTTTTTTTTTAAGAACTAGGTCCTCTGTGTAAATAACTTTCTGCAGTGCAGTAGCTCGTAACATAAACTAGTTTCGATGAAGAGTTAGATACAGGGTGTCCTGATGCCTGTCTACTGACTCTGCATTAATTGTCTCATCTGTGAAATGGCCTTATACTTGTGTGACACCTTTTAGCTCTTCTATCTGGTCTCTGGATCTGTGTGTCTGTTCCATGAAGTCCACAAAGAAAGCTAAAGCTAAAGCCAAAGCCTGAGTCTAGAATTAAGTCTCTGCAAAGTGCTTGGGGTGGAGAGAATGAACCCCGAGGAAGCATCCTGTCCCCTGGGGAGGCCACAGGTGACAAAGATTGTCTGGACTTACAGTGTAGAAGTTGAGAGACAATTGACTTTCAAATGTGCCCAGGCTCCCGTTCTTCACATGAACAGTAGCCACTCTGAAAAGGGGAGAGAATTTTGCATAAGGACTGAAACATGCCTGATTGACAGGGACTGCAGCACCCACCCGGCAGCCAGCCCTCTAGGCCACAGAGTGGCTTACCTCTGGTCAAAGGCAGCCTGGTTCACCAGGTAGGTGGAGTGGTATGTGCAGGAGAAGGAGTAGTTCACCGGCTGGTTCTTTACAATCACCGTGCTGTCATTGGATACGATGTGACTGTAGAAGTGGTAGATGGGGGGTTTGTACTGGAGGAAGGAAGAAGGCAGTTAGGCCCTGTGTCCCACAGCAGGAATGAGAGTTCTGAGAAAAGTGGGTGAAGATGGTTCAGACAAAAACCTAATAAATGGGCATGAGTATTTAGCAGGGACACAGAATCCACTCTGTCTGAGGGTGAATTGATATATATATATACATACATGTATGTATATATATATATGCATACATGTATATATTTTTTTTTTGGTTGGTCATGGGGTTTGAACTCTGGGCCTGTGCACTGTCCCTCAGCTCTTCAGCTCAAGGCTAGCACTCTACCACTTGAGCCACAGCGCCACTTCCAGTTTTCTGGTGGTTTATTGGAGATAAGAGTCTCATGGACTTTGCTGTCCAGGTTGGCTTCGAACCATGATCCTCAGATCTCAGCCTCCTGAGAACCTAGGATGACAGGTATGGGCCACTGGCACCTGGCTGTTGATAATTTTTGTAAAGAATTCTTGAGTCACTTCAACTAAAAGTGTTTAACGTAATCTAGAGCAATGTGGTATATTGAAAAATAATTCATATATCTGTTGGGCTACTGGCCAAAACACTGGCTCCAAAACTTCTAGTTCTCGGGCTGGGAAGGTGGCTCAGTGGTAGAGCGCTTGCCTTGTATGCCTGAGGCCCTGGGTTCGATTCCTCAGCACCACATAAGCAAAAAGAAAAAAGCCGGAAGTGGCGCTGTGGCTCAAGTGGTAGAGCGCTAGCCTTGAGCTGAAGAGCTGAGGGACAGCGCTCAGGCCCAGAGTTCAGGCCCCATGACCGGACCCCCCCCCAATAAAAACACACCCCCAAAACTTCTAGTTCTCAACATTAATGTTTTAGATTAATATCTTCACCCATCTTCTCAGGCCAGAATAGTACTGTCTAGTTCTTTGCTTTTTCCTGTTCCCAACTATAGATATTATTACTTCAATTCTTGCTTCTGACATGCCGACTGGAAACATCCACTTGAGAAGTAATCGGGCTGAGACCACAGAGAGGATTTGTATTTCCTTCCATGGAGATATACTCAAAAATGGAAAGCTTTGTTTTCCACCACTTATCCTGACATATCTCTGGACCCTTGTGGACATTAGAAAGAGGAGTTGGACTTAGAAGTTCTTTGTGCTCATCCTCTGAGACCCATGGATGTAAAATCTTCTGGCAGTCAAGACAGTAGGAATACTGGGCCACATCATGAGTCAAGAAGACCTAACCTCTCTCTTTGACTATATCCCTATTGGTCATGTAGCCTTGAACTCGTGACTAAATGGAAGCCTCAGACTTCTCTGTCATGTAATTGTACTAACCAAGAAAAAAAAATAAGTGCTTTCCTATTAGTTCCATGCTTCCCTGTCCTGTGTCCTGTCCTAGCTCCAGCAAGCCCCAAACAGTCATCTAAACTAGTAGAAGAGGCAATTTTAGGTCCTACCAACTTCTCAGGAAATTAGTCCGTTCTGTATCTTCCCTAGGGTGATCCAAACTTCTCATTGGTGGGCTCAATTACCTTATCCTAAACAACCTGAACCTGTGTGGCTTTGCCTTACCTCGGACTGGGTTCCACAATAAGACTTGTTCTTAGGTGATAAATCTGGGATGACAAATTGGTAGTAGCCACCTTCATGGACTCCGTTGTAACACAGCCCCCCAAGGGCCAGCTGATGCACTTCCCATCCATAGGGGCACTCGGGGATTTTGGTGATGATGGTTTTGGGATAACAAAACACAAGAATGACATCTGCAAGAACACATCTATGGTTGGAATCAGATATGCTCATCATGTCAGTCTACTGAAAGAACTAAGGGTTCCAGCCACACTTGCTCACGCACAGAGCAGTTGGTTAAAAGTGGTTTTCCACTATTCTTCACTGGCTAGGATTTGTGCTCTCAAAACATAAGCTACTGAAATTCCACTTTTATAGTGTATGCTATATCTATTTAGTGATTGCTGTAAGTAATATATAAATATATGTTTGGGGCTGACACTGGGGCTTAGTGGTAGAGCCCTTGCCTAGCATGCATGATGCCCTGGGTTTGATTCCTCAACACCACATAAACAGAAAAAGCCAGAAGTAGCACTGTGGCTCAAGTGGTAGAGTGCTAGCCTTGAGCAAAAGAAGCTTAAAAAAGTGCCCAGGCCCTGAGTTCAAGCCTCAGGACTTGTAAAAAAACCAAACAAACAAAATATACATATATATTAGAAGTGGTGCATTAACATTTTCACTCTATATTAAGTACTATATGAAACTACAGATTGGAATGTGTGTGTATGCATGTGTGTGTCCTATAAAAAATGAATAAGCATATAAATTTAACATTTAAGACCCCCCCCCCCAATTCACATACAATATTGTAAAACAATGTTTATGGCACTGGACAGAAATTCAATATCTGAACAGAGAAAGGAGAAGATGTTATATGTACAGGGAGAGAGGGAAATTTTAAAAAAATGTTTAAATCCAATACATGTTTGAATGGCCTTGGGAACTTAGGTACTTCTACTTGATGGCATTTTTGCATTTTCTTAACAAAGACAATAAGATCCTCTCTGTTCACTACAAAGGGAAGATTCTAGAAATGTTCCTTTCTAGGAAAACAGTGTGGCACCAGGGCATACCTGCTTTGTTTGGCGTGCAGGATCTCGCCAGGGCTTCTGTACAGATGGCCAACAAGACAAAGGCCCTTACCAGCATTGCTTCTGGGAACCAGGTTTTTGTCAGGCCACCAAACCAAACAGGCCAAAATGCTTGCATTCTTCCCGGGCCGGAGACTCGATCATTCTAGGTCAGAAATATGAGTGAAAAGTTAAAATCAAGGATAAGAACAAACCAGCACATACATTCTCATGGGGGAGGGGGCGTTTCCAAGGGAGATCAGCAATGCTATTGAGGGACTCCTACCACCGAAGCCTCAAAGACAGACAATTTGCTCATGTTCCCAACTGCTTCATTCTCTCTGGATTGTGGATGCTGCCTCTCCCGATGCTCCCCAAATCTCCAGTCCCAGTCCTGATGCCTTTATATAGCCTACAGGTGTAAAAGAAACCAGCTTCAGATAAATCACAATGAGCAGGCATGCATTATCCACTGTGGGGGAAAGAAAAGAGAACCGCACACAAAAATCCAATGGGAATCTCAGTTACCACCTGAATCTCATTTCTGTTACTTTTCAGAGTTGGAAATTTTTTTTTTTACCCCTTAACTGCTTCAACCAAAATTGGAAAGAAAGGATGACTTTTTCTTCCTTGTACAAACAAACACACACACCTCTGATGGGAGTCCAATTATTTCTGCACAGTTCCAGCGGTTAATTTTCTCCCTTTTCCATCTTGCGTGCTTATATTTTATGTAAGGGAATGAAACTTTGAATTTAAGGAGACTGAAGTCCAATGTGATTCCACCTGATAGTCAAACAAATCAGACTCTGGTCATGCAAACATTTTTTAAAGGTTATTTTTCTTGAGAAGTTTAAAAAAAGTGAACTTTGGATGTCTTTGACTCATCTGAAAGGAACTTTAAACTGCACAGCCTTTAGGTTTCTACACTTTTATCAGTCTCCCAGAGCAGTGATCTTGGATAAAGGAAAACATAGAAAGGTTCTCTTGTAAGTCCATCCTCAGTCAGACAACCAGACCCTGCTGGAAATACCAGAGAAGAGGCTGTTCTCCTGAAGGCTCCAGAATTACCATTGGCAACACATGTAATTTCATATTGTAGGAACACTGGCATTTTAACTTCTAAAGATTATGATTACAATGATAAAGCAGAGTTGTTTCCTTTCCTCAAAATGGATGCCATGTTTTGTAATAATGGTGCCAAAGAATTAAGTTAATAGCTACATGGCAAGCCGTTACAAATTTCTGTGACCCAGTTTACGTTTCTATAAAATGGAGGCTGAAATCCTGGACTGACCTCAGAGTAGGCAAAGAGAAATGATATAAACTTTTAAGTACTAGAGAAATAAGATTTAAATTTTTTAAAAAAGGAAAAGTTTTTGGTAACATGTATTTTGTAAGCTGCATTTTTCCCTTGGAAGTAACTTTTATAGGTCTCATTGAGACCTCTGTCTCATGTTATTCCAAGTATATCTGTATTGTATAACATATATGCAATGTATTTTATAGATAAGGATCAAATGGGCTGAGATAAGAGGAGAAGGAGCAGTATTATATATATAATATTTATAAATATAATATATATTTGAACACTAGTATTGAATTTCATGTACCCTGCACACATCAGTAATAGTCTGTTTGCTGTTGTTCATTCCTGAGCAGAAAGAAAACACATAAAATCTTGTATGGATCAGTGGAGGGGCTTAACACTCATTCTATAGTTCTTCTTCCTTATCTTTTATTAAGCATTTATTGTGACTGTGGTAGTCAGGCACTGGATTTGGCCCTAGAAGATGTGGGTTTCTTGAGGAACCCGGGCGGGGGGTGGAGGTGGGGAGGGCAGTGCAGAGTATGGGGATCTATAGGGGGAATGTGGGATGGGAGGAGAGAAAGAGAGAAGGTCAGAAAGTATGATTCAGGAAGGAGCAGGAAAGCCAAGCCAACACAGGAGACTAAGAGAAGACAGTTGTTCAAAGAATAGACCCCTGCTATGACCTAAGTGATTGTTCATGGCAGATATGCTGGGGGGTGCTGAAGCCAGGGTGTTTGCTTCTCTTCAAATACATACTTCTTTTCAGCCAACTTTGGCACAGGCAGGGCAACAATAGCACCTTATCTGTCTCACCTAGAAAGGTAAAGTTCACTCATGAAGATGGTTGCAATAGAAATTATGTCTTTCCTGACTCCAGTGAAGACATCTGGTGGATGCTGAAGAGCTGTTTCCTGGTGCTGTAGGGGTAAGACTGAACACTAGAAGTTAACCTGAATCCAAAATAATCCACTTTGGCCAACTACTAGTATGTTCTTGGGCTCCTGTGAGAATAATTTCTTCTTTGTCTTCTTTTCTTTTCCTTCCTTCCTTCCTCCCTCCCTCCCTCCCTCTCTCTCTCTCTCTCTCTCTCTCTCTCTGTCTCTCTTTCTTTCTTTCTTTCTTTCTTTCTTTCTTTCTTTCTTTCTTTCTTTCTTTCTTTCTTTCTTTCTTTCTTTCTTTCTTTCTTTCTTTCTTTCTTTCTTTCTTTCTTTCTTTCCTGGTTCTGGGGCTTAAACTCTGGGCCTGGACTCTGTCCCTGATCTTCTTTGGATCACTCAAGGATAGCACTCTACCACTTGAGCCATAGCACCACTTTTGGCTTTTTCTGAGTAGTTTATTGGAGATAAGAGTCGTTGGCTTTGAACTGTGATCCTCAGATCTCAGCCTCCTGAACTAGGATTATAGACACGAGCCACTGGCATCTACCTAAACTTCTTCTTCTTGTGGAAGGATGTGATAATGTTTAAGACACAGTGTCACACAGAATATTAGATGAGATCTTTCTGACATATCTCCCTGTCGATCTCTGTTACTCTCCTTCCCTCATCTATATCTATAAACGTTTAATTTCCTGTGCCAGGGCAAGGTGCCCAGATGTCCCTTTGTTCCTATGTGGGAAATCTAAAGAGGGGATCCTATGAGGGGTAAATGATCACTAACAGCACACATCATGGTTATCGGTGCTGGGTATGTCATATGTCTTTAGAGCTCAGGTTCTAGAATTGCAGGGTGAGTCTCTGTCTTATTTCCAATGGAGTGACTGGGTAAGTTGACTTCTTCCAGCCTTGATTTCCAAATCTGTTAAACGAGGCTTCCCCCACCTCCTCTTGCGGTTGCATGGACATAATGAACAGTCTGTGTGAATCGCTTTGCACAGTGCTGGGCACACGGTCAGGCATGAAGGTGCGCTGTGGGAAGGGTGGACATCTCAGGTTGGTGTCCTCAAGCGGGAGGGACATGTCGCTAGTGTTCCTGAATGAACTCTGGCTGTTTTCTAATGGTAATAGCGCTCTCTTTAGATGCCCACCTGAACAAAAGAGCAGGTGCTTTTGATTTCTGGAGAAGCCTGATGAGGATAAGATTCTGAGACAGAGAAAGAGATTTCTCCTACAGTTTCTTAGAGTTAGAGATCCGGCTGACAATCAGGTACGTGATACTGCTTTCAAGGGTGAGCTGAATGAAGTTGGGGAAGTGGATCTCACTTTTACCACGGGCTGGTCTCTAGATGTTTAATTTGCATAAGAAACAGCATGGGCCAAAATGTATTTGGGCCAAACAGTATTTGATACTTGCTCTGATACTTATTCTATAATTGCCTCCATTCTGTTGCCCTATCCAATCTCCTCTGCTTTCTAACATATCTCTCCCCTCCCAATGAAGATGGAGTGATACCCCACTATGGGGTGAAGGGGGGGGTGGCAGGGAGGAGAAGACATCCAAAAGCAAATCTCCCAGTGAGATCATAGCTATCTCTTGAGAAACACCTAAAACTGATGGAAAGATCTGATCAATTCCCAGGATTCTGAAAGCACCCAATAAAGAGGGCTTTGTAGAAGACACCAGAAAGATGAGTTTGTCTGTCCTGCTCCTTCCTTTGTGAATTGCCTGGCATTCAGTGGTGCTCGGCCTGTTCTTTTTGAAGGTTCTGAGTGATTTGTGAAAGCTGACCAGGGGTGCAAAAGGATTTCCATTTGCAAAATTTGGATCCACATTGTTATCTGGTGCTCAGGAGTCACACATAGGCGTTGGGTAGGTCCTGTGGTAAAGAAGATTAGTGAACACTACTGATGAGACAGGTGGGATTGTAAACATAAAACTAATAAGCATGCATTAAGATTTAAAAAGTTGCCTTATTAGGGGCTGGGAAGGTGGCTCAGTGGTAGAGCGCTTGCCTTGCATGCCGGAGGCCCTGGGTTCGATTCCTCAGCACCACATAAACAAAAAGAAAAAAGCCGGAAATGGCACTGTGGCTCAAGTGGTAGAGCTCTAGCCTTGAGCTGAAGAGCTGAGGGACAGTGCCCAGGCCCAGAGTTCAGGCCCCATGACCGGACCCAAAAAAAAAACCGGACCCCCCCCCAAAAAAAGTTGCTTTATTAGTTTACTTTTTTTTTAATGTTCACTGTTTTGAGTTCATTAAATGTTGGGTTTGTTAAATGGGCTTTATTATTTCCCTCAAGCTCTGAAACAAGCTTTCTTCCATTCAATGGGAAACTGTTCGCCAATTTGCAAATGAAGGGAGCATTCCCAAACAGCCTTCCCAGGCCCAGACCTCACAACACCCTGGGAGTGAGCCATTCCCCTGAGAAAGGGGTAGAAAGTACACTTCATAAAGGAGAACTGAGAAGTGAGAAAAGATCCCTTGCTGACAACACATCAGAAATTCAGAGCAGAAAGTGGCGCCTTCCTGCCCCCTACCCCGACCCAGAGGATGCCAGCTGCAGACACCAATTACCCACAGTAGATATGCCTCCTGCCCTTCACCTTGGAGCCTTCTCTGGGACCATGAACAAGGTTCAGCTACTTGCTCACTCAGAAGGCATGAGCCCTAGTCATGTCTGTTATCAACCCATTGGCCCCTCTCTTCCCTTTCTCCTCTATTCTCTTCATCCCCAGCCTTAATCACAAGGCTGAAGGATAAAAAGTAGTTCCTCTTACTGCTGGTCTAAGACATCCAAGACAAATAATTTACTTTGCTCTTAACTTCCCAGAGAATCACTCATGTATCATTTTATTTGTTTACCAATTGATTCACTCACCACATTATGTGTGTATGTGTGTTTATGTATGCATCATCATCATCTATCATCTATCTATCTTTAAATTTATCTTCATCTATTTCTAGCTTGGAGATAAGTAAAGACATCAAGGAATGACCCAAGATAAAGAATAATGGAGCAGAGCAGAGAGGAGTCTCTTGGTCAAGACTATCTCTTAGAGGAGAGACTTAAGATGGAGCTTGAAGAATGAGAAGGAGTTAGAATATGTAGTGGTGTGTGACATTTTGTGATGGCGTGTGTGTATGTGTGCATATACTCCTGTGGGTGCCGGGTGCATGCATCTGCAGGGGCAGAGTGTTCTAAGCAAGGAGTGTGACAAGGCACCTTGAATGTAGGATGATCTATAGTCACTGACACTCATATCATCTTTCTTAAAATTCTTTTCAGTGTTTAATTTTCTATTCACCCATTTTTTTCACTTTTGAACCAAAGCATATTTCTTCTTGCTTGGCATGCCATACTCTGACAATTTCCATCTTTGCGGTTCCATCTTTGCCATTCTGGGTTCTCTACCTGCCTCCAGCCTTTCCCTCTCCTCCACTCTCTCTCAGCCGATTACCTCACTTTCATTGTGGAGTCATATTTTAAAATCAGAGTAATAATCTCATTAATTTGTAGAAATTAGAATTAATGGACTAATATTGTAACACCCATATCTGTTTTGGTTGACTGATTTTTCTCTCCAGAAATTTCACGGGAAGACATTTCTCACCCACTGAATCATTCCTGTCTTCTTTATGCTTAAAATTTAACTAAGTTGGATATCGTTTGTAATATGCCTGACATGGAGGGAATTTCATTTGCTTTCATGTGTCTGGCAGTTGACTGTGCAAGGCATGATGAGAAATGAGCTAGTTAGAAGAAATGTAAAAGGAAGAAGCAGCTTAGAAAAGACCTGAAATAATCATAATCCCTTCAGACTATGCAGTCTCAGCGACACTGTACTCTGTTCTCCAATGCCCACGCTCTCTAGATGGCTACCAGGTCCATGAGATACTTGCAAGTCACACATAGTCTCCTTTCCCCTTCTGTATCTGTACCTGACATCACTAATCAACACATGCTTTCCCTCTGATCTCTAAGAGCATCTCAGAGGCATTGCATTCCAAACAGGCACCATTAATCAGAAATAACAGGAGTTGAAATCCATTTGTTGTTCTTCAGCAGCTATATTGTTTCACAGGCTGAAAATACACTCTTTTTTTTTTTTTTGTCATGGGGCTTGAACTTAGGGCCTGGGTGCTGTCCCTGAGCTCTTTTTGCTCAAGGCTAGTGCCCTACCACTTTGAGCCACAGAGCCACTTCTGGTTTTCTGGTAGTGCATGGAAGGTAAGAGTCTCATGGACTTTGCTTCCTGGGCTGGCTTTGGACCATGATCCTTAGATCTCTGCCTTCTGAGTAACTAGGATCACAGGCATGAGCTACCAGCACCTAGCAAAAGATATCCTCCTGTAACACTGACAACTGTTTCCTCCTTCATCTCTAAATAATGGTCATGATAGTGGCCACTTTTTTGTGGATGAAGTCTTGTCCAACTACAATGAAAACTTCATTAAGGCATAGAATTGGAATGTGCTGAAGTTTTTGGTTAGCAATAAAGCCTTAGCTTCTGACACAGAACACAACACATAATGGATGCTTCAATGTTTTACTGCTTGAGTGAATGACAGACACAACGTCATCACTGAATAAGTTAAACTGTGTTCTCCAACTGTTTTGTAACTACCTCTACCACCAACTTCCAGTGAAGAATGAATGCAATTTGATATTTCCTTGCGAAGTTAGTGAAATTCGGTCCAGTCAGCATAGGGAGACACAGACAAACTTCTGAAGTCCCGTCTGGCTTTTCTCTCATATTCTTTGTAGTCAATGCTAGCTGATAATGCTGATTTTGATCAATGAACCTGCAGAGATGCCACTGCTGAAATGTTGAAGAGGAGGCCATTTCTATATTGCATCAAAGGAGTTTCTATGCAACTGTAGTGCAGACACTCACTGATGATGCATCCTTTTGCTTTAAGAACTAAACTGCATTGAGATGGGAGTGGTTGAGGGTGGGGAGTCTACATAATCCTCCAGCTCCACTCACACAGATATTAAAATATATTTGAAGTGGTCTCTTGCACTGAATTCTGATTAATCCCATTTTCTCTTCTGAGCCCTGCATATATAGGTCTCATTTGTTTAATAAGCAAGCAGAATATCGTGTGACCTTTTCTGATTGATTTTCCATGATGTTGATGATGATGATGATGATGATGATGATGATGATGATGGTGATGATTATATTATGTTGTGAATTTCTGACACCGTAGAATCTTTGTAATACCTCTGTTAACTATTTCTGGAAGGCCTGAAAACCTGTGAGGTCACAAAGGTAGTTTCTGACATTTATATAAAATAGGCACTCTGGTTTTAAAGACTAAAGACAAAATTTTGATTGTTGAAGACAAAAATAAATTTATAAATCATAGCAGAATTCCATCATTTCATCTACAATTCATTTTCTTAGGTATATATGAGCAGGAAAGCTTTTCATATGGTAATGATTAAAACATAAAACTTCTGATAGATTGATAACCTCCTCATTACTGAAATGATTAAAAACTTTTTTTTTGCTTATATGATCTTGATGCTTAACCCGAGGGAAACAGTAGTTGAAAATGGATTAATTGGTCAATTGTTACAAGAAGCATAGCAATACAATCACACCAGTATGGTCTTATTTTCTTTAAGCCACAGACCTGGGGCTGTGACTAGACCTAAAAGGTATGATTTGAAAAATTCGGGAGCTGGCAGTCCTTTCTTCCTTGGGTACAAGGCTTCTGAAAATGAAGAGTAGGAATGCTAGTGATTTCAGAAGTTTGCAAATGGTTAAAGGCCATTGTGAAAAACCCAGGGACCAGACCACTTTGAAAATCACTTTCAAAAGACTTTAGACACAGAGAAATACTGAGTGATAGCCGAAGTACCCTATAGACTATGAAAGTGGATACAAGATAATGAAGG
Source organism: Dipodomys spectabilis (assembly GCF_019054845.1). Classification (NCBI taxonomy): domain Eukaryota; kingdom Metazoa; phylum Chordata; class Mammalia; order Rodentia; family Heteromyidae; genus Dipodomys; species Dipodomys spectabilis. Next base: position 3,978,723 of record NW_024870802.1, read on the forward strand.
ATTTCTTGTTGATGTGTTAAAATATTGTTAAATGAATGGCATCTTTAGTGCCTTAGGCAATACATGCCTATCTTCAAAGACAAGCTCAAAGTCATCTGCTGTTTGAAGCCATTTCAAATATCTCAGCCTCTGGGGACTATGAACGTTTTTGAATTTCTGGTATCTACAACAAGGATATGGCTGCCTGTATTTACCTTGTCTTCTTAATCAGTCAGAGAACTTGTATGACCTTGAATTTCTCATAACAGTAAAGAATGTTATTAGAATTGTTCATTGAGGGATTATTAAGCCAGGTTTTGTGTCAGAATGGATAGATAGAAAAATTCCCTGGCTTAATGTAATAAAAATATTTTTTGTGCCAGTACTGGGGTTTGAACTCAGTTTTTTTTTTTTTTTTTGCTCAAGGCTAGATGCTCTACTACTTGAGCCATACCTCCATTTGCCTCTTTTTTCCTGGTTAATTGGAGGTAAGAGTCTTGTGGAACTTTCTGCCAGTCTGTCTTTGAACTGTGATCCTCAGATCTCAGCCTCCTGAATAGCCAGGATTACAGGTGCCAGCCATTGGCACTCAGCCTCCGCATTTATTTTCTTTACACATATCAAGATGCTCAGTGTGCACAATGTTTCATAGTCATCTAGGAACTTGACCTTCTTGGAAGTTTTTTGTGCTTTGAGTCCTCAGAGATTTTTCTATTGAGTCAGTAGATGGGGAAAAGGTATATAAAATCTGCAGTGAGGAATCTAATAAAAAATTGTGTCTAGAAGTGCTACATAGCAATTCTGCTCATTGTTCATTAGCTGGAACGCAGTCACAAGATGACACATAACTTCAGTTTTATGCCCAGTAAGAATGGGAAACAGTTTTAGTGAACAGATGGCATTCTAATTATAACTACTTTTTTTGAGGGGGGGGAATCATCTATATTTATCTGTTTGAGAGTAGGTTTTATTCTCCCCATTTTCTAGATAAGGGAGCTAAAACTTGGGGAGATGAAGTCACTTGCTGGTTAAGTGCTGGTACTTGAATCTGATCCATACTTGTTTGGTTCTAAAGCTACCACACTATATTTGCTTATTAACCTAATTCTATATACGATCTCATAGCTTCCTCGTTTCTCGTCACCACTCTGGACTTGCAGTATTCTAACTGATCTGTTGTAGTAAGTCTAAGCTTTTATTCTTGGCATCAGTTGACCAGAAAAATTATTGACTAATCTTAGAAGACACCTCTGACCTCATCAATTCACAGCCTGAAAAATTTCAGTAACTGTTTAGTAAATATCTGTTCACTGAATCTCTAAGGAATAAAGCATAGAGGACTTTGCCCAGACTCAAGGACTCAGATAAAGAATAGCTGGAAATGATGAGATAGTATACCCTGGGTCCCAGAATGTCCTCATAAGCTATGGGAGTCCCAAAGAAGTCTATGCTGAAAGACAGAACTCTGAGGTGTGAAGACATGACTTCTCTCCTAGAAGTGGCTAGGAAACTTGCTCTTGGAATGTCTTTAGGCTGTACAAACCTGTCTTTGTCAGTGAAGAGAGAGATAGCTTTGGGTCGCACCATACAGCTCCCAGATCCATGTATTCAGCCTCTACCCTGGATGCGGAAAGAGTCACAGAGCATTCCTGGGCCTGTAGAAGGCTCTGATTAATTAATCCAATGATTTAGTTCAGAAAAACTAGTTTATGTACAGTAGTAGCAGCAGACTTTGAACAATGAAGGGCTTTAAGGCAGCAATCCAGCTGGAAAAATGGAGCAGTTGAGTGATTAAGGACATCTTGCATAAGACTGACAATAATCTTCATTGTTCATATCAAAGACTAACATGGTTTGAGTGGATTATAGAAAGCTGAAGTTTCCTCAGCTCTCCCTAGCTCTGCTCTCCAGGAAATCAGGGCTCTGGTTCCTGACAGTTCTCCATCATGAGTACCCTACCTTGGAAACATTCCTAGGTCAAGTTGGTAGCCCTAGCTGCATTAGAGGATCCACTGACAGACACCTGGGCCCAACCAGTGTTACTATTATCCTCTCTCTCTCTCTCTCTCTCTCTCTCTCTCTCTCTCTCTCTCACACACACACACACACACACACACACACACACACACACTCCCTTCCTTCCTTCCTCCCTTCCTCCCACTCTCCCGCCTTCTTTCTTCTCCTCCTTCTCTCCCCTCTTTCCTCGTCGTCGTCGTCCTCCTCCTCCCTCCTCCTCCTCCTCCTCTTCCTCCCTCCTCCTCCTCTTCCTCCCTCCTCCTCCTTCTCTTCCTTCTCCTCCACCTCTTCTTTTGTGCCGGTCCTGGGGCTTGAACTCAGGGCCTGGACACTATGCCTGAGCATTTTCTTCAAGGCTAGTTTTCTACCCCTTGAGGTTTTTGATTGTTAATTGGAGGTAAGAATCTTATTATGGTCTTTCCTGTCCATCTGGCTTCCAAATGTGATCTTCAGATCTCAGCCTCCTGAAGAGTTAGGATTATAGATATGCCCACCAGAGCCTGGATCATCAAGATATTCTTAAGAGAAAACTGCTTTAAAAACACAGACCCTCAAGGAACTGACAAATAACTATTGTTTTTGATGAGACTCACTGTTTTTGGATTCTTGTTAGGGTGACATCAGTTTCAACAGCTATTGCTTTTAAATGACTAGTGCAAATGTCAACCCAGTGAAACAAAGCAATTAATAGCTTAGAATTATTATTATTTTGAGCTCCCTGAAAGGGTCATGAGGACTCAAAGAAGCTTACAGACTACATTTTGGGAACTGCTGATCCAAAGAATCACCAAACAAACTTTTTGTGTCATCATTTCTTTTCTTTTTATTTGCTTTTTGTTGTTCATGAAGCCTGAACTTAGGGCCTGGGTACTGTCCCTGAGCTTTTTGCTCAAGGCTAACTAACACTCTTCCACTTTAAGACACAGCACTATTTCCGGGTTTCTAGTGGTTAATTGGATATAAGAGTCTCATGAACTTTCCTATCCAGACTGGCTTCAAACTTTGATCCTTGGATCTCAGCCTCCCGAGTAGCTAGGATTACAGGCATCAACACTGGTGCCTGGCTTTGCACCATCATTTCTACACACTTTGAAGCTATCTGGTTGTAAATTATTATATCTTATATCTTGCATGCTATTTCTTTCTCCCCATTTCTCCCTCCTCACCCCCCCTTTCTTTCTTTCTTTCTTTTTTTTTTTGTTGGTCATGCGGCTTGAACTCTGGTCCTGGGCGCTGTTCCTCAGCAGTTCAGCTCAAGGCTAGCACTCTAGCTCCTGAGCCACAGCGCCACTTCTGGTTTTCTTCCTGGCTGGGCTGGCTTTGAACCGTGATCCTCCGATCTCAGCCTCCTGAGTAGCTAGGATTACAGGCGTGAGCCACCAGCACCTGGCTTTTCTGTTTCTTCTCTCTGTTTCCTCTCTCTCTCTCTCTCTCTTTCTCTCTCTCCCCTTCCCCCCTCATTTTCTCTCTCTCTGCTGTAAGGATTTCAAAAAAAGGAAACTGTCTTCCATTTATCCACATCTGAATTTCTACTTTAAGGACTGAGGTCTATCATGTAACACTAATTAAACATCTGCTAAATAATGACATCAAGTGCAATGATTTCTGAGTCTCTTGCTAACCAGACAAAGGCATCGTAATACCTGCATATGATGTCATTGCTTCAGTAATAATAGGAGGGAGTGGAGTTGTGGCAAGCTGTGTTTCAGGATTAGAAGCATGAAGATGAGAACTATAGGACCATAGATAAGGTGTTCAACCTTTAAACAACATTAAACCCTTCAGTTTGCATCTTTGACTGAGTCCTTAGTGATTTTACAGCTTAGGTTCTCAGGGACTCACTGTGTTGAGGGGACAAGAATTCCACCCCCCTCTTTTTTATGTTTCAGACTATCAAGAGTCTGGGTGCTTTAAATTTCAAGGTGCTTCAAACAGTGACTTTGGTTTTAAATCATCCACCTACTCTCTGATTATCCTGTGACTGCTCAGGTATTGGGAAATCAGGTGAAAGCGGAGAACAGGCAGGATTCCAGCCTGCAAGAAACATCTAGGTCAACACCACCCCCAGGTCTCTGGCAGTATTGGGATTTGGTTAAGGTGGTTCTCTGGTTTCAATCCCAATTGCTTTTGTGTTGACTGACTTTGTTGTTATGGAGACAGTTGATTTTCCCATCTCCTTTGAAGTTCACAATTCAAATGCTGTATCTGGCTGTGATTTAGTGAGCCAATAGGTTGGTTGGTCTAAATAATAATATTGATACTTTGGAATCATACAGAATTGTACACATGTATGCAATATCCTTTCTGGGAGAACAAAATACTGCAATTTTATTTTCTTCTAAAGGAAAAGAACTTGAACAAATTGGAAGCTGCCTGGTGGAGTCTGCAATTTCCCCCAAGTATTGCGTGTTCTGAGTAGTACAATGGTTTCTTGTCTTGACCTTTGGACGCTATGAGCTTCACTAGTTGCATCAGACCATTCACACTGCTCTGGCTACTAGAAATCAACTTTCTGTTCTCTCTCTCTCTCTCTGGTTGGTCATGGAGCTTGAACTCTGGGCCTAGGCCCTGTCCCTGAGCTCTTTGGCTCAAGGCTAGTGTTCTACCACTTTGAGCCACAGTGCCACTTTGGGTTTTCTGGTAGTTAATTGGAGATGAGAGTCTCATGGACTTTCCTGCCTGGGCTGGCTTTGAACAGGACCTCCTCAGTTATCAGACTCCTGAGTAGCTAGGATTACAGGTGTGAGCTCCCAGAACCTGACAACATTCTGTTTCTTAAGATGATTTCCAAAGCTATGGAAATTGAGCCTCCTTAACAGGTAGCAGATTTTAAAACAATTAAAGTGATAGGAAATTTATTTACAGCTCTGTGAGTATCTCAGAAATCACCACAGCTCAGCTCCCTTTTCCTCTCTGAGAAGCTGGGCTTCCTCTAACAAAGCCTGGGCATGGACACCCTTACATTCTGCCACAGTTCTGCCTCTGCCCTTAATTCACTGTGTAGTCTTGGAAAAGTGGTTCCATGTTGGTCATTCATTCTCACCAAAGGAAGTGAGTTGTGGTGAGAGTTGTGTGGAAGGTCAGACACTCAAAAAAGTTTTGCAAAATTAGAAGTTGTTCTGGGAGAGGGCAAGGGAAAGGGTGACACTGTCCAGAAAGAAATGTAGTCTTCATCTGCCTTATGTAACTGTAACCTCTCGGTATATCACCTTTATAACAAAATTTTTTTTTTTTTTTAAGAGTATGCAATTCTTTATTTATTTTATTTTATTTTTTTGGGTCCGGTCGTGGGGCCTGAACTCTGGGCCTGGGCACTGTCCCTCAGCTCTTCAGCTCAAGGCTAGCACTCTACCACTTGAGCCACAGTGCCACTTCCGGCTTTTTTCTTTTTGTTTATGTGGTGCTGAGGAATTGAACCCAGGGACTCATGCATGCAAGGCAAGCGCTCTACCACTGAGCCACCTTCCCAGCCCAAGTATGCAATACTTATATCAAAAGTAAAGTAACTGGGCGCCGGTGGCTCATGCCTGTAACCCTAGCTACTCAGGAGACTGAGATCTGAGGATCTCGGTTCAAAGCCAGCCCCGGCAGGAAAGTCTGTGAAACTCTGGAAGTGGCACTGTAGCTCAAGTTGTAGAGTGCTAGCCTTGAGCTGAAGAGCTCAGGTCCAGAGTTCAAGCCCCATGACCAATAACAACAGCAACAACAAAGTAAAGTATGTGGGGGGCATTTGAACTCATGCTTCTTTGATTTTTAAGTAGGCCCTTTGCCATTTGAGCTATGTCTCCAGCTCCTTTTTGCTCTGGTTATTTATTTTTTTTGGTCAGTCCTGGCTTTGATCTTCAGATCTCAGCCTCCTGAGTAGCTAGGATTACAGGTGTGAGCCACCAGTGCCCGGCTTGCTCTAGTTATTTTTGAGGCTCTTGCTTTTTACCCAGGCTGGCTTGGATTCCAATCCTCCTATTTACTTTTTTTTTTTTTTTTTGCATTTGACTATAGTTTTATTACTTTTTTTTTTTTTATTGTAAAGCTACTATACAGAGGGTTACAGTTACATGAGTGAGGTTATGAGTACACTTCCTCTTGAACATTGTTACCCCCTCCATTGTTTTCCCCCTACCATCCCCTCCCTCCTCCCTTCCCCGAGGTTCTTTTTTTTTTTTTTTGATTGTGATTAAATGATTACATAATTTCAAAGTCACAAGTTCATTCTAACTTCCCTGGAGCAAATTGTCTACCACAGTCTGTAATATATAACAGTGTTCACATGTTATATACCATATTTGTGATCAGCAGCATGAGGATATTTAGTAGTGGTTCAACCAGATGAGCGGGAGTTCTTTGTTTCTTAAGTCCTGTTAGTTTTGTCGTATCACCTAACCTTTTGGATTTAGCATCCACTTATGAGGGAGACCATGTACTGTTTGTCTCTTCGTTCTTGGCTTACCTCGCTCAACATGATTCCTTCTAGCTCCATCCATTTCCCTGCAAATGCCATTATTTTGTCATTTCTAATGGCTGCATAATATTCCATTGTGTATAGATACCACAATTTTTGGATCCATTCATCTGTGGTGGGGCACCTAGGTTGTTTCCATATCCTAGCTATTGCGAACAGTGCTGCAATAAACATGGAGGTGCACGTGTCCTTGTATATTGGTTCCTGTTGTTCAGGGTAGATGCCTAGAAGTGGTATGACTGGGTCGTAAGGGAGGTCAATCTTTAGCTTTCTAAGGACCCTCCAGACTGCTTTCCAAAGTGGTTGTATAAGTGTACATTCCCACCAGCAGTGTAATAGGGTTCCTCTTTCTCCACATCCCCTCCAGCATTTGTTGTTGGCTGATTTGTGGATGTGGGACATTCTGACTGGGGTAAGGTGGTATCTCAGGGTTGTCTTTATTTGCATTTCCTTCACCACCAGGGATGATGAACATTTCCTCATGTGTTTCTTTGCCATTTTTATTTCTTCATTTGAGAAGTTCCTCTTTAGTTCCCTTGCCCATTTAGTAATTGGTTTGTTAGGTTTGGGAGGGATTAGTTTCTTGAGTTCCCTGTATATACAGGATGTTAACCCCTTGTCTGATATATTGCTGGTAAATATTTTTTCCCAATTAGTTGGTTGTCTTTCTAGCTTAGTTGCGATAGATTTAGCTGTGCAGAAGCTTTTTATTTTAAGGTAGTCCCATTTGTCGAGTCTCTCTCCAACTTGTTGTGACCCTGGGACTCTGTTCAGGAAGTTCCTTCCTGTGCCTATTAGTTCAAGTGTCTCTCCTACTCTGTCCTGCAGTAGTTTCAGAGATTCAGGTTTAATGTTAAGGTCTTTAATCCATTTTGAGTTGATGTTGGTGCATGGTGATAGGCTGGGGTCCACTTTTAGTTTTCTGCATGTGGCTGCCCAGTTTTCCCAGCACCAGCGGTTGAAGAGGCTGTGTTTCTTCCATTGTATGTCTTTGGCTCCTTTGTCGAATATCAGCTGGCTGTAGGCCTGTGGATTTATATCTGGATCTTCTATTCTGTTCCATTGGTCTTCGGGTCTGTTTTTGTGCCAGTACCATGCTGTCTTTGTGATTATAGCTCTGTAGTAGAGTTTGAAGTTCGGCATGGATAGCCCTCCCATATTGTCTTTATCCCCTAGAATTGTTTTGGCTATTCTAGGTCTTTTGTTGTTCCATATAAATTTTTGGACTGTTTTCTGTATTTCAGTGATGTACATCATTGGGATTTTAATAGGAATTGCATTGAATTTGTATATTAGTTTTGGAAGTATCACCATCTTTACTATATTAAGTCGGCCTATCCAGGAGCATGGGAGGTCTTTCCATTTCCTAGTGTCTTCTGCAATTTCTTTCTTTAACTTTTTATAGTTCTCATTAAATAGTTCTTTTACATCTTTGGTTAGGTTAATTCCTAAATATTTTATTTTTTGGGAGGTTATTGTGAATGGGGTTGCTCCCTTTATTTCCCTCTCTTCCTGTGCGTTATCAGTGTATAGGAAGGCAACTGATTTTTGTGGGTTTATTTTGTATCCTGCTATTTTGCCGAAGTGACTTATGATTTCTAAAAGTTTGGGGATGGAGTTTTTGGGATCGTGGAGGTATAGTATCATGTCGTCTGCAAAAAGGGATAGTTTCACTTCTTCTTTCCCTATGCGGATCCCTTTAATGTCTTTTTCTTGCCTTATTGCCCTGGCTAAGGGTTCTAGGACTATGTTGAAGAGGAGTGGAGACAGTGGACATCCTTGCCTTGTTCCTGTTTTTAGGAGGATTGGTTGTAGCTTTTCCCCATTAAGTATAATATTGGCTATTGGTCTGTCATAAATGGCTTTTATTGTTTTTAGAAATGTTCCTTCTATTCCTATTTTCTCCAGAGCTTTTAGCATGAATGAATGTTGAATTTTATCAAAGGCCTTTTCTGCATCTGTGGCGATAATCATGTGATTCTTGACCTTGGCTCTGTTGATATGCTGGATTACATTTATTGACTTACGTATGTTAAACCATCCCTGTGTCTCTGGGATGAAGCCTACCTGATCATAGTGTATTATTTTTTTTTATGTGTTTCTGGATTCTGTTAGCTAGAATCTTGTTAAGGATCTTTGCATCTGTGTTCATCAAGGAGATTGGCCTGTAATTCTCCTTTTTGGTTGGGTCTTTGCCTGGTTTGGGGATGAGTGTGATATTGGCTTCGTAGAATGAGTTTGGGATAGCTCCCTCCTTCTCTGTTTCTCTGAAGAGCTTGAGGAGTATGGGTATTAGTTCTTCTTTAAAGGTCTTATAGAATTCTGCTGTGAATCCATCTGGTCCTGGGCTTTTTTTTGTTGGAAGACTTTTGATAGCTTCCTGTATCTCATTATAGGATATTGGCTTATTTAATTGGTTAACTTCTTCTTTGCTCAGTTTGGGTAACTTGTATTTCTCTAAAAATGCATCCATTTCCGCCAGATTTTCTTCCTTTAGAGAGTATAGCTTTTGAAAGTAGTCTGTTAGAATTGTTTGGATATCTTGGGTATGTGTTGTGATGTTTCCGGTGGCATCCCTAATCCTATTAATATGGGTTTCCTCTCTTCTTTTTTTAATTAATCTTGCCAACGGGCCATCAATTTTGTTTATTTTTTCAAAGAACCAGCTTTTTGTTTGGTTTATTTTGGTTATGGTTTTCTGATTTTCTAATTGGTTAATCTCTGCTCTCAATTTGGTTATCTGGCTTCGTCTAGTAGCTTTAGGTCCCATTTTTTCTTGTTTTTCTAGCTGTTTTAGTTGCAACATGAGATTATTTACTTGGTCTGTCTCCATTCTCTTGATGTGGGCACTGAGGGCAATAAATTTGCCCCTCAGGACTGCTTTTGCTGTGTCCCACAAGTTTCTTTGTGAGGTGTTTTCATTTTCATTGAGTTCTAGGAAATGCTTTATTTCTTCTCTGATCTCTTCTGTTACCCAGGCCTTGTTAAGGAGTGTGCTGTTCAATTTCCATGTATTAGAGAAATTTCTGCGGTATGCTTTGTTATTGAGAGCTAGCTTGATTCCACTGTGGTCAGATAGGATACAGGGGATTATGTCGATCCCTTTGTATTTGCTTAAGTTCCTTGAATGAACTATGATATGGTCTATTTTGGAGAAAGTTCCATGAGCTGCTGAGAAGAATGTGTACTGTGTTGTTTTAGGGTGAAATACTCGGTAGATGTCAGTTAATTCCGCTTGAAGTATGGCCTCACTTAATTCGGTAGCTTCTTTGCCAATCCTCTGGTTGGTAGACCTGTCCTTTGGTGAGAGTGGCGTGTTAAAGTCTCCTAGTATTATCGTATTGGGATCTATTTTATTCTGTAAGTTTGAGAGCATTTGTTTAACATATCTGGGTGCACCAATATTTGGGGCATATAAGTTGATGATGGTTATATCCTCTTCTTGGATTGTTCCCTTTATTAATATGTAGTGTCCGTCCTTGTCTTTCTGTACTGATTTTAATGAAAAGTTTATTTTGTCAGATATCAGGATAGCTACACCTGCTTTCTTATTGGGGGAATTTGATTGGTAGATCCTTTTCCACCCCTTCACTCTGAGTTTGTTTGTATGTTTGGCTGAGAGGTGGGTCTCCTGAAGGCAACAGATGGATGGGTCTTGTTTTCTGATCCAGTCCTCAGTTCGTTTTCTTTTAATTGGTGAATTCAGCCCATTTATATTCAGAGAAAGTATAGAGAGATGCATTGTTGTCCCTGCCATTCCGTTTTCCTAAGTTTTTCTTCTTTCCTTTCCTCCTGTGCTTGCTCAGTTAGACTTTGAGTAATGCCTGTTTGGGGCAGGTCCCAGTTCCTGGTTGCTTTCTTCAGGTTGTGTCCCCCCTCTTAGAATTCTTTGTAATGCTGGCTTAATGTTTATGTATTCATTTAGTTTTTCTTTGCTATTAAAAGTTTTCAGTTCTCCATCGAATGTGAATGCTAGCTTTGCCAGGTATATCAGTCTGGGTTGGCAGTTATTGGCTCTCAGGGCTCGTATGGTGCTTTCCCAGGCTTTTCTTGCATTCATTGTTTGTGTGGAGAGATCTGCAGTGATTCTAATTTTTTTCCCGTTGTTGTATAGCTCCTTCTTCATTTTTGCTGCATGCAGGATTGTTTCCTTATTATTCAGATCCATCATTGTTACTATTATGTGCCTAGAAGTGTTTCTCCTGGGATCTTGCTTGTTGGGTGTTCGATAAGCTTTTGTGATGTAGTTAAGATGGTCGTTTTTGAGGTGGGGAAAATTTTCATTGACTATCTTGTTAAATAGGTGTTGCATTCCCTTGCTCTGGAATTCCTCACCTTCGTCCACTCCGATTATGCGAAGGTTAAATTTTTTAGCATTATCTGCTTGCTCTTGAATTTCCCTTTGGTTTAATTTGAGTGATTTTTCCATATCTGTCACTTTTTGGTCCAGTTGGTGTATTCTGTCTTCTGTATCTGACACTCTACCTTCCATTTCATTCACTCTGTTGACCGTGGCTTCTATTGTGGTTTGCATGGTGGAAATGGATCCCTTTATGGATTCAATGTTGGTTCTCAGAGTACTGATCTCACCTCTCAATGAGGTGAGATCAGTATGCATTACCTCTAATTTGGCGTTTATCTCACTTCTTACTGAGGTTTGTGCAGCTTCTATTTTTGCATCCAATTTTTGTTTGATATCCTGTATATCTTTTGATAGTTCATCCTTGTGCTCTTTCAATTTCTGATCCATTTCTCGCTTTATTTCTTGAGTCATTGCCTCCAGCAACCCTTGGATGTAGTTTTTGTCTTCCATTCCTGCTTTGCTCCCACTGGGGCTCTCCCCTGCGTGGCTGCTGGCTTTTGAGGTGAGCTTGCTGTCCTGGGTAGTGGTAAACCTTGTGATTTTTCTCTGTGATTTTCGCATGGGGGTTCAGGAGACTGCTCTTCAATCTTGTTTTGGTGTGTCTGTCTATGCTTGGTTGCTGATTCTGTATTGGTAGAGAGAGTCTGTGCCTGATCTGGATTCTGTTGGGAGCCTATTTCCAGCTGCTATTCACTTAGGATTCTCAGCTCTCTGCTGTAGCAATTCCCGCCTTTGGAAGGGTTGAGCAGCCTAGACTGCTTGTGTTTGCTCCTGCGGGTGCTCTTGGGAAGATCAGATGCTCTGGATGCACTCTCCCAAATACTGGAGTCTGCTATGGGCTCCTGATGTGTTTTTGTTTGTTTTGGGCTGGTTGTGGGCTTGAACTCTAGGTTTGGGTGCTGTCCCTCAGGTCTTCAGCTCAGGGCTGGCACCCTACCATTTGAGCCACAGCCCCACTTCTGATCCTTTTTGCTTTGTTCAGGCGCCGGTCCCCTGGCCTGGTTCCGGCCCCAGCCTGGAGCGCGCTCGTTAGGCCTGTGCTAATGTGTATACCACCTTGGTTATGCAGCCTGGAGGACACAGTTCAAATTTCTTCTACTGTTGGTAGTCTTGACCCAGGGGCACTGTTCCTGGCTTGAGCATTTAAGCTCCCTTCCAGGGGCGCTCTTGCTCTGGCCTGGCCAGCAGAGTGTGCTCCACCGGCTGGTGGAGCTCTGGAACAGTTCCCAGTTTTAGTGGGTCCTGTGGTCCGGGTGTTGGGGTAGGGAGTCTAGGTCAGGGTCTGGGGATTCCCTCCAGCTCTGGTCTCCCTTGATGGATTCCCTGTCCCCTGATGGGTACTCACCCTGTAGGTCGTCAGTTGTTGTTGCAGTCCGTCAGTTGTTGTTGCAGTCCGAGTTCAGTTGGGGTGGTTGCGGGCTGGGTTGGGCGGCCCCCCGCCGGGTCGTTGGGATCGCGATTGGGCGGGTGGTCTGCGGACAGGTCCCTTTGTGGTGCTGCTGGTGCCGGGCGGCTTTGGCGGGATGGAGCCTCTCCGCTCCGGTGGAGAGTGATGGGTGGGGTGGGATCCTCCTGGAGACTCCCGGCTGGTAGGTTTCTCTGTTCCTGGCGATCCGCTGTTCTGCAATCCGGTACCTGGTGATCTGCAAGCAGCCCCCTGTGTCTCTGTGGCTCCGGCAGCCCCTGCCGGGCCGGCTGGCCGGCGGCTTGGTGCACTGCCGCGCGGCCAGTAAAGGTTGGGGGAGGGGTCTTCGCTCTTCTCTGTTCTGAAATTCTTCTTTTCCTCTCTTTCTTTTTTTTGTTATTTTCCACCTCTGGTTTTTCTCTGAGTGTTCGTCTTTTTGTTGTTGTCGGTCTCTTGGGGAGATTAAAGGTTGGAACTCGAACTCTCTTTTTGGTTGGAGAGAGCTGTGGCGTTTCCCTACTGCCCCGTCGCCATCTTGGTCCCCCCTCCTTCACAAAAATTTTTAAATAGTGAAATATATTAGAAGTTGTATATCACAGTATTTCACACTAGGAAATATTCCAATCTAAATCTATGCATGTATCTATGTATGCATGCATATTTCTCTATCAATTATCTATATAGCTACTATCTATCTATCTATCTATCTATCTATCTATCTATCTATCTACATAGCTACTCCCTATCTAATCTTTCTAATAAGTGGAGAGACAGGTAGGCAGAGATTAAGCATTTTCAAAACTTCAAGGCTCCACATGCAGAGCCTTTTCAGGAATCACCATTTGTAAGCTGGCCTCCTGTCTGGGGCATTTTTATCTTGAAGAAAAGCTGCTGGATAGACTGACTACAATTTCTTGAGTGTCTAGTGGAGCTAGTCCTTCAGTGGGGACTCTAAGCTGTGATTTGTGTGACTGGTACTGGAATGAGATTCAGTCTCTTAAGTATTTGCCATCCTTTACCAAACTTCTTTCTTGTTTCTTCCATTCTCACCCCCCACTAGTTTTATTTTTCTTTCTCGTTCTCACTACAGAATAATACTTGATTGTTTCAGAAGTATTTGGAAAGTATATAACGTATTAAGGCACAGATAAATAGAAAGCCCTATCCCCTTGAAGCAACCTCTGTTCAAACTTTGACCTACTTGTCTGCAGTGTTGTTACTATTTTTAACTATGCATTGAAAAGATATCATGAGAGCATATGCTTATGCAATGTTGGTAGGCTGCCACTCCCCTTTCTAGTTGTAACATATTAGACCCTTCATGACCTCTGGGGAAATGGCTCTCAAGACTCCCTTAAATTCCCATACTTACTGACCCTTGTCTAGACTATCATTTCTGGAGCAAAACATCTCTTTCTTGTTCTACCTTTTTTCCCACTATTAGTTACTCTCTTTGTGGTCACTTCCCACTACTGTCCATGAATTAGGACATGTCTGATAAAATCTGCACCTCGTTGACACCCATTGACTGGATTCTATTTCTAACCATGGATCTAGATGCCATAAACCCAGCACTCCATGCTCTAAAATCAAATTCACATGACTAGAAAGAGCAAAAGACTCATGTTTCAGACTCTTATGAATAGTTTAAAGCTCAAATGTTCAACATCGATGATGGGAAGGGGTTTATCAGTGGAAAGTAATGCATGATGGCCATTGGTGCCAACTTGCAGGACACTGGTTAAGCGTATAGGATGGTCACAACCATCCTTGAGATTCTCCCAAGTGCACTGGGGAATTGAAACCTTGGAAAAATCACCCCACTTGGCCTCATTGCTATCCACAGCACAAGTCAATTTTCCAGCTGGTGAAAGTGATTTGGGTGGGGTGGATAGCAACATGACCCATCTGTAAGCTGCCCACCTGAATCTGAGTGACAGAGGTCCTCCTATCAACTAGCCATTGGAAAAATGCAAATATTGATCTCTGTCCTCTTCTCTTGAGCTTATCGTGAGTGGAATCAGCATTCTCTCCTTCAGATCACCAAAGCCCATGACTGCATGCCAGGGCCTCCTTTTCTGTGCACTGAAACCATTATCCTACTGAGCAGGCCCCACTTTTTTTGCATTAGTGATTTCAAGGGAATCGATTGCATCCTTCATGGATCGATTGCATCCTTCATGGAGTGGGACCCATTGTCCTAGGACCTTTGGAACACATATTAAGTCACTTCAAGGTGGCTCTTTAGAGGTAGTTTACACATTAAAAGTGACAGAATGACAAGAAAGTGGCTTTAGGGAAAAAAAAGAACAAAATGAAGTCAGTGAATTGGCAGAACCGACTTGGGCTCGGATTTCAGCTGCCCTAATATCATAGAAAGAGCTGCAGCCATCCCTGACTCTCCCCTGTGATTAGATTTCTATTACTTTAACTAAAAAGAGAAGAGATTTCCATACTTCAGAAAAAGAGATAGTAAACAGGCCTGGTATTTCTTTTTTTCTTTTTTTTTTTTTTTTTTGGGTCCGGTCGTGGGGCCTGAACTCTGGGCCTGGCGCTGTCCTTCAGCTCTTCAGCTCAAGGCTAGCGCTCTACCACTTGAGCCACAGCGCCACTTCCGGCTTTTTTCTTTTTGTGTATGTGGTGCAGAGGAATCGAACCCAGGGCCTCAGGCATGCAAGGCAAGCGCTCTACCACTGAGCCACCTTCCCAGCCCCAGGCCTGGTATTTCTACGTGCTGGTACTGGGGTTTGAATTCAGGGTCTTGTGCCCTTGCTTGGCTTTCTCACTCACAGCTGATGTTCTGCCATTTGAGTTGAGCTTCTGGTCTGGAATTTTGCTGGTTAATTTGAAATGGAGTTTTGTACACTTTTGTACTTGAGTTGGCTTCCAGCCTTGATCTTCCAGGTTTCCACAGGTATGAACCACCAATACTTGGCTCAGAGGCCTGGTTTTCTATGACTCTTTGGCAGGAAAGTGCCAGTCCCTCCTTTGCTGGAATATCTTCAATAGCTTTCTATTATTTTCAGGATAAGTTCTAATTTGCAGATACCCACCTTTGGGTCCCCTAATGATCTCCCTTAACGTTGGCATCCACTCTTATTTCTTTCATCACTACCATTTTCACTGGATTAATCAGGGTTTCCACTGAGCTATTGATCAACAATTTTTGCTCACATGTTTCCACTCAGATAGATAGCCTTCCTTTTCAGAAAGGTTATTTTTAGCTTCTTACCTAATTTGTAAGCATTTATCACAGAGTGTTCCTATAAATCAGTGATTGGGAACTGGCAGACCAGTGGCAGGTTCAGCCTATCTTAGTGCTTCATGAATTTGAGTCAACATTTAAAGGCTGAGAGCTTGAATATAATGAATAACTTAAGCTGGACAGTACTAAGGTCTGGCAGCCCTAAGCCACACATCTGCCTAATGAAGGCTTACAGAGCAGCTCATGTCTCCCTGATTAGAATTTGTTGTATGCATCTACCTGCATTTGCTTTTCACATTCATCTTGCCTGTCTGGACTTTGTAAGCACTGGTGTTCACAACTCGTGCTTTAAATAAAATAAGAGCCCTTGACAAACAATAAATTAACAACTGAAACACACAGACACCCATAAAGTCTTCTAAATTATGATTGGAACAGTGGAATCACTGACTAGAAAATGAGACTACCGTGGGCTATGTGGGTTGTGATACTGTGTTGAAATCTAAATAGCTGTACCAGGTTGGGTGCTACCATAGGCATATAACAGGGGATGAGATGGGGTTGTAAGGGACACAGAGTAGTTAGGGGTGTTCAGGTTTCAGAGAGAGTTACCATTTACAGATATACTGGGAAACTGGAGGAAGAACAGCTGGGAAAATCCATAGTTGGGTTATGAGCCTATTAGACTTCCTGTTCCTATTATATATCTTTTAGGATTTGATTTGTGTTCCTCTCCCACTTAAACAGCAAAGCGATGTTGGATTGTTAACCCCCAGTGCGTCTAGATGCAATCTTATTTGGAAACAGAGCCCTTGTGTTTCTAATTGATTAACTCGAAGCCAGACCTCATCTTGGGGTTCTCATGGCTTATCTCCCTCTATCCACACAAGCATTTGAATCCAAAGTTTCCATTTCTTGGCCTCTTAGAGGCAGCTCTGGGTGAGGAGCTGGGGTTGGTTGTGAGCCTGAAGGTCCTTTACATTGTGGCTTAGCCACATGTCACCAGCTAATGTGTCAACCTTCAAAACCTTGAGTCATTCTCCTGGGTGACCTTTACTGGTGGTTTTGTTTGTAAGACCATATTGCATCAGAGGGCCAGGAGGGGAAGAGGAAGAGGAAGTTGGCCTGTCACTATGGAAGAAGGGGTTTTTATGTATGGAAATTCTCTCTCCACCTACCAAGGCTCAGGGGGTGGGGGTGTCATGTTTACTGTCTACATGTTTGATGATGTAATCAGAGGGCTACCCTAGCTGCCTGGCTTCTTAATCTCTCCCTGTCCATCTCTATGACAGACAGATGTCTGTCTGTCAGTTTTTCTCTCTTAGTAAAATAGCTATCCCAGAGTCATTCCTAATCAACGATGCTGCTAACTTTGCTCTTCCAATTTATTTATGTCCACAGAACAGGTGTTTTCTTCAGACATGAGAATCTGGGGTGGACGCAGGCTGAGGTGTCTTGCTATGAGTCCTGTTTTGCACCTAAAGCCTCTAGCCTTACATTTCAGTTTCTTCTTCTGAAACATCAAGGATCTTAGTGCTTACCTTCCTTACTTTTTGTGTGTGACAACCACTGCCTACTAGGGTTACCAGGAGAAATACTGGTAACTCTGGTACCTTCCTCTTCTCTCTCTACCCTCCAGCTTGTAGTATTTTCCAAGGCTGATTGTCAGTGGGCATGTTGAGTTAGGGGTTTCCCTAAGAGACAATATCATAGACAGTCAACATGTAGCAGGGGTAGGCTATGTGGGGCTGTTGGGGGAGGGGCAGGCAATGATTGAGGAGTCAGGGTCTGAGAAGGGGTGTCCAGCAAAGCGGCAAAGGCCCTATGCTCTAAAGGCTACGATTGTCCCTCTTGTCTATGTGAAGCCAGGTTTTTAGATCCCAGGTCCAAAGTCTAGGAGTTTCAAGCTAGGTCTGGCCGCTTTCCCACCTTATATGCCAAATAAAGAGACATGGTGAAGAACAGAGAAAGGAGATTTATTAGATGGCAGCCATGGGAAACTAGCCCTTCAGTATATTTTCAGCCATTTTCAAGAGTGCTGACACTGGCTTTGGGAGGATTGAGGTCAGAGAGTAAGAAGGGTATGCGGAGTTAAAACAGTCCCAAGTTGCAGGTTTGACCCGATTGATCATTAGCTTAATCTTTGTTTCTGGAGGAGTTCCCAAGAAGTTATCCATCAGTTACCAGAATAGAACAGGAAGAGATCTGACCTGGTGAGTGATCGCCAGTTTTCAGCTATTGTCTTTAAGATGGTAAGAAGGAGTTGCTTGTCTGAGGTACAGTTGGCCTTTCACACAAGATGCCTATCTCTGTACTCTCTCTTTCCCCCTGGAGCCCTGAGCAATTGCAAAGGGACTGCAGCAGAGAATAGTTCAGATCAAATGGCACAAAGAGAAAGTTGGGGGACTTTTAGTTAATTCACAGGACCCACCAAGAATATCTTTTAAGCTGAGTCTTATATATCCTTAAAAATAAAAACACTAAGTGGTAAAATGCACATAAGAAATCCAACATGAATGTTAAAAGGGGTGACACTAATCACAATGCATTTCATTCATAAGCTTCTTTGTTAATTAGCAACTTCTTTGTACAATTAAAGATAATAATAATAATAATAAAAGAGACAGCAAGAGATAGCGACTCATGTCTGTAATTCTAGCTACTCAGGGGGCTGAGATCTGAAGATTGTGGATTGAAGTCAGCCCTATCAGAAAAGTTTGTGAGACTCTTATCTCCAATTAACCACCAAAAAAGCTGGAAGAGGGGCTGTAGCTCATGTGGTAGAGCTCTAGCCTTGAACCAAAGAATTTCAGAGTCAGTGCCCAGGTCCCTAGTTCAAGCCCCAGGACTAGCAGAAAATAAATAAATAAGGAAAGAAAGAAAGCAAGAAAGAAGCAAGGAAAGAAAGAAAGGAACAAGGAAAGAAAGAAAGGAAGGGACAAGGAAGGAAAGAAAGGAAGGAAGAAAGAGAGAAAAGAAAAGAAAAACTTCCAGGAACAACAAAAACAAAAAAAATCCAATATAGTCCCAAATTTTTATCACTCTTTTTGAAACAGAAAATAAAGCAACAACAAATTTTTGCTCTCTCTTTAGGGTGAGGGTTGGTGTTGCCCGGGCTTGGTTGGGAATGTTTTTGGGGCTTTGATCTCTACAACAATGGCTGAGGGCAATTTTTTTTAAAGTGTAGGAGCTACCTTCCCTAGCTGTACATCACATCAGTGTCTGACCCAGAACCGACAACATGTCAGTTCTCTCTGAGTCTCGGATTATTTTATCCTCCCAATAATGTGTTTGTAATCATTGTTTTCCGGACCTCTTTGTAGAACTACCTTCTATTACTGTACAAATAGAGTTGGTGCTTTGGTTAGATTTTAGAGATCCATTGATCTGGAAATCTGTGCCAGTACTGAAGAAACTATTAAATAAAAAAGCTGTCATGTTTTGCACAAGAAATAAGACCCTCTGCAATCTTGTCCAATTTGCCCAGTTTAGATGGCTTGAAGAGCAGGAAGTGTGACCTAGGGATGGAACAATGGTACTTTACGGTTTCCTACCCCCGCTGTAAATGGAGACTCTTATGGAGGGGAGATGTATGAGAATTCATGGAACATTCCATTCTAATATCTGGCTTCTCCCTCACTGTTGTCACAGGAATCTTGTGACACTGAAGGCATTGTTCCTAAAGGCTATTTGCAGCTTTGGTCTGCTTTTTCCCAGGCTCCTCCTCACTTTGAGTCACTGAAGGTAATGGTCAGCATCTTTGTCTCACTTCAGCCAACCCCTCCCCTCTCTCAAGGCCAAAATTGGAAGGAAAAAAAAACCCTGCCTTGGCTTCAAGAAGAAAGGCTCTTTTCAGGGCTAGGTGAGAAGGTTGGGGAGGTTCATGGTAAAGTGGCTATTTGCCAGCCTCAGAAAATACACAGCCTCCTGTGTCCAAAGAAAATGTGAGAAACTGGAAGGAAGAAAAATAGGATTCTGATTTTAGAGGGAATAGTTTTAACTTTTCACCACTAAGTATAATGCTGGCTGTAGGTTTGTCATAAACAGCATTGATTATATTGAGGAATGTTCCATGGATTCCTAGCTTCTCCAGAGCATTTATCATAAAGAGGTGTTGAATCTTGTCAATTTCTTTTTCTGCATCTATTGAGATGGTCATGTGGCTCATGTCCTTGCTTCTGTTGATTGTTGAATTATATTAATTGACTTGTATATTGAGCTAGGTTTGCATCCCTGGAATGAATCTCAACTGATCATTATATAATTAATTTTGTTAGTTGTTGAATTCAGTTGACCAGAATTTTATGGAGAACTTTTGCATTGGTGTTCATCAAAGAAATTGGTTTATAGTTCTCTTTCTTTTTTTTTTTTTTTTTGAAAAGTAAACATTATCTATTTGAATAAAAGACAATGTTTAAAACATCACCCATTCAAGAAACAAGATGTACAATTAGCTGTTTTTTTTTGCCAATCATGTTCTCTAAACTTACTAGAAATACTAGATTAGTAAACCTAAATCATTGCTTTATAGTTCTCTTTCTTGATGAGTCCATATCTTGTTTTAGGATGAGGGTTATGCTGGTTTTACAGAATAAGTTTAGTAGTGATCTTTTGCTTTCAATTTTATTGAAGATTTTGAGGAATATTGGAGTGAGTTTTCCTTTGAAGGCCTTATAGAATTGGGTGGTGAATGCATCTGGTCCTGGGTTTTTCTTGATTGGGAGATCTTTTATTGCCATTTCTATTACATTACTTGTTATGGGTCTATTAGTTGGTTTAAATCTTTTTGGTTTGGTTTAGGTATATCAATATTCTCTAGGAATTTTTCTATCTCTTCTAGATTCTCCAATTTGTTATCATAAAGGTTTGCAAAGTATTCCCTTATATTGTTCTGAATCTTGATTGCATCTGTTGTGATATTCCTATTTTCATCTCCATTTTTATTTGGGTGTGTTCTCCTCTTATTTTGATCAGATTTTCTAAGGGTCTTTCCCTTTGTTCATTTTTTCAAAGAACCAACTCTTTGTTTTGTTGATTCTTTCTATGGTGTTTTTTTAGTCTCTAATTTATTTCTGGTATAATTTTGATTGTTTTCATCCTGGGATTTGGATTGTTGCTGTTTTTCATGGAGCTTGAGGTGCATCATTAAAATGTTGATTTGAGAGTTCTTCAACTTCTTTTTTTTTTTTTTTTTTTTGTCTTTTCTTTTTTGGTACTGGGGATCGAACCCAGGACGTTGCACTTGCTAGGCAAGCGCTTTGCCATTGAGCTACATCCCAGCCTCTTCAACTTCTTGATGTAGGCAAACAGCAATATAAAATTTCAGAATTGGCTATACATGCACAGAAAACTGAAGCTCAATCCTTATATATCACCCTGCACCAGAATCAATTCCAAATGGATCAAAGAGATCTTTGATGTTAATGGTATCTGTAGGGCCAGATACCATTAAAATATGACAGGAATGGGTAGGCTCCTAAGCATGGGTTGAAACTTCCTAAGTAAAGATCTAGAATTACAACAAATAAAGAAAGACTGGATATATGGGATGCATCAAACTGAAGAGTTTCTGTATAGCAAAGGACATAGCTAGGCCATCAATAAATAGAAAGCCCACAGAATGGGGGAAGATTTTTGCTAGCTATGAATTACACAAGGGCCTCATATCTAAAATATACTTAGAACTCAAAAATTTAATCCCCCCCAAAAAGTTATCCCTCAAAGAAATAACAGCCTTAATAAATTGGCCAAAGACATAAAGACTTCTTCAAAGAGGAAATAAAAATGGCCAATAGCTATGTGAAGAAATGTTCAACATCTCTGGCCATAAAAGAAATGCAAATCAAAACAGCATTGAGATTCCACCTCACCCCAGTTAGAATGGCCATTATCAAGAAAACTAACAATAGCAGATGTTGGTGGGAACGTGGCCAAAAGGGAATGCTACCACCTGTTGGTGGGATATAAACTTGTTCAACCTCTCTGGAAAACATAGAGCTTTCCTATGAACCAGAAATTTCCTATGAACCAGAAATTTCACTCTTGAACTTTATCCAATAGACTACAAACCAGGCCACACTAAAGTTACCAGCACAACCATGTTCATTGCAGCATTGTTTACCATAGCCAAAATATGGAATCAACCCGGATGCCCCTCAGTGGATGAATGGATCAAAAAAATATGGTATAGATACACAATGGTATTCTATGATTCCATCAGAAAGGATGATATTGCACCATTCATAAGGAAATGAAAAGACTTGGAAAAAATTATATTAAGTGAAGAAAGCCAGAACTGAAGAAACATAGATTGCAGGGTTTACCTCATTTGTAGTAATTAGATTATACCTATAAATCTATGAGTAAGCACACTAGATGGCAAAAGACAAAAAAATTACACTTGGATATGATAAATTAAACAGGACTATAAACATTGACAAAGTAAGACCAAAGGAGGACATTCTTAGGAAAAGATCACAAAGACTCCATAGCTATGTGTAGAGGATCATATGAAATGATGTTTATTGAAATGAGTTTCAAGAAATGGAAACAAGATTTTTTGTTATTGTGTCTTTTAGTTTTTCCTTTTTTTCTTCTTTATCATTGTGTTTTATTTCTATACCTTTTGTCTTGTATATAAGTTTATCTGTTTTGGGAAGGGCAAGGGAAGCACAGAAATGGTGGGACAAAGCATAAACAAATGCAGCAGTGATACTCCCTAGACACTGTTGAAAATGAACTATACAACTTGTGAGGGAGGGGAGTTATAAGGGAAAACTAAGAGAAAACAGGGAAGAGGTGATACTGTTCAAAAATCAATGTAATCATTACCTGACTTAGGGAACTGTAACCCCTCTGTGCATCACCTTTAAAATAAAAATAAATTAAAAACAACCAAAAAACCACGAACAAAACACACATTCACACACACAAAAGAAAAATGGGACTTTAACAGATTTTCACACACACAGTGGAAGGATGAAAGTGGTGCAGAAGCAGTTGATGGAACCAAGCTGATCAATTCCTCTTGGCTGATTTTAGAGCCTCTTTTACATTTTCACAGAACTTATGGGGAGGTGGGAGTTGTTTTGGCAATTCAGGCTTTTTCTGCCAGGGAAACTCCCATAGATGGAACTACAGCATGCCTACAGCATGAGACACAATCTGCATATATCCCTGCCTCCTAGAGGAGGTTAGC
Organism: Dipodomys spectabilis; assembly: GCF_019054845.1. Taxonomy (NCBI): domain Eukaryota; kingdom Metazoa; phylum Chordata; class Mammalia; order Rodentia; family Heteromyidae; genus Dipodomys; species Dipodomys spectabilis. The sequence continues at coordinate 4,001,348 of NW_024870802.1, forward strand.
CAATTCAGAGTTTTAAGACATCCAAGGAAAATAGTCTTAACCTTTCCTTTATTGGCTAGAGATAAAATTGTACATGCCTCTGTGTGTGTATGTGTGTGTGTGTGTGTGTGTGTGTGTGTGCGTGCCCCTGTCCTGGGTATTGTCCCTGAGCTTTTTTTGCTCAAGGCTGGCATTCTACCACCTGAACCACAGCTCCACTTCAGCCTTGTGGTGGTTCATTGAAGATAAGAGTCTCACAGAATTTCTTGCCTGGTCTGGCTTCAAACTGTGATCCTCATATCTTAGACCCCAAAGTATTTAGCTAGGATTATAGGCATGAGCCACTGATGCCCAGCTACATTCCTTTCTTTAAGCAGACTATGGCTAAGATTTCCAGAGACCTATGAAATGGTGACTTGCCCCTGCTTGTCCCTAGCATCATTCTCCTGCCCTGGAATGGGTGAGGGTATGTGCCTGGCCTCCTTACCCCTTGCAGACCCTCTGTAAGGACTGGATGAGCCACGTCTCCTTTGTGGGTCTGTTCAAGCTCATGGAGATCAAGAGGACTCATCTCTAATAACACCTGACCTGGAAGGAAGAAACTGATGGCCAAGTCTAGCCTGAAGCTTTTAGATAAATTCTCAGTCACATCCCAACCAGTAAGTGGTGGAATGCAATGGGCTTCCTGGGATTATGGGATGCTCCCTGCACTCATTTCTTAATGCTCCCCCTCCTTTGTAAAAAGATGTCATTGATTGCTACTGCATTACTAAGGCGAATTAGGGAGCTAAATTGGAAAAAGTGACTTTCTAGAAGACGTCACTTCTAGATATGAGTGGTTGTGGGACATTGTTTAAAGCACTTGCCTATCTATTCCTCAATCTAGAGAAATCCTAGCATCCTCATTTTTTTCAGAGGAGGACCTTAAGTGCAGCTCACTTGAGTGGGAGAGATAGATTTGGGGCTCAGATAAATCCAGATCAAATTCCTCCATCTTTCACCTCTGTCACATCTTTCTTAGCAATGAAATGGGCTAAGCAGCATGTGTAGTTGCCAGACCTTTTTACTGGTGCAGAAATAAGAGTCAGATTTCATTGGTAAAGAGAATGCTTGGACTCAAAGTCCTGGCTGCATCAGCTCTTAGGTCTGTGACTTCAGGCACATTAACTTAATTGCTCTCTGCCTCAATATGCCCATCTGTAAAATGAGAATGATGACAATACCTATCTCTGGCATTATCATGAACTTAAATTTACTTTGATAAAGGAGCTAAAAAATAGACTGGAAGAAAGACAGCCTCTTCAGTAAATGGTGCTGGCAAAATTGGTTAACTATTTGTAGAAAACTAAAGCTAGATCCTTATATATCACCCTGCACCAGAATCAACTCCAAATGGATCAAAGACCTTGGAGTCAAAGCAGACACTCTGAAAACATTACAGGATGGCATAGGAGAAACCTTAGGTCTCCTTGGCACAGGCCGAAATTTTCTTAATAGAGATCCAGAAACACAACAAATCAAAGAAAGATTGGACAAATGGGATTGCATGCAGAAGCTCTGCATGGCAAAGGACATAGCTAGCAAGATCAATAGAAAGCCCACGGATTGGGAGAAGATCTTCACCAGCCATACAACAGATAAGGGCCTCATATCTAAGATATACCTGGAACTTAAACAATTAAATCCCCCAATAACAAATCTTCAAAGAAACAACTGCCCAATAAATAAGTGGGCTAAAGACTTAAAGAGAAACTTCTCTGAAGAGGAAAGAAGGATGGCCATTTAGACACATGAAGAAATGCTCAACCTCTCTAGCCATAAAATAAATGCAAATCAAAACAACATTGAGATACCATCTCACCCCAGTTAGAATGGCTATAATCAAGAACTCTAATAACAATAGATGCTGGAGGGGATGTGGACAGAAGGGAACCTTACTGCATTGTTGGTGGGAGTGTAAACTTGTTCAACCACTTTGGAAAGCAGTATGGAGGTTCCTCAAAAGACTCCACATAGAATTCCCCTATGACCCAGCAATCCCACTTTTGGGCATTTACCCAAATGTTCACAAACAAGACCACACTAAAGCTACCAGCACAACTATGTTTATTGCAGCATTATTTACCAAAGCTAAGATATGGAACCAACCCAGATGCCCCTCAGTAGATGAATGGATCAAGAAAATGTGGTATATATACACAATGGAATTCTATGCCTCCATCAGAAAGAATAACATTGCCTCATTTGTTAAGGAAATGGAAAGACTTGGAAAAAATTATATTAAGTGAAGTAAGCCAGGCCCAAAGAAACATAGGTTCCATGGTTTCCCTTATTTGCAATAACTAGTATATGTCTGAGTCAAGCAGAAAAGGTCAGATAAGTTAATGTTAGGGAAATGAACCTCAAGATAAGTATTCAATTTTTTTTTGTTTTTTTTTTTCCTTTCATGCAAGTGTTTCTAACATATTTATAAGATGATTTCTTTGTTACTTTGTATGTCCCTCTCCCATGGTATAACCCCTGCTTTCACTGTATTTGATGTTGGTATAATTTGTGGAGGGGAAGGGGAAAAACAAGTTGTTTAACTAGGGATACAGGTGGACCCATTGCAACAATGAGATGTACAAGTCATTATGTTGAAAAAACGAACTTTACAACTTTGGTGGTGGGTGGGGGGAGGATCTGGTGGGGGGAGGGGAGGAGTAAGGGAAATGATGGGAAGAGGAAACAAAGGAGGAGGCAACACGCTTGATAAGAAATGTACTCGTTATCTTGCCCATGTAATTGTAACTCCTCTGTATGCTATTCTCACAATTAAAAAAAATCTGAAACGGTATTCCATAAAATAAGCATTAGCTAATAGTGAAAACTGGAAATAAATTCCCAATATTGGTTAGATCAATTATATATACATCTATCCCTGTTGAAATGTATATATAACTCCATAGTTGAAATACATGTTATTATTTATTATATATACAGAACGCATTGTGATAAGATAGATTAAGCCATGTCATTCACAGTTTTTAGAAGATGGACATGAAAATATGCTCACTATTTAAGTTTGGTAGAACAACAGAGTAGACAACAATGTAGACAGATAATGTGATTTCAAGTTTAGGTGTACATGCACATACTTCTTCCTTACTTCCCTTCCTTTGCTACTCTCCCTTCCTCCTTCTCCTTCTCCTTCTCCTTCTCCTTCTTCTCCTTCCTTTTATCTACCTTCCCTCTCAGGTATACCCAAATGATAAGTATTTAGTAATTTCCTGGAGAGGAGAATATGAGTGTTCATTACCCCTGGTTTATATATTTTTTCTCTTCTACAATTTTATGCAATAAAATGCACTGCTTTCAAAATACAAGCAGTGCCCAGAAATAACAATCCTGCCATCCTTGATGAATGATTGAATGTGACCTTTCTTTCTGTGGGAGGATTTGGCCTCTTGGTTTCTTTTGCACAATGAAAGCATGACTGGCCCATCTTATCTGCCCACAACATCACAAGGGCGCCTGCTTCCACCCATGGGATGTCCGTGAGGGCCTCTCGATCTAGGCACAAAATGGAAATGTTTCTCCAGGACCACGCAGCCTGCAGCCTGGCGCCAGGGAGCACTTTGTTGGCTGGCTCTGACTTGCTTACTGCTTGAGCTAATTCTTCTCAAGGTGATCTTGGAATTTTCTCCCCAGTTGTATGTTTTCATTTAGCTACTTGTTTCTGGTAACTCTGGCAGTCTTGTTTGGAGAAGCTGATAGATACCTACCACGTGAGATTTTAGGGAGCCCATCCTGCCCTCACCCCATTTACATACTCTACCTCATTGTGGAGTATGTAAATTAGGTTATGCACGCTTCACTCTGGTTTTAAAAACCTATAAAATTGTGTCACCATAATCTTTTGCTGTGTGTTTTAATAAAAGCAATCAGGAGGCTGGGAAATTGGCTCAGTGGTAGAGTGCTTGCCTTGCATGCATGAGGCCCTGGGTTCTGTTCCTCAGTACCATGTAAGCAGAAAAAAGCTGGAAGTGGTGCTGTGGCTCAAGTGGTAGGGTGCTAGCCTTGAGCTGAAGAGCTGAAGGACAGTACCAGGCCCAGAGTTCCTCCCCTACGACCGACAATGGAAAAAAAACCTATCAGTAAGATCTTATATTGCCATTTAAAAAGTACAACTAATATCTTACTACAGTGAACTAGCTCCTGTCTCTACATCTCTCTCACGCCCTATTCCTACAAGGACACCTGCTCCTGGGTTTGAGAAGCCAGGGTTGGTAGTGCTTAAGTCTATGGATGTGGTCTGGAAGGTCCGGCAAAGGCACTCCCCTAGTCCTCCCCTTTGTGCTACTAGGGGAGGTGAAGCCAAACATTTTTGTCTTTCAGAGAAGTATCTGCAAAGACCTTTCTTTGCAGATTCTCAGGTAGCAAGGCTTTAATGCATTGTTTTTGCCAGTTATTGTAATATCAACCTCATCTTGCTAATTAATTTCTGTCACTTTTCTCCATCTTACTCAAGACTCTCTCACAGGTAGTTGGGCAAATACAGATTCTACTCACATGGATCTAAGCTGCCCTTCTCAGGTCAAGGATCAGAAGTCTGAGATCCTGAGAAACCAGCAGCAAAAGAACACCAAAATTCATTAAGATGGGCTTGGGACCAGGCTATATTACCCCTTCTAACCTAGTTAGATAACAAGTCAGATAACAAGTATCTTACTTTTTCAGAAGAAATGGAGGATCAGAGAAGTCATTTAAGTCACCCAGTCAATAAGCAGGGATGAGATTTGCTTTCCAATCAGCCTGACTCTAAAGCCAAGGAAATCTCTGACCAAATTGTGGTTCTTTAGAACTGAGTACACTCATGACTTGTGGGAGGTGAGTCACAAGAGTTTATAACCCACAGTTACCAAGGGCTCATGCCTAGAATAATGGAATTTAACCAGGAAGGTTTGCTATTTCCTATCTATGTTTGTCTGTCTGTCTATCATTTACCCATCTATGTATGTATGCATGTATGTTTGTATGTATTATCTATCTATCTATCTATCTATCTATCTGTCTGTCTGTCTGTCTGTCTGTCTGTCTGTCTGTCTTCTGTCTGTCTGTCTATCTATGTATCTGGAAGGGGACATACGGGAAGGAAGGAGGAGTATATAGGCACAGAATGATGGAGGTTTAAGTACTATAAAGAATTTTCTGGAACATGTTGTTTCTCTCACTTGTATGCATTATTATCATATTTTAATTTCTCATACATTTAAAAAGATTTTCTCCCATGAGAAAGTCATCTGTCATCTGGTTGTGACAGAGGACTTTGTTGTCAGTGACTTACCAAGCCCACTCAGATTAGTAGAAAGTCTGAAATCAAGAATTCAAAATTCGGGCTGAGAAGGTAGCCAGTGGTAGAGTGCTTGCCTTGCATGCATGAGGCCCTGGGTTCAATTCCTCAGCACCACATAAGCAGAAAAAGCCAGATATGGTGCTGTGACTCAAGTAATAGAGCACTAGCCTTGAGCTGAAGAGCTGAGGGACAGCAGCTCCCAGGCCCAGAGTTCAGGCCACATGACTGGCAAAAAAAAACCCAAAACAAAAAAGAATTCAAAATTGTTAGTTCAAGATGATAACATTGCCACGTTCCAGATGTGACCTTTGAGAATGTTGGCTTAGGGCGTCTTTAACTTGAAGAAGGACTGGACTGTTTGGGTCAACTCTGAGACTAAAGAGTAGGTGGACTCCATTTTAACAGCCTGTGTCTAGACCCTCCTTTTCTTCCTCCTTTCACCCACAGGTCAGCTGGCACCAGGTCCCCACTCAGCATTTGTGGCGGGTAGGAGTAAGGGAACTTCCCTTGTATCCTTAGGGAGTGGGAGGTAACCATTCAGAACTCTGATGAAAGCCATTGTGTAGACAAATGCACAACAGAATATTCTCAGAAGATTTGCATATACACTTTGGGGAATATTGTGCTTGCAGTTTGTCCATGGTCATGAGCCCGCAGGGAAGGGTGTATGGCCTAAGCATTAGGCTTTGAACCAATCAAACACACTTCCAGACCTCCAACGTTTCACAAACTAGGTACTTACTACCGTTCAACCCTTCAATGTCACAGCCCATTCCTTTCAGGACTAACACAGATGTTAATTGAGTACAGTGCTTTTTTAAAATTACAGTTCCTGTGGCATTGAGGGGCAATGCCATCTCTTCCCCAGCTTTTATGAGAAAGGCTTTTCACCAAACGCCATTTTATGGCATGTATTTGTTCCCCATAATATGAGGAACACAATGACAAATCCTGCAGCTGCCCTCAAAGTATCCTTTGTCCCCTGGAAGCTTGGAGGCATTGATACAGAGATGGCAACTTCAAGGCCCCGGGATGGGAACAATTGATGAAAATTGCAGGAGTTTGGAGCAAAGCAGGTACCCAGGAGGTTGAGCATGCAGGTGAGCAAAAGTGTTGCTAGGAATGACACACATACACAAAGAAGGCATATGGAAAAACCTAGATAAGATTTCCTTTTTTAAAAAAACTTATTGTAACTGTTTAAATATTATCATTAAGTAGTTGTACCAAGCGCTTTTAATACAACATGTCAGTTTATGAGTACAATGCATCTTGGTTAACGTCATTCCTTTCATTGTTTCCCTCTATCTTTCCTTACCCTACCCATCCTAATTTCCTTTTTTTAAATAAAGAAATTGAGACTCATAGCGCAGAGGACTCACTCAAACTCATGCTTACAAAGGAAAAGGGTCTAGATTGGAATTTAGCTCTCTGATTTTGTAGCCTGGCCCCTTCCATTAATATACCATTCCATGCTTGAGCTAAGGGGCTGGCTTTGGACACACCTGAGATTAGAAAGCCAAGAGTTTATACTCTGCAGATGTTTATGAGACTCTATTATGTCCAAGTTTGTTTGTATATATGTATGTTTGTTTGCATGTATGTATTATAGACAGTGTCTTGCTATCTAGCCCAGACTGGCCATTAAACTACTGTGTAGTTTAAGCTGTTCTGAAAAAAAAAATACATCATTCCATGCTCCTTTGTGGATCTGAATGGCTGTCTCGGGGACAAGGAATCATTTTTGAGTTCATCACTCAAGTGAGAGGCTCAGGGGGGTCACTGAAAACACATTAGACTCCAGCTCCACTCAGAGGATGGTCACACTGGAAGAGCAGGTTATCTTTCTGAATCTCCAGGAAGAAGATCAGGTAGACTGGAAAAGTTGATATTCACGTGAACAAAGAATGCCTTGCCACATGGATTGAACTTTACCACTAGAATGTTATTAGTTTTGAAAGATGCTGCCTAGTTTCAAAGCCTAAGTTAAACTTGGGATGGGAGCTATGTCTTAATAAGTCAGAGGAATAAAGTCCAACCTAGATACAGTGTGCTGTGGTAAGTGACACAAAGAACATTCATTCAACACGTTATTTGTAGAGTGCCTACCTTCCTCTACTGGGCTCTCTTAACGAAGGAAGACAGACCATGGCAAATGACCAAAAACATAGTGGTGATAAGAACCAAGGAGAAGATCAAAGCAGTCAAAGATGATAGGAGGTTTCAGGGCTAAGGATTGCAACTCAGAATAGACCTCACTGAGAAGTGAAGATAGATACACACATAACATACACTTTCTCCTCTCAAATATTTTTAAAATATAATGTTATTGCTGGGTGTTGTACAGAGGGGTTACCATTTCATAAATCAGAATGAGTACATGTCTTCATTGGACAATGTCACCTCTTCCTGTGCTTTCTTCCAGTTCCCCCTCCGTCCCTGCCCACAAGATTGCAACTCAGAATAGACCTCACTGAGAAGTGAAGATAGATACACACATAACATACACTTTCTCCTCTCAAATATTTTTAAAATATAATGTTATTGCTGGGTGTTGTACAGAGGGGTTACCATTTCATAAATCAGAATGAGTACATGTCTTCATTGGACAATGTCACCTCTTCCTGTGCTTTCTTCCAGTTCCCCCTCCGTCCCTGCCCACAAGATATACAGTCTCTTAAAGTTTTAAGTGCATGATGTGTGTTGTTAACTATAGGCATAACATTATATAGCACACCTCTAGAACCTACTTGTCTTGGATATCTATTGAACAGTGAACAGTAGCTCCCTATTACCCTTCCCCTCACTTTCTAGCAGTCACCATACTTTGTCTCTAGGAGTTTGAAAATTTTATTTTTTTAACTTTTTAACATGGCTTTTTTTTAAATTGTAAAGGTGATGTATAGAGGGGTTACAATTACATAAGCCATGTATTGAGTACATTTCTTTTGAACAGTGTCACCCCTTCTTTCATTTTCTTCCAGATTATTCCCTACCTAGTTGTATAGTTCCTTTCCAACACAGTGTCTAGTTTCACTGCTGAATTAGTTTTTTCTCTCCATTTCTGTGCTGCTCCTCTTCTTCCCCAAATCAGTTAAATTTACATACAAGACAAGAGGTACAGAAATCAAATATGGTGACAAAAGGGGAAAAATAGAAAAGAAAGAAACCCCATGAAAAAATAAAGTAAAAATACCTCTTGTCTCCACTTCTTGAGTTCATTTCAGTAAGTATCATTTTATATGATCATTTGCACATAGCTTGAGCCCTTGTTATCCTTTCCTAAAAATATCCTCCTTTGGTCTCACTGTGTGAATGTTTAGAGTTCTTTTTTTCTTTCTTTTTTTTTTTTTTGGGGGGGGGGGGTCCGGTCGGAGCCTGAACTCTGGGCCTGGGCGCTGTCCCTCAGCTCTTCAGCTCAAGGCTAGCGCTCTACCACTTGAGCCACAGAGCCACTTCTAGCTTTTTCTTTTTGCTTATGTAGTGCTGAGGAATCAAACCCAGGGCCTCATGCATGCAAGGCAAGTGCTCTACCACTGAGCCACCTTCCCAGCCCAAATGTTCAGAGTTCTGTTTAATTTGTCATGTCCAAGTGAAATGTGTTTTGCCTTTTATTATCCATTGTGTTTACTTGTAGATTTATAGGCACATTCTAATTATTACAAATGAGGGAAACAATGCAATCTATGTTTCTCTGTGTCTGGCTTACTTTGCATAATATAATTTTTTCCAAGTCTTTCCATTCCTTATGAATAGGGCAATGTGACATTCTTTCTGATGGAAGTATAGAATTCCATTATATATATCATATTATTATTATTATTATATATTATATGTATGATATATATGTTATATATCATATTTTCATGTTCTATTTGTCCACTGAAGGGCATCTGGGCTATGGATATCTTTCTATATCTATATCACATTTTCTTCATCTGTTGATAAGACATTTAGATTGTTTCATTATCTTGGCTATTGTAAGCAATGCTACAAAGAACATGGGAGTAAAATTATGTCTTCAACATCTTAATTTTAGCTCCTTAGGATATACATGCAGAATTGAGTTGTCTGAGCCACAGGGTAATTCTCTTTTCTATTTTTTGAGGACTGTCTGTGCTGTTTCCCACAGTAGGTATTGTATTTTATAGTCTCACAGTCTCTCCACATTCTTGCTGCCATTATGGCGTGGTTTTTATTATATTCATGCTAACAAGTATAAGGTGATTCCTTATAAGTTCTGTGTCAGTTTTGGAGAATGTCTACTCAAGTCTGTTGTCCATTTTCAATGGACTTTGGTTGGCTTTGTGTTTGCTTTTGAGTTGTAAAAGAAGAGTGAGAAACTGAGCACTGACTTGAAGGAGTTGAAAAGTGAACCACTTCATTTCCTGTGGTGGAGTTGTTTGACACAGAAAGCTCAAGAAGCACAATGTTCTAGAGACAGGAGCCTGCCTGAGGAGTTACCAGTGAGGAGGTGGGTCTGGCTGGACTTGTGAGCCAGTGAGAGGTGGTGGAGCATGAGGTAAGGCGGCACCTGCTCAGACACTCTGCTGAGACACTCTGGACTGAAAAGGGTTTTGCCTACAAGTTGCCTAAGACCTAGTGCAGAATGAAGAACTGTGTGTCTGCTGGGTTGGGTTCCTCATAGGGATATGCATTTCATCTGGTATAGCTTCAGGCACTGCCCACTTCCTGAGTATGCTTCAGATCTGGAAGCACAGCCAAGCCCTCATCACTGGGGCCCCAGGGACTCATGGGAGGCACTGGGCTCCTTCCTCCCTTCCCTTCTCTACCCTCACCACTATAGTTGTAATTCGTTTTAAGGAATTTCATCTTCTAAGTAGCCTGCAAGCTACCCTTTTCACCTCCATTTCCCTGAGTCCAGGGCCTTGGGTTCCCATAATCACATCTTGACTTGTGTGCATTCCAGTTTGCAGAGAACCTGGAGCAGGCTTTGCAGCTGGTAGGACCTCCTTCTTGCTCCTGTATAAGTCTTTCAGTGCTGCTCTGCCTCTGATGCAAACTCTTCATAGAGCATCTGCTGTCTTCTGTGACTAGGCCTTTGGCAGGGTGGTTATTGGTTCAGCAAGTTTAGAATTATAGATGGCCTCTTGCTTTCTGGGAGAAGGTAGAATGATTACTGGATAGGAAGTAGGGAACATGAAAAGAGAAAAAGAAAAGAACAAAAACAAAGGAAGAGAAACAAAACAAAGAAAATGGTTGCTGGATTTGTGAAAATGTAGATGGGGCCACTGAAAGGTAAAGGAACCGTCTTGTCTTTCTGTTCCCAGTCCCCTGGGAAGAAACGAGGCACGAAAGGGCCCCTTCCAGCGGCCATATTTGCCGGAACAATGAGCGGCATTTCACAGCTGACTCTACAGAAGGAACAAACAGCCCTCTATGTAGGACTCTGGCCTTGGACTTGACAATCCTCTTAAGAATGTTAAGGGGGTTTAGTGTTTCTCAGCAGAAACTGTCTGGCAGGAGGGAAGTGGGGGGAAGTGCGATATTTACTTTATTCCCAAGGACTGTTCTTCTCTCTTAGAGCTGAGCACTGCTTCACCTACAAAAGCTATTTGTTGTTTCTTTTGAAAATTGTGATCAACTTTTAAACATCAAAAGGAAAGAAAATGAGGACAGTCTCTCTTCCATAGTCTGTGTAGAACCATCACTGGGAAGGCCAAAAACAACTCCTCAGGCTTTGCTTTATTGCATCTCTTTATATAAGTTGGGAAGATCCCATATACATGGCTGGTCCATGATGTTATAGCATAAACAGTCAAAAAAACTTTGCTTTTGAAACAGGGTCCCCTTTGTAACTAACTCTTGGTCCTACTGTCTCAGCCTCCTGAGTACTGGGATTGCAGGTATACACTACCAAATACACCAAGCATGAACATTCTGCAGAAAAACATTTTTTGCTTACTTACTATAAAATAATGGACTTCTAATATAGAACATTATAAAGCAAAGCAAAAGTTAGCACAGAACTAAAAAAAGTGCCTATAATTTTACTACTCAGAAACAGTCACTACAAGATGTGCATATAATTATTCCTTAAAATATATTCTTGAGACTGTAGTATGATTGATTAAAAACAAACAAACAAAAACACAGGGCCTTGTTGCATGTTCTTTGAGGCTAGAGAAATAGACTTGGAATGCAGCCATAGTAAGTCAAGTGGACATTTATTGCAGATTGTTATGTGGCGTTTGGCAGATGCAATGGGTCTTGTGAAACCTGTTTCCATAACTGTCTTCCTTGCTTTTTCTTTTAAATGGAGCCTGCAATGTGCAGGTATTTTGTCCTTTGTGGCTGCCCATAGCCATGTGGTTAATTCTGGCCAGTGTGGCTGATGAAGCCACCTTTCATAAAAACACAGCAACTCAAAAAGCGAAGGCTTTACACTTCTCTTTTATCTTTTTCTTGGGATATGGACACATTGTCCAGAATGTTGCAGCAAGTTTGCAAACATAAGAACAAAGGACAGTATAGGAAGAGAGACACTTAGGATGGTTTCCATAGCAACCTCTCTTGTTAAGGGCTGTCAACCTCTAGAACTCTTGGTGAATGAGTAGAATATGTCTATAGCTGCTTAAGTTAAGCTTCAGGCATTTTCTGTTTCTTGCAGCTGTGTACTCCCAAAACGAATTGTAGATAGATGCAGGACATTTAATCAAATCCAGCATCTGTCATATCTGTCCTATAGTCTTCCATGTATCTTACCAATGATCAAATCTCACATCTGAACTTTTGGGGGCCATGTTCACAATGATATATATAAATCCAGCATGGTTCCCATTTCAGACATTCATTTTCATTGGGGTTTGCAACATCTGGCTCGGTTCCACTCACCTCTTAGTATGTGAACCAGAAAACTTCTCTGTCCTCAGTCCTCCATTAGTGACTGGTAAGGTTTGGATACATGTTTGTGCTGAAAGCTTGGCCCCTGGGGTAGTGGTATTGAGTTAATAGAATGATTAAGAGGAAATGCCCAGTACTAGGTAATTAGGTCACCAGGGTGCTACCCTCAGAATGGGGCCTAACGCTGTTCTTGCATAGTTAGTTTTTGAGAGATTGTTGTTACACAGTGAGATCATCCCTCACGTGGTCCTTCTTGCAAGAGGCTGGTTCCCTTCCCTGCCATGCTGTAAGGAACCAGGGGACCCTCACCAGAGACTAATTCCCTCACAGGTGGAATTCCTTCATATTAGACTTTTAGCATCACAAATGATAGCTAAAAAATTATTTTTTATATAATACCCTGACTCAAGTGTTTTATTATAGTAACAGAAAATAGACTAATACAATGGCCAACTCAACATCTGTAAATCAAAGACTGAGCTGGGTACTTGTGTGTACCAAACCTCACCATAGAGCCTTGTGAAATTTAGATGCCCAATTAATGTTAGTGATTTGATTTTTTTGTTTATAACTGTGGATAATGATTCTTACTTTCCTTCCTTCCTTCCTTCCTTCCTTCCTTCCTTCCTTCCTTCCTTCCTTCCTTCCTTCCTTTCTTTCTTTCTTTCTTTCTTTCTTTCCTTTTTCCTTCCTTCCTTTCTTCCTTCCTTCCTTTCTTTTTACTGTCATTCTTTCTTTTTATGCCAGTTCTAGGACTTGAATTCAGGGCCTGGGCACTGTCACTGAACATTTTTGCTCAAGGCTAGCACTCTACCACTTGAGCCAAAGCTCTGCTTCTGGCTTTTTGGTGCTTGCTTGGAGGTCCCAGTCTCATGGACTTTCTTGCCTAGGCTGACTTTGAACCACAATCCTCAGATCTCAGCCTCCTGAATAGCTAGGATTACAGGCTGAGCCACTAGCGCCCAGTTGGATTAGGATTTCTGAGACTCTGGATTTGGATGTCTTTAAAGAATCTCCATACTGCATTGTTGGTGGGAGTGTAAACTTGTTCAACTACTTTGGAAAGCAGTATGGAGGTTCCTCAAAAGACTCCATATAGAGCTCCCCTATGACCCAGCAATCCCACTTTTGGGCATTTACTCAAATGATCACAAACAAGGCCACACTAAAGCTACCAGCACGACTATGTTTATTGCAGCATTATTTACCATATCTAAGATATGGAACCAACCCAGAGGCCCCTCAGTAGATGAATGGATCCAGAAAATGTGGTATATATACACAATGGAATTCTATGCCTCCACCAGAAAGAATGACATTGCCTCATTTGTTAGGAAATGGAAAAACTTGGAAAAAATTATATTAAGTGAAGTAAGCCAGGCCCAAAGAAACTTAGGTCCCATGGTTTCCCTTATTTGCAATAACTAGTATATGTCTGAGACAAGCAGAAAAGGTCAGATAAGTTGATGTTAGGCAAAATGAACCCCAAGATAAAGATTCAAATGTTTTTTTCTTTCAGGTGATTGTTTCTAACACATTTATAAGATTATTTCTTTGTTGCTTTGTATGGTCCCTCCTCCATGGTATAACCCCTACTTTCACTGTATTTGATGTTGGTATAATTTGTGGAGGGAAAGGGAAAAAACAAATGGTTTAAATAGGGATACAGGTGGATCCATTTCAACAATGAGATGTACAAATTGTTATGTGGAAAAACGAACTTTACAACTTTGGTGTGGGGGCGGGGAGTAGGATTGGGTGGGAGGGCAGGGGGAGGATGGGAAGGGATGGGAAGAGATGGGAAGGGGAAACAAAGGAGGAAGCTACAAAGCTTGATAAGAAATGTACTCATGATCTTGCCCGTGTAATTGTAACCCCTCTGTACAGTATTTTCACAATAAAAAAAAAGAATCTCCAAAAGCAAAACATTTGTTTTTCAACTTGTTAAGCAAAGCTGTCAAAATGACACTGAAGAACTTTGATTGAAAAAATCAGCTTTCCAGCTTTCTGTCATCTATCACTTATATTACTGTTATTAGCAATGTAGCTCACTCTGGTGATATACTGGCATTTTTGAAAGAATATGTTTGGAAAGATTTGAAAGTGATAAGGCTCATGTGTTCCCATCATGATTGCAAGTGGGATGTGATCAGTCAGATCCTTATAATTGAGGGACTGGTCCTCCTATCTATCTGGCTAAGCTATAGGTCAGCAGGGAGCCTCATGATCTGGCACATAAAAAGTGCCTGGTTACCCAATGAGTCTTCAGAACAAATTGATTTGGCCTATTTGTGATTCCAAAACCCATCAGGTCCTTGCCAGGCAGTTATCCTTGACAGCAGTTGAGTGGTGGTTGTGGTTGGAGGCAGGGATGATTGACCTCTGCCTTGTTATCTGCAGTCACCAGATGAAAGCCAGTTGCTCAATGGGTGTCTTAGGTTCATGTCTTTTTGTGGCTCAATCCATCTTCAGTGATGGGGACCAGCATGATGGGGGAGGAGTTGCCAAGAAGCCAGCTTGTTGGCTTCTGCCTAGGAGAGGCCAAAGGTCTAGAAGTCAAGGCCTTTTAGTGACTACAGGAACCTCATGGACTTTGGGATTCATGATAATTGCATAAAGTCACCTGAGCAAGAGAAGAATGAGGACAGCCAATGTCTGGGCTCCATGAGGAGGTGGGCCTGGGGACAGCCAATGGTTGGGCTCCATGAGGAGGTGGGCCTGGCAGGGAGGGAAAGCAGAGGAGAGGAGAGTATCACTGGGAGATGATTCTAGGGCTAGATGGAAGGAATAGACCAAGGAAATCAATGGACTCTTGTATGCTTGTCATCACTCCTATGATTTTGCCTATGAAATCCAAGTTCAAGTTTAGGGGAAACACTACTACAAACATCATAATTGGTTTCTGTACTGAGGTGTCAGCATGGTCTTCAGGGAGTGGAGGACAAAGACCCCTGTATTGCTTAGCAACTGATGTTTGCCCATGAGAGATGAAGAGTTCCTGTGGACTACTGTGCCTATTGGTGGCATTGTAATGTTCTCAAAGGAGAATGAAATACCTGGGACCACAGGGTTCCAGTGTGCAATGGGGCTTCTTTACATGAGGCCCAGTGCTCATTTGCATCTCTTTCAACATTCTTTTGTTTTCCTATGGACAATGGCTCCTGCTCCTCTTCAGCCTCTGAGTCTTGCCCTCTGTGCTCTCTGCCTACCCTGGACGCTTCCCATTACTTGATACATGCTGGGAACATAGTAGGTCCTCAGGCAGTGTAAGCCTCTTTCCCTTTCTGGGAGAGGAAAACAAATCCTATCATCAGGAAATAATTGGAAACTTAAATGAGCTGCTTTTCCTATGCTAAACCACATTGTAAGATTTTGTGGATTGAGGCCTTTGGTTTTCCTGTCAGCCGGGGTCTAATGTGGCACATAGTAGGAGCTCAACGCAAATGTCTTACACAAATGAGTGATGGCTGAGGGAGCCGAGCCATGGTGTGAGTCTCAGCGCATTGGAGCCTGGAGAAGATGGGGCCTGTGCTAGGCTCCAGAAACTGGACCTCTTAGAGGTGCTTACTCTGTTTATTAACTAAATGGATTTAATGAATGTTTATTGTGCCAGGCAACCTTTTAAATGATAGGGACACGGCAATGAGCAAGACAAATGTAAAAATTCTTGCAGTTAAGAAGCTGACCTCTTAGTACAGGCTGAGAGATAATAAACAATGACCAGCTGTAGTGTTTTACAGAGTGATTCACAATGCTTCCTGTTACAGAAGAAAACGAAGAAATGTACAGAGAACAGTGATGCTGGCCGAGGATGAGGAGGGGGAAGGAATTGGCAAGAATATAGAGTCAGAAAAGGCTTCACTTATGGAAAGAGATCGTGACCTGCTCTGTAGCATTGTAATCTAGAACATTCTTTTCAACACATTCTGGTAGAAAAATTCTAGGAAAGGAGATGGCCTGGTGAAAATACCTAGGGTGAAGTAAAGCAGGTGGCTCAGAACCATACAGATTTGAATAGCAGTCTGTGGATACTAGGACTTTCAGACTCATATTGGCTTGGAGCTCTATTCTCTATTCTTCCTTCTCATGGTTTGTAGGTCATTTGGAAGCCTTGGCCAGTGCAGGTTTAGTCTCTTCGATTCTGAACTTGTGGTAGAGGAATGTGGATAACACCATGTTGTAGAAATGCAGCACATGCTATGTCCCAGGCCTGAGCTGGCCTTTGTTCTGGAGCAGTGTTCATCCAGGACTGGAAGGGATTTCTGTGAGACATCTTTTCAGGCACCAAGGTGGACACCTATGTGGAACCACGAAGAAGGCCCTAACCAGGTGAATTCCTCTGAAGATGTGTGCTGCTGGCTGAGATTATAAGTTTTTTGCCCAGAGATGAGAAGACTTTCTGCCTGCTGCAGCAACACTGATGGCATTAAGTGGTCCAGGATTATTGTTGCTTGGATATCACCAAAGAGAAGGTTATGCTGTTTGGAAAACATGGGTAAGGGATGACTATGGAGTATGTGACTTGCCAGCAGAGGAGCTCCAAAGGAGAGAGTGGACCCCGAGTTGGCAAAGACTCACAAGTTTAATATTTATCTGGGAACTTGACTTCCTAGGAGTGGCAGAGTACAGTCTCAATTCTGAGTATCTGCATATTTTGCAGAAAGCTTTGATCTTTCTCATGAGCAAGTTGAGAAGAGAAGGGAAATGTCAGTATTGCCTTTCCAAAATGCAAAGGGAAGATCTGGTCAGAGGAACTGGGTATCTTTGCTTTGAGAGTAGAATATCTTTGGAGTGAATCACAAACGGTCTTCTCCCAGCCTCTGTTG
This sequence comes from Dipodomys spectabilis, assembly GCF_019054845.1. NCBI lineage: Eukaryota > Metazoa > Chordata > Mammalia > Rodentia > Heteromyidae > Dipodomys > Dipodomys spectabilis. The sequence goes on from NW_024870802.1 coordinate 4,018,352, forward strand.
TCCAGCAGGGTGGGAATGAATACCTTTGCCTCCTGGACTCCAGCCAAGAGCCAAGGAGACAGGTCTACTTCCTGCCAGCAGAAAATCACAGGAAACCTTTACTTGTACATGCTAAAAGAACGAATTTCTACCTTCCAGGAGATGAAGAAAAGAAAAGCACTTTGGGTCCAGGTGTTCTTGCTACAGGAAATAACCATGGTCATTTTGTTAAAATTATATTTTAAACAACTGGCTTTAAGTCAGCATATCTTGGGTTGATGTGCTTTATGCATTTCCAAATACTTTTGGATTTATTGTTACTGAATTGCTGGCCTCAGTTTTCTGAGGTATAGGAATTGAACAAGATCATGGGAAGTGAGAGACATTGCTATCTAGCCCAATGAGCTTGATTGGTGGCCCTGTGTGAAGGAGGATACTGGAACCACCTTTGACCCTACAGAAGATTCTTCCTGATCCATTAGTCAGGCCTGCCACAAATATAGGAGGAAGGATCTGAGTTCCCAGAACCTCATGATAACTATGATCTAGTCTAACCATAAAATACCATGACTCTAGGGTAAGCGTCAGAAAATTACACCCCTCCAAACATAGATCTAGTCCTCATCTTCATTTTTATTTAAATAAAATTTTGTTGAAATATAGTTAGGTTGGTATACACACAGAACCAAACCAAACCAAACATAAAAATAAAGCAATGTTTGGCATAATGTGCCCTTAATTTGTCTTGGGACCAGAATTTCATACCAAATCGTTAAGTGTAATGGCAGAGATCAATTGAATTTGTTTTATCTGTAAGAAACAAGACATGGAAGGCTTGGGTTATTAGTAATGGGAAAGCACATCAATTTGTTCAACACTGGGTTCTCTGAGAAGCAGCAGATACTAAAGAAAAGTTAGGAGATTTACTAGGGTTGTTTGTGCATGGTCAGGGGTGAGGGAGTAGGTGCAGGCAAGTCTTGGACCACAGTACAGGGCCATGTGTCCCTGAAAGGGCAGCCACTGAGCAAAAATAGCCTGGGAGCAATGTGGCCTTGGCAGGAGTGAAAAGTGGGCTCAAAGGGGCCACACTGACAGCCCATTAGTCCATTATGTTCCTGTAGCAGGTTTTCTGAGCAAGACTTGGGCAGGGCTCCTCTGAGGCTGCAATGGTGTGCATTATTTGTGCACATACCCTGGGCCAGGCTCTGTGGCACAAGGACTCTGAGGCTACAGAGGCCTGAGTGCCATTGTTCGCATCCCCAGGGAACAGAGGACCTAGTTTGGAAAGGCCAGATATGCATGCCTGACTAAATGTGTTAGTTAATGGCAAAGGCAATAAGAAAGAGGAGGCAGATAGAGAAGTCTGAGATGCTGGGAACAATGCGTCCAAGAAGTTCAAAGAGAGACCCGGGGAGGACAGCGTGAGTTGTTCCCAGGCAATGTTTGAATAGGCATGTGTGCAAGGTGTTCTGCACACCATTTCCTCCTTCCCAGTGCCCACGGGTTTCCTCTGCCCGGTAGGCATCCTTTCAGCGCCTACAAAGTACAAGGCGCAATGTCCAGTGCAGTGACCTTATTTGTAACTATAAATACACTTACAATATTGAAAGCGTTTAAAGATACAAAATAGTTTGTTTTCAAAGCACTCAAATCTACAGAGATGTGTGTGGATTCTTATGTGACTTATTTTGGGGGTTGGGAGGGGTAGGTAGCAGAGAGAGTACATTTATTTGGTGAACAGACATCTGAGAGAGACCACAGGGAAACGATGCAGTGACAGGGGGACCCAGGAAACCTCGAGGGCCACGCAGAACTCTCATGCAGGGCATGGCATGGACGCGGGGCATGCTGGGAAATTCCTCAGCTGTTCAGCATGATGTGGACCGGCTCTTCTTAGTTCTCCAGTCACTGCTGTCCGCATGATCTGCCACCTGAATCTGCTTTTCCCTCTGTCACCTTCTCACGCAGTGTGTCCGCAACATCATCACCACTTTTGTTCCCTTCCTTGTTCAACACCTGAAGGCCTTGACAGTAGTCCTCGTAAGAACACCCTCATTGATCTCATTACCCTTGGGGTTCTTTGAGCATCTCAGCAGTGGGCATTGGTGAGGCTCTGGTTCAGGGTTCCCATCACCTCCTGGTTATATTTGGCCAAGCAGCTGGAAAGCCTCCTTGAATTCTATGATAAGGCCACTCAGCAAAGACACACATCCTGAGTGCTCAACTCTTCTGCAGTAATGGTTTAGGGTGACTTTGGATATCCTGATCATATTCATGGGAGGCACAAACAATAGGTAGAGCCATTCATTCAGCACCCAGGTATTTGATATGCTCTGTAATTCATGATGGATACCACAGCAGGAAGTCCTCTATTCCTAGTCATTATGAAAAAGATGGAAAATTGCATATAGAAAAAAATGAAAAAATATATAGCAATGAATCATATAATGATCATATAATGAATCATATATTTATCAACCAAATTTAACAACTATGAACTCATGGAACATTTTTTTTTCTATTCTGCAGGTCTTTAGCTGTGTTTTATATCAAGTACTTAGCCTAAAATCTAGGTGTAATTGTATTTCCTACTATGATTACAACATATATAAAGAATTGTGAATGAAAGGGGCCTATAAAATCTATTTCAACAGTACACTACAGTAATTCTGATGAAGGCAGGGCCAGGACCACAGGTTGAGAAACATTCTTCTGGGATGTATAGTAATGAATTTGAGCCATCCTTTATGAGTGTTTGTCAGGGGGAAGGGATATTGGAGTTTGAACTCAGAGCCTAGGCACTGTTCCTTAGCTTTTCCACTCAAAACTGGTGTTCTACCACTTGAGCCGGAGCTCCACCACTGGATTTCGGGTGGTTAATTGGAGATAAGAGTCTCACAGACCCTCCTGTCCAGGCTGGCTTTGAACCATGATGTTCAGATCTCAGCCTCCTGAGTAGCTAGGATTACAGGCATGAGTGGTTGGCACTTGGAATGGAGCCGTCTTTTTAAATTGAGTAGTGTCATTCTCAGTGATTTTTCCAGAGTTTTAGAATATACTCAAATGCTTCTTTATCTTAACCCCCAAAGCCCTTTGGGTAGAGTCAATTTAAGTCTACAGTTCTGGTGTACTGAGGAGAAGGGGTCTTGCTAAAATGCATATTTGGGGCTCTGCCTCTAGAGTTTCTTGGGCAACCCTTAGTGTATCACGTACATGGAGGTTTTTGATGCAGGCCTCTCTGGCCATATTTTTATGACTAGTCTAAGCGAACAAGAAGTGAGAGAGAGAGAGAGAGATACCCACATGCCCCACTGGAGGTCTGATTCTCCCAGTTCGTCTAGAACCTTTGGTTGCAGTGTTGGTGAATAGATGTCTACAAACGCTTATCTTGTCCCCATTAGAGGACATAAATTGGCTGCCTACAGGCAGACTTTATCTTGAAAATCTGTGTGGACCATCAGGCCTGAGAAGTATTTTATTTCTTTGAACAATTGCCAAGTTGGGAGAAAATTATTTCACATTTAACCACAATTCCAATCTCCCTTGAAGCTAGAGATCTTATATTTGAAGCTAGACCTTACATTTTCTCACAGCAGTTATTTGACTAGAGGGAGGAGATGCCTTTGTAACCCTCCATTTGCCCTGCTACACTGCTGCTTTTCTCACCACAAGCTTTCCTGGTGCTCAGATGCCTGTGAATTTGTGATCTAGTGGCCAGTTCCCAGATGTGGTTGACAGTGTGTGCACATGACTGTGTGGTCGCTCCTTAGGCCATGTGGAGCCAGCCCCAATGACAGAGAGGTTTTGTTTGGTTATGCCATGTACATCAATAAGTTCTCTCTGTTGGATGTCCCCATTAATGGAATCTTGCTCATAAATTCTCCTCCAGGGCAAAAAACCCATCCCAGGAAAAAATGTTTTCAGAAATGCTTGCAATAAGGTAACTTCCCTGGTCACAGAGCTGATTTTTGTGTGTGGGGGGGCTGACAGAATTAGACACACACCACAAGCCAACTAACTATATGAGGATAGACAGTCTAAGGGAAGTGAAAACTGGAGCCACTCATACCCTTCTCTGAGGGCAGACACACTTGGCTAAATGCAAACACACACACACACACACACACACATACACACACACACACACATATATATATATATATGTGCAGCAATGCATTCTCACAAGGATGTATGTGTGTGGATCTAGATGTATACAGGTATACAGGTACTATAGCAACATACATGGATGATTCTGGTAGTGCTAGAAAAGTTGCTGAAGGAAAATGGAAACAAGTAGCAGCTTGGAAGACAGAAAGGAAAGGAACCAGAAGTGGCGCTATGGCTCAAGTGGTAAAGCATTTGTCTTGAGCTGAAGTGCGCAGGGACAGTGCCCAGGCCCAGAGTTCAAGACCCACAACCAACCAAAAAAAAAAACCCAGAAAGGAAAGGAACCTATAAACTCTTTTTATAAGTTCCACCAAGAAATAGAAATGGAAAGGTCATGAATTTGGGGGGTCTCAAGTCTCAGTTCTACCACATATTAAATAAATGAGCTCAAGAAAGTTAATTGACTTATGAGCTCTGCTCTTTCATTCTCTGAAATGGATACACACACACACACACACACACACACACACACACACACACACACACACACACACACACACACACACACTAACCTATTGGTGTTTGGAGAAGAAAACATTGGGGCCAAGAGGCATCAATCCATGACCTGACCATAGTGGGTCCCAAGAGCTGTTTCCACCCACTGAGATGAATTTTTGTTCTATGTTGTCCCTGCTCAAAATCTTGATCCGGCTATACTCTGGTGCTTTGAATGGGGAGCAGAGTCCAAGGTACTCATTGATTTTACAATATAGCCAGGACCACCCATGACTCTGAGAGGAGCTTGGGACAATTCTGTACCCTCAGAGACCTTACCTAAGGGATGTTTTGTCTTGATTTTTTTTTTTTACAGTGACTTGCCAGATATACTAAATTCTGCAAGTCATGAGCCCAAACAAGTAAAAGGGCAGTCAAATGAAGATGGTGTGATGTCCGTGTCTGAAGGTCCCAGTCCTCTGGTATTCTCACAAGTCCTTGTTGTCTCTTCCCAGGTGAGAAGCGCTCTGTCCTCCATTCTCTACCTGCAAGATGACCTGTGGCCATGGCATCTGGGTTGCTTGTCACCCTCGTGGGAGAGATTTCTCTTTCTACTTCTGACAAGGCCCCCTCTCTGGAGAGCTCTTCCAGGCCTGTGGACTTTGGGACTGGCAGGTGATGAGACTCTCAGAGGATTCTCTTCCAATCACAGCTCTTCAGTCCCAGATAGATTTATTTGTTTTTCTATACTGTTCTACCTAGCCTCAACTTGTTCAAGTGACCTCTCTCTAGGGTTGGAAGGAGACATTCCTGACCACAGGTCAAACTGGAAACCTGGTTAGCCTTTCCATGGAACTTCACTCATATTTTCTGTTTACTTTTGCTCTTTGGTTCTTCCTATAGCTACCCTTTCCTGCATCTTCAGATTTTCACGTTTCCTGATTCCCATTGCAATTCCCTGCTGTTCCTGGGGTCTTTCTTACCAAAGTGATCCAGCCAACAACCAAGCAGAGGCACCATCCTCCTTTAGCTGCTGGAAAGCAGCAAGCCAGACAGACAAGATTATGTCTAGAAGTAGATGATATCTGCTTTTACACTGGCAATGGCTGGCTCACTATCTCTGGGCCTTCTGACAAAATATTCCATCTGTGTGAGTGTTCTGTCAAAATAATTTAAATCCCAACCATAACAACTGTTTGCTGGCCCACTTACCCTTTGTGCCTTTTCCTTTTTTTGAAATGTTTTCCACCTTGAACTCAAAAATCAAGAAGATTAAACAGCTGCTTTTCTGTGAGGAGCTGAAGGAGAAAGAACATAGGACTTACTTCTGGTTCTGTGGCTGAGTGGGTTTTTAGCCAGGAACTCATGCTTTCAGGTTTTCCCAGGACTTCCTCTTTGAAGTAAGTGCCAATAAAAAGAATATCTTTCTTTTGCCTTGGCTAAGGGGAGGAGCAAATGTGTAGCTACGCTTTGTGTGCTGTAAAAATTTGTGTCAACATCAGGCTCAGCTACCAGTATGGTGTTATACCTTCTGGCTGGAGAGAAGCTCTTCAGTGGATGGTTCTCTCACCTATTTTGCTTCCTTCTTGTATCTTGGCTATGTGCTTGTAAATTTGTGGGTAAAAACAAGGAGAGACTTGAACATGAAAGTCTCTAATATCATTATTCATAGTGGCAAAAAACTCAAAACCACTTAACAGGGGAGTGAATAAACAAATTTTATATTCCTACAATGGGATATTATTCAGCAGTGGAAAGGAAAGAGATGCATCTTGGGAATGTCATTTATTACAACTCCTGTTTATGATTCTACTGATATGAAATATCCAGAAGAGGCAAATCCATGAGACCCAAAGTGGATGAGTGGTTGCTTCAAGAGAACAAAGCTTTCTTGGGGGGAGGGATAGTGAGGAGAAGGGGTTGGTGAGTGGATGCTCATGTGTATCCTTCACTTAATATTTATTTTAGAACTTGGTTGTGCTCATGGCGAGCTATATAAGTCTGTGAATGTACCAGGAGTCATTGAATTGTATACTTGGAATTGAGCGAATTGGGTGGTAGATGAATTACCTCAATGAAGCTATTTTATATCATTTTTGAAAAAAGGTGGAGAACACAACTTTGACTTTTACTTGTCTTGTATAAGGCTTGTTGGAACAGTGACTGCTGGTGCTAAACTTTCTGACTTAGTTCACTTCCTGTCCATTGTGGTGGAATCTTTTTCCTTGTCTCTTTGGATCTGTTTATATCCTTCATGACAAGCTCCCTGTGCTCGCCCCTAAGGACTTCTTTAATTAGCTGCTCCCTCCAGTGCTGGGATATCATTCATGAGGGCCAGAAGCCAAGCTGAGTCTTCCTTACCTGGGTACATCCAGTATTGACCACAATCTCTAATAGAGGAGAAGTGAAATGCCTATTTGTTGAGTGAATCTCACTATTCCTATCACAATGGTTCCTCCTTCAGTTCCTTTAAATATTTAGCTTTAATTTATCAATACCACTTAAGGGTTTTATAACATCTTTTTAGGGCCTGGATGAGCCTGCTGGGGAGCTAGGGAATTCTGTAGCTAGCTTGTGCAGCCCGCTTAACCAGTTCCTAGGGTTGGCAAGATGTGAAGCTCCTGGGGCTTTAGAGGATTCTTCCTTAAAATAAATATTGCCTTATAATATCTCATCTCTCCTCGAAGAGCAATGATAACTTGGGAAAGGATGAGGAAGGAGAGAAGCCCAAAGGCAACTATGTTAATCTCTACCAATCATAAGCAGCACAGAAAGCATCTCCAACATGCAAGCACAAAGTCCCTAAGGGTTTTCCATGGTGACCTGCTCAGGATCACAGACATTGCGATGCCCACCTCGTGTCAAACACACTCACTATCCTCCTGCTTCCAGCACTAGTTAGCTGAAGCCTCCCTTCCCAGCAGCAGTGAGAAAGAACAGTCTTGGCAAAGTAAGCACAGTCAGGCTGGGAGCCTAGTGCCCCACATGACCACTTAGGATACTCAGCTACAGCCCCTGGGCCTGGCCCCTCCACTGAGAGTGAGGTTATTGAGCCCAGAGCCTCACTGTCCAGTTAGAAAATTCCCCCACCAATGCCACAACGACACCACCCACTGCATCATTAAATTATAACAAGCCTGGAAACTCACGCCAGAAGCCTGGGTCTGCCTGTCCTTGCCCTCAGAACGAAGCATGTGATTGGCTGGCTTTCCTCAGCCTACCAGGCCTTATCTCCAGCTGGTTATTATTTGATGAAAGAGCTTTCTTCCTCTTGTGGTGTTTCAAAACTTTGCTGGGAGTGTTTGCTGCTGTTAGGGGGATTTTTTTCCCCCCTGAGGTTACAGCCCAAGTACTCCAAAGTCTTCAGGCCTCTGGCACTCAGAGGAGCTTCTAATTCATCCACAGCCAGAGGCTGTCTTCTCCAGATTCTCCAGCTTTGCTAATCAACGGATTGAAAGTAATTCCTCAAACCCTGCAGAAGCCAGGATCCAGGTACTGAATATGTCGGGGCTTGGGGTGCTTATGGGGGGTAGGAGGAGGGAGGACCAGAGAAGCAAATTGGAACCCATGAGAGGCAAACCCAGGTGGAGGAACTTTCTCAGTCTTGGCACTCTATGACAATGCCAAACCTAGAACAGGCTGTTGGGCAGATCTTGGGATGTGTAGGGATGTTTGAATGCAGCTCTAACATCTATATTTGTTTATATCCCATGAAATCCTTCTCGGAGGCCTACAGGCCCTTTTGGCTCTTATGTAATCCATCACCCTGATCTCAGACTCTCAATTCCCCTGTGAGGGTTTTGGACACTAACCAAAAAACAAACAAACAAAACACCCCCACCCCAAATCCAATTGCTTTAGCGTGGAATGCTGGTAAATCTGACTGGCCAGAAGGACATCGCTCTGGAAAAGCATTCTCAAGAGGTTGGAATCCCTATATCTCATTCTTGTGATGTTGGCTAGGGAGAACAGCAGAGCAGGGCAGAGCACCTCATTTTTGAGTTGGTTCCCACTTTGCGTGAGGCCTGGGTTTGAGCTGTAATGCTAGTTCTGAGCTCCACTGCATTCCCAACCCAGTGGTGACTTCTCTCTTTGTGTCCAAGAATTTGGACACAATTGCTGGTTAAGGGCTAGGCTTCATGTTGGATCAACAGGGATCTAACTGCTTACAAAGAAGATGGAAATTGACTTTGTCTTCTCTGATTATTAGGCCTGGCTGCAGGTGGCTGAGGAGGGGAGGGTACAATGTGGAAACAATTTCATTTCAGTGTTGAGTTGGAAAGAATAATTTGATGGGACTCTGATATTCTTTTTTTGGGGGGGGGGGTTCGGTCGTGGGGCCTGAACTCTGGGCCTGGGCGCTGTCCCTCAGCTCTTCAGCTCAAGGCTAGCACTCTACCATTTGAACCACAGCGCCACTTCCAGCTTTTTTCTTTTTGCTTATGTGGTGCTGAGGAATCGAACCCAGGGCCTCAGGCATGCAAGGCAAGCGCTCTACCACTGAGCCACCTTCCCAGCCCAGACTCTGGTATTCTTAACAATGATTTTCCTTAGGCTGGGTGTCTGTGTGTATTCCTGTCTCTATCCAGTGTCTGAATTCTCAAGCAGTCATGTCTAGGTTGAACCTAGATGGTGAGCTGTGGTAGGAGAAGATCAGGGCTTGTTCCATGTGGTTCTCTCTCCCTGGATGAACACTGAGGACTCTTCTTTCTCCTTCTTCTGGGCTTCCTCCCTGGCCCCCTCAGCCCCAGCTCTGAGAAGTTCATCAGAGGGAATTCTTCTCCCTTCTTGATTTTAAAGGAGAGAGGAGGCCGTGCCACGGAGGGGTTTTACCTCGTGGTAACATTTGGGAACATTTCCTCCATTGCCAGCACCTGGATGGCCTAGGTCATGCTCTTCTCTGCTTCCCCCTTTCCTCCTCCTTCATTTGCATCTCGCCATGTGGATGTTCTCCTAGTACTTTAGATCTACCATGGCCAAATGGCATCACATTTTATCCTTTCTCCCCATGCCTTTCCTCCAGGTCTGGCCAAACGAAGAGACTGCCTCTCTGTCATTCTGTCCTCTTCCTCTGTGGTGAGGGTGGGTTCCTTGAACCTGGACTTTCCTTCTGGGGCTACTATCTTGCTGTCTTGTGCTTGCTCATTTTGGGCCCACCCCCTGCACTAGATGGACAGCCCTGGGTAGGTAGGGAATGTGTCTGACTTTCCACTCATTCCCAGTGCTTTACCCTGATGAACTCGATCCCCACAACAAGCTGGTGGGGGTGGTGCCAACCCATTTAACAGTTGAGGAAACTGCAACTTAAGAAAAATGTGTAAGTTAGCACAATAAATGGAGACCTCAGAGCTTGGGCTTTCATTCCATCCTGAGGGCCGAGACCATGAACAAGGAATGAATGACAGCCTTTCACAATTGAGCCTATGGGTAATTGATCCTAGCAGGCTATCAGGCTGTGGTGCAAACATGAGCAGATCCTGAGCTGAGACATTACCACTTCTGAGATCTGTCCTTTCTCTGCATCTGCTTTTCCCCATCAGCCTTCAGAGCCAGGTTTATCTACTTAGTCTTCCCAGAAGACTGAATTACTTCCCAAGGAGGAAGTAAGTTGCTCACGCTGATAAATGTGGAGGCTGAGATTCAGTCAGGTCTAATCTCCAGACTCCTGTTCTTTTTATCTGGCAAGGCTTTCCCTAGACTCTAATCTAAACATTTGCCTTAGTCGCTGGTAGTTTTCAATATCCCTTTTCTCTCTGTCTGCCTCCCCAATGGGATGCCCCCCAGCCTCTGGTCCATAGCCTTATCATCATCTGATAAATGTGGAGGCTGAGATTCAGTCAGGTCTAATCTCCAGACTCTTGTTCTTTTTATCTGGCAAGGCTTTCCCTAGACTCTAATCTAAGCATTTGCCTTAGTCGCTGGTAGTTTTCAATATCCCTTTTCTCTCTGTCTGCCTCCCCAATGGGATGCCCCCCAGCCTCTGGTCCATAGCCTCATCATCTTCCCCTGAGCCCTAGTACTAGTATCTTCTCTAGCCACTGGTGCCTGCAGGCCTACAATTGTGCGGGGGACCTGCTCTTATCTACCCTCAGTCCTAAAAGGAACGTCCTGGGTTTCTTTCTCCTCATCTCATTCCTGCTATTCTTGAGAATGGTCTTGGAGCATTTGATTCTAGAATATAACATTCAGAAAACCCTAAACCAAAGCTCCCAACTTGAGGGCATGTCACGGTGTTAATTTTGTTAGAAAAGGCATAGAACAAGGTGAAAGGGGTCACTTAAAGTCTTAGTTGAATCCTGCTTTTCCACGTTTTCTTCAGATAGCTAAAGCTCTAGTCTTTCTGTGTAAAATGCATGCAATACTTCTCTTACAGGGTGACTTTGAGAATAGAGACTCCTTGGGATAGCTACTGTGTGCAGCACTGGAGACAGAGGGGAGGGGGGGAAGAGAGAGACAGGGAGAGACAGAGAGAGACAGAGACAGAGACAGAGACAGAGAGACACAGCGGGGGGGGGGGGAGAAAGGGAGAGATCCTGAATCCTTGTGGAACTGCAGCTGAATGGGGCAACAGGCATTAAAAAAAATCACACAAATAACTAGGTCATCCCCTTTGGGTATGAGAAGAACAAAGGATCTGATTTAGAAGGAGTTGGGAACCAGTCAAGAAAAGGCTCTTTGGTGAATTCACAGTATTTGTGCACCCAGTGCCTCACCTCAACCGGAAAGCTGCAGTGCCCCGTGTGCCAGCCTGGCCAAGGACCTGCTTGCTCTGGGACTCAGAATCAGGGCACAAGAGGAGGGAGCTGAACAAAATGATTCCTGAGACCAGGCTGTCCTGCTGTGTCTAGGTGATCCTTTTGATCACAGTGAAGAGAGAGAGAGAGAGAGAGAGAGAGAGAGAGAGAGAGAAGAGAGAGAGAGAGAGAGAGAGAGAGAGAGAGAGAGAGAGAACGGTAGTGACTCCCTGTACAATGCTCTTCCTGCTTGGAAGATGAAGAGAGGCTGGGCCAGGAGGAGAAACCTGGCTTGCCAGGTTTCCTAGAAGTGACACACACTTTCCTGGGGTCACTTTTCTCAGATGTTCCCTTGGTGGGCACCATGTTCCTCCTGTGGCTGCAGTCTCTGTGGACAGGGGCAGCCTGGGTAATTGTCCAGGCGGGGTTCCTCCATCCATGTGGCCTTGTTCCCTGCTGGGGAAATTCTGAGACCCAGAGGGCTGGGAGTTGAGCGGGATGCTGAGGGTTTGGAGCTGCGGCCACAGCCTGTTCCTTGGCTGCCCATGAGTGCTCCCTAGGCTGCCCACTCTGCCACCCCCGGGAACACCGTGTTCTCGCACAAAGTGTCTTTTGTTGAGTTCTCAGGCCACCGTGTTACGGACAGCTCTTAGAAGAGCTGGTTAGCATATTTTTCAGACAAGGGCAGCGGGCTCCTTGAGGTGGGTAGGAAAGCTAACCCCACAGTGAGGAAGGAAATGGCCCCAGACTCCTGAACCAATCATGATGTCAGCGATTTTTATCTGCCTCCCACCTTTGCCATGAAGGCTCTCGTATCTGGTCTCCATGTCTTTCTCCTTACCTGAGGTTCTGCTCTTGCCTTCAGCTTTGTTAGTCAAACCCATGCCTATTTCTTGCTGGGCACAGGGTGTATATAGTAACGTCTCCTAGAGACGTGGACCTTTCAGCCAGGGAGATCCCACCCCGACCCCCTACCCAGGGGAAGATGATATGAGACACAGCATGGCTGGAGAACACCTGGTTGCATGGAGGACTCGGCATCAGAAAAGAACCCAGTTGCTATGCAATAGAACATCAGACCAAGAGCACTTCTGAAGAGACTTTGCGCATCAAAGGACACCCCCATCTCCACAGGCAAGAAGAGGAAAACACCCCCCAGTGCGTTAGGACCCCCTCAGTTCCTGGATCCTGCCGTCTTGCCAATCCCTCAGCATTTCAGTGGGGAGATGGTGCTTCTAGATTTTGTACTGGCAGGATGCATGCAAATACCCCATCAGGATTCCTGGGTTCGCCAGCAGCTAGTAGACACCCTCTCTCTCCACCCAGCCTCCTCCTGCCTCAGCGCCCTTGATCAGGAAGCTTTGCCTTCTCCCCGCACGCAGGGCCAGAGGGAATGCAGCTGTGCATGAGACGTCAGTGTTCTGCCAGGAACCAGGGTTGGCTGAGAAACCCCTGAAATGAGTGGTGGAAGATAGGAACATCCATCCCCTGAGGCCTGGGCTTGCTTGGCGGGGAAAGGGGGGATTCTACTCCTTGAGGCCTGGGCTTGGCTCTGTGGGGAAAGGGGGGATTCTAGGCATAGAATCCTGAGGACTGATGGAAACCCTGTGTTTGTTTCATGTTTTAAGTCCATTTTAAAACGTGTCCCTGAGTTACAAGGGCCTGGGAAAAGGCAAACGTTGGGTCTGTGAGCTCGCTTAAGGTTTAGCATTGGAAGACCGAGGACCAGGCGACAGCAGGAGGAGGATGGCTTCTCCTCCGTGTTCTCCCAGGAGTCTCCCCAACCTCCTTTCCAGGGACCATGGAAGAGGACCTGCACCTTTGCCCAGAGATCCCCTGGCTCCTGGGAGACCTGACCTTATGACACTCCCCTTGGGGTGTATGTAATTATCTCGTGGGATGAAGCTCAGGGCAGGCCTGCGGGAAGGCACTCACACATGGTTAAGAAGGTGAGGAGTCATCCTCCGATGCTCACGTGGCTTGGGTCCAGGCAGCAGAGAGTGTGTCCCTGGTGTCCCCTCCATGCCCCCTTACCATACACCATCCTGGCTCCTCCTCTCATTAGCCCGAGCAACAAGGAACAGTTAATGCTCTCAAGGAACTCACAGCCTAGTGGAAGGGCCCGGCAATTAGACAGGTAATGGAGTGTAACATTACACAGTGGCCCTGGAGAACTGTACTGTGCCCATAGTACAGGGCCTCCCTCTCCCTCAGGGCTTCCTCGCCTCCCTCTCCACCCTTGCCTGGCCATATTTTCTCATCTGCATCAGTCTCAAACCTAATTCTTCTCCATTTAACAACACTGGTTCCTTACCATTTATGGTGCCATGGTCTAGACTGTAGATGTGTGCTATATGTCAGACCTAAGGATAAAGCTGTAGGTTAGAAAGGCATTTTTGTTGTTGTTGTTTTCTGAACTAGCCTGGTGGTTCTCTGAAGTCTGAGAGCTGAGAATCAAGGTTTGAAGCCAGCCTGAGCAGACAAATCCAAGAGATTCTTATCTCTAATTAACCAGCAAGAAAGCAGAAATGGAGGTGTTACTCAAGTGGTAGAGGACCAGTCTTGAGTAAGAAAGCAAAGTAAGAGCATGAGACCCTATGTTCAAGCCTCAGTACTGGCACACATACACACACAGACACAGACACACAGTCACACACAGACACACACAGACACACACACAAAGAGAAAGAAAGAAAAAAGAAAAAAATCCTTAGCATAAATCAAACTTACAAGGGGGTTTCATTATGATTGTTAACAATGTGCATATAATGTACTTTGACCAAATTTACCCCAATGATATTATTCTTCTTTAACCATCTCTCTCCTCCCCACTATCTTTTAAAGTTTTTTTTATGGGTTTCTCTGTGCCATTTATATACATATAAATTCCAAGTTTTTAATACAGCCCTTTGTTTGGAGAGTCATCCCTGGTTAGGATGGTAAAACATTCTTTCCTTGATGAAACAATAGCATTTGTCAATTGACAGCTTATATTTGGTTTAATACAATGACTGGCTCACCCTTGGTTTACTGCGCAGTATTGATGCCACTTAGCCCCAAGGCTTAGCCCCATGTCCAATCCCAAGCAGGCCCTTGTGATGGGTTTCAGAGTTTCCGACTTATGGGTCTGTAAATGGAGTGGCGGGATTGATAAATTTAAATTCTATTCATTTCTCTAAGATACTTTGATGGCTGTGAAAGTCACCTCCTTATACAGAATCTACTGTATTCTTGGCCTCTCCAGCTCCTTTATGTTTAATGAGTCAAGTATCTGTTTTCTGGGCCAAACTCATGAAAATCTAAAAGGGAATTATCTGTCTCTGAAAGCAACTGCAATGGAAATAAAAGCCATTAGTCCTTACGCAGTGTTATCAGGCTGTTGAATTTTTCATTGATGTTTTAAGATAAAAGTTGATCTTCGGAGTTGTGTTTAATCCAGGTCACCAGCTTCCATTTTAGATACAGTTCACAAAATACTTCAAAAGATGCCTGTACCCTGACTGAGGGGTGGCCAAAATGTAGCATTCTGTAGCTACCTGCTGAGCTCCCAGAGCCTCAGGTCCTAGCATCTTCCCTGGCTACATGAAGTCTCGAATGCATCTGGCTATCCTAGTGTCTTAAACATGGTCCAGGATATTAGCCAGGTTCCCACAGACCTTCATGAATAAAAGAAAATGTTTACCAGGAAAGCCAAATCCAAATTATCTAAGTGGTAACGTTTAAGTTCTTGGGCTATAGTTAGATGTTTCTGTGTTAGAAGTTGTTTAAAATAAGCAAGTCTTGCCAATTGCTGGTGCTCATGCCTGTAATCCTAGCTACTAAGGATGCTGAAAATGCTGGGGGATCATGATCAGGCTTCCAAGTTGGCCTGGGTGGAAAAGTCCATGAGACTCCATTTCCACAGAGGAAAGCTAACATAAGGGTGTGTGCCTGTCACCCTAGCAACAACAGGAAGCCTAAAATAGGTAATTACAGACTGACTGTTTGCAAAACCCTGTCTCAGAAAAACCCACTATAAGCAAGGGCTAGCAGCATGGCTTAACAGTAGAGCACCAGCCTAATGTGTGTATGTCCCAAGTTCAAACCCCATTACTGCCAAGGAAAAGAAAAGGAAGTCTTGCTGAGCTCAGTTATTCACCCATAATGCAGGTTTTGTTTTACTCTTGTTGACAATCTTCCCTTGTGTGATGTGGTAACTGCAAAGGAAAAGTTCCTGCTTAGGGGTCTTATACCTGATACTGGTAGTCATTACCTTTTCTCTCTGCCCATGTCTTCAAGACCCAATATATCTCTTGGCACATATGAGGTCAAAAGTTGATGATCATGGTAGTGCAAATGACGAATCCATTTCTGGCAATTTCTACTTTGACCTACTATGATTCATCCTTGCTTGTATTTTTAACTTGCCATTCTTTGAGTTGAGTACTGTGTTTAGTTAGCAGAGTGGGAGTGTCAGCTGGTAGGTAGCAGTAATCGATGTCTAGGGGAAAATTCTGTCTTCTAAGTCTTGGTGTCTTAATCCTCTGAAACCGGTCCTGGCTGAAGAGCAACAGGTGTGGTCCACTTGAGCTTACATAACTGTGTGTGGTTTGCTTAGACTCAATCTTTCCTGCTGAACTCATTCTTCTTACAACATACAACCTTCTAGCTGATCAGCAGCTTGAGACTGTGGTCAGAGCAATGGGCAAGTAGGAGGGATCTCTTATGTTGAGTGGCCAGCAACCAGTAGTGTGGTCCTGGCCCTTGGTTTTTACAGATGAGTGTAAAATGTGGTAGATCAGATCAGAATCTCTGGCCTCGGGTACTATGGACATGTTAGTTCAGATAGATTCTCCTTTTATTTTTATGCAATCCTGAGGATTGGACCCAGGACCTTTTGCATGCTAGGCAAGGGCTTTGCCTCATGAATCCATATCCCCAGATTTCAAATAATTCTTTATCATGAGATTCTGCATTGCAGGATGCTTGACAATATCCCAGCCTCAACCCAGGAGATCAGGAAGATCCTTCGCCTCCTTTGTGATGATTCCCAAATAGTTCTAGATATTTCCAAATGTGCCCTGGGTGACAAAATGATCGTTTTAATCAAGAACTGTAGGATCAAGCTACTTTAATTTGAGAAAGTACATAAAGAGCTGTAAATGCATACTATTTTATTAAGCTTCTACAGTGTGTCAGAACTCTATTTGGCATTGTGACTTAAATATCTATGTATGTATATCATTTGTATTTGTATACATACATGTAAATGCACACAATATATTTTTACATATTTACATATATGTAAATACATTCTTACATATATGCTTATATATATTTACACATATTACAAAATGCCCTCTCCTTTGTGCAAATGTGAATTCCAGTCTGCAGCAGCCCAGAGCAGAATGGAAAAAACGTAGCATTCCTATTTAGATTCTTGCTAGTCACTTGGCCTCCCCTCTGTAAAACATTAACACATTAGTGACGAGACTAGTGCTCAGAATATAGGAAAGCAATTGAAACTGCATTGAAATCCAGTGACATTAAACTAGTCCCCCCCCCCCTCCATCTTCCTTCCTACCTCAGAGAGAATCAAGTCTCTGAAAATGATTTGTTTTGCTATCCCTTCCAAAGTCACTTCCTTCTTCCATCTCCCTCATATCTGGTCAAGCCAGAGCTGCCCTAGTCCTTCTTTGAAGTAGGGTCCTGGGTCCCTTGTATCACCAGATGGTTGACTTGGCCCATCTTTGAGGAGGTTGCCTCTCGCCCTCAAAGAAAAGGACTCTCTGGAAACCAGAGGCCCACAGATACCCTTGTTTGGGCACCACTGTGACCGTACAGGACCGAGGACAGGTGAACTCTACGTGTGCTCCTGGGAGACTGACAGCACCAAGGGGCATCATCTCTCCCAGGTTCTCGGTGTGGATGCCCACAGCAACTGTGATGCCAGCATGAACCATGGAGGCCTGACTTCATGGCAGGGGGATAAGAGTTCAGGATGAAGAATTTTGGAACTATGTTTACCTCTCCAGTCAAACACTGAGCACTGCAGTCTTCAATGTATTTCCTATAGCTGTGCTTAGGATTTAAGAGTCACATGCAGCCAGCTGTGATGGCTCATGCCTGTAATCCTAGCCACTCAGGAGGCTGAGATCTGAGAATCATGATTCAAAGCCAGCCCAGGAAGGAAAGTCCAGAAGACTTTTATCTCTAGGTAACCACAAGAAAACAAATACAACCAGCAAACAACAAGAAAAACCCCCAGAAAACAACAACAACAAAAAGAACCTCAGCAGTAGAGCTGTGACTCTAGTGGTAGAATGGTAGCCTTGAGCAAAAATGCTAAGGGACAGTGCCCAGGCCCTGAGTTCAAGTTCCAGTATTCTCTCTCTCTCTCTCTCTCTCTCTCTTTCTCTCTCTGTCTGTCTCTCTCTCTAAAACAAACAAACAAACAAACAAACACAATATTAGATCAATAGAGTCCCAAATCCCATAAGAATTCATCTTCTGTTTTGCCTTTTTAACTCAGCAGTTACTACTTGCTATCTTCCTTATTTGAAGACATGCCTGCTCATAGAACATGTATTTTAAGGTCGTCTTTAACTCTGCCTCACCCCTTCTTTCCACCCCCTAGATAGAAAATGAGCGCTTAAGGAAGGACTGGTCATCTGGGCACCTGGACCCAGACCTGCCAATCACCCGTGTGGTAAATAAAATCATACTAACACAATTCCACAGATCAGCTATGTACTTTCTGTGGTCTTTCTCACTCAGCAACTGGACAGAGCACTTGTGGAAGAGACAATATTGTCCATAAAGCCCGAAGTATTTACTTTCTGACCCTATACTGAAAATAATGTACTGACTTTTTTGTTGTTGTTGTTAGTCATGGGGCTTGAATTCTGGACTTGGGTGCTGTCCTTGTGCTCTTCAGCTCAAGGCTAGTGCTCTATCACTTGAGCCACAGTGCCACTTCCAGTTTTCTGGTAGTTAAGAGATAAGAGTCTCACAGACTTTCCTGCCTGGGCTGGCTTTGAACCGTGATCCTCAGATCTCAGCCTCCTGAGTAGCTAGGATTACAGGCATGAGCCACCAGCACCTGGCTCAATGTACTGACTTTTGTATGAGACAAACACACATTGGTTCAAATCAGGTCTTGGTTTCTTGTGTGTGTGTGTGTGTATGCACGCACGTGCGCGAGTGTGTGAGTATACTTGTATGAACTCAGTGTCTGGGTACTTTTTCTTAGCTTTACATTAGAGGCTGGCACTCTTACCACTTGAGCCACGTAGCTTTTTGGTGATTAATTGGAGATGAGTCTTATCTTGCCCAAGCTGCTTTGACTCACCATCCTCTCGTCTCAGTCATTTGAGTAGCTAGGATTACTGGTGGCATAAGCCACTGATGTGGGAGTATGTCTTGGTTTCCTGTGAGCTGTGGAATTGGGCAAGTTGTACAACCTCTCTAAGACATCAATCTAGACCATGGGGATAATGAGTGAGATCATAGTTAAGAAACAAAACAACGACAAAACAAATGAAAACAAATAAACCTATAGCTTTTAAACTTGCACAGAGTAAATCCTCAATGAATTATAGCCATGATGAACATTCATTTCTCTGTCCAGAAAACATCTATTTGATGTTTGATGATAAGTACTATAAATAACATAAAATGAGGTAGAAGAAAATGACAAGGCAAGGGACAGAAAGTTGCTAATGGAGCTAAAAGCTAAAAATAAGAATGAATCAGCCATGCACCTATCTTGAGAAGGAATGTTTCTGGCAGACAAGACCAGAAACATAAAGCGCCTGAGCCAGGGCTGGACTTGGAATGGTCCCGGAACAGGGAGATGTCTTTGAGGACAGAGGCACTGTGGGAGGTAAGGCAGACAGGGGTGGAAGCAGGTCGAAGTTTAAGGCCTCAGGCAGGGTGCAACTAAGATCGGGGATAATCTGAGACCATAATAGGAGAGAAATGAAGCCAGATCCACACCTCATTTTAGAACTTTTTCAACCCAGTACTGGGATTGGAACTCAAGACCTCATACTTGTTTGTTTATTTGTTTGGAGGGTACTCTACCACTTGAGTCATACCTCAAGCTTGGCTTGTGGCTGATTATTTTGGATATGGAGTCTCATGGACTTCTCTGCCTGGGCTGGCTTTGAATCATGGTCCTCTGAATCCTAGCCTCCTGAGGAGTGAGGATGACAAGTCTGAGCCACTGGCACCCAGATCCTCTGCTCTCTCTCTGTTGGAGATAGTGTTATTCTTTCTTCCTGTCTTGGCTGGCATTGGTCACCACTGGAAGCAGGAATGACAGGGGCCCTCAGACCTTGTTGAAGTTGCAGCTCTGGGCGTGGCAAGCCTCTCACACCACCCCCTGGACTGGGCCCTCTTTTCCTGGGATTTTTCTCCTCACAGTGCCCCTAACTCACCCAGCATGTCATTACCTCTTGAAATCATTCCTTACCAAGAGCTTTTATTTGTTTCTCCACGTAGAGCACTTAAGGTGAAAATCAGTTAATGTAATCTGAAAACCTCTAATAAATTTGCAGCAACAGAAGACCAATAGATAAGCAGTATTTTGAATCCCTGGGGTCACTCAGAATTCATAGCTCTGGTTCCTATAATTAGCATTTCTTTTCTGTCTCAGTCTTTGCACAGACAGGGAATCTTAGTGATAGTATTTTTTTCTCCTGTTTGAGACTTAAAAGAAGTCTTAGATACTATCAGTTACTCTAAGTCTCCCCACAATTACTAATAATAGTCTCACACTAGCCACGGTTGCAAGGCACTCCTACATACTCAGCTTACTTAAGGGTAACAGTATGCCTTTGGTTTACCTATCTTAATCCATTTGGATGACTCCTCTTTTTTCCCTCCTCTTCTATCATCTTCATTACTTTCAAAACCTTTTATTGGAAGTACACCTTAATCAACCCCTTGTCATTATAACATTATACCTGAGGCAGACTAACTTCTCAAGAAAAGAGGTCAATTTAGCTCTGTCCCAGAGGTCAGGGTCTAGAGACCTCATCTGCTAATAGCCTTCTTGAGAACGTAGACCTGTGGTAGCATAGGATATCACCTGGCAAGGGATAGAGAGCACATGCCTATGAATCTATGGTTTCTCTCCTTGTTCCTGTAATTAAAGAATCCAACATAGGGAAGACTGCATTGTAATTACCTTCTCAATCAAATTACTTTCCAAGGGTCCCACCCCTAAGCATCATCCTTGGCTTAAGATTCCACCACTGACATATATGACTTTGCTGATTAACTTTCTGCACCAGTCCAGGCAGGCAAACTATACTCAAACCACCACAGAAGAAGTAGGGCTGGGATATAGCTTATTGCATACAGGAGCGCTCTTGTCCAGCATAGGTAAAGAATCTGGGTTGTTTGATCCTCAGCAACACACACACACATACACACACACACACACACACACACACACACACACACACACAAAACAACATCACAGAAGTAACATTTTCGTCTTATCTTGCTTCAAACATTGTTAAAAGAACAAAATATAAATTTGGCTATTTTTTGGACTTTGCTTTCAATCACTGATTCTTTTTAATTGATAAATCAAACATATTTATGATACACAAGGTAATGTTTCCATACATACCTATACATTGTAGGATGATTAAATGAAGCTAATGGATTCTTTACCTTCTTTGTTGTTGTTGTTGGTGGTCATGGGGCTTGAACTCTGGGCCTGGGTGCTGTCCCTGCACTCTTCAGCTCAAGGCAAGCGCTCTACCACTTGAGCCACAGTGCTACTCCCGGTTTTCTAGCGGTTTATTGGAGATAAGAGTCTCACGGACTTTCCTGCTCAGGCTGGCTTTGAACCATGCTCCTCAGATCTCAGCCTCCTGAGTAACGAGGATTACAGGCATGAGCCACCGGTGCCTGGCAAACCTTCTTTCCTAAGTATATAATATATTATTTCAAACTATTGCCACCCTTCGGTGCATTAGACCTTATTAATTATGATATATGGACCCATAATGTCTAATCCCCCTTTTAGGGGAGACGTTTTTCCCAAGATCTCTCATGATAGCTGTGAGTCAGGCCCCATCTCAAGACATTATGTATTTTAACCCCTAATCCTTGCCACACTATAAAGTGGGTATTGTGATTATCTTTGTTTTACAGAAGAGGAAAATGAGGCACTGAGAGATTAAAAACCACAAATGAAGTTTACATGCCTCCTTCCTCCACAACTCTAGATCAGGCAGTTTGTTGAGATGTAATTACTGGATATAATTGTAATTTTGGATATGCCTGAACAGCAGCCATGTTGCGACCTTGAAGCACATGCCTAAATAATAATAGGATTCCTATATGTTCACTTCTGGTTTGAGACTAAGAAAAACTTACAGGTCACTTGCAGAAGCAAGCCAACTGACTGCTGTTTAATTAGGATTTGGCTAGAGTCACTTTGGCTAAAAAAAGAAAAAAGAAAAAAATGGGGTTAACTAACAAACTAGGCAATTGGATTTTTGTAGCTATTGTCATCATTAAAAATTTACACTGTGTATATAAAACATGTCTCAACTCTCAAGAGCTGAAGGTCAACTAAACCTTGTCCCTGGGAGGTTAAACTTTCATTCATTCCAGGATTTGATCCACTGATGTGTGTTCAGATAGAATTCACTCTTCGTCTAATTTGTATTTATTCAACAGTTAATGAACACGTGACCTAGAAATTGAGATGGCCTGTCCTTTAAGGACTTACTTAATCTGGAGAAAAACCAACATGATTGATATTAATATTTACTTAACTCATCCATTCACTGAAGTGGTCATGAGTGTGCAATTGACAAATGTCTGTTGGGGCTGGGAAGGTGGCTCAGTGGTAGAGTGCTTGCCTTGCATGCATGAGGCCCTGGGTTCGATTCCTCAGCACCACATAAGCAAAAAGAAAAAAAGCCGGAAGTGGCGTTGTGGCTGCTCCAGTGGTAGAGCGCTAGCCTTGAGCTGAAGAGCTGAGGGACAGCGCCCAGGCCCAGAGTTCGGGCCCCACAACCGGACCCAAAACAAAAAACAAAACAAAACAAGACAAATGTCTGTTGATTTATGGAAATGAAGTGGGGATCCTCCCACAGAACTGACAACCTCAGGAAAGAGTAACATTTCATCAACGAAATGGGGAAGGTGTGGGGTTTTTTTCTATCTTATAAGTAAAACCAATGTGTGATGGCAATGGGGTGAAGGTGTAATTTACCTGAAGTGAAGAGTTGGACTCCATGATCCATTCAACCAGTAGAAAAAAAATGGAGTCAGACAGGTACTGCACCCTGTGATTTTGTGTGATGGAAAGCCTGTCAGAATACTATCAGTTCTCTATGGGAGACCAACAGCTGGATACATCTGACTAAATCCACAGTTAATTGTGCTTGCACTTTATATTTAGGATTTTGCTCTTTATATAAACTATTTTGGATAATTAGAAATGGATGAATTCTTTACTTTGGAAGCCATTTCCTTTGGGAAATGCATGAGTTAAAGGCAAAGATGTTAGTTACAGAGTACATTTGAAACACACAAGAGAATAAAGTTTCCCAAAGAGAGAAATCTATGAGCCTTTATATGCCCTTGAAAATAACCAAATTAAATTCCTTTAGAAGTAGTTCGAAAGTGAGCCTCTGTTGAATTTTGATTCATCTTCCTCCCAATTAGATAAATGAGTGAGGTTCTATTTGCTTTGGACTCATTAGAAAATAATCTAAATGTAAAGTAATTCTGTTTCTCCTCTTCATGAAAATTCTGTCCTTTTTGATGAAGTCTAATTCTGGGAGGAAAGAGAAAAGCAAGAATGTCTAGCACTTCCTTTGAAGTATATTTTCCAGTTCTTTCCTTTGGGTGCACTGGGCAGATGTGTTTACTTCCAGCTTCTGCTTGGCTTAGCTCTGTGGCATTCTCTTTCACCGTGGACTACTCCCCCACCCTGTGCTGCTGCTCACAACTGAGGACCTTGGCCTTTGTTTTCTCTTACAGTTCTGACTAAGGAAATAGGGTTAGGGAACAGATGGGAAATCTGAGCCTACTTCTCTATCAAGCTTGTGTACCTTACTTCCCAGAGACTCACAAAGTATTGACTGCTCAAAATGTTACAGTTTATACATCCCCTCCTTGAACACTTCTATTTCTACAGTTGTACACTTGTCCATACAAGATGACAGTTCTGAGAGCCATTCACAGTCTCTTTTATTACATTCAATCATGTCTTGTGTGTAGATATTTGCCAAATAGCTGTACACCTGGTTTGTACAAGGCATTGCTCCATGCTAGGAATGAATGAAATGGATGGGAATGGGAGGCTTCAAGAATGACACATATGAGGCAAATATGAAATGGTTAATTTCACAACTGAGTATTTCATTACAACCATGATAGATCCCCTGGGAGAGAAGTGTGTGACAAGGGACTCAATCTGAGTGATCAGTAAGGGTCTTAATGAAGTGGTAAGATTTGAGCTGCATTAGGAAGTGTGAATTAGAGAAAAGAAGTGAGATGTGTGTGTGTGTGTGTGTGTGTGTGTGTGTGTGTGTGTGTGTGTGTGCATGTGTAGGGAAACAGTGCAATCAAAGGGATTCCCATGAGCAAGAGGAGGGCACTATTTTTATAAAGGAATTGAAAGAAAGCCAGGGTGGCTCCTTTTAGAGAGAAATAAGGTGAGTAGAAGCAGTGGTCAATGAGGACAAACCACACCAGATAGCAGAGGCCATGTTTAAAACTTTAGTGTTTGAACTGGTCACTGGTAGCTCATACCTGCAATCTTAGCTACTCAAGAGACTGAGATCCAAGGATCAAAGTTAAAGCCAGCCCAGGCAAAAAACAAAAACAAAAACAAAACAAAAACCCCAAGACTGTTCTTTCTTTTTTTTGTACATTTTTTATTGTAATAATGTTGTACAGAGAGGTTACAGTTACATGAGCAAGGTAATGAGTACATTTCCTATTGAGCATTGTTGCCTCCTCCTTTGTTTGTTTTCCCTCCCACCTCCACAACTACCCCCACAACTCCCGCCGAGG
The DNA here is from genome assembly GCF_019054845.1 of Dipodomys spectabilis. Taxonomy (NCBI): domain Eukaryota; kingdom Metazoa; phylum Chordata; class Mammalia; order Rodentia; family Heteromyidae; genus Dipodomys; species Dipodomys spectabilis. Next base: position 4,042,702 of record NW_024870802.1, read on the forward strand.
TTTTAAAGTTCATTTTCAACATAGTGTTTTATACATCTCATTGTTACAATGGGTCAACCTAAATCCTTATTTAAGCATTTTGTTTTTTTCCTTCTCCTCCCCCAATTAGAGAAATATATATACAAGATGTTCCAACATCAAATACAGTGAAAATAGGGATTATACCATGGGGAAGGAACATACAAAAAAAAAAACAAAAAAATCACATGGAACCTTATAAATACATTAGAAACAATAACAAGAAAGAAAAAAGATATTTGTGTCCCTATCTTAGGGTTCATTTCACTTAACATCATCTTATATAGTCATATGCACATAGCTTTTGGCCTTTTCTGCTTGTCCTACACATATACTAGTTGTTGCAAATAAGAGAAACCATGGGAGCTTTGGGCCTGGCTTACTTCACTTAATATGTGGCCAGAAGGGAATCCTACTGCATTGCTGGTGGGAGTGTAAACTTGTTCAACCACTTTGGAAAGCAGTATGGAGGTTCTTCAAAAGACTCCAAGACTGTTCTTTTCAATCAACTGGCCAAAAGCTAGAAGTGGAGCTGTGGCTCAAGTGGTAATACACCAGCCTTGAGCAGAAAAGTCAAGTGAAAGCATGAGGCCCTGAGTTCAAGCCCTAGTACCAAGACACACACACACACACACACACACACACACACACACACACACACACACACAACTTCAGTATTTGTCTTGATGTTATAAGGAATAATTGAAAGGACTGCACTCAGCTGGGTTGTTGAATGAGGAAAAGAAATGAGAGTTTAGGAACAGTCCTTGTTGTGTTTCACATGCTCGTTCTGGCTGATGTGTAGGAGGGGACGTTAAGGGCAGTGGGTGGAAAACCAGACATGAAAAATCCTGGCACTAAATCATTATATGAGCCCCTACCCCCACCCCTGAGCTCTGCGCAGATGGCTGTGGTTTGTATAAGGAGAGTACAGATAGCCAGGAAGAAAGGTGGGCAAAAGCTTTAGAACAATTTAGGAGGTGCAATTACTGGGAGCCAGCGTTGGATTGGGTATGGGAAGAAAGCCAGAATGACTCCTAGATTCCTAGTCTGCTAAGGAAAGAGCATAAGGTGAGAATGAGGAGGGATTTAAGATGTCATGAAAAGCCATGTTGATAGGTAGAGAGATGCAGGTGGGCATGGGCTGTCAAATCAAGGAAAGGCCTTGCTTCTTACAATCAGAGCTTGGGCCACTTGCTCAATATGCTGTCAGTACCCAATAGACTTATATCAGGTGATAGAACAGTAGAAAAGGTCCTCTGAACATACCTCTAGTCCATGTTAGCTTTCTTCTTCCAGAAATAAGATGCCTTCATGTCTACAGCTAGGCTGAATGCATGACTAAGCATTTATTTGCCTGTGCTCTGTAATCAGCTAGAACTATCAAGTCTGCAATTGTCTGGGTTCACGTGACCTTTCCTGGTGCACTCAGGTTCCTCTTTGGAAAACGGAGGTGTTAATTGTCCTTGCCCATGAGATTATTAGGAAGCTTGGGTGCCTCGTGTCCCTCTCGACTTAGTCACCATCCTTCCCTGTTCCATTCTCCAGCTTGGTAGCACTGTAGATTTATGTCTCAGGGCTTCTTCTACAGCTTGTTCCCGCCAACAGGAAGGGCAGAAAGGTGGTAGGAAAGCAGAAAGTGGGTATGCCAGGGTTTACCCCCCTTGCTCAGGTGGTGGCTCTGTGTTTTTAGGCTCCTCCCGGGCAGACTCTTCTCCTTTGTCCCAGTTGGCCCTGTCTCTCCAGCCCTAGGGAGGGCAGTAATCTTGTGTTGTTACTAATCCCCGAGTTGCTTCACCACCCCCCACATTTGCCCTTACAGGTCTTCCAGGACCTTGTTAAACCCTTTCAGTCCTGAGTTGTCTGGCGTGGGACTGTGTTTTCCTGGCGGTTTCAAGACTGACAGAAAGGCTTGCTTAGGGCCATGCTTGATCCTTAGCGCTGGATAAAGGGGTACTCACACAATAGATTTACTTCCTACCAAGATCTTCTACTGCCAGTTTACCCCAGGCGGGCCCCTGAGGACCTCCCAGGTGCCTCCCCATCTTCCAGACTAACCAAGCCTACAGACGTGTGTTTGTATGTCATTCATCCTTACCTACCCTTACTAGGTAAAGGTGTGTAAATTCCTCTATAGTATTTATGACACATGTAACAACTTATCATTATGTTTCCAAACATCTTACGGCTTTATCTGGTCCCTTCTGGCTTTTCATGCTTGCTGCCTACCACTTTCTGTTTATGTCTCTCCTGCAATACTGGCCTTGGCTCAGTTCTCACTCTCTGCCAAGCTCTGCCCTCCCACTGGGCTTTGGCATTCTAGGTGTCTCCTGGATGGGTTTTCTCTGAGCTCCCGGCTCAGTGTAGCTCCCTATCCTTCCATTTTGAGGCCCTCTATGATCATTTGAAGGTTACTCACCTCTGTGACTAATGCAGTTTAAATTCCTCAGTGCCATTTTCTTTCTTTGTTTACTTGTTTATTGTCTTTCTTCCTCCTGTCCATTCCTAAAGCCATATACCACTGCACTATTAATTTCACAAGGAGTAGGATTCATTGGGGAAATCTTCATCTTTTGGGTATGTGTGTGTGTGTTGATGGGGAGGCGTTGTATGTGTTGGTACTAAGGCTTGAACTCAGTCTCATGTTCTCACTAGGCCTTTTCAATCATGGCCAGTGTTTTATCATTGGAGACAAATTTTGGCTTCTGGCTTTTGACTGATTAATTGCCTGCCTGGGCTAGCGTTGAACTATGATCCTCAGAGCTGAGCCTCCTGAGTAGACAGGATTGTAGGGATGAGCCACTGGCACCTGATAGCATTTTCATCTATACATCTTCAGCACATAGCAAGATGCATGGCTCAAAAAAAAAAAGGCTCTCAGTCAACATAGGTTGGATGGATGAAGGTTGAATTAACTGGTCTTTAAACGTCTCAGAAAAACATACCTTAATTCCCTAGTGAACATTTTTGAGCCTGTTCTTTACCTGAAGCTTGTGTTATGCAGAGATGCTGGCTCAGTTCAAGCTGGTTTTTGTCCTTGCCTGGGCCTTGCGTGGTATATGAGGCTCCATTCTCTCCATGACACACACAACACTTGGCACCTTCCCTGAGATTCCAAAACCTCTGGATTCTCACTCTTCACACTGGTCCCATTTCATCCTCTTTTGAGATGTACTGCATCCCTGGCCCTGAATCCAATAGGAGAACTTCATGCCTAAACCCCAGTCAGACCCCTCAGCCCTGTACCTTTGTAAGTACCTGGACTATGTTACCTCTAGCTCCTTCAAAGCATCCTCTCCTCATACAATCCAGCCCAACTCCATTGATGTCTTGTGTTCTTGGCTACTGACCCCAGTGAAGCAGCTTCTCAGTTATTGGATTTTTATCACCAAAGGCTGTGAAGGCAATTCTTTCTCAAAGGCTTGGGGCCCTTGGGACTTAAAACCCGGGAGCCCAGCTACGGCCTTGAAAAAGGGAGAAATGCCTTTCGTTTCTTAAGAATGAGCAAATAGTTGCTTTATTGTTGGTGCCACTCCTGAGGCTTGAACTCAGAGTCTGGGCATTGTCCCTGAATGTTTCTGGTCAAGGGTAGTGCTCTACCACTTGGACCACAGCTCCACTTTCAGCTTTTTGCTGTTTAATTGGAGATAAGAGTCTCATGGACTTCATCTGAGGTGATCCTCAGATCTCAGCCTCCTGAGTAGCTAGGATTACAAGCATGAGTTATTGATGCCAAGCATAGTTTCTTTACTTTTTTTTTTTTCTAAAAGCATACAGGCTCATTAAAAACAATTATCCTCCTGTTTGCCCTAGGCCTCAGCACTTCTCAAACACTCTTACCCTGCTTTGAGGCACAACTGGAGGCTGAAAACCTGGAACCTAGATAATTCCTGCTGGGCTTCTTTCCTGAGGAGTTAAACCTTGCCCAGTACCCTGTCCTTTTAGATAATATCAGGGCAGGTCTCCCAAGAATCTGACCATCTGGTGCTTGGCTCAAGTGTATCTGATAGCCCTTCTTAGTGACTGCTGTTCCAACAGCTTTGCCTTACAGACTCCTCCATCCTCAGTGTACATATGAGTTGAATATGGGCTTGGTGAATTCTTTGTATGTTATGCCTCATTATAACTAGCTTCGGTATTGGGGGAAATTTCCTCGTCTTCATTTTATTGGGCTATGTCCTCACATCTCCTCTCTAGGATGAGGTCTCAGTGTGCCTTGTCCGCAGACCCAGGAAATTTTCACTGTAATAAGCCACAGTTCTGTCTACTTTAAGACCTGAAGCAAGTAGATATATAAGAGAAAATATCACAGATATTTTAGCATGGGTACCATAACTCAGGGCCAAGTAAATTGTTTGGATGTTGTAAGCAGAGCCCAGTTTTCATGGTACACCATTTGGGAGAGTCTTACTTTCTCTAGAAGAAAGCCAATACATATTATTTGCTGCTTTGAATTGTGAAAAATTGAATATTGATTCTATAAATCAATTAATTCTTTATGTATAGATTCTATACATCTCTCTATATACAATATTGATTATATATATACTTATAGTGGGTATACAGTTAGTAGCCCAAGGGTGGGTGAAATTATAGACATTTTCAGTGAACACCAAACCTAATTTTCCAATCATCCTTTTCCTATTTGAAGCTTAATTTACTAATCAAGCAGCTTTACATTTCAATAAAGCCCTTATTGTGCCTTTGGTGTGCTGAATGTGTCTGAGAGGTCATCCTCTTTTGGCCTAATGTCATTTTTTGTAAAACAAAAAAAAACAAAAACAGTCTAAGTTCCTTTCCATTACCTGCCCTTAGCATGATACATCAACAGGGACTATTTCTAAACTCTTATCTATTTTTTCTCTCTCTGTGTCTATCTCTATTTATTTGAGTCATTGTAGTGTCAAGATCTGTGCTCAAAATTAAATAGGATTCAAAAATGCATTTGCTCAACACTCACAGAAGTCATGATGGTAGTAATATAAATAGGTGGGGATTTGATGAAATCCAGAGGTGTTTGACTTAGGGGCATGGGAATAGACATGCTGCACACTAAGTGGGAATAAATGAGCAGCACTTTCTGTGTCTGCTCCCTTTTATTTGGAAAGAAGAGCTCTACAAATACTCAGGGTTGCCCGAGGTCACATGGCTCTGTGCTGGAACATGGATTGGCTTGGCTGCAGGGAAGTTATGATTTAGAGAACAAGATTATCATGATTGGCTGCTATACTTGATTTCATTCTTCACTCAGTGCTGGGCAAGGAATTGCCCCAACAAAATCAGAGAGAGAAACTAGATGTTGGACAGTTGAATGTCAGTGCTGCTCCAAGTCAGCTCAGTGAATTCTAGAAGCCACAGACCAAAGAATTTTACATTCACCTTTGAATCGTTCTGGAAACAATTACTAAGCAGGAGTTGAGTAAGTATTCCAGATTGTAAGCTGTAAGTGGGGAAGGGTTGAGCTGTGTAGATCAAGATTGTATCTATGGCAGAGTGCCTGGTGTGAAGTAGAGGTTTTGTAAATATGGATTAAATAAATAAGCAAAAGGATCAGAGTGGAGAAGAAAGAAGGAGATGAGGAGTACAGCCTATGGGAATAAATCATGTCAAGTCTAGCATTTAAAACTTTTAAGTACTGTTTTTAGATCAAAGAAATTGTCATAGGTTCTCTATCATTGGATGTTTGCAAGCCAGTCAACAGTGTTCTCGTAATATTCTTGTGGAGAAATGCTATGATACGCAAGTGGAACTGTAGCTGCAGGAACAAATGTGGTCAGGTGGGTTTTTGATCAAGGAGTCTGGATCAGACTGAAGAGGCCTACTGAAGGTGGACTGCAAGGAAAGCACTGTGATTGATTGGCAAGAAATTACTAAGCAAAAAGGCTTGGATTTAGATCCTTTCTCTGCTACTTTCTGTCTGTTCTTTCTAGAAATGGTTTTATTACCACATCTCTTATTTGTACATATGTTGTAATCCCTATAAAATATGGTTTCAAAACTTTGTTATAGGTTGCCAATTAGCTTTTGAAAGGATTTAAAAATAAGAAAATTAGGGCTGGGAAGGTGGCTTAGTGGTAGAGAGCTTGCCTTGCATGCATGAGGCCCGGGGTTTGATTCCTCAGCACCGCATAAGCAGAATAAGCCAGAAGTGGTGCTTGGCTTAAGTGGTAGAGTGCTAGCCTTGAGCTGAAATGCTGAGGGACAGTGCCCAGGCCCAGAATTCAGGCCCCATGACCGACAAAAAAGAAAAAAAAAGAAAATTATTTTTCTTCTTACGTATGTTTTCTAAAGATCTTAATTCCTTTATATAGATTAATCCCTCAAGCTAGTAGCATTTTCTTGATGCTTGAAGTACTTTAACATTTTCCCTTTAACAATTTTATTTCCTCAGGGACCGTCTCTTAAGAGTTAAGTAGGACCACAGTGGCATTTTCTATGAGGCTATTTTCTATGGGAGCCCTCTGCTAATGAATTCTTTCATTGTGTGTGTGTGTGTGTGAATATGTGTGTGTAAAAATGAGTCCTTGTCTTCTTTTTTTATTCCTTCAAGGACACCAATTGCATGTATACTAAGTTTATTAATACTTTGTTTATTTTTATTTTTAGTCTTTCCTCTCTCACAATTTCATTTTGGGTAGTTTGTAATGTATTTTAACATTCTTTGCTCTCCTTTTTAATCTGTTGTGAATCAGCTGCATGTGTGTATGCACATATAAAATGGCTATGATTTTATAATCACTAGACGGTTTGGATTTTTTTTTTAATGTTTAAAAGATTTTCCATGTTGGTGCTTAGCATGTCCTTGTCTACTTCTATCATTTATTATTTCTAGGACTCTTCCAAACAATAGATTTCCTAGGTCTCCCTCCACTTTCTCAGTATGGGTGATTTTTTTTTTGGGGGGAGGTCCAGTCGTGGGGCCTGAACTCTGGGCCTGGGTGCTGTCCCTCAGCTCTTCAGCTCAAGGCTAGTGCTCTACCACTTGAGCCACAGTGCCACTTCTGGCTTTTTTCTTTTTTCTTATGAGGTGCTGAGAAATTGAGCCCAGGGCCTCATGCATGCAAGGCAAGTACTCTACCACTGAGCCATCTTCCCAGCCCCTGGGTGATTATTTTTTTTCCTGTATTTTTTAATACATCTACAGTTTTGATTCAGTACCATTAAGGATTTTATCTTGTTAGATGTTGATTGTTTTGATTATCTATACGCATTCTTGTGCTTGGTTCTTGGATTCTTTGTTCTTAGAAATAGTTTGATCCTCTAGGAGGATGGCTTTTGAAGGTTTGTTAATTTTGGACCACAGTAGAACTTTCTGTAAGGTTAATTTGCCCTGCTCCTTTTGTGAGATCATTTGTGACACAAATCACAATTTTCTAGTCTTAGATCTTTGCACTCTAAGTGCCAGGATTGGGCACTGTTCATGGTCATTTATATAAGATCATGGAATATCTTTCTGCTGTGATTTGTAAAAACAGAAAGAATTAAATTGTTGCATCTTCTCTTTATAAGCTGCTCTGCCCTGATCTGGGCAGGTTCCTCATATATCTACACTCATCTGCTGGAGAGCGGATGGAGATCTTCTGACGATCTCCATGTTTCCCTCTCTCTCTGTGTGGTTTCCTAATTTCTGTAACTTCATTTCCAAGTCCAGCTATTTTGGCCTTCCTGGTCTTCCAGTTTTAGCTCCTCAACTCAGAAGATTTCTATGTTTTTCTCTGTGCTACAGTGTGGCCACTCTAGGTGATAAACTCAGAGAATTACAGGGCTCATTTGTTTCCTTTCCCTGGGACTCCTGTCTTGAGAAGCTACATGATCTAATGTTTGGAAGCCATTGTTTTATAGTTGTCTGTTTGTTTTCAGTTTCTTTAAGCGGGACAGTAAATTGAGTCCTGCTGCTCCATCTTGGTTGGCTAGACTGGCTAGCTAGAAATTATTGTTTAGATTACTGAGGGTGTCACTTAGAATACCAAGGTGTCATCTGTTTCCAAAACAATTTCATTAAGCAACATGAAATACCTGGCATGCAATCAGTCCACATTTACAGGGGCATAACCTTGTTCAGTAAGTGTTAATGAAGAGTTGTATGTGACTTTTATGGAAAGACAATTTTCCCCTCTAGCTTACTTTTTAAAAATTTCTATGATACTCACTTTTCTCCATTTCTTTACTGGCCCTGTAGCAGTGATTCAAACTCTAAGGCTTTTTCTGTATTTTTTTTCTCTCCATCTTTTTTTTCTTTGTTAGGAGCCAGTAATTGTACACAAATACCTTGGAATGTTTGGAATTGTAATTTATTTTATTCTTCTCAATATATAGTCATTTAGAACTAGGTATGGGCTTGTTGCTAAGGTAAAGACAGGGACTTTGACTTCAAGAAGGTCAATATCTTTTAAAAAAATAGGAATATTCACTTCTATTGTTTGGGATTTTTCAGAAGAAGAGGATATTTGCATTGGGGGAAAAAGAAGTATCCCCCATACACAGAAGTAGCAAGTCCAAGAAAAGAAATTCTTGCTGTTTCTCAGCTGGAGTATTTGTTGAGCTCTTTACTATATCAAGGAATGAAATGATAATTAGATTGAAACAAGTCCCTGGTAGATGAGTTTGTAATCCTGTGAAAGTCTGACACAGATTGAGAAAGACTCATGATGTGATGCCATAGCTTATCTGTGAAATTTCACAGGAAAGTGTGATAATTGAGGCCTGGAGATAGGAGGGAAGACTTGGGGAATTAGTTCAGGAGCTTTACAATCTGGGGAGAGAATAACATGAGCGAAGTTAGAAATATGAGTGACTGTGGCTTGTCCCAGAACAATCAGAGGGGTAGTGCCTCCTGCTGGAGAGGAGTGAGAAAAATGGGAGCCTGTGTGTCAGACTTGTGTTTCAAACTGAGACATGTGTGCTTTAGAGAGCTTTGGATGGGTTTTAATTGGATGGAGGCGCGCAAAGGTTTGAGCAGAGGATGGGAGCTAATTCGTGCAGTGGGGACAAGGGCTGTTGGCAGAGGCTTGAGGACAGAGATTGTCTTAGTCATCTTTGTTTTCTCAGTTCCTAGTTCATCTTTGATGCTTGTGGCCTGAGTGCAAGCAAAAGGTTATCATTTCCCTTTTAAATTGCAAATGTGCCATTGGCTTTGTCGGTGGCATGATTAATATTGCCAAAGAGTCTCTTCTTGCACAGTGTTCTGTTCAAATGGCTAAAGGGAGACAAATTTTGGCACAGACTTTAAGCCGTTTGAAAAATATGCTTTACTTATAAAATGACAAATCTGTTACAAAGTATGAGTAATTTGATTTATGAATATGAGGTGAAGTGATTAATTAACTCACCATTACCTCAAAAACCATGATTTTTTTGTGGTGAGAACATTTGAAATGTACATTTCAGAATCTCAGAATACAATGTATTATTATTTACTAAATGTACAGTATAAATCAGGTACTATATGTATAATATTTCAAAGGAAAGAAAAAAAACCAAAATCATTTCTCCTGCCTAACTGAGGCTTTGTATCTTTGGGTCTTTGTTTTTCCTTTTCTATCCCACATTTTCCAGAGGCTGGGCTCCTCTTACAGAAATCATACAAGATATTCACTATCTCGGCAGCCCTCATCCTAATCAATTTTGCATCTTCTTACAAATGTCATCAAAGGGCAGATCATGTATGATCAGACTCCTGGCCCAGCTGAGCTTGGGAGAGGTACAAATTTCCATATTATACACAGACAGACCTGCAGGAGATACCAGTCCCCAGACTGCACCATACACCCCCTCCCAGCCAGCAAATACAAATCCCGATTATACCCTTCGCCCCAGATTTCTCTCTCTCTCTCTCTCTCTCTCTCTCTCTCTCTCTCTCTCTCTCACACACACACACACACACACACACGCACACTCAGATCTACCACGTTGCACCAGGCCACCTGGCCCCGCCCCTCGCCCCGCCCCTCGCCCCGCCCCACACAAGCCCAGGGCCCGCCCCTCACTCTCAGCCCTGGCCCGCTCCTGGCCTGTCACTAGCAGCTCTGGCTACGTCATTCCCGGAGCCGGTTGCATCATCAGGGAGCGACATTGCAGCAAGCACTTGCTTCAAGTCCGGGCAGCTGCCGCGGAGGCCGGAGCTGCGGGCGGAGCTTCGGGGCGGGGCGGGTGCGGGAGGCCGCTCCGCCGGAGCGCTGCAGCGCTGGGACAGGTGCGTGGTCGCCCCCTCGCCCCGGTGCCTGGCCGCATCCCCGCGGTGCGATTCCCCGGCTCCTCCTCTCCCTGCAGCTCCCGAGGCGGGGGCCGGGCGCAGCCGGGCGGGACAGGCAGGTCAAAGCCCAGCCGGGCCGGACACCTGCCCAGGGCTTGGGCCGGAGCCTCGCCGGAGCGGGTACAGCGCCGAGAGCAGCCGGCTGGGGATGATCGGGGGGGGCACCACGTTGGTGAGACCGGGCTGGGATGATCGGGGGGGGGGGGTACCACGTTGGTGAGACCGGGCTGGGATGATGGGGGGGGGCACCACGTTGGTGAGACCGGGCTGGGATGATGGGGGGGGCACCACGTTGGTGAGACCGGGCTGGGGATGATGGGGGGGGGGGCACCACGTTGGTGAGACCGGGCTGGGGATGATCGGGGGGGGGGCACCACGTTGGTGAGACCGGGCTGGGATGATGGGGGGGGGCACCACGTTGGTGAGACCGGGCGGGCACCCGTGTCACGTGCTGGGTACGAGTTAGCCACTCCTAGTGCAGCCCAACGAGGATGCGGAGCATTCTGCCCATTTTCCAGAGGGGGAAACCGAGGCGTAGGAGTCCAGCGTGTGTGTGTGTGTGTGTGTGTGTGTGTGTGTGTGTGTGTGTGTGTGTAAACCGGGGGAAACCGAGGCGTAGGAGTCCAGCGTGTGTGTGTGTGTGTGTGTGTGTGTGTGTAAACCGAGGCGTAGGAGTCCAGCGTGTGTGTGTGTGTGTGTGCGTGTGCGTGTGCGTGTGGAAACCGAGGCGTAGGAGTCCAGCGTGTGTGTGTGTGTGTGTGTGTGTGTGTGTGTGTGTTTAAACCTAAAAGCTGGAGGCTGGGAAGATGGCTCAGTGGTAGAGCGCTTGCCTTGCATGCCTGAGGCCCTGGGTTCGATTCCTCAGCACCACATAAGCAAAAAGAAAAAGGCCGGAAGTGGCACTGTGGCTCAAGTGGTAGAGTGCTAGCCTTGAGCTGAAGAGCTGAGGGACAGCGCCTAGGTTCAGAGTTCAGGCCCCACGACCGGGCCAAAAAAACCCAAAAAACTTAAAAGCTGGTCCTCTATTTTCTTTTTCTTCTTCCTCCTCCTCCTCCTCTTCTTCTTCCTCTTCTTCCTTTTCCTCTTCCTCCTCCTCCTCCTCCTCCTCCTCCTCCTCCTCCTCCTCCTCCTCCTCTTCTTCTTCTTTCTCCTCCTTCCCTTCTCCCCCCTCCCCCCTTTCCTCCTCCTCCTCTCCCCCCCCCCCCCCTTTCTCCCTTGTAAACTCTTTGGGGAGGGAGGAGGAGCAAGGCATGGACTTCCTATTGGCACCTGTCTCTCCCTCCTGTCTCTCTTTTGCTTCCCTGCTAGCTCCTTACTCCCTCCCCCCCCCCCCCCCCCCACATACCAGGAGGCAGCTTGTGTTCACACTGTTGTATGCTAAAGCAGAATTTTTGTTCCGTGTGTACAGCTTTACTCTTCTTCCTAGGGCCTGTGGTGATACATTGTTACTTATGGGTAATATGTCAAGGACAGAAGAGTTAGACTGAGGTTCATAGTTACTGTAGCAACTCCATATGGTAATTGAAAAGAAATTAGAATATACCTTTCCCAGAGCTCTGCTACATGGAGGTGATTTTTTTTAAGGATTTTAAGTAATCCAGGTGAGAAATTGCTCAAAGCTAAACTAGAGGATAGAGACAGAAAGTTTTAATATTGTGCATTAATATCTATTTTAGAGTTTGCTTCCAGTGAATATTTTCCCTTAGGCTAAGAAGAGACTTATTGAAAAGATTGAAAACTTAAAAGCCAGAGATGTTTGTAAATGATGTGCTTCTCTTGTATAGCTCTGAGGATGTCTTGTACAAAGACCATTGCTTTTACATCATGTTATGGAAACTAAGAAGCTTAATTCATTTTAAGTGGGAAACTTATGGAGATACCTTAATTTCTTTTGTCCATTTTATGCTGCATAAGTGTGCATGCATGAAAATTCCCAGCTCATAATCTTAAAAGTTGTGTGTATGCATGTACTTTGTTGAGTTAAATAAATGCATTTCTTTATTCTCTGAGAATTATTTAGTTATTAATATCAATGAGATAATTATTTGTTGTATTCTGGGCACAATTATATTTATTATAATTATTATACCTAATTACACATTTGCAAGTGAGTATTCACAGGTATTTTGTCGAAGAAATCTAAGGACACATGAATTGTAACGTTAGTATTCAAGATACAAATATGACACTGCCCATCTCTCCAGTCTGGGTATTTTCACTGAGTTCATGCCAACTCATCAAGGGCAGTTTTTACAGTGTAACTCAATCGAGTAGAAATCTACCAATTCATTTGTTAGCCTACTGGGGAACAATTAATGTACAAGTCAAAATCTAGAACTGCAGTATTAACTTTCTGGATTCCTCATTAAGTGGTATATATTTCTTACAGCACATGATTTGGGAGTTACATTCTGGGACATGGATGAGTCTGCACTGACCCTTGGCACAATAGATGTTTCTTATCTGCCCAATTCTTCAGAATACAGCCTCGGTCGATGTAAACATGCAAGTGAAGAATGGGTAAGTTTGAGAGAAAAGCCTAATTTAGCTCAGCAGTGTTCATTTCAGTGTTATCACAGCAACATAATATGAAATAGAGATTATTTGTTGCAGAAATTGCCTCCAATGGTTAGAAGGGAGATTATAAAATCTAACAATTATAGATATTTTTATGGTATTGTTATAATTGGGAAGAAAAATTGGATACAAAATTTGAAGTATGGAGATTATGTTAAAAAGCAAAAACACTTTTGCCTGGGGGGAGGGACCCTAGTAGTTGTTTTGGGTCATGTAATTGTCTATAAAGAGATTATTTTCCTTTTCTCTTGGTAGCTACTCTCCATAATTTTTATTTAATAAGCATGAATAATGGAAGTAGACTTTAAAAATTAAATATGAGAAAAATTTGTATGAATCTAGTATAAAAAACATGTTCTGTTATGTACTGTTTTCCTTATTTTCATATAATATGGCATTCTATTTTTTTAAAAAATGATTTATATCAATAGGATTTGAGCAACTAATGAGCTCAAAGTTCAAAGAAAACTTTTAGAACAACAGAGCAGGGTTTTGCCCTAATGTAGCAAAATGGCTTTAATTTAAATGCCAGCCTTTACTGCCACTTGATATAATAAAGGAATGTTACTATGTTTATCTTCTTTTTCATTAAAGTAAAATATTTTAAGCTGTAGAAGAAAGTGCTCATTATGTAAGGCATTTAAACATTTTAATATGATAATTGTTCGTATTCATGGGGCTACAGTGTCTCATTTCAACACATGTAATACAATGTGCAAGTGTTCAATCAGGACTAATCCGTCATTTCGAACAATGATTATTTCCTTGTCTTAGAAATATTCAAAAATGGGCCAGGTGCCCGTGGCTCATGCCTGTAATCCTAGCTACTCAGGAGGCTGAGATCTGAGGATCATGGTTCAAAGCCAGCCCGGGCAGTAAGTCCATGAAACTCTTATCTCCAATAAACCACCAGAGAAAACCAGAAGTGGCACTGTAGCTCAAGTGGTAGAGCACTAGCCTTGAGCTGAAGAGCTGAGTGAAAGTGCTCAGGCCCATTGTTCAAGCCCCACGACCAAAACAAAACAAAACAAAGAACTACTCAAAAATGCTCTCTTCTAGTGATTGAGGAGTGTATAATAAGTTATCATTGTGTGGTGGTGTATGCCTATATAATCCAAGCTATTTGGGAGGTAGGGATAGGAGGATCACAGTTTGAGACCAGCCCAGGCAAAAGCTCAAGACCCTATCTGGAAAACAAACACAACAACAACAAAATCTAAAAAGAAAAAAAATCTGTTGACATTACTCCAGTACTAGACGCCTTGAGTTTAATTTTACAGTGCCCTGGACCACAAGAATACAATGTTCCTATATAATTGTACCCATTCTCCAAACTTTATTTACCAACTTGCCTAGCCAACAGCCATTATTCTACTCTAATTCTCCTGGGCCAACTTTTTTGCCTTTTACATATGCGTGAGGGCATGTGGTGTTTGTCTTTCTTTGCTTGGCTTATTTTGGTTAACATAATGAAATCTTAGTTTTAGAGAGCAAGCAGATAAGTATAATTCTCTTTCCATTTAGACTCTATTTTTCCTAAATCTTCATTAGGGTGACTGTGGTTTTAGACCCACCTTCTTCAGATCTGCAACGTTAAAATGGAAAGAAAGCCTCATGAGCCGGAAAAGACCATTTGTTGGAAGATGCTGTTATTCCTGCACTCCTCAGAGCTGGGTAAGAATATTCCTGTTTGGTGGCCTTTAAGAAACAGCAAAATATGTAACATAGGTTTCTAGCTTGGTGTGCATTTTTGTGGTTTGGTGTTAATGGATTTGGTTTGTTCTTAGAACTGAGACCCACCGACTATTCCAAGTAGAGACGTTGACTTGATTTTTCTTTCCTTCCCCCTCCCCCCATATTGGTTTCATCATAAATGTAGGCAACATCTTGGTTCCTTTGTGGCTTTAGTATGATTTTATGGAGAGAGTAGATCTTACCTAGAGTTAACTCTTCCAGAGAGCTAGAAGGAACCTTCACGTACCTTCCAGACTTTGGCTTTTAGCCTTAATGTTAGCATCCTGGCAGGATGAGAGATGCTGGAGACAGAGTTCAAGCTGTGGCTTTTCTGTTGGCTTTGGCTGTGTTTCTGTTGCTCAGGAATGTCTTCTGACTGTGATAGTAAAAAATGGCCACTAAGATGTTCGGGTGAATGAAGATTTAAGAAAGAGTATGTTTATATTTGTTGCTTGTGTTTTGGTGAAAGGGAGCTAGTGACTGCAGTACTTGGGAAGAGCTGAGGTGGGTGAGCAGTGTGCTTCTGATGGCAGTTGGTGAGGGATAATTTGGCACAAGGTGTAGAATGTTGTTTGTCACTGTGTTCAGGCATTAGAGTTACCTTTTAAAAGGTTATATTTGGTTGTTAAGCTCACCCTGGAATGGGCCAGTTATTATAAGGCAGGAATTCTGCCATTTAAGTGCCTGTTACTAATATGTGTTCATTCTAATCTGTACGAATAGTTCACTCCTGGGGATTGGCCTAATAGGAAGTAGAATTCCAAGTTTCATGTAAAGTGATTTCCTAACATCAGAGAGATTTTTGTAAGTCTCAAGCAGTTTGTGCTTAATGTTTAGGTCTGATCAAGAATTTATTAGAAGTATTTGTTTAAACTAAAGGGCCGTGCTGCAAGAATGTGGTAATATTGAAAGATCATGGAAATTTCTAGTCCAGGAGTAAAGCCAGTTCCTTTTTCAGAGGACAGGGGAAATAAAGATTTAAATAGAAGATCAGACCTTTTCAGATCTGGCATTTCATCTAATTCTAATTTTAAATGAGTATTCAAAACAGTATAGTAACCACAATGTTACAACGTGTTCTGAAATCAGAAAGCAATATAAAGAATTATTTGGGGCTAGTGAGGGTTGAGTGGCTAGAGATAGTACAACAGATCATTCATTTTTGCATCAGTATGGTAATTTTTTTTTCATTTTATTTTATTTTATTTTTTTGTGAACATACTGTACAGAGGGGTTACAATTACATGGGCAGGATAATGCGTACATTTCTTATCAAGCATTGCAGCCTCCTCCTTTGTTTACCCTTCACCTCCCTTCCCAGCCTTCCCCCCCAATCCTCTCCCTCCCCCCCCCCCCCCACCAACGTTGTAAAGCTCGTTTTCGACATGACAACTTGTACTTCTCATTGTTGCAACAGGTCCACCTGTATCCTTAAATGACTTGTTTTTCCCCATCTCCTCCACAAGTTATACTGACATCAAATATAGTGAAAGCAGGGGTTATACTGTGGGGGAGGGACATACAAAGCAACAAAGAAATAATCTTATAAATGCGTTAGAAACAAATGCATGAAAGAAAAAAACATTAAAATACATATCTAAGGGTTCATTTTCCTAACATCACATTATCTGATCTTTTCCGCTTGACTCATACATATACTACATATTGCAAATAAGGGAAACCATGGGACCTATGTTTCTTTGGGCCTGGCTTACTTCACTTAATATAATTTTTTCCAAGTTTTTCCATTTCCTAACAAATGGGGCAATGTCATTCTTTCTGATGGAGGCATAGAATTCCATTGTGTATGTATACCACATTTTCTTGATCCATTCATCTACTGAGGGGCATCTGAGTTGGTTCCATATCTTAGCTATGGTAAATAATGCTGCAATAAACATAGTTGTGCTGGTAGCTTTAGTGTGGTCTTGTTTGTAAACATTTGGGTAATTGCCCAAAAGTGGGATTGCTGGGTCATAGGGGAGCTCTGTGTGAAGTCTTTTGAGGAACCTCCATACTGCTTTCCAAAGTGGTTGAACAAGTTTACATTCACACCAACAATGAAGTAAGGTTCCCTTCTGTCCACATCCCCTCCAGCATCTGTTGCTGTTAGAGTTCTTGATTTTTGCCATTCTAAGTGGAGTGAGGTGGTATCTCAATGTTGTTTTGATTTGCATTTCTTTTATGGCTAGGGATGTTGAGCATTTCTTCATGTGTCTATTGGCCATCCTTCTTTCCTCTTCAGAGAAGTTTCTCTTTAAGTCTTTAGCCCACTTATTTATTGGGCAGTTGTTTCTTTGAGGATTTGTTGTTGGGGGATTTAATTTTTTGAGTTCCAAGTATATTTTAGATTTGAGACCCTTGTCTGTTGTATGGCTAGTGAAGATCTCCCAATCCGTGGGCTTTCTATTGATCTTGCTAGCTGTGTCCTTTGCCATGCAGAAGCTCTGCAACTTCATGCAATCCCATTTGTCCAACCTTTCTTTGATTTGTTGTGTTTCTGGGTCTCTATTCAGAAAATTTCGGCCTGAGCCAAGGAGACCTAGGGTTTCTCCTATTCCATCCTGTAATGTTTTCAGAGTGTCTGCTTTGACTTCGAGGTCTTTGATCCATTTGGAGTTGATTCTGGTGCAGGGTGATATATAAGGATCTAGCTTTAGTTTTCTACAAGTAGTTAACCAATTTTGCCAGCACCATTTACTGAAGAGGCTGTATTTCTTCCATTGTATTGTTTTAGCTCCCTTATCGAAGATTAGATGGCTATAGGTCTGTAGGTTCATTTCTGGGTTTTCAATTCTATTCCATTGGTCCTGAGGTCTGTTCTTATGCTAATACCAAGCTGTTTTGATTACTATGGCTTTATAGTAGAGTTTGAAATTTGGTATTGATATTCCTCCAGCAGTGTTCTCTCCGTTGAGGAGCGTTTTTGCTATTCGGGGTCGTTTATTGTTCCATATGAATTTTTGGATTGCCTCTGCTATTTCCTTGAAGAATGAGGTTGGAATTTTGATAGGTATCGCATTGAATTTGTAGATAGCCTTGGGAAGTATTGCCATTTTCACGATGTTAATCTTTCCAATCCAGGAGCATGGGAGGTTTTGCCATTTTCTAAGTTCAGTATGGTAATTGATCAAGCTGAACTTGATCTCCTTCCATGGCATGTTCATTTAAATAATTTGTGTGGAGTGGAAATACTGTACTGTTTTTGACATTTGCTATAATTACTCTGAAATCCTGCTTGTAAAGAAATCTCTAAAGAAATTTCTTCTCTAAAGAAATTTTACTTAAGTACTTTTTAACATCTTTTTTTTTTTTTTGGTCATGGGGCTTGAACTCTGAGCTTGGGCTCTGTTTCTGAGCTCTTCAGCTCGAGGCCAGTATTCTACCACTTGAGCCACAATGCCACTTCTGTTTTTTCTGGTGATAAATTGGAGATAGGAGTCTCATAGACTTCCTGCTTGGGCTGTCTTTGAACTATGATTCTCAGATCTCAGCCTCCTGAGTAGCTAGGATTATAGGCATGGGCCACTGGTACCTGGCTTTTACATCTTTTTTTGAGGGTACAGTATGTCTTTTTAAATTAGCATTTACTTGTGAGTCATATACCTTTTCTAACTTCCTCTTTCCAACTGAATTGTCTCTAGATTATCTTTGAAGATCATCTACAAAGATAACAAGCTATGAATGTACATTTTTTTCATTATGTGAAAAGTCATACAGGGGAATAGGAAGACCACATTCTTTGGGAGCAAGATCTTAGACTGAATTGAGGAAAATTGTTTTTTTCTCAATTGATGAGTTTTTTGGATCTTTTCAGATCTAACAAGTTTATATTTGAAATCTTCTAAACTTCTAACCAGCCTTAATGGGGACCATGATCTTACTGTGTTATATCAGGAGACTTAGTAATCTAATCATAACCATGTGGTACTTTGCATAGTACTTGTGACTTGTGACAGATCTGTGACTGTCCTTGTGAATGATTTAAGCTAATTCTAGTTCTTTGGGGGTAAAGGTGAAGAGTGAGACAGAAAGGGAAGAGGCCAAAACCCTTTGGCTATCTGACATTAAAAACTGCTGTTGTGGCTGGGAAGGTGGCTTAGTGGTAAAGTGCTTGCCTAGCATGTGTGAAGCCCTGGATTCAATACCTCAGTCCACATAAACAGAAAAAGCCAGAAATGATGCTATGGCTGGAGTGGTAGAGTGCTAGCCTTGAGCAAAAGAAGCTCAGGGACAGGCCCTGAGTTCAAGCCTCAGGACTGGCAAAAATTAAAAAAGCAAAAGCAAGCAAACTAATTTTGACAAATATAACCCCTGCTTATCTGGATGCCCTGATCTAAAGACTGGCCTCTGAAACCCAATGAAGAGGCGGGGTGGGACCAAGGGTGATGTAGCGGACAGGGCTTTGCTTACCTGAGATACTGGGAATGTTTTCCCACCTTCATACTACCTTGTACAGACAGTCCTATATCACCACTTGATATGGAAATGAATGTTAATATTAATAAGTATTAATGAAGTACTTTGAGCTATTTGGATGATTTATTGTACGCTAACCTGTATATTAGGACAGTATGAATCTGATACGGAGGGTAAGGTGGGCATGCCCTGTGTTCACTTCAGTATGTGTTTATGAGGATGTGTGTATGTTTTAACATGTTATGTTTTGATTTTATATCTGCATATATGCATATTAAAAAGCAATTAACTATGAGTTTTTTTAAATGTAGAGATATACTATGAAAAAATTGACTTGTGACCTTTGAAATAGTCAGAGGACTTTTGAATAAACCTGTTTTTCTTTATCATGGTAGATTTTCAAAGCAATGTCCAATTTTATGTTTGGATATTAAAAGTCATCTAGAAATAGGAATGGGAATTCTTCACCAGCAATCTACTTGTCTATTCACTTACTTTATTTTGTTTTGTTTTACACAGGAAAAATTTTTTAACCCTAGCATCCCATCTTTGGGTTTGCGGAATGTTATTTATATCAATGAAACTCATACCAGGTAAAAAGAAACTTTTTATACTTCTACTAAATCACAAAATAAAAATTCTGTAATGTCAATGAGCATACTTTAAGATAAGTCTGGTTTTGAGAATAAATAGAATATGAGCTTCTACCTAGAAGTCTTATGTAAAAATTAGAAGCAGGATAGTCACCAGAAAGATCTAACACTATTAACCTGTGCTGTACCAACAAATATCCCCAGGGCATGTCATTGTACTTGGAGTATACTTTAACTTATTCATAACGTTAACTTTTGCTAAACCTTGGGAAATATTTAAGGAGAGAAGTAGTTTTGAATGTTTTATGATCTATTATGATTGTTTTATACTCCATAGAAAGTGTACATGATTAAAATTTTTGCCTGACCTATAGAATATTAAAAATGTTGTCCTCTACTGAGCAAATGTTCTTTAGCTTATGCAGCTAAGATTTTTCTTAGAATTTTTATTTCCAAATTCCAGACATATGGAGATGGATTGGTAGGTGTCAGAGAGAGAGAGAGAGAGAGAGAGAGAGAGAAAAGGGCCTTTGTTTTATAGAATCTAAGTGAGAGGATAACGAATTAGAAGGCTGTGTGTTTTAGGCAAGAGAAGCAGGAATCAGAACTACTACCAGGCCTTGGAATTGTGAGAAAAGATGCCTGAAGTAGGGAGTGGTAGGCTCAAGTGATGAGAATGCAAATTGGCCTAACAAGTCAAGTATGGACATTTGAAGCCTTTCTGATATTACTAGAGGAAGAGATTCTAAATGAGGATGTAAGACCTGCTACACACACACACACACACACACACGGACTAAAAGTTTAATTCAAGGGATATAAGGGATATATCTCACACACACACACACACACACACACACACACACACACACGGACTAAAAGTTTAATTCAAGGGATATAAGGGATATATTTTTTTTCCTATCCTCAGGCTGCTCTTTTCTCCTCCTCTTCTTCATCTGCCTCCTCCTCCTCCTCCTCCTCCTCCTCCTTCTCCTCCTTCTTCTTCTTCCTTTTCCTCTCCCTCCTTATCCTCTCCTTTCTCCTCCTTCTCTGCTTCCTCTCACTTCTTCACCCTCTTCTCTCCTCCTCCCTCCTTTTCCTCCTATTTCTCTTCTTCCTCCACCTATTTCTCTTCCTCCTCCACCTCTTGTCTGTCTCTCTGGAATTTAAAGGAAAGACTTGGGCCATTGAAGTATTTTTCTTGGTTGATATGGTTGATAACCTAAGTAAAGGGATACAGTATTGTTTGGCTTATTTAAATAAAGATTTTACATATGAAGCCAAAACTTTTGCTGTTATCCCCAAGCAGAGTAGTTAAGAAAAATAGCATTGGTTGTATTGACTTGTTTATATGAGACTGTTCAGTGCAGGAAGCTGCTCCACAGTTATTCGGCTTATGTGTCATATGAAACAAGGTCTAAATATCTTTACAAACAAACATACCCTTACCACTTCCATGCCAACACACTTTCTCTCACATACTGTTACAAGTGCTCTACACTTTCATGCACTTACTCATTCTTCCACACTTTGACACACACAGTGTTTGCAGTCACACACATGCAGTGCTTTCAATCACACACACACACACACACACACACACACACAGTGCTTACATTGACACACACACTGCTTTCAGTCATATGCATAGTGCTTTCGGTCGGTTTCAAGGGAATTTCATACAGAGCTGGACTTTGTATCTTAACCACTGATTCCTTCCACTGGAGGAAGACTTTAGAAAGAATGCTGCATATTTAGCTAACTTTTCAGAAGATTGAGACAAAAGAAAGGAGGAAGGGAAAAAAATAAGAGTAGAGGTAAGGAATGGTGATTCTCACAAGTTATATCCCCAGTGTAAGTTTTCCAGGTCATTTTAGAGTGACTTTGTTTCTGCTTGAAATGTCTCTCTGTCTGCATCACTGCAGACAGAGTGACTGTGCAGGGTTATGTAATCATCGCAAAGAGTGGCAAATCATTACGTAATGCAGACTTGTAGCATTTTTATTCTGAAAAGTAGCTACCCAGACTCCCATCTAAATAGCAAATAGCCACAGTCACTGTGAGGAATATTTCTTGTCCCTCAGTTATATAGAATGTTTGTTGGTAAACAAACTGGGTTATTGAACTCAGTTCAAGTATTTAGGTCATTTCATAGGCTGGTTATTGCTTGATTTCTTTTGTCTGATCAGCCTTTGTTGATTCAATTAGGAATCAGTGATTACCTTAGAAGAAATACTGTAGTAATAATAATAAAAAGTAGTCATATATCATTTATGTTAGGGGAAAAGTACCAAATCTTTCTATAAGCCATATATATATAGATATCTATATGCACACATACCACATACATACATACATATATGTGTGTTTAGGCTATTTCACATTTGATATATTTGCCTTATTAGTGGTATTAAGTGTCAGATTTTTTTCTTTTTCTTTTTGTCGGTCATGGGGCTTACTAAGGGCCTGGCCTCTGTCCCTGAGCTTTATTTGTTTAAGGATAGCACTCTACCATTTTGAGCCGTGGCTCCACTCCAGTTTTCTGGTGATTAGTTGGAGATAAGAGTCTTTCCTGCCTGGTCTGGCTTCAAATTGTGATCTTCAGATCTCAGCCCACTCAGCTAGGATTATAGGCATGAGCCACCAATGCCTAGCTTTAACAGATTTTTACTTTTTTAAAAATTAGGGTTATTATTCAATAAAGTAAGATTATTCAAGCATGAATGCATAAATTATGAGTTTTAATTTTACTTGAGAGTGCATGAAAGACATTGCACACTGAATTGCTGCATAGCATCTTAGAGTACCAAAGCGAATTTGCTAGAGGAGAGCCTAAGTCTCAGAATGGTTGACCTCCAAGGGTTGTTCTTGTTGTGATAGTCTAGGTGTTCCTCAAGGGACACCTAGGACTTTGTTGCTAATTCATTTATATTTACATTCTAGGCACCGCGGCTGGCTTGCCAGACGTCTTTCATACATCCTGTTCATTCAAGAGCGGGATGTCCATAAGGGCATGTTTGCCACCAATATCACAGAAAATGTCCTAAACAGCAGCAGGTGAGGATAGGGACACTGTCGGCAAGGTGCGGAGGGGCGGGGATGTGTGGAACCTTTGGTCTCCTGAAGTGTTTGCACTTCCGAACATGAAATGTTCAGCTGCAAAGGATGGGCATGGGTGTGGGGCGAGGTTGTGGCAGGAGGTAAACAGAACCCTGCAAGAAGAGCCATCCTGTTTTATGGATTCTGGTCTGGATGGATTTTCAGTAGGTGAAAAGCGAATCATGAGCTAGAGTTCAGAGATCCACATGCTTCCAGGGTTCTGTAGTAGTAAGGTTTCTGTTTTGTAACTAGTGATGACATCACATTTTCAGTTTTATAGCCCAAAGGGAATTGAGTTTGTTGGTGTCAAATAGTTAGTACCTAGGGATATATTCATGCCATGGAAATCATTGTTAGAAATCTAAAAGAGTAGAGGTTGTCTTTATTCTTAGAGGCATTTGCTTGTCAACATGGGATGTTGACCTAGCCCATGTGTAGGAAGGAAAATGGGTAGAGGGGAAGGGGATACTTTCTCTCTGACCTCCAAAGTTTCAACAAACTGACACCTGAAAGAGTAGCAGAAGTAATAGGCTTGTGAATTTATTGACATACCCCAGGCATCACAAGAGTGATCATTATCCAGTAACTCCAACGAGACTTCTCTATAGAAGAGAGGGAAGTGAAGGGACATAGGTAATTTTGAAGTTTAGTCAGTGGTTTTCAGGAGATGATGAGTGAGTCAGGAGAAGAGACAGTAGCTGAGGGACAAAAGTCTTCTCTGCTCTGGGAGGCAGGGCAAAGGCAGAGCTCTGTGAACAGTGTCCCAGTGAGACTCCCATCTCTCAGGCGGTGTGTGGGAGCTGCCCTCAGAAGAGAAGTGAAGCCTATCTGGACGTGGTGAAGACTTTCATTCTCCTCTCTTCCCAGGCACTCAACCTACTGAATGAGGTTCTCTGGGAGAGTTAAGACAATCACATTTCTTTTGGAAGAAGTTTCCCCAGGCAGATAAGGGAATTCCAGAGAGCCACTCCCTGTGCTTTGGGTGCAGAGATACAACAGAATGTTCAGAAGTCCTTGGTTCTCAGGCAGCTCCCAAGGCCTTCCAGTTACTTTTAATTTGAAGGCACACAGTATTCCAACCCCCCTATTTTTGTGGTATGGTTTTCTGAGCCCTAGTAGAGGCTCAGAATACATCATCCAGAGCATGGGAGTGTGGATGAAGGTTATTCTGTTCTGTCTTATTGATATTGACCATTTTAGTGGTATTGCTCAATTTAGAGAACAGAAGACGGGTGGATTGAGACCTGGTTGTTTTTAACCATCACGGGGTTGTAAATAAAGCTTCAAAAGTGCTGGCTCTAGTCTTTATTGAATAAGCAAGCGAAGAGTTGATAATAGAGATGATTTCATTCAACCTTCTGAAAATGTTCCTAGCCAGGTGGACTAAATGCTATTCAAGGAATAGCCTGGGTACCTCTGTGTCCTTGGAGCTGTTCCTTTAATATTAATGAATTGTGGAGAGTTTCTGAACTCAGTAGCAATGGTAGATGAAAGTAATTATTTGAAACTCTTGCTAACCTTCAGTATGTTTGGGAAGTCATTAGTGTGTCCATCTTCTGGGTGTAGCATCTTCTTGCTAATATTTTAGTAGTTCATATTTGTTAATAAACTTCCTTTTAGAAATGGTGCACCAGTGTTTTCTGTAGCTTTTTGTCTCATTTGAAATTCAGCACTGAGGAAAAGCAGTATCTTAATTGTTACTATAACTACTTCTTATTTATTTATTTATTTTGTCAGTCATGGGCTTGAACTCTGGGCCTGGGTGCTGTCCCTCACCTCTTCAGCTCAAGGCTAGCACTCTACCACTTGAGCCACAGTGCCACTTCCAGTTTTCTGGTGGTTTGTTGGAGATAAGAGTTTCTCCAGCTTTCCTGCCCGGACTGGCTTTGAATCTCGATCCTCAGATCTCAGCCTCCTGAGTAGCTAGGATTACAGGTGTGAGCCACTGCCACCCGGCTCTACCACTACTTCTATACAGAGTCCTGGTGTCATGTTTTGTCCTTAGCGAAAAATATGTCCTGAAGGAAAACATTACAATTTGTTTATTTATAAGATTGCTGTAGGGGATTCTTGGTTTGCACAGTATTCATGGAGCTTTGGGATTTTAAATTGGCAAATAGTCACCATGTATAGAAAAGCATGACACATTCTATATGATCCTAGTGATCTAAAATGGATTTTTATGTGAACATGTAGGACCTAGAAAGAATTCCAGCTAGAAAGAATTGCAGTCTTGGATAACTCACTCTTTGTTTCTAGTGTGTGTTTCCTGTAATGCACATATTAATTTTTAAAGATTGTTTTTAAAACTATAAAACAAAACTAAAAACCCTTTACATATGTTTCAGCTGTCCCATTATTTTGGGTAGTAACTGGGATGTTAGATGTGGCTTATGAACATTTAACCTCATGTTTTCTTTACTAAGTCAAGTGAAAGAGTTAAACTGCATTAGATTTTTCCCTTTAACTCATTTCTTATTGCTGTTTTGATCTTGAACTGTGCTTTTTTTTAAATTAGTGGTTCAATTTAGGAAAAAAATCTTGAAATATTTAATTCTCCTCTTTGATATTTCCCAGCGATTTTTGGATGCGGTTCTTCTAATAGGGGGACAGTATAAGTAAATATTAAGTTAGGATTTCAAAAGACAAATCACACATCACTTTGACAGTGGGTTTTTTCATGCCTCTGAATAGTTTGCCTAAAAGGATAACTTTTCTTTTTCTGTTTTGTTAGAGTAACATTTTTATTCCTCATAGCTCTCTGTCAGCCACTGTATCTGAATTTAAGTCTGCTTTTAAGATTGCTGGGGGTGATAAGAAATGTACTCATTATCTTGCCCATGTAATTGTAACCCCTCTGTACAGTATTTTCACAATAAAAAAATAAAAATTAAAAAAAAAGATTGCTGGGGATTTATTGATTTAGCCGATTATGAAGCCTGGCACATTATTAATAGAGAGCCAGGGAGAGTACTTCTAAGTTGAGCTTTTTTTTTTTTTTCTTCTGTTATGTCTTATTAAAGAGAACATACATT
Organism: Dipodomys spectabilis; assembly: GCF_019054845.1. NCBI lineage: Eukaryota > Metazoa > Chordata > Mammalia > Rodentia > Heteromyidae > Dipodomys > Dipodomys spectabilis. The sequence continues at coordinate 4,068,429 of NW_024870802.1, forward strand.
GTGAACATTTTGTCGTATGATTTCTATCTGGGGAATATAGCATAGAACTAGTTACATTGTATGTCTTTCCATGTTCAATTCAGAGTACAAGAGGCAATTGCTGAAGTGGCTGCTGAGTTGAATTCGGATGGTTCTGCCCAGCAGCAATCCAAAGCCCTCCAGAAAGTGAAGAAGAAAGCCAAAAAGATCCTTCAAGAAATGGTCGCCACTGTGTCACCAGGGATGATCAGGTATGAAAAGACAAAGCAGAAGCTTGCAACCAAACGGGGATAGACTTTGCATTTCCCTCCCTAGTTTTGTGCTCATGGAAGAAGATACTGCCTTGCATTTCTGTGTTCAGTTCAATTCCTTTTTTTTTTTAATTTATTTTTTTTTATTGTTAGGTGATATACAAAGGGGTTACAGTTATGTAAGTCAGGTGAAGAGCACATTTCTTTTTGGACATTGTCACCCCTTCCTTTGCTTTCTCTCAGTTTTTCCCTCCCATCCCACCCACAAGTTATATAGTTCATTTTCAATAGTGTCTAGTGAGGAACACTGCTACTTTTGTTCACCTTTTAGATGTGTACTCAATCTCTGTGAGAAGTAACACCGTGTAGGCTTCAAGCTGTCTTAAACTGTGCCGATGTGTCATAAGGGAGTGGTTTGTGTGTATTACAGGGATCATTCTGCTCACTGAATATTAGCTTGGTCATTTGTCTTTGAAGTACAAAGCGTTATTGGGGTGAAATGGGATCTTAGTCTATAATAAGTGGGTACTTCTATAAGGAATAAGTCTTTAAAGTTAGTCCACTAATTCTTCAGTTCAGATACACAGATGTCTATTCACACACATGAGGTCATTTTCAAGTACTCTTAGGTTGTTGGCTAAGAAACTGAAGGAAACAAAGTCAACCCTATACAGATGGATACTTATATGTGTATAGATCTAATTTTTACAAAATATTTCTTTCAGATTGACGGGGTGGGTGCTGCTAAAACTATTCAACAGCTTCTTCTGGAACATTCAGATTCACAAGGGTCAGCTTGAGATGGTTAAAGCTGCAACCGAGGCAAGCATTTCTGTGAACCTGCTGTTTCTTTGCCCATGTGTATGGACCGATTGTAGAGAGTTTATGGAGTTCTTTTAGAAATGCTCCCCGTGTGTTGTTTTCTGTTTCAACCCACTTGGAAGACTTCCCCTTATTGTGATACTGCAGTGGCCAGCAACACTCCAATCCTCGCCAGTTGGGGGAGAGATGGGGCCCAAGCAGCCTGAGGATAATGTTCAGAATCACTTTTATAAGCTATTGGGAACCAGATGGCACAAATTTCTATTTTATGCACAAGAAACAGAGATACAGGCAGATTAAGAAGCTGTTCTAAATCACAGATATTAAGTAGTTTACCCAGGCCTGGTTCAAAAAGCCTGTGCTTTGTGGGCACTAGTGGCCTACATCTATATTCCTAGCTATTCAGGTGGCTGAGCTCTGAGGATCTCAATTTGAAAGTTGCCTGGGGAAAATAAATCTAAAAAACTTGCATCTTAACCAGCAAAAAGCTGCAACTAGAGGTATGGATCCAAGTGGTAGAGTACCAACATTGAGCATGAGTGAGAGCATGAAGTCTTGAATTTAAGCCCCAGTACCAGCACAAAAAGAAGAAAAAAAAATATTCTATGTTCTTTGTTTCCCCCCTCATGATTTGGGTTACCTCTTAGAAGATGTCTGCAGTCAACTTGAACCCTTGATTACTTTTCTTCTTCCCCCAATTGATTTTTGTTGTTATAATTGCCCTTACATTTAGCTGAATAAGTATTCAATGTAAAGAAGAATTACTATCATAAAATGTTTTCAAAGAGTGAGTTACTGATTAGTGATCCTAAACAAAGCGTGGTTGGAAAGAGGGCTAGGACTTAATGTTTGAATTTGAAATTTGACATTTTTCTTTCTATTAGACAAGTCTGCCGCTTCTGTTCCTGCCTGTGCACCGGTCCCATATCGACTACCTGCTGCTCACCTTCATTCTCTTCTGCCACAACATCAAAGCGCCCTACATCGCTTCGGGCAATAACCTAAACATTCCCATCTTCAGGTAAGATTGGCTCAGTTGGACAGTTGATTGAAAATTTAAAGCTATTCTGACTTTTGTTGTTGCTATTGTTATGTATTTTTTAATTTTAATTTTATTGTCAAGGTGATGTACATAGTTGTTACAGTTACATACATAAGGTAGTAAGTACATTTCTTGTCTAAGATGTTACTCTCCCTCATTTTCCTCCCACTTTCCCTCCCTCCAACGCGCCCCCCCCCCCAAGTTGTACAGATCATTTCCAACATACTATCTTGTGAGTATTGCTATTTCATAGATTCCCCCTTTGTCTTTTGTCTCACTATTTTTTTGTTCCCTTTCCCTTCCATAATTCAGATAAATGTATACCATAAACAAGGCCATACTAAAGCTACCAGCACAACTATGTTTATTGTGACATTATTCATCATAGCTAAGATATGGAAACAACCCAGATGCCCCTCAGTAGACGAATGGATCAAGAAAATGTAGTATGTATATACAATGGAATTCTATACTTCCATCAGAAAGAATGATACTGCCCCATTTGTAAGGAAATGGAAGGACTTGGAAAAAATCATATTAAGTGAAGTAAGCCAGAGCCAAAGAAACATAGGTTTCATAGTTTCCCTTATTTGCAATAATTAGTATATGTCTAGGATAATCTTAGCAGATGAGCAGAATAGCTAATAGCTATGTACATATGACCATATAAGATGATGGTAAGTGAAATGAATTCCCAATACATGGACACAAAAGGTTTTTCTTTGTTGTTGTTATTTTTAATGTACTATATAATTTCTTTCTTCTTCTGTGTTTTTCCCCCTGTGCTTTATCTCCTGTTGTCACTGTATTTGTTACATGTTTTGATACATGTTATTGTAAATAGTGTTATAAAAGTAGTGATTGTGGAGTGTATAAAACTGGAATAGTCCAAAAAGAAAAACATTATCTATCTCCAGTGTTTATATATTTCCTGTGGGATACTTAGTGAACTAACCATACTCAAGTGTGATGAGTAATATTTAGAAGTGGGTAAAAGGTCACATAGTGATTAGTGTATCAGGCTTGGCAGTAGGGCCTGAGTGTTGTTTGGGTGGTGATGGGTAGCTATTACTTTGTAATAATATTCGCTTTCAATAAGAGTAACCTATTACTTTAAACTCATTCTTTGATAGAGCTAGAAATGTGGGAAGTACAATGTGTGTGTTAGAGTTTTCAGGAGAAGGCAGTGCATTCTGTGGAAAATGAAGCCATGGGGTGTGATGGGATTGGGAGGTGGTAGACAGATAGATGGGAGAGATCAGAGGCTGGTAGCTGCACATGTAGTAAGATATGGGTTAAAAGAAGTTCTCAGCCAAGAGTATGGTGTCTGTCCTTTACTTGAAAAATGACAGGTGCTGTGCTTTGAAAGGTGACATTAGATTAGAAGTTCAATGGGTTCTGTTTTTTTTTTTTTTTTTTGCTGGTACTGAGGGTTGAACTTGGGTCCTCACACTGTCACTGGTTTATTTGCTTTGTTTTTTCAGTCAAGAAATGAGTTCTACCACTTGAACCATACTTCCAGTTCCAGCTTTTTGTTGATTAGTTGGATACAAGAGTGTTAGGGATTTTTCTACCTGGGCTGGCTTCGAACCATGATCCTCAGATCTCAGCCTCTTGAATAGATAGGATTGCAGGTGTGAGCCACTGGTACCCAGCTCAATTCTGATTCTAATAGTTTGGGTAAAAGATAATGAGGGCTTCAATGAGAAGTGCAGTAGTACTCGTTGGGAGGAAGGCATAGGAAGATTTGAAAAGTATTTAGTAAGTTGAAAACTATTTAGTACTTTGTGAATGTGTAAGACTTGGTACTAACTCAGATTCAGGTTCAGCAGAGTATTAGGAGAGACACAGGTATTTTCTATTCGCTAAACAGGGTCAACAGTGTGTCTGATCACCACTTGGTAGCCGGTGAGGACTGGGTTGAGCTGGTGTGAGAAAAAAGTAGCTGTAAGGTCAGCTCTGTGAGTAGAAGGTGAAGCAGAGGAGACTCATTTGGATGGAAACAGGAAGGGAAGTGGCCTAGCCGGTGAGAGGGTAGAGCAGTACAGAGTGGCAGCCTGGGCTTCAGCATCCCCAGCCCAGGAGCAGGTTCCCAGCCCACTGGCTCAGTGTTGGACTACGATAGCTAACCAGCCTCATGTGATCAGCAGAGTCATAACCGTCTATTCATGCAGTCATTGATACTTATCCAGATTCCAGGTGCACTTTGGATGAGAGTGAGCACATGTATTTTTCTCTGCCAAGTAGCTTACAATGGGGCATGCTAACAAATAAACATTTAGCTTCAATATACTGTGATTGGACCCTACAGGGCAGGCCTGGTTTCTGGGCAGTAGAATAGCTGTTTTTACTCCCGGGGGCATCCTGTCCTGAGGTCAAGGAATCTGAAATGTGAAGGGCATCATAAAGTTGCTGGTGGACAGTCTCACAGGAGGAAGACTGTTCCCATGGGGTCACAGAGAAGGCTGGCCTCTTCTTGTCATTAGAGCAACCACATTCCCATTTTACTCATACTTTCTCACAATTCAGCCCTTTCATGAACTTTGAGTCAGTTACTGCTTAGCCTTCCTTCTTTAGACATAGACAATTGTCATAAATCACCAGCCTATTTCTCTGCAGCCTTGTTTTGTCACGCTCTTACCCACATAGTCATAAACTGCTTCTGGGGTACATGATTATGAACCTGTGTATGTGTGCATGCATGCGTGTGTATGCATGCTAGTATTGGGGCTTGAACTCAGGGCCTCGCACTCTTGCTTAGCTTTTCACTGAAGGCTGGCACCCTAGCACTTGATCCACAGCTCTACTTCCTGCTTTTTAACTGGTTAATTGGAGATACAAGTTTCATGGACTTTCTTGCCTAGGCTGGCTTTGAACTGTAATCCTCAGATCTTAGCCTCCTGAGTAGCTAGGATTATAGGCATGAGCCACCAAGCCTCCAGCTCATTATGAACTTACATTGCAGGATGAATTCAAAGTGATACTCAGTCTTTATGTAGACTATGGAGGATACCAAAAATACACTAATATAGCTGGCCGTCGGTGGCTTATGCCTGTAATCCTAGTTACTCAGGAGGCTGAGATCTGAGATTCATGGTTCAAAGCCATCCCAGGCAGGAAAAGTCTGTGAGACTCTTATCTCCAATAAACCACCAGAAAACTGGAAGTGGCACTGTGGCTCAAGTGGTAGAGTGCTAGACTTGAGCTGCAGAGCTGAGGGACAGTGCCCAGGCTCAGAGTTCAAGCCCCATGACCAACACACACACACATACACATACAAATATTTAATAATATTTAAATATATTTAAAATATTATTTCTCTATAGCAATATACATAAAAATATTTATTTCTATATCTATTTGAAAAGAATTATTCCATTTGAGAGAATAGGAAGATGCTGTGAGTTTGGAAAACCTGGCTTAGAAAATTGCAACTTCTTATCACAGGTGATCAATGCTGTTAAAATAGACATGGTTTGTGATCAGGATTTTTTGATTCCTGTGTACATGAAGATTATTTTCACCCAGTTTCAAGTTGGTGAATTCTCCTTGGCTTCTTTAAGTAATAATTATTTGAGAATATTTTCCCCAAGGAACTTTTCTTCATTCTGTAAATTTGTTACAGAAAAATTTGAAAGTTTCAGTGTGTCTGGAAATGGGACAATGTCCATATCTTGAGATTGTGGACAGCATTTTAATAATCATTCTTACACAATTTGTGCCATGTTCTCTTCTGGGTAGCACACCAGGGCTAATCCTCTGGCTTGGCACTGCTGTACTAGAACTTTAGTATACATACTGTGAACAGGTGAGACGTGTCAATAACATGAAAATAAATGTCTGCATTTTCCCTGTCAGCTCTCAGGCAACACAGATCATTTTTATACAAATGGCAACTGTTGTGAAGTAACTTGGAATTTGACTTTTTTTTCCTTATAAATAATAAGTGCATTTTTGAATTTATAGTACCTTGATCCATAAGCTTGGGGGCTTTTTCATACGACGGAGGCTAGATGAAACACCAGATGGACGGAAAGATATTCTCTATAGAGCTTTGCTTCATGGGGTGTGTATGATTTCTAATTATTCTTAAAGCCATTACGTTAGCTAGCAAGTGGAAGGACAAAGATTTGATTGGGTTGAAGTGTTTATAAAACTGTTCTCAGAATCTTTTGAATGATGATGGCTTAGGTGTAAGTATGAACTTGTTTTTTTTTTTTGAATTTTCCAAAATACAGTGTTGATAAAGCTTCTTTAATGCTATTTGTGCAGGTGAAATATTTTGTCGTTAGAGAAGTTATAGTTTCTATTTTTTTCTGGGTTTTGCCTGAAAATTTTTTCCAACTTCATCTAAGTTGAGTGGCTAAGTTCATGTGTTGCTTTCTCTCATACTCCAGCATATAGTTGAGCTACTCCGGCAGCAACAGTTCTTGGAGATTTTTCTGGAAGGCACACGCTCCCGGAGTGGGAAAACCTCCTGTGCCCGGGCAGGACTGTTGTCAGTGGTGGTAGACACTCTTTCCACCAACACCATCCCTGACATCTTGGTGATACCGGTTGGCATCTCCTACGATCGCATAATTGAAGGTCACTATAATGGTGAACAACTGGTAAGGGAAGTGCCTATGCAAAATTCAGTTTTGTTTTACAGGTTTTCTTTTAGATCTAATGATTAGCATTTGGTTTTGCTTATAGGATTAACTAAGAGTATCTCTTAGTATTGTCTAACTGGAGAGCAGTTGTGAAACATGGCTGGGGAGGCATGGTGGTCGCCTCTGCGACACCCACTAGGCAGAGATTTTCCTATGCACAATTAGATGTATTGGCCTTGGTCAGAGGACTGGGAAGTGGAGGCTTCTGGCCCCTCTCCTAAGGGCCGGCTGGTTATGTGTGCATTTTATTTCAGTTAAGCCTGAAGAACTGGCGGGCTCATGTGGACAAAAGAACAACAAATTAATTTGAGGGGGAGTGGTATTTATTTTCAGTCAGTTTTGGGGGGGGGGGGGAGTGGATAGTGGTAGTAGTGGGGTTTGAACTCAGGGCCTCGTACTTGTTATACAGAGTAGACATATATCTTACTACTTGAGCAATATCTCCAGCTCACCGGTAAACGTTGTTTTATCCAGTCCCAGAGTTTGAACTCTGGGCTCACATTTAGCTTGCAACTTGAATCACACATCTAGTCCAGTTCTTTGCTAATTATTTCGGAAATGAAGTCACTTGGACTTTTCTTTTGGGGCTGGCCTCAAAACATGAACTTCTGGATCTCAGCCTCCTTCGTAGCTAGTCATGAACTACCATCATCTGGCTGCAATGAACTTTTTACCCCAAAGAATGCATAAATCATAAATATGCACACTGAGTTGTTTACAGTGCATATAGATATATGTAATCAGCATTCAAATGAGGGAAACACATCAAGATTCCACAAGTCTCCCTTGGGCCCCTCCTGTCATCAGTCCCTTCTGAATAACCACTTATCTGACTTCTTACAGAATATATTAGTTTTGCTTGTTACTAAGCATTATATAAATAGGATGAATAGTGCTTACTCTTGGGATCTAGTTCCTTCTGTTCACACAGGTATTTTTGATATTCTTCTCTGTTGCTGTATGTAATTAGTTGATTCTCAAAGCCACTCAGTATTCCAATACATGAATAAACCTTGGTACCCTATATATTCGTTTTGACATCTACCTAGGGGTAGAAGTGATAGATCGTAGAGTATGTATGTTGAACTTTCATACATTTTGGTTCTTCTACCTTACCACACCTACCAACAATGTGAGGAATCAAGTTTGGTCCTGAATTAGTGTACTTGTTTCAAACTTGCCGCTTTAAATAAGTGAGGCATTCAAGGACACATGACCTCTGTAGGTTTTATACTTTAAGGGATGGACTTGGATTACCAGATGAGTGGCATTCTTCCTATGTGGTCAGTGTGTCCTTGAATATCCTGACTGTATATGCAAGGGTGTCTTTCACGATTCCCCTTCTATGTACAACAAATGCTTGATAAATGCTTTCTGAGCAAATAATCAGCTCTGTGGACACTGTGAGGTTAATAATGACATTTAGTGCTTTGAAGTTAGGTATTAGGCTTGGTAATCCACAGACTTCAGATAGGTAGCCCCTTGGACTGCTTACAGAATGGTTTTTAGGGTGTTATGGCATTTTGTCCTTCATTACTTTGTAGCTATACTTAGGTGAATTATGGGAACTAAATGGAATAGTAGTAAATATTGACTCCCTAACTCATTACATCTTTTAGCTTCTGTAAACACTAAACATTTTCTCATAGGTATTAGTTAATGTGTAACTTGTTTTCTTCTTTTGATCTTGTACTCCTATCCTTTGGAAAGCAGAATGGCTGTACCTGACTTATTTCTTACTGTGTTGTTTTTTCGCCTCTGGAATTTAGGGCAAACCCAAGAAGAATGAGAGCCTGTGGAGTGTAGCACGAGGTGTTATTAGGATGTTACGGAAAAACTATGGCTATGTCAGAGTGGACTTCGCACAACCATTTTCCTTAAAGGTGAGAGCCTGTTGGTATCAACTATGGTCAAAGCATTGTCTGGAGGCAAAAAAAACCCTGAGGGCTTGTTCCAGCTCTAATCCAATGTTTGCTGGCTGTGACATCCTTTTCCTTTCTTGAAAAGCAGCACTATGAGAAAAGGGACCTCACCTGAACTTTTTAGTCAAAGTGTGCCTAGTGACACAGAGGTGAGATGACTATCTTTGGGAGATGCCAAGCTATTTATTGCTATTAAAAAAGAAAAAAAATCCACTGGACATAGATGGCTCACACCTGTAATCCTAGCTACTCAGGATGCTGAGATCTGAGGATTGTGGTTTGAGGCAACTCTGGGCAGAAAAGTTCCTGTGATACTCTTTATTTCCAGTTAACCACTCAAAAACCAGAAGTGGCACTGTGGCTCAGTTCTAGCCTTGAATACAAGGAGGCTCAGGGACAGTTGCCCAGGCCCTGAGTTCAAGCCCCACAATTAACAAAAGAAAAAAAAAATCATGAGACTCTTGCATATTACTTTATGATACATGTTGGTGTCCTGTATTATGTTTTAAAGTTTAATAGGTATTGCATTTAGGGGGAATTTTTAAAAAATACTTAAAATACTTCCCCTAAAATCCAGATAAAATGGATAGGATGATGCTGTATGCTAAAGTAGGATCCAGTATTCTAAAACCCCAAGGGGAATTCCAATCTCATTAAAAGCCTGGGACTGCCAGTTCCCTGAGATCCCGCCATCTTAAATTCCATTGATTTTCAAATTGAATAAAGGAGAGAGAACAGAGAAAGGTATAGGTAAGAAACTGAAGCAGGAGCAGAGGTCCTGACTCTCCTGTTCTACATCTACTTTTACAAGAATATGAGCTAAGAAAAAGGCTTTACACTATAGCAGGAGGCTTAGCTGAAATGGTAGAACCCTTGCCTAACTAGCAGGGCCTGTGTTCAATACCCTCTCCTACAAATGGAAAGAAGATTCTGACTGCTACGTGGATTCTTTCTGGCCTTCTGCGTTTTAACTGTGGAGGAACTGCACCATTTCTTGTTCTTGGTCTTTTATTTTTTTTAATGATCACACAGCTTCTCTATTGGAGAATAGAGCACAATTCACTTTGGTATTGCGCTTTTATTAAGTATTACGGGCCTCAGATTGCCAGATTTCCTCCAAATGTGGTTGTCTCAGTTATCAGTGTTACTAATTTTGGAGTTATATAGTTTCCAAACAAAAGTCAGGTTTCGTTTTTAAATTTTTTTTATTAGTAATTTTTTTATTGTGAAAATACCATACAAAGGGGTTACAATAACATGAGCAAGGTAATGAGTACATTTCTTATCAAATATTGTTGCCTCCTCCTTTGTTTCCCCTAACCAACACCCACCCCCACACACCAAAGTTGTAAAGTTCATTTTTTGACATAGTATCTTGTACATTTCATTGTTGCAATGGACCCACCTATATCCCTATTTAAACAATGTGTTTTTTCCCTTCCCCTCCCCAAGTTATACCAACATCAAATACAGTGAAAACAGCGGTTATACCGTGGGGGAGGGATATACAAAGCAACAAATAAATCACCTTATAAATACGTTAGAAACAATAGCAAGAAAGAAAAACCACTGAGTCCTTATCTTGGGGTTCATTTCACTTAACATCAATTTATCTGACCATTTCTGCTTGTCTTAGACATATACTAGTTATTGCAAATAAGGGAAACCATGGGCCTGGCTTACTTCACTTAATATGATTTATTTTATTTACTAATCATCTATTCTTTGTATGTTCCATTCCTAAACACCAGGCTCCCTAATTGTTTATGACTTATTTTGGACATGCTTTAGATATAGAAAGTATTTCTAAACTTTTTACCATGACCTGTTTTCTAAATATCTCCCTTTAACCATTGTGTGATGTTGTGTGTGTGTGTGTGTGTGTTTGTGTGTGTGTGTGTGAGTCTTGGGTCTATAACTTAGGGTGTGGGTGCTATCTCTGAGATTTTTTGCTCATGACTAGCACTCTACTAATTGAGCCACAACTGCACTTCTGGCTTTTGGGTAGTTAACTGGTGATAAGAGTATTACAGACTTTCCTGATCTGGCTGGCTTTGAACAACAATCCTCAGATCTCAGCCTCCTAGTAGCTAGGATTACAGGCACCAGCCAATGGCATTTGGTTACTTTTAACCTTTGAAAATCAAAATATATTTTATATGTTGCTAGGAAAGTAAGACAACAAGAGTATTCCTCATGTTCTTGTTTTTTTTGTTTTGTTTTGTTTTTGTTTTTTGTTTTTTTTTCCAGGAGTATTTAGAAAGCCAAAGTCAGAAACCTGTGTCTGCTCCCCATTCTTTGGAGCAAGCATTGTTACCAGTGATACTTCCTTCAAGGTAAGATTTGCATAAATTTTTTATATTAACTAAGCTATCAAATAACTATTACTTCTTATTTTGCATATAAAAGTAGGTTAATATTAAAAGGACATGTCTTTTCAAAATAAGGCAAACTCAAAAAAACAAATATGCTATGTTTCCTCTCATATACAGAATCTAGATGTAAATATGTATAACATAAATGTGAAAGGAGGGGGTGGAACCAGTCAGTGGGAAGGGGGAGAAGCTAAGGGGAGGGGTTTAAAATTATTGATGTATATTATTTGCGTGCATGAAAATAGCCTAAGCAGGGTACCGGTGGCTCACACCTATAATTCTAACTACTCAGGAGGCTGAGATCTGAGGATCTTGGTTCAAAGCCAGTCCTAGCAGGAAAGTCTGTGAAACTCTTATCTCCAATAAACCACCAGAAAACCGGAGTGGTGCTGTGACTCAAGTGGTAGAGTGCTTGCCTTGAGCCGAAGAGCTGAGGGACAGCACCCAGGCCCAGAGTTCAAGCTCCATGACCAACAAAAAAAGAAAGAAAGAAGGAAAGAAAGAAAGAAAGAAAGAAAGGAAGGAAGGAAGGAAAGAAAGAAAGGAAGAAAGGAAAGAAAGGAAAGAAAGCACATAGCCTAATGGAGCCCATTATCTATTGTAAAAAATTATAAACGAAAGGAAGGGAATAGAAAGAGTAATAGATATGCATGTGATTGAAATACCTTATATGTATATATAGAGAAAGCTGCAATATTGTATATGTGCTAATAAATAGAATATTATTCTTGCTCATTTCCTCATGGGACTAACTTTTCCTTTGATCTGCTAAAGGTTGTGAAAATGTGTATTTGGGTTTTTTGATGATTTGCATATAAAATAGTTTCGATTTGTGAATTATATGGGAGTTCTAATTTGATTTATGTTTTTGAATGTTTGAAGTAAATTCTTTGTAGTAACTTAGGTTATATATGTCATGTATAAATGAAACATGTAAGAGATTTTGTGCTATTTGAATTTTCAGAATTCAAATTGAATTGTATAAGAAGCTCTTCCTTTTATAGGTGGAAGCATTATTTGCAGATGTGTTTGAAAATGTGACATCTATTTTCTTCATTTTTTTTCTGCTAGTCATCTTTGGAAGCAATGTACCAACAACCAAATAACATATGTAGTCATAACTAAATAACATATTTAGTTCAGGACAGTATACAGAATCTAATAAAGTATGTTATGATGGGAAACAATCCATAGTAACAACCTATTTGTGGTGTAAGTTAGAAGTCTGTAGGAATTTGAAGTATCTATATATTTGTAGACTTAATCCCATGTCATTTGCCTTGTAAAAGATTGGGGATACAGGGGCGCTGATTTTACAATCATTTCAGACCTAATGATGCTGCTGATGAAGGTGTAGACACGTCTAGTAATGAGTCCCGGAATGCAGCCAATGAATCCTTTCGACGAAGGCTGATTGCAAATCTGGCGGAACACATTCTCTTCAGTGAGTACAATTCCAAACTGAATTCTTCAGCTCAGAATCCATGTGGCACAGTGGAAACTCTGCAGGTTACTGGGGGTAATTTCTTCTACTAGATCTATTACTTAATCCCCAGAAGGTGACAGTTAAAGTTTTAGAAAGAACACTAGAGGTTTGAAGTGTGTAGTGCCTCATGCAGTAGGTGTCATGGGATAGTACCTGTGCTCTTAAAACAATAGTTTTGTCGAAATGATGTGTGGCTCCTTTTGCTTATGGTTCCTTGGGTATTCTTTTTTTTTCTTTTTCTTTTTGTGGCGCTGTGGTTTGAACACAGTATCTCTCACTTGCTAAGCAAGTGCTGTACCCACCCTGAATATTTGTTTTTGTTGGTGGTGGTCCTTGGGCTTGAACTTAGGGACAGGTGCTGTCCCTGAGCTGCTTTGTGCTCAAGGCAACTACTTTACCACTTGAGCACAGCACCACTTTGGACTTTTTTGAGTAGTTTATTGGATATAATAGTCTTACAGATACTTTTCTGCCTGGGCTGTCTTCAAACCATGATACTCAGATCTCAGCCTCCTGAGTAGATAAGATTACAGACATGTGGGAGCTTCTGGTGTCAGGCTGAATAGGTGTCTTGACTTATGGGTGGTCCATCATCTAGGTTTATAGTTGAAGATTTCTTTCTCCTCAAACCCCTTGGGTATCTTATTCAGTAAACATTGAGCGACTATTAATCCTGAAGCTTGGTTTGAGCTATGGGGAATACAAATGGGTCCCTTAGTGATTCTGCACTCAGATAGCTTCTACTCCTCTCCATGGAATAGTTGTGTATAAATACCTAAGTCAGAGTGGCCCTGAAGAATATGAACTGAAGGCATTATGCCCCAGCCATAAATAGTGCATCACTGGGAACTGTTGTAGCGGCTGCTTTAGAATCCCAGACAGCAGCACCATGCTGTCTTGGTGCTGAGCCCCTGTGGGAACTTCTGGACATTCCTGCAGCCATGTCTAGGTCAGGCTGTGAGCAATTCCTGCCCATACTGTCCTGGAGGACCTTTCCCCTCAGCTTGCTCCTTCCCTTCTAGCAGTTCCTTTTCCTGTTTGACTCCCAGCCACGGGAACCTCCCTTCCTCCCTCTCTTCCTTTCTTCCATCCCTCACTCCCTCCTTTTCTTCTTTCTTTTCTTTCTCAATCTTTCCCTCCTTTTTTAAAATCTCCTTCCTTTCTCACTCCCTCCTCCCCTTCCTCCTTTCTTTCCTTCTTCCCTTTTCCCTTTCTCCCTTCTGTTCACAGTGCTGTAGCTCAATGCATGACTGCACACTTGCTAGGCAAGTGCTCTGTCTCTGAGCCATCTGTGATCCCCAGATCACATCATTGGTTGTTTTTATTTTTATTTTTATTTTTTTTGTCGGTCGTGAGGCCTGAACTCTGGGCCTGGGCGCTGTCCCTCAGCAATTCAGCTCAAGGCTAGCACTCTACCACTTGAGCCACAGCGCCTCTTCTGGCTTTTTTTCTTTTTTGCTTATGTGGTGCTGAGGAATTAAACCCAGGGCCTCATGTGTGCAAGGCAAGCACTCTACCACTGAGCCACCTTCCTAGCCCCACGTCATTGTATTTTTAAGGACAGTTGATTGTGTGTTTCCTTTGCCTAAGATCTGGATGCTAACTAAGTACTTCCTGTTACTTGAAGGGCTGGAAAATGAAGGTGAAATATATCCATTACCCAGATAACAAGTGATGTTGCTGTTTAATCTCTACAGATACTTTAATAGCTTTGTGTTGTGCTGTTTTTCACTTATAATACATTTATTTTTATTAAGAACTCTTTATAAAAAGTCTTTGTAATTGCTACAAATATGGTACTTTGTATTGCTAGAACGATGAAAAATATGTAACTGCATTCTTTTATTTCTTTTTTTCACACACGGAAGCTGTCAGTTTTCATTGTCATCTCCCAGAAAACTCACAAATGACATCATCATTTGAGATTATTCTTGGGTCATTCACGTAATTGATCTATACGATGATCATTCTATACATATTCAGAGCGTTAGATTATGCAGTATTGGTGTTTTCACTTGAGTTTCTACTCCCTCTCTCCCTAACTGGGCTAGGATGCAAAGAAGAAATTAAACCAATATACTTCCCTTATGAGCTCAGTCTGAACACTCACAATGGTGAACTTGCCTGGCCCCTGGGCTGGATAGAAGTTTCAGACTGAGGCTCAGGAATTTGTGTAATTTGCCTGAAGTCATGAAATTAGTGTAGAAGTTAGGACTGGAGTTCACTTTATTCTAACTCCAAATCCTCTTTTGGCTTTTTACTGTACCTTCATTTTGATGTGGTAGATATCTGTAAGAGAGTGATGTAGAGTCACTACATTATTATTATTATTATTATTATGTCTTGGCATTTCAATAAAGGCATATTTTGCTCATTCAATAACATAATTCCATTGGCCTGGATTGAAGCTGGACCTGACTCAGGCTGTGGCATGATGAGCAGTGATCTCCAAGAAAGGTCTGGTGCACAGAACACTGGGAAATCCAGTTGTGTTTCTATTGGCAAATGCAATTATGGAAATTGTGGTAGTCAGGACTTTTGTAGCTTTAAATGCTTCTTGTTTTGAATGAAAAGAAAGTACAAATAAAGCTCTGTGTTTGCCTTCCAGCTGCTAGCAAGTCTTGTGCCATTATGTCCACCCACATCGTGGCCTGCCTACTCCTCTACAGACACAGGCAGGTATGTCTGCAGCGCCACCGGTAGTTCAGGAGATAGTCCGAGATGTTTTGCCAG
Source organism: Dipodomys spectabilis (assembly GCF_019054845.1). NCBI lineage: Eukaryota > Metazoa > Chordata > Mammalia > Rodentia > Heteromyidae > Dipodomys > Dipodomys spectabilis. Next base: position 4,083,691 of record NW_024870802.1, read on the forward strand.
CTGTCTACTTATCCAGGGTAGATTTCTCCTGTTTCTTCTAGTACTGTGGGGTAAAAAGTGACATTAGCCTAGGACCCTGTCCAAAAGAGTTTCTAAATCTGGTGGAGGAAGATGATCGAGGTACATTGTACACATGTATGAAAATGTCATAATGAAACCCATTATATTACACAATTTAAAAAGGTACATAAAAAAGACTCATATGCATAGTAATATGACATTCGTTGGTTAATATGATTACTGTAAAGAGGATATATTTCAATGACATCTCTTGGCATTCTGAGAGTGAACCATTTCTAAGTGATTTGACTTGTACTTTGGAATTCACCATGAGTTTTAGCTCAGCTAATCTGTCTAAGCTGTTCAGGGGAAGAGAGCACATTTATCCTGGCCAGTTGTGTTCCTTTTTTTTTTTAATACATTTTTTATTGTAAGAATAGTGTACAGAGGGGTTACAGTTACATGAATAAGGTAATGAGTACATTTCCTATCGAGCATTGTCATATCCTCTTTTGTTTTTCCCCTACTATCCCTTCCTTCCCCACCTCCCCAACTCCTCCCTCCCAACCCCCTACAAGTTGTAAAGTTCATTTTCAACATAGTGTCTTCTACATTTCATTGTTATAATGGGTCAACCAGTATCCCTATTTAAGCATTTTGTTTTTTCCCTTCCCCTCCCCAAATTAGAAAAGTGTATATACAAGATTCAGGGCACCCAAATCAAATACAGTGAAACAGGGGTTATACCGTGGGGGAGGAACATACCAAAGAAACAAAAAAAAAAAAATCACATAGTACATTATAAGTATGTCAAAAACAATAGCAAGAAATAAAAAACCACTTGTGTCCCTGTCTTGGGGTTCATTTTGCTTAACATCATCTTATATGGTCATAGGTACATAGCTGTTGACCTTTTCTGCTTGTCCTAGATGTACATTAATTATTACAAATAAGGGAAACCATGGGACCTATGTTTCTTTGGGCCTGGCTTACTTCACTTAATATAATTTTTCCCAAGTCTTTCCATTTCCTAACAAATGGGGCGATGCTATTCTTTCTGATGGAGGCATAGAATTCCATTGTGTGTGTGTGTATATATATATATATATATCTATATCACATTTTCTTGATCCATTCATCTACTGAGGGGCATCTGGGTGGTTCCATATCTTAGCTATGGTAAATAATGCTGTGATAAACATTGTTGTGGTAGTTTTAGTATAGCCTTGTTTGTGATTGTTTGGGTAAATGGCCAAAAGTGGGATTGCTGGGTCATACGGGAGCTCTATGTGGAGTTTCTTGAGGAACCTTCATACTGCTTGCCAAAGTGGTTGACCAAGTTTACATTCCCACCTGGCCAGTTGTGTTCTTGACACCAGACATAGGGCCAGTAGATAGGCCCCCAAAATACTTGTCAGATAAATATTTAAAATGGAGAAAATCCTTGCTTAAAAAAATAAGCACTTTTACTTTCCCTTCCCTTTATGATCTTCCTTGCTCCTGTGGCTAGAGTGTTCTTTAGCATCTGGTGTGTTCCCATGAAATGACCTTTGTGAGGGGGAAAGGGGAAGCGGCTTTTGAATTGGTTTTCTGACTTGTTCTGTTTCGTGGTCTGGACCCATTTCTGTTGGCATCTGTGGTGAGCTGCGGGAGGTCAAGGCAAATAGATCTTGCTTGTTGGGAAACATTGGCCTTGGCCTTTAGAAAGTCCGTTTTCTGCTGTTATGAGACCATTTCCTTCTTTGTCTTTAGGGCATCCATCTCTCTACACTGGTGGAAGACTTCTTTGTGATGAAGGAGGAAGTGCTGGCTCGTGACTTTGACCTGGGTTTCTCAGGAAACTCAGAAGATGTAGTCATGCATGCCATACAGCTTCTGGGAAACTGTGTCACCATCACACACACAAGCCGAAATGATGAGTTTTTTATTACTCCCAACACAACTGTCCCATCCGTCTTCGAACTCAACTTCTATAGCAACGGGGTGCTTCATGTCTTTATCATGGAGGCCATCATAGGTAAGTCAGGCCCCCAGATATTCTCAGATATTTTCTTGCAGTGTCCAAGGGCCTGGAACGCACAGTGGAGTCTACTTTGATGAACAGAACAGCCTCTTATTTGAGGGAGTGCCTTGTTGTTTTGGTTTTCAAATGAAAATCTGCTGTGCTGCCATGCAGCATTTAGAATTCCAGCCAGTAGTTCACCGAATTACCCTGATGAATGTTGACTATGGAAGCCAAGTAAGGAGTCTTGTTACCTTGGAGCTGAAAATCTAACTGCGATGGCAGATCCACAAGGCAGAGAAGAGAGTGGAGGGGACGTGTTAAGATAATGCAGAAGGAGGAAGGCAGAGGGCTGAGCTGGTAGGAAGACCTTTGATGGGGCTGGATCCCATGGCATCATCGAAATAGAGTCCTATTGGGTTCTAGTAGCACACACAAACCATTGTTTTTGATGTCAACCACCTGTTTAGATAGAGAGACCCAGTGCTGTTAAGTTCATTAAATGTTGCTTTTATTTTCTCAGCCTGCAGCCTTTATGCCATTCTGAGTAAGAGGGGCTCAGGAGGGTCTGCCAGCACCCCCGGCAGCCTGATCAGCCAGGAGCAGCTGGTACGGAAGGCAGCCAGCCTGTGCTACCTGCTCTCCAACGAAGGCACCATCTCTCTTGTGAGTGAGGGCTCTTCTGTGTTACCTTGTCTCTCTTTTCTCTGAACCTTTGTATGGAGAGGTGAACCACCTTAGTTTATCTCTTAGAGAATTTTTGGCCAGCTTTCTGTGGGTGTCAATGACCACAAAACCAGTGTGGAATTTCTGTGGCTCTGTGCCCTGGCACCGAGTAAGGATAGGGTGGATTGCTCAAGGTTCTCCATTGGTGAGATCCAAAGACACTGAGCACCTACTCTGTAAGACTCAAAAGTCTGAGCGGCTACTGTGCAAGAGACCCCAGTGGGTAGTGAGCTCACTAGTAATTGACACACTCACCTATGGAGGATCCAATAGCAGATGACAAAAGTTGAGACAGTGCGAATGTTGAAAGGAGTGACATTGATCAAGATGCATTGTATTCATAAACTGCTGTGTTAAGTGGCAACTCCTTTATACAACTACTTAAAGATAATCATAATTTTTTAAAAAGTCAGTGCAACCTTAAAAATCATCACTCAAGTCCTGCTCAGTTCACTGAAGCCCTTCACTACAAGTATAGATTTATATCACATCTTCACACTTAGATGTTTATAATGAGGTACATATTTTGAAAAATAGATGTTGGACTCTCAAAATCATCAGGTAGGATTTATGTTTGAACTCCAGTGTTATTTTCCCTTAAATGAATGTCTTGGGACATTTGCAAGCACGTAGGTGTTGAGTATGTCCTCCTCCACATCTGCTTCATGTGTGGTGGATTGCTCTTCCTACTGGGAACCTGTAGCAGTCAGGGACTGCGTGTGGACAGATAAGGATCCTAAGCCTCATCCTTTCCACGGGTCTTTTTTTATTATTGGAATGTTACATCTCCTTACTTCTTTTGTGGACAATCTTTTTTTTTTTTTGTCGATCATGGGGCTTGAACTCTGGGCCTGGGTGCTGTCCCTTAGCTCTTCAGCTCAAGGCGAGTGCTCTACCTCTTGAGCCACAGCACCACTTCCAGTTTTCTTGTGGTTTTATTGGAGATAAGAGTCTCATGGACATTCCTGCCTGGGCTGGCTTTGAACCACAATCCTTAGATCTCAGCCTCCTGAGTAGCTAGGATTACAGGCATGAGCTACCGGCTTGTGGACAATCTTTAATAGCTTTGACAGATCGTCTTCAAAAAGCAAAAGAACTTGCTCCATTGGGAGATAGAATCTAATTCAGGAGTGCCCTCTGCAGGTAGTGCTGCATCAGGTACACTGCCTGTTGGAAAAGGGCATTCCTGTGCTTTGTTCATGAGCATGTATTTATCAAATGGGCATGAAGAATCATACAATTTACCAAGACAGTAGATGAGATGGTAGAGTGGAAGGATTTAGCAGCCTCTTTGTGCAGTATGGGCCAGTGACATTTATGTTTTAATGACTGTTCTTTTCAGCCCTGCCAGACATTTTACCAAGTTTGCCATGAAACAGTGGGAAGGTTTATCCAGTATGGAATTCTTACTGTGGCAGAGGTAAGAGGAAGAGCCTCCTTTTATTTGCCTGTATTTAAGTTCATGTTCCTTATCTTTTCTTCTCCCCTTCCCCGCTTATTTTAGCCTGTCCTGAGGCTTGAACTCAGGGCCTGGGTGATGCCCCTGAACTTCCTTTGCTCAAGGCTAGCACTCTACCATTTGAGCCACAGCTCCCTTTCCAGCTTTGTCTAAGTAGTTTGTTGGAGTTATGTGTCTCATGGACTTTCCTTGCCTCACTGGCTTTGAACTGTGATCTCAGGTCTCAGCCTCCAGAGTAGCTTGGATTATAGGCATAAGCCACTGGAGCCCAGAGTTCCTTATCTTTTTTTTTTTTGGGGGGGGGGGGGCGGTCGTGGGGTCTGAACTCAGAGCCTGGGTGCTGTCCCTCAGCTCTTGAGCTCAAGGCTAGCGCTCTACCCACTTCCGGCTTTTTTCTTTTTGCTTATGTGGTGCTGAGGAATCGAACCCAGGGCCACAGGTTATCTTTTCAGTTATTTAGACCAATATTTCTACTCACTATTTAAACAAATTAGTTACATTTGCCAGGTAGTTCTGTCCAGATAAGAAAGAAGAAAAACAAGAATGAGAGAGCAAATTTGTTTAATTCCCTTTGCAGAAATGGTGTTGTCTAAAATACATCTTGACTGTGACCTGCGAAAGTCCCCTCCTGGGATGAGCAGTGTATATCAGTGTTCTTAGGGCTTGTCCATCCCAAGTCTTCTTTTCTGAGGGTTTTAACTTGTAGATTTAGTGATGAGGGAAAGTCCTGAGGAAGTAGGTATCGATTTAGAAGACCTGAAAAGACATCTATTTGTCTGGTAGCTCCTCTCCCTGTCCCATTTCTCCCTTGTTTTCTCCTGAGGTATGGGTTTGGAGAGCACCTGGATTGGTGTGTGGAATGACCCTCAGAGAAGGTTGAGAAGAGCCAGAGGGGAGGGCCGCTTTGGGGTCTCCCTGGGTGATGTTTGTGGGCCCGTGCATATGTATTTACTGTTGGCCGCCTCCTTGGCATAGCAAGATGACCAGGAAGATATCAGTCCTGGTCTTGCAGAGCAGCAGTGGGACAAGAAGCTCCCTCAGCCTTTGAACTGGAGAAGCGGTGAAGAAGATGAAGACAGCGACTTTGGGGAGGAGCAGCGGGATTGCTACCTGAAGGTACGTTGGTGAAGAGTTCTGGGTACATTACAGTGATGAGGTGAGGTCTTGTTGCAGTTCGATAAACCAGGCGTCTTGTGACTCATTCATAGCTAAAGCACCGAGTGCTTACGCCTAGTCGTGACGGTCAAAGCATTTGAGCTCAGTGGAAAGACAAGCCAGCGCTGCACCGTCCCAGAGGAAGGCTGCTGGCACCTTCACCACCCTCCCGGGAAGCACATAGGCACAGAGCTCTTCCCTCCCCATGAGACAGTATTTATTTTAAAGATTTGTTTCTTTTAATTAATCCCCTCTCAGCCCATATTTCTCAAAGATATATATCATACCGAATGTATAGTCATAATCAATGCACATTGTTCCCCCCTTTCCAGTCTGAGTGCAAACAGCTCAAAAGTTTGATCGGTTGCTAGGCAATCTCTCCAAGTTAATAATCCTTAACTTAAATGCAGCCACCACTGAACACCCATGTCTTTTCCCTGTGTCATCCTGGAGGAACCATCCACAAATACCTTAACTCTGTCCTGAGACTCTGGCCTTAATCTGCCAGCTATTGTTCATTCCAGGGAGAACTTCAAGGGCAGTTTCTTTGTTCACTTTGGAAAAGAAATGAAACTTCTCCAAAGAGGATAAGAAAATGCAGGAGCTGTAACTAAGGTCTGCCCTAAGTCCTCTCTTGTCTGGAATTTCCTTAATGTCCAACTTACAGGGTTAGACTCTTCCTTTGAAAGAGTAGCGTTTCCTAAAGTCATAGGATTGGATTCACTCAAGCAGTCTTAGAAATTCCTGAAGTTCCCTCTTAGTTCCATAGCCACAGCACTTCTGAGTGGACTATAGAAACCACACAACACACCACACAAAGACCCAGAACAGAGAACACAGACCTCTTGGAAATTTGCAACAATAAACACTAAGACAATACATGCCATGGTAGAGTAGCACCCATATTTCAGCCCTGAATAGGTAGATACACCTGAGGAAGATGCCAACAACATTTAGAACCTCTACTAAGGACAGGCTGTTAAGAAAGAAATGATAGAGAACTCAACCATACATTAGCATGCTGAATTTAACGTTTCCCAATGGACACACAGGGAAATGTCCAAAGGAACCTCCTTAGCCCCACTTTTGTTTCCCTAGGCCTAGAATTCTATTCCCATTTTAGGCACGTTTCCATGCCTAGGCTTTCCTGTGCACTTAGCCCCCTTATTGGAGATTTCCTGTGCACCCCTGTTGTACTTATCCCCCCTCCTCCACCCACAGGGGAGGTTTCTTGTACAGCTAGTCCCTGGAGATGTCTCACAACCTAGATGCTCAATCTCCCTGTCACCAAGAAATACTTTGCCATCGATGGTGGTGGCATTTGTTGTCTGAGTTTGTGGATGAAATTGCTATGTTGCTGTGGTACTCGCTGGAGCTCCCTTTCCCCATGTTGCTGAAAGATTTCAGGCCTCTGATGGATTTCCAATCCAAGAGCATCAATCGCCCAATACCCCAGGGCCTCTGCAACAAGGCAGAGGGAGGCGTCTCCCTTGGGAAAAGGGCTTCCAGGCTCCTTTCACAGATGGAAAGACCCCAGGTGAGCCTCCAAATTGTTATAACTATGCACTCCAAGAACCACTGGAGTCACAATAAACATGAAAATAAAGAATTGTCTCAGCAAAAGTGACTTCTGCAGAAGAATGGGTTCTCAGCCAGAAATCTGTCCAGCAAGCACCAACACAGTAGTTTTATTTCCAGACAACACTTGGGTATCCACTCCTTCCCTAGCAGGATAGTGTGGCTTTCACCATTGGGCAGTGGTCTTGCTCCCATACTCCAGAGGCATCAGTGAACCTTTCTTTGTGTTTTGGGGTCACACTGAGCCCCCCTCTCCTACTACAAAACCTCTTCACTGTGGCTGTCCTTCTCCATGGTGCCGGACACGTAGGGGAGGTAGAATGTGGTTGCGAGTGAGGGCTGAGCTGATGGTGTGGTGGTGGTCATGCCTTAGGCCCACTTGAGTGGCTTATTCTTTTTACTGATTGGCTGTTGAGTCAAGGACTCAAAACCTGGAGGGCACAAACTCGGTTGTTTTCAATGGTGCCAGTGTCATAATTACGTCAGACAGCCGATGTTATGTGCACATTAGCCTCAAACACTATAAAAAGGAACAATGGAACTTAAGAGCTCACATCCCCATTGGCCTTTGTCTCCTAAAGAGATTGTCCGCACACAAAGTGCATATGGTCGTTTTCGCTGGCCCTCCCTTCTCCTGAGCCTTTCCTGTGACTCTTCCCCCTGCGCTTGTGCTTACAGGTGAGTCAGTCCAAGGAGCACCAGCAGTTCATCGCCTTCCTGCAGAGGCTTCTTGGGCCCCTGCTGGAGGCCTACAGCTCTGCCGCCACCTTCATCCACAACTTCAGCGGTCCTGTCGCCGAGCCCGAGTACCTGCAGAAACTGCACAAGTTCCTCATAACCAGGACAGAACGGAATATCGCTGTGTATGGTATGTCAAATCAGTGTTTCTTTTATAAATCCACTGGTATTTGTAGAAAATTGGAGGAAATGCAAACTTATTCTGACCTCTGCCTTGGTATGCTACGTGAATTAAATGATACACTTACGCACTCTTATGTCTGTCCTTCTTTACCCCGCACTGTCTGTGAGATTCATACATGTTGTGTGCACTTTCGTTTTTTTCTGTTGCTGTGTAGTGTTGCACATTTTATTCCTTCTGCTGGTGGTGGCTGCTTGGGGTTGTTGCAGTTTAGGGCACTGCAAGGTATGACTCCACACGTTTGTGTGTGTGTGCTTGGACACCCATGCTCATGTGGATATCATTCCTGAGGAGAATCAGGATCAGAGTCAGCAGGGATATGCAGATATCCACCCCATTGTTTACTTTACACACGAGAAAACTGTCCAGTCCTGGCTAGTTAGTGCACAGGTTCAGGTTTACAATTCTTTTTTACTGGGGCTTCACCTCAGGGCCTTGTGCTCTCACTTAGCTTTGGCACTCAAGGCTAGTGCTCTACCACTTGAGCCATACTACTTTTTGTTTTGTTTTGTTTTGTGTGTGTGTATGTGTGTTTGTGTGTGTGTGTGTATGTGTGTGTGTGTGACAATATTGGAGCTTGAATGGAGGGCCTTGGCACTGTCCCTTAGTGTTTTTAATCAAGGCTGGTGCTCTACCACTTGAGCTCCAGCTTCATTTCCAGCCTTTTTAGTGATTAATTGGAGATTTTTGAACCTTGTTTCAAATGCTAGTCCTCAGTTCTTAGACTCACAAGCAGACTCTAGCTAGGATTACAGGTGTGAGCCACTCGCAGGTTCACAGTCTTATTTGCTGCCTTCTAGACCTGGGTCACAGGTGTGAGAATCCCTGGGCATCCCCAGGGAGTTTAAAGGAAGTTTCACATATTTCCTTGTTTGAGTCTCACAACCCTTGCAGGGTGGATGCTTTGGGTATTGCTCTTTCCCTTCCTCTTCTCCCTCCATCTCCCCTTCCTCCCCCCCCCCCCCCCCATTCTCCCTGTTTTCCCTTAGTAAATGACAAGGCAACACAACATTTGAGAGAGAGCTACCCAGTAGTCAGCCACAGAAGTGGAGCTTGCCACCATCTTGCTTACACCTCACCCAGACTTGTGGCCTGGGCCTCGGCATTAACAAGGCTTTGTTTCTCTGCAGCCGAGAGCGCCACGTATTGTCTTGTGAAGAATGCTGTGAAAATGTTTAAGGATATCGGGGTAGGTATCCAGTACTTACGACACACAAGTAAGCGCTAGTTTTGTTCTCTTTAGATCCAGTCTACTTGTGCTGCCATTGATTGCGGTGGGGTGGAACCCAGGGAAGTGCTTTTCCTGGGTTAAGTGGGAGAGTGTGTCTAGGAATGAAGGTCGGGGTGGGGTTTGTGGGGGATGAGGCCAATCAGTGCAGGTTTATTTCAGTAGCCTGAGCACTGGCTCTCATTCCTGCCCCAGCGGCGTCTGTGTGGCAGGTGTCCGTGCATCTCAGAATACCTCTGCACGTGGTATTCCGGAGATTCCTTGCCCTTGTCTTGTGTTTTTGCTAGTATTGTCCTCAGGGATCCTTTGCCCTCACCTGTCATGCAGGCCATGTGCTCTACAGAGCTACTGTGACCTTTGATTTAGGGGCTGGTACTGGGCCTTGAACTCAGAGCCTTCAGCTCTCTTGGCTTTTTTGCTCAAGGCTGGCACTTGCGCCATACCTGCACTTCCTCCAGTGACCTTTGGAAAGGGACCGGGGTGGGAGGCGCTTTGTTCTAACATCAATTCTGAACCTTAATGAAGTGATTTCAGTCAAGACCACCTCCCCTACAACCCCCACTTCACGCTCACTTGCCTCCCCGTCCACGCTTGCACTTGGGTATGCCTTCACTGCCTTGTACGTCAAGGGTTGATGACAAAATAAAGTCCCCCCCTCCTCTTTTTTCTCCTTTAATTTACTTTGAACTTTCTCTTCAGGTGTTCAAAGAAACCAAGCAAAAGAAAGTATCTGTTTTAGAACTGAGCAGCACTTTCCTACCTCAGTGCAACCGGCAAAAACTTCTAGAATATATTCTGAGTTTTGTGGTGCTGTAGGTAATTTGTGGCACCTCTTACGGATGAAGGGCTGGAGATGAGTGCCGTGTAGGCTCCTGCGCAGTCTGAGAGTGGCAGTGCCACGGCAGGCCTGCCCCGCCCCGCCCCGCCCCGCCCCGCCCCGCCCTGAGGGGCCTCCTGGAAGAAAAGTGCCTTCTGCCCTCGGGACCTGTGCTCTTCCCAACTCCAATGCAGTGGCCTGCACATGACCTTCAGGGCCTCAGCCCCCCCTTCGCAGCTCGTAATCAGTAGATTGCTAGATGAAGCCTCAATAAATTATTTTGGAGTTGATTAAAGATTCACCTTTTAAGTACAACTTTTAAGGACTAATTACTGTGATGGACACCAATGCATAGTTGTCTTGGAGATCTGACTCTTGTGAATTACACATCATGCTGTTTTCTGATTCACAATTAATGCTTCCTTGAAGAACATTGGGCCATTCCTCCACTTCCTTTTTTTTTTTTTGGTCAGTCATAGGGTTTGAACTCTGGGCCTGGGTGCTGTCCCTCAGCTCTTCAGCTCAAGGCTAGCGCTCTACCACGTGAGCCACAGCGCCACTTCTGGTTTTCTGGTGGTTAATTGGAGATAAGAGTTTCACGGACTTTGCTGCCGGGGCTGGCTTTGAACCGTGCTCCTCAGATCTCAGCCTCCTGAGTAGCTAGGATTACAGGCGTGAGCCACCAGCGCCCAGCCCCTCCACTTCTTTTTAGTTCTAGCTTCGTCCATGGTAGCTAGATTGTACCTTGGGAGCCCCCTTCATCCCCTCAGCAAATGAGCTGAAATACAACATACCCAGGCATTACCCAGGTATTGCTATGCTGCCCCTTGTGGCCAGATGTAGAAAATGTTTCAGTTGTTGACAAAAAAAAGATAGTATTCATTTAGGTTAAGGAGTTGAGATGTTGTGCTTAGACAGGGAATTCTGCCTGGTAGAATTCAAGGTGGACACGCCAGAAAACTGGTACCAAATGATTTTGCTCATATGATAAAGTGCCATTGAGTTCAATGACCAGCAAGTGTTTAGACATGACTCCTGTTTTATAGCTGGACTTTTTCCCACCTCTCAGTTGGAAAGGTTCCGCCTCCCATGGGCACAGCTGTTTTCTAGGCAGTGACTGTACTCAGTCGATTAGCTCAGCTGGACAGACTGTTATTGTGGTCTAGCTGCAGACCACTGACTGACTCATGTACTGCACACACTGTATGCTGCATCCTGGTCCGGGTGCCTGCTGCTCACAGGAGTTCTGCAGTGTATGTGCTGATGCCGCTGAGTGGTAAATGTTTGGAGACATTTATAGATGTTTAGCTCTGAGGAAAAGAAAAAAATAACCTTTTTATCTCTTCAGAAATCTATGTGCTATATGCCCACCCCAATGACACAGAGGCAAGTAATTGTGAAAATTTGTCTGTTTATGAGTAGGTACTTTTTGTGTGTGTGAGCAGGGAGTCTAATCGTTTGTTCCTTGTGGTGATTATGGTGATTTCTTAACCTTCATGTAATGTTACAGTTTTTTCTAACAATTTATTGTCCTATCTACCCAATAGTGTGGAACCAGAAAGCATTTTTTTTTCCTGGCCCCATGTTGCATAGATTCTTCGAATTTAGTATCAAAGTGTTGAGGATAGAATTAGTACTGTCCTGGGCTTGGATTTTAAACACTAGCCGTGTGCCATGCCAGAGGGGCGAGCGTCTGGAGCTGGGGATTGGCCTTTCGCCATCGGAGGTGCCCTGTGGGAGCCCTGCCGCCATGCTTCCCTGGGCTTCTCCGAGTTGGCTTGGGAAATGCATGTTTTCTAGACTGTTGTTGGAGCTCTGGTCCCAGTCACCAGGGTCAGAGGCAGTGGCTCTGGTGTGGAGTGGCGGTCACCACTAAACCTTCCTTTTCACTAACTGGGGTAGTGTACCTCACGCCTCTCTGCACTGCTCCTGGGCACATCCGGGCATCTGCTCTGCCCCTGCCTGCATTCCTTATCTGGGCAGTCAGACACTCCGCTCCCCCCCCCTCAGTCTGTCTCTCTCTCTGTCTCTGTCTCTCTCTGTCTCGCTGTCTCTCTCTCTCTGTGTCTGTCTGTCTGTCTCTCTCTCTCTCTTCCCATACTCCAAGTTGTATACTAAGAATCACTCTGTTAATCGGCTGGAAGTTCAGCGTTGAGACTGACTCCCCCTGGGTCTCACTGCCCGCAGATCGCAGCTGTCTTGCCAACCCAAGCTTTGTTTTCCTTTTTGGTTCCTCTGTTTTTGAGAAGTTCAATCCGATGCTTTGGGGAATGTACTCTGCTTGCTCTTTTGCCACTTGACTCACTGTGAGGATAAATATGCATGCTTTTTTTTTTTGTAATTAACTGGTGCTTTGAAAACCTTTTTTAAGGAAGAAAATAAATTTCAACCAAAGTTGTGTTCATCTAGATAAGCGGATCCTTGAGTTAAGTTTTGCACAACTCATCCTTCAGTGCCTCATTACTGAATACTAAATCATCACAATAAAGCTTCTAGGTAGCACTGTTTTGCTAATAGATGCATCCTGGTTGTTTTTTAACAGCAGGTAGCTTTTTCATAAGGTTAACCCAACTAGGTGCTTGTAAATACTTTGTTACAGTTTACTCTCCTGCATTTCTGCAAAAGGGAAATGCATGTCCTTCAGGGGAAGACTGTGAGCAAAGTGAAAAACAATAAAAAATTAAAAACCTAGTAATAAGCAATATGAAATCTCACTTTGCTTTTTCAAGTGAGAATTCCTAAGTAATTCAGAAAGGAAGAAGGAATTTTTACTCTTTAAAATGTTAAGAAAAACAAAGTAAAATAAAAAATGAGAACAGAGAGAGCACAATGTCTTTTTTCATAAAGGTGTTATATCGTATCCAGTCAAGGGAATGGGAAGAGAAAATACCCAGATGGCTATGAGTAGAAGCTCAGGCCGGGGCTTCCTGTGCCCTGGCGGGGAGGGCATTTCCTCACATGCACCAGGCTTTCAGAGAAAGCTCTACTCAGAAACGCCTGGAAGCAAAGTCCACCTCAGCGAAGTAAGGGCTCCGCAAAGCCCAGTTAACCTAGCGTTTCCCAAACTATTGACCTCAGGAACTTTTCCCTCTCTGGGACACCTCTGAACCTACTCACTTAGTATCTCATGGAAACATTTTGGGAAATTCTTCCTTAGGTGGTTCTTTAGTCAAAACAGTAATGAGTAGAAGGCACTGTGGTAGGATTTGTGTGTGTGTGTGTTTGACCCATCAGATGGCTCACTGGATGGACCGCACGTTTCTTCCGTGGGAAGGAGAGGCACTGAAGGTGTAGTACAGGTGGTGCAGGTGGCAAGAATCCCTTCCTTTGATGGAAAGACTGGCCACCCATCAGCCTGGCTTTTAAAAACATGTTTACCCAAAGCAGAATTAATTGGAGTTAAATAATAGAGATTTTTATTCCCATCTAGAAGAAAACGTTGCACAATTGAATACAGATTTTTATCCGTAGGTAGATCTAGAGTTTTGAAATGATAGGACCTGTCTTTGAAATTTATAAGACTTACTGTGGGATGTCAACCTTTTTTTTTTTTTTTAAGATAGTTGAGAGTTGCCATCTGGCATTTCAGTTTAATAGACTAATGATCACTTCGAAAGAGACTCTTGACCTTACTTCTAAACAGCAAAAGGGCTAAATGTTTTGATGGGAGGTGTTGAAGTATTTGCATGTTGTAAAGAGAAATGTTAGATTGTTGTAAAAAGAATTATTATAAAGTATTGTGAAATAACACTATGTGATTTTTGTGAATGAATTTTCCTTGGGAATGTTGATTTTTATGCCTGATAATGTATTGTGAGAAGCACAGACATGTAGTTTTGTTTTAATAAACCAAAAAATGAAACTATTCTTGATGTCTTGGATGTGTTGTTAAAAGTACCCTACATAATTTATTATACAGTTCTTGTTTGATTTTTACATAGCATCTTATGACTATGTATAAAAATAACCTGATACAAACAGGTATGTACAGTTTATTTTGTTGGTTCATATCTTTCAAGTTTGCTGAAGCATTTGGAGATAGAAATTCCTCCTTTTACTTAGTATTTACTTAGTGCTTACTAATATTTACTTAGTATTTACAAAGGAAATGTTCTTTGCATTTCTAAAGATTCCTCTAAGCCTGGTGCTTCTCTGTCATTGTTTTATTTATTATTTGTGCTGTTACTGGTGCTTGAACACAGGGTCTTGAACTCTTGCTTGCCTCTTTTTACTCAGGACTGGTGCTCTACCACTTGAACCACAGCTCCACTTCTGGTTCTTTACTAATTGGAGATCACAGACTTCTCCACCTATGCTGGCTTTGAACCACTATCCTCAGATCTCAGCCTCCTCAGTAGGTAGGATTACAGCTGTGAGCCACCTGGTGTCTGGCTTTTTGTTTTGTTTTGTTTTTGATGGCACTGGAGATTGAATTGAGGGCCTTATACTTGCTAGGTTGGTGCTCTACCACTTGAACCATGCCTCCAGCCAAGCTTCTCTGTCATGGATTTATATATTTAAGTTTATAAAGACTGTATTTAAGTTTATAAAGATACTGGCCAATGCATGGCGAGAGAGGCCAAGTCTCAGGCAGCGTTTTGCCTTAGGTCGCAGGGAGGATGGAAGTGTGGGGCTTTGCCATGGCTCACTAGCGCTGAGCTTTGGGAGGGCTGAGCGGGAGGAGAGATTCAAAGCTGCCAAATGTCTGCAACATGTTACCATTGAGTGTACGTGTGCTTCCAACCAGTGCTGACTCTCAAGAAATGATCAGCAAGATCATGTTTTACTGTCCTGTGTGCCAGGCACCAGCTGAATTGCTAGAAAACAGTGTCAGCAAATTACTCAGTTGGTGTGGCCCGTTTCCACCTTGATTTTCAGCACAGATTGTTTCAAAGACTCAGGAAAGGCCTTCAGCACCTGCGTCCATGTCTGGAAGGGGAGACAGGTGCGTTGGAAGGGAGTCGGGAGATGGCACTTCATTGGGCGGTGGAGGGCCGGACCCAGGCTTCCGCTGGGCTCCTTTGTTGGTCTCCCTGTGTCCTCCGGGTTGGAAAACATCCTTGTGTCTTGCCGCAGATGGAAGAGGCCTCGGCTGCTCCCTTCTTCCTCCCACACTGTGCTCTGACATGTTAATGTCTGTGCAGTCAGGAGATACCCTTCCTCTCCAAGCCCAAGTGAACCTCTACTAAACCTGTAGCCCTGGGACAGCAACACAGAGACGAAGACAGAGGGGAGAGAAGGGAGAGAGGAGGAGAGAGAGAATCTTCTAGTATTTCTAATGACTGGGAATGAGATATGAACGCTGCCCTGGCTGCTTTGCTAGTTCCAGAAAGAACCACCGCTGTACTGAGATATTACAGAGATCTCTAATCTGGAATATAATAGGGACACCCAGAAGGAATGAGCAGTGCAGGACGCCTTTGGCCCCAGCGAACCTTATCGCTGCCCGGGTCCGGCTCTGGCTCTGGCTTTCCCTGGGAGCCTTGGCTTCTCTCTCGCTGCTGCCCAGTCCAGCTGTGCAGGGCGCGGCCGCGCGCGCTTTCCCGATCTGTCCACGAGGTGGCGCCGGGACTTCATCAAAGGGCTCTGGATCAGACCTGGGCGGGAAAGGGATGGCCTTGGTCCTGGGGTGGACGCTTCCAGGGATGCCCCCTGGCAGCGCGGCTTCTCACCTCCAGACAGACGGTTCCTTCGGGGAAGGAACGGTCCAGAAATGGGGAAGAGGGCTGCGGCACAAAGGGCAGCTCAGCTCCTGCCACAGGACCTGCTTGTTGCCTATCCTGGGAAGGCTTCTAGCAGCCACCGCGTGGGGGTGGGGAGGGGGAGAGAGCGCCTCCCACGTCACCCGGACATGTGTCTTTGGGGTCCACTGGCCACGGGCACCCCCAGGCCACACGCTGACTTCCCCCAGACCAGGCTGCCCTTTGATCGCACCCAGACAGATCTGTGCAAAGTTGAACTCATTCTGTAAGATGAAGCCGACACAGCACCCTGGGGAAGGCCTTGCTAAGGCTGCAGCTTCTTGCCTGGCATCTACGGGAAGAGGAGGGGGTACGCCGAGGAGGGGCGGTGCGGGGGGCAGGGGGACCCGGATGGAGGTGAGGCTCCCGCATTTGGGTGGTTTTGCTCTGGGCTGGCCCGGGTCTGGTCTGGGACCTTCCAAAAGGAAGAGAGAGCCTCAGTCAACTCCCCGCGGCCTGTGATGACCACGGCATCCACCAGGGGGCGCCAGCAGCCTTCTCTGGGGCACTGAGTCCTGGGGCCAGGCTTCAGAGAGTGAGAGGTGCAGAGAGCAGGAGGCTCAGGAACTCAGAAATACCACCGGCCTGCAATCCGCGGGAACCCCTTCCCAGAGAGCTGTGAGGTGGGTGAGCCCCGGGGAGAGGCCTCTGGCCTGGGGCAGGGAGGGGTGGGGGCACTGGGGAGGATTCATCCAGTGTCCACTGAGAAATCACCAAGGACCCCAGGCCTGGCCAGAACACCAGCCCCCATGAGGCTGGAGCTGCCACGCTCCGCAGCCCTGCTAAGCCGAGAGGAGCCAGGGGCCCCCGCTGCACGCCCCTCCTCTGTGACCCTCTGTCCAGATGCTGGCCTTTCCTGAGACAGCCTGGGACCCAGGGATGCTGAGTGATGGGTGCAGCAGAAATTGTGGCAGGGTTTGACTTTGGCTTCCAACACCTCCTCTTGGAACATGGCTAGCCTGGGCTCAGGGCTGCACCAGAATCATGTGTGTGTGTGTGTGTGTGTCCAGCCTTACTACCATGAGCCATACACCTGCTGGACTCCCTCTATGGAACCACACTGCCCAGACTGTGTTTTTCTCTCCTGGCAGATACAGTTTCTATTCCTGCAGCTTCACTTGCTGGACTCCAGCGGCCATGTCTCCTGCCTGGAATAATCCCTCACAGGGTTGGCTGCCTAGCGAGCTTGTCTACGATGTTAATATATTTTCCTTTAAGTGACACTGGTGAATCGTTTCCTCACAACAAGAGCCTTTGTGATAAAAGCTGTCCAGAGCCTGTGCAGAGGTTCTAGGGAGTCTAATGGAGAAGGGGAGGCTGGGGACCGACCGGGCAAGCCTCCAAAGGGGAAGGCGGGCAGGAGGCGTGGGAGCGGTTTCTATGAACGCAATAATCACTCCTGCAGGATGAGGACGGGCAAGGGGCTGGGTGTGAAACCAGACCAAGCTTCCATCCTGTCTGTATCACTCACAGTGTGCAATGAATGTGGCTCATAAAGGAGAAGAGGCTCAGAGAGGTTAAGATTTTTTCCTAGAGTTGCCCAGCAAAGCAGAGATGGCGTAAGACTCAGGAGGCACAGATGTTTCCTAACGGTTTGAGTTCTTTCTGCCAGTGGGACATTGAAATTGAGAATCTACAGTGCAATCGTTCATTCAGTGGATGGTGCTGACAGGGCTTTAGGGCAGGGTAGACACTGAGGGCAGCCTGGAGTTTTCTTGGTGATGTCCAGGCAGGATGGTGAAGTCCAGACTGTCAGCGTGACCCACAAGAGGCCATGGGAGGCAGGTTAGGTACCAAGAAACCACAAATGAACAACTACACCTCACAAACCGTGGGTCTCAGCCTCCGAGGAGAGTCTAGAATGTTGCCAGTGAGTGGAGGGGGAGGCGCTGCTCAGGGACAGAGCTGGGTGTCTCCTGGACACAGATCTTTTGTTTTACTTTCTTTAACACACATGCACGCGCGCGTGCACACACACACACACACACACACACACACACACACTCCTGTCATTGGTGGAAAATCCAAAGAAGCAGAAGAGGCGAGGCCTTGAAGCCAAGCCCCACCTTTCCATGCTGAACGTGGCTGTTCCCGTCGCAGGACCAGCATTTCCTTCCCGCTCTTTTCCTCCTTTTCCCATTCCTGGATTGTTTTCAAAGCAAGTTCATCTGTCCATGTCTCAGCAGCAGCAGCGGTCTGGAGGGTAACGACTCTTACAACAGCCAATCCCACTGCCATGGCTCCACCTCAAAACACCGCCAGGAATCCCAGACAGGGCTCGGTGTTCAGTGGACTTGGACCGCCAGTGGGATCCCAGCATGGTGTGCAGCCGAGGATGTTCACACGAGTGTGTGTTCACGCTTGGTGTCTCCTCACCCTCTGCCCTCTGGCAATGGACTCATTGAAGGAACCATGCGGTCTCTTCAGCAACTCCAAGCTGGCGACTTCCTGTTTCTCTCCTGCGGGTGCTGTCTAGAATGTTCCTCCACCTCCTGTGTTTCCTGCAGCCTTGCGTGTGAACCAAGAGCTCCGATCCCGCTCAGGTTGGGGTGTTGATGGTGCTGGCTTTCTGAAAGCACAAACCAGAAGACAGCCTGTGGGGAAGGCCGTGCACACGTGTGTGTAGGGTTGTGTGCACATGTCTGTGCCTTATGGCTGTTCTGCTCTCTCTTGGCCTCTTCTGGAAGCTTCTCCAACCCTGCAGTCTTGCAGTTATCCTGCTCCTCCCTCAGGCTACTTGTCAAGAGCAGACAAGGAGCCAGTGGAAATGATCTCTGTTGGATTGCCACAAATTAGGGAGGCTTCCGCTCCTCAAAGGAAGGAGGGAAAAAAAATCTTGGCCAGTTTTTCATGAGACAGAGGATTACTATCCAGAATATAGGAAGAACTCAAAAGCACTAAATGCCAAAGGGACAGATAAACCAATTATTAAGTGGGCAAATAAACAGTTCTCAGAAGTACTGTAGTACAAATGGCCCATAAACACATGAAGAAGCGTGCTAATGTCCCTAACCACAGAGAGAAACAGAGGTTCCATCCAACCCAGTCAGAACAGCAACCGTCAAGAAAGCAAGCTGAGGGGAAAGCCGGTGGGGATGAGGGGAAAGGAACCCATAAACGGCGGGAAGTGTAAACTGGTGCAAACACCATGGATATCAGTCTGGAGTTCTCTCAAGAAACTAACTATAGAAGTCCCTGCCCTAGACCACTTCTCTGGCTTCTTGCCTGGGGTCACCCTGGGACTGTGATCCTCCTACCCATGACCTCCTGCTTAGTTAGGATTATGGACACAAGCCACCACACCTGGCTTGTTTGTTGCTGTGGGGGTGGGGGGGCGGGGGTCTCATTAACTTTTTCCTTGGGCTGGCTTCAAACTCCCGATTGCTGTCTCTATGGATGATGCCACCATTCCTGACTATAAATTGTGATTTATTAAATGCGATTTTAACTAAACTGTGAGCCTGTTTCCTTCCTGCTCATGAGCTCTCTGCAGGCGCAGGCATCCATCTTATTTGTTCTGTGGTTACTGGTCTTCATATTGTGTCTAGCGCACAATAGGTGTTTATCAAACTTGCTGAATAGATGAACCCCACGTCTATACAAGTGGCAATACTGCACAGGTGCAGGCAGTGTGGAGGGCCGGAGGTTAACAGGCTGTGCAGGGCGGGGGAAGGTGTATGGTGGGGCAGCAGGCTCAGTGGAAGGGCATTGCCAGCTCTGCGCTTGGTCCTGAGCTTGGAGGTGCCGAACTCTGGTCTCCACGGGCTCTGTGCACAGAACATGGCCATACTGACCCAGGAAAGGCCCTGGGCCTGGGGGCAGGAAAGACCTTTCGGCTGTGATTTATGCCCCTAGTGAGCAGCATCCACCAGAGTCTGGGTGCCATGATGTGGCGAATGACACAATGCAACAGTGCAAAGGCATGGCGCAGACAGGATGCTTCCATGGGCAGGTGGGGAGGGCTGTGGGGAGTGTGGGGCTCCAGAGGGGTCCACTGAGGCATGGAGGGCAGGTGACTTGGCAATCAGACTGAGTCACTGCAGGCTTAAGCCCAAGTCTGCCTGGGCTGATCTTACCTAGAGAAACAGCAAGAGCCGAGCCAACCTGCCCCCTCCCCTGCCCCTCCCCTTTCCTCCCCATTCCCCCTCCCCCATCCATGCGCCCTCCCAGGCTGGCATGGAAGAGAGCTGGCCCAGCGCTTATTGAAGATCACAGGTGATGACAATTCCTTCCCAATTGAAAGTGCTTCAGCAGTCAGTGCTGGGAGCTCCCTGTGCTGCGGCCTCTGCTTCCTCCTCTGCTGTCTTTCAGTCCTCTGTGGTCCTGGAGACATCAGAGGTGTCTGATGTGGATGGACTGAGGGGGCGGGGAGACGGCTCTGCGGGCAGAGAGGAGGCATGTGACCGGTTAACCGTTCCCTGTTTCCCCTGGAGCTGTCCATGTCACCGTCAGGGGCCTCCAAACCCAGCCTTGTGCTGGGCACACTTTGTGGGGAGGGCCTCATCAAGGCTGAGTAAACACTGGGCAGTCGGGAGAGAGCCAGGGCGCCATTTTCTTCATGTGTCTTTTACTATACACGCCAGTCCTGGAGGGTGACGCCTCACAGAACTCATTCCCAGGCGTCCCTCAGTCCCCGCAGGGGGTGGCACTCCATCCATCATTTGCTAACACAAAAATAGAAGAAACGAAAACCCCAGCAAATGGATAATACCACCCAGTGCTCTCCCGGGAGTAGCAGAGGTGTGACTGGTCGGGTTGGTATTTGGAGATCTCTCTGCGTGGCCTACTTGCTCTACACACACAGACACAGACACTGGACCGGACAGGTCACAGCAGCCCCTGGGCTTCAGGCTCTTCTACTTCCTTCCCAGCCACGTGGGCCTCCTGGATAAGATTTCCTGCATGAACACATTGCTAATGATTAAAAAAAAATATGATTTCCCCTTGACTAGTGGGACGCAGGACCACAGGATGTTTTCTGAAATAAGAACCCCAGAACCTGGTCCTTGCCATGTCAAGAGGCTCCGGAGTCTTAGGAGTCACAGACCTGAAGGCATAGCTAGTTGATGCACAAGCCTGTCCTCCCGTGTCCTTCCTTCCCCGTCTGCAGATGGACGGCTTCTCCACTTTCTGGGGGAGTTTGTTCAGGTCCCATCTCCCTGGGTGAGGCCCAGCAGTTCTGAATCACAGGCAATTCACTGACTAAAGTCTCCCTCTCTAGCATCTCCTATCCCTGGCGCTTAGGTCCAGTTCAATCAAATTCTTCCACAAACCTTGGCTCTGAGTGTTTGAGCAGAATGTGTCACAGGTCACAGCTCTGAGCCTTGGTCTCTAATTTGTAACAAGATCATAGTTAACACATATTGGCTTGTGGGGTGCCAGTGGCTCACTCCTGTAATCCCGTTACTCAGGAGGCTGCGATGTGAGGATCACCACAGTTTGAAGCTAGTCCAGGTAGAAAAGCTCCTGACAATCTCATCTCTAATTAACCACCAAAAAGGCAGAGTGTAGCCATGACTCAAGTGGTAGACTGCCAGACTTGAGTAAAAAAAGCTAAGGGACAGCACAAGGACTCAGCTCAAACCCCAGTACTGTTACCAAAAAAGAAAAAGAAAGAAAAGAAGAAAAGGAAGGAAGTGAGAGGAAAGGGAGGATGGAGGGAAGGAAGGAAGGAGGAGGGAAGGAAGGAAGGAAGGAGGAAGGAAGGAGGGAAGGAGGGAGGGAGGGAGGGAAGGAAGGAAGGAAGGAGGGAAGGAGAGAGGGAAGGAAGGAGGGAAGGAGGGAGGGAAGGAAGGAAGGAAGGAAGGAGGGAAGGAAGGAAGGAAGGAGGGAAGGAGGGAGGGAAGGAAGGAAGGAAGGAAGGAGGGAAGGAGGGAGGGAGGGAAGGAAGGAAGGAAGGAGGGAAGGAAGGAGGGAGGGAGGGAAGGAGGGAGGGAAGGAAGGAAGGAAGGAGGGAAGGAAGGAAGGAGGGAAGGAAGGAAGGAAGGAAGGAAAGAGGGAGGGAGGGAGGAAGGAGGCAGGGAGGGAATGAAGGAAGAAAGGGAGGGAGGGAAGGAGGGAGGGAGGGAGGGAGGGAAGAAGGAAGAAAGGAGTTAGCTGATTACTGTCATTTGTTTTCGCTCCTTTCCCTTCCTTTTATCAGTGAAATCCTGTCTCCTGCCAACCCAGCTGATGGCAGACAGGAGCTGAGGCACCATTTTTGCTGGTTTGTGAATTTCAATAGCCTAGATCTTAGAGGGGCAGAGATGACTCAGACTCAGATTATTACATAAGGAACAGGAGGTATTGGGACAAGACCCTAATCAGAGGAAGATTCTAGGGTCCAGGGTAGGGAGGCCGAGGTTGCAGACAGGGTGGGGCTGGCTTCCTGGGATTTGGACTGGGGTCAGAGGATCCACCTTTGCCTTCCAGTCAGGAAGCAGGGCTTTGGACCAGAATCGACTTCCTGAGGAGTCTTGGTGAGAAAGCCCAGACAGCCTGGGCGCCTCCACAGACTGGAACGGCAGGTGGGTGGGATGATTCCAGGGATCGTGGCCCTCAGGGTCCCTAGGGCACATGACCTGTAACAACAGCGAAGCACAACCTGGCCCTTATCTTCCCCAACTCACTGGGGAACCTTACAGGGCAAGAGGGGTGGACCTAAACCAGCCGACGGAATTGTACCCGCTGGATCCAGCAGAACAGAGCTCCCTTTTGGTGATGTAGGTTTATGTAGGACAGGAGAGACTGGGCTTGAGATTGGGCTTTAAAATGAGGGCAAAGAGGGTATGGGGTTTTGAACTGCTGGGAATGAACATGTAGAAGTAGAGAAGTAAGAGAAAGAAGAAGGAGGAAGAGGACGAGGAGGAAAAGGAGAAGAAGGAAAAGAGAAGGAGGAAGAAAAGAAAAAAGAGGAGACAGGGAGGATAAAGAAGAGGAAGAAGGGGAAGGGGAGGAGGAGGAGGAGGATAAGGAGGAAAGAGACATCCCCTCCCTCTCAGCCCAGCTGGTGGGCACCAGATGGGAAAGTGCTGATCCACAAATCAAGGCCTGTTAACAAGGCAACCTTAGGAAGCCACGTGCAGCTGGTTTTGTGGAAAATCTGGCAGCAGAGCATGAGGCTTTGGCTAATCTATCTGGGGAACCACTGAGCTATGAACTTGCTCACTGATATTCACTGGATGCTTTTCAGCTCAAGCTCAGCTGCAAATGGTAACATAGTTGATACCCAGAGGGCCAGGTGGTACCAATAGTGATGAGGATCCTGGGTCCCTGTGCGGAGAATGCGCATTGTGATGTCGGCCTCAGCTTGTAGTTCCTGGGATGGTTGAGCGCCCCGGGCTGGTTGTCCTCAAGCCACAGAGAGGGGGCATTGGTCCCCACTGGGCACCTCTGTCTTCTTTCCCAGGTCCACTTTGCTTTGATAGAGCCTGTGAATCTGCCTACCCTGCCTGGCAGAATGAGGCTGGTCCCGATTAGGAACAGAGGCTGTTGCAATAGGAAGGCAAAGATGGCATAGCATCGAGTAGAGAATGCTAGGCCTCTGGGCCTGGACATGGGTGGGTCCAATCCTCTCCACACCTACCTGGGCAAATATGGACAAGTAGCTCAAATGATTTTACACCTCAGTTTCCTCCTCTGCCAAATGGAGGTATGTAATTTAGAGAATGGCTTTGAAGATTGCATGGGATAATGGAAAGAAGAGTCACTGGTATCTAGTTCCATTTATTGAAGATCACTTTCAAACTACACCTAATCATTTGCTAGTGGGTTTTGTTTATATACTTCTTGGTTCATCAACCTCTAGTGCTGCCCTAGCATGGAGGACCTAGTTCTCAAACAGGAAACTTCCCTCTCCTTCTCCCTCCCTTCTTTCCTTCATTTCCTTCCTTCCTTCCTTCCTTCCTTCCTTCCTTCCTTCCTTCCTTCCTTCCTTCCTTCCTTCCTTCCTCCCTCCCTTCCTCCCTCCCTTCCTTCCTTCCTTCCTTCTTTCCTTCCTTCCTCCCTCCCTTCCTTTCTCCCTCCCTTCCTTCCTTTCTTCCTTCCTCCCTCCTTCCCTTCTTTCCTCCTTTCCTCCTTCTCTTCCTTCCTGTGTTGGTCCTAGAGCTTGAACTCAGGGTCTGAGCACAGTTTCTGAGCTTTTCTTTGTTCAACCACTTTGTTGGTGATTAGTTGGAAATGAGTCTCATGGACATTCCTGACTGGGCTCGCTTTGACCTGTGCTCCTCAGATCTCAGCCTCCTGAATAGTTAGGATTACAGGTGTGAGCCAGAGGTGTCTGGCTCCATGTCCTCTTCCAAGCCTGCTATTCCTACTCCTGGAATTGTCTTCTCCTCTGGGGCAGGCCTCGGGAGAGAGTCCCAGCTGCATGCCCTGGTGAGGCTGAGTCTTCCCAGGCAGAATCTTATTAGCGGTTTCCATTTCCTGAAACCCTGCCCATCGGAGATAGCCTGTTTCCAATTACTGTACCTACCCGTAATTAGATGAGAGCCACTGAAAGGAGGGAGCCCCGGCCCCTGCTGGGCCGGCGTAGAAGCTCCTAACCTCGTTATTCATAACACACGGTTTGGTGATGAACTCTTGACCACACTTCCCCAGCATCGTTTCTCCACCCAGTGTTGACACGTGGCCCACAGGTAAGAGTCAGGTCTTTTGTTGTTGTTGTTTTAATGTGTGGGTATTCTCTGTGACTTAGTTTCCTAGTCTGTAAAAGGAGAGTTAGACCCCTGTGACCTCCGGGGGACTTTTTACGGTCTTATTGGACTTGAATGCATGTAGGGAGAAGAAAAATGAAGCGTTTTCTAGCAGAGATCTGAAGTCCACTTAGCTCAGAGCTGCTAATGCTCAGGCCATGGCTGCGGTTGGGTTTGTGAAAGTTTCCTTTGCGGGGTTGAACCATCTGCACCTGACAAGCCTTTGGGCCCCTTTAAGAAGGAGGGTGTGGAGCCAGGACCTCCTATCACCTCAAAAGCGCTGTGGAGTGGGTGTGATCTGGTCTTCCTAAGCAGTCCTTGGCTGGGACAAGGGAACAGCATACAGGGACGCCCCGAGGACGTGGCAGGACTGAGTCCCACGCATGTGGGAAGGTCCTGGAGGTGGTGGTGTGGTATCCAGCGTGGCTGGGTGGAAGCCAGCAGGGTCTGCAGCAGCCAGGCCATCGGGGGTAGGTAGTGACATTGAATACCTCATCTTTTCTCCTACTTGATTGTGGTTGACATCTAAGCCTGTCTGCTCTGCATTTGGTGGGGAGCCCTGGAATCTGGCATGGGTGACCCCTCTGAGCAGTTGGGCCCGAGGGGGATGTGTGCAAGGGGTGGGGCTTCTCTCTCCTCAGGTGAGTCCTCTCCTTGGACCCTTGGTGCTGATGCCACAACCTTGCCGGGCTGTGGACTTCTTCCTCAGTGCTGGGGAAGAGCATGCAGGAAAATAAACTCTCAGTGGCTTCACAGCTGATGGAAGTCGAGCCACTCTCTGCCATGTAGTAATGGTGGAGAGTGCTAACGAGCCCCAAGCTAGTGCCCCCAGAACGCCCCCAGACACCTTCAGTTCCTCCCTGTTGAGAACCATGGCCAGTAGTAGAACCCAGTAGTCCTATGTATTGACCAGCATAAGTTGCTAGAAGTGGGGGATGGCTCCTTCTAGCACTGAACAGAAGTGGGGGCTGCTGTCAGCACTGGACAGAAGTGGAGGGCTACAGTCAGCACTGTACAGAAGCAGAGGGGCTGCTGTCAGTGCTGGACAGAAGCAGGGGTCTGCTGTCAGCGCTGGACAGAAGTGGGGGCAACTCTCAGCACTGAACAGAAGTAGGGGCTCCTGCCAGCACCGAGCAGAATTGGGGGGCTGCTGTCAGTGCTGGACAGAAGTGGGGGGCTGCTGTCAGCGCTGGACAGAAGTGGGGGCAACTCTCAGCACTGAACAGAAGTAGGGGCTCCTGCCAGCACCGAGCAGAAGTGGGGGGCTGCTGTCAGCGCTGGACAGAATAAGGGGTCTGCTGTCAGCGCTGGGCAGAAGTGGGGGCTGCAGTCAGGGCTGAGTAGATGGCTCTTTCTAGGGGAAGCCAGGCGGTGCTGAGCACAGCAACCCAGGTGCAGAGTCCTATGATTCTCCCAGCAGCTGTGTGGCATTCTTGGTGCAATCTCTCTCCTGGACATCTCAGGGCCCTCCTCAGTTTCCCCCCTCACAAGGCAGGGAGGTGTCCCAACTTTCTCCAATTCCAAGAGGACATTTGGACATGGTGAGTTCTTGGTGGCGTGGACAGGGAGCTCTTGTGGTGATAGGTGTGCATTGAGGTCTTGCTTTCCACCAGCACCGTGTTGAGGGTCTTGCATCCATGATCACTTTTGGTTCTTCCTAC
This sequence comes from Dipodomys spectabilis, assembly GCF_019054845.1. Classification (NCBI taxonomy): domain Eukaryota; kingdom Metazoa; phylum Chordata; class Mammalia; order Rodentia; family Heteromyidae; genus Dipodomys; species Dipodomys spectabilis. Next base: position 4,109,649 of record NW_024870802.1, read on the forward strand.
TAATTTTGTGTTGGTTGTCATGATTATCCTCATTAAACAAAAGAAAAATAGTGAATGTTTCCAACTGGTTGACCTGAGATTTAAACTTGAGCAACTTGACTCCAGAGGCCACTTTTTTAAACCACGATGAGACATGCATATATAGTTACCACTTCCTAGTTCCTAAAAAGTATACCTCATTCTTCCTCAAATGACAGGGAGATATGATTTCAAGTGGAAAAAACACTATGGCCAAAAATGGAAGGATGCTTTTCTTGCTAAACCAACACTCTACCACTTAGCCCCAGCTCCAGCCTTCTTTATGTTCTTATTATTTTAGAGATAGGGCATCACTTCTTGCCTAAACATGTGCTGGGACTGTGATATGCCTATTTTAGCCTTCCCACCATAGATGGGATGACCGGTATGCGCTACCACGTCCAGCTTCTGTTATTGAGGTGAATTCTTGGCACATTTTTCTGCTTAGGCTGGCCTTGAACTGTGGTCTTCCTGTTTTCAGACCCCCAAATAGCTAGGATTAGAAGTCTGAGCCCCGGATGCTTGGCTGATGGGCTCCCTAGCTGGGACCTAACTGGGACCTTAGGCTCATCAACCTGGGTGGCACTTTGCTGTGGGCAGCAGCAAGGGGAGAAAGTCCAAACCAGAGAGAGGATGCAGCTCTGCTTTTTGTTAAAAGTTTTGGATTTTCAGGGAGGGATGAGCAGTAGGGGAGAGGACCTGCAAGAAGACATAGGGTAGGCTCTTGCTTAAGACCTCAACATGATATAATTTGTAAGAGCAACTACAAGTGCTGTATGAATCCCAGGTTTTGCCTAGTGTGATGATTTATGGGAGCTCCCTGCTCCCTGAGCTCTCTTGGGCCCTACAAACGCTGGTGCAGGGTGACAGGAGTTTCATTTAAACAGAATTGGAATTAATGTCTTTAGCTAACCATGAGGATAATATCTGAAGAAGGAATTTGATGTTAGGGACCCAGTCCCAGCCTACTCCACATCCCTAGGACACATAGTAGGTATTAAATATTATTTTCCTTGAATATTAAAGCATCAGCTTCAGAATGCAATGGACTTTGCACAGTTGCAGGCCCTTCCAGAGATGCTATGCAAATAATACCTATGGTTATAATTAATATGACTACAACCTACAACATATATGTTAAGAGAAATTGAAAGGGGCAGGTGGAAACGCTGGTCACTGATTGTCTGTATGAAACTCCTGTAGCATTTGCCTCTGGTATACTTAGGTCTCTATTAAGGGATAGGTGAGAAGAGACTTAGATCTCCTTAGCTTTGTCTGAGCTCAGATGTTCAAGACTAATTTACCAAAGGGAAAACTGCTTATCCTACTCTGCCTCTTTGTTAAAAGAGTGAAAGGCAAATGGACAAGGCCTCTCCTGGGACTATTTTGCAAGTAGAACAACATTATCCTCTGCCACTAATTAGAGGCTTAATTCCTTGGAGAAGTAGAACAATGGATGTCTAGGAGAAGGGGGCTCAGTGCTGCTCCCTGTGGTGAAACTGGAGACTGCAAGTTCCTTTGTGTTTGGGGCTCAAAATGCTACTGAGTTTCTAGGGCTCACAGTGTACACATTGGTAGATCAGGAAACCAAGGGAGTCGTTTTCTGTGGCTTTTTATCTTCATGGGTTTTGATATAAGGATTTTTGTGTGTTTGATATGAGGATCTTTGCTATATCCCACTGGCTATATCCGCCCGCGTTCTCCACCCCCCCATACTTCACAGAAACATGGTGTTACCTCCCCTCTCCCACTCTCCAGTTCTGCTCTTCTGGCCCTTCTGACCTAGTACATAGCATCATTCAATCTCCCAGAAGGAAGTCTGGTGCCTTCCATGCCTTCACTCCCTCTTTCCAGGGCTAAGCGATCACAATCCTGTTCTTCAACACTCTATGTATTATTATTATTATTATTTTGTCAGTCGTGGGGCTTGAACTCTGGGCCTTGGCACTGTCCCTCAGCTCTTCAGCTCAAGGCAAGCACTCTATGAGCCACAATGCCACTTTCTGTTTTCTGGGGGCTTATTGGAAATAAGAGTCTCATTCACTTTCCTTGTCCAGGCTGACTTTGAATTGTGATCCTCAGATCTCAGCTTCCTACATAGCTAGGATTACAGATGTGAGCTACGTTGCCTGGCTGTTATTTTTTAAATTATTGTAAAGGTGCAGAGGGGTTACAGTTAATCTCTGTATTATTGAATTTACCCTGGTTTTTCCATTCTAGGTACTGCAGAAATAGAGCTTTTTATACCATATCAACTGCAATTATTTCATGCCTAGTCTTCTTAGCATCCTTCTGTCTCATGTCCCTGTCATGAATCTGCCATCCTATCATCAGATCAAGCAAAAACAGCCACCTACCTGTGTTAATGGATCCACTGCAGGCCTGTTAGGGACTTCCTCCAGTTATGATAGGTCCAGTGGGAACTCCTGAGATGGACTTATGGTTTCATCCAAGATGTAGTGAGTTAGGTGGTCTAGCTGAAGAGTCTGAAGGGCAGACAACCCCAATCCAAATACTGGCATAAGTTTTCAGGCTCTGTGTGATCCAAAGTACCCATAGAACCCCTCTCAGCCTCAGTTTCTCTCTTTTAAGTGTAAAAGTTAGAGTGCCTGGTTCATGGAATCATTCATGTAAGCCCGCCATTGCTCACTCTGATTGGAGACTCAGTAATTTCCACCCTTGGGAATAACACCTCCTTATTAATATTAGTGCAATGGTTGATATTCTTTAACCTCAGTTCCTAGAAGAGAGCTGGAGAACTAGTGGGCCCTTGATCATTTCACAGCTTTCTGCTGGGTCTCCTTGAATCTCAGGAAATCAGTAAAGCTGCAGCCCATGGATAGGGTGGCTAACAGCAGCCGCTCCAGGAGGCTGTCTTGGCCTCAGGACCAATGGTGACAAAAGTAGAGTTGTGTTGTGTCCTCTTGTGATCTCAGTTCTTCAGGAAGACCAGCGGGAAGTAGTCCTGAGTTTCTTGACATACGGAAAAGCAATCTCAGCTAATGAAATTACATATTTCAAAAAGCCTACACATTTCAAAATGGAAGTGGTTGTTCAAGAAACAGGTAGTACCAACAAGATAGGCTCTTGTTTTGTGATCACTTGCCTGTAATCCCAGTACCCAGGAGGCTAAGGCAGGAAGATCTTGAATTCTGGTCTAGACATTGAAACTGTCTCAATAAAAAATGATAGCCAGGGGCTGGCTCAGTGGTAGAGCGCTTGCCTTGCATGCATGAGACCCTGGGTTTGATTCCTCGGCACCACATAAGCAAAAAGAAAAAAGCCAGAAGTGGCTCTGTGGCTCAAGTGGTAGAGTGCTAGCCTCGAACTGAAGAGCTGAGGGACAGCACCCAGGCCCAGAGTTCAGGCCCCACGACTGGACCCCCCCAAAAAAATGATCACCATTTTTTATTATGTTTTATTAGTATTTATTATTAGTTATACAAGGGGCTTTTTTGTGATGTTTCTATATATGCATATAATGTACTCCATCCAATTTCTTTATCCCCACCCCCACCCCGTGAAACGATATCACAAGTTTCATTCATCTAATTTCATACATGTACATAAAGTTCTTCAACCCACTCTGTTTCATGTTTTCTCTTCCAATGTTACCCCCCCCACACACAACAAAACTAGATTTACATTCCTGTCATTTGTTTAAAAAGTCATCAATTTGGGTTGGAGGTATGGCTCGGTTGGTAGAGTGCTAGCCAATGAACAAAAGTGTCAAGTATAGAGTTCGAGTCCTGGTCTTAGAGCTAAAAAAAAAAAAAAAAGGAAAGGAAAAGTCATCCTTTAATTTGCTATGCATTGGGGGAAACATTGTCATTCCTGACTGGAATGATAATAGAGATTTCTCCGTTGGACTCGAAATGAATCCTCACTGCCACTCACCTGCTTCCTCTGGCTGTAAATAGAACATAAACAGAAGGATTCCACCAGCTATGCATTTTTCAAATGGAGTTGTAAATTTAATCAGATAAAGACAGAAATACTTCATTGTCTGGAAACTATAGTATATTTCTCTGTAGATGTCAGCGCATCTATCTTTGAGCTTGCAGGACCATTCAGGACCATGTAGTAAAGGTTAGGCCTCTGGTGCAAATGCTCATCTTGCAGAAAGCTATAATTACAAGGCTTTTTCCTCATTCATGTTGTAGGTCAACGTAAGAGATTCATAATGTCTTGTACAGCAGCCACTATTAATCAAGTGATTGACTGGTAAGAACAATAATAAACAAACTTCATGAAATATTCACTATGTTTTCCCCTTGCCTGCAAGAGACTTTCTGATTTAGCTTCTGGTATCATAAGCCATCACTTTAATAGGATATTATCTTTCCTAAGGTTCAGGTGAATGGCATTTGAATAGAATTTATTTCTCTGGAATACTTTGGCTTATGAATAAGTATGGAACAGTGTATTAATAGAGTTCCTGCTATTTTAATTTTACAAGGAGTTAGAATTAAAAAATAACAAATCAATCTCTTCTAATCAAAATACTCCCTATTTCTTTCTTTTTTGGGGGGGGGGGTCTGGTCGTGGGGCCTGAACTCTGGGCCTGGGCACTGTCCCTCAGCTCTTCAGCTCAAGGCGAGAGCTCTACCACTTGAGCCACAGCGCCACTTCCGGCTTTTTTTCTTTTTGCTTATGTGGTGCTGGGGAATCGAACCCAGGGCCTCATGCATGCAAGGTAAGTGCTCTATCACTGAGCCACCTTCCCAGCTCCTAGTCCCTATTTCTTAGTATCCTCTTTATATGCCCCATCCCCAGATATTTTCCTTCATCTAAGCTACTTGAAGTGGTAGAATCATAGACTATTAGTTCAGTATAGAACTTTGAGATCCTTTCCAAATAGAAGCTTCCAGAAAGATTCATCATCTGCTCTGTTCTCTTTAAAGTTAGAGGCTTGGATCTGGGATGTAGCTCAGTGGCACAGTGCTTGTCTATCAAGTGCAACATCCTGGGTTCGATCCCTACTACCAAAAAAGAAAAGACAGAAAAAAACACCCAGTTACAAATAACAACAATAACAACGAGACTTAACTAACTGCCTTTGGCCAAAGAAGCCAAATGTGCTTTTTTTCCCCCTTTGACTCTCCCCTACCTCCTAACTCCCCAGGACTTAACAATCATCTGTTAGTCAATTTTGCCAGTGAGCCTTGACCAGAGCCCCAGTTATGACTTCCATGGGGACATACTGCATTTCTCAGTTGTCTGGAAGCATCAGCTTCTATGGTAGAAGGTGAATACAGCAAGCAAATGAATTCTCAGCTGATAGAAAGCCAACGGCATGGAGCTAGTTTTGTTTTATTGAGTTATCCTCACTGTTTGGCATAATAACTTCTGTTGAAATGCTTCTGCGCCTCTATTAGTTTGAATTTTTTTATTATTGGTGTTGGTACTTAGAATAGGTTTTAATATGATATGCAATCATTTCTCTGTCATATTCATTTTGGTTTAATCGCCTATTCTATATCATAATGGGCTAAGTCAGCAGAAGACAAAGTCCTTTAGCTTGAGAGGACTATGCTAAGGTACCTCCTTTACCTTTGTAAATTATTTGAATCCCAGGCAGTACTGAACTCCAAACTTCAGCAACAAATTCCGGTCTTATTCCCTTCGAAACTACTTAACAACCTAACATCTCTCTGCATGCCCAGATAGAGTTTGGTTCAGTTTTTCTTTTCCTCGCTTTTATCATTGTTTGGCTCCAGCACGCAATTTTGATGTCTGCCTCGGCATTTCCAGCTTCCAAATAGAGTAGATCGTTGGTGTTTATAGGTTTCCAAATGCATGGGATTGACAGTTTTCTAGAGGCCTGAATGTTATTTGCAAGGCCAAGAATTCAAGTTTGATCTATTATCCACATCTGGCAACTGTTAATCAAAGGTACCCAGCTCACTCAATCCTTAGCTACAGTCATTTCTCCAGCAGAAAGTGCCAGGTGCAATCTGGGTGAATACTTTCTTGTCTCATCTTCAGGCATGTTTATATTTGACCAAGTCAGGGAGGTATATGTGTATTGTAGGTTTGGTTTAGGACACGTGTTTTGAAAATACAGGAGAAGCTTGGTGTTAGTGGCTCATCCCTGTGATCTTAACGGAAATTTGAGGATTACAGTTCGAAGCCAGCCTGGACAGGAAACTCTGTGAGACTCTTATCTCCAATAAACAACTGAAAAAAATCTAGAAATGAGCTGTGGCTCAAGTGGTAAAGTTCTAACCTTGAGCAAAGGAAGCTCAGAGACAGCACCTAGGTCCTCAGTTCAAGCCCCAGGACCAGCACCAAAATCACCACCACCACCACCACCAATAAAGCCCCAAACTATAGAAGATATTTGGATAATAGCTTTAAAGATTCCAATTCATTTCTTCTCCACCAGGGGCTGAACATGTGTGTGTGTGTGTGTGTGTGTGTGTGTGTGTGTTTGTATGTGTGTGCGTGTGTGTGTGTGTGTGTGTGTTTAAAACTCTCTAGATAATTCTTATGCACAACCAGGGTTGTGAGTCAGTGGACCCTTTTTAAAGACTTCACAAACATCCAGTTTAAAGGGCTTGGATGATTCTATTGCTATTAAGATAATAACCCATCCTCTTCTAAGTCAAAGCCTCTTCATGCGCCACTCACATGTTCTTTGCTTAGCCGTGGCCCCTCGTATGTACCATGCTTTTTCCTTCCATGGCCTATAGATGTGTTGTTTCTTTTGCTTGGATGCTCTTTTCTCCTCTCCTCTGCTAGTGAACTCCTATTCATCCTTCAGAATGTAAGCCAACCAATATTTCCTCTGGGAAGCTTTCTTTGATCCCTGTCTCAGTGAAAATCCACTCCCTTAGAAATCATACGGTTGTCTTTTTACCCTGATTTAGGTGATGCTTTTCCCTCTAAGGCTTATCTCTAAGGCTAAAAGCTTTACAAGGGTGGAGATCATGCCTTTTTTTGTTGAAAGCCCTTTTATCAGCAGAATGCCCTTCTATAGTTAGCATTTTAGACAGTGGTTGAGTGAATGAATAAGTTTTCTCTGTCACCTAGACTGCTCTACTATTGGAAAAGGATTATTTGTTGATTGGAACTAAATCAAACCCATTAATTGTAAATTAAATGCCATGCAGCACATTGATTTAAGCCAGGGCCTCTCAACATTGGCACTATTCACATTGTGGGGTGAGTAATTCTTTGTCGTAGAAGGAGCAGTCATGAGTGATAGAGGGTGTTGAACAGCATCACTGACCTAACCTGATGATACCAGCGGAACTTCCTCACCCAGCTGCAGCAGAGATTTTCATTGGCTTTGCCAAAGTTTTTTGGGGGTCAAAATCAGTCTTAGTTGTTGTAGATAAGGTAGTAGGGAGAGACCTGGCATGAAGTTAAGAGTGCTTGCAGTGACTGTGACTGTGGTATGGGAGCACATAGCAAAAACATTTCCCCTCTGTGGAGCTGTTGGGGACATGGACTACCCTTGCTGATCACAGTTGAATTCTTGAGATTTTTTTTCAAAATATATTGTGTTGTGTTCTCTCTATTGGCCTACTGCAATTCCAGATTTAGGATTAGGAAAACGAAAAAGGCATAGGTCTCATGGTTTCCCTCATTTGCAATAACTAGTGTATATCTGAGTCAAGCAGAAAAGGTCAGATAAGTTGATGTTAGGGAAATGAACCCCAAGATAAGTCTTCAAATGTTTTGCTTTCATGCAATTGTTTCTAACATATTTATAAGATATTTCTTTGTTGCTTTGTATGTCCCTCCCCCATGGTATAACCCCTGCTTTCACTGTATTTGATGTTGTTATAATTTGTGGAGGGGAAGGGAAAAAACAAATCGTTTAAATAGGGATACAGGTGGACCCATTGCAACAATGAGATGTACAAGTCATTATGTCGAAAAACGAACTTTACAACTTTGGTGGGAGCGGGAGGATTGGGTAGAGGGAACAGGGAGATATGGGAAGGGATGGGAAGGGGAAACAAAGGAGGAAGCAACAATGCTTGATAAGAAATGTACTCATTATCTTGCCCATGTAATTATAACCCTCTGTATGGTATTTTCACACACACACACACACAAAAGGCATAGGGTTATTAGCAGTTGAAAATGACTTGGTTTTATGGGCCACCAGAGTCCTCTGAATGAAATCTGTATACTGTGTGGTAGTTTATGTGAGAGTGTTTTTCTGTGGCTTCCAGAGCCCTCCCACCTCAGAGCCTCTGGTTCCAATTTTACTCTGAGCAATGATTGGTTTCTTAAACTTTCCTACTGATTGCCAAATGTGATTAATCATCCAAATGATAAGGAGAGCCTTATCAGGTGGAGGTGTTCAGCTGACTTCTGTGGAGGTTCTGATGGGTCAGGACATGAATTGGAACTGTAGGGCTCCCTATGTGATGTTTGTGGTTCTCTATGAAGTCACTGGCTCCAGCCGCAGGCTTGCTGACAGATATCCTAGTCAATCTCTAAGCTGTTAATCCAGGACCAGGGGACCAGGGCTGTGGGTGTGAATGGGGGAAAGAGATGTTGACCAAAAGTGTTCAATGTTTCAGGAGGAATAAGTTCAGGTGATTCATTGCATAGAATGAATGTTACAATAAAAACATGTTCTATATTTAGAATGTATTAAAGAAGATTTTAAATATGCTCTTGACAAAAAGGTGATAGGTTTGTTAATCAGCCTGGTTTCATCATTGCTCATTGTAGAACAAATTCAGACATCACATTGGACCTCATAAATATACATAGTTAATGTCCACTGAAAGTAAAATAATAACAAGAGACTAGGTATTGAGCTATAGGCTAAACTGAGGTTACCAGAACACTGTACAAGGGAATTGTGTGTATGGTAAGGGGCTAAACTGAGGTTACCAGAACACTGTACAAGGGAATTGTGGGGAAGAAGCAAGCAGTGCTTTGTGGGTGAGAGCAATTAGCCTCTCTAATGCAGGGAAGAAAGGAGGAGAGTATTCAGGTTGTGAATAGTAGCAACATAGAACAGAAACCCCAATCCACTGGACATGTCTGCCATGTGGGATTTTCATTTTCAATCTCCCTTTTGTTCTGTTACCTTCCATTTTTTTTTCTGTTTCTCTTTTCCTTCTTTTGTTGGTACTAGGATTTGAACTCAGTATCTTGTAATTATTGGGCAGTTGCTTGACAATTTGAATCACACCACTAACTCTTTATTTTTGACTAGGCTAGTTTGGACTGTGATCCTTTTATTTCTTCTCTCTGTATAGCTGGGATAACATGCATACCTCTGTTTCTCAGCTACTCCACTGGTTGAGATGACACTTCACATACTTCTGTGCCTGGGCAGGCTTTGAACCAAAATCCCCCTGATTTCTGGAGCTAGGATTACAGATTTGACTCATGGGCCCCAAACTTTTTGCTCTTCCTTTCATCTCAGTGCAATAATACTTCCAATATTTTCTTAAATTTATATTTGGGACAAAGAGGGTGATGTGTAAAAATTTAAGGGAAGTGTTCTGCTGTAGTTAAAACTTCCCTAATTACAGAAACATAATAGAGGCTACAGAGAGTATAAATAATATAATTCTTTAGAAAGTGAGTCAAAGCCCAACAAAATAAGTACCTGGAAATGGATACTTGCAAAGAAGGGCCAAGGAGAGAGGGTTAGAAGAATGAACGGGGGAAATGAGTAGAATGCAGGCAAGAACGCATTGTATATGACACACAACTAAGAAAACTAAGAGAAGGGATGGCTCAAAGGGGGATGAAGATGTTCAAGGGATGACACAAATCAAGATGCATTTTATTCATAAATTGCTTTGTTAAGCTCCAACAAAGAATTTGAAGCCATCAAAGCCGACCATCTAGAAGGAAAAGAAATACAAAAGCAAATAGAAAGTCTTGATAGTAGGTTAGACCATGCAGATGATCGAATTTCAGGGATTGAAGACAGCCTAGAATAATGGAGAAAGAACATACAACCATCCAAGACAAATGCAAGAAATATGATAGATCTATTCAACACTTGAAAGACACCATGAAAAGCCTAATCTGAGGATAATGGGTGTAGAGGAGCACCTAGAGACAGAAGTTCATGGTCTAGGAAATTTGTTTAACAGGATCCTAGCAGAGAACTTCCCAAACATGCAAAAAGATAGGCCTATTCAGATACAAGAAGCTTTTAGAACTCCAAATAGACCAGACCAGAATAGGACATCCCACTGTCACATTATAATCCACACAGGATCAATTCAGACCAAGGAAAAAGATCCTTAAAGCTGTTAAGGAGAAAAGATCAATCACCTATAAAGAGAAACCAATTAGAATCACCTCAGATTTCTCAGCAGAGACAATCAAAGCAAGAAGAGCCTGGAATGATGTATGCCATGCCCTAAGACAAACAACTATCAACCAAGAATTCTGTACCCAGCTAAACTCTCTTTCATAACCGAAGGTCAAATAAAAACCTTCCATAGCAAAGAAAAATTGAAACAATGTATCTCCCCCAAACCAGCCCTACAAAAGATTCCTAAAGATGTCCTACACATAGAAAACCAACAAGACCACAATAAAGGCCAAGAAAGCACACTCAAACTGAGAATCCAAGTACCATAGGAAGAACCCAGTTGCCTCAGCCCCCAAGAAGGTGGATAAAATGGCAGGAACTCCCAAATACCTCTCAGTCCTATCTCTCAACATTAGCAGACTTAACTCTCCAATTAAGCGACATAGACTGACTAGTTGGATTAAAAAGCAAGATCCTTCTAGCTGCTGCCTTCAGGAGTCATACCTTGCCCATAAAAACAAACACATTTTGAAAGTGAAAGGCTGGAACAAAATCTACCAAGCAAATGGCCCCCATAAACAGGCAGGAGTTGCAATCCTAATATCATATAAAATAGACTTCAAATTAAAATTAGTGAGAAGAGATAAAGAAGGTCGCTATATACTAATTAAGGGATCTCTCCTTCAGGAGGATATTACAATTCTAAATATCTATTCACCACAACGGAGCACCCAAATTTATCAAAAAAAACACTACTTTCCCGCAAATCCCACATAGATCCAAAGACATTATTTGTTGGGAACTTTAACACACCACTTTCCCCACTAGATAGATCAACTTGGCAAAAACTCAACAGAGAAACCGCAGATCTAAACAACTGCATAGATCAACTCGATTTAACAGACATCTACCGAATATTTCACCCAGCAGCATCAGAATACACGTTTTTCTCAGTAGCACATGGAACATTTCTCAAAATAGACCACATTTTACGCCACAAAGCAAACTTGTCCAAATTCAGAAACATTGAAGTTATACCTTGCTCAGACCACAAGGAACTAAAAGTAGAACTCAACACCAAAAGCCACCAAAGAAAATCCTGTAACACATGGAGGCTGAACAACACACTGCTGAATCACGAGTGGGTTATGGAAGAGATTAGAAACAAAATTCAAATGTTCATGGTATTCAACAAAAATGAACACACAAATTACCAGCTCCTCTGGGACACAGCAAAGGCAGTACTCAGGGGCAAGTTTATAGCTCTGAGTTCCTACATCAACAAATTGGAGAGATCTGAAACCAACAATTTAATGAGACATCTGAGCCTCCTTGAAAAACAGCAGCAAGATAAACCCCAATCCCGTAGATGGAAAGAAATAATTAAAATTAACTCAGAATTAAATGAATTAGAATAAAAAAAATAGAATCAACAAAACAAAGAGTTGGTTCTTCGAAAAAATTAACAAAATTGACAGACCTTTAGCAAATCTTATCAGAAAAAGAAGAGAACACACCCAAATAAATAAACTCAGAGAGGAAAATGGAAACATCACCACAGACACAACCAAGATTCAGAATATTATAAGGGAATACTTCTCAAAACTCTATGCTAATAAGTTTGAGAACTTGGCAGAAATGGACCTTTTCCTAGCAAATATCGATATGCAGAAACTAAACCAAGATGAGTTAAACCATCTTTTTTTTTTTTTTTTTTTTTTTTTTTATTGTAAAGCTACTATACAGAGGGTCACAGTTACATGAGTGAGGTTATGAGTACACTTCCTCTTGAACATTGTTACCCCCTCCATTGTTTTCCCCCTACCATCCCCTCCCTCCCTCCCTTCCCCGAGGTTCTTTTTTTTTTTTTTTTTTTTTGATTGTGATTAAATGATTACATAATTTCAAAGTCACAAGTTCATTCTAACTTCCCTGGAGCAAATTGTCTACCACAGTCTGTAATATATAACAGTGTTCACATGTTATATACCATATTTGTGATCAGCAGCATGAGGATATTTAGTAGTGGTTCAACCAGATGAGCGGGAGTTCTTTGTTTCTTAAGTCCTGTTAGTTTTGTCGTATCACTAACCTTATGGATTTAGCATCCACTTATGAGGGAGACCATGTACCGTTTGTCTCTTCGTTCTTGGCTTACCTCGCTCAACATGATTCCTTCTAGCTCCATCCATTTCCCTGCAAATGCCATTATTTTGTCATTTCTAATGGCTGCATAATATTCCATTGTGTATAGATACCACAATTTTTGGATCCATTCATCTGTGGTGGGGCACCTAGGTTGTTTCCATATCCTAGCTATTGCGAACAGTGCTGCAATAAACATGGAGGTGCACGTGTCCTTGTATATTGGTTCCTGTTGTTCAGGGTAGATGCCTAGAAGTGGTATGACTGGGTCGTAAGGGAGGTCAATCTTTAGCTTTCTAAGGACCCTCCAGACTGCTTTCCAAAGTGGTTGTATAAGTGTACATTCCCACCAGCAGTGTAATAGGGTTCCTCTTTCTCCACATCCCCTCCAGCATTTGTCGTTGGCTGATTTGTGGATGTGGGACATTCTGACTGGGGTAAGGTGGTATCTCAGGGTTGTCTTTATTTGCATTTCCTTCACCACCAGGGATGATGAACATTTCCTCATGTGTTTCTTTGCCATTTTTATTTCTTCATTTGAGAAGTCCCTCTTTAGTTCCCTTGCCCATTTAGTAATTGGTTTGTTAGGTTTGGGAGGGATTAGTTTCTTGAGTTCCCTGTATATACAGGATGTTAACCCCTTGTCTGATATATTGCTGGTAAATATTTTTTCCCAATTAGTTGGTTGTCTTTCTAGCTTAGTTGCGATAGATTTAGCTGTGCAGAAGCTTTTTATTTTAAGGTAGTCCCATTTGTCGAGTCTCTCTCCAACTTGTTGTGACCCTGGGACTCTGTTCAGGAAGTTCCTTCCTGTGCCTATTAGTTCAAGTGTCTCTCCTACTCTGTCCTGCAGTAGTTTCAGAGATTCAGGTTTAATGTTAAGGTCTTTAATCCATTTTGAGTTGATGTTGGTGCATGGTGATAGGCTGGGGTCCACTTTTAGTTTTCTGCATGTGGCTGCCCAGTTTTCCCAGCACCAGCGGTTGAAGAGGCTGTGTTTCTTCCATTGTATGTCTTTGGCTCCTTTGTCGAATATCAGCTGGCTGTAGGCCTGTGGATTTATATCTGGATCTTCTATTCTGTTCCATTGGTCTTCGGGTCTGTTTTTGTGCCAGTACCATGCTGTCTTTGTGATTATAGCTCTGTAGTAGAGTTTGAAGTTCGGCATGGATAGCCCTCCCATATTGTCTTTATCCCCTAGAATTGTTTTGGCTATTCTAGGTCTTTTGTTGTTCCATATAAATTTTTGGACTGTTTTCTGTATTTCAGTGATGTACGTCATTGGGATTTTAATAGGAATTGCATTGAATTTGTATATTAATTTTGGAAGTATCACCATCTTTACTATATTAAGTCGGCCTATCCAGGAGCATGGGAGGTCTTTCCATTTCCTAGTGTCTTCTGCAATTTCTTTCTTTAACTTTTTATAGTTCTCATTAAATAGTTCTTTTACATCTTTGGTTAGGTTAATTCCTAAATATTTTATTTTTTGGGAGGTTATTGTGAATGGGGTTGCTCCCTTTATTTCCCTCTCTTCCTGTGCGTTATCAGTGTATAGGAAGGCAACTGATTTTTGTGGGTTTATTTTGTATCCTGCTATTTTGCCGAAGTGACTTATGATTTCTAAAAGTTTGGGGATGGAGTTTTTGGGATCGTGGAGGTATAGTATCATGTCGTCTGCAAAAAGGGATAGTTTCACTTCTTCTTTCCCTATGCGGATCCCTTTAATGTCTTTTTCTTGCCTTATTGCCCTGGCTAAGGGTTCTAGGACTATGTTGAAGAGGAGTGGAGACAGTGGACATCCTTGCCTTGTTCCTGTTTTTAGGAGGATTGGTTGTAGCTTTTCCCCATTAAGTATAATATTGGCTATTGGTCTGTCATAAATGGCTTTTATTGTTTTTAGAAATGTTCCTTCTATTCCTATTTTCTCCAGAGCTTTTAGCATGAATGAATGTTGAATTTTATCAAAGGCCTTTTCTGCATCTGTGGCGATAATCATGTGATTCTTGACCTTGGCTCTGTTGATATGCTGGATTACATTTATTGACTTACGTATGTTAAACCATCCCTGTGTCTCTGGGATGAAGCCTACCTGATCATAGTGTATTATTTTTTTTATGTGTTTCTGGATTCTGTTAGCTAGAATCTTGTTAAGGATCTTTGCATCTGTGTTCATCAAGGAGATTGGCCTGTAATTCTCCTTTTTGGTTGGGTCTTTGCCTGGTTTGGGGATGAGTGTGATATTGGCTTCGTAGAATGAGTTTGGGATAGCTCCCTCCTTCTCTGTTTCTCTGAAGAGCTTGAGGAGTATGGGTATTAGTTCTTCTTTAAAGGTCTTATAGAATTCTGCTGTGAATCCATCTGGTCCTGGGCTTTTTTTTGTTGGAAGACTTTTGATAGCTTCCTGTATCTCATTATAGGATATTGGCTTATTTAATTGGTTAACTTCTTCTTTGCTCAGTTTGGGTAACTTGTATTTCTCTAAAAATGCATCCATTTCCGCCAGATTTTCTTCCTTTAGAGAGTATAGCTTTTGAAAGTAGTCTGTTAGAATTGTTTGGATATCTTGGGTACGTGTTGTGATGTTTCCCGTGGCATCCCTAATCCTATTAATATGGGTTTCCTCTCTTCTTTTTTTAATTAATCTTGCCAACGGGCCATCAATTTTGTTTATTTTTTCAAAGAACCAGCTTTTTGTTTGGTTTATTTTGGTTATGGTTTTCTGATTTTCTAATTGGTTAATCTCTGCTCTCAATTTGGTTATCTGGCTTCGTCTAGTAGCTTTAGGTCCCATTTTTTCTTGTTTTTCTAGCTGTTTTAGTTGCAACATGAGATTATTTACTTGGTCTGTCTCCATTCTCTTGATGTGGGCACTGAGGGCAATAAATTTGCCCCTCAGGACTGCTTTTGCTGTGTCCCACAAGTTTCTTTGTGAGGTGTTTTCATTTTCATTGAGTTCTAGGAAATGCTTTATTTCTTCTCTGATCTCTTCTGTTACCCAGGCCTTGTTAAGGAGTGTGCTGTTCAATTTCCATGTATTAGAGAAATTTCTGCGGTATGCTTTGTTATTGAGAGCTAGCTTGATTCCACTGTGGTCAGATAGGATACAGGGGATTATGTCGATCCCTTTGTATTTGCTTAAGTTCCTTGAATGAACTATGATATGGTCTATTTTGGAGAAAGTTCCATGAGCTGCTGAGAAGAATGTGTACTGTGTTGTTTTAGGGTGAAATACTCGGTAGATGTCAGTTAATTCCGCTTGAAGTATGGCCTCACTTAATTCGGTAGCTTCTTTGCCAATCCTCTGGTTGGTAGACCTGTCCTTTGGTGAGAGTGGCGTGTTAAAGTCTCCTAGTATTATCGTATTGGGATCTATTTTATTCTGTAAGTTTGAGAGCATTTGTTTAACATATCTGGGTGCACCGATATTTGGGGCATATAAGTTGATGATGGTTATATCCTCCTCTTGGATTGTTCCCTTTATTAATATGTAATGTCCGTCCTTGTCTTTCTGTACTGATTTTAATGAAAAGTTTATTTTGTCAGATATCAGGATAGCTACACCTGCTTTCTTATTGGGGGAATTTGATTGGTAGATCCTTTTCCACCCCTTCACTCTGAGTTTGTTTGTATGTTTGGCTGGGAGGTGGGTCTCCTGAAGGCAACAGATGGATGGGTCTTGTTTTCTGATCCAGTCCTCAGTTCGTTTTCTTTTAATTGGCGAATTCAGCCCATTTATATTAAGAGAAAGTATAGAGAGATGCATTGTTGTCCCTGCCATTCCGTTTTCCTAAGTTTTTCTTCTTTCCTTTCCTCCTGTGCTTGCTCAGTTAGACTTTGAGTAATGCCTGTTTGGGGCAGGTCCCAGTTCCTGGTTGCTTTCTTCAGGTTGTGTCCCCCCTCTTAGAATTCTTTGTAATGCTGGCTTAATGTTTATGTATTCATTTAGTTTTTCTTTGCTATTAAAAGTTTTCAGTTCTCCATCGAATGTGAATGCTAGCTTTGCCGGGTATATCAGTCTGGGTTGGCAGTTATTGGCTCTCAGGGCTCGTATGGTGCTTTCCCAGGCTTTTCTTGCATTCATTGTTTGTGTGGAGAGATCTGCAGTGATTCTAATTTTTTTCCCGTTGTAGTATAGCTCCTTCTTCATTTTTGCTGCATGCAGGATTGTTTCCTTATTATTCAGATCCATCATTGTTACTATTATGTGCCTAGAAGTGTTTCTCCTGGGATCTTGCTTGTTGGGTGTTCGATAAGCTTTTGTGATGTAGTTAAGATGGTCGTTTTTGAGGTGGGGAAAATTTTCATTGACTATCTTGTTAAATAGGTGTTGCATTCCCTTGCTCTGGAATTCCTCACCTTCGTCCACTCCGATTATGCGAAGGTTAAATTTTTTAGCATTATCTGCTTGCTCTTGAATTTCCCTTTGGTTTAATTTGAGTGATTTTTCCATATCTGTCACTTTTTGGTCCAGTTGGTGTATTCTGTCTTCTGTATCTGACACTCTACCTTCCATTTCATTCACTCTGTTGACCGTGGCTTCTATTGTGGTTTGCATGATGGAAATGGATCCCTTTATGGATTCAATGTTGGTTCTCAGAGTACTGATCTCACCTCTCAATGAGGTGATATCAGTATGCATTACCTCTAATTTGGCGTTTATCTCACTTCTTACTGAGGTTTGTGCAGCTTCTATTTTTGCATCCAATTTTTGTTTGATATCCTGTATATCTTTTGATAGTTCATCCTTGTGCTCTTTCAATTTCTGATCCATTTCTCGCTTTATTTCTTGAGTCATTGCCTCCAGCAACCCTTGGATGTAGTTTTTGTCTTCCATTCCTGCTTTGCTCCCACTGGGGCTCTCCCCTGCGTGGCTGCTGGCTTTTGAGGTGAGCTTGCTGTCCTGGGTAGTGGTAAACCTTGTGATTTTTCTCTGTGATTTTCGCATGGGGGTTCAGGAGACTGCTCTTCAATCTTGTTTTGGTGTGTCTGACTTTGCTTGGTTGCTGATTCTCTATTGGTAGAGAGAGTCTGTGTCTGATCTGGATTCTGTTGGGAGCCTATTTCCAGCTGCTATTCACTTAGGATTCTCAGCTCTCTGCTGTAGCAATTCCCGCCTTTGGAAGGGTTGAGCAGCCTAGACTGCTTGTGTTTGCTCCTGCGGGTGCTCTTGGGAAGATCAGATGCTCTGGATGCACTCTCCCAAATACTGGAGTCTGCTATGGGCTCCTGATGTGTTTTTGTTTGTTTTGGGCTGGTTGTGGGCTTGAACTCTAGGTTTGGGTGCTGTCCCTCAGCTCTTCAGCTCAGGGCTGGCACCCTACCATTTGAGCCACAGCCCCACTTCTGACCCTTTTTGCTTTGTTCAGGCGCCGGTCCCCTGGCCTGGTTCCGGCCCCAGCCTGGAGCGCGCTCGTTAGGCCTGTGCTAATGTGTATACCACCTTGGTTATGCAGCCTGGAGGACACAGTTCAAATTTCTTCTACTGTTGGTAGTCTTGACCCAGGGGCACTGTTCCTGGCTTGAGCATTTAAGCTCCCTTCCCGGGGCGCTCTTGCTCTGGCCTGGCCAGCAGAGTGTGCTCCACCGGCTGGTGGGGCTCTCGAACAGTTCCCAGTTTTAGTGGGTCCTGTGGTCCGGGTGTTGGGGTAGGGAGTCTAGGTCAGGGTCTGGGGATTCCCTCCAGCTCTGGTCTCCCTTGATGGATTCCCTGTCCCCTGATGGGTACTCACCCTGTAGGTCGTCAGTTGTTGTTGCAGTCCGTCAGTTGTTGTTGCAGTCCGAGTTCAGTTGGGGTGGTTGCGGGCTGGGTTGGGCGGCCCCCCGCCGGGTCGTTGCGATCGCGACAGGTCCCTTTGTGGCGCTGCTGGTGCCGGGCGGCTTTGGCGGGATGGAGCCTCTCCGCTCCGGTGGAGAGTGATGGGTGGGGTGGGATCCTCCTGGAGACTCCCGGCTGGTAGGTTTCTCTGTTCCTGGCGATCCGCTGTTCTGCAATCCGGTACCTGGTGATCTGCAAGCAGCCCCCTGTGTCTCTGTGGCTCCGGCAGCCCCTGCCGGGCCGGCTGGCCGGCGGCTTGGCGCACTGCCGCGCGGCCAGTAAAGGTTGGGGGAGGGGTCTTCGCTCTTCTCTGTTCTGAAATTCTTCTTTTCCTCTCTTTCTTTTTTTGTTATTTTCCACCTCTGGTTTTTCTCTGAGTGTTCGTCTTTTTGTTGTTGTCGGTCTCTTGGGGAGATTAAAGGTTGGAACTCGAACTCTCTTTTTGGTTGGAGAGAGCTGTGGCGTTTCCCTACTGCCCCGTCGCCATCTTGAGAACTCTCCGAGTTAAACCATCTTAACAGGCCCATATCAAGCACTGAAATAGAAACAACAATAAGAGACCTCCCATCTAAGAAAAGCCCAGAACCAGATGGCTTTACAGCAGAATTCTACAAGGCCTTCAAAGCAGAGCTCACATCAATATTCCTCCAACTCTTCAATGAAATTGAAAGAGAAAGTTCACTACCGAACTCATCCTATGAAGCCATCATAACCCTCATCCCAAAACCAGGCAGGGGCTCATCAAAGAAAGAGAACTATAGACCCATTTCTTTGATGAACATTGATGCAAAACTTCTCAACAAAATTCTGGCCAATTGACTTCAACAATTCATCCAAAAAATCATATACTACGATCAAACAGGATTCATTTCAGGGATGCAAATCTGGTTCAATATACACAAATCAATTAACATAATTCATAACAATAACAGGAGCAAGGATAAGAACCACATTGTTATCTCAATAGATGCAGAAAGAGCGAGCATTTGACAAGATCCAACACCCCTTTATGATGAAGGTTCTGGAAAAATGAGGAAACCATGGAACATTCCTCAATACAATAAAGGCTGTATATTACAAACCTACAGCCAGCATTATACTTAATGGTGAAAAACTAAAGCCATTTCCTCTTAACTCAGGAACGAGACAAGGATGTCCACTCTCTCCACTTTTCTTCAATCTAGCATTAGAATGCCTAGCTACAACAATAAGACAATATGCAAACATAAAGGGGATCCAAATAGGGAAAGAAGAAATAAAACTCTCCCTCTTTGCAGATGACATGATCTTGTATTTTAAGAATCCCACAGACTCCCTTCCAACATTACTCAAGCTGATTCAAAACTTTGGCAAAGTAGCAGGGTATAAAATTAACCCTCAAAAATCAATGGCTTTTCTGTATGCCAACAAGGAGAAAAGTGTGGCTGAAATTAGGAAAGCAACTCCATTTCTAATAGCCCAACAAAAAAATAAAAAACCTAGGAATTAACTTAACCAAAGAAGTGAAAGACCTCTATGATGAAAACTTTAAAAACTTGAAAAAGGAAATCAAAACAGAACTTAGAAAGTGGCAAAAACTCCCATGCTTCTGGATTGGAAAGATCAACATCTTGAAAATGGCAGTACTTCCCAAGGCTATCTACAAATTCAATGCGATGCCTATCAATATTCCAACCTCATTCTTCAAGGAAATAGAAGAGGCAATCCAAAAATTCATATGGAACAATAAAAGACTCTGATTAGCACAAACGATCCTCAACAGAAAGAACAGTGCTGGAGGAATATCAATACCAAATTTCAAACTCTACTATAAAGCCATAGTAATCAAAACAGCTTGGTACTGGCACAAGAACAGACCTCAGGACCAATGGAATAGAATGGAAAACCCAGAAATGAACCTACAGACCTATAACCATCTAATCTTCGATAAGGGAGCTAAAAAAATAGAATGGAAGAAAGACAGCCTCTTCAGTAAATGGTGCTGGCAAAATTGGTTAACTACTTGTAGAAAACTAAAGCTAGATCCTTATATATCACCCTGCACCAGAATCAACTCCAAATGGATCAAAGACCTCGTAGTCAAAGCAGACACTTTGAAAACATTACAGGATGGAATAGGAGAAACCCTAGGTCTCCTTGGCACAGGCAGAAATTTTCTTAATAGAGACCTGGAAACACAACAAATCAAAGAAAGGTTGGACAAATGGGATTGCATGAAATTGCAGAGCTTCTGCATGGCAAAGGACATAGCTAGCAAGATCAATAGAAAACCCATGGATTGGGAGAAGATCTTCACTAGCCATACAACAGACAAGGGTCTCATATCTAAAATATACCTGGAACTCAAAAAATTAAATGCCCCATCAACAAATCTTCAAAGAAATAACTGCCCAATAAATAAGCGGGCTAAAAAGGAGAAAATTCTCTGAAGAGTTAAGAAGGATGGCCAATAGACACCTGAAGAAATGTTCAACCTCTCTAGCCATAAAAGAAATGCAAATCAAAACAACATTGAGATACCACCTCACCCCAGTTAGAATGGCTATAACCAAGAACTCTAGGGCTGAGAAGGTGGTTCAGTGGAAGAGCACTTGCCTTGCATGCCTGAGGCCCTGGGTTCGATTCCTCAGCACCACATAAGCAAAAAGAAAAAAGCTGGAAGTGGTGCTGTGGCTCAAGTGGTAGAGTGCTAGCCTTGAGCTGAAGAGCTGAGGGACAGTGCCCAGGCCCAGAGTTCAGGCCCTATGACTGGGCCTCCCCCCCGCCCAAAAAAAAAAAAAAGAACTCTAATAACAGATGCTGGAGGGGATGTGGACAGAAGGGAACCTTATTGCATTGTTGGTAGGAGTGTAAACTTGTTCAACCACTTTGGAAAGCAGTATGGAGGTTCCTCAAAAGACTCCACATAGAGCTCCCCTATGACCCAGCAATCCCACTTTTGTGCATTTGCCCAAATGTTCACAAACAAGACCCCACACTGAAGCTACCAGCACGACTATGTTTATTGCAGCCTTATTTACCATAGCTAAGATATGTAACCAACCCAGATGCTCCTCAGTAGATGAATGGATTAAGAAAATGTGATTGATATATATATATATATATATATATATATATATATATATATGTACAATGGAATTCTATGCCTCCATCAGAAAGAATGACATTGCCTCATTTGTTAGGAAATGGAAAGACTTGGAAAAAATATTAAGTGAAGTAAGCCAGGCCCAAAGAAACATAGGTCCCATGGTTTCCCTCATTTGCAATATCTAGTATATGTCTGAGTCAAGCAGAAAAAGTCAGATAAGTTGATGTTAGGGAAATGAACCCTGAGATATGTATTCAAATTTTTTTCTTTCATGTGATTGTTTCTGACACATTTGTAAGATTATTTCTTTGTTGTCACGACCACCTCGACCAGCAAGGAAGACTCAACACCGAGCTCTTCTCTCTGCAGTTTATTCAGGACCTTTGAGCAATCTTCTGACCCCGGGGAGAATCCCACACACAGCCTTAAGTACCCGCTGGGTAGCCAACCCTGATACGCCTCGTGAGAGCCATCAATAGGTTCAGGTGCGCGGAAGCAAGCCAGATTCTATGCCTTAGCCATATAAGGAGTTGTTTACCACAGAGAGCGCTCGTCATCGGGAAGGTGGAGGGCGGAAGCCGGCGCCATCTTTAAGGTGCGGCTGCACGCAGCTCTCTACACTTTGTTGCTTTGTATGTCCCTCCCCCATGGTATAACCCCTGCTTTCACTGTATTTGATGTCGATATAATTTGTGGAGGGGAAGGGAAAAACCAAATCGTTTAAATAGGGATACAGGCGGACCCATTGCGATACAGGCGGACCCATTGCAACAATGAGATGTACAAGTCGTTATGTCAAAAACGAACTTTTCAACTTTGGTGGGGGAAGAGGGTTAGGGGGGCGAGGTGGGGAGGATGTGATGGGAAGAGGCAACAAAGGAAGACACTACAATGCTTGATAAAGAAATGTACTCATTACCTTGCCCATGTAATTTTAACCCCTCTGTCCAGTAGTTTAACAATAAAAGAATAAATTGCTTTGTTAAATGGTCAAAATTTAACACATGACCTAAAAATCAAGGCAAGTGAGGGAAGGGGTGGGTTGGGAGGTGTGGGTAAGAATGTTGAAAGAGGTGATATTGATCACGGAGCACTGTATTCCACAAACTGCTCTGTTGAATGGCAACTCTTTTGGATAACTACTTAAAATAATACTTTAAGAATTTCCCTTTACTCTGAAACACTTCAAAGTCTAAGACACACTCGTCCCATTGGATCCCACTGGTGTTTGGACCACTTGGGGCACAAATGTTGGGGCAGATGTGTATACAGTTGCCTTGGGTGTGTCTTACTTAAATCAGGGACCATAACATCCTCCAAAGAGGGGAGATGCAGAATAAAGTGGGGACTCATGCTGTTGGAGACCTCTTGGGTATATTCACTAAGGATTTCTTTGCACATCCCAAGTAATACTTACATACGGTGTAATAAGTTCAATTTGTGAGAATCTGTTTAAAAGATGTCACTACACACATCAGAAAAAAAAATTCTCACCGGGATGGAGTTAGTCATGTTTCATATTGCAGACAATTTGGTGGAATGGGATTTGTATTACTGGACACGAGTGCAATACAAATGTAATTGTTTGCAGGTAATTTGAAGAAAAATGAAGTGTGCTGGTCTTGGGAGTTCAAGGACAGAAACAGTCTTTGTAAGATGGAATTTTGGGGGGGTGAAATGCTCTTGGAAATGACAGTCTGAGTTTTGAGCTGTCAGCTGGGTGCATGCTCAGCTCTCTAAGGGGGAAAGTAGCTGTTCAGAAAATACTTCACTCCTCAATGATTTCTTCTTGCAGTTTTGTGTAATGACATCTATTGTGCCACCTTAGTATACCATAGCACAGAATCCTGTAGATTGTGTTAATGCTGTTGGTGCTTGAGGTTCCAGCACAAATGATATTTAGTTGGGGTATATTGTTATTGATGTAAGATTATATAGAGTTTTGAAATTTCTCTCTTCTGTTTGCTCCAGTTTTGGGAATGGCTGATTCAGGCATTACTTATTGTCTGCATTGAGCATATGTTTGCACAGTAGGCAGGAATTTTCACTTGGAAGGAAAGCACTTGGGAAAAATTAAGAACTATGAGCCCTGGGCAGCTGGGTGTGTGAGTAGTTACCTGGATGTGCAGTGGATAAAATCGAGGGACCAAACCAATGCTATCTGGATTCCAATATAGTTGTATCACTTGTTAGATTTGGTGGAGTAAGAGCTTCCACAGATCCTATGACCTTTGTGATGCGTTTTTGGTCCTCACATTAAGGGGTTGCGTTCTACTTTTTTCCTTATGGATCCAGTTAGCCTTTGGACCTGCTGTACTCAATAGGATTTAGAGAAAGTGATTGTATGTCAGTTCCAAGGTTAGATCTCAAGGTTTCTGTGTACTTGCCCTTTCTCATGGAACACTGCTTCTGCCCCATGGATGAGCCAGAGCTAGACTGATGGAGTATGAGAGGCTTCACAGACACCCATGGAGTCCACTTAGCCAACAGGAGTCAACATCCAGAGACAGAGGCTTTGACAACCTACAGTTGATGGAAAACAGCTTTGTCACAGTGAGAACATTCCTCAGAAAATCAACTTTTAAGAGGGAGGTTTTATTTCAGTGCACAGTTTCAGAGTTTTCGGCCCATGATAGCTTGGCTTCGTTATTTCATCCTGGTTAGGAAACATGGTGAAAACAGCTGCTCACCTCGTGGCAGCCAAAGGAGGAAGGTCTCAATACTCATTCAAGGACATCCCCCCCCACCCTCCCACCCCCCCCACCCTCCCACCCCCCCCCCCCCCCCCCCCCCCCGCCCCGCCCCGCCCGCCAATGACCTAACTTCCTCCTACCAGGCCCCAGCTCCTAAGGTCCCATAATCTCCCAATGTCACAATAGGCTGGAGACTAAGACTGGGAACATATGGACATTGTTAGGGACATTTAATACCCCAACCATAAAACCAGACAAGACTAGAGAAAGTACCCAGCTGAACTTAGCTTAAACTTTTAAGAAATTCTGAGTAGTTCTGTATACTCAGCAGTCACCGTTGCTCCATCAGCAATTTGCTCATGCAGGACTTGCTCAGCCTTCTACTGTCCGTTCCCTGGACTGTGTTCTGGGCAGGATCACATTATCCCAGAGCCTGGCTTGTGGAGCTTTGGCCCAGTGCCTGTGCAGAGAAGGTGGGAATAGATCGATAGCACCATTCATTGCTTCAAAACAGTCACGAGAGGCTCAGGCTCAGCTTAGTTTGTAGTGTGGAGCTGACTGGAAGGCAGCAGCAATGGGCTGATGACTGTGCTTTCTGAGGGAAAGGGAATAGGGGGAAGACGGTGGAAGGTGTTCAGAGCTGGGGCTTTTCTCTGGGTTCCAGGGTACAAAGAAGAGAGCAAGAGACACGTAGTGTTCGGTGAGGTCGTCTGTTCCTTGAAGCAGAGGGCCCTTGGGCAATGGCCGAGGTGGAGGAAGGTATTCTGCCTCGGGGCTGCTGACGCTCTATAGCATGGGCTCCGCTTTCACTTGCTGTTCAGAATCTGAGCCTTCAGCATAAAGCAAAGTAATAATTTTGTTTTATGGAATTGACGGCTTCTCGGTAAAGGAAGAGCAGATTGATGTTCAAGCAGCGTAAGATAATAACAATATTGGAGAACTTCTCTCTACCAGATACAGAAAAGTGTAAGTCCAGACTCTGCCCTTAGATCCTCTCAGTGCCTGGAATGGGCTGAAGGGCTGAGCACTGAAGTTGCAGAGAAGGGCCAGGGATACACGTGGTGGAAGACTGGCACCCTGTGATCCAAAGATACACTGGAATCGGGGAGAAGGGCTGATGATGGTGGCTGTTCCACAAGACCCTTTTTCCCATTCACAACTCAGTGTTTACTTCATGAGTAAATATGTACCTCTAGAGATATATTGGAGCCCCTGCTCTCTGCTTTATAGAGTTAGTGTTTGCCAATTACGGGAGAATGTATTTGTACTCTGAATTCTGTTTGGTATTTGCAGGGACATTGGGTACCAGAAAGGAATAGTGTACTCCCTCAGCAGTCAGTTCTCTTGACTGTATGTTAGAATTGCTTGAGAGATTAAAAGAAATAATATCAAGGCTCCACAGGAGAGAGATTAAACCAGCATTCTCTAGGGTTAAACTGAGGCACTGGTATATTTCAAATGTTCCCTAGACCGTGCATCTGGCGTTGAAAATTGCCTACTAAATGGCAGGTACTTCTCACATGTCAAATAATTAAAAAGAACTAGGCACTGGTGGCTCATGCCTACAATCCTAGCTATTCGGGAGGCTGACATCCGAGAATCATAGTTTGAAGCCAGCCCAGGTAGGAAAGTCCGTGATATTTTTACCTTCAATAAATCACCTGAAGACTGAAAGTGATGCTGTGGCTCAAAGTAGGAGATCATTAGCCTTGAGCAAAAGAGTGCAGGGACAGTGTCCAAGCCCCAAGTTCAAGCTCCACAACTGACACGTAGTGATAATGATAATTTAAAAGGGAGAGAGTGGTGCTAGAGTTGGTTAATCGACGGCTCAGTGATTTCTAGAACTCACATTCTTTCTGTATTTCTTCCCTTGCCATGTTCACTATTCTGGTTGTCATCTTTGGCCTTATGCTCCCCTGACAGCTCAGGATTATCTATTTTATTAACTATATATTTTTATTGTAAAGATACTGTACAGACGGATTACAGTTACATGAGCAAGGTAATGAGGCCATTTCCTATTAAGCATTGTTACCCCTTCCTTTGTTTATCCCCTATCATCCCTTCCCTCCCCACCTCCCCAACTCTTCCCTCCCCACCCCCCAAAGTTGTGAAGTTTGGTTTCAACATAGTGTCTTGTACATCTCACTGTTACAATGGGTCAAGCTCAGGATTATCTTTAAGAAACATTTCCTGAAGTTCTTCAGATTTTTTTTATCATGCCAAGTCTAGACTTCTATAAATTGGCCTACACCCATCTGTGGCAAGGATTATGGCCGGCCAGCATGGATGCATGACTCATGTTCTTTGGGTTGGGGAAGGATTTGCTCTGAGCAGATAAACAAACAGAAGGTAAACCAGGAACAACACTGGGCCATTGCCAGCAAGGCTGGATGGGCTGGGGATGGCTGATCGGTGACATCTGATCAGATAAGACAAGTGATGCTGAGGTGACAAGTCCCCGCACCCCAGTGGTTTAGCCCAACACAAGTTTGCTCCACACTTGCGGAGTCTGATGCAGAAAAGGTGGGGTCTGTCATTCATCCAGGGATTTGGATTTGTGATTCCATGTTCCTGCATTTCATCTGCCATGAATGTTCATCATCCCATGGCTACCTAGGTTAACATAGTAGTGGTATAGGCAATGACTTTAGCCACCTCAGGGGTAAAGTGGTACAGTTTACTTCTGTCGGTGTCCATTGACAACGACATTGCTCAACCAAGCTCAGCCTACCTCCAATGGGCACTGTGACAATGACAGGAACATTCACCACATCAAACAACTAACTAAGAAATAGAGGCAAAGACAGGGAAGAATATGGTGCTGGGTAAAAACACGAGAGCTAGTTTCATATCTGGCTTTTGTTGGAACCCCATTGCCTGTACTACAAGGATGGCGAGACCAGTGGTTATGTGTTATGTGCCCTAATGCATTAGGGAGATTTTTGTCCATAAACTTAAAAAAATGTCAAGAGCCTCTGACACTCCAGGAGCAGGAAGTATGTAAATATCTGGTGTTATTATCTTGCTGTTTGATGCCCCTAAATGCACTGATCATTGTTCTGCTGTGTGTCTGCATCCGGATGTGGCTATAAGTGATGGTACTTTGGGAATTAGGCCTGCAGCCCTTCTTAGCTTCCTTGTACTGGGCTCAACACCCCTAAACCCTTTTGTCAAAACAATTTGGTACCCCCCCCCCCACAAACCCAATACTTCAATTGTTTTTAGACTCATCGGTTCCAAAGGTGGGTTAGGCTTGTTGATGATTGTAATATGTTTATTCATCTGTAGGGCTGAGAATTGAATTTGGGGGATCTAGAGGTTTGGGTCTATACATCTTGTCATTAAAAGATTATATAAACCCTCTTAGAGTAAAGGTATAGTACTTCATATAGTCTTCGGTTTACAATAAGAGCTCTGTAAATCCAATTTGATGGCAAACATGTGGGCTGTTTTGTCTTTTCTGGTAATGTATAAATAAAGTCCACTGTTTGAGGGGCTGGGAAGGTGGCTCAGTGGTAGAGTGCTTTCCTTGCATGCATGAGGCCCTGGGTTTGATTCCTTAGGAGCACATAAACAGAAAAAACCAAGTGGTGCTGTGGCTCTAGTGGTAGAGCACTAGCCTTGAGCTGAAGAGCTGAGGGACAGTGCCCAGGCTAAGAGTTCAAGACCCATGACTGACAAAAAAATAAGTCCACTGTTTAAGGTAATGGGTGGGTTGCCTATCTCATGCTCTTTTCTAGGCACTTATCTACATTCTGCATCGCTCCTCTGAGATAGCATCACCAAGTACTAGTTTACAGATGTCCAGAAACCACTAACTACTTTTTAAACCATGTTGTGTCTCTTAGGAGAAGGTCATGAATCTGGCAACACCAACCATGAAAATGCAGTTAAAAGACAACAGGAAGCAAACAACAAAAGGTCTTTTGAGAAGATGGAAGGCATAAGAAAACTCTTGAATTAAGTTTCCTAATATCAGAGTACTTTTGACTTTTACTTAGAGTCCATAACTCCCTAATGTACCCTGGGTTGTAAAGGAATTGATCCTCTGGTCTCATAGCAGTCAGTACATGCTTGGATAAAGAAATGAATATTTCCACACAGAGGAAGTGGTCGTTCAAATAACAACACAGGTTTGTCTTGAGTCATGGAGAAACCTGTCCCCTAGCTTTCAGAACAAGCAGTTTGTGGAACATCATGTAGAGATTCCCAAGGTTTCTGAACAGGAGGGGATGTACATAGAGCCCTTTGCCCAGTAGTGAATTAGAAGTGGTCACTGCTTTCCTGAACCTTGCAATCTGGTGGGGAGAAAGAGCAGTGTCAATTGCAGTGATGTCACAGCAGAGGTACTGTGATTGGCCTTTGAGAGACCCTGTGGGAAGACCAACTCCCCCAGCCTCAAGAAGTCAAAGAGGACTTCCTGGATGAAAGAGCATCCATGGATTAAATTATCTTAAATCATGCTGCAGTGAGCCTTTTTATGTTGGAAATGCAGCAAATCAGCACATCAAATAATAGAGGACATTATTTAGGTAAATATATAAATATTTGGTAAATATGTTTACATTTATACATAAAGTGATAAGGGAAATATATATTCATTTCTTTTCTTTTTTCCTTTGTTGTGAGATTGGTGTTTTGACTCTGGGCTTCATGCTTGTTAGGCAGACATTTATACTGCTGAACCATTCCTCCAGCTCGAATACATTTCTAAGTGCAGTGAATTTAGCATAGTTAACTTTGTGTAGGTTTTCTCAATCCAACATCACAAAAAGAATCATTGCTGTCAGATGGTGCTCTGGGCAGTATTTTTGCATTAAATGCATCCTCTGTTCTTGAAGGTTGCAGAGCACAGGGGTTTGTAAGGCACAGCCTACTGCCTGTATAATACCTCCTGGTCCTGACTCCTTTTCCAGACACAGCTTTGGACAGCATGTGGTTTTTAGGTGGGCCTCCATGAAGAACAGGAACATGGTAGGTAACTTGAACCAACTTTCAATCTCAGGCTCCTTCGATTCCTCTCACCCTTCTTGTAGCTCTGGGATTTGCTCAACTTGCTGACTACAGTCCTTCCAGATAGCAGATGTGACATTGCCTAACTCGGATCTTGGCAAAAACTGCAGATATCTAGATAACATTTCACAGCAAGCCTGCAAAAATCTCTCAGTCTGAT
This sequence comes from Dipodomys spectabilis, assembly GCF_019054845.1. Lineage (NCBI taxonomy): Eukaryota > Metazoa > Chordata > Mammalia > Rodentia > Heteromyidae > Dipodomys > Dipodomys spectabilis. The sequence goes on from NW_024870802.1 coordinate 4,138,839, forward strand.
TTGATGATGACACCAACAACTATAACTAACAGAAAATGACATGAATAATGAGAAGCTTGATAATTAATGGAGCCTTTGAAAATGAGGTGGTACCTTTGCCAGGATTGGCCAGCTCATTCTGCAGGGACTGAAACATGGAGATCAAGAACTGATGAAGGTTCTTATGTGCAGGGAACCAGGACAGAATGAGAGAAAGTGAACACAGTAAACTGCAGGATTCTGAACATCCTAAGCAGTGCTTCTCAACAGTAGCTATCAGCATCCCCTTGGCAATTGCTTAAATCCCATACCTATCTAGACCAGACACAATCAGAATCTCAGAAATGGGATATGAGCATCTGGATGTTTTTTAACACTTCCAATGCAGTCACCTTTATGGGAATTAGTGATCTCCGTAAGGCTTCTTAAAACATATTGCTTCCAATTCTTCAGGGAGGAGGAATATCTGAGAATCTATATTTCTAGCAAGTTTCTAGCTGAGGCTGTTGGTACTATTCCAAAGACTGTACTTTGAGAGCCACTGTTACAACCATTGGGATGAGTTTAGGCCTAAAATCTATGCGTATGGGAGTTGGGTTTGAGGATTCAGGTATTTCCTTCCATTGTACCTGGACAAATTTTGAAGATAGGTCAGAGCAGTAGTCTGTTTTCTTGTCTGTTTTCTAGCTAGTCCTAGCTCCACAAACAACTTTGTAGTAGTCACAAATGGCTGGATTAGTCATTATGTTTTCATTGCTTGTGTTATGTGGAACAACAAGATGATTGTTATAATTATTTTCCTACATAATTTATTTCCATTCATTGTGGTCACCTTAGTTTGTCTCACCCTGTCTAGATGGGAATGCATGAAGTAGCTATAGTGTCCAGGCTTATTGTCATTTTGCCAAAGGTATTTCCTGTTTCTTCAGCCTTCATCCCTCGGCGTGCTACACTGGGTTTTGAGACATTGACTTAGTGCCATAACTGTCATGGTGCACGTTGCTTAACATAGCAGGCTGAGTCAGGTTGGTATCTGGCAGGACCTGTACCTTAGTAGAAGCAGCACCAAGGTGTTTTGTGGGTGAAAGTCTGCAAATAAACACTGGTGTGTTAGGATGGAGTGGGGTGATGGAGAGTTGAGGAGGTAAGATTTGGAGACCAAGGAAGATGGCCCTAGTGGAGGTCAGCGGGTCTCTGCCACAGGAATGAAAACTGCTGGAACTCTGGGAGAGGGCTATTGGGAGTGGGTAAGAGCTTTGTCCTTTAGGATTGAGGGCCAAGGCAGGGGTTGAGGTGGGAGGGCTTGGCTAGCTTTTTTGATGGAGGAATCTGGTCTTTAGAACAAGACGTAGAGCCACCATTCCTTCAGCAGGGACTCAAAGGGGGAGCCAGAGCACCTGGAAAGTGGGTGGTAGGATGCCAGAGTTGCCTAAGTTCATCTCACCTGGAATCAAGCTTGTTTCCCAGGTAAGTCTGAACTTGGACTTGCATACATCAGCTCTGAGGAAAGGTTTTCTATAAAGGTTTTATATCACCAAGACCTGACACACAGACAGCAAACCTCTATGCACATGAGTAGGGAACCTTTTTTCCCCTAAAGGCATTTGGATGTAAACAATATGGCCCATGCAAAATGCCTATACAAGGAGACAGGCCTGCGAACAGTCTGTGTCTCAATATGTATCAAATGATTTGGATAAGGCTTACACAGCCCTCCTGGCTGGAGGTCCATATCCATGCATGAGAATGGAACATAATATGCATTTCTCTCATCAGAGCATGGCTCAGATGAGCTACATTAAAGTGTTAGTAGGAAACGTGGAGTGAGAACTATGTCATTGCCTGCATATCCTTCAGCAACTCATGAGAGAACATACCAGATTTAGTGGCCAACACACATTTTCAACCTTGTCCTATGGGGAAAGATGGTGCTCTGAACTGGGAGAGTGGATGATAGTGATTTCCTGAGGATTTCCCCACACAGGTGGGTTTAATAGACTATGGCAGCTACTCTATTTTATTTATATAAAGGTTTTCTCAGATGCCTTCTTCTGGAAACAGACCTTGCTTTTGGTCCATAGGGGCTGTGCTATGAGCCAGGCTTGGTTAGTGACAATAATTAGTGATCTTTGTAGGAAATGGGCAGGGAAGCTTGGTAATCCCACTTGGAGTCTTTCCTTGAGACTGAAAGAACACAGGGAAGAAACTTCTCTCTCCTCACATTGGCTTTGCTAAGCTGGGTTTCCTGACAGCTAGCTATGTTTCCTGAATGGACCACCAGTGCCATTGTCATGGTGTGCACCTGTAATTCTATCACTCAGGAGGCTTAAGCAAGTAGATCTGAGTTCAAAGCCAGTCTGGGTTATATAGTGTACCTCTGACTCAAACAATACAAAACAAAACAAAATTGAAGAAATGGGTTGCTAGAAGTGAAAAGATACAACTGGTATACCAGGCAATGCAGAGATAGGTGAGCAGGGTCAAGAAAACTCACACATACCTAGAATGTTCCAGTAGTATTGAGTTTTTTCTTCTGTTGAAACTGTTAACTTCAATTTGTGAGTTGTATTGCTTCCATGAGTGCTAATAAATCTTTCCATGAGTTTTTTTTAATTTGGCAGTCTAGAGTTTGAACTCAGAGCCTCACATCTATTTGGCTTGCTTGCTTGGCTGGCACTGTACAATTTGAGCCAAGTCTGAAGCCCTGCTTTTTGCTGGTTAATTGGAATTGGACTATAGCAGACTTGTCTGCTTGAGCTGGCTTTGAATCATGATCCTCTGGATCTCAGCCTTTTGAGAAGCTAGGAATTACAAGCAGAAGCCACTGGCACCTGGCAAATTCTCCCACACTTGATCAGCTATGATTTACTTGATCAGCTATGATTTACAGTTGAAATCGCCAATGAACATAGCATGTTGATTGGGAATCTCAGGATAGAAAAATAAGTCAGAGGACTAGAAATTTGAAGATCCCAAAATATAAATAAATGAATAAATAAATAAGTGGATATGAATAAATGGGACATCCAGAGCCCTCAGCCTACTCATCTAATGGCAAGTTAGATGACTTACACTTTAATTTGTAAAAAGTAAATGTGAATCAGGACAACACTGCAATACTGCCTCACCCCAGTTAGAATGTCCACTAACAAGAAAACAAACAACAACAAATACTTGTGAGGATAAAACCAAAAGGGAACCCTAATACACTGTTGGTGGGAATGTAAGCTTGTTCAACGGCTCTGGAAAGTAGTGTGGAGGTTCCTCAAAAAAACTAAACATAAGAGCTACCCTATGACCAGCAGTTCCATTCCTGAGCATTTATCCAATAGAATACAAGCAAGGGTACAGTACAGCCACCAGCATGTTCATTGTAGCAGCAGTATTCATCATAGCCAAGATACGGAATCATCCGAAATGTCCCTAAGTGGATGAATGGATCAAAAAAATGTGGTATAAATACACAACGGAATTTTACTTATCCATTGGAATGAATGATACTGTGCTCTTCCTAAAGAAGTGGGAAGGCTTGGAAAAAGCTATATAAATGAAGTAAGCTGGGCTCAGAGAAACAAAGGTTGTGTGCATTCCTTCATTTATGGTAGATAGAATGTACCTATAAATCTGTAAGTGAACGTGCTGGGCAGTAGGCAAGTGGTTACAAGTGAACTAACTGAGGTATAATAGACTTTATGGAGAGCTCAAATAGTATAACCTTTTAGAAAGACTAGATCAAAGCTCAAGAAAATAAGAGCCAGAAAATGGGTATATTCAATGGGACCAAGTGGGGAGGGGTAGATGAACGAAGCAGAGGAAATAGGAGAGAACAAATTCATTGTATACACCATAAAATTAAGAAAAATCAGGGCAAGGGTGGGTGGAAGGTGGATGAGGCTGTTGAAAGGGATGACACTGATCAAGATACATTATGTTCCTAAACTACTTTGTTCAATGGTACCTCCTTTGCACAACTATTTAACCATAATTTAAAAAATTAAGAAACCCCCAAACAACAGAAGAGATAGACTTGTCATTATCCATTCGAGAGATAGCAAGAAACCTAGTCACTTGCCGTAGTTAGAGAAAGGAAGGGTAGTTTGCTTGACTTTGCATCAGGGCCAGAATCAAGGGCTCTAACCTTGTTTTCTGGGCTTCTGCTGCTACTTCCTGGCCTTTGTCTGGTGCATCTTTTACAGGACTGTTTCCTACAACTAAACAAGCCAGGCCAGGCCACCACTCAACTGGCAAAGCTGTGGAGGCTGTCTATCAACTTCAGAAACACAAAATTCTTATCTTAGTATTAAAGGATCTCTTGTGTTCGACTATGCTTTCCCTCATTATAAAACCACAGAGACAGTGCTTTTAGCCTAGCTACTTTACTCCCATGGAAATCTGAGCCTGAGAGAGAGAGAGAAAAAGAGAGGGAGAGAGAGACAGACAGACAGAGCAGGCTGTCTCTTCCTGATCTCATTCTGGACATGCCCTGAGCCACCCACTGCTGGTCAAGCCCACTGGTGTTCCTGAGCCTTTGCTACCTCCAACTCCTGGCCTGTCTCACTCTCTTCACATCTGAGCCTTGGGGAGCAGTGTGTAATCAATCATTCTCTAAGCTCTTCTTCACGGTGGTATCTATGTGACAGATTCCTTCAATCGGGATGAACTGTTCTCTTCTTGTCATGCTGAGAGCTCTGTGCCATTCTGGGTGACTTCAATTGCATTTTTCTTTGGCTTGGAGTTTTCTTTCTTTGTGGAGCACAGGGAATTTCCTTCAAAGCAGAGAAGTCTTAGGCCGGCCATCTTGGAACCTTCTGAGTGTTAACCACAGTGCACTCAGCCAGGAAACACCTCTGAGAAGCATTCCCTGGCTGTGTGGATCCTAAGCCTGTCCCTGTTAAAACACCCCAGCCCCATATTGAGTGAATTTTCCATGGGACTCTGCTTAGTAAGCCTTGCGTGGTTGGAATAAATTCTTCGAAGAATGCAAATATTTTGGCTCATTTAGTACAGGTCAATAACAGTTTTGAAGTCCATCGAACCTCGGAAAGTACAATGTGTTGACATTGGGTGATTTAATTAGCCTTTACAGACTAATGAAATGTGTTCTGAGGCCCTGTAATTTATCTTGGGAAAGGCAGCTGGCTAGGGGGAGTGGAGTGGAGGGTGAGAAACGATTTGTACTAAAATGCTAGATGCTCACACAATCGTATGATAGGCATTAGAACATAGGGATCATGTTCAAGGCGTGTGCCATGCAGTACCTTTTTTTCTAAGTTGGGAATTATACTACAAGAAGCTACATTTGACTTGAAGTTAGATCAAGAGATTGCTGGAACCAGAGACTCCATTTTCTTAAAGGTCACAGTACAGCATCCCTTGTTTCTGCTCTCTCAAAAGGAGTGGGAGTGTCTAGGGTATCATGGTCTCTGGGGCTGTGCTGGGGGCTCCCTGAGGAGGACAATCCATGCTGCGTGTTATTCTAGGTCTCTGTACTTTGAGCCTGGCAATCAAACACATCCTGTAGCTGCAAAAGAGAATATAATCAAGGCAGACATTTCCCCGTCTACTGCATGTGTCTTCATTACAGTGGTGGACGCTGCATGCTTTGTGAGAACACACATACCTACCCCTCCCACTCCTCTTCCTTTCCCCGCAAAGCCAGCTACACAGCCACAGCAAGCAACCTGCTCCGGAGGGGAAGGAGGGGGTTTGTAGGGGAGGGGAGAAGCTCTGGTTTTGCTTTTCATGTTGGCGTTATCCAAGGTTGACTTGGCTAAGTGAAGTGGAGCCAGCTCAGATGTGTAGAGTAATGGAGCACTTTATCTGGAGGTCAGCAAACCTGCACTGAGGGCTGTCAGAGGGAGAGGGAGGGCTTTAGGGTGATAGGGACTCAGGTTGTGACCGCAGAAGGCAACTCAGGTCCTTAATTGATAAGTAATATCCAGGGGCCATAAAGGAATATTTTATCAAGCTAATTAATGGACTCATCTATCTATCTATCTATCTATCTATCTATCTATCTATCTATCTATCTATCTATCTATCTATCTATCGTCTGTCCATCTATCTATCTGTCTGTCTGTCTGCATGCCTGCCTATCTATTTATTTGCATGTATGTATCTTTATGTGTGTGTGTGTGTGTGTGTGTGTGTGTGTGTGAGTGTGTGTGAGAGAGAGAGAGAGAGAGAGAGAAAGTTAAAAACCTAACAAAGGCAGGAAACTTCAAGTGGGGATTGTGTCTGTTTTCTATCATCAAACAATGTACCACAGACAAATTTCCATTTAAAATAAGATTACCCAGGACATGACCTATTGTGGTGCTGCAAATGCTTCCTCGTTACTGGTGGTCAAAGCATTTCTGCAAGGTCTCAGTATGGAGGGCTGAGTGAGATGAAGAAAGAGGTTTTGATTTCAATTTTTAAATTAGTAACTTAATTAATGTTCTTAATTGTGGATTTTCTTTGCTAATCTATGTGGCTAACTGGCTTTACTTACTGTCAGGACACAAGCCTAGTCCATGCCTCTCTCAAATAGGAGTCCCATTGTGTAGGAGCCAGGTTGGGATCCAGAAATATTGGGGAGGAGACATCGTGCCCTGGGGTGAATGGGAACAAGGGTGAGGTGTTTTACATTAAGCAGGAGAGGAATCAGGTCCTATTCTAGCAAGAAGGATTCCTGTAAGACATTTGGGACTCAGAATGAACTAATTTTATAAAATAGATGTCCTAAAAATACAATTAGAAATGCAAGGAATGACAGATAAACTAGTTTAATCTTCTCTCTAACATTTATAAGAAAAGGGGGCATTTGGTTACCACCTTTCACTTCTGACATTCATTCTCAAAAGTAATTAAGATGTTTAGTTCTTCATTGGTTTCTCTGCCATTCATTTGCATGTTGGAAAATTCTATACATACATATTTTTATGTTTGAGCTATTTTATTTTATCTTCTAGCTATAGAAGAATTATTTTATTTTATCTTCTAGCTATAGAAGATAGCAATCAAGCTTTCTTCCCTTCCCTAGCCATTTCCTTTCTATGACATCTCTCAGTAGTTAATTTGTGTGTGTGTGTGTGTGTGTGTGTGTGTGTGTGTGTGTGTGCATGCCAGTTCTAGTACCAGTACTAGAGCTTGAACTCAAGGCTTCATGCTCTTAAAAAAAAAATTATTGTAAGCCAGGCGCCGGTGCTCACGCCTATAATCCTAGCTACTCAGGAGGCTGAGATCTGAGGATCGCAGTTCAAAAGCCAGCCCACGCAGGAACGTCTGAGAAACTATTATCTCCAGTAAACCACTCAGAAAACCAGAAGTGGTGCTCTGGCTCAAGTGGTAGAGTGCTAGCCTTGAGCTGAAATGCTCAGGGACAGCGCCCAGGCCCAGAGTTCAAGACCCAGGACCGACCCCAAAAAAATTTATTGTAAAGGTGATGTACAGAGAGGTTACAGCTGCACAAGTAAGGGAATGAGTACATTTCTCTTTGAACAGTGTTACCCACTCCTTCATTTTCTCCCACTCCCGCCCCCACTTCCCGTCTCTTAAGTTTTAAAGTTCATTTCCAACATAGTGTCTAGTGAGAATCAGTTACATTGGTTCACCCTTTGTCCCATTGTTTCTGTGATTCCCTTTCCATTCCCCAAATCAGATAAACTTATATACAAGACAAAAGGGTACAGAAATAAAAAAAAGTGATGACATAGAACAAACCAAAGGAGAAAAAAAATAACTGCAAACAGTACACTAAAAAAAAACAAACAACAATGAAAAACAACCTCTTGTTTCAATTTCCTGGAGTTCATTTGGATAAGCATCTTAAAGTGGCTTCATGCTCTTGCTTGGCTTTTATCTCCATGCTGGTGCTCTACCATTTGAGTCATTCCTCTACTTCTAGCTTTTTTGCTGGTTAATTGGAGATAAGTCTCAGATTTTTCTGCCCAGGCTGGTGTTGAAACTCAGTCCTCAGATCTCAGCATCCTAAATAGTCAGTATTGCAGGTGTGAGCCACTGGTGCCTGGCTCAGTCATTAAATATTTAAAATTAAACATCTCCATGAATACATACTGACAACTGAGAACTTACATGTATGTATGTATGTCTGTTTACACACACATGGGGTGTCTGTCTGTAAGAGGGTCTGTTGTTAAAACTTCATCATGGTGCTCATCTGTTTCCTCTCTTGGACCCCCTTTCCCTAGTTTGCAAGTCTTCCTGTTTGTTTCTTTATTTTCTTTTGTCCAGATTGTCTTCCTGTAGCTTTCTGGGAAAGGCTGCATGGTACATACACTGTTGGAAACATATTGTTATGGAAATATGAGTAGACTGCAGAGCAAGCAAAATACTCGGAGAGGTTGGAGTAACTCAAGTTAGTTTTATGCCGGTGGGCCCAGAGGATTTCCCTCCAAAATCCAAAAGTCAGAGTGCCAACTATAGGTTTGTACAGAGTATTTGTAGGCAAGTTTAGGTGGGGAGGGGAATGTAGGAGATAGTGCAGGAAGCTAATGACCAAGCTCATTCAGGCTCCTTGATAACCTGACTACTACAACAGTGGCTGCCTTGCTCACTATTGGGATGGTCCCTGAAGGGGCAGATGTCCTGGTGTATTTAAGGTTTCTAGGCTGCATGCAGCCAGGCCAAGCTCCTTGACAAGATGACAAAGATGTATGACTCTTCCTTCCCTTTTGGTCAATAGTCTCACATGTATAAATTGTAGGCAGAAAATAATTTTCCCTTAAGAGTTTTAAGCCAGTACTGTGGCTTGAACTCAGGGCCTTGATCTCTTGCTCATCTGTTTCCACTTATAGCAGATGCTCTACACTTGAGCCATACCTCAACTTCCCATTTTTTGTGGGCTAATTGGAGATAAGAGTCTTGCAGACTTGTGTTCCTGAGCTGGTTTTGAACCTGATGCTCAGACCTCAGCCTCCTGAGTATCCATTAGGGTTTTAAAGTCACTTTCTACTTCCCTCCTGAGTATCTCTGTGCCACTACAGAGTAATATGAAGAGTTCTCCCTCCTGTTGTTAAGCTACGTTTCCTCTCTGGAAGTGGTTAGTTTCCACACTTCATTACCAGTATTTAAAAAACCATTGCAATGGTTTTTGAGTCTTTTATCTTTGACTGTACTTTGTGAGCTTTTCAAACCTGGAACTTAATCCCTCTAATTCTGGAACTTTTTTTTTTTTTTATGCCAGTCATGGGGCTGGAACTCAGGGCCTGGGCACTGTCTCTGAGCTCTTTTGCTCAAGGCTTGTGATCCACCACTTTGAACCACAGCTCTACTTCCAGTTTTCTGGTGGTTAATTGGAGGTAAGAGGCTCATAGACTATCCTCTGGCTGGTTTCGAACCACGATCCTCAGAACTCAGCCTCCCGAATAGCCAGGATTACAGATGTGAGCCACCAGCACCTGGCTTAGAACTTTTCTTTAAGTACATTTTTGATGATTTCCTTCCTTTCAGTGTTCCTATATTGACCAGCTCCTATAGCTTTGCCTGCCAGGGTCTGATACTGACTTTTCTTATATACCTACATTTCCCATTTGTTTTTCTCTTGGCTTTATTTCATAAAGAATTTCCTCATCTCTCCTTTCTTCACTGGCATTTTCATTTCTGCTTTCAATATTAACTTCTTAAGTTTTTAAGATAGTTTCATGTTCCTTTTTGAAAAAATAACATCATGTTCTTGTATCCTGATTTCCTTGTCATTTGTTATCACTTGGAGGACATTAATTACAGCTTGCTTTGGATTTTTTCTTCTCCCTCATATTCTATTTTCTTCCAGCTTCATTTTCGGTTTGTTGTTTTGAATTCTATCTTTCATGTTAGACACATTTCTCAACTTTGTGAGGGCCCTTGGCTTTCTTCTCAGCTTTTCTTGAGTTGATGTCTACAAAAGTGACAGGCAGACTTTGCAGCACGGGCTTTGCTTTGGAGGCCTGGAGGAGGCTGATGTGATGGGAAACTTTAGCTGTTTTACTATCAGGAGTTCATTTTTTCTTGGACTTTTTATCTTCCCCAGAGAAAATAGATATACTTTCCAGATTTGAGAGCATAAATTTGATGGGGAATTTCTGAATGGAAGTGATAAGGGGCATCAGACATTCAGGGTTTCCCTTCTAAGCTTCCTATGTTCAATGCAACACTCAGGCACAGAGGGCGCTAGAGTCGCTGAGTTCAGAGGCCTTCAGTGGTCTGCTGGAGTAGCACAGAGGTGCTTCCTTCCCAGTGTGGTCTAGGGCAGGTTGGAAACCTGGGAGTCTAATTACCCCTCACCTTCTACATCTTCAGCTCCATTTGTGTGTGCCCTCATGTTCAGAGGCACTTCGTACTTCAAGTCACTGAGCCTTTCTGATATGTCACAGAATAAGAGTGCTTACTTCTGGCTTTTCCATCTTAGCTTTAGTTTCCCTCTCCCCCCAATTTCTTCTTGATTTCTAACTTTTATTGTTATTTTCTGTCCCTTCTAGTTGTCTTGTTAGATCTTAAAACTCTCTTTTACTGAAATATTCCATTTTTTTTTATAGAAAGCACAAGTAGTAATAGTGTTTGGTCTGCTATGCTTAAGAGGACCTTCCTACTCTTTAATTCCCTCTTTATTGGGTCCAGAGAGCACAGGGAACATCCTTCAGGCCATATATACACTTTGTAAGTCACTTTTAAAGCATTTATGGAACCATTGCCACCATTACCACAAATAAAATATTCCTTTGTACTTTTATTTTTGATGCTGTGGATAGAACTTAGGCTAAGTACATGTTCCATCATAGAGCTCTATTTCCTGACTTGATCTTCTTAGCAAACACTTTCTGAAGGAGAGATAGTCATATTCAATGTAATTTCCCCCTGCTGGCTGTGTTACTTTACTTCTCCACGTTCAAGCTCATCATCAGTGAAATGGTATTAAAAAGATGTGAGGATTTAAATGAGATGCTGCATAGAAAGGAGGTAATATAATATGAAGTTGGAAGCTCCCAGTCAAGTCTGGCTATTATTTTCATAATGACTGGTGGTGAAAGCAAAATGAAAATTTTGTGAGAGATTGTATGTGTGTATGTGTAAAATTGTTCCTACAGAGAACAACTATCTTTTGATCTATTTGACTGATAAAGAAACATGTTTGGAAGTTGAGCCAGTATCTCTGAGGCCCATGAGAAATCATGGAATGTCAAAATAGGTGTAGAATCATATAAATGGGTTTGAGCAACACAGTTGTTAAAAGAAAGATAGAGAACATAGGAGAGGAAAACAGAAGGGGGTGGTATAGAGATGTAGAATGTTTTTACATTAACCAAACTTCCTTCTAGGTAAAATATAAATTGGGAGAGAGACAAGTGAATATGTATGGATCATTCAGTCGAACGAAAGGAGCTAGCTGATTTAGTTCCAATGCAACGAACACAAAACAGAGATCTTGACTAAGATCATGAAGGAATGAGCCAACCAAAAGTTTATAGAGGAAAAGTCAGCATCTTGGATAGACTTTCTAGGCACAGGAGAGAGGAATCATGGGCATGGTGAGCAAAAGAAGGAGTTAGATAGGAGGGAAAGAATGTACTTCTGGATTCTGTTCTGTCTGCCAGACATGGAGACACGAAGAATTTTGAGTTTGTAAAATGTTTCTGGCTTGTGAGGGGAAGAATTATGAATATGTAAACATGCAACTCTCTCTTAGATATGAAATATAAATAAGTCACCCTGAGAGAAAGGTGTGTTTTTCCCTGAATTTCCCTACAAGGAGAAAACCATGAGTCAATAAGGCATGAGAAGGAACTTGCTAGAAGAGAATGAGTGAGGCATCACCCAAACAGGTGGATAGCCATTCTTGTCTCATCCCTGAGGTGGCTGTGGCTGGCTGATTTATGTGAGGATTGTAACTGTGGCCATTGTGGCCACTCATTGTAGGGCACTGAGACTGACTTTTGTTTTTGCCTTTTTCTTGAGATATACTTTGTCAAGACTTTGACCAGGCCAATCAATTAGAGCAATGTGCAGATTTCTTTTTTCTTTTCTTTTTGGGTCCGGTCGTGGGGCCTGAACTCTGGGCCTGGGCGCTGTCCCTCACCTCTTTAGCTCAAGGCTAGCACTCTACCACTTGAGCCACAGCGCCACTTCTGGCTTTTCTCTTCTTGCTTATGTGGTGCTGAGGAATCGAACCCAAGGCCTCATGCATGCAAGGCAAGCACTCTACCACTGAGCCACCTTCCCAGCCCAAATGTGCAGATTTCTTTGCAAATGCAAATGGTGATCTCTGCAAAGAAAAGCAAGGGGGTAATGAGAGCCCAATTCAGGACAGTGGGTCTTTCTGGGGAAAAGAGAAAGGGGGCTGTGGACCAGGGTACAGAGCTTTATGGAGTTCCTTCCATCCCTCCCCGGCAAACCTGTACTCTTGTTAGAGATTTATCTTCTACTTGGTGTAGAAAATGACAAGCTCATTCTATACTCCAGTGTAGTGACCATTTCTTTTTTTTCTTTATCCTTTCCCTGCCCTCCCCTCCCCTGCCCTCTCCCAATCTCCCCTCCCTGCCCCACCTGCCCTGCCTGCCTACCTGCCTGCCTTTCATTCTTTTTTTGTGCCAGTACTGGAGCTTGAAATACAGGGCCTGGATTTTTTCACACAAGGCTAGTTTTTTTACCCCTTAAATCACACTTTAACTTTTGCTTTTTTGGAGGTAAGAGTTTATCATAGACTTTTCTACTCAGACTGGCTTTGAGCCAGGATCCTCAGCCCTCAGCTTCCTGAGTAGCTAGGATTTTAGGCATGAGATACTGGTGCCTAGTTTGAATGTGCTTTCTTAAGAGAGGCATTGTGGGGTTTGTCAGTCTAGTCTCACATTTTAACAATAAAAGCTCTGAGCCCAGGTCTAGACTCCTAGGCTTTCATTTCTGGGTCTCCATGACAATGGTGTGGTGCCTGGGGCTTATCTAGGGTAAGGTTGTGAAGTCTCAAGCTCAAAATCCTTCCAACCCAGAAGGGAAACTGCCAAATCCATGAGCTTTGGAGTCAGAGAGTCTGGGACATAATTCCAAGCTGGGCTACATCCCAAGTTGTCATTTTGGGCATTTAATTCCTGGATCCTGATCAAACTAATTTGTGCAATAGACACAATGATACTCACTTTGAAGGGTGTTGTGTTAGAAGACAGGGATTGCTTAATTATCATTATGGGTAAGAATCCTAACAACGGGCTCAGAAAGCTGACCATGCTTGAGAACAATTATCCATGCATGAATTATGCTTAAATAACCAAATCTGATAGAATGGAATAGGATTAGCACACAAGTTCACTTTTATGAGAGACAGCCCAATGAAAGATCACTATCTGTAATTTGGGATGTCTACCCATGCTACCTTTCCTTAGAAACGTCCTGTCCTCTAGAAATTTAATACCTATGATATCTATTTCTTGATGGACAGTCCTTTTACTGCATTTCAGTGTTAGCTGTGAAATTCAGAGTGAATTTTATAGATAGGTGTAGTTTGTCTTTCAAACACGTCTTTCAAATTTGAGGAAAAATCAGTCCAGAATTTTTTTTTCCTTTTGTGCAGTAACAGATTTAGGTAGAAATCTAATTACATTGCTCTGGATGAGTGTGCCTTCAGATATGTCTTTCTTAGGACTAGAAAAGTCTTTCAATGTCCAGAATTCCTATTTTCTACTTTTTTAATACTCTCAGTGTCCAGCATGGAGATATTCAGTATTCAGAATTGTTCAGTATTTATTAGGAAGACGTGGATGGTAAGCAAACAGTTGCGCAAAGATTTAATGATGGTTGATGTTAGGAAACTGAGTCGTGAAGATATTAGAATAAAGAAAGAGCAGAAAGGGGCTGGGAAGGTGGCTCAGTGGTAGAACACTTGCCTTGCATGCCTGAGGCCCTGGGTTTGATTCCTCAGCACCACATAAGCAAAAAGAAAAAAGCCGGAAGTGGTGCTGTGGCTCAAGTGGTAGAGTGCTAGCCTTGAGCTGAAGAGCTGAGGGACAGCGACCAGGCCCAGAGTTCAGGCCCCACGACCGGGCCCTCCCACCCCCCTCAAAAAAAAGAAAGAGCAGAAAATGACCTCAGCAGACCAGATTAACTTCAATGGAAAGTTGAAGAAGGACACCATGGTGACCTGAGGAGAGTCAGGAGACATGAGCATGGTATACTGAGGGCAGGGGTGGAAGAGCTTAAATAAGGTAATGGGTGAGGGGCAAGGTCCCAGGTAGCCAGAAGGTTCAGAGTTCCTCAAGTTAATGGAACAGGTCTGGCACTGGGAACTGATTGCAAGTCTCCTGCCCCTCCCTCGGGGACCTATCACCTGAGAGGGTAGGGGAGTGGGCTTCATATTTACATGAAGATTCTGGGCTGGAGACCAGGCTGGAGGATTTCAGGAAGATCTCCTGGGGGAGAAGGGCAGTCAGTGGGCCAAGCCATGAGAGCTATATTGAGTTATGAGAGCAAAGTGGATTCCAATCTGTTGATATACAGTGAAGAAAGATGAACACCATGGAAATGTCTGAGGGGGCCTGATCATTGAGGGCAGGGCATTGTGGGAGTCTCTGGAGGCCTGAGCACAGTGAACTGGACTTATGAGGATTTTGTTACCCATCCAAGCCCCAGTACCTAAGTGCATGCCCTAGATAAAGTTGAGTGTGTTCAATTCACATCTAGCAGGTGTTAAGCACCTACTGTATACACATTGCTTCATTTAGTCTTCACTACAAGCTGGTATATTTGATGAAAGCCATACTTACAGCCATAATTTTAGCTTCAGAAAAATGACTATGTGTCTGGATTCCAATGAATAATAATTGGCAGAACATGGAAATTACTTTGTCTTCTGATTCCCAGCAGTCTCTGTGCTTAGTGGTATGTGTGTGTGTGTGTGTGTGTGTGTGTGTGTGTGTGTGTGTGTGCGCGTGCGTGCACGTGTGCACATGCATGCATGCATGCATGTGTATATGTATTTGTATGTATGGACCAGTATTGGGGTATGAATGAAGGGCCTCAAACTCTTGCTTAGCTTTTATGCTCAGGATGGGTGCTCTATCACTTCAGTCATACCTCTATGTCTGAGATTTTGTGGGCTAATTGAAGATAAGAGTCTTGGATTTTTCTGGGCTGGCTTTAAACCTCAGTCCTCAGGTCTTAGCTTCTTGAGTAACAAGGATTATAGAGGTGAGCTGCTAGTGCCCGGCAAATAGTGGTTTGGCAAAATATTTTGAAATATTTTTTAGGAACAGAATTAACTTCTTTTGAGATAGGCTGAATGCACATAAATAGGGATGGAGGGTCAGCTCTCTGTCTCCTCTTTTCCCCCGGGCACCCTTAAAATTGTCTTGGAAGCACCTAAGAATCATGGAGGACTCTTCAAGGTATTGGGTATTGTGCTTCTCACTCCCTCCTCCCCAGCCCTGTAGCAGCTTAGTTACTATTGGATGAGCACAATTAAATGCCAGCTGGTATTACACAGTGTGACAGTAAGGGAGACCTCTCTAAACCCAGTTAATGAGCAATCCCTGCTAAATATTTATGAGCATTAATAGCGTCGAGGCTTCCCATTGTGGAGCTCATTTGGATGTTCACCTGTGAGGCTTTTATGTAAACAATGAGGTCATATGGTGCAAGAAGCCAACTTTGCTGCCAGCCGCAGGTGGCACAGAGTATTTGTTGATTTGATTTCCCAGGTTAGCCTCGGGGAAGGAAATATTTGAGTGCCTAGGATGCAGTCCATGCTTCTCCCTCTGGGATGCCAGGAAAGACGGAGACTCTCTGGTCCTGTGCTTGAAGACTTTACAATCCATTTGGAGACTGAACGTGTGTGCTGAAACCGTTAGACAATCGCCGAAGACAGAAAGTAATCAAGTGCTACATCATGTCTTGTAGCCAGCCACTGGTGCTCTAAGAGGTCAGAGAAGAAAGAGATTACCAGGAGGGAAATGGAATAATGAAGGTTAACTGTAAAGCCAAGTGGCTGCTTTTGCTGGGTCTTGGTAAATTGGTAGGAATTAGAGTCTGAGTGAAAGGGTTCCAGGCAGGGCACTTACAGAAGTAAAGTTGAGCCATTGTGATCCTCTCCTAAGATTATACTCCTTTGTTCTCAGTGTGACAATACTTAGAATTAATTAATCATGTCCAAGTGTAACTATTTGCTTTTACTACCCATTAGATTAGCTTGTAGATTTATAGACATATTCTAGTTATTACAAATGAGGAAAGCCATGCGCCTATGTTTTTTTGGGTCTAGCTTACTTCACTTATTATAATTTTTTCCAAGTCTTCCTCTATTTCTTTACAAATGGGGCAATGTGATTCTAAAATGATGCTTGAAATAAACTCCAAGAAATGAGAACAAGAGGACTTTTATATTGTACTGTTTACAGTTATTTCTTTTTTTTTAATTTAATTTTTTTATGTGAACATACTGTACAGAGGGGTTACAATTACATGGGCAGGATAATGCGTACATTTCTTATCAAGCATTGCAGCCTCCTCCTTTGTTTACCCTTCACATCCCTTCCCTACCTCCCCCTACCCCCCCACCCAATCCTCCCCCCTTTCCCCCCCACCAACGTTGTAAAGCTTGTTTTCGACATGACAACTTGTACTTCTCATTGTTGCAACAGGTCCACCTGTATCCTTAAAGGACTTGTTTTTCCCCATCTCCTCCACAAGTTATACTGACATCAAATATAGTGAAAGCAGGGGTTATACTGTGGGGGAGGGACATACAAAGCAACAAAGAGATAATCTTATAAATGCATTAGAAACAAATGCATGAAATAAAAAAGCATTAAAATACATATCTAAGGGTTTATTTTCATAACATCACATTATCTGATCTTTTCCGCTTGACTCATACATATACTAGATATTGCAAATAAGGGAAACCATGGGACCTATGTTTCTTTGGGCCTGGTTTACTTCACTTAATATAATTTTTTCCAAGTTTTTCCATTTCCTAACAAATGGGGCAGTGTCATTCTTTCTGATGGAGACATAGCATTCCATTGTGTATATATACCACATTTTCTTGATCCATTCATCTACTGAGGGGCATCTGGGTTGGTTCCATATCTTAGCTATGGTAAATAATGCTGCAATAAACATAGTTGTGCTGGTATCTTTAGTGTGGCCTTGTTTGTAAACATTTGGGTAAATGCCCAAAAGTGGAATTGCTGGGTCATAGGGGAGCTCTAGGAGAAACCCTAGGTCTCCTTGGTTCCGGCCAAAATTTTCTGAATAGAGACCCGGAAACACAACAAATCAAAGAACGGTTGGACAAATGGGATTGCATGAAGTTGCAGAGCTTCTGCATGGCAAAGGACATAGCTAGCAAGATCAATAGAAAGCCCACAGATTGGGAGAAGATCTTCACTAGCCATACAACGGACAAGGGTCTCATATCTAAAATATACTTGGAACTCAAAAAATTAAATCCCCCAACAACAAATCCTCAAAGAAACAACTGCCCAATAAATAAGTGGGCTAAAGACTTGAAGAGAAATTTCTCTGAAGAAGAAAGAAGGATGGCCAATAGACACATGAAGAAATGCTCAACCTCACTAGCCATAAAAGAAATGCAAATCAAAACAACATTGAGATACCACCTCACCCCAGTTAGAATGGCTATAATCAAGAACTCTAACAACAACAGATGCTGGAGGGGATGTGGACAGAAGGGAACCTTACTTCATTGTTGGTGGGAATGTAAACTTGTATTTCTGCTTTCTTTAGTTAGTGGGGATCAAATCCCAGGGCTTGACTTTCTAGACAAGCTCTACCATTTAAGCCATGCCCCCCAGCCCATTTATTTATTTATTTATTTATTTATTTATGTCAGTTGTGAGGCTTGAACTCAGGGCCTGGGTGTTGTCCCTGAGATCTTTTTGCTCAAGGCTAGCGCTCTGTCACTTTGAGCCCCAGCACTACTTCTAGTTTTCTGGTGGTTAATTTGAGATAAGAATCTCACAGACTTTCCTGCCTGGGTTGGCTTTGAACCACTATCCTCAGATCTCAGCCTCCTGAGTAGCTAGGATGACAGGTGTGAGCCACCAGTGCCCAGCTATCCTCAATTTTTTTCCTATGCTCTAATGATATCTTGTTTTCAGTCAACCATTCTGAAGTTAAACAAGCTAGTTGACAGATTCTATTTTGATTTGATTCTCTTTGCCTCCTGTATCACCGCCTCTGAAATTGATCTGTAGAGACATCAACCACCTGCTTACTCAGGTCTGTTTTTGGCCAAGTGCCTCATCTGGCCTCTCTGGTGTTTCCGGATTTTGCAGCTGGGATTTCCCACTGGGGTGTGATCTAAGTAGCAGCTACCCCAGTTCCAATTTTGGGCCTGTGAACAAAAGAATACAAACACACTTACCCATTATTAGTTGCTAGGAAAAGAGTTCTTCAGGGGAAATACACAGCAGAGAGGCCCTTTTGAGGGAAGAGGGTGTCTTCAAGGGAGCTCAGCATTATCGACCATTTTCAGCTTTGGCCTTTGGCTCTGCTTTTTTTTTTCCTAATGGTTTCAACCCCAAAAGCTGATGTATTTATTTTAAAGTGCATCTGTCTGGTATCTTCAGAGAATTTCTGTGAAGCCTGCTAGACTTGCTAATAGCTACCATGTCTGAATCATGTCACCTTACTCACTACTAGCCTCTGGCAAAATTGTCTGAGCTTATTTAGGGAAGTTATTGGGCTGTTTGGAAGTAAATTGGGAAAATATTATGCTTGAAAAGTTATTCCCCAAGCCATCTCGTGACACCAAGGTAGACAGATGATCATACCCAAGGGGAGCACTAGAAGGAAGATACAAATTTATCAGTGGCTTTGCCTCATTTTTCTTACTTATTTTTAAATAGATTTTTTTTTGTTTCTTTACATCATATGATGTCTTGAATTGTTTTTCTCCTTTAAAGAAGGGCACCATTAGATGAGTATAAATTTATGAATCTAATTTTGTAAAACATGTATCCATTCACTAATCAGGAATTGTAAAATAATGTATAAGAACAGTCAGGAATCAAGCTCCAACCTGTTAGCAGACAGGTAAACAGATACAGACTGTGAAATAATGCATAAATGTGAACTGTTCTGTTACTGAGACTAGTCCTATAGAATCTTGGTGTCTATTGCCTTTGCATATACTTAGTTAATGCCTAAGCATATGGTAGACATGGCTTGAGATATGAGGATGAATGAAAATACGAGTTTCTTTCCATAAGGGATTTGGTCTAATAGGATAGTCTGACAGATATAAAGATAACTAATGGTGTAATAATATAATGTAAACGTGTTGAGTGCCATCTGAACAGACATGAAGATGAGACCAGAGAGAGATGTCATCCATTTGTATGGTGCTTTCTATCTTTGTTATAAAATCTTCATTGTGATTGGATTTTCCCTCCTCCTCATTCTGCTGTAGAGAATTTCTGCTTCCCTTCAAATGATGGAAGATCCTGGAAGGGGTGTTTATACCATTCCCCACTGACTTTCCTGAAGAGAAAGTGAGAACTCTGTTGTAGAGAGCTTGATTTCTATTAGACTGCACTTTCCCGCAGCATGCAAGCTCATTGCCTGGAGACCCAGAGGGGCAGCCTTGTTCTTTGGGGCACTTATTCCTTTGAGGTCTAGATTTCAGAGGCAGGTTCACTGGTCCTTTGACACATCCTCAAGTATATGTGCAGTGTTTACTCTACCAAGGGTAGATTTTTAGTGTAGATTTGGGAGGGGACATCTGCAGGAAGCTTTCATTTTGGCTGTGGGCCAGAATATTCTGTAATGCCATGAAGGAACCCTCATGACTAGAAGGCAATTGATGGATAGATCTATCCATTGATCTTCACCGAACTGTTTGTCCCTACTAGTTACAACTTGGAAAGCAAGAGAGATGAGTTAAGAGTAGCCTTTACATTCAATGATCTTATTTGAGACTCATAGCCACCTGGAAAGAAGTTTGTAGTGAGCTTTCATTTTGTTTTTCATTTTGCCCATGAAGAAGTAGGAACTGGTTCTATGAGATTAAGCAGAATAATGAAGTGCAGACATCACAGACAATGAGCTCAAAGACTGGTTATGTCCCCTGTGAGGAAATAAAATTGAGTATTCCTCATCATCTTTAAACCTTCTTATTAGAACTAGACAGTTCGTATAGAGACCATTAAAGCCCAATGTCTGAGGTGTAGGAGGCCCTTGATGAACATGTAAGCCTACTGTGGAGTTGACAGATGAAGCCAAGCCATGTTGCAAACCTATGAACAAGAAGGAACTACATGACCCATTGGGAAGTCGTTGGGAGAAATTCCAAAATGGTTTTTGACATAACAACTTGTACTTCTCATTGTTGCAACGGGTTCACCTGTATCCTTATTTAAACGACTTGTTTTTCCCCTTCCCCTCCACAAATTATACCAACATCAAAAAAAGTGAAAGTAGGGGTTATACTGTGGGTGAGGGACATACAAAGCAACAAAGAAATAATCTTATAAATGCGTTAGAAACAATCGCATGAAAGAAAAAACACATTTTATTATGTCAAAAACAAACTTTACAACTTTGATGGGGGGGGCGAGGAGGATTGGGTGGGGGGCCGAGGGGGAGGATGGGAAGGGATGGGAAGGGGAAACAAAGGAGGAGGCTACAATGCTTGATAAGAAATGTACT
Source organism: Dipodomys spectabilis (assembly GCF_019054845.1). NCBI lineage: Eukaryota > Metazoa > Chordata > Mammalia > Rodentia > Heteromyidae > Dipodomys > Dipodomys spectabilis. The sequence goes on from NW_024870802.1 coordinate 4,159,455, forward strand.
CATTATCTTGCCCATGTAATCGTAACCCCTCTGTATTTTCACAATAAAAAATAAATAAAAATTTTTAAAAAAACATAAAAAAAAGAAATTCCAAAATGGAGTGCAGATGTCTGGGGCAGTCTGGCAGGAATACCAGTGTGTCCTGAGGTGGGAGTATTCTATTCATGCAGAGAAGTTAAAACAAGATGGATGTAAATCTTCTGCTGTTAGAGCCTAGAGCCAACTATCTTCCTGTCTCAGCCTCATGTATATAAGGATCGTATGTATGCATCATCAGACCCCTCAGTGCTGAAGCTTCTTTCTCAGGACAGATTTTGTCTATCTCTGTCTGTCTGTCTCTCTCTGATGGCAGCATTTTTTTGAGTAATATACTAGGTGGTACAGTCGTAATGTGCTCTGAGGGAGAGGGATTAGACAGTCTGTTTTTTCCCATGGATTTCCAGGGTCTAGAGCAGTGTTGTGTACATCTCTCATTGCTCAGGAGGCATGAGATGAGCCAATGCATGAATTCAAAGCTAGGCATGTGCTGTGAGCTTGAATCAGTGGAGAAGACAAGTTGTAAAGGGTGGCACTTGAGAAAGTCCTTGAAGAATGAGTGAGCTCTGTCAGGCTAAAGGGACTGAAAGATACTTGGAAAACTTCAGAAAGTATTTTGCTGTGTAAATGGAAGGAACAGGAGAGAGCTCATCTACCTTGTGGGTATGTTTGAGCACAGTGTGATGGTTCCAGCTAGGGGGTTTGGAACTCTTAGGCAGATCGTAGAGATAATTGGGTCACCCCTGCAGTTTGTTCACTGGCCATATACAGCCAGGTTTTGCCGTTGGAATTTTCCAGGTTTCTGGTGGCAACAATATTTCTGGAAAGCATGCTATTTAGAATGATTTCTTCTTTCCTGGGGAAGTGGGTAGGTTGGGTGTGGGAGGGAAAAAAAAATGGCAAAGTGAAGGACACATTTGGATGTACAAACAGTCCCTCCTCCAAACGCATCCCAGTCATAACTGAGCAGTCATAATGCTCTCCATTAATCTAATAAAATTAATTCTTCCCATATACCACTTTCTCTGCTGCAAAGCACTTTACAATGAGAGGCAAAGGGAGATAATGAGATCATGTTTTATGGGACTACGCAACGACAAGTTTCCTATCATTAGCAAGACAGAAGAGTATATTAAAAACATGCAGATAAAAGGAAACTCTCAAATAGCAACCAAAGAAGAGAGTGGAGAAGCAGAATGTGGCTCCTAAAGCTCTTGATCCTACCCAATAAAAATAGCTCAGCTTGTTGCTGGATTCTGAGTGACTGATGGCAGGGGAAGGGAAGGGAGGGAGAGCATTTGCTCTTTCTAGACTGTGCAATACATGAGAAGTATGTGTTCTACCTCTCTCTTGGCTTAAACATTGGATAGCCTGGTTTCGTGGAAAGCTATATCATATCTAGAGTCAGAAGCAAGCAAATCTTGGTTAAAATTCAGTTCTGCCGTTCATGGGTGGCTCACCTCAGCTGGGTGTGACTTGGTTTTCTTGCCAATAAAAATGGATGTGTCAGGTGCAGGTGGCTCATGTATACCACTCTCGCTACTCTGGAAGCTGAGATTTGAGGATCTCAGTTTGAAGCCAGATTGGGCAAGAAGTCCATGACATTCTTATCTCCAATTAATCAACAAAAGGTGGGAAATGGAGCTGTGGCTCAAGTGGAAGAGCTTTAGCCTTCAGCAAAGAAGCTCAGAGACAGTGTCCAGGCTGAGTTCAAGCCCCAAGTCTGGCATCAAAAAATGGTTGTGAAAGCTTGTGACATAGAGAAACCATGTGATATAACACAATTTCATATAATATCAGATATATCATGAGATATATCATAATATATAATATCACAAAGATATGAGTTCTAACAGATATCTTAAAGATACTAAGTCTGTTATAGCATCATATAATATCTTAGCAGTATCATGATGTATACAATAATATCATAAAGGTATCTGAGGTTCATACATTGCTTTGGCATTCTGGTCAGCACATGCTACTTTCACTTCTGTTTTTATTAGAAACAAAAGGTTGTCAGGTCAATGTGGAATACTTTTTGTATATCCCACTTTTTGTGGGATACTTTTTGGAAAGTTAATTTGCTTTTCAAAAGAGATGCATTATGGGATAACCAATAAAAGTGTTCTTTTATTGATACTGCATATGGGAAATGGCATCTGGCATCTTGGGACCAGTAAGTGAAATTAGCTCCAAAAGAACATGCTATAAAAAGAGATGAAGATGAATCTGGGTTTTAGAGATGGTATTATCTGCTAAATTAGCTACAGTAGCCTGCCACTGAAACCTCTATGTAGGAACTATCACATTTACTCATGAAAATCCAAGTCATAACTGAACAGTCAGAATGCTGAGAGTATGTCATTCAAGGGTCTGTCACATGGGGTGCTAGAGTTTGATTCTGAAATTTCTTTTTAAGTTTTTTTCACTGAAGCAGAATTAAAAGAATAGTTTATCAAGTCAGACTGTCCTAAAACCACTTTCTGGGGAAGACTTGAAAACTAGCATCTGTCCTGTTCCTATTCATAGAAAGATACCTGTCTGTCTTTGAAGGAATTGTGAACTGTTCAGTTAGAAAAGAGAAGGGAAAACTAGGAATAATGGCTGGAATATCTGTTCTATGCCAGAACACTCTCATAGTTTAGCTTCCACAGTGAGGATCAGCTAAGTTTGATGATGGTGAAACAGAGGCTCAGAGAGGTAGATCCACTATAACAATTCCAGAATTGAGTTGCTAATTTATTTTCTAGTGAAGAGTTGAAAGTTCTGGAAAATTAAGGGGCTTGGACAAGCAGATTAACTGCCATGTTTGGTCTAGAATCGAGGTTTCTTGATGATCTGTTCTGTGGGTCTTCTTTATTTCGACCCTTCTAAGAAGCATTAGATGTGACTCTGGTGGTCATGTAGTTCTGTGGCTCAATGAGTAGAGTTTCTGGAAAGCAGTGGCTGCTTTTCTTCTTTCATCTCAATGTTTTGTTGGGTTTTTTTTTGGCAATACTCTGTAGGCCTAGACATCCCCAAAGGGAAACCCACTGGAAGACCAAGAAAGCAGCAGTGGTGTGAAGGCCAAGGTGTAATCTCCAGCTCTGAGAAAGGAGAGAGGGAGGCAGAATTTGTCATTTATTGCACATTCTAATTTCTGTTATGTAAATTGCTCTCATTTGACTAATTTCAAGCTACTAATGAGATGTCAACTTATTTCCATAATTCCTACCAAATTGGGGCCAGTATGAGAAAGCTATAGCATACCTTGGTTCTAGTACAGTCTAGAAAGTGAGCCCAGAAGGTGGTAATTCTCTCTCATCTTCAAGGGAGAGTCTGGGTGCCACATGTGATTTTGGGGGGATTCTTCCCCTTTCCCTTGCTCTCACTTCCTCTGCATTTGCAATTGATTTCTGCCGCCTTGCTTTATTCCCCCTCTACCCTCCTTCCTTCCTTCTTTGTAGTTTTTCTTTCCCTGTATTCTGCTCAGAGTTTAAAAAATATATTTAAGAAAGAGTTAGAACAAAAATCTTGCTTTCTTTTTTAAACAGGAAATATCTTTCAGGCTTGCCATTGATTTTTTTCTGTTATTCCCACCATATATCAAGTTAGAAACAAAAACTGGGCTTTGTTTTTTGTTTTTGTTTTTTTCCTGCAAAGAAAAACAATCACCCTCTAGGCTTTTCCTCATTCTGCACTCAGGTTCTTCTGAAATGCATTAAGAAGTGCGATGTGAGGCAGGAATGGGAGCTGTCTGACGAGGGTCTCCTATTTCTAGCAGACTCTCATTTTCAAAGCTTCCTCCCTCCTCAGTATGAATTAGAATTTCCTTTGTTCAGTCTGTGAAGTAGAGCCGAGACTCTTAAGGGCTCAAGAATGAATCTTATTAAGGAAATAGCATTTAGAAACAAGAGCTTCACTGTCCTGGCTCTAATATCGGCTGTTGGTCAATCATAACTTTCTGAGGACCCTATCTGATTACAGGCTGATTTTAAGTAGAAAATTTCATGTGACAAAAGAGAACAATTATTGCTTACTATCTTCCCTGCATAGTTAGAGGGATGCCAAAAAAATGAACATATTTTTTAAAGTAATTAAAATGAGTGGGAGGGCAATTCTTGATTAGGAGGCAAAGGAGGAACATTCCAACAAACAGAAGCAGAATGAGATTTCGAAATTATAAAGCAAGCTGATTTGTTACTGTCGTGCAGAAAACTTCCTAACCTGTGGGTGGGGTGATTACCTAGACTACACTACTGAGGCCTTTAGGCTAGGCTCCAGAGGTGAGTGGCTGGAATTTTTGTCCTGTCTTAAATAGGCAGTATTAATTGGAAATCAGAAAAAGAAAGGGCACAAGTTGTTGGTCATTTCATTCATGTAGAAAATCTTCATTCATGATCATATTTCCCTGGAAGATTCCAGCAAAGACCATCTTGGGAAGGAAGGCAAGGGCAAGCTGTTTTTTTAGAATGAGCAGGAAGAAGGAGCTAGAGGAAAGCAGGAGGAGGACACAGTGGGGAATTTTCTTCTCCATAACAAGGCTCCCTAGTAGCTACAGCTACAGCGGAGGGATCTCAGCTCTGGAGGGAGATGTACTTGAGTAGGAATCTTGTCCCTGTCATGCTATCAGCAAGTGGCTTAACTAAAGTTTCAATTTCTCCATCTGAACAACAGGATGAGGACACTTAGGGCTCTGGGGAGAACTATTAAATGAAGAAGGCATAGAACCTACAGTACACATTCAGTTAAGTCTCTTTTCTTTCATGGGTTCCGAGAAAAATACAGGAACCATAAGGGTGCATGTGGTAAATAGCTTTATCTCTATCATGGTTTTAACCTTGGCTGGATGGGATTCTGTGGGTCCAGGCTGATGACCTTTGGGCAAATGAATGACCCTCAGGGAACATCTGAGCCATTCCAGGTTCCTATATAGAGAATCCCACAGGCACCAGAGTTCTTCCTGGAAGAATTCTCCGACAAGCTCGGAGCAGACCTGAGGCTGACAGCCATTTTCAGCATGAGCTAGGTCCACTTTGTAGATGGGTGGTAGGGGGAAGGGACAGGGAAGCCTTCTTACTTTTTTGATAGTCATCATTACTTTCTCTATAAATGCAGTACTGACTCATTCCAGAACAAAGAAATAGGCAAATACAAAGAAGCCAAAAGAGGAAACTATAAAATACGCACAATTTTCCCACCCACATTGAGACATCAGTGGATGATTTTCAAACTTTTCACTCTTACTGAGTGAGTTTCTTCCCTTAGGAGTGAGTTTGACTTATTATAAACCCACCTTTGTTGCCATATAAGCATCAAGTTTTAATTTAAGTAATGTCCCGAATTTCCAGGTTCTTGAATACAGCTAGCGGTCTGGCTAATTTTTATGGTTTCCTCCACTAGCAGATAAACCAAAATGTGTCCTGCTTTACAAGGCATTTTCCTAGTTTTCCCCCTCATCTTTGCATGTATTTGCATAATACTAACAGCAATTACTATGGATGATTCTGAATACTTAAAGACTAGATGTTTTACTCATAGGTTTATGCTTATTTCTTTATAATGAACATGAATTGCTTTTATAACAAAGGAATACATTTATAAGACTTTACAGAAAGTGAATTGAAAACCATTTGTACACTGTGTATCTTGTGTTTATATTAGAACTGTACTGAGGATATACACATACATTCACATAGATTTGTGTATATATACATATATGTATACATGTTCTAACATCTTCATAGTTAACATATATATGTTATATACAAGTGTTACAGTAACATATCATAAAAGTATGTCCATCAAGATTATTTTACTGGTTGCCTAGTATTTTATTATAAGTCCAGGATATCACCAATCATATATTGTCAGATATTTATTTTTCCCATTGATTTACTATTAGAAGTGATACTTGGTTGAATTTTTTAAAAATATATCCATAATTACTTGGCATATTGTATTTCAGTAGTCAGGTAGTAGATTGTCTCTAATGGTAAGAATACATTCTAAATTTCAGTGCTATGAATGGTGTTGAGGTTTCCAGGCTAGCTCACAGAAGCTAATTCCATGGGAAATGCAGCTAAACTAGGATGTAGGTGCTATCATTTTGAGTTCAGTCATGTTCCTTCATTTCCCGAAGTGTGTTCAAAGTGCTAAACTCCCATACTTGAGTGCAAACCTATTTGGAAACGTGTTTTTGCAGATGCAGCCAAGTTAAGATGAGGTCACAGTAGCTTGGGATGACTTTAGATGTAATGACTGTTGTCTTCATACGAGATGTGGACGTGGAGACTTGAGGAAAGATGACTTTCATCCAAATGAGGCTGGTTCTTCACTTGTTCCTCAGCATGGAAATACCATTAGAAAGACGTGTCTTTCCCTCTGCTTGATATGCAGGGCCAGGAACAATGCCTGTCCCTTAATGGATGCTTAATGGATAACTGAACTCTGGAACTTTGATACCTGCTCAAAGTGAAATGGCTTCCTAGTTCCCTACTGTGTCATGTGTCCTTAGAGAGAGAGTATGCCAAGAATATGAACTAGCCATGACTCACAGGAAGCCTGGAGTATCAGGCCTCTGGTATGGATCAATGGAATAAGTTCTGATGCTGGGAGAGCTGGGGTGTAGTCCAATGGTACAGCCTTTTGTAACAAAAAAAAAAAACATGCACAAGGTACTAGTTTCAATCCCCAGTACCACAGCAAAGTGCAAAGGATATTGATGCTGAGGTTATAAAGTCTAGATTCGAAGCCTGATCTGCCCCTCACTACCTCTAGGACCTCAGGGACAGGGAAGGCACAAGAAAAGCCTTAGCTCTATCATCTGTAAAATGCAAATGATATTTATTTTATTGGGCATTTTGAGAATCAAGTTTGTGACTTAATTAACATCTGTAGGATGGGTTTTATGTATCTGGCAGAGTATACATGCAGATTCCATTTGCCACTCAGTGTGGAACGTATGTTCATGGAGGACTCCTGACCTATTCTTCAAGGAACTTAGTCCAGAAGAGACATCACTGGAGAGCAGAGAAAGGCCGTGTGGTGGGCAGATAAAACATGCATCTGATGAGAGGGAGGGAGACGTCTGGAGGAAGATGGTAGAGGCTGTTTTACCTAGTTATTTGTAATCAGAAAGCATTTGTTTATCATGGGGTGCTTTTATTTCCTGTGCAAGAGAAGATTTGTCTCAGTATGCTGAGAAGGCTGGCATAGCCTGTTTGCTGAGAGGTGATGTGATTTGCTGTGAGTTTCAGAAGGCGAGGTAGCTGTGCGCTTCTTATGCAATAGGCAGACGTGATTTCAAACTCTGGAGGTAAACAAAAAGAGCCCCAGGAAATGGATAGGGAAAAATGTGTGGAAATGGAAAAATAAAAAAAAGAGGAATATGTGGGGGTGGGATGGGAATAAAAGTTAGGGTAGAGAAGCAGGAGGGTTTGATTTGAATATCCTTACTTTTTACTTCTAATGAGCTCGGAGGGGACCTTGGCTGAATATTATTTCATTGAGATATGTCTCACCTTGGGAACACAAACCCAGAAGCTTGATCACACACAGAATAGAAAAATCATGTTCATTACAAAAGGCAGAAGGAGCAAGAGAAACTTTGATGTCTTTAGAATCAGTTTGGGGGAGATTGTTCCAGGTGGGTGTTAATGAGCAGTGAAGAACAAGGACAAGATGAAGCTCTGTTTCCGGGGCAGGAAGCCTTTTCAACGCAGAGAATTCTTTTGCAAGGCCTAATTTGGGGGCCCATGACCTGACCAAATGCTCTGGGATCGGGGTCACCTGTCCTTGGTTTTGTTACAAGTCTTTATGGGATCACCATTTGTTCACAGTGGTCTTGCTTCCAAGGTTCTACAAATGAGCCTGCCTGGTGACAATGCTAAGGAGTAACTCATGCAAGAGTACTCCTGGCCTTAGCCATCGGAGGATTATACTGGCGGCTCTCTAGAATGCCTGGTGAAGGTCTATAATGTCAGGCACAGCCAGGATAGAGAAGGATTAGGGAGCCTGTGTAGGCTCAGAGTGGGAGGTGGGATGCTCTAGCAACATGGTAGCTCTGTGTCATCTTTAAACATCTACTATTCAGGCAGCTGATGACTTCATTTATGAGGACAACAAGCACTCTGTCAAATAAAATATAGCCCAAACATTGACAGTCATGATGAAAAATGAAGATGTAAACATGATCTAAGAAGAAAAGTAACACTCCTTAAATCTCGGGGGCGGGGGATTACACACATTCCTGCCAGCTGGGGCAGATGAACCTGTGCATGCACACACTTATAAGGTGATGTTCTCAGGATTACATAGAAAAATAGACATCCATTTGCTCATTCGTTCATGTATTCCAAGGAGCATTTGTTGAGCACCGTCTAGCTGTGAAGACCTCTGATAGAGTCTAGGAATTCAAATATGTAACTTGAACTATATCCTACTATTGACAACGCTAGCTAGGGAGAAGATAGACATGCAAATAAGCAGATGCCTAAGAGAACTGGTGTGAGGGGTTACATGCCATGAAGTCTCCCTGGGAAAATGAGAGGGGAGTGTGCAAAAAGCCTCCCAAGAAAGTGTCCTTTGCTTTCTTCTGGAACAAACATGATTGTCATCTTAGCAAACTGACAAGCATCTGTAGTGCATACATGAGCATGTGTGTGCGCGAACACACATGTATGTACACACACATACAGACACACACATACACACACTGGCTTGATTCTACTTGTGATAGCCATAGGCTTCAGGTGACTGCAGTCTGGGTCCTAGGATTCTTTGAACCCTGGTTGTAAATAACAAGGTACTTAAGAACTTCTATGTGTGATGAGAATAAATCACCTAGAGGAGAGGAAGTTACACCTTCCCAGAAACTTCCCTGTGGAAAGTTTGGAAGATGGACTAGGTAAGAATGCAATGACTCTAGACAGTGAAAACAGGAGGAGGGAACAATGCTTGATAAGAAATATACTCATTACCTTGCTCCTGTAATGGTATAACCTCTCTGTATAGTGTTTTCACAATAAAAAAACTTATGGACAAGCAGAAAAGGTCAAAAGTTATGTACATATGACCAGATAAGATGATGTTAAGTGAAATGAACCCCAAGATAGGGGCACAAATGGTTTTCCTTCCTTGCTATTTTTTTCTAATGTATTTATAAGGTACCATGTGATTTTTTTTGTTGCTTTGTATGTCCCTCCCCCACGGTATAACCCCTGTTTCCACTGTATTTGATGTTGGTATAATTTGTGGAGGGGAAGGGAAAAAAACAAATTGTTTAAATAGGGATACAGGTGGACCCATTGCAACAATGAGATGTACAAGACGATATGTTGAAAAACGAACTTTACAATTATCTGGGGGCCGTGGAGGGTAGGGTAGTTGTGGAGGTGGAAGGGAAGGAATAGTAGGGGAAAAACAAAGGAGGAGGCAACAATGCTGGATAAGAAATGTACTCATTACCTTGCTCATGTAACTGTAACCCCTCTGTACAGTATTTTCAAAATAAAAAACTTATTAAAATAGTCTATAACTTTACAAAGGAAAGGAATGGAAAGAGCCATTGTTCAGGAAGTAAATGAAGATTCTAATGATAGTTTTATTGCATTCACCTTTCCCAACCTTTGCATGATTTCTGTGGTAAACGCTATGGTGTTTTTTTTTTTTCTAATACATAGTCTAAATTTCCAATACACAGTCTAAATTTCTCTTTAATCACCGGATCCCTGGCCTCAGCCTGGTAGAGGAAATATTGTGCCCATAGAGCAGAAGGATCCAGAGGAGGAACTTTTGAGATCACATGGAAAGAGAGAAAAAGGCCACTTAGAGAAGGTCATTAGGGGTCCAGGCAGTTCCAGAAGCAGTGGGCTGCCATATTGCATCCTTTCTGTCTCCTTTTTCCAGAAAAAAACAACGACAAATAAACATATCCTATAAACACAATAGGAGATAAGGGAGACAAAACCAGTTCAGGGCATCTCTGTCAATCATGCTTGTCTCCCAAACTTTTTCTGTCCGAGTGCATTCTGGGAGATGCCTTTCTCAGAAGGTAGCTAAAGCATTACTGAGTGAATACATTAAAAATACATTTAAAAAACACTTAAGCTAGCACCTGCCTTGTAAGTAGAAAGCACTATACGGATGTCAGCTGATAACCTGCAGAGATTGAGGAATTTTACATGTACAAGAAGAAAAATCCTTAAGCACTTCAAAAGTGAACATATTTCACATATCAAACTGAAACCCAAAAGCAAGTGGCAATGTGTTTGTGTGTGTGTGTGAGTGTGTGTGTGCACTTAGAAATATTTCATAAAAGAAGTATTTAATTCCCCCTTGATTTGCAAGCATTCTAGACAAATCAATGAATAATTGTAGTCCTAAGAGAAATGCATCTTTCTGCCTTGAAGTAGAGAAGTTTTGATTTTCAGTTCAGTGGATACTGAAGTCATTACCCTAGGGCGTTAAGGGATGAACATTTTTTGTTTCCCACCACACCCTGGCTTTATAGATGAGAAATCAAGCCTTTCAGAAAGCTAGACTGATCCAAGACCACATAGGCAGGAAGAAGAGAAGGGAATTATAGCCTATTTGCTTCAAAGGAATTGAGAAGAAGAGATCTAGGGGTCTGGTTAGGTTTTTTTGATTCACTAGTCAATGGGTAATCCTTTATAAATACTTTATATTGGTGCTGGGACTGGGACCTGAACTGAGAGGCCTGAGCCCATCCTTTAGCTTTTTTGTTCAAGGCTGCCACTCTACCACTTGAGCCACAGCTCCACTTTCAGGTGTTTGTTGGTTAATTTAAGATCAGAGTCTCATGGACTTCCCTCCCTGTTGAATTGGCTTTGAAGTGCCGTCCTGAGATGAAAACCTCCTGGGTAGCTAGGACCAAGGGATGAGCCAGCCGTGGGTAACTTCTCAAATCACTCCAGGTCAAGAGCTACCCCAAGTACGTATGAACTCAGAATGTATACGGTGAAGATGCTGGAGTAGCAGGTGTGGAAATAAATGTGTCCCCAGCTTCTTCTACTTCTATTTCCTTGCCTTCACTCTGGATTCTGTCCTTGCTGAACACATAGATGGAGGGCTGTGGATGTTCTTGGCGATGGTGACACACATACGGTAGCCCTCTGCTCTTCTTACAGGGGTGGGCTGTTGGGTTTATGTGGCTGGCTGATTCTCTTGTGGGGGGGGGCACTGTCAGTTTCTGGGATGTCTCAAATGGGTTTGAACTCATGGGAAGTATTTCCATGACTCGCTTCCTATTGGCATGTTCTACTGGCCTACTCCAACTTCTGTGTCAGGCTAAAAACAAATTGAAACAAATATCCAAGTCCAAGCACAAAGTCCTTTAAGTGGTACTCTAGAGCAAACTTATATGGTTACATCCCCAGAGTCATGAACTAACCTTTGAGACATTCTGTAAGTAAAAGTATTAAAAAGTTGTAATCTAGGCCACCGAATTAGAGTGTGATGGCCGGGGTACATCGCCCAGCTTTGGGGTCTACTCCCAGTGAGGACAAGGGGCTGGGCGCACATGGTTAGGAGTATGAAAGCCTTTGTGGGCATCAGCCTGTGGAAGGGGTTTATAGGAGTATGTAGTTAAGTTATTGTGATTAGAATTAGTATGTTATTCAGGGGACCTTTTTGTGGGAATTGTACGGAGCTAAATGGAAATGCTAAGCAGGTGGTGGCGATGCTACTGTTTGAACTCTCAAGCTCACCAAGTGGAGTTCAAGCCACGTCCAACTCAGTCATCGAGGGAAGAGGAGCTGTGACTGCTAGCTACATAAATAATTCAAGCATTAGCTGTCTAGGAATACAAGTCCTGAGAACTTATGGGGTCATCCTTTTCCTTAAAAACAAAGAGAAGAAGACTTGAACTCCAGTGTCACCCCAGTGGGAGTCCAGTTCCAGTGTAAGCATTTCCAGGAACACCTGGAGTCTTGCATCATTGTTCTCACCTGCCCCATCTACCATACCACCTGACCTACTTTCACCTTCTCTGCTATTCTTTCCATTTTACCCTCCCCCCTTTTATCTAAATGTATCACAAACTCTTTTCAAACGTTTTCCTGAAAGCATCTCTAGCTCAGGAATGGTAGAGGAGGGGCTACCACCCGTCCCTGCCAAGCAATGAGAGTCACAGATGAGACTCTCCTGGCCTAGAAGTCTTCTGTGGCCTTTGATCACTGCAGGAACTCCCCAGTAGGCCTATTTAGTTCCCAGACTCTATCATTGCTCTAGTTGGTTGGGGCTGCTTCTTTGTAGACCAATCATGTCTTCCATTTCTACTCATTCCTTCCTCATTCCTACTCACTTCTTCCTCATCTTCTTTGTCCTGAACTAGAATGTAAAATTTCTTTCATTTTGATGATCCATTCATCTTTGGGCTTCTCTACCTTTCCTATCATGACTAAAACCAACCTTTCATTACCAGAATAGTTCTTCAAGATGTTTTTCTAAATAACAGTGTTTTTTCCTATGAGCACTTTTGCTATAAGGTGTTCCAATAACACATACTCAGCCTGCTATGGCTTGAATATGGTTTATGTCCATAGTCTTCAAAATGGAATTGAATCCCATCCTGAGTTATTAAGAAAGCAGGAACTATCTAGGCATGGTGGGCTCATATCTGAATTCCTAGCTACTCAGGAGGCTCAGACCAGGAGGATCAAGGTTTGAGGCCAGCCTGGGTTAAAAAATCCACAAGATGGTTATCTCTAGTTAACAACCAAACAGCCAGAAGTAGAAAGATGTGACTCACGTGGCATAGCTCCAACCTTCAGAGAAAAAGCAAGGTGAGGGCAAGAGGCCCTGAATTCAAAACCCTGTAGCAGTTCTACTCACAACATACAACATACAAATATGCACATTCAATTATGAGTGTGTTGCTAGAGAACATAGGCTAATTTTTGGCTATTGGCTGGGAGTGTTTTGCTCAGTTCTTACTGCATAGACATGTTACTTCAGGGGCACAATAGCAATTTAAAGTGCTGACAATATTTACACATTTCCTGTTTGCCTTAGGGTGTCTGAGCTTACCATTAAAATGATTCAATAGCTTGGAAGATGAGGGCAAATGAGACTCTACAGCTTTACTTTATACTCAAATTCAAAGAAAATGGAACTATTCTTCTCTGGGGAGTCAGAACTACTGGCGGGTAAGAGGAGGCCTGCCTCTCTGACCATCCACTTAGATAGGGCTTTGTTTTGAAATATGAAGAGGCTCGTTTAGGTTCCGAGAATGAGAGAGCTGCTTGCTTCCTCTCATCTCTGGCCAGCTTCTGTAGAACAAGTCGTTGACCCCATGTTTCAGATTAGCCCAGATACTAAGCTCCCTTTGAAAGTCTAAACTGGGCCTGTATTTATGGAGGACCATATGTTTCCTGACTTCAGGGTGGCTTGCTGACTTTGTCATTTCTCAAAGCATGCTTGGGCTGGTGGTGGTGGTCATGGTTCTTGGGAATGTTGGGAAGGGGGTGGTCCTTGGCAGGTCTCAGACTCCAGGGACCTCTGTTGTGTCTTCTGCCAGGAGTCTCTCCCTGAATCTTAGCTTGACTCAGTTCTGTTACTCCCACTTGCAGCACCCTCTTGCCACTCTGAGACCTGAAGAGGTGAACTTCCCATGGGGGTTTCTTTCTAAGGCTGTGATCTCAAATCTACAACGGTCCCAGCAGTTTTGCCTTGTATTGCCTTTACGTTCAGCCATTGCTGAATCAGAAAACCAGATCTCTTATCCTAAATTCATCTCATGGACTGTGCCAGAGAATTCCTCTTCAAGGTTTCAGATGTTCCTAACTTAACAGTAGCAATGAGTGCTTATTTATGTTAACTAAGCCATTAAAACTCACAGGTGTTATGCTAAACATTTCATATTGATCAGCTCCCTTGCTTTTCAAAACACTGCTAGGAAATACATCATTAGGATCCTATTTTGAAAAACAGAATTTTATAAACAGTATGAACAGAGTTTCCAAAGCTATAGACCTTGTCCATACCAGAGCCAGAGCTCCAGTTCTGCTAGTTGCTAAGTCCACAATCAACCTCCACACTAACCATCTGCTTTACTGCAAACATCTTCATCTGTCTGACTGAGCCACATGTCTGTCAAAAACAAATTGCAGGGTCTGAGAAGGTGGCTCAGTGGTAGAGTGCTTGCCTTGCATGCATGAGGCCCTGGGTTTGATTCCTCAGCACCACATAAGCAGAAAAAAGCAGGAAGTGGCTCCATGGTTCAAGTGGTAGGACACTAGCCTTGAGCTGAAGAGCTGAGGGACAGTGCCCAGGCCCAGAGTTCAGCCCCCACAACTGACAAAAAAAAATCACAAAGCCTTAGGTTTTATTTCAGCTCACCTAACATGACATTCCTTGAGTACTTTGTTTCTAGGCTAAAGAAATCTGAACATGAGCATCTCAATTAAAGTGTCCTTGAAAAGATTTAACAGTAGATTGCTTTTATCCTGACCATAACTAATCACAGAGAAAAAGAAAACAGAACAAAAGCATCTTCTGAAGCACTACATTTGGTGAAAACATCCCAGCATAGCTTTGGGCAATTTTTAGTTGAGGGGTGAGAGGGGTACTGGGTTTAAACTCAGGGATTACATTTGCTAGACAAGTGTCTTACCACTAGAATCACAGTCTCATCTTTTTGAACAGGGTCTTGCTTGGACTGGCCTGGACCACAATCCTATTTATTCCTCCTGCATAGCTGGGATGGCAGGTGTATGCCTCCATACCCAGCTTTGTATTGGTCTTGCTAACTTTTTCCCCAGCTGAACTAGGACACTAATCCTCCCTATCTCTGCCTTTTAGGATTATAGGTGTGCACCATTCAGTAGCTTTTTTTTTTTTTTTCTGGTCCTGCGGCTTAAATTCTGGGCCTGGGTGCTGTCCTTGAGCTCATTTTGCTCAAGGCTAGCATTCTATCACTTGAGCCACAGCTCTACTTCCAGCTCTTTCTGTGATTAGTTGGAGATAAGAGTCTCACGGACTTTCCTGCCTATGCTGGCTTTGAACCATGATCCTCAGATCTTAACCTCTTGAGTAGCTAGGATTACAGGCCTGAGCCTGTAATCTCAAAAGCCAGCCTCCAGTTTAATGAAATAGAATTCTACATATAATGAAAAGATGACGGTAAAAGAACCATGCCATTTCAGGATGGGGTGGCTGGTACATTTCTGTAGGATCCAGTTCCTCCTCTTTTCCTGGCTTTCTTTCTTTCCCTATTTGATTACAGAGGTTTTGATAAGTGGTAAAACTGTGTTGAGATTGCAATCTCCCTCCTGTGACCCTGAACCCCATGTTTAGTCCTCATCATGTAAGCCAGCGTTTCTCAGCTACCCCTCACCAAGGAAGCCTTTTGGACACCTTTGCCATAATTGTGTCTCACCACACATTTTATTCACCATAGATAGATTATATGTGTTTAAAAATAGTGAGTTTTTTTAATCTCCCCAGGCATTGATTTTCATTCCAAGGGTCTCAATGGGAGGCCAGGTGACTGATTCCCAAAGTGCTGCACCTTGTCTACACTCACAGTTTGCTCCACAATGAATTCACCTATCCAGAGCAAATGGCTGTGATGGGAGTTGGACTTGGGCTACTCCCTTTGTTAGCACCTTGATCAAGAGTAAGCCACCACACTGACACCTTGCATGGTTTTAAATCTGAATGGCCCTTTCTCTTTTTCTCAAGCTAGAACTTGGATTGACTTTGTACCATAATATTTCTCAGAACAAGAGTTCCCAGCCTAGCAGCTGCATCCCAGGTAGCCTATTATACATGCAACAATTTTCACTCTTTATAGTCAGAAACTCTGGGGCTGGGGTCTCCAGCAGTTTTAAGTTTTTGAGCAATTCTTAGGGGTCCTGACATAAGCTGAAGCTGGAGAATCAACACAGTGAAAGTGTTCTTGGAATGGAAATGCATACGCAGAAATGTTAGATTTATTATAGAGGAAGGAGTTGGGGAAAATGTTCTTGGTGGCTCAGAAATGCAACAGCAGCTCCTGAGGGGATTTAGCCACCTGTCTTCAACTATTAGGGCAGGTGTGAAATCTCCTTTAGTAGCACCTCTTCCCCCAAGTCTATCAGCAGCCCTGGTAAGTCATTTTCGCTTTGTTCATCTGACAGATGTTTATGTAGAGGAAAGAATTTTGACATAGAACAATACATAACATCTGACTCGGTGTCAAGTTCAAGATGAGGCTCCATTGTCAAACATGACAAATAGTGGTAGGTTTGGGGAATGAGTTAGACTGGAAAATAGTAGTAGAGAACTTTCTGGAATAGTACCATGTAGATGAAGGTTATAGAGGTATGTAAGAGATGAAAAACAATCACATCGAACTGCACAGCAAGATTCATTCACACCAATGCCTCTGGAACTCAATGAAAATTAGTTGTGAACCTTCTAATATAAATGTGAAAATAGACATCAGCAATAAATGAACTACCTAGGAACAATCACACAAATATGATCAATGGAATGTGTTTTGGATCTATCTCAGGAAGTTTTTCTGGCCATGAAGTTCCTTTATACTTGGTTTAGGAATTATGGATGGGAACAATTAAGAAGTAAAAGAACGGAAGTTACTTTGTAGCTCAAGGCAGTATGAGGACATGTCGGCATGCCAAGCTATCTCTTGGCTCATATGCAAACATGTATACAAATACATTTCTCAACATTAGACCTTAAGCACTTTCAAGGGAGTAATTTCCAGAGCAATTGCCTCCTGCTGTTAATAGCCAATTATCGAGCAGGAGATAGTTGTATCATGGGTAGGTAGAGCAATGTAAAGACAACTAATTAACACCCAGTCTCTTAATGTACTAATGAATCTAGCCAGGCATGGGCAGTTTATGCAGAATACATTGAAGGCACTGAATTCCTGAAATTTCTTTCTTTTTTCTTTTTAACCATACCAATAAATAATTGAAGCCCATAGCCTTCATTTGTCCTATTCATCCATCTTCTTTGATGCCACTTAGCTTTGAAGTACTATCCCTAACAGAGGGAGAAAGCTATTTATCTCTTTCTCTAATAGCCTCATGAATATTTCTTTGCAGTTATTCCTAGCCCATATTTGCAAGTTCTTGACATTTCAATGTTTCTTTTTCTACTCAGTGTTCCTTACCTCCTTCCAGTTGGCACTGGGGGCTTCCTCACCGTGATAACATGTGCCATTTAGGCTTTTCTCAAGATTGGTTCGTGACTATTTAGTGCCTTGCTTCAGATTCACTCTGGAAGCTTATAATGAAATGCAGATTCCAGGGCCTCCCCTTCCATTCTCGTTTTCCCCCTAATGACTCCAGAAGTTTTGTTTGGAATGGTAGGCCCATGCCACCTCCCCAGTGATTTTTGAGGCAGGTGACCTCCGTTGGAGAAATACTGCTTAGGGAGAGGAATGAAGCTTTAGTAGTTTCTCCTTCCTGAAGCAACGATAAAGACAGCATCTCACTAAATTGGGGTCACCTCCTTGCCTCCCAATCTTCTTCATAGATGACTTGTAAACAATTAAATCAGCTGGGTGCCGGTGGCTCAGGCCTGTAATCCTAGCTACTGAGGAGGTTGAGATCTGAGGAATGCAACTGAAGCCAGCCCTGGCAGGAAAGTCCATGACACATGGTTATCTCCAATAAACTTCTCAGAAAAAGCTGGAAGTGGCATTATGGCTCAAGTGGTAGAGTGGCTAGTGTTGAGCAAAAGAAATTCAGGGACAGAACTGAGACTTACTGTTCAAGCCACAACACTGGGAGAGTGGGGAGGGGGTAAAACAAAAACACCCCAACAATTCATTGTGAAGAATGAACAGATGGAGGATGGAAAGGCCCGTCTTACTACTTTATGGGTGAAATATGACTGAGGTTAAGGGTGAGAACCTTTAGCATGGGGCACCTGTACTCACTGCTGAGGGCTGAGGCACTGTTCCCAGAACAATAGGGGAACTCTAGTTTGTTGCTTTCCAGATTTGCTAATCTTCTGGAGAATGGTGGGAATGCTGGTGGGGTGGGGGTGGGGTGAGGGTGGGGACAGTTACCTGCCAGGAAACAACAGGAATAGAATCAGGATTCCTTACCTTCCCTCCTCCTCCATTTGCTGGCAATAGGCTGACAGCTCACTGAGTTCTCTGAA
The DNA here is from genome assembly GCF_019054845.1 of Dipodomys spectabilis. NCBI lineage: Eukaryota > Metazoa > Chordata > Mammalia > Rodentia > Heteromyidae > Dipodomys > Dipodomys spectabilis. Next base: position 4,177,617 of record NW_024870802.1, read on the forward strand.
TTCTGGGGAAATGGGCCTGCTAGTGGGGATGCTGTTGAGTACAGCTTTCATACACGCATTTAAAGTTGTCAGTAATTTCCATGTTTGATAGGTACATAACTTTTTTTAAAGTTGCATATTAGTGCAGTGTTTGTCTCTGCTTTATGCTTTAAAGAAAAAAGAAAAAAAGCTGAGTCAAATGATTCTGTATGATACACTTTTTTTTTGGTCGTGGGGCCTGAACTCTGGGCCTGGGCGCTGTCCCTCAGCTCTTCAGCTCAAGGCTAGCGCTCTACCACTTGAGCCACAGCACCACTTCCTAGATGATATACTCTCTTACATACCTTTTCTTATGAAAGAATGAATGAAAATGATTATTCACACCTCAAACAAGAAGTTACCAGTGTGGATTTTACTTAGCACAGAGTCCCCTCTGTAAGGTCCGCTCCTGGATGGCTAGCACAGATTCCACCCTCCTCGCAGCAAAGTCTCCACCCAGTACCTGCCTTACCTAGGCAACTGGGACACCTGGAAGAGACACATCTGCATCCGCTGAGGTCACATCTGAATTTGATGTGGCCACACCTTTCCCCACCCATACCCTAGATAAGGCCTAGCCCAGGCCCAGACTCTTTCTCTCTCTCTGTTCATTTCTAACTCTCTATCCCTCTTGCTGTTCTTTTCTAGCTCTCTCTCTCTCTCTTGCTCTTCTTTTCTAGCTCTCTCGGCTCTCTCTCTGCTCTAGCTCTTTCCTCTCTCTTTCCCAGCCACGTGGAGTGCCAACCTTGCCTGGTCCCAGCAGGTCTACTGAATAAACCTACCCCTTACCTGAATACCACGTGCGTGCTGGTGCTGTTCTTACTCGGCGACCTCTTTTTAAAAACCTAACACCCTCGATCCATCCGTATTGCCCCAGAAGATAGTATTTCATTTTTAAAGGCTAAATAATATTCCCATTGTCCCCTCTCTTCGTCTCCACCTCCTCCGTGTGTGTACAGGCCCTCTCTTCATCTCGGTGGGCCTCACATGGAGTCTCATCTGGGCACTCCCACCCAGGACCTACCCCACCATGAAGAAACTGCTGCAGATGCACCATCCGCTGCCACCTCCACCCTGCATCTGGATCTCTCCTTGCAGCTTTCATCTAATGCCCAGTGTCCCCCAACCACTGGAAATGAATGTACTTCATCCTCCTGCAAACAAAGAGTACAAAAACCAAATTGACAAAGAAACTAGGCATCTCAATAAGACCTTTTTTTTTTTTTTTTTTGTCAGTCGTGGGCTTGAACTCTGGGTCTGGCTGCTGTCCCTCAGTTCTTCAGCTCAAGGTGAGTGCTCTACCACTTCAGCCACAGCACCACTTCTGATTTTCTGAGTGGTTTATTGGAGACAAGAGTCTCATGGACTTTCCTGCCCGGGTTGGCTTTGAACCGTGATCCTCAGATCTCAGCTTCCTGAATAGCTAGGATTACAGGTGTGAGCCACCCGCACCCAGCTCAGTAAGACTTTTATAAGCATTTTGTAAGACTGCATCATGTATATTTTTATGGTTTATAAAACATTTCCACTGACAGTGCCTCCTAGATGGCTGACATCCGTCTAATTCTGTCACTATCAATGAAGCTGATGGAAAGCTTGGCCTGGATGGCTCTGCTAAATACCTCAGCTTTCAGGCCTTCACACAGTTGGTGGGCAAGCACAGGGCAGAAGGAGGACTGGGCCTCACAGGATGAGGGCGAAAGATGCTCCTCTGGCCTTGGGTTAGACAATGAGGCTTTTGCTAGCCTGGTTTCTTCTGCTCCCATTGCTTTTCCTGTGGATCTGCTGCCATTGTTACCACTTAGTCTACAACTCACCTTTCTCAGCTCTACCTGGATCTGCTCTCCCTTCCCCTACTGCCTTAGACTCTGCTTTGCATCGAAGAACTAGAGATCCCTCTGAAATTGCCATATCCTCTGACTGGTCCCTAGTTGGGGTTTTCACTTCCCACGTACCTGGCCTGATCTTGGCAGGTTCCATGACTGGTGTGTTGACTCTTGGCTAAGCCGCCCCTCTGCACTGAATCCCAGGGACATTTAGGAGAGTTAACCTGATCTACTCCTCAATGAGCCTCCTGCTTCTGCCCTCCAGGCCCCAAAGAGAAAGCCAGGCAAAGACCATGTACCAGTGGTGTGCAGACCAGCTCTCTCATTTCTGGGGTGTTGTGCTTCAGAATACAGTTGAAATGCTGGACTTACCTGTTCCCCTTTTACATGCTACTGGACCCTGAGGATCCTCATCCACACGTTCTCTGGAAGCAGAAACACACATTACACACACAAGAGTGCAGAAGGTTTAGAAAGTCCTCTAGGGTTCATCCCTATGGAAAGCAAAAGAAGGAAGCCTATTTGGGCAGAGAGGAAGAGGTTATACTGTGGTGGTGCATTTTCAATGGCTCCAAGAAGTCCCATGAGATCTGTGAATGATTCTTCAGAGTTGTCCTGAGTTGGAGATTGGGACAACCTTTTATTCTGCCTTACACCTACCAGTTATTAGATTGAAACTGCCTCGCCAAGGTATGTAATCTCAACAAGGCAACTCTTCATAGAAAGTTTACAAAGAAGGCTGATAGCTGAGGGTTCTCTGGGAAGAACAATCTGGTATTTGTCAGAGTAAGTTTTCTCACTATGAAGGGGTCTCTGGGAGACCATAGCACTCACTAACTACAGATGCAGCTACTTTTCTATCTCCCATGGCTTTTATTTCGTTTGCAAAGGAGTAGACATCATAGGTACAAAGTTATTTTCTCTGAACTATAGAAGACAGTTTATGATTTAATATGCCCAGACTACCCCCTTGTTATGTTAAATGGGAACTAAAAGAATTTAGAAAATCGTTTCATTTTCAACAATGTCTGGCTTTATCACCAAATTATCTTGCAAGAAGATGCTATTTTGAATTTAAGAAGCTTAATTAGAACCTTTTCTTTCTCTCTGCAACTTTTCTGCAATAATCTTAACAGTCCCCAAAGCACTTGGTTATATAATTCGGGCTAAATAGAGAGAAGATACTGTATGTCTAAAGAGCCAAGAGGATATGACAAAAATATGTTTTTGGAAATAGTTGTGATCTACCTTTACAAATGCCAGTCTCTGTTTTTCTAGTTCAAGGCTACTTTAGGGCTAGGAAGGGTACATGGTATTCTTAAGCTCTCTTCCTTCTAGTACAGCATTTAGGAAAGGTCTTGTATCTGTAGTACTCTAGGAAATCTACACGGTTTTAAAACTCTTTACACATTCACACACATTGTCATATTATTCATGGTGTGTAACAAACCACTCCAAACTTAACAGCAAACATTGAACAGCTGCTGAAAGCAGGTTAGGAGTTCCGGAACCTCTTAGCTGAGTGGTTCTGGATCTATCATGAGGTTACATGGGGCTGGAGAGTCTCTTTCCAAGGTCAGGTCTTTGACCAGAACTTCAATTTCTTCCTATCCTGAGATTTTGTAGGGCTGCTGCAATATGACAACACAGCTCCCCATGGGCATAGAGATAGATGATAGATGGAGAATTTAACCAAGAGGTAAGCCACAACTTTATATGCCATGAAAAATAATAAACCATAACTTCTGCCCTATGTCATTGGCCACAAAAATCAACCCTAGCACAGTAGCAAGAATCATGCAAGGGTCTGAATATCAGGAAGCCAAGAACACCAGCACCATCATGCAAATTGGCCTATTGGAAAAAGACTGGTTTTAGGCTCAGATATAGCTTGAGGAAAAACCTCTCCATTTCTACTCACAATTGGTGTGACCTTGGGCAAGTCACCAACATGCCTCCAGTTTTCTCAGGAAGTAAATGAAGACTAGAATATCTTCCTCAGAGCAATGAATCACTTGAAAAAGATGCAGAAAGCTTAAAGGAGAACCAATAGAGAACCATGATAGCTGTTGTTATTAATAAGATCAGAGACCACCCCCCACATCCTGTGATGCTTTTTTACCCTAAGCAAAAGCAGTCACTGAGGGGCCCAGTGGTCCAGTAAATCTGAGAGTTGCATCTTCAGGGCCTCTACATCCTTCTAGCTCTACCGGGCAGCATGCCAGTCCTCATCTGAACTGATGAGAAAGAACTCGTGGTTCAGGTACCTTTTCCTGCTCCCATTTTTCTTGCTCAATGTCAAGGCAAATTAGTTATTGCAATTCATTTTCTTGAGCTATGTTTGTCTTGGTCCCAAAACAACCCCAGGAGGGAAAAGACTAGGGATGTGATTCTAATTTGCTGTAATCAAAGTTGATATTATCATTGTTTTGAAGATTTGTATTTTCCCTGACAAAATGTCAAGTACACAAGGCAAAATTTATTCTGAATTCTAAATTAAATATTTAAAAATACATGAGGGAGTCTGAAAATAATTTTCTTCTCAAACTTTTCTGGAACATGTGCAGGTCCCAATAGGCACCAATTGCCTTACAGATGTCATCAGCTAACATAAAAGTGGGGAAGGTTTTCATGCTCAGGTTAGTTAAATGCTAAAATTTCTTAATAGGAGAAACAGATTTTAAGCATTGTTTTACCTCTGTTGGGGTGGAGCATGTGGTTTATTTTGGTTCTACTCAGACTGTTCTAACTAGAATTTGTTCTTTGTTCTTAAATTGAAAACTCTAACCTTTAATATACGTAATAGATTTGGCATGGCTTTCTGTACATATTGTCCAAACATGTCCCTTTGGAAGAAAGCAAATAAGAAACACATTTAAGCTTACCAGATGGGAAATTCAGTGGGTATTTTATTTATTTCCTCCTCTTCATATTAGCTAAGGATTTCTTGATTTCTCAAATGATTCCCCACAGTGTAAATTCACATTATAACTTGGTGTGCATCTATGCTTCTCCCCAGGGAGACGAGATCAGGTTATACGATTAAGTTGGCATTGATCCTGAACACCCTTTCCTACATATCATGTGCACATGGAACAAGGGTGTTTTGCTACCTATAACCTAAGTGGTAATGGAAATTACTACAGAAATTAACTCACTTCAGGCATCTTTTGATGCATATCTGAAGTTTAGAAGATGCTGTTAGAGAGGTGATAAATAATTTATTTTCCTTTTCAATACTTTATGCAATGTGTCCCCTTTAGCTAATTCTTCTATGTGTGTGGAGGGGGTGTCTTTCATTAAGAATTCGAAGGAATTCTCTCCTTTTCTGTTTTTTTTTTCTTTTATTTAAACTCATAAGTACTTCCTTTTCTATTGTCACTGATAGCTGAAACATAAATAACAGAAACCTCCCCCAAGGTATGTTATTATATGATGATTATTTTGTTCACAGAATGAGTTGAAATTAAAATCTGTTCTACCTTGAACTTTGTGACTCAGGCCCACTTCCAGGCTTGGAAAGATCACGTTAGTTGTTAAAACGACTACATTTGAATCTCAGAATGAAACTTTGCTTTACATTGGTTTCACATTGTTGTTGTTGTTAAAGTAGTTCACATTTATTTAAAAAAATCAGAAAATACAGAAAATGAAAAAGCACAATGAAGTGATTCCTTTGTTCAAAGGTACATATTTAGGTATTTGGGGGGGGGGAATTTCTTCTTTTCCCCACATTTTTAGAAATATTTTGATGGACTTCTACATCCTACAGAAAGCCTCCCTGAGGAAAACTCTTTTCCAGAGATGTCTCATCTTTAAAGATATGCAATACTTTTGCTACGAGGCTTCATCTATGTATCATTACAGTTGAACCCAGTAGCTCTGCACAATTTACCAGTAGTCATTGCTGTTTCTCCTCAGGACCCTTGTGGTAAATGGGGTACCATGCTTTGTGGTAGTTGCACTAACCATTAGTCCAGGTCATTTATACAACTTTGGTTACCATTATCTGACTCTTACAGAAGCAAACAAACAAACCTTGCTGAGCCTTTGCTGTTGCTTTGGTGCTTCACACTTCAGTATCAGAATGATATGTGGCCTTGATAAAATGTAGAACACCAGGCCCTGCCAGCAGGTTTTTAATTCACAGGGCCTTGAGCATTTGTTCCTGACAAGTTCTGGGTTAGGTTGTTATTGCTGTCCAGACATCACCCTTTAAAAATTACTTCTTTAGACTAATGGTACTGAAAGCATTTAGAGGTTGAGGATTTGTTTTGAGGCATCAGGGGACTGAGCTCAAGGCCTGGTGCTTGCTAGGCGAGCACTCTACCACTTGAGCTATGCCCACGGTCTTTTGCCTTTAGTTTGCTTTTCAGATAGTCTCCGCTAACTTTGCCTGGCCTGGCACTGAAACACTATTCTCCTCCCTTCATATTCCAAGTAGCAGGACTCACAGGCATGTACTACTACACTAACTTGATTTTGATAGGGTCTCGCTAACTTTCTTTCTTTGCTTTCTTCCAGTTTTTCCCTCCTGACTCCCCCACAAGTTGTACAGTTCATTTTCAATGTAGTGTCCAGTGAGTATCACTGCCGCATTTGTTCACTCTTTGTCCCACTGTCTCTGTACTCCCCCTATCCCTCCATACCCTCCTCCAAACAGATAAACTTACCTACTAGACAAAAAGTACAGAAAAACAGGGACAAAGGAGAAAAACAAACAAAAAATTACAAAAATACTTCTTGTTTTCATTTCCTGGAGTTCATTTCAATAAATGTACTTTTAAATGATCGTATGCACATAGCTATTGAGCCTTTGTGATCCTCTCCTAAGAGTATCTTCCTTTTGTCTCACTGTGTGAATGTCTAGAGTCCTGTATAATTTATCATGTCTAAGTGTATTTTTTGGTCTGTTACCTTCCAATGTGCTTACTTGTAGATAGATGGGCACATTCTTGTTACAGCAAATGAGGGAAACCATGCAACCTGTTTCTTTGGGTCTGGTTTACTTTGCTTAATATAATTTCTCCCAAGACTTTCTATTTTCTTACAAATGGTGCAATATTCTTTCTGATGGAATCATAGAATTCCATTGTATATACATACATTTTCTTGATCCATTCACGTAGGTGGGATTTATGGGCATGAACCATCATGCCTGTCTATTTTGCTTCTTAATAGATTATCCTGCTAGCATTTTGCCTGGAAGTTGATCTTCTTTTGCAAAACGAGAGAACATATAACTATACCTTCTCTTCCCACAGAGATTTATTTGTGTAGATCGGTGGAGGAGAAATGTACTACCAGATAAAATATATGTTTATGAAGTATCTATTTTGCAGTAAGCACTAAAAGTTTGTAAAACTTGTCTTTTGAATTTTTGTCTAGCATTTCTACCATCTTCGTTACTGAAAACTCATCAACTTTCAGAGGCATTCATGCTAGACTTAAGGCTTCTGAGATGTGTATGTTTCTCCTGTAGCTAAGTCTGGCCAGTACCTGACAATAGGATATAGCTTCAGATCTCCCCTCCAGCATACCCAGGGAACTGATGTTTGAGTTAAAGACAGTTACCTACGTGCTTCTGCATTGCCTTTCTGTTTCTCTTTGCATTGTAGCTGTCCTGTCACCTCTTTTTCGTTCCTGATGTTCTTAGGCTTTTTCTTACCTGTAGTACAGTCTTACCTTTGCTACCTCATTCACCTACGTCACTGTGTTGTATGGAGGAAACAGAATCTGCCATCTTACCCCCTCTTAAATTTTCCTTTCTCTAAAAAGCAATGTTGTCAAGGCTTTTTCAAAGCTTTGAGAAAATGAGGCAAATTTCACGTCACAGCTGTTAAGTGGCCCAAACTCTTCTTCCCTATTCCAAGATAAGATCCTGGAGGTTTATGCAGTCTGGGCCATTCCTGTTATCCTCTTGTGATAGACCAGGAAGGGCGATGCCATTTCAGCCTATCTGGGAGATGTCCATCCACCAGTAACATTTTCTTCCGAGATTCTTGGGTTTCTGGCTAGCCTTAGTTGGCATGAGACTATTGTGGAATGGAAATGAGTTGCTTTTCTACTTGCACAGCAGAGAGCTTCATTGCTGTCTTGTTTTAAAGTGAAGCAGGAGTGTCCATAATCAAGCTCTCCTGATGGCTTCCCTTCTCATCTTTAACAGCTTTCTCTGTCAGGGCTGTCCTCTCTAAATTGTGCCCTAATTCCATCCGTTCATACTCAAAGCTTCAGGCTTTGTTCTTTCTCTGGTGGTATTATCTCAATTGCTTCCTTCCCTCAGGAAATAGCCCTTCATTTACTGGAAGATGGCTTTTCTGAGGGACTCAAAGATGTCTAGGTGCTTCAGCTTCAGTAAAGTCTGGGTTCAATAAAACTTTCTGGAAGCCTTCTGAGTGGGTGCCTTATCTCTCTCACTCTCTCTTAGCATTACTCAGACAGAGAATGGCCAAGTGGAAGAGAGAACCTCTTCGAATGTCATTTGTAATCAAGGTTGTAATCAGGCTATTCACTGTGTTATTCACCTAATCATCCAACAAGAATGTGTGTGTGTGTGTGTGTGTGTGTGTGTGCGCGCGCCTGCCTGTGTGTGTTTAATGGATTTCTACTCCTTCCTGGAGCTGCAGTCAGGATGGTCTGGTCTAAACTTTAACGAAGACCTATGTGCTTCTATTAAGTTCACCTCTTGAAAAGAAAACTCTGAAAACCACTGCTATGGGAAACTAAACTGAGACCCCAGTTATTACTAACCACCTGAAGAAAAAAGTGAGCATGTTAGTTGGAGTGAAAAATTAAGAAGTGGCTGGGAAATGAATAAAGACAAAATCAATACCAATCCATTTTGTTTGCATCTTTTTGCTTGTTTGGGTTTTTTTTTTTTTTGCTTCCAGCTCTGCTAGAGAGCTGAGTGAAGAGGAAACATGCATACAGCAGCCTGTGAGACCAAGCAGGAGTTGGCTCTCTCGGGAGGCAACAGTGAGTGTCATGGAAAGCAGATAGATGTGGTATTTGGTAATCCTAAGGTAGAATCCTTCCTCTGTTTTTGGTAGTTATGTGATGCTGAACTCTTTTTTGAACTTCTCAGTTTCCCACTTGGCAAAGTAGGTTTGAAAACCTTTGGGTCATAGTTCAGGAATGAGGCTAAATGATTATTTCTGTGGTCACGTGATCTAGGGAGCACCTCTCTTCACTCCTTCTACAATCATGCTGTTTATTTCCTTGCACGGTTGTGTCTTATTTTTATTTATTTATTCATTTTGCCTGCATGTCTGGACTACAGTGTCAGTTTCTTTGGAAAAGATTACATTTTCATTGTCCTAGGTGAGGACCAACCAACCTACACAATAGTTTGTATGATGAACACCTTCTGCAAATTCATTTAAATTAGTAGATGAGTGAATGGTTACTTTATTGAGTATAAGTAGAACACACGAATGCAATGCTGAGGTACAGGAAAATATGGAAACCTATTTTCTATGCAAGTTTAGCCCTTCTAGTACCCACTTTCAGGGCTAAAGTAGGAGAAGAGAAGACAATGCTCACTGGATTCCTTTATAGGAGGGATTTTACCATAGTGCTTCCCATTTAGGTTTCTTAAAAATTACACTTTCATTATTTTAAGTAATTGTACAAAAGAGTTACCATTCAGCAAATCAGTTTATGAACACGATGCATGTGGGTCAATGTCACCCCTTCCATCATTCCTCTCATCCTCCCAATGAACCCTCTTCCCCTTAATTATTTTAGTTTCATAGGCTATGCATTAGGTATTATGACTGCATTTTCCTTCTTTTTTTAAAAAAAGAGAAAAATCTACTGAAATCTAGTGGGAGTCCTTTATTTAACCACCCTAAAGCATCATGTATCATGTATCAGAAATCTCCTGATTTTTTTTTAATTTGGGGCTTGAGTTAAAGTGACTTGGGATGGTTTTGTAGTACCCAGAATCTCATGCTGTTCAAGCATGTTTTTTGATGGTTATCTATATCTTCTAATTAAGCACAAAATTAATTAATTGTGCATAATCAGTGCTTCTTGCTTCACAGGCACATTCTTTGAAAACCTGTTGAGTGGGCAAAGTAGAAGAAAATGGAAATTCTCTGTGGTGTTGAGTAAATTGGACACCATAATGTTTAGGTGAGTGCTTTGGATTGCAAAGTCTCAAGAGGCTGGTTGGCCTGAGAGACCATAATTTCATTGGATGATCAGGGATTGATCCAGGTTATACTTAAGAAAAAATGAGCTCAGGAGGAAAAGATCCAGAGAACAAACTGATTAAAAGACTGAAATGAAGGGCTGGGAAGGTGGCTCAGTGGTAGAGCGCCTGCCTTGCATGCATGAGGCCCTGGGTTCGATTCCTCAGCACCACATAAGCAAAAAGAAAAAAGCCGGAAGTGGCTCTGTGGCTCAAGTGGTAGAGTGCTAGCCTTGAGCTGAAGAGCTGAGGGACAGCGCCCAGGCCCAGAGATCAGGCCCCAGGAACGGACCCCCCCACACACAAAAAAAAGACTGAAATGATCTAAAGAATGGTACCTGAGTTTTCTAACCTTTGTGAGAATGTTTCTTCTGTTTGTGGGTGTGGTGTTTGGTGGGAGGTTGAGGACAGGAAGGGGTTCAAAACAGCCATATCTAGTGTACTTGGCCCTTTGCTATTCTTACGAAAAGTCTGAGACTATTGTTGGCTGGTTGTTTTTTTTTTTAATGGGGATATAATAAATGCTGTTAAATGCAATCATGGTTGGGGCATTTTTACTTCAGCTTGTGAACAAATCTCTCCAGGAACCAAAAAAAAAAAAAAAGCCAAGAAACTCATAACTGGAGTGGTTGATTCTCTTCCTCTCACAGATGTGGGGGAGTACAAAAGCCACGGGAAATGGGCGATTCCACGCTGCGTGAGAAGCACAGCTCTAATCCACAGTTATGAAACCCATAGAACAAGGTTAGGCCTTAGGTGAGAATCCACATAGGTAATAATCAGTTTCATTTTCCCTATCAGAAATAAACCATGAAGCGTCATCATATTTAAATGCGGTGCCATTTGAGGTGCTTTTTTAGAAATGCGTAATAGCTTAGTTGGCGTTGCTTGACGAGGGCTCAAATATTCCACAATATTCAACAGCACTTAGGCAGTTAGGCAGTTTTTCTTTCCTGTTAGTAATTTTAGCTAAGAAATCAACCAGAGTTAAATACTGCATTTGGGCAGGAAAATAAGGTACTTTAGGATTTATTTGTTATGTGCTAATATCCCAGGGAGAAACATATTTTCAGGCAAGGAACAAAGAAACAATAGATGTTCATGAAAAATGTAATTTCCCAGCAACATTTCACCATTCAAAGTTGCAGATTCTTTTCGTAGATTGTTAGTAACAGACATGGAAGGATCTTTTTTAAAAAAGTACACAAAAGTGCTTTCTGCTTTTAATCTCCAGCTTAAAAGTAGATATGGAGTGACTGCTACGTGTTGCAAAATGAGATGAAAAGAGATAGAAGTTATGAATCATGACCTCAGAGATTTTATTGTCACAGCGGGCACAGGAGGGACAAAGGGACGTGAGTAAAATTGTGCAAGCTCCTAGAAATGGAACAGCTGGTATATATCTTTCCTGAGAGAAGGATTAGGGATATAGCTAAACCTTCAGCACATCATTTCTTACAATATTCCTTGAACTTTCCAGCACACCTTTTAGTTAAAGTAATGTGATTTGTAGTCTAAACCATTTCTCACACTCTTGGCCACTCTTCCATTATGATTATCTTTAACTCTTATGAAATGATCCCATATTACCTTTGTAGGCCAGGCATGATGGCATCCACTCATAAGTCCAGCTCTCTGGAGGCTATGGTAGGAGGACTGAAAGTTCAAAAGCAGCCTGAACTACATAATGAGTTTTATTATATAGTGAGACCTGGACTCAAAATGAAGAATGAAGCAGTCAGGAAATATCAGTTTAATATTAAAGTCTTCTGAACATTGATTTTTGTGATGATCCTCAATGTTTTTGCATTAAAATCATTTAGTGACCTGTAATCCAATTTATTGATATTTTCCCTTTCCTAGCCATTATTGCAAGAGTTCCTGAATGTGTGTGTATACATATACACTAGAGGAAAAAAAAGCCTACCTGGGACATTGTTTCTAAATAGAAAGGCATTTTTAATGAAGTTACACCAATCTGTCAAAGAATGGGCATAATATTAAACATTTAATTAAATGGTCATTAACTTTAATTTTGCAGTTTTCCTTTCTATTTTAAAATGATTTTTTCCAGCTCTTACATATTTCACAGACTCTGAGAAATCTATAGTCATTATACTATTTTCAGTACTTCACATATCATGGGCCACTGTAGAAAGGGAAAAAAAAATAGATCTCCCATGGTAAGCTTCTTGCAAGAGAAGCGTTATCGTGGAAGGATCATGTCACGGGAAGCTTGAGGCCTTTACTTCTGGCCCCTGTCATCACCAGACGAAAGTTACAAATGATTGGCAGCTGTCTGCTTTCTTGGAAGCAGGTGGGTTTGTATTTTCAAATAGGGATAGGAGAGTAGCTTCTTTGATTGCTGAACAACATATTTACCTCACAAGTGAAGTGCATATCTAGTTAGCTCTGTCTGCATACCTCACAGTGCCACATAGTTTATTATGTTTATTGAGTGCTTTCTAATTATAAACTCACAAATAGGGGAGCTCCATGTGTTTAATGTGTAGGATATATGAGGTATTGCTACCTCATCTAGATGCCCCAATTATAAAAGGGCAGCGGCTACCCACGGCCTTTTTCATTTGGTACATATTGTACAAATACTTACACACTTGTATAATTATCTTGCTGTCTTTTGTTTTTATTTTGTTATTGCTGGTATAGAGAGTCGTCTATCATTAGTTCATATATATATATAGAGAGAGATGTATATATGTATTATATATACATTCCCATTTTTTATACTTGTCATTTATCTTTTAGGGATGATCACAACAGGTTGTGATAGGTGTTTTTTTTTGTGTGTGTGTGTGTATGTGTATGTGTGTGTGTGTATGTGTCTGTGTGTATGTGTCTGTGTGTCTGTGAGTCTGTGTGTGCTGGTCCTGAAGTCTGAATTCAGGGCCAAGGTTCTGCTTCAGAGCTTGTTTTTGCTCAAAGCTAGTGCTCTGCCACTTTGAGCCACAGCACCATTTCTAGCTTTTTGGTAGTTGTTTGGAGAAAAGTCTTATAACTTTGTAACCCAGGCTGGCTTTGTTGTGATCCTCAGAACTCAGTTTCCTGAGTAGCTAGGATTATAGGCATGAGCCACTGATATCTGGCAATGGTTCCTTTCTAATAAATTTCTTTCTAATTCTGTCTGTCTGTCTGTCCCCCCCCCTCTCTCTCACACACACAGGAATTTGGACTCAGGGTTGTGTACTTGATAGTACAAGTATGTTCTACTGTTTGTATCAGCCTCTATTCCTATTTGCTTTAAGTTATTTTTCAGATAGGGTCTCAGACTTTTTGCCGGGAGCCAGCTTTGGACTGAGATTCTACCTATACTTTCTGTATAGTTGCAATTAAAGATATGCCCTACCACACTGGTTGTGTTTGTTGAGATAGAATTTCACTTTTGCCTGGCTGGCCTCAAACCATGATACTTCCAATGTTTGTCTCTCAAGTAGCTGTTATTATAGGATGTACTGCCATGCCTAGCCTTCCTTCTACTTGCTGTACTTTCATGTCCATTGTTTGCTTATTATTTTAGTAAAATTTTACAAAACAATATAAAAAATAATTCATAATAATGGGCATTCTTTTTCATGTCTTAACTTCCATGGATATATATATACATTTTTTGATATTTATTTATTTATTTTACAGTTTATTCTTTTCTTTTTAAAAAAATTTTTTAATTGTGAAAATACTGTACAGAGGGGTTACAATTACATGGGCAAGATAATGAGTACATTTCTTATCAAGCATCGTAGCCTCCTCCTTTGTTTCCCCTTACCATCCCTTCCCTCCACCCCCCACCCAATCCTCCCCGCCCCCCCACCAAAGTTGTAAAGTTCGTTTTCGACATAATGACTTGTACTTCTCATTGTTGCAATGGGTCCACCTGTATCCCTATTTAAATGACTTGTTTTTTCCCTTCCCCTTCACAAATTATACCGACATCAAATATAGTGAAAGCAGGGGTTATACTGTGTGTGGGGGGGACATACAAAGCAACAAAGAAATAATCTTATAAATGTGTTAGAAATATTTTTAAAAGTTCACTGTTAAGAAATGCGACCTGATAGAGAACTCTGGGAGAGTACCTTGATCATATTTAAGAAGACATTCTTCGATTGAACAGTGGATTCTTCCTTACACATGGGCAAGTGTTGAATTTTATGAAGATTTTCTATGCTCTTTTCCATATATATATATATATATATATATATATATATGTTTCTGTGTAAGATACAGAGCAACATCTTCAAATCTAGAAGGCATCACTGATACTAGCTCCTCAAGGCTAGCTACTCAAGGCCTTGTCCAATTCTAGTTAAACACTGATGGCTGGGATTTGAAATTTCCTGTGAGGGTGTTTCTTAAAGAATATCAAATGCAGAATTCCTGCTACCTTTTTAGAGTGTGACAAAGGAGAAAACAGCCCAGACATTTGTGGGATTTCCTTCTGGGTTCCATATGGTCTTAGGTAACACTTGATTTTAGCAAGCGGGTCTTGTCTAGTTTTATGTGTCTAGTTGGGAGAAATGAAAGCAGAAGAGCAGACCTCCCGGCTCTGTTTCTGAGCAGGTGTAGCAGAGGCAGTGTCAGGGAACAAAGATGAAATCAGACTTTTCCTGGTTTCATCTTCTGGCATGCTCCTGGCTCTCCAAAACCCCCTGCAGACCACCAAAGCCCTCTGCAGACAGGCAGCCATTGAACCTCAGAAACTTCTAACAGACTGGGTCTGTAGATAGGCCTACCTCTTTCCCTGGTGCCTCCACTCAGGGAATAGGGGAGCTACCTGTCTTGGAATAGTGCAGCATTTTAGAAGTTTCAAGGAATCAAAATGAACTCTCCTAGAGGCCCCAATGTGCAAATACTTTCTTAAGTGAGTTGTTCATACTCTGCAATTGGGCTCAGAGGAAAACAGTTTCTATTCCACATGGTGTTGGGAGAAAACCCTGTTCTAGTCCTGGCTCTATTATTTTATTCCTCTGACCCCAGCGGCTTCTTCTGCAATACACAATTGGATCCTACAAAACTCCAACATCCAGACTCTTCTTGCAGAATCATGGAGTGCTTACAAAGTGTACTTCCTTGTTTCCTTCCCTACTGGTTGGTTTATGCCCCTCTAAGGATGTTTAAGGAGATGAACAGGATCTGTATGATCCTCAATCTAGACCAAAATGTACTGTAGACACAAAGACAAGTGAAGTAATCACTTAAACTGAGATAAGGCTTATGGTAGTGCATGCCTATAATCCTAGCTACTTGGAGACATACATAGGAAGATTCCAGTTTGAAACCGGCCTGGGGAAAAGGTAGTGAGGCTCTACACAACAATATGGATGTGGTTGGGCACATTTGTGGTTTTCTTAGCTACTTGGGAGGCAGAGATAGGAGGATCACTGTGTGAGAATAGCCAGAGAAAAAGTTCAAGAACCTATTAAACACATACGTACACACACACACACACACACACACACACACACACACATTAGCTAAAGTAAAAAATTTAGGTGCTGTGGCTCAGGTAGTAGAGTTCTTACCTACCATGAGGACCTAAGTTCGAACTCCCACACCACAAATCCTGCCCCCCCCCAAAAAAAAACCCTAAAAAAGTAGCTAGAGCAAGAAGATTTTTTGGTTTGAATGACCAGAGGCTGAAAAAATAGATAGTATTTATGCATGATTGGATCCATGTGTTCAAAGTACGGTGTCAGGAAAGGATCTCTCCTCCTCTTTATTTTTCTTTCTTTTTGTCAGTCATGAGACTTGAACTCAGGACTTGGGTGCTGTCCCTGAGCTTTTTTGCTCAAGGCTAGTGATCTACCACTAAGAGATACATACAGCTCCACTTCTGGTTTTCTGGCAGTTAATTGGAGATAAGAATTTCATAGAGGGGCTGGGAAGGTGGCTCGGTGGTAGAGTGATTGTCTTGCAGGCATGAGGCCCTGGGTTCGATTCCTCAGCACCCTATAAGCAGAAAAAAGCAGAAGTAGCTCTCAAATGGTAGAATGCTAGCCTTGAGCTGAAGAGCTGAGGGACAGGGACCAAGCCCAGAGTTCAGGCCTCAAGACCAACAATAAATAAATAAATAAATAAATAAAAGAATCTCATAGACTGGAGATAAGAATCTCGAGGACTGGCTTCTAACTGCAATCCTCAGATCTCAGCCTCCTGAGTAGCTAAGATTATAGTTGTAAGCCAGCAGCACCCAACTTTTCCTTCCTTTTCTTGCTGCTTTTGCTCAGTTCTCCCTGTAGGCTCTGTCCTCAGGAAGCTTTTCCCATGCTGACTTTAGCATGCTCTATGCTATCGTTTTCCTAGGATTTTTTCCTTGCAGAAAATGGCCTTGATCCTGACTTTTCCTTGCAGGTACAGACTGTGCTGGCACTGGCTGCTGAGAGTCAGTCTCCTTCCTTTACATAGAGTTGGCCATGACCCCCAGTCGACGGTCAGTCCCTCATGCAAAGGTCCTTGGAAACATGTCCTTTGTACCAACAGCCAGCCCCCACCTCAGGGTTTCAAGTTGAATGGATCTTCCTTCTCCACTGGATGTTCACAAGCCTGACTTCTTCCTGAGTGGCTTGGACTTTCTTCACCAGGCTTGATTCCAGTTTCGGGTTCCTTCTTCCCATCCCTAACACTAGATCCAGCTAATTACTGTAACTTGCTTTTAGGCTCCATATACAATTTCCCATTTTAAGGGTTCAGTTCCAGAATATCCATGGGTTAGAATCAAATTAAAGTTTCGAGCAAATTAGTCTTTAGGATATTTTCCTAGTAGGCAATTCTGGACAGTTTCCCCTATCACCACAAATACTAGGCACAGGTGGGCTGTACATCACAGCCTTCCCCACAGTAGTCTCTTAATAGGGACAGGTGCTTGTGATGGTGGTCTTAGGACAGTGACACCAGAAGGAGGAGACAAGGGAATGTGGAAAGACCAAGGAGAGAAAGGACTCTGTATAATTCTGAGCTTTGTAGAAGTGGTGGCTTTAGTTTCCCAGCATCCCAGTCACTTGAATCCCATCTGCCTTCCCATTGCTTCTCCTTTCCCCACCCCTGCTAGGGAAGAATAAATGGGAATTGTGCACTTCAGGTGAGGAGGAAATATGGAGCCCTGCTTTGTCAGGAAGACAGCAGAATGCCTGTCATTGTTTACTTGATACTCCAAGTATACACCTGTAATAGAGCCATAAAATATTCTGTCTTGGGAGGGAACAGTGAGCACTTGCTGTACTTGTTGCTATGGTAGCCTGGCAGGTTTAATAACTGGAAATACAAGCCATTGGTTTATCTGTGGATTTTTTTTTCTCATTTCAGAACAAAAAGCAATTTCTTTCCTTTCCCTGGAATATTTTTTTCTTTACTCTTAGAGGCCACGTCGACCATGCCATTCTTGGCTCACCTATATGTCTGTTCATCTCTGTTCACTCTCATTTGCATACGCCAGCAATTGATTCATATTTAGCCAACTTGTGTGGCTTAGTGGCAATGAACTGGTGCCTGAACTGTGCTTGCCTCCGTGGCTTTATTTATGGTGTGGCACAAAATAATGGCATGTGACAGTTCTCTGGCCACACTGTAGTAAAGAAAATACAAATTAAGTAGGGTGTTGTGTGTCTACCATCAACGTTTCCATGTTGCTTCTTTTGTGAAAAGAGAAAATACTGGGTAAGGGTCCTTTCTGGCAAGGTAGCAGGGGCTGAGAAGGGATGTGTGAAGCTTCTCTGATCTGAGAGCCACTGATCCTCCTCTGTGCCCTCCCTTCCCCGCTGTGCTGGGCCATCTTTTTCCTCTGCCACATCACTTCCTCTTCGTGCTACCACTTCCGCTCTGCTCCATCGCTGCCTCTCTGTGCATCACTTCTTCTCTTAACCATGATGTCCCCTCTGCTGTCACTTCCCTGCTGGGTCATCCTGTCCTCCCTGCTCTATTGCTACCCTTCTGTGCATCACTTCCCCTCTGCCCATCTCTGCCTCTTTGTGCCTCACCTCCTCTCTGCCATCATATTCTCTCCTGTGCCATCACTGTTATCACCATCCCTCCTGCTTCATCATTTCCTCCTCTGTGCCATTGCTTCCCCTCTGCACAGTTACTTCTCCTGTTCTGATCATGGGTCCGAGCTAGCTCTTGCTTGTTGGGCCTTTTGATCTCTGGTCCTTCCAGGAGCTTTTCAATGATACCAGTAGATGTCAAGACAAGAAGGCCTGCACGCTACTTCTTCTTTGGATAACCCAAGGCATCTATACAGTACACACTATATAGGAAGTGTCTCTAAAGTAAGTGCTTAGGGTTCCTGCGTAGTTATGAGGCCGTCGTAAACATCAAGAAAGCTGATGAATGCTTGGAGCTGAGAATTTACATGGAAAAATTTGTTGTCTTTGGGAAATATTCTCCCCTTCTAGGAAATCTGGTCTAGGTACAGTTTTATTCTTCTCTTTCCGGCCTAAGAAGATGTGAATGAGGGAATTAAGAGCTAATCAAAGGAATCCCAGGCTGTACTATTGTCTTCCTTTTGCTGCTTTTTCTTTTTACTAATACATTATTTTTTGTTAAATAATATATACATAGAGTCTGCATGTACATATATTGGAAAAAATATTCAGGTGAACAGATTAAAGTATTGCTTCTGTCTTTGAAGGTCATTGCTCAGGATTTTTTTGCTTAATGTACATCTTTCTGATACTTGTATTCATTTAAACACACATATACACAGAGAGACATATCTGTGAAGAAATATGAGCCTTTTTGTTTTTTATGTATTTTATTTAAAAATAAGATCATTCTTCATTGTTATATATTTGTAGCTTTCTTTTTTTCCATAGTAATGTATTTCACATATATCTTTCCATGTTAGCATTTGATCTTTTTATCTGCTTCATAACAGAGTTTCTTGGTATCATTTTTTCTTAGTTTATTTAATTAGTCCTTTACTAGTGGAGACTTAGGTATTTAATTTTTCTCAGTTGCAATGAGTACTCTAAAACACCAGCTACTCAACACTGGTACTTATTTTTCTCTTAAGACAAAACATCTTGCAATGGAATTCTTTGTCCCTTTACTAAGGTTTATTTTATGCTATTCAGAACATTTTTTGAACTTCTTAAACTATTAGAGACTTAAGAGCCTTATATTTAAGCAGCCTGATAATTTTATTTCTATATAAATAAGAACCTGCTTATTCTAATGTATTTTATAATGGATTGGTTTTGGTATATAGGAAAGCTTTGATTTTTTTTTTTTTTTTCAGTTCTGGTCTTTTGACCACTTTCCTGAAACTGATCTTAGATTTTCATATAATTGAATAATTATTGATTACTAAGTGATTATATGATAAATGAAACAATCAGATAATCTATGAACCATGGTAATTTTTCTTTTAATTCCTAGTCTTCATTCTAACATTTCCTTTCCTTATTGCATTTGCTGTACTATGTGCTTGAAGTTTGTCCATATCTTCATACTCAACTCTTCTGAGAAATCTCACAAGATGCCACAGGGAGATATGAATGAACTATTACCTCAGGATACTTCTCACAAGAATAGTTCTTTCTGCCACAAGAAATAGTTCGGCAATGAGAAGAAAGGAGACAGAGCCACAGTCTAAGTGAGCTATAAAGGGTGAAGTGCTTTTCTTGGACATGAAGAGCTATCCAATGGTTATGTCAATAGTAACCACTAACAAAAGACTTCAGTAGTCCTAATAGAAATGCATGATGGCGTCTATTTCTATCTAGAGCACAGGGTTATGAGATACCTGTGGTTGGAGGTGTCCAATCAAGACTTACTAGTAGTTTTGCAAAGCATCATGTACACTCAACTCCAACATTCACATGTGACTCTTTGACTTGCTCTTGACCTAATTTGACTTAAGACAGTTGTCTCTGCAGTATTTGGAATTGGCCGCACAAGTCTCCTACTCCCTTATCTCCTGTTGTGACCGATGGCCTATTTTTCTAGGCAGTATCTCAGGATGACCATCTTAACTATTCAACCAACAAAGTAAAGCTGACCAGATGTTTAGCTTTGCCATGAACTAGTTTCCTTAACATAAACATCTGACTTATGGACTGAACCAAGTTAGTGGTATGGGAACATAATTGGCAGGCATCAAAATAAAAGTGATCAGGAAATCTCAAGTGTTAAAGCTTATCACACATGAGAAACATAGTCCTGGATTTCAGGGATATGAACCTCATCTTTTAAGAACCGTAATTCTCTTCATCTTCTTTCTTTCCCTCCCAAGAAAACTTTGAAGTTTGTTCAGAGTAGAATCAAAGAATTTGAGTAATACGCAAAGACAAAAATGAGAGTGTGGGCAGACGGAGTCGGGAACAGACAACTCCAATGATATTGCTTTTGTGGGTTTTTCCTTCGCTCCCTTGTGTTCATTTTTTCCTGAGTAATGTTCTGAGCCCAGAAGAAAGGTGCATGATGTTTTCTAGTAGTTGAAATTAGGTTGAAATAATGAAATTCTGCCAACTGAAGTATAGGAAGAAGACACTTGGAAGCTACTGGGACATAGCCGAGTCCTGGGGAAGCATTTTTTAAGCAATAGCAAAGGCTCAGGGTGCTTCTAGAATGTGAGGTCAGTATCTTTGGTGAACACTGGGGAAGAATCTTGTTGGAAAACTCATCAAAAGTGAGTTTCTAGTGTCCTACAAGATAAGATCCCTCAGGACAGGCTGTATAATTCTGCATGGTGGACCATATTTAATTGTCTGTAGGAAGGACCTGAGTACAAAATCTTTGTTTCCTAAGCTTCTCAGAGCTCATGTGTGGCCACAACAGACTACCACATGAAAACATCATGGCCCTTCACCTTTTTACATTTCATGTGTTGTCTCCTGTGAAACGAGGTGCTAGTCACCTGTTGGATGATTGTTATGCCCACAGAGTGATTATGATTATGATTATGATTACATCATCTTGAAGCTCATAACATGTATGGAAATCCTTGGCACGTGGCTGGCCGCACTAGCTGCTTTGGGGATGGCCACTTCTGTGATGCTCCTGCCCATAGTTTATATCCCATGGCCTCTGTGTGTATGAACTCTCCAACAAAGCTGAGGGTCAAACCTTGGAACCTTTGTTTTCCCTTGGTGTTGAACACACTGTGCCTAGCTTTGTGATTTTCACAGAGTCACTATCCAATCTCATTATGCAAATGAATGACTTTGCTCTGATTGACGGTGAGTTGAGTAGTAACTGTTCTACACACCTGATTATATGGACTCACCATCCTGGCTTTCAGAAACAAAGGCTGACATCTCAGGCCAGGAGTTGTGAATATATTTTCCAGAAATATTGTATGATCAGTCTACATTTTTTTTGGTCGTCATGGAGCCTAAACTCTGGGCCTAGGCACTGTTAGCTCTTCGGCTCAAGGCTAGGACTCTATCACTTGAGCCACAGCACCCCTTCTGGCTTTTTCTGCTTATGTGGTGCTGAGAAACCGAACCCAGGGTCTCATGCATGCAAGGCAAGCATTCTACCACTGAGCCACCTTCCTAGCCCCCCAGTCTGCATTTTTAACTGGTTAAAAGTCATGAAAATAGAAATTCCAAGCCAGGTGCCTGTAGCTCACACCTATAATCCTAGCTACTCAGGAGGCTGGGATCTGAGATGTATGGTTCGAATCCATGGACTCAGGAAAGTACATGAGACTCTTATCACCAACATACCAGCAAAAAGCCAGAGGTAGAGCTGTATCTCAAGTAATAGAGTGTTAGCCTTGAGCACAAAAACTCAGAAACAGCACCCCTAGCCCTCAGCTCATACCTCAGGACCAGCACAAAAAGAAAAGAAGAGAAAATAGATTTATTTTTTGACCTTCTTTACCAGTGAGTATGCAATGCTACCTGCTAGAACATTCTTTTGTCTTAGGAATGTCCTTTCTGTCATTCATCACAGTAGCTATTAGACACGCGAGGCTAACCAACACTTGAAATATAGTCAGTGTGACAGGAGAAATAAGTTCAGAATTTTATTTTAAAGAACTTGAACTTAAAGAACTCTGTATGAGTGGTGCATCTATGGTACCGAACTACACAGGATAATTCCAGAATAGAATTCCAGAACCCAGCCCAGTGCTTCGACATAGGTAATGCTAATAAAAGTTTCTTGAACAAAAGGAAAACGCATATTAATAAAATAATATCTTTTTACATATGATCTCTTCTTTGTCCTTTTAATGTCTTTTGCCAATATAATGATCATGGCATTATTATTATTTCAGAAACAGCTATGCATAACAGATATTCATAGTTTCTCTGGACGTGGGGAAGTGACTTTAGACACATTTAAAAACACAATTATAGGGTGAGGTATTGGTTTTTATTGTGTCTTTCCTGTATTCTTTTTCAGGATTGCCATGAAGTAACATATAGACTGAGTATCTTAAACCATAGTGATATATTTTCTTAAGTTCTGGGGGATGCCTACCCAAGATAAAGGTGCTGCCAGGTTTGGTTCTTTCTGAGTGAGGCCTTTCTCCTTGACTTGCTCAGTTCTGCCTTTTTGCTATGTCCCCACATGGCCTTCATGGGTACATTCACATCATGGTGTCTATTTATGTATCCGACTTTCTTCTTTTTATAAAGATACCAGTAAGTTTGGATTCAAGCCACCCCTACATCTGCATGCTAATAATTGCCTCCATACCCTACCTTCTCTCCAGTAAGTCACATCTTTAGATACTAGGAGTTAAAGCTTTAATATGTCAATTTGTGGAAGATATAGTGCAGCCAAGACCATACATGAAAAGGACTCCAAATAACAGATTTATTTAGGGGATATGAGTCATGTAGAAAAGTCAGTAAAGGGTATGTTACTGAGTAGTTCCTGTACTTAGCCCTCTAGGGGAATATCATCATTGCAGGACCAGAGGCTGGGGAGGCTGGGGAATTTATCCAGAGACTCCTCATCTGGGCAACTCTCTACTACTTTAAGATTGCTTCTGCCTCCAGATACTTCTTTAGGATGTTAGAGAGAACATTCCAGTGGAGAAGAAGGAGATCTAGGAGTTTAAGGTGAGAAGCTGTCAGCTTCAGCTGGAAACTCAGTCATGGATGTGGAATGAGGGCAGCAGTAGTTGTTACAGGAAGGCCATTTGTGTTCACACTCATTTTGTGGATGAAGGCCATAGAGAAAAGAAAAGCAGTATCCAATAGAAAAATGGTAGGAGTTGCATTTAGCATATATGATTGTAGAAACCACAAACTTGATTACCATACCAAAGAAATCATTTGGTACTTGAATACACATCCCTTGGGCATCTTCTACATGCAGAAGTTGTGCTAGTACTAGGGAAGCAGGCAAAGGGGAGAGAGGAGGTCATGGTCTAGTGCTGGCTTATCCAACAATTAGTCAGTGGTAGAGCTAGGATGAAACCCAGGCTCAGTGTTCTTTCCATTCCCTAAGTGCTGGTATGGACCCATGGGGTATGTGAAACCGCTCAGGCTGCTTGTGGTCTGCTTTGGATGTCGCTGTCTTGTTCTAATTGGTGTGAGACATCTCCAAGTAGAGGACATGTAGGATGAAATAAAAAGTACGCATGGAAATATCTCTGGATTCATCTTCTACTCATTACACTTTCTTCTGTACGACTCACAATACCCCTTACGTGGCACAGGCTGACTTTTCCATCCACTGTGAGCTCTAGGTTCTGGGTTTTATGCAGTGGCCATAGTAAATGTGTAAAGGTGTTTTTGAGATGTCTGTGGACCCTTTGAATGCATCTGGTGAGCCACCTGGGGAGGGGTGGGTCAAATCCATTGGTTTTCATGAATTACTTGTCAGGGAAAGGAAATTACTTGTTAGGCTGAATTTCCTCCCTCCCTCCATCCCTCCATTCCTTCCTCCCTCCCTCTGTTCCTTCCTTCCTCCCTCCTTCCCTCCATTCCTTCCTCCCTCCCTCCTTCCCTCCCTCCCTCCCTCCGTTCCTCCCTCCCTCCCTCCCTCCTTTCCTTCCTTTCTCTCTTGGCAGTATGAAAGTTTGAACATAAATCATTTTACTTGCTAAAACAGGTACTCACCACTTGAGCTATGTTCCCGCTCTTTTTCTTTCACTTATTTTTCAAAAATGGTCTCACATTTTCCTGAGACTGGCCTGAACTGTAGTCTTCCAAATGATCTATAATTGCTTCCTATGTAGCTGAGATGCTAGGTGCATGCTACCATACCATTTTTTTTTAATTGGCTGAGATGGAATCTCATGCTAGCTTTGAGTTGTGACCCTCCAGATCTCTCCCTCTCAAGTACCTAAGCTTACAGGCATGACCCACTACACTGGCTTTCAGTTGCTTTATAGTAATGGTATTTATTCTGGGATGTGAGGATATAAAGTCTGTTTTAGAATGTGTCTGTGTAGATTCTGGTTGTTTACATCTAACAAAGACCACACATGTTCCTGTGTTGACATTTCAGTCTCTTTAATGGACAAATCCTTATTTTGAGCTATCCAAATGTGTGTTCCCTTACAATATCTCATTCCAGTCTCACAAAAGCCTTATAACATATCTAGGATGTTGTTTCCATTGTTGCAGTATGAAAATGGAGGTTGAAAGAGATGATCATTTACCCCACTTATGCTTCACAGACTCTGGGGGAAAGAACAGATAGAAATCAGGATCTTAAAAGGTATTTGTAGAAGGGCAGTCTGAGGCCTCAGCTGGGAAGACTGGAAGTCTGGTGAAGACTCTTGGAGGCTGGGGTGCTTTAAAGACGCTGTTGTGCATCCAGTGCTTGGGCAGGGAAAGAGATTATGGCTGACTGAACTGACGTGGCTTCTCCCTGTGGCTTGGGCTTCCTCCAGTCTGGTTGCTCTTACACAGTAGCTCAGGTATCCAAGTAGGTATCTATCTGTGTTAGTCTAATGCTGAATCATCTTTTGGCATCTGCCACACTGTTTATTACACAGAGGCTACAAAACAACCCAATGGGAAAGGGGATATATATTCCTCATCTCATTGTGGGAGGGGGCTTAGGCTATATTGGAGATGAGTTTATGGGCTTGGAGATGATGCTCTATTGATGAAATGCAATTCCTTATTTAGTTTGATCTTACTTTTGCCCTTTACTTAATTTCTTTTGTTAAAATGTTATAGAATAACATGTGCTTATGTAAACTGTTCCCAGTTATTTTTTTTAAAGATGCAGAAATACAAAAGACAAATCCAAGCATTAGATTAGAGAAGAGAGGAAACAGAATCATAGCAGCCATTTCATCTAGCTTCATAAGGGTGGCCTTTCCTAAGAATACCTGAAGATAAAATTAGTCACTGGGTTAACAAAAATAATAGTCATTTCACCCATGGCTGATGACAGTGACTACACACTAGTTCTTGGTCATCTTGGTTTCCAGCCCATATCTGGTGTGTAAATATGTGTTGAGTTTTATATATATTAAATGCACATCCTGGGAGGGAAGGGATAGTAGGAGAAAAAGGAGGGGGTAACAATGTTTGACAAGAAATATCTCATTGTCTTACTCATGTAACTATAACCCCCATGAACAGCATCTTTACAATAAAATAAGTGCACATCCTGCCAAGCCTCTCCCTGAGTTAATAATAAGCCAACAACACATAGAGGAGCTGTGGTTCTTCAGTAGAAGCCCACATGGATGCAGAGCAAGAGAGGCTGAAGGTCAGAGGGTGCTGTAGAGTGACAGGATGGAAGCTGGTGATATGTGGTAGCACAGAAAAAGCTGTCCCTGGATCAAGGGTTTGTCAATGCATTGATACTGACATGTGCAGACTTATGGGCATCAGAGAAGACACCAATTTCCTGAAAAAAAAAGATTTTGGAAGGGGAAAAAATCAACATGAGACAATTTTCTAAACTCCAAGATGGATGTTTCAGAGAGAATGCTGACATGCCTTTGACCACAGCTTTTATGATCAGATTTCAAATATACCATTCAAGTTTAGATCATTACACACACACACACACACACACACACACACACACACACACACACACACACACACACACTTCATGATCAGTATTCTGATTATTTAGATTAGATTAGATTTCTGCCTACCTAGGATTTTGAGTGGTTAGAAACCTAAAAGTGAAATTGTGATAGAATGTCTTCAAATTCCCTTCTTATCAGAAAACCTCCCTTGGTGGTTATTGAAAACCTACCGTGCTCACTGGGTGAATGGAGTGGAGACCATGGCATGTAGGTGCTTTTGATACTGTTGGAGCATCATGAATTTCCAAAGGCTGACAGCTTAAGGATTCCCAAAGGCAATAAGACTGATACTTGGTGCGTAGCTTGAACTCAAAAGCTGAGAGGGAGAGTAGAGTGTGCAAATCAGGCTGAGGAGGAGCAGGGAGGAGAAAGTCACACATAGCTGTGACGGCAGGGCTAGCTCGTGTAGCCTTAAGGAATCATGACAGCTGAATTATTTTCTAAAAATCAGGTTAGATTCTCCTATAGAGGGCCTCAACTGTTGGGTAGCTGGCTTTTCTGCTGGGATGGGCTGTGTATCTTTGTTTTAGTGAGAGGCCAAGAAGAAAAGTTCAGAGCTCTGTAAGTGGTAACACTGGGAGCTGAGACTTCCTAACTCCAGCAATTGCAACCTGTCTCTGAGGCTTGGATGTTTATGTCCCTACCAAGTGACAGCTCTGATAAGGACACTTGGGCAACCCTATGAATTACTCAGATCAAATTAAAGCCATCAATCTCCAAGTCCACCCTGGCAGAGAACCGGCAGGTTTCTGAGTTTAAATCAGAAGAACTGAGTCTTCAGTAATGAGCCCCGTTGCTTGGGGAGCTGCTGTGTTCCAGGGCCTGGAGATCTGCAAGTTTTTTTTGCTTTTTTTTGTAGCCCAAAAAGAGAACAGACAGTCTGCCTCCCCCTCTACTCACCATCTCTTGGCCTCCAGTCCATCAGGGATGTGCAGAGAGGAGTATTATCTGGGCCTCTTTTCACCCAGAGAAACTGGGATGGGAACAAACATTGGAAACACCTAGGGTAGGGGCCCAGGTGGCATGGTACTTCTCTCTCTCCTTCCTCCCTGTTTACTAGGCATATCCAGGGATGCTTATTAGCTGATCAGAGAGGCACAGAGGCACAAATATATGCTCAGAATCAGCAGTTCAAAGACTGACATTTTCTTTCTTTGATCAAATAGCACAGAAATGATAGGGGATAGGATAACCTTTTCTTTTGTGGTACTAGGGGCTGAATTTGGGTCCTCCTATTTGTTCTACCTTTTGAGCCATGCCCCTAAATCTTTTGCCTTTCATTCGCTTTTCAGAGAGGATCTCACAGTAGCTTTGCCCGAGGAAAGCCTCTGTGACCCTCTTTCTCCTCCTCTCAAGTATTTGAGATCGACAGGAATATATTTATTATAACCAGCCCTGTGAAGTGTGTTTTTATTGACATATTTTCAGTGGTACTGAGTTTGAACTCAGGACCTTGTGCTTGCTAGGCTGATGTTCTATCATGTGACCCACATTAGTTATTTTTGAGATAGGATTTCCGCTTCCTACTCGGCATATGACTGAGCTTCAGTCTGGTTGATTAAGGATTGCTGTTGGGATCATTGTTGGGCTCACTGGCATGTAGTATGGCTTCTAGCTTCCTTCTGTGGAGATGGGTCTCTCAGACTTTTCTATCTTATTAGCTCTGGAGCCATAATCTTTCAGATCTCAGCTTTTCAAATAGCTAGAATTACATGACAACAAAAGCTAAAAGACAATACAGCAAACATCGAAGCTGGCCTTAGAGTGCAAAGAGCAGAAAATGTTGTTATCCCTCTGTCTCTATTGTCTTCTTAGCCAATGCTTTTCACAGTTTCACTCGGTTATTTCAAGGCATTTCACGCAGACCAAGTGTACAGAGACACAGCTTCCACCTTCCTTTGCTCCT
The DNA here is from genome assembly GCF_019054845.1 of Dipodomys spectabilis. Taxonomy (NCBI): domain Eukaryota; kingdom Metazoa; phylum Chordata; class Mammalia; order Rodentia; family Heteromyidae; genus Dipodomys; species Dipodomys spectabilis. Next base: position 4,205,540 of record NW_024870802.1, read on the forward strand.
ACAGACATGGCAAGGGTACCGCGGGACGCAGCCTTAGAGGGAAACTGGATGATGTGGTATGGAGTCCCATAGCATGGGCTGGGCATCCACTAGTCCAGGACCTGGCAGGCATGATTCCTCAAGCTCTGGAGGGCGATGCAGTCAGCCAGGGAAGTGGTGTTCCTCCAAAGCCCCCAGCTACCCAGCAGGGCCCTGGCAGAGGCCTTTCTCTCTGCCCACTCCCCTGAGCTCTTCTGCAGTTGCAGCCCTTGTTTTGCGGCCCATTCTCAGTGGAGCCTCTGCCACATGGGAGGCCCCTTCCTTTTGTGTTTTTCCACGGCTTCAGGTCACCTGCCTGTCAAGTCTCAAAATGGTTCTCTACCCTGCCTTGAGCAGCAAAGGAAAAGGCAAACAGAAGTTGTTTCTATTAAGAGCAGATGGATGTTGATCCTCAGCCACTAAGCATCTGGTGTCTGACAGCCTCTTCATAGACGGGTGCTCCTTCCTCTCCCTTCCTCTTCCACTTCCTTTTCCTTTTCCTTTTCTTCTTGTTCTTCTTCCTCTTCCTTGTCTTCTTCCTATCCTGGCTCCTTTTTCTCCCTTACTTTTTTTTCCTTTCCCATTCAAGCCTCTCAGTTTCCTATTGTATCCCTCTGGGGGACCGCAGTCTGCCTATGGTTTAAAGTGCACCAAGGCCTCCCTCCAGTGACTGCCCCAGCCCATATTCCCTGAGCAGTGTGCTCTGACCTAAAAGGATGGGGCTGGGATCCCTAGCTCCCTCCTACATCAGAGATCACGTCTCGCTCTTCCTCTCTCAGCTCCAGAAGCCAGCTTCCAGGTATCTCAGGGACTCCAACCCTCAATAGGTGCCTTCCAAATGCTTTTCCTAAATCCATGGGAACATGGATGTAATTTCTTCCAGATCTTGAGAAATAAGGTTCCTAATAGACCCAATTAGCGGATAAGCTTTTATCTTTTCAATTAATTTTAATATTCAAGCGCAGATGAGAACATATATTGGAACTATATTCTGCCTTAACAAAGAATTAATGATGTGGATACATTTGTAAATGACATTAGTGTTATTGTTGGTTTAGTAAAGGAAGGATCATATTCAATTCTGGTATTGAAAAATGGGTTCATCCTAATAATGTTGCATACATTGGCACATGGCTTTTGAAAAGTGATTTTGCAATAATGATCAGAAAGCACAGGATGCTTAGACCCTTTAAATGGATAGATTCTTTTCACAGGATTCTCTGTGCAATGAATGAGGTGGGATGAGTTTCCTAGGGCTGCTTTCTCTGAGCATCCTGGATCTCTCTGTTCTTCCTGGCTGTACCCTGGCTCACTGGTTCTCAGAGTGTGGCCTTTCAATCCAGACCCTCTAGAGTTGGATTCATGAAGTATACCCCTCAGGGGATTTACTTGTCTGCACCACTAGCTAACCCTTAGTGGAGCCTCTAGATGCTTGAGAAGATAAGCTAATGGTGGATGCAATGGGATTCTCCCCATCTGTTCAGCCTAGGATTCCTTTTGCCTTATTTATTAGCACACAACTCATTGGGCTGAGTTGCCATTCTTGAGTGCTTTGAACGAACTTCGGAGTGTTCGGGCTTCTGTGGATACATCCATCTATGTAGGATGTTAGAGTAGATAGAAGGAGAAGAGAAGCAGAGGAAGTATATTTAATAAACCAATTTTTTTCTTTGAGTTGCAAGTAGAGAGTATGAGAAAAATCAGGATTATTCCTTCTCACTCCCCAAAGTGACCTAATAGGGATGATAATAAAATTGCCATTGTCAAAAGCACTTTGGCAAGACAGTCTTGCTACCCTTCAAGCTCCTCTCTAGAGAGTTGGTTCTCTGAGAAACAGCCCTTCCTTTAGGCATGAGAATCTGCTTTCTGATTGTTGACGACAGGGGCTTTTGCTGGCTTTTTCACCTCCTGTGATTAGCATGGCTGCTATGCAGGGTAAATTACACCAGGCTGCTATGCTGCCATGAACAAATCTGCAATTATAGCGGGAAATCATTCTCCTCTGGACTCCTGTTGATGAGCTCATGCCTGCCAGAGATTTCACTGGCAGGTTACTGTCTTCAGAGTCAGGTATGAGTGTCACTTCTCTATGAGTCTCTGTGTGCTTTCTTCAGGGAAAAACAGAGTAGGTTATTTGTTACCTATCCTGTGCCTCCAACAGCCAGATCAACAGCCTGAGCTACCATCACTCAGATGTTGCTCTCAAGATCCCAGCCTGCTGGATCTGGGGTGCTTGTGTCTCTACATTCACTGTGGTTCATTGTGCAAATTCAAGTGGCAGAGAGGGCTGAAGCTCCAGCCCAGACACTAATCAACCTACATTGTTGGTTTGTTTGTTTAGCATTGACAAACACCAAGTAGAGGGGTCAGAAGGAGCACGTGGTGCGAGGGCTGACTAATTGGAGCTGGGGAAGGGGTGGAAGTGGGGGAGAGGAGTTACCATTTTAAAATAATTTATATTTGGGCTGGGAAGTTGGCTCAGGGGTAGAGTGCTTGCCTTGCATGCCTGAGGCCCTGGGTTCGATTCCTCAGCACCACATAAGAAAAAAAAAAAGCCGGAAGTGGCGCTGTAGCTCAAGTGGTAGAGCACTAGCCTTGAGCTGAAAAGCTGAGGGATAGTGCCCAGGCCCAGAGTTCAGGCCCCACGACCAGATCCCCCCCCAAAAATTTATATTTGTTTGCTTCTGTGGACTTGGCTGTCTGCTGGGGACTCTCATCTTGTACCTACTTATCCATTCCTATAGAACTGACCTTCCATCAAAAGGAGAGATTCAAACCAATGAAACCGGGCTCTTTGAACTGGAATATGCATAGATGTTACATAGAGATTTGTTAGGATGCTGCTTTTAATTCAGTCCTGGTGTGATGGTGCCCAGGTTTCCACATTTCTAACCAACTCCCAAGTGATGCTGCTGCTGCCGGCAGATGGGCTGCTGTTGGTTGGCAGGAACTACAAAGCAGCAATTTTCAAACTTCGCTGTATATTGGAATCTCCTGGGAAGTTTAAACAGATAGTGACATGTATCTGACCCTCCTACAACTGAGAATTAATTGGAAAAGAACACAGCCTGGTCTTGGAAACTTCTAATATGCATACAGGCTAGGGCACTGTTATGGAGGAACTGATTAATAGCTGGTGCTTAATAGATGCATTAGCAGCCCAGTTAGCAGGGGAGTCTTGGTAAAGGAGAGAAGAATACTTGATGGTGGAAGAGCATGTATAGGGGGCTTGTCTTGTCTTCTGAAGCTATCTGGGCATCCAGTCTCCTGTAGACTCATTCACAATTCTGAGTCCTGAATCATCCCACATTAACTGAATGGTGGAGATGGGATCCTGAAAGTGCATTTACTTATTATTCTTTCATCCCTCTTTGTTATTTTTTTAATGAGCTTATATTAAGTTTTCTGGAGGGGGTGTTCATTGTTACATTTCCACGTTTATAATATATCCCAATCAGTCTCATCCCCTCCATCATTCTCCCTGTCCTCCTTCCTCTCTTTACAAAACAATGTCAATGAATTTCATTGTTCTATTTTCATACATGCAAACAATTGACTCCCACTTCCATTGATTAACAGCTTTCATTGAAGCTCTTTATGCTGTTTTCATATATAGTTGTAATGTATTTCAAAATGATTCACCCTCCGGCTTTTTTTCTTCTTTCCTTCCCCTGGAAGTGCTTATTTTAAACAAGCTACGCAGGTAGCTGGCATCAGGCAGCTGGGTCCTAGTGTGTTCCTGTCTGAGCAGAGCACTCAGCATCTCTCAGGAGTTTTCACAGGGCCATTTGTGAGCTCCCCCAAGCCACCTGCTGCTCTACCACTTCAGACAAGTGTTGTGTGAAACAGAGACTGCTCTAACTCTAGATGTGAGGCTGTTCTTCGTACCTGCTGGGGGTTGGCCACGGAATAGAGTGCGGAAATGATTCTGGAACCTGGGGACCAATGCAGGTGGATTATTACTGTTGTTGTGGAGAACCTCAGGATTTTTCATAGGAGGTCACTGCAGTCTTAGGAGACCAAACTATGATTTGAGCTGAGCTCTGGGCTCTACCATAAAGCTCAGCACTCATGAAACAGTGTGAACCCGTGAGTCAGGAGAGGGGGGCACTTTGCGTGTCTTTGGGTTACCTGGTTTGGTTTTGAGAGCTAAATTCCCAATCCTACTTTTGTATGTAGAGTTATTTAGATTTCCTTCCTATTCATTTTTCTTTTCTTTTTTTTTTTTGCTTTATCTGGAACCAGCGATTATTTTATTTTATTTTTTTATTCTTTTCTTTTCTTTTTTCTTTTTTTTTATTGTGAAAATACTGTACAGAGGGGTTACAATTACATAGGCAAGATAGTGAGTACATTTCTTATCAAGCATTGTAGCCTCCTCCTTTGTTTACCCTTCCCATCCTCCCTCCCCTACCCCATCCTCCCCCCCCCCCCCCGCAAGTTGTAAAGTTCATTTTTCTTTGTATATCTTCAGAACCTATCAAGTATTTAAAGTGAATATTCCTAAGACGTGGAGTTAAATTGGGAAATCGTGAAGAGGACAAGGCTGCTCAAGTATCACCATCTTTCCCAGAGCTTTGTACCAGGAAAATTGGACTCCTTAACCTTTTTGTTTATATCTTGAACTTTTTTTTTTGTCAGTGGTGAGGCTTGACCTTGGGGCCTGGGCATTGCCTCTGAGCTCTTTTTGCTCAAGGATAGAGCTCTACCACTTTGAGCCACAGCATCACTTCCAGTTTTATGGTGGTTAATGGGAGATTTCTACCTGGATTGGTTTTGAACTGTGATCCTTAGATCTCAGCCTCCTAAGTAGATAGGATTATTGGCATGAGCCACCAGTGCCCAGCTATCTTGAACATTTTCACTCTGATTATTTTTGTTCATATTTGTCTGTCCTTCCTTCCTTCCTTCCTTCCTTCCTGAATATGTTTCTGCTTCCATCTTTCTATCCAAGCACTATCTATTGGTATCCTACCAACTTCCTCTTCCTCTGCAAAATTTCCTAGGATCAAGGGTGGATAAGACCTCTGACGTGCAAGACAGACCACTGCAAGGCTATGAAGATCTTTGGAGTTTTTCCCACACAGTGTGCAGCATCAGTGGGTTGGGGAGTGAGAGCGAGGAATATTGGGAGGCTGTCACAAATTCCGAGTGAGAGCTGAACTATGGAAAATTCTCTCTTATAGAAGAAAAACTCAGAAAATAGAATGAAAATGACTAATATAAGTACTGGTCTCTAAAATATAAGCCACTATTAGATATATTTAGTGCTGGGCTTTTTGAATTTCCAAGGAGATAATGCACATGAAAGTGCTTTTATAAAGTATTTGTAAAAGTAGGATATTTGCTCCTAAAGTTGCCCAAGTCTGGGAAAATCTATTATAGTTAATGATTATCAAAAGTAGGCAGATGATAGCAGAGGTCAAGGCACATATAATAAGGTGGTCTGGAGGTTCATCACAGGAAGTTATGCAAGTATCAATGTACTTAAGGCAACCCAGCTTTTTGGTCTGAAAAATCCTGCTTGGAAATGATATGAATGGAAGTTTCTCAAGTGAGTCATTCAATAGGACAAGCTGTTCTTTTTGGTTGTTCTATTCAAGCTGTTCTCCGATCTCAAAAGTTTAAAAATACATGTCTGCATCCCAGTGGAGTCATCATTGGTGGCTTGGTACAACAATTTTGAGTTTAGATCCAGGAAACAATTTGACTCACCTATTTCTCCACTGGGTTTTTAATAAAACATTCTTAACATAAACTTTCCAATTGATGTCCATGTGTTATTTCCAACGGAACTGAGTACAACAAACAATCTACTATTAAATTCGAATGGATTCTTCCCAAAGTTGGAAGTCTTATGAAGGTTTTAAAGACAAGAATCGTGTTTTAATCTTCCAGAAACCCTCAAAAATTCCAGCCCTGTATCTTTACCAGATTAAAGGATCAATACATATTTGTTAAGTTAGCGATAACTGCTGTGAGTTAAAAAGTAGATGGTACTTGCTAATAAAGGTCTAAAGCATGTATGTATGTGTCTCTTTAGTTTGAGACATTTGATCGAAGCTGACAGAAATCCAACACAACATGACCTAAACTTTTAAAAATTTTATTGCCCTTTTTTTTGGTATGTATCTTTTATTGTAAAAATACTGTTCAGAGGGGTTACAGTTACATGAATAAGGTAATGAGTACACTTCTTTTTTTTTGTCTTTTTTATTGTGAAAATACTGTACAGAGGGGTTACAATTACATGGGCAAGATCATGAGTACATTTCTTATCAAGCATTGTAGCCTCCTCCTTTGTTTCCCCTTCCCATCCCTTCCCATCCTTCCCCCGCCCCCCCCATCCTCCTCTCCCCCCAATCCTCCTCCTCCCCCCACCAAAGTTGTGAAGTTCGTTTTTGACATAACAAATTGTACATCTCATTGTTGCAATGGATCCACCTGTATCCTTATTTAAACGATTTGTTTTTTCCCTTCCCTGCCACAAATTATACCAACATCAAATACAGTGAAAGCAAGGGTTATACCGTGGGGGAGGGACATACAAAGCAACAAAGAAATAATCTTATAAATGTGTTAGAAACAATCGCATGAAAGAAAAAAAATTTGAATACATATCTTAGGGTTCATTTCCCTAACATCAATTTATCTGACCTTTTCTTGCCCTTTGTAATGAAAAAACCAGGAATATGTTCAAAATTGTTTTTCAGTTTCTGGCTGCTAGCTTCTGCACTGGCTTTACTCTCCTGCAGGGAGCCTCCTCATTATGGAAAGATAGCACCAGTAACTCCAGCCTGCATTTTATGAACATTCATAACTTACAATGAGAAAATCTTACCCCCAATTCTTCTAGGCACAACCTCTGACTGGCTTTCAAAGTTTCTATTTGTCTAAGTTTGGCTTGTGGGCCCATCCCCAACAGTCATTCTGACTAGGTAATAGTTTCTGTTTTTTGATAGATCAGAGTTTAAGAGATTGAGCTAGACAGACACCAGACACCAGACACACATGCCTATAATCCTAGCTACTCTAGAGGTAGAGGTTAGGAGGATGATGGTTCAAGGCCAGATCAGGCAAAAAAAAAAAAATTCTGGACCCCCATGTCAACCAATAGTTGGGAATGGTGTCATTGCCTCTTATTCCAGTTCTATGGAAGCATAAATAGGAGAGTGGGCCAGGTTGACTTAGGGATAAAGTGAGCCCCCATCTCAAAAATAACCAGAGCAGAAAGGGTTGCAGGCATATTTCACATGGAAGAGCATTTGCCTGCAAAGTACAAAGCCCTGAGTTCAAACCCCAGTGCCATCAACAAAAGGATGGAAGGATGGAGCAGACTGTATCAGTACCACTTAGGCTGAAAGTTGAGGGAAAGGTTGACAAGAGACAGTCATGGTGCTACTACTAGAATGTAGAATAGATTCTGATAGGAAAAACATAATAGATACTCACTTCAAAGAGGCTTGAAATGTATCTGAAAGACCCTCAGTAATCAATGAGCTTAGCATCCCCTATAGTTCTGAAACTGTTCATAGCCATTATTAAAAAATTCACACACTTGTATTCTACCCCTTGTTCTAAGTAGAATTTAGATATAGAAATCCACTCCCACGAAGTGCTTAAATGCAAGACAGTTGCTCCAAAACTTTCTATTGGGGACTCTTTTCCTAATTGTTCGATTAAGTTTAAAGGCAGCTTCTTCAATAATTAAAACATCTGCCCTAACTTTGACTTCATCCACGGACAACTAAATGACTGAAGTTTGTGCTTCCCTGGAAATTGGTAGCTAATAGAAGAATGTCTGTATATATTTATGCAAATACACACAGACATGCAAATGATTACATTCCTAGGGCATACTTTCTATGGTAATCACTCTTTAGAGCATAATCTCTGCTGGTTATGGAAGATTTAGGGTGTGTGCCTACCAACATACCAACTGAGTGTTTGAAGTCCAGGGCTGCTTCTATTCTTTGATGCCAAAACAGCCATATAGACTAAAAATGAGACATGCACTTCAGGAAGAAGGAGCTGCCATTTCATCCAGGTGTGATTTCTTATGCACAGACTTGCTCCTGACTTCAGGTATTGAGTTGAGTTTCCTAGAAGCAGAACTACAGACAGGATTCTTATGTAAGTAGTTTCTTGAGTTTGTGCTCCCAAGTATGGTCTTTAAAGGCATGAGGGAAGTAGAAGAGGATAAGGGGAGAACCCGTGTAAGGATGTATATCTAGCCTCAGTATGGGATTCAATCACTGGCTGCAGGTTCCTTCCCCACCCTGAATGAAGGACTCTGCTTCAGTAACTTCCAAGCATTGATGGAGAAAGTGGTTGTCACTGAAGAGCCATCTTTAAGAAAAGGTGTCATTGACAGCCAACACTTCTACTTGGAGACTGGAGGAAGAGTTAGTTGACCATCTCCTAAGGGGGTTTAGGAAAGGTCCCAGTGGCTTCTGTTGTCATAATAGTGAAGTATAAATATGTGGGTGCCGAAGTTAACTTGGTAGACAGTTCTGTTGGCTCCGCAATCACATGACAGTGAACAAATTTTGAAGATCTAGGCATACATTTGCGGCTATGATCCCACTGTAGGAGACTGTGGGGCTCTCTGACTCACTTTGCCAAGTGATAGACAATATTGTATATAATGTATTATTTCTCTAGGGACAATGGAATTGTCCTAATGCAGCCATAGGGCTTTCCCTTGGAATACTAGCAAGATATCCCAATGATTTTATGACAGCTGTATCTTGGAAAGAAACATTAGGCTGAAATTGATTGCTTTATTTGTGTGGTGCACATTTTAAGCTTAATATGACTATAGGGAACAATGGTGGTCATAATCTGCAATTAGGCCTTGCCTTATAGGTTGGCAGTGGTATTTCTGGATAAGAAATGCAAAGGAAAAGCGTGGTTCTTGGTCCACTAGCTCCCTAACTTAATTAGAGTGCACCATTGCATACAGGGGAAAGTCCTAAGGAGAGCTGATGAAAGCATGTTACATATATGGGGAAATTGGACCAGGAAGATAACACAGGAGGGAAGGAGCAAAAGAACTCTTCCTGACAAAGAATGCCAGACTGGTCCATGCTGATTTTATGGTCATGAAATGGACTTTTTAGTAGACTTTAGGGCTCTATCAATGGGGAACCTTCTCTGGTGGTTGAGGCAGGTTTTTAAGGCAGTGTTCAGCACATGCCTCTTGTTCCTGCAGAAGACTACTTGGGGACAGATGATCAGGGAGTGAAGGAAGGTCTCTTTCCTTTGTCTTCATCCTGCTAGGTCTTGGGCAGGGGTTAGGGGTGGGATGTGTGGGAAGGCAGGTCTGGACTTTGTAAGTTATATGAAGCTCAGTTGACTTAATATGGGCCATTGATTTTTATTCAGAGAATGAAAAACTAACTGAGCTATTCTACTTTTAAGTAGAAACATGAAATCCTTTTGGAACTGCTAGAACATCATTATCTTATTTGTGTGTAGAAGATGAAAATTAAGTAGGTGAGAAATTTCTTCTATCAAGGCAACAAATTCTGACCATTCAGTGCTTATATAACCTGTTTGCCTCATCTTCAAGACTTAAGTGCATCACAAACCAAGGCTGAGGCTGCTTGAATAGGACTACATCTCTTAGATAAGTTAGTTAGGAGAGCTGCTTGCTTGCTTCCTATACATACTGAACAGAGAAAATATGAGGAGATACTGAAGTCAATGTTCCAATGAAGAGGTGGACTTCGAGGCAGGGACAGCTGGAGGGTACTCCAGAGACAGGCTTGCTCTCCATTTTTCTATTAGTGATGCTGGAATCATAATTTGCAGTTTCTCCTCCTACCACCCAAGAAAAAGTGATTTTCCTGAGGTCATACAGCTGGTTAGGAGGTGGCAGGTTCTGGTCTTCATTACTCAACTCATACACCCAGAGTCTTCTACTATAGTTATAATCAGATCACCTTCCCGATGGCTATGTAATCCATCTCTTAATGAGCCTCAAATGCCACATCCAAGAATCATGGACCCAAACACTATTTAAATTATTTAAATATAGAGATAATTAAGAGTTGATTTCTTGAGTTCCATATTGTCTCCTAGACTTCCAAAATAATACGTTCTCTTCCAGATTTCTATCCCAAACATACTCTTGTTGGTGGCTGGTCTGAGAATGGTACATGGTAGCTCTTTCTGATGACTTGGTATTGAGCTGTTTGGTAATAACCTTTGCCCTGCTGAGTAAAAGTATCTCTGTTGCAGAATCCAGTATTTATTTACTGCTGCTTCAATGGCTCCTTTTGGACCACAGTGGGGAACTCTTCTTCATAAAGAGATAGTGAAACATAGTTACAACAATCAGCTTTCAATCCATATGCCAGTGGGTAGGTGACCATAGGAAAATCTGGACACATTGCAACAGACTGGCATGTCTCTACAGCTTTCCCAAGTGGGATGCAAAGAAGAATCAGTCTTATGCAGATCTGATGAGAAACAGAAACAATGTTCTAGGTTATAATTTCTATGTTCTTTATGATCTGGGAATTAGCCAAAGGCGGATGAGCTTCAATCTCATTAGTAAACACTGTTCAGAAAATACGAGCTTGAGCAGTGCATTGGGTACTGCCAAAGACAGTTGCCTTGAGGCAAGAAGGAAATTTCTGCTCCATCACATCACAGGATTTTCTTCTTCTCTTTGTCTGCTGGAGAGATCAAAGCCAAATGCACAGCCCAACCACAAAAGGGGAAAAGAAGATTTCTATGGCTCCCAGGTCTCCATCTAAACTCCCCATGGTGAAGTACAGTCATGTGACCCATGACACTAGGTTCAAACATTTGAAAGTGTGTGATAATTTCATTACTGTGCAAACATCATCAAGCAATATGCAATCTACAACTTAGATCAATCACTCCATGTAGCTATTAATTTTTTTAAAATTGTTATTATAAAGGTGATGTACAGGGGAGCTACAGTTACATAAGTCAGGTAAAGAGTACATTTCTTGTTGGACGATGTCATCCCTTCCCCCCACCCTCAGTTTTTCCTTCCCACCTTCACCCACAAGTTGGATAGTTCATTTTCAACCCAGTGTCTAGTGAGTATCACTGCTGCATTTGTTCACTCTTTGTCACTCCATTTTTGTGGCCCACTTTAACCTCCCAAAGAGATAAATCAACAAACAAGACAAAACAAAAGAAAATAAAAATAGGAGAAAAAGAAAAACCTCTAAGCCAGGTGCTAGTGGCTCTTGCCAGTAATTCTAGCTACTCAGGAAGCTGAGATATGAGGATAGTAGTTCAGGCAGGAAAGTCCATGAGACTCTTATCTCCAAGAAACCACTAGAAAACCAGAAGTGGTGTTGTGGCTCAAGCAGTCGAGTGCTCACCTTGAGCTGAAGAGCACATGACTGGCAAAAAAAAGCCCCATGACTGACAAAAAAAAAAAAACAACACAGAAATGTGAGGCTGTGACTGTTATAAAATGACATACTGTCTTACATACTGTTACTATTATGTATGTTGAAGATGTAAACTCTAAAATAACAATGACAAAATAGTGTACAAAATACACATCGGAGGAACATGGTCATTTATTTTCATTATCAAGTATTATGTACTGTTCATAACTGGTTTGGTGTATAACAACATTACCACAAACACATGATGGGCATCTGATATCATGCCTTTTATGACAGCTGTGATATCACCAGGAGATAAGATCTTTCCAACTGCATTATCATCTTATGGTACTATTATGATAGTAGTATTTTTATTGAAAAATGTTCTGGCTGAAATGTCACTGTCTCACATGTGACTGTACTGAGAAGCTGGAAATAATCCAGCCATGGCACTGGGAGGTAGATCTTTGGGAGGTGATGAGATTAAATGAGGTGGCAAGGGTGGGGTTCCATGACTGCATTGGGGGCATTGTAGAAGGAAAGAAACCCACATGAGCATGTTTGCCTGTGTTTCCAGGTGCTGTTCTGTGTCATCTATTCTGCAGCAGACGGTTGGCCCACAAGCCAGAAAGACCTAAGCAGATGCAGCTGACAACCTTCATTTTCTCAGCCTTCAGAACTGTGAGTTGAATAATTTTTATTCTTTATAAATTACTCTGTCTGTAGTAGTCAGTTACAGCCACAAAAATTGAAAACTAGACAGTGATGAGCTGTAAGAAGATTAAAGATTGAAATATAAGATGGGAAGTTGTAAAACCTCACAAAGAAGACACTGGGTGAACGCCCCTTGGATGTTGTCTTACAGATGAATTTTCAGATATTACACCAAAAGCACAGGGCCACAGAAGCAAAATTGACAAGTAGACATACATCTAACAGAAAAAAGCTTTTGAACAACAAGAGGAACAATAAAAATGCAGATGCAGTCTATGAAATTAAAGGAAATAGTTGCAACACATAAGTTTGATGAGCTATTAATACCCAGCATATGTAAGGAAATTATACAGCTTAACATTCTTTAAGAATGAACATTTCCAAATGATATACAAGTAGTCAACAGATAGATGAAAACCACTTAACTATCATTTACATTGCAAAATCACCATCAGGGATTTGCACATCAAAGCCAGAGAAACAAGACATCCCCTCAGTCTACCCATTGTAGAATGCCTATTAGCAAAAAGCCGAGAATAAGTGCCAGCTAGGAAGTGTGGGAAAGAGAGTACTGGTTAATTGTCGGTAGGAACTTCAGTTGGAACAGCCATTATAGAAAACACTATGTCAATGTCTCAAACAAAAAACTTAAAAAAAAAGGAATTATATGATCCAGAAACCTTACTTTGTAAATACATATCAAGAGGAAGTAAAATCAATATTTTAAAGAGATTTTTGCATCCCAATGTTCACTGAGTATTATTTACACAGCCAAAATATCGAAACAACCAAAGTAACTATCAGATGAGTAAATACATGAAAAACATACACAGATTGACACAGAATTTTCTTCTGGTTCTGTAGCTGGCGGAGTCCTCTAGTCTTGCAATCTTGTAGTAGACACTACCTGCTTAGCGTGGCAGGCAAGGCCAGCCAATGTTGCACTCTACTGCTGTCTACTGCACCCCTACAATGCTGATAGGGGCTGAAGAGCGTGAGAAATGAGATGTCCACAGGGTATGAACTTTCAATTCTATGCTGGGTGCTTGTAATTCCTGCCTGTAATGCTAGCAACTCAGAAGGCTAAGATCTGAGAATCATGGTTCAAAGCCGGCCTGGGAAGGAAAGGCTGTGAGACTCATCTCCAAATTACCACCAGAAAACCTGAAATGGCTCTGTGGCTCAAGTGGTAGGAGCACTAGCTTTGAGTGCAAAAACTCAGGGACAGCATCTAGGCCCTGAGTTCAAGCCCCACAACTGATTAAATAAATTAATAAATAAAATATATAAGTTCTGGGGACTTAATATGTAGCATGATGATTATAACCATAGTATTTACTTAAAATTGGACGAGAGGGAATTTTAACTGTCCCACACCACACATGCAAATTGCAATTATGGTTACTTAATTTGATTATGGTTATCAGTAAATCATTCATGTATATATCAAATCATCACATTGCATATCTTGAATATAAGCAAATTATGTTTATTAATTATGTTCTATAAAGTCAACCAAAAGAATTATTGAAGGTGGTTTTTATTATTTGTTTCCTGAAGGGCATTTAATCTATGCTTCTACTGTTGCTTTTTTCCCTATCTTTTCTTCTAAATAACTTATTAATACTTTATAGTGTATCCTGGTAAACTGCTATAATCTTTGGAATGATGTGGGCATGGGTGGTAAACAAGGCTGAGTTGGGGATGACCACTTTTCTCTTCTCTGAGGCTGATTGCAAGTTGGCTAGGATCTCTTTGAATCCTAAGATGCAAAGAATGAACCAATGAGTTTGTCATTAAATTAGAAAGAAATTGTATAGTAGACACTAATGACATGGACCTTCCAGACCAAAGTGATGAAGGCAAGTTCTTGGAATAGTAATGTGAAATGAGACCTGCACTTTGTTAAGAGGCAACTGCATGAAAGAGAAGGAACAATGGCCGTTTAATACATGTTGTGTACTAGGCCTCCTGGGGGAAAGATAGGCCTTCAACATCTGGAGGAAAGTTCCAGGTGACTAAGAGAGAGACTAAGGAGAGGAAGAAAGTAGAAGATAAAATAGGAGAGGAGGGTTCAGGGGACCCATGTGGGAAACTTTCCAGACCTGACCAAACTGATACTAGAGAGGAGCTAGAAAGGAATTTGTGCTCACCCTTTGTTTATGCTCATTTGAAGTAAGCTAGAAGTCTCCAAGGATGAACTTGGTAGACTTTTGTTATTACCACATGTGAGATGCTTGTTATACCTAGCAGTGGCTGAGGCATTTTGAAGTTGTTCTGTCTCTCTCAGAAATTCTGCTCTAGGTGTCCCCTGCATACACTGGTTAGGATTTTGTCATCCAACCCAATCTGTCAATGAGGATTGGATCTTTAGTGTTGTACACCCTAGTAACTTGGAATCAAGCAAACATTTAACATTTAACTTTCCATTACATTCTGTGAAAGTAAAGTTCATGAACAGAGAAGATTTGGAAAAGTAGATGAGACTTCTGGGGACCCCAGTAGTTGTAACTGATGGAAAGAAAACATTATTTTTTAGCACACATGATTACCACCAAGCACTACCTAAAAGTAACTTCCTATAATTAATACATTTGGAGAACAGATTCCTTGGCTACAGTGACTTTTCAGTAGAAATGTCAACTTTGTCATATTCATCCTGTTGAGTAACATCTCTAATTACTGAGTATTTCAGAGCTGAAAAGTACAGATGCTCTTTTAGAAATGGAACTTCAAAGATGATTTTGATGAGAGTCCAATGTTGCTTATCTTACAGGATGGGACCCTGGCTCTATAAACTGGAACACGTTTTCAGATCACTAAGTGGTGTAGAAACAGAAATCAGAGGGAATAAGGCTTCAAGACCAAAGTCTTCGATAAAGTGACAGAGACATCTGATATTGCTGGTACCAAACTAATCTAGAGAAGTGATCTCTGGAGAATTTAAGACATTGATATTACAAACATTCCTTTTCATCTATATTTTCAACATCTAAAACGCACGAAAATGTCCCTTTCAAAACTCATATTAAAGTTGAATTTTCACTGTAATAGTTTTAAGAGACTTTTTAAAAGATGATTTCATAGCTGGGCACTGATGGCTCAAGCCTGTAATCCTAGTTACCCAAGAGGCTGAGACCTGAGGATTGTGGTTCAAACCAGCTTAGGCAGGAAATTCTGTGCGATTCTCACCTCCAATTAGTCACAGAAAAAGCCAGAAGGGACACTGTAGCTCAAGTGGTAGAGTGCTAGCTTTGAGCAAAAGGAGCTTAGGGACAGCTCCCAGTCCCAGAGTTCAAGGGCCAGGACCTGCAAAACACAAAAAAATAAGATTCATTTAATACTGAATTTATTCCATCATCCTGGGATGGGTTAATTACTAGAAGAATGGGTTCCTGTCTTGCACAGGATTATTTACCTGTCTGCTTCAAGTAGCCATGCTTGGCAGGTTGAAGCTGTTGTCAGATGCCAGTACCATACCCTTGGACATTCTAGCTTCCATGGCTGAGAGCCAAACGAACTTACATTATTTATAAGTTACGGAGCTTGTGATATTCTGGTATAGTCACCAGTAGTAAAATAGATGAACTAGCACTAAATACTGCTAGCTTCATCACTAGCAATCCACAGTATAAATGAACTAATGGAAAAAATCACACAGAAGGAAAAAATCTACCCATTGCCATTGTTATTTATATTGGGGATTTCTTGTTTTATTTCTAAGTATATATTATGGTGCAGGGGTGGAAATCTTCATCCTAATGTCTGCCAGGCAAGTACTCTACCAGTGAACTGCTCCATTTCAACCTTGCATTTGTTTGATTGTGGTACTAGGGCTTGAACACAGAACCTTGTGCTCTCCTTTGGCTTGTTTGCTCACGGCTAGTATTCTATTATTTGACAAATGCCTCCAGCCCTTATTTGATTTCTTTGTAGGAAAAAGTTACCAACATAAATGATAGGACCTGTGGATCCATTGTATTGGAAATGAAATCCTTGACTGTGAGCCTCCAATGAAAGTAAAGCTCTCCTCCACTTGGCGCCTGACTAGTCCCTTAACCAGCAAGCAGGTGACATTAGCAGATGACATTC
Source organism: Dipodomys spectabilis (assembly GCF_019054845.1). Taxonomy (NCBI): domain Eukaryota; kingdom Metazoa; phylum Chordata; class Mammalia; order Rodentia; family Heteromyidae; genus Dipodomys; species Dipodomys spectabilis. Next base: position 4,221,745 of record NW_024870802.1, read on the forward strand.
TCCAGAAGAGGTCCACAGTTACTGCTGCAGGAGTGTGGGTTGAGTCAGCACACCTGGACAGGTGTATTTGGAAAGCCCCTGGGAAATGCCAACTCCTTAGGGTTGCTTTTAATCTTTCCTGAACCACAGAGAAGATTAATGCCATTGGGAAGTGGAAATGGTTCTATTTGACACATTTCTGAAGCTTTGCCTTGTTAGCATTCTGAGTGAACCTTTTAGATAAATGCTCTTAGTGGGGAAACAGAAAAGCTGTTATTATGCTACCTTTAAACCTTTCTTCCTTTTCTATTTCAATTTAGAGATTTAAAATGCCCTCTTGTTCCCACCCCTTGGTTGGTTTCACTTTTATCTTGCTAAAAGGAATCGCTGTTTAGAAAGTAAGAAATAAATCAATGGGTGATTTCTTTTCTTAAGCATCTGACAGTTTCCTTAATGTAGATAAGCAATGGATTTAAAAGGAAATCTTGAGTGTAATTTTGTTTTGGAGTTTGAGGTAAATGTATAAGTCAGCTCCGACTTTAACAACAAAGAAGAAAAGCAATTAATTGCAAATCTGGAGGACTTTGAGATGATGCAATTAAATGATCATTTTAATGGATGAGCAGTGTGAGACACAAGGCCAAGCATTTTTTTCAGGGTCATAGCCAGATCATGGTCACAGTGCTGGATAGCTTCCTCACAACGCATACCCTCATTGGCCCATGAACATAGTTATGTCTGGTCCTATTCCCACTCTGTGCTTTTCTACCCAGTGTGCTTTACCTGTCCATCACCTTCTCCCTTTCTCAAATCCATCTGATTCTAAGATCCACCTGCCCCGCTCTAGTCCTGAGGTGTTCCCTCTCATCTTGGAAGTATGACAGTGGCTCTGAGCCTACAGGGCCTCACCTGGGGGGGGGGTCTTCTGCACTAATTCTAGGACTACAGGAAGAGCTAAACCTCATCTAGGCTCCCCAGTCAGCATCCTGGCTACATGGTTCAACTGTTGCTCTAGTGTCTTTCTATTACTCCAATTGCTCTGGTTGAAGCACATTTAGTTAGAAGTTGCTGAAACTTTCAGTACATAAGACCTTTCTCCTACCCCCCCCCCTCATTTTTTTGTGGCATCCTTTGTGACTTGTCATTTTTTTCTCCTTTGAGTTGATGAAAAGGAGCTGTGAGCAGGCCCATCCTGAGAGAAAATCACATTAAGAGCTGCTAATGTGTTCAGGTGTTAAAATACTCCCTGCAAATGTGCAATTTTAAAGGCCCTCTGAAAATTCCGTTACCCCCAAAGAATAAGGTGGGTGATGAAAATGTTCAGGCAGTTTGGAAAGTTAGTGAAGTAAATGTGTCTGTTCTCTTTGAGCCACCTGAGGCCCTCTCAAATCACAGCACTTAACACGGCTCTGCCCTCTTCTTAGGTGTAGTGCTTGATGGAACAGCTTAAAGTTGCAGTGAGGCGCCCAGGGTTTGAGTCTTCCTTTGCTTCTTGCTTTCTGCCTGTCCCCTCACATCTGTGAAATGGAGACAAAAGCAAGAGACCCAGTCACTTCCTTTGCTCACCCCTAAGGTCATGGGCTCTTGCCTCTGTTCTTTTTCAGGAAATTTCAGTACTACTAGTTCTCTTTATTCTCACTAGTGCTTATGTATGATAGGTTCCAATAATTAATAATCAATAGTCAGTGGCTCTCGATTCATTATTTCTACCCCTAAGCTACATATATCAACCTTATTATGCACTTGGACATATTATTGGCATGCTGTATCAAATACAACATTTCCACAAACACACTACTCTTTTCTACCACCAATAATTTCCTCATGCCCTTACATATTGCAGTTTGGTTACTTGACTCACCATATACAAACTCACACAAGTCAGGTTCATCAATTGAATTGGTATCTATTTGAATTTCTTCTTGCACAATCAATGTTCAAATAGTTCCTCTTGCCCTGTGTCTCTCCAATTAGTCTTGATTTCACTCTTCTAAATGTTTTTGTCATTATTGGATTTACAATTTTTAAAATTTTATTTTTATTTATTTAATTTATTTTCTTTTTTATTATCCTTAAGTAGTTGTACAAAGGGGTTTCAATTCAGCATGTCACTTTGTGAGTACAATGCATCTTGATCAATATCACATCTTTCACAATATGGGTAGGTATTAATCTCATTTTAGACATCTGTGTTTGTGTGTGTGCTTGTGTGCACACACATGTATGTGTGCCAGTACTGGGACTTGAATTCAGGACCTGGGTGCTGTCTCTTAGTATTTTGGCTTAAGGTTGGCACTCTACCATTTGAGCCACAGCTCCAGTTAATATTTTTAAATTTCTGCATTATTTGCAGCTAATCAGTTTGCAATCCCCTCCCAACACATTCTCAATATGGCCAGCAAAATAATCTCTCTGAAACCTAAGTCTTAGGAAAATATCTTTGCTCAAAAATGTTCTTTTGGAGCCAGGCACTCATGGCTCATGCCTGTAATCCTAGCTACTTAGGAGGTTGAGATCTGAGGATTGTGGTTCAAAGCCAGCCTGGGCAGGAAAGTCCCATGAGACTCTTACTTCCAATAAACCACCGGAAAACCAGAAGTGGCACCGTGGCTCAAGTGGTAGAGCACTAGCCTTGAGCTGAAGAGCTGAGGGACAGTGTTCAGGCCCAGAGTTCAAGCCTTATGACTGACCAAAAAAAATGTTCTTTTGGTTTCTTATCCCTTATACAGTAAGTTTCAAACCCTGTAGCAAGTTGTTCAACTACTTTTATAGGAGTGAGTATATAGCTAACTTTCTTTCTTAGTTCCAGATGCAGATTTTTTTCTGATCTTTTATGTCCTATCCACATATTCTTGTCCTTCTGGCTTTGGTCAAGCAATCCTTGGTCATGAATTCATTAGTAATATTTACGGACAAGTTGTGATCTTCTAGGAACTCTTCCAGGTGCTGGAGGGCTGGCAGTGAATGAAGTATACAAAGCCATGATTCCTACAGTTTATAATCTGTAGGACAGACCCAAGGCAAAGTTAAAAAAAAAGTAAATATAGAGTAGCTTTAGCAAGTGCTCCGATTTAAAAGATGTGTTATGGTGGAGGGTAAGGAGATGAGTGGATGGTGTAAGAAAGCGGCATGAAGCTGCATGAAGATCAAGGACAGGGGCATTTGTCAGGCAGGGAGAAGGGCAGAAAAATCTCAGTGCTGTAAGGAAGGAAAATGCTTGGCGTGTGTCAAGATTAGCGGAGAGACTGAGGCATGGGAATGATAAAGAAAGTGAAAGGGGGTGAGGTGGAAGAAACAGGCAGCTCTGTCAAGGAGGACCTTGGAAACATGGGGAAGGACTTGAATTTAACCACCAGAGTAATGGAAACTCAACAGAGGACTGAGGAAGGGAGTTCCATACTGTTGTCTCACTTCTGGAAAGATCTCCTTTTCCTCTGTTTCTAACTTACCAGAGCTCCCTCATCTTTCATCTTTACAAGTCTCTTCTTCCAGCCCTCACACTCCTCCTCTGGTCTCCCTTGTGACTTTATGCAGGCCTGGGTTGAAGCTCTTAACATTCTATCTTGTAGCATTTTGATTGAGTCCTTCTTAGACTGAGTTTTCAGTTCCTTGAGAGCAGTGGCTTTTCTCTTCATCCTTGTGTCCCAGAGGCAGACACATAGTAGGGCTCAGGAAATGTTCCCTGGCTGATCAGATAATGCATCTCACAGTGCTTTGTAGACTAGAATGCCCATCTTCCAGTTAGAGAGAAGGATTCAGAAGTGTTTCATGGATGTAAACCACTGGAATAACCTGAATTATCTCAATGAAGACAAAATAATATGGCCAATATTCTTTCACCAAACATTTATCTGAAACACCTGCCGTGTGGCAAGGTCTCACTTCTCAGCAACACAAAGATGAATTAATAACATGTCTTTGACTTATCATCTACTGAATTCCAGAATATATATATATATACCAAAAAACATACATACCATAGTCCAAGTTCATTAAAATATGTTTTCCTCTCCTTTTTAAATAATTTGAGAACAGAGCCAAAAAAAATGTCTTACAAAAGTCAAATTATGGGCCTATCTGCACTATAGCAACATATTTTACACTTAGAAATAGTACATGAAAATGATTCACAGTATCCAGACCCTGGCTACTTTATATTCAGGTCTGAAACCAGTTCCTTATACATTTTTTTTCTCATCAAAGGAACTATTTATGGCTAATTTCATGACTACCACTGAGAGAAAAAAGGTGACAACCTTGTTAGTCACTATGCTGTGGTTCTTTTGAACCTGTTCACACTGAATCAATATAGGCCTCCTGGCCTCTGCCATAACCCAGTACTACTTATTTATTTCAAGATGTATTATTATGTACAACTGCATGATCCATCATGCTGCCAGGGAGTTCTTGGTGTTTAATGACGGTTGCATTGTTTCTGTGCATTGTTAGTGATTACCACAAATGTAAGGCTTATTCTGGGGGCATCTAGGAAGATATGATGATTCACTTTCTAGTCATGTTAAGTTCACTACTCAGAATAGTGTAATGGAAATAGAACCATACATTTTCCAGCTGTCTTAGACTCTTTAGGTTATACTCTCACTTCCTAGAGTGTGATCTCTTTCCGTGATAACAGGGCTTGGGTCTGATACACACTTCCAGTTATGAGAATTATAGGTGAGGTCCATAGATGGGCTGGAAGGAATGATCCCATTCATGCAGTAAAGGCCCTTTATTTGTCTGACGTGGCTGTAGATGCATCCAAGACAGTGTAACATTACTAAATTGATCAGATGCAAGAGGCTGTCAATTGTGTGGCCTGTAGAATTTGTAAAGCAACAATTCAAAAGCCCTGAAAAGAGAAGCATATGGCTACTTCTCATGTGCTTATCATGTGACATGGAGGGCCACTGCACCTGTCAGGAGCAGAATATAGTCAGGATAAAGGATGCCTACTACCCTTACCTCCTCTTACCCTGCATAATGTTAACCAAAGACAGTGACACCAATGGGACATGGATAAATCACAAGCATTAGGTTCACTTTTGGAGTTCCAGCCTAAGAGTTGGCAGTGAGCACTGGGATAGTCCTGAACTCATCTTTTGTTTGTTGTGAACTATCCTAACTCAGCATGTCATCATCATTCTAGAAGCCCAACCTTAGTTATCCTGTGGAAGAAATATTGGCCAAGTATTGAAAGTGATTATTTGGTAGTTCTTCTTCATAGACTAGGTACAGATCTCCTGAATTCCGAGATAACTATATGGATATGAGTTATGTAGTTTCTTAGAGCAACTGGTCAACCTTCCAGGAAGGCACATAATCCAAGAGGGCTTTGAGTAAGGGTTACTAGGGCCCACATAGGTTGTGGTTTGAGCTTTGAGTTCCCTGTCCAGGCTGCTATTGCTGCCCTGTACAAACTCCAGGCATCTGAATAGCCTCAGAATTTTTTCAGTGCCCAAAGTGTGCTCCATTGGGTAGAGCTCTTGTTTGTTCACCAAAGGGGGAACTTCTTGGACAGCTTTCAGCTCTCCATTATTTTACTTAAAATGTAGAGATATGTTTCTTAGCCTTATCTTCTCATTGCCACCACCTGGGAAACTTATTAAAAATAGACCAGCAGCTATCCCTGCAGATTCTGCTTTCAGTGGTGCAAGGATTGGGGCTGAACATATGAATGTATGTAAAGCTCTCCAATGCATAGCTACTAGACAAGGTCTCATGGAATATCAGAAGGAAAGTGCTTCTAGGGGGTGAGCAAGACTGCCTTGAGGGTCTGCGGGATGTCTGTTCTCTGAGAAAGAAAGAACCTTATAGCACTTGTTGAGGAAGGGGACACTAAAACATTTGCCCTGCTGAGTTATATTACATATATAAGTATTGCAAATCTCATATGGAACAGACATTTTTTTCTCTGCCTGTTGTTGATAATATTAGTATGACAAAACTATGTGCCTTTGCCCTAATCAAATTCTAGTGGAGGGAACAGCAGCCATTTCATTATGATACAGTGGGTGTTGCAATAATAGTAAGAGCAGGGAGGTCATAAAAGAGCTAAGCTAAGTTCAGGGGCTCTTAGGGTAATGTAAAATGAACAGGGATGTGGTCAAATGATGAAGTGTTGTACTCTAGGCACACGCTTTAGGCTATGGTGGATACCTAACAAAAGGACAATTGTAGCACCTTGAACAGTTGGTGAGAAGCAGAACATGCATGGCGAGGAAGCAGTGGAAAGAAATGAGTCTGGAGAGGGGCCTGGGATGTAGTTTGTGCAGGGTGGTTTGTGGATGGCCATGCTAGGTGCTTAGATGGACACCTAGCCAATGGATCTTTAGCTCACAAGAAGTTATTAAACAGATTCATTGGGCAGCTTTCTGTGAATGGATTTGCATTTGGAATGAGGGAGGAATGGGAAGCAGAGCCAGGGAAGAAGGAATTTGAGAGAGGAACATCCTAGAGTCAGAGGGATTGGTTAGGAAACTCCCCATTTAAAAAAATTCAAAGGTACTCATTACCTTGCTCATGTAACTGTAACCCCTCTGTACAGTATTTTCACAATAAAAAATAAATAAAATTAAAAAAAAATCAAAGGTCTGTTCTTATGCTAGTACCAAGCTGTTTTGATTAGTATGGCTTTGTAGTAGAGTTTGAAATTTGGTATTGATATTCCTCCAGTACTGTTCTTTCTGTTGAGGATCCTTTTTGCTATTCGGGGTCTTTTATTGTTCCATATGAATTTTTGGATTGCCTCTTATATTTCCTTGAAGAATGAGGTTGGAATATTGATAGGTATTGCATTGAATTTGTCGATAGCCTTGGGAAGTATTGCCATTTTCACGATGTTGATCCTTCCAATCCAGGAGCATGGGAGTTTTTGCCACTTTCTAAGTTCTGTTTTGATTTTCTTTTTCAGGTTTTTAAAGTTTTCATCATAGAAGTCCTCCACTTCTTTGGTTAAGCTAATTCCTAGGTATTTTATTTTTTGTGGGGACATTATGAATGGAGTTGCTTTCCTAATTTCAGTCACACTTTTCTCATTGTTGGCATGCAGAAAAGCCATTGATTTTTGAGGGTTAATTTTATACCCTGCTAATTTGCCAAAGTTTTGAATCAGCTTGAGTAATTTTGGAGTAGAGTCTATGTGATTCTTTAAATACAAGATTATGTCACCTGCAAAGAGGGAGAGTTTTACTTCTTCTTTCCCTATTTGGATCCCCTTCATGTTTGCATCTTGTCTTATTGCTGTAGTTAGGCATTTTAATACTTGATTGAAGAGAAGTGGAGAGAGTGGTCATCCTTGTCTTGTTCAAGACCAATGGAATAGAATTGAAAACCCAGAAATGAATCTAAAGACCTATAGCCATCTAATCTTCGATAAGGGAGATAAAAAAATAGAATGGAAGAAAGACAGCCTCTTCAGTAAATGGTGCTGGCAAAATTGGTTAACTACTTGTAGAAAACTAAAGCTAGATCCTTATATATCACCCTGCACCAGAATCAACTCCAAATGGATCAAAGACCTCGGAGTCAAAGCAGACACTCTGATAAACATTACAGGATGGAATAGGAGAAACCCTAGGTCTCCTTGGCACAGGCAGAAATTTTCTTAATAGAGACCCAGAAACACAACAAATCAAAGAAAGGTTGGATAAATGGGATTGCATGAAATTGCAGAGCTTCTGCATGGCAAAGGACATAGCTAGCAAGATCAATAGAAAGCCCATGGATTGGGAGAAGATCTTCACTATCCATACAACGGACAAGGGTCTCATATTTAAAATATACCTGGAACTCAAAAAATTAAATCCCCAACAACAAATCTTCAAAGAAATAACTGCCCAATAAATAAGTGGGCTAAAGACTTACAGAGAAACTTCTCTGAAGAGGAAAGAAGGATAGCCAATAGACACATGAAGAAATGCTCAACTTCCCTAGCCATAAAAGAAATGCAAATCAAAACAACATTGAGATACCACCTCACCCCAGTTAGAATGGCTATAATCAAGAACTCTAATAACAACAGATGCTGGAGGGGATGTGGACAGAAGGGAACCTTACTGCATTGTTGGTTTGAGTGTAAATTTGTTCAACCACTTTGGAAAGCAGTATGGAGGTTCCTCAGAAGACTCCACATAGAGCTCCCCTATGACCCAGCAATCCCACTTTTGGGCATTTACCAAAATGTTCACAAACAAGACCACACTAAGGCTACCAGCACGCCTATGTTTATTGCAGCATTATTTACCATAGCTAAGATATGGAACCAACCCAGATGCCCCTCAGTAGATGAATGGATTAAGAAAATGTGGTATATATACACAATGGAATTCTATGCCTCTGTCAGAAAGAATGACATTTCCCCATTTATTAGGAAATGGAAAGACTTGGAAAAAATTAGGTTAAGTGAAGTAAGCCAGGTCCAGAGAAACATAGGTCCCATGGTTTCCTTTATTTGCAATAACTAGTATATGTCTGAGTCAAGCAGAAAAGGTCAGATAAGTTGATGTTAGGGAAATGAACCCTAAGATATGTATTCAAATGTTTTTTTCTTTCATGTGATTGTTTCTAACACATTTATAAGATTATTTCTTTGTTGCTTTGTATGTCCCTCCCCCATGGTATAATCCCTGTTCTCACTATATTTGATGTCGATATAATTTGTGGAGGGGAAGGGAAAAAATGAATCATTTAAATAAGGATACAGGTGGACACATTGCAACAATGAGATGTAGAAGCCATTATGTTTAAAACAAACTTAACAACTTTGGTGGGGAGGGAAGGAGGATTGGGTGGGGGGGGATGTGAAGGGATAGGAAGGGGAAACAAGGCAGGAGGCTACAATGCTTGATAAGAAATGTACTCATTATCTTGCCCATGTAATTTTAACCCCTCTGTACAGTATTTTCACAATAAAAAAAGAAAAAAAAAATTCAAAGTAATGACAATGTGCTGAGCCAGTGTGTAAGGAGAATGAAACCCTGAGGGTTCTGATTTATTTAGTTTTTCAGACAATCCCTTGGGAGCTCAGCATGTGCCTGGGTGGAGAGGAAAATGGAGGGAGGAATATGGAAGGGCTGGTATTTTAGTCTAGGCAATAAAGGAACATAGGACACTTTCTAGAGGGGCTTTAGCCCTATGCTGTTGAGGTTCTCTTAGAGGACTTTCAGTTGGTTTGTAAACACACCTTCAAACATAGGCTGTGATGAGAACTGGAGATGCAGCCTTTAACCTTGGTCCTCTTGAGTCTCGGTCACTGATGAAGATGTGATGAGTGGGAAATCCATTTTCTCTGAGAATTGCTTTTTTTCCCCCATTAAATTCCTCAGCACAAAAGGAAAAAGAATTCCACTTCACTTTGTAAGCTCTCATCATACTATTGTGGCTAATTGAAGACAAAAGTTTTCTTTATCTTCTGGCCACTTGTGTGCACTTTCCCCTTCTATGCTTGGTGAGAGAAAAATTTGTCAATGAAGCCAATTTAGTACCTTAGAATGCTTTAGTATTTTCCTCAGCAAATGGGAAGTTCTAGGTTTTGCATGAAGTAATTACTTTAAGTTCGAATGAAGAGTAATTTTTGTGGATTATACTAAGGATGGAATTCCTGACAAAATGCTAAGTGCCTACACCTTCTGCTCCTCTGAGATTAAAATGCTATTCATTTGTTCTCAGCATATCACACATAATTCAGTGTGGGAGGGGGAAGAGAATTAGTTTGTGCTGCAGACACATATCAAGACAAAAAAATCATCTTTAATTTTAAAAAGATAAATGTGGAACATAAAGGGTTTTTTCCCCCAAAACATATGCACACAAAATAGTTTTGCTTTTGAATGAAACTCTGAAAAAGGAATATATGCTATTGAAGAAGAGGACATAGAGAAAGAAAATTAAAAGTCAAGGATGGCTGAATAAGAATGCAATCTTTGGTAAAAGATACTTTACAGGGCTGGGAATGTGGCTTAGTGGTAGAGTGCTTGCCTAGCATGCATGGAGCCCTGGGTTTAATTCCTCAGTATCACATAAACAGAAAAAGCCAGAAGTGGTGCTGTGGCTCAAGTGATAGAGTGCTAGTCTCGAGCAAAAGAAGCTCAGGCACAGTTCACAGGCCCTGAGTTCAAGCCCCAGGACTGGCAAAAATAAAGATATTTTGTACACGTGTACAGGGGGCTATCTTCACAGTGAATTGAATAGATTTGTAGCTCAGAGCCTCCATGGTAGTTCCCAAATAGGCATTTTGTTATAATTGTTCCATTATGTCCTTCAATCATACTTTGTCTATTTGATGTTAAATTTCATTATCTATGTTTTTAGTTGATTTGTAAGAACTCTTTTTTGTCAGTCATAGGGACTCAACTCTGGGCCTGGGCGCTGTCCCTCAGCTCTTCAGCTCAAGGCTAGCACTCTACCACTTGAGCCACAGTGCCACTTCTGGCTTTTTCTGCTTATATGGTGCTGGGGAATTGAACCCAGGGCCTCATGCCTGCAAGGCAAGCACTCTACCACTAAACCACCTTCCCAGCCTTGAAGAACTCTTTTTATAAAAAAACTATTTAGTCCTTAACAGTTATGAATTATATATAGGTTTATGTATATATTATAAATACTTTCTTCTGGTATTTTGTACCATTTACCAACATGATTTTAATTTATTATGAAAGAATAATAAAATGTGGCATGTCAATTTTGGCTTTGGGAATTTTGTCATGATGAGGAAGGTGTTTCTGATCCCAGTATAATTTTTTTCCTTTTAGCCACTTAGGTATTTTGTAGCTCTTTTTATCCACATTGATTTTCAAAAACTAAACTTGTCATTGACTTGTAAGACACAGAAAAATGAACAACTCACAAATCTCTAGTTAGCTCTTAGTTTAAAGTGAATTTTTAGATGTGCTCAAGATACAATTACCCATTGACTGGATTATTCAATGCATGAATATATTTATAAGGTTGTACAATCAATACCACCATTAATTTTAGAACATTTTCATTATCACAAAGAGAAACTCCTTACCTGTTAGCAGTCACTACCCATTCCTTGTTCCTGTCACATCCCCCAGCCCCAGAAAGCACTGGTCTCTTTTCAGTCTCTATATAATTGCCTTTTTGTGCTGACACTGGATCTTGAACTCAGGGCCTCATGTTCTCACGTGGCTTCTTTGCTGAAGATTGACTCATTACCACATCTCCACTGCTGGCTTCTTGTTGGTTGTTTAATTAGAGATGAAAATTTCATGGGCTTTTCTCAGGCCAGCTTCAAACCTTGATCCTCAGATTTCCACCTCATGAGTAGGCAGGATTATAGGCCTGAGCTATCAGCGCTGAACTTAACCCAGTTAGCTTCTTAATCTATCTGGCATTTATTTCTGTATATGGGATAGTGTTCTAACTTTTTTCTCACAGATAGAAATTTTATCTATGGGCATTAATAGTCCAGTTAAGTAAGAAAATGAATGAATACGTACCTAGAGAATAACATACATTCATATGATACATGTGATTGTCATCCCTGAAGGCTGTGTGGAGCAGATGGAGTTGAATGTGGGCCTTGAAATGCTAGTAAAGTTTGGCAAGATTGAAGAATGAAGGAGAGAACAAGAGAGGCCAAGGAAAAGATGCAGGAAAATCTACCTGAGCTTCCAGAGGGTCACAGAAGCATGGTCTCTGAAGCCAGTGGAATATGAAAAAAAAATTACCTGAAAGGCTAGACTAAATAGTCTGGGTCCATGCTGTGCAAGTCCTTACACACTAGCCTCATAAATTTTGCATTTTCTCTTGTTAACGTTCAAAAGTAACTGTAGCTGTAGAAGGTGAAGATGGCTCAAGTGTTTTGTTTTGAACCAATAAAGAGTTGAGAATAGTCTCTCCTGGTTCCCTTCTGTCTTGTGGTGTAGCCCTCCATGGCAGAGAAACTTTATGGTTTCTTTATTCCTCATTTGTATTTTGGGGGAGAAGAGGGACAGGCTCCTCCTCGCTCTAAGTCAGGAGCTCCTGGGATGGGAGCTAAGTGGGCTAGTGAGTGGGGAAGGAGAACTCATATTGAGCCAGATGTTGTTCTAAGCACACGATGTCTCTTTATTAAGTGATGACCTCTCATCAGTTCTGAGAACTAGGGGACCAAGACTCCACAGTTATTTGTGCACAAATCAGACAGCTAGCCAAGGTGGAGCCAGGAGAGAAGACCGATGGATCTGGCAACTCGGTTCCTTCTTTACCATTCTATTAAGCTGCCTCTCTTGCCCTCAAGATGTAGCAGTGCACATCCATAGAACATATTTAATTTTTTTCCAGTCGTGGGGCTTGAACTCTGTCCCTCAGCTCTTCAACTCAAGGCTCCCACTTGAGCCACAGTGTCACTTCCAGTTTTTTTCTGTTTATGTGGTGCTGAGGAATTGAACCCAGGCCCTCATGCATGCAAGGTAAGCACTCTACCACTGAGCCACCTTCCCAGCCCCAGCATTTAATTTTTTAAGTAGCTATGTGACTTCATCTTTTCCCCAACAAGGTACGGCATCATATGTAGGTGGTGGAGAAAACCCTTCAGTTTTGGTTTTATTCATTATATCTGCTCTATTCAAAACAGGCAAATCTTACTGAAACCTGTCTTGATTTATACTTGGAATGCTTTTCCATGTTGTTGGGATTATTTCAGTCTGATGCTATGCCTTTAGCCCTGGTCCTGGAGTAAGAATGATATCAGCAGCTAACATGCAACAAGACTTGTTTCAAACACAAAGATGTTTCCTTGTTTGCATCTTTGTTATTGAAGCATACTTTCCTTTTTACCTTTCCTGACTGATACACCTTCTGAGCATTGTGCTTCCACACAAAATTCACCCAACCAACTTTGCTTGGTGATCTGTGATCTTTGTAATGTTTGAAGACATTCAGTGAGTTACTTCTTTTGCTACTATTAAGCACTTTATATCTTGTTTCGTGTAAAGATCCAAGAGTGGTTCTTCCTATCTGTGAGTGAGTTAAATACAAAGGTTATATTGAAATTCTTTACTGCTTAAGGATATTTTTATATTTATATACACCTTTAATTAGATTTGAGGTAGGTGATGACATTTTTTGGTTGCTGGACATGGATACTTTCTTACATCAGGCAGCCACCAAGAGAGCAACCATAACTCTAATGATGTTCACTTCCTATGAAATTATATGTCCTTTCTGGGGCTAAGTTATTAGAGATTGTAGCTCTCTTCTTGGGTGTGTATTCTCTCTCTCTCTCTCTGATTACCCTCTTTTTCTCCTTCTCTTCCTCTTCTTCCTTCTGGAACCCTCCCTCTCCCTCCTTCTTTCCTTCTCTCTCTCCCCACTCTCTCTCCCTCTCCCTCCCCCTACTCTCTCTCTCTCTCTCTCTGAAGCAAAGATGTGTTGTGGTGGGACAAAAGGTGAACTAATTCAGCAGTGATATTCACTAGACACGATGTTGAAAATGAAATATACAGTTTGGGGGAAGGGTGTTGGCAGGGGAAAAACTGGGAGAAAATGAAGGAAGAAGTGACTCTGATTGAGAACAAATATACTCAATACTCGACCTATGTAACTGTAACCCCTCTGCATACCACCTTTACAGTATGTTTTAAAAGATGAGTTCTGCCAAAAGTAGATTGTCCAGTTCTAGTCAAGCCTTGCAATGACTTGCGACTACCAAGAGCACATCTCAGTCATAGCCATGTGAGAGACCTTGAGTCAGAATCACTCAGGTAGATCACTTCTGTACAAGACAATCCTTCTGAAAAGTACGTTGTATCGCTTGGTGTGATTGCCAGGTTTGTTCTTCTACCATCAGCATTCAGGAAGAAGGAAACACACCTGTGATGTATGCATGAACTTTATGGATGATGCTTTACCAAAAACAACTGAATTCCTAGGATAAGAAGAGAGGGAGAGAGGGAGGAAAAGAGAGAGGGAGGGGGACGGAAGGAGAAAGGGATGGAGAAAGAAAAAAAAAAAGAGAGAGAGACAGCAAAGAATGCACAGATCACATCATTTAGGGTGTTGCGTATAAAGAACTGATATTATTGCACCCATTTTGGTGTGGGTACTTAAGTTAGGAAAACCTGAAGAAGTTGGTTAGCAAAAATTTTGTGTCTTAGAAGGCAAAATAGCACAGTCAACAAAATAAAGGTATTGGAAGGGTCAGTTGAATCTCTGTTTACATCTCTAACCTTCAATCTCATCTTGTTAAAATGGAGTAATCTCTATCGCATAGATGTTATGGTAAGATTTAGATGCACTGATGCATTAACTCATATGGTACCTAAGAAATATAAGGAATTCAATTAAAGCTAGGCCATGATTATGTTTGGCAAATACTTTCCAACTAAAAATAAATAAATAACTGATTTAATAATCCATTGTATGCACAGGGCATTGGTCATAGTAGTCAGTGCCTGCTATTTTTTGCCTTAATATTTAAGACTAGTTTTGTGAAAATGAGCTGTATTATGCATTCTACCTCCAACTTAATAATACTTCTGCGTGACTCGACGAAGTAGTGGGTCCTGTGGGAGGACCTCCTGGAGGCAGGTGAGCAGAGGGTCAGACACATTGAAATGCAATGACCCTCACAACTAGAGACTTGCATAAGTGCTAGACATCACTCCAGGGCCTTTGTTCCCTTGCTTGTCTAAATGCAAATTCTAACTATTCTTCTAGGCTTTCAAATGCCACCTCTAGGGCAATTCCTCTCAAATTCTTCGCAGTTCCAAGTGCTCCAAAGGGAAATGGTGGTTTGGGACATGTTTCTGTTTTCCTTTGCAGGCAATTGCATTGTGTTGATGATTCAGGTTGAGAAGGCAGCCTGCTATGTTGTAAGAAAAACATAAAGGGTCTGAATCAATTTTGAGTCTAGTTTGAGTACATAGTAACTGCTGGTACTCAGAACACTTTAGTAAATCTTTACAGTTCAGTGTCCTGATCTTTAAAAGGTGGTGGTGATGACCACTACCCTAACAGAAAATTGCCATGGTTGGAAATCAAGGCAGTATTGATGTCTAGAAAAGATCCCATAGGTGTAGCTAGTGGTTTTCATTTTATTTTTATCATATCATTTTATTAGTCAAATATTTCTTGAAAGCCAGCTTTGTCACATCCCAGCCAACCTTCTAGGTACCCAAGGAGCAGAGATCAGTGAACAATAAACACAAAGTACTAGCCTCATGGTATGTACATCATAAGTGCTGGGAACCAGTAATAAACAAGTGTGTGTCAGGTAGTGTTAAGTACAATAAAGGCAAATGAGCCAGTAGTGAGGGATGAGAGAGAGAAAGAGAGGGCATTGTTATTTACAGTGTGATCTCTGATAAATGACCATTTGAACAACCCCTCCGTAAAGAACCTGAATAACCAGGTAAGTATAAGTTTGTAGGAAGCTCCTGGTAGAGGATATTTCAAGGGCAAAGATCCTGGAATAAACATTATGTTTGGAAAGAGAGAGGGAGTGAGGGAAGCAAGAGAGAGGGAGGGAGGAAGGAGAACGGATGGAGAGAAAAGAGAGATAGAAAGAGAGAACAAAGAATACACAGATTACATCATTTAGGGTGTTCCATATAAAGAACAAATCCCACCGATATAATTGCAAAGGCAAGAAGAGAAATGTAATGGGGCAAGGCTCTGACAATAAATTCTGAAAGTATTTCAAAGGTTAGGTCAAGAGAGATTTTCTTTCACTAGGAGGAATAAATGAGGCTAGGAAATTCAGGTGTGGAGAAATGGATGAAAAGCATGGGGTGATCAGACTTTAGAACAGGAATGCTGTCTCTGCAGGCCAGTCTGTTCTCTGGAGGACCACTATGCTGATTCCTCCTGAAGGTAGGCCAAAGGTCGGGGGCATGGCATAATAAGAGAGACACACGTGAACAATTTCATCAGTTCCCATTGATCACTGGGGAAGAGAAGCCAGTTAATCATTGGTGAGACATGAGACAAACATGTCTGAAGGCTCAGTGCCCAACCTTATGACAGGGGAAGAAGGGGCCTAGATGTCCACGAATCTTCTTTAACTCATATGGAAAAAAGGGCATTTATTTCTAGAGTAATGTGTTCTCTGGAACTTGAGGATGGAGGTTATTTCCTAGCTTTAGCTCCCAGATCATAGGATTTAGATTAAAATCTCATCTTGCCAGACCTGTAACTTTTTTTTTCTGGGTAAGCATAAATAGAATCAATGATATGTTAATAACAAACAAAAATATTGCCTGTGATTTTGGTGTTTTATCTAAGGGAGTCAACAGTTTACCTCCACTCAGAGAACACACAACTGCAGCTGTTCCGTGTCTCCTCCCCATGCTCTTCCTTAAGTGCCACAGCCCTGAGTGCACACCAAAAATCCAGCATAGAGATAGGACATAATGCTGTTTACAATTCCATAGGAAGCACATCATGACTGTTTCCTGATCACTGTGAATGTCTCCTTGACTGACTTTTTATGTAATCCCCAGCTTCCCCGAATGTTCTTCTTTCTGTCCGTCCAATGTGGGGCATCCCAATCATGGTTCTGTTGACCTTATGGGAAAGACTCTCCTTTGCTATCATCCTTTGCCAGTCATCCCTCAGTGCACAGGACAGCATCCCTGTTTCAGTCCACTCATTTGGTTGAGTAGAGAGGAGGAGGAGGGTGATGCTAGTAAATCAGAGAACTGAAGAAGATTGTAATGAGAATGCTTGCTTTCTAAGGCAGCTTTCTACAAGTTTGCATGCTGCACCTGCCAGCTGCTATGCTAGGCTCCTCATATGCACTATTTCACTTGACATTGAAGCACTGCCTCAAAATGATGCTATTAATTATATCCTTATGTTAAGAATAATAGAGGGGAGGAAGCCGAGGCTTAACACAGTAGATCTCACATCTACATAATAGACTACTATGCAGCAATAAGAACTATTATTGTCTATATTGCCATGGATGAGCCTCAAAACATTACGTATGGAAAATAACAAATACCAGAGACAAGTGACTATACTGTTGTATTCTACTTCTTCCAAGCGCAAAAATGGCAAACTTATAGGAAGAAATAGAAGAGTATTTGCCTGGAGCTGGGCAGGGGATGAGGACTCTGTACATTGCATAAAGGTTGTTATCTGAGGGAAGAAATTGTTCTAGAACTGATTGATGGTGAGGGATGCACTAAAAATAAGGTTTATGTACTTGGAACAGATAAATTTTAGGATATAAATGTCTTAAAAGTAAGAATGTAAGAAGAGCAAGAGAAAACAAGGAAGAAATAGAATGAAAGAAGAGGAAGACAAAGGCAAAAAGAAAGGAAAGATGGTAGAAGGAAAAGAAAATAAAAGAGAGAAGAGACATCACAGAGGAAGAAGTAGGTCCTAAATCCAGTTCTACGCCTGGGTTTTGTGAGATGCTGATTTTGTCCAAGTACTTCATTGCTCTTTTTCTCCAGTCCCTGTTCCTTTCTTTCTTCTTCCTGCTGATCTTAAAATGTGCTTGTTTTTGTTCACCTTGGGTCGTTTTTTTTTTTTTTTTGGCCAGGCTGACCATGGGTATCCAGCAGCTAGAATCTGCCTACAGTGGGATTAAGCACCCACTCACATTGATGCTTATGTTAGACATCTGGACTCAGCTTCTTGGAATTAAGTCTTGCCCTGCTTCCCAGCCTGATCTCATTCCCTGGACCTACAAGAATATTTTGACTTTCCGGATTTGTCACTTGGCACTCCCCTAAGTGTGAGATGTCCTTGTATTCTGCCACCATCTGTCCTGAACTACTCTGGCCAGCTACCTGGCTTCCAGGATGTGGTGTGGCCTCAGCAGTGCTGGCCAGTGTCTCTGCCCCACCTCCCAGGGCTCAGTGGTGACGAATTATGCACTCAATGTTTCATACCTATAGTTCTGTCCTGCTCACCTTTCATTGTTTCCCAGTAGATTCTATACAGATTTCTTTCTACTAGATTATAGATGAATGTTATAAATAACTTTAGGGGCCTGAAGTTTTCCTGTTCTATCTGGTATTAGTCAAGAAGCATCTCATTTTGAGGGGAAGAAACCTGACTTAAATTCATATATAGCATCTAAGGAAATTTATTAGCTCATATCCTTGAAAGGTCCAGAATCATATCTGTTTCAGTAACAATTGTACCCAGGTGCTTGCATAATGTTATAGCAACTGGACTCTTTCCTTGCTCTATTTTTCTTCATGTAGCCTCCATAAAGAGGTTGGCATATCTTCTCTGGTTAAAAAAAGAAAAAGAAAAGAAAAACGTCGGAAACATGTTACTTGAGAAACTTTTAAACAATTTCAAAGTACTTAGAAGGTTGATTCAGAAGTTTTTCAATTGTATCATTTCAATTAGAGGTTGATGCATAATTTGTTGTTGATGATACAATTCCTAGGCAAATAAACTGAGAAGAGGATAGAGTCTTAGGCATTACTGGGTCCAGATGATAGTCAATGAGAGAACAGGACCTAAATGTAGAGAGATGTATATGTAAGCTGTTCAGGGTCACAGTTCAAGTCAGCAACAGCCCGCTCCTGCCCCCCTCCCCCCCCTCCCCCCCCCCCTCCCCCCCCCCCCGGCCTCTGTTGTTTGGTGGCACTGTTATATAGGAATTCAATTGCAAGTTACAGAGAAGCCACATTTTGAGAGATCGAATCTGGAGTCTTTATTAGAAAGCCAGCAACTGCAGGCAGACACATGTCCCCCTAAAATGTGCAGCCTTGAATACACTTAATACTGTTAGGAAACAGGCATGAGGGTAGAAGAATAAAGAAAGAGCAGGAAAACATTCTCAACAAACAAGATCAACTCTAATGGAGAGTTGAAGAAGGACACCATAGTGACCAGAGGAGACTCAGGAAACATAGTGCAAAATGGCAGCCAAAGTGGTTGGGGTGTAAAAAGGATCATGATTAGGGGCTAGTATCACAGGGTGCTCAAGAGTTCAGAGTCTCTTTAAGTTTATGGTATAGGTCTGGCAGGTCCAATAACCTATTGTCTGAGACCCAGCCCCCATCTCTAGGAATTCAGGCATACCCATCACCTGAGGGTGAGACTCTAACTCCAAGAGTTTTTGGAAATTTCCTATCATCCACCACATTGGCAAGATAGCACCAGTTACACCCAATTCCCTATCATCCACCATGTTACCAAGATGGTGCCAGTAAACCCAGTATTTTTTTTTTGTTGTTGGTCGTGGGGCTTGAACTCTGGGCCTGGGCGCTGTCCCTCAGCTCTTCAGCTCAAGGCGAGCGCTCTACCACTTGAGCTACAGCGCCACTTCCGGTTTTCTGGTGGTTTATTGGAGATAGGAGTCTCACGGTCTCTCCTGCCCGGGCTGGCTTTGAACCGTGATCCTCAGATCTCAGCCTCCTGAGTAGCTAGGATTACAGGTGTGAGCCACCAGTGCCTGGCTAAACCCAGTATTTTTATTTCAATACCTATTTGTGATGTCCAGGTAAGCAGCAGTGTCAGACCCTGGGAAGACGTGAAACCAGCTCTGACAGCTGGATTGCAGTTCTTCTATCTAAGCTACCCCATGCCCATCCCCTCCAAATCAATGTATGAGCATCAGAAAGAAGTCATGCGGCAGAGCTTTCAATCCAGAACATGGAAATGGACTCTGAAAGTCAGGCATCTTTGGAGGTACCCATCATCCCTGCCTTCCACATGCTAGCTCATCTTGAAAAGACTTTTGATTGTGCAGATGCTCTCACTGATTATCAAGTCATGTCCTCACAGCGAAGAGCTTCTGTAGGAAGTGACTGATGTCCTGAGCAGATGGAATGTTTCCCAATGTGACTGAAATTGTCAACCTTTTCCATGTGACAGATGAGTCACATTTAATACTGAGAAAGAGGCAAGCTGAGTAATGTGGCATTCACTATTAGCACCAGTGATTAGGCTGTAATCAGAGCGCTGATTCTGATGGCGTGTATTACTATGTTCTCCCCTCAATCAATTTGTGAAAGAGAATGGGAATCTACCTGCCACATCTTCATTTGTCAATCTCTTTCCAGGATATTTTGAATGTTTGTCACTTCTGTGACACTGGGAGAATCCCAACGAATTTCCAAAGTGGTTGGGTGTAGCTCTTCCATTTGATACACCTATTGTAATTTTACTTGTCATCAGAATAGCGTTTATTTTCTCTAGTGCTGATATTACATCTGGAATGAATGCTGGCCTCTTCCTGCAGAACCTTGAGGTCAAATTGGGGAGAGATGACAGAGAGGGGAAGCAGTCTGGCTTTGTTAGCAGAGGCAATATGCATGATAATGACAGTAATTTCCTGAGTGGTAAAACTAGGTAGAAGCAGACTGTAATAGGAATGAGCTTTCAAACTGATTCTCCTCATAGAATGCATGGATTTGACTTTGGGACAGGATTCTCTAATCCCCTTTTTTGAATTTTAGTGGCTTACAATAAATAATCTCCAGTGAATATATTTCCTCTCAGAAGTATGTGCATCAGAGAATGTAGAATTTTTTTTTTTTGTATGTAGGCCCAAACGTTTACTTTTAATTTTCTATTCAAATCACTAAGCATCTAAGTGAAATAGTGAGTTAAGATTTGTGTGTGTGTGTGTGTGTGTGTGTGTGTGTGTGTTGCACATGCACACATGTGCACTAGGACTAGGGCTTGAATTTAGGGTATGGACACTGTCTCTTAGCTTTTTTGCCAAAGGATGGTGCTCTGTAACTTGAGCTACTCCTCTGCTTCTGACTTTTTGGCAGTTAATTAGAGATAAGAGTCTCCCCGGACTTTCTTGCCTTGCTTGGCTTTGAATGGCAATCCTCAGATTGAAAACTAGGATTATAGGCATGAGTAGCTTAGATTATCGGCATGAGCCATTGGTGCCTAGCTGATGTTAGTTTTTATTAAGACTAAATTTATAGAACATTTTGCTACCAACCCTTGGTATCCTACCTCCTTGTCTCTTGATTAATCTGATCTTTTCTGTGGAAAGGTTAGCCAGTTGGCCACACTTCAGAAACCAGTGCATCTGGAAGATAATGTAATATCCCTTGCTTATTTTGGACTTACTTTGGACTTGCTTATTTTGAATGACTTATTTTGGACTTTGATTTGTGGACTCTTCAATGTATCATGTTGGTTTATAATGGAAGGGTCTCTCTAGTTCCTTGTGCTGACAATGTTCAAAGAGTTTACAGGTTCACTATCCTAGATCCTCCATGCCAACAACTAGGTTGACCTACAGTCAAGTAGTCCAGAAGTTAGAGAATTTGTGGTGAAGGTATATCCTTAAAAAACAAAAGGATACCCCACGGTATAACCCCTGCTTTCACTATATTTGATGTTGATATAATTTGTGGAGGGGAAGGGAAAAAACAAATCATTTAAATAGGGATACAGGTGGACCCATTGCAACAATGAGATGTATAAATCATTATGTCGAAAAACGAACTTTACAACTTTGGTGGGGAGGGTGATAGGGGAGGGAGAGAGATGGGAAGGAATGAGAAGGGGAAACAAAGAAGGAGGCAACACAACAATGCTTGATAAGAAATGTACTCATTATCTTGCCCATGTAATTGTAACTCCTCTGCATGGTATTTTCACAATAAAAAAATAATAAATAAAAAAAATAAAAACAAAAGGACAAAGCAAAGCATTGCATTATTTCTTGATACTGAAAGAGAAAATTAATTATTAGGACCCAGGGCTCTTGGACAGCATCTTGACCTGGCAGGACAAAACCAGATACAAAAGAGATATTATTCCAGAACATCTTGCCTCTGTCCCTTCCTGGGCCCAATAACCTTGGTTATTGGGTTTCTATGACCTTCTAGGGACTCCAGAGAGAGTAATTGCAGAAGGGGCCCAATTCGGAATAAACAACAAATCAGAATATTGTGGAGCTCAACCAATAAAGTGGTACCTTTCAAAACACCTAATTATAATAAAGGCAACCAATGAGAGCACAGTCCATGGTACAAAAACCCCTAGACTTACAGCACTAGACAGCAGAGCTACCTGGGAAAGAGGATGACAAGTCAAGTATGGTAGTGGCCTATATGCAATACACAAGCAAAATAACTGTCTTCTGAAGAAAGTTCCTCACACTCATCCTCTGCTATCCTGTACTTCATTCACTGAATTCCTGGGATAGGAATTGGAGAAGGCTACAGCAATAGTGGCATTGGGACTGCAACACTGGCAGACATTTTTTTTCCACCAAGCTGCATCAGTAAGTAGGTATTGCCTGCTACAAATCTGCAAGCCTAGGGGTCTGAATTAGAAGGGCTATATGGGCTCTGCCTTCCATGAACAACAGTAGATAATTCCACATCTGTACTTGGAGAGTGGGAGCATCTAGCTTTGCTCACTCTGCAGGGGGCCTTGGCCTTCGCCTAGTGCTTTGTCTTCAGCAGCACTGGTGGCAGCAGTGAGGAACAGAGCTGGAAGTGCAGCTAAGCTGCTTCTGAGCAGGAGATTCTCTTTGAGGTCTCAGAACCAAAGACAAATTGCTGGTGTAGAGCTTGTCAGCATGTTCAGCCTGGTACCATTTAACATCCTGCACTAAAAGGGTACACTTTGAAATAGGACCTTTGATCATGAATGGTGCCTATCCTCAAGCAGCAATCGTTTCCTAGAAATGTCACTCTTCTCCTTTATTTAAATGATACTACACTTTGATTGATAAAAGGCACAAAGCTGTCAAAGTAAACAAAAAATTAAAAATAAATAGTAAAGCAAATCTTTTCAAAGAAGCAGCTAGCTTAACAAGAACTGTTTTTCTCCATTGAAGGAGAGGCTTTCTCTGGCTTCTGGAGCAGATACAGTTGGAAAGAAGATCTAGTTGGTGATTTCCTTGGGAAGAAAATTCTCATCATGCCAAGTTGCCCAGGGCTCCTATGGAGAAAAAGTGGTTCCTGAATCTTGGCCGTTATGTCATGGACAGGAACTCATTTCTTACCAGAGGACTTCTGGGTGTATGCCAGTCTAGGGGTTAGGGGAGTTTTCTGTTCTTTGTATGTCACAGATTGATCACTTGATTCTCTTGAAAAGCAATTCAAAGTTTAGAATTGAAAGTAGTTAGGATGGTTTTTGAGCTAAACTCTTGGGTTTCTACTCAAAATACTACCAAATATTTATCAGCTACTACTGTTTCCCCAGCCTTGGGCTGATGAGTGAATAACTACTGGCCTTTGGTTATTTCTGGCGTTAGCGTAGAGCTGATGAAAGCTGACCTAAGGTCCTCTGTATTAAGAAGAATGACAAAATGCAGGTTGATCCAATATCAAGTTCAATGGACATGACTCAGGCTGATCCAACATCAAGCTCAATGGGCATGACTCCTTGAGGTGGAAATTATCTTTTATAGCATATGAACAACTGGGATGGTATTTTTAAGAGGGAAGTTTCTTCCTTGTTTTGAAATTTCCTTAATATGCTAAAAGAAATATTTATGAAGGCAATCTCAGGGAGGTCCTCTTTATCACAGACTGAGATGAACAAATAACATCTTATACTCTGTTATACACGCAATAAATGCGTGAATATATATACACACACTATATATGTATATATATATTTCTAATTGAAGAAAGGACCCTTATATGGTAATTATCAGCCTGTTCTCTTGATTCAGTGTCTCTAATATAAAAGGAACATATGGAAGCTAAGTATTTAAACCTTTAAAAAATATATGAGGGAATACTTTGTACTTGGTAAGGGATGAATCTACTTAGTTATTTCTTTTCTTTTTTTTCTATTGCCTAATACCATTGCTTCTCTTTTGGCTGCAAACTATCTTTGCCATCAGCTCTAGTGCTATAGGTCTGTTCTTCTGGTTTGTGATCTCTGAACTCCTTTGTGGGGACCATGTATTTTTCTGGCCTTCTCTTTGGGTCTAGCATGGTCCTCTCAGAGGGTGGCAGATATTTAGTATTTGGTATATGAATAAGTGAAAGTTTTCAATGGAATGAAGGGACCTGATCTATTATGATGATCTATTATGATGTTTGTATTACCACAAACAATGCTGCATTTGAAGCTACCCTGACTTAGGTAAACAGTGATTATTTTCGTGAATGATTGCAAAGGTTAAACATGTGAGTTGGCCTTAGCTGGGTAAGCTAAGGTTCTTTACTGGGCTCCTTCTTAGTCTTTTTGCCACAGGTTAGCTAAATGGCTCTGTTTCTGGGGGTTGCTTGGATGGTAGTGGTGGTAGACTACTGGGGAAACTTCCTAGAATATGTGATTTTTATCCCTCCTCAGCCGTGCATTTAAGTTTACAGGGCTATAACAGGGCTCTAAGAGGCTGGGGGGAGAGAGAATATGCAAATTTCTCGAATCCTAGACTTAGAATGTGAATATTATTTCTAAGACAATCATCCCAAATTCAAAGGATGGAGAAACTACTTCATTCTTTGTAAGAGAAACTACTCCATCCATCTGTAAGAGTACTTACACATTTACACTGCAAAGAGGACAGGGTTACAGAAAGAAAGATAACAATGGTGATTATTTTTAAATAACTTTCTTGTAATATCATTAACATATGTAGATAGATCATATTTTAAAGCTAATTTAGTGCATTTTGACACACCTAGATGTCTGTAAAACCATCAACCCAATCATGTTTCTGAGCATAGCTCTTCTCCTACAATTTCCTCAGGTCCCTTTGTAGTCTGTCTTCCAGCACCCCCCCCCCCCATGACTACTGCTCTGTCAGTAGCTGCTGTAGATTAATTTGCATTTTGTACAATTTTATGAATACATTTAAACAGTAGATAATGTTTTCAGCTTTGCCTTCTTTTCTGAGAATACTTTGAGATTTCTCCATATTGAGTCATTTATCTGAGTTTATGCCTGTTTTTTTTCTAAATTGTTCATTATGTAGATGTAATACTTGATTCACCTGTGGATGGATGTGGTCATTTTCAGTTTGGGCTATTATGACTAAAGTTGATGTTGGTATTCACTTACCAGTTTTTGTTTGGACTAATGATTTCATTTCTCCAGGAGTGAAGTAACTGGATAATAAAGAAGGTCAATGCTTAAGTTTTAAAAACCTGTCAAACAATTTCTCAAAGTAATTGTACCATTTTACATCCTCACCAGCATCTATACCAGAGTAATAGTTCCTTTAAATACTGTTGCAATGGCTAATCTTTGTAGTTTTAGTTACTTAAGTGTCTCATTGAATTTTTATTTGAATTTCCCTCATTATTAATAAATGTTGAATAATCTTTTCTCATGTTCATGTGCCACTGTTATATCTTTTTTGGTTCAAAACTTTTGCCCATTAAAATGATTTATTTATTTTTATTATAAAGGTGATGTGCAGAGAGGTTACAGTTACATAAGTCAGGTAATGAGTATATTTCTTTTTGAATAGTGTCACCTTGTCCCTCATTTTCTCTGTTTTTTTCCATTCTGACCCCCCTTCCCCACAAGTTGAATAGTTCATTTTTAGCATAGTGTCTAGTATCACTGTTGAATTAATTCATCCTTTGTCCCACCATTTCTGTGTTCTTTCTTACCCTCTCCCAACAGATAAACTTATGTACAAAACAAAAAGTACAGAAATTAAAACCAGTGAAAAGGGAGAAAAAAACCCCACAGAACCCAAAAGCAAAATAAAAAGACTCTTGTTTCCATTCTTGAAGTTAATTTCATAAATACTTTATATGATCATATGCACATAGCTATTGAGCCTTTGTGATCCTCTCCTAAGAATATCTTCCTTTGGTCTCGTTGTGTGAATGGTTAGAGTGCTGTTTAATTGATCATGTTCTACTGTAATTTTTTTGTCTTTTGCCATCCATGTGTTTACTTGTAGATTTAAAGGCACAGTCTAATTACTGCAAATGAGGAAAATCTGCAACCTATGTTTCTTTGTGTCTTACTTAGCTTAACAAATCTTTCCAAATCTTTCCATTTCCTTTTTTAAAGAAAAATATTATTATCTTTAAGTAGTTGTGCAAAGAAGTTACCTTTCAATAAAGCAGCTTATGAATATAATGCATCATGATCAATATTACCCTTCATTACCCTTTCATCATCTCCCCATCCCTCTTTTGTAAAAATGTCATTTGCTTGTAAAGATGCTGTACAGAGAGGTTACAGTTACATCAATAAGGTAACGAGTACATTTCTTGTTGAGCATTGTCACCCCTCCTTTGTTGTTCTCCCACTATCCCTTCCCTCCCCTACCTTCCCCATTATCCCCCCCAAAGTTGTAATTTTCATTTCCAACATAGTGTCTTGTGAGTATCATTTTGCAATGGGTCTTCCTGGGTCCTTGTTTCAGCATTTTGTTATTTCCCTTCCCGTACCAAAATTAGATAAATGTATATATAAGATGCAAGGTATCAAAATCAAATACAGTTACAACAGGGATATATCATAGGAGGAAGAACATACAAAAGAAACAAAGAAAAAAATCACATAGTACGTTAAAAACAACAACAAAGAAAAACCTTTTGTGTCCCTATCTTGGTGTTCATTTCATATAGCATCATCTTATATGGTCCTATGTACATAGCTTTTGAGCTTTTTTGCTCATTTGATAAGATTATCCTAGACATATGCTAATTATTGCAAATAAGGGAAACCATTGGACCTATATTTCTTTGGGTCTACCTTACTTCATTTAATATGATTTTTCCATATATACCAAATTTTCTTAGTCCATTCATCCACTGTGGGGCATCTGGGTTGATTCTATATCTGGGTTAACGATGCTGCAATGAACATGGTTGTGCTGGTAGCTTTAGTGTGGTCTTGTTTGTGGTCTATTGGATAAATTCTCAGAAGTGGAATTTCCAGATCATAGAGAAGCTCTATTTTTAGTCTTTTGTGGAATCACCATCATGCCTGCAGAGTGTTTGAATAAGTTTACATTCTTACTAACAGGGTAGTAGCATTCCCTTTTGGCCACATCCTTTCCAACATCTTTTATTGTTAGTTTTCTCACATCAACTCCTCTATCAGACAAACGTGTGTTATTATTGTTTTTTGTTTTGTTTTTGTTTTTGTTTTTTGGAGGGCTGTGGGGCTTGAACTTGGGGACTAGACACTGTCCCTGAGCTCTTTTTCTCAAGGTTACCACTCCACCACTTTGAGTCATAGCTCCACATCCATTGTTTTTTGTGTGATTAATTGGAGATATAAGTTTCATGGGGACTTTTTTTTGCCTGGGCTGGTTTTGAGCCACAACCCTCAGATATCAGCCTCCTGAGTAGCTAGGATTACAGGTGTGAGCCACCAGCACCTGGAAAGTGTCTTATCTTGTCACTGGGCATCATGACATTTTCAATAAGGGAAGATTGATTGTACCCATTGTCACCATGCTTCCCTGCATGTAGCCAGCTTCAATAGATTTCAATCCAAGGGAAAACTACATTTCCTATCAACTTTCATAGTGTGAACTCAGCATGACTAATAAATGCCTCCAGAAGTACAAAGTCACATTGGCAATTATATTTATATGATATATATGGAAATTATGTTGCATCCTTTCAAGCATGGGCTACTGGGACTGGTAGGCATTGCAAAATTATAATCATTTAATGAGGGTTGTTCATATTTTCTAGGACCTCTGTTGATATTAATGATTTTTTTTCCTACCACATAGGATATAATGCCTGATGCTTTCATTGATTCAATAATCTCTGATGATGGCTTACTGAAAGTTTTGGAAACACCAGTATTGTCCAATTACCTTTATCTTGACAGTTGGGCATATGAGGAAACAGACCAGAGAAGTGACTTATACAAAATCTCAAGGCTGAGGAAGAACAAGAAACTGAGTCAGTTGGACCCTTCTTTTTTTGGAGTTTTCCATTGTATCTGGTTAAACCTATTGCATGCTCCATTGGTAGAGAAGAGTTTGAGTATCTTTAAAACAATTCTGACATTCAGAAAATACTAGAGTAATTTTGAAGACAGATTAGACTATTAAATTTTGTTCCCTTTATTACACTTTTTAAAAGATATTTGTTCTTGTCCTCTAGGTTTAATAAAAGTGAAATGGGGCTATTACTTCATTAGCACTAATCTTAAAGTTTTCTACCTATCACAAAATCCTGTCAAGCAGATGCTATGCTTCTTGTTTTGGCAATTAAAGGGTTAAAAATATGTTGCTCATATTTACATACCTTGTAGATGTGGTACATATGACCAGCATGGTTTGTACCCTATCTTCTCTTTATTTCTACATATGAGGAAAAGCACTTTTCTGATGCTAAGAACATCAATGACTGTTTTACAGACTGATGAAATAAACTGTACCAATCCAACACAATGATCTACAACACTGAGTTCTTTATGGAAGAAGTACCTCACTTTTCATAAGAGCATGTGCTCCTAAAAGTTTCACAAGCTCTGAGGGTTCTTTCCCATCAGTTAAAGCAGGGATCAGCAAACTGTAGCCTGTTACCAAATCCAACTCACCAATTTGTGAACCAAAATGTATTAGGAAAGAATCCACTCCATTCATTTATATGTTATCTATGGCTGCTTTTTGCTATCATGCAAAATTGGAGCAAACGCAAAAGCCAAAAACATCTACTCTCATTTCCTTGGTAGAGAAAGTTTATTGACCCCCTTGGACAGGAGTGGCTTGCAATCTATTATCCAGAGACCCTAGTTCTCTGAGGTGGAACTCAAACATCTCTATTACTAGGGCATGCATGTCAGTTGACAAGCTTCTTGGGGGCTTAATTTACTTCAAACAGCCAAGTTCTGCTTTCATCTGTGTGGTATATTGAGTTTTCACAGTTGAATCTGTATTAGGTCAGAGTGATGGATGGATTGGAGACACTAGGTCAGATTCCTAGAGAGTTCTGCAAATGTTTGTAGAACTGCTGACTCCCAAAGGAATATCCATGAGCCAGTGAAAGTAAATTTGAGCACTTGGTGCTTTATTTTTATCTAGGAAACAAAAAAAAATCTCTTGAATACTCCAAAATTTTATTTATTTGATGAGTAACAGAGAAACTTTGGAGTGGAATTGTATTGGATATTTTACTTAAGAAATATATCTTAACACAATCATAAAGTATTTTTGTGAGAAAAATAAAATAGGTCTATAAAAATAAGCTGTCATAATTAATATTTTGAATTGTAAAGATTTTTGACTGATAATACAAGAAGTCACAGGACCAGTGCCTTTGCATTTTGTTTCTAGGTTATTAGAATAACTAAACATTGTATAGCTGGTTCTAACATGTCATTGGTGTTCAGTGTTAGAAAAAGAGAGAGGTAGTTGTCAGACTATTTAAGCTGTATTTTAAATTAGGAAAGGAAGAGGAGGGAAAGGAGACTGAGTCTAAACCAAGAACCATGGAAGCTCAAATATCAACTGAGACCCCAATAGTGACTGATCTCCAAGGCTTAATTATTGACTGAGATCCAATATATAGTAATGATGTCAACAATGTCTAACATTTATATAGTAACGTCTAACATTGTGGCATAAAATCTTCTAGGTGTCTTTTAAATTCTCTCCCCAGAACATCTCATTACATCTTTAGAACTGTGTAAGCTAGGTACTATTATCCGTTTAGTTATGAGAAGTCTGAGGCTTAAGTCATAGGAGGTGGGGATGAGACTATAATTGAGGCTACTTGGTCCTAGAATGTAGACTCATCTGCATATTACTGTTTCAGTATTACAATGAAAGGAAAAAGAAAAAAAATGACTATAACCAAGAGCTGATTCCAACCCATGATCAGAATGTCCAGGGTACAAGAATCTGGAGACAAATTGAGGTCTTCAATCAAAGATAAGTACTCTGTAAGGGTAGAAACAAAACCTGCCTATTATGAAATTTTGCAAATTTGAAGTCTTCTTTACAAAAAGCAATGCAAAAGTAGGTATCTTTTCAAATAAAAGAATATATGGCAATATAAATGCATTGCTGGAATGCTTCTCAGGCCTTGACATAGGCCAGTGCAGGTGGGAAACCCAAAGACCGAGCTTTTTCAGTGGCAACTGGCTGCCAGTGGCTGTGTTTGGAGAACCACAGATTGTGTAGTTCATGAGCTCCTCAGATGTTTGATATTATCTGTCTTCTTACCTAGTAAAGAGAGGAAATAAGTAAAATAAAGTAAGAGAACATGTGGGGTTTGTTTCTTGTTATACAGTAGGCACTATATTGTGTTTTAAAATTCTTCACTGAAATTTACTTTTTTGCCTTCTGTTAGAAATATCTGTCTCAGGTTATGGTTAGAGTACTCAGAATCTGACAGATGCTGAGGACATTCTAAGCCTTTCAAAAGAGAGAAGTTAATTGGTTAGCCTGATTATAGAAAGCTGAGGAACCAAGCAGAAAATACTAGAAATCATTTTCACTATTAGAGTCAGAAAAAGAAAGGAAGGAGATGCAGTAGAGTCCAAGAATCAGGGCTTTCTCCCCTCGCCATACCAGACTGGCCCAATAGGAATAAGGACCATGAAGAGAGGAACTTTCTAGAAGGTGCTACACAATGGAGGAGGGTCAGCAATTTTCAGAGGCTGGTCAAGCTCAGAGAGAAATGCAGTGGTTTTTCCTTTCTTCTTACAGGGCACCTTCTATCTACCCAGGAGTCAGTCTGCAAGGGAGCTGAGAAATGTAGTTTATCCTTGCAACACAGAACAGAGCAGGGTGAAAACTGGAAGTATATTTCAGAACAACAGACAATTTGCATTTGCAAAGTTTCATATACTAAATTGTGTCCCTCATCCTACCCCTGATTTCATAGGTTGAATTCATAACCCCTCAGTAGCTCCCAGGGTGAATGAATTTGGCTGTAAGAATTTATACAATATAATTAAGTAAAAATGGAGTCATTAGGGTGGGGCTAGAGGAAATATTGGAAAAAGGATATAAAGACTCAAGGAAAAGATGGCTATATTTAAGTTGAGGTGAGGGGGAGAAAGATGCCTCAAGAAGAAATCTTGCTTATTTCCTTGATTTTGGGCTTCAAGGCTTCAAAAATAATAGTAAAATGATTTTTTTGTTGTTAAGCCACCTAATGTAGCCTGTCATACTTAGTGAAGGCAGCCCTGGTGATCTATCGCTAGTTAGCTGTTGACTTCTGAGTTACAATGTGTTCCTTCATTGCCCTGAGGGTTTGTCTACAGTGCTCAGTGATTAAACTTGATTTTTCCCAGGTTGCTTCAGCATCCCATTTGCAGAACTCAGTTTGATCACTCTTGTATATGGAAACCTCACCCATCACCCTTTGATTTGAGATTCCAAGAAACCCTCTGCATGTAGACTACGTCAATTCCATTTTAATTTCAAGATGCAACCTCTTATCTATGGGTTAGGAAACAAGGAGGTGGTGAGATTTGCTTCTGAAAATGTCCAACTCTTCAAGGCAAAGCAAAAAAATCTTTTTGGAGTGTCACCATTCTATGCAGCAATGGTTATATACTAAATTAGTCCCTCTGGACCAGATGGCAATTGGATGCTTTTGAGACAAACTGCCATCTTTTCATTTTCCCTCTGCTGCACTACAATTCATGTGGATCAGGACAACAGGAGCAGGAGAAAGAACATTCTGCATTTTTTTCCTCCATCTGTTCCTGGGAAGCCAGTGTGATAACAATATGGCATTCTCTGCAGGATGACAACACTGGCTCTAGACGGGACCAACAAAATCCTATTTCATAATAGGAAATGGTGCTGTTAAGCCCTGGAAGGAAATGTTTTAATTTTGGGGCCTGAAAGTATGATCACAGTCCAATAGCATAGTAAATAAAACATCATCTATAACCACAGAATCACAGGGCTCAAGGCTTGGCTATGGGCCTTTTCATATATATGACCTTGGATAAGTCACCTATTCATTCTGAACATGGGTATTGAATCTGTCAGTAAGGGAAGGAGAGGGTGCTGGTGACTCACACCTGTAATTCTAGCTACTCAGAAGTCTGAAATCTGAGGATTGAGATTCAAAGCCTGCTTGAATAGAAGAGTCCATGATACATTATTTCCAATTAACCAGCAAAAAGCTGAAAGTGGAGATGTGGATAAAGTGGGAGAGTTCTAGCCTTGAGCAAAAAAGCCAAGTGAAAGCATGAGGCCCTGCCTTCAAGCAATAGTATATAATACTAACACAAAATAAGATGAAAGAGGAGGAAGAGCAGGAGGAGGAGAAGGAGGAAGAGAAGGAAGAGGAGAAGAGGGAAGAGGGGAGGAAGAAAATGAGAGGAGAAGGAGAAGAAGGGGAAGAAGCAGAAGGACAAGAAGGAAGAGGAGGAGAAGGAGAAGGAAGAAGAAGAGAAAGGAGAAAGTGGAAGAGGAGGAGGAGGAAAAAGAGGAGGAAGAGGAGGTGATGGTGAGGATGTCAAGTGGGAGAAGTATGTGGCTTAGTAATATTGGGTCATTAAGGTGGTCAAACAATGTACTGTAAATGTATATCTCACTCTAAATTAACCCTGTGAGTACAGAAGTTGTGATTATTAATTTATCATGACACCAGGTTATAAAAGCTAATTTGGAAAAGCAGGGATAGGAGATCCCATGTTTTTTTTTTTTGTTTTGCTCTATCTTGCTGACTACAGAGAGGCACACATCATTCATCACCCAAAGCAGCAGGTAATTTGTGAATAAATGCTTCAGCAAAGTAGAAACTTTGAAGCATCTAAGACAACCTAGAATGGTAATTTTCCCTATTAAAAAACCCACATTCAAGTAATTTCTTTGACTATAATGTTATTTGTGTAGCAGGACAATTTTTGTCAGCTTTATTGAGGTATAATTTACATATAATAAAATGTACTGATTTTAAATATGCCATTTTTGGAGATTTGGCAAATGGGTAGTCATGAAATCACCACCACGTTGGCAAGATAATTTTTGTAGATAATGATTAAAAATGTTTTCCTTTCTATTTTCCCAAGTGTGTTGGTGGCTTTAACTTCCTGCCTTAGAGGAGGTATGTTACATTGCAAGGGTACACTTGGCCTGTTCTTTTCTTCCTAATTTTGGTTTTCAACATTCTTAGACATGGAAGAACTTACGGTCTACTGGTGGGGGACGAAAGGAGTGCTCTCGAGGTAAAAATGAGGATAATGAGGAAGATGATAGTACTAAAGATGATTGAATGCCAGTCCCTGATCTGGGAGATTTGAGGTTTAGTTTGTTTATTGTAATATTCTGTAAGGTAGGTTCTGGTTCTGTTCTCATCTTACAGATGAGGAACGTGAAGTATCGTGTCAGATACATTCCATCCCCGAGTCAAAATACCTGAGCTAATTGTGTAAAGAAAAAAATCATTTGAGTTCAGTTTCAGAGAGCTCAATCCAAGGTCAGCTGATTCCACTGCTTTGGGCCTGAGTGAAGCAGAACATCATGGCAGGTGCGTGTGGGAAAGAGGTTTCTCACTTCTTGGCAGTCAGAAAAGAGAGACAGAGACAGAGACAGAGATATGGAGGTAGATACAGAAGGGTTGTGTTATGTGTTAAATTGTAGCAAAAATTTAACTGTGAAATTTTTATGTAATGTTTTCTTTCATATACGCAAGTTAGACTCTCTCTCTCTCTCTCTCTCTCTCTCTCTCTCTATATATATATATATATATATATATATATATCCATAAACATACAGGGTCAAATGTATTAACCAAAGTATGGTATATGCAAGGGAGAAGTCCAATGCTGTAATTCATTTGAACAACCACTTACAGTCTAACAAAATGTATGCCAGGAAGCTGAAACTTGAAGTATCAGGTGTGGGTGAAGTCAAGAGGAGAAGTGTAAGTGAATGGAGAGAGGAAGGCTGGGCAAAGGCAGTCATAGTATTCAATGTACATATGTGAAAATGGAAGTAGGAAAATTGAAGAGGAGATAGGGTTAGAGAGCTGTGGAAGAATGGTAAAATGAATCACATTATACTCATGAACATGTCAAATTGAAACCCTTTGGACAACCACTTAAAGACTTTATATATGTACATGTATGTGTTGTGTATGTATGTGTTGTGTGTGTGTGTGTGTGTGTATGTGAAAGTCTGCACCACCAGTATCAGAATGTGACCTTATGTTTGGAAGTGAGGTCATTACTGACATAATTACTTCAGATGAGGTCTCCAACTGTAGTATGACTGATGTTCTCTTAATAAGGAGACATTTAGAGACACAGACATGCAAGAGGATGCTATGTGGAGAGGAAGGCATCCATCTACAGGATGGCTTAGAAACCACCAGAAGCTAGAAGGTGGAGCTTCTGAACATGGGTCAGTGGAATGCTGAGTCTCTGAGTTTGATACCTGAAATGGCTATTTGGATGTAAAAGGAAGAAACTGATCAAGCTGCATTATACTCCTGCCATACTGACATGTTGAATTAAAACCCTCTTTGTACAACTACTTGAAGGTAATAAAAATCTTTTAAATGAGTTATCAATTTTGAGAAGGACTTACTTTCCCAAAGTATTTTCAGGAGGTATGCTAGCAAGGAAGTTGAGGGATTATAGCATAGCTCTAGGATGGGTCTAAAAGGCTGATAAATGAAGAATTGGGGGCAAAGTCCTTTGAGGAGAAAGGGAAGTAATCTCAAAGAGGAGGCTTAGGTTGGAGAGAAAAAAAATATTCTTTTCCCCACATCTTTTTAGCATCAATTAGTTGTACTAGGGGATTTCATTTTAACATATCTATATCTATCTATCTATCTATCTATCTATCTATCTATCTATCTGCAATGAACCTTGATGAGACTCACCTCCTCTGTCTCTGTCCTTCATCCTCCTCCCTCTTCTTCTTCATAAAAAAAACTCAAGAAGCTCCCTTATTCCATTTTCACACATATACATCAGTGTTTTGGCTATATTTACACCCATCAAGCTTCTCTGTTCTCTTTCTATCACATACTACTGCAACTTGCATTCCAGATCAGACGTGTTTAAGAATCCATCATTCTTTTTTTAGTGTAAATGGTTTGTTTAGATAGCGTATAATGCATATATAGTATTTTAATCAGACTGAACCCTCAATTACTCTCACTTTTCCATCCCTGCTTCTTCATATTGTTCAATGGCTTTCATTGTGTTCCATTTTGCCATCTTCCTTTACAGATGTGATGTATCACCCTCTGACATTCTAGAAGAATGGAAGAGTGAAGATATACAGTATATTGATTTTTCCCCTTGTGGCTATTTCTCTGGTGGGGTTTTGAGCTTTCAGACTTTACCCCTTCCTGTTTGCTCTTGCCCCATCCTGTTCTTTTCCACCAACATATTTAAAGTTTGTTTTTATTTTCAACCAGGCACTACTCTGGAGTTCTCCCTCAACATGGTTTGATCTGCTTACTCATCTGCAAATAAAGAGCCAAGTGAAGTTAGATTGGAAAAGGAGTATAGGCCTGTGGTTTGAGATCTACAGGGGCAAAAGGTGAGGGTGTAGAACTGTATTTCTTTTATTATTTATATCCCTTTCTCTCTTTTACCTGTTGTGCTTGAAGCACAATATGTACCTTCTCTGTGTCTAGTTGATCAGTTCACTTTCTTTCTTTAGTAAACATGAAGGCCTAATGAGATAATACTGAAAAGTGGCCTCCATGGAACCAGGCTCAGAATAGATCATCTTCAGCAGTGTAGTTAGTGGAAGAACATTGGTTTTGCAGGCAACCATATCCTGAAAATAGTCATGAGCTAGAAATATTTAGAACCAGAGCAAAAACATACATTATAACACTGACCAACTTTGTGACTTGAGAGATCTAATTTCAAACATAACCTAGTCTTCCTCAATTGTATATCATTTTTTTTTAGGATGATTAGGATGATAAGTCACCAAGATAAACACTTATTGCTTAGTAAGTACTTAGCAAATGCTCAGTTCCTTTCTTCCTTTTCTCTCTGGAAAGCTGATTTTTTAGCCAAATGGTATTATTTTCTTGTGCCCACTGTAAGATAATTGTGGATGAGAATAGATATGAGGTCACTAGTTGTTTTTTGTATAAGAATTTCCCCCTAGACTTAGTGGTTTCAAACAATGGATATTGATTATTCTAGAGTTTCTGTGGATCATAAATCTGGTTGCTCCAATCTTAGGGTCTTGGATGAGGGTTTCACGGTGATGTCATTTTGTTGGTTGTCTTGTCTTCACTAGGAAGGAGCTGCTTCCACATTTACTTAGGTGGTGTTGGTAGGATTGGTTTCTCATGGATTATTTGACAGAGTTCTCTGCTGGGCTGAGATTTCTCTGAGTCCTATGCTACATGGGTCTCTCCAAAGAGTAGCTTCCAACTTGGTAACTGGGTTCTATCCAGTTCAGCAAGTGAGAGAGGGAAAGACAGAGAGAGCAGAACATCTGCCAGTCTTTTTTGGGCAACTCAAGGTCAATCTTTTTCTTGTATTCTGTTCACTTGAAGCAAGTCGTTAGGACTGGCCCACAATAGAAGGGAATTATACATAGATATTAGGAGGTGAAGATCACTTAGCGTGTGAGTGTGTGTGTGTGTGTGTGTGTATGTGTGTGTATGTATATATATATATATATATACAAAATTAATTCTCCCTCCTATGGTTCCACATGCTTTATTCCATGACAGTGGCAACTGGAAGTCATCAAAGTCATCCTCCATGTTGTGATCTAGAGGCTTCTTTACTCTGACTGTTAAGTCAACTCCCCGAGTACAGGTACTCCCAGTA
Source organism: Dipodomys spectabilis (assembly GCF_019054845.1). Lineage (NCBI taxonomy): Eukaryota > Metazoa > Chordata > Mammalia > Rodentia > Heteromyidae > Dipodomys > Dipodomys spectabilis. The sequence goes on from NW_024870802.1 coordinate 4,258,300, forward strand.
TGAGGATCTGCAGAATGAAGATGACGGTGATTTGCCACCTCTGCCCAACATATAGTGGTAGAGCAAGCATGCACTCTAGATATGCTTACTACTGTAGACATTCTTGTTCAAACCTTCTTGGACTCTTATAAACAAACATAAAATGAGATCAAGTATGAACCCCAATGTTGTAAAGTTCATTTTCAACATAGTGTCTTGTACATCTGATTCTTATGTTGATTTCTCTGAATACTGGTTTTTCTGCTTTCTTACTTTGTGGCCTGGACAAGTCACTGAATTGTTTATTTCTTTGCCTTGTTCCTGAGAGTCACAGTGTCTGCTCCACAGAGTTGTGGTACAGATTAAATAAATTAACTTAAATAGGGAAAATTCTAAACATATCTATCATGTAGGAAGCATTGTATAAACGTTGTTGTTACTATTCTTTCAAATTTGAGAGAGGAGCTCAAGCAGATTTGGTTCTAGTCAGCCATTTTGCCCCTGAGTAGCTTCAGAAAGGACTATGGCACAAGACTGCTGGGGAGTAACAGTGGCTTGTTATGTTCTATTTAATTAGTGTGGTTGTAATTTATTGACTATATAAATAGAATCAGGCCTATGCTTAGAGCATTATTATGGAAGGATCTAATTAGGAGATATTAGGAAAAAAATAGAGCCACTTAAGTACTGGAGAGAGAGGGAGAATAAAGCAGGAAAGTTGTAGAGAAAGATCTGATGAAACAGTCCAGAATAGGAGGCAGCTCTGATGACCCATGTGTGAGTCAACATCCACCCAGAGCTAGAGGGACAAGAACAATGCAGGATAACTGGAAGCCACAGGGTTGGTGCTGCATGGCAGATGCTAGAACCTGTCCACTATCAAGTGGGAGCAAGAACCTTGACAGAGAAGCCAGAACGACAATTGTATGTTTTCCCATCTTCTCATAGTGTTTTCCTATTGGCCAGCCTTGCCAGAAGACAACTGGGAAACACAGCCAAGGGGCCTCAGCCCCTCATAGAAAGTAGACCAGTGGAAGGGTGGTGGATATACTTGATAATAAAGAAGCCCAAGACTGGCATAGTCATTGCCACAAACATAAGAGAGAAGGTCAAGTGCTCACACCAATAATACTAGTCACTCAGGAGGCTGAGATCTGGGAATCATAGTTTGAAGCCAGCCTGGGCAAGAAAGTCCACGATACTCTAACCTCCAATTAGCCACCCAAATGCTGGAAGTGGAGCTGTGGCTCAAGTAGTAGAGCACTGCTACCCTTGAACAAAATGGCTCAGGGATAGCCCCCAGGATTGGCATAAAACAAACAACAAACAAAAACTTAAGAGGGAAGCAGTTTACAGATGTGGCTGTTGAAGGTAGAGTGATTAATTTAATGACTGAAATAGTCATAGCCGGTGAAGTGGCAGGTACAGGAATGGAACCCAAACTAACCTGATTTCAAAACCTGTATCTCTGTCCACTGAGGACAACGAAGCATTGGAACCCAACTGTACCCACATATGCTACATAGCAGAGTTACCTGCATGGGTCTGAGTTCCCTTGACCTAGTCACTTCTTTCTTTTTGGTGGGGGGTGGGGGTGGGGATGGTCTAGTCATGGAGCCTGAACTCTGGCCTGGGCGCTGTCCCTCAGCTCTTCAGCTCAAGGCTAGCGCTCTACCACTTGCGCCACAGTGCCAATTCCAGCTTTTTTCTTTTTGCTTATGTGGTGCTGAGGAATCGAACCCAGAGCCTCATGCATGCAAGGCAAGCACTCTACCACTGAGCCACCTTCCCAGCCTCCTAGTCACTTCTTTTGGCCTATGTTTGCCTGACTTGAAGGGGTTTGGGTTTAGCGTTCACTCTTTAGGTGTTGAGTGAGAAGATGGAAGACATCCATGGAATGTAAAGGCCTTTGAAAGCTTTTCTACAGTTATGCCATAGCCCAAAGCCTCCACTTATTACATTGGGAACCAAGCTAGGCATGTCCGGAGCACATTGCTGGCATTTTTTTTGTTTGTTTGTTTTAAAACTTTGGAAATGGCTCTTAAGCCCAGTTCCGGCTGGCCTCCTCTGATCTTACCATCTGCTCTGATAGCCTGCATGAGTGTGCAGGATTTGTTTCGTTCAAATTCAATTCACTAGTAAGGTTGTGTGAACATTCAAGCTGCCTCAGCATCTGGATGGAGAATCCTAAGAGTATTCTCATTGACCTGGGCTACTATGGCTGACTACACACTATTACACTTGGTTTGATAGGTAAACAGTACCACACTGTTTGGAAGAAGGAACTTTCTGTCCTGTTCATACTTGACATCATTTTATATTTGCTTTTAAGAGTCCAAGAAGGCTCTCCACTAATAGGGGATGCTTGGCACAGGAAGCTGTCTCTCTATTCCATTTCCAGATACACACACTTCTTGGGCTAGTCTAGTGTTTTCTTAGGACTTAAGAATTCAAGCACACAGATTTGCAAGGTAATTCAATGCATGATTGTCTCTAAATAACAGTTGTACCTAGAGATTGTTTTGTGTGATAAAGAAATGAATTCCAGATTGGAATTCTACTCATTTGCGAAAGGTCTCAATTCGGAGTGCACTTTAGAATAAATGGAGATAGCTTTAAAACATTGATGCAAATTTTCAGCCAGGAGCATTTTGATTAAATCAGTCTGTGGGATGGATTTGAGCATTGCATTAAAAAATAGTTTTCAAGTATTGAAAATGAATTAATGAAGTGAGAAGAATTGAATGTGGCATCTTCCTGTTTCATATTGCTATGCTCACTGGAGTCAGGTGAGCTGGTTTCAGATCTGTGGTCTAGTGTCTAAAGAGCTATGTGAACTTACTCATTTAATTTCTCTGAAGCAGAGGCATACTGAGTTTGCATGTAGACTGGAGTGAGTAGAAAGAGTCAGGGGAGGAACTGAACACTGATATTGGCAATAAGAGTGTTATCTTTGGAAACAACAATAGCACAAGTGAATATAGTCAATCTACCTTTTGTTTCCATCACACTTTTGAACACATTTAAAACAGTATTCAAATAGCCCTATATCTATGATTTCAGCTTTCCCAAGTTTCTATTATGGTAATGTTAGAAGGAAATTTTCAGAAATAACTTTTAAATTAGAAATTGAGCGCTATTTTCTTACGAGCATAGTAAAACTTTCTACCATCCTACTCTGGCCAGTCAGAGATGTGAAACCTCACTCTGTCCAGTATATGTAGGCTGTACATCCTACCAAACTGTTGATCACTGAGTAGCTGACTTATCAGATTGACTTTCAAGTGGGCAGTTCTGTGTTCAAGTAACCTTTATTTTATCTAAGTGCAAGAATATGGCATAAGCAATTTTATTGTAGAATGTTATAATTCTTCTATGGATTACTACTGCTAATTTGTAAATTAACCTTTATGATAGACATATGTCAATAGGAAAAAAGCATTGCTCATTGGGTTCTGAATTAGCTGCACTTTCATGACTCTACAGGGCTTCATGAGTAAGGAGGCAAACGCTAATGACTAGATTCTCTAGTGTTCCATTCCCATTCATGGTCCTTCATGCATCTTTGAAATGCCAGTCCTTCATCGGTAATACCCACTTTGCAGAGTTGTCTTTATAATTTAAAAATATTATATTTGAGTTGCCTCTTGGTCACTATGCCATTATGAATCTCTAGTCACATTGCTTTGTGTAAATCCCAACATCTCTCAGTGTCTCTCCCTTGGTTTTTCTTACTTATAAAATGGGGTTAAGAAACCACTACTTTGTAGTGCTTCCCCACTAATGAATTAATTTACATAAAATGCATTTAATCTTGCTTGGCACCTGCAAAGCTCTCAATACAAATTAGCTATTGTTACTGGCATATATTTACTTTCAGGTAATTGTCATTTGTGTTTAATAATCATTTGCTAAGCATCTGTATTTCTAATAAAGTGCCACTTACCTTCTTATAGATTCAAAATAAGGGGTTAAGTATCCTATAAAGATGTCAAAAGTGTGAAATCCCAGTTCTTCCCTTGGTACAAGATTCCTATCTACTCTAAAAATCTCATGCTTTCATTCCTTCCCTCTTATATCTATGGCGGAAATAGGCAGGCCCTCCTTTTGACATTTCAGAGAAATTATCCTGGCCTGTAGTTATCTGCCTCAAATATCCATTTTCTAATGCATATTCTCAAGAAAGAAAAACTGGAAGACAGTATATGGGTCTTTTGCAATTTTGATTTATGAATCACTGTATCACTTGTTCTTTTTATTCTAAAATATTATTTATAACTTACATTCTTTAGCACTCACCATGCACCATCTCATTTAATTTTACATCAGAACTCACTTGAATAAGGCTTTATGTGTTCCTTTCCAACCTGCAATAAAACGTAGGCCAAAGAAAGCAAGTGTTTTTATGATACGTAGAACTCATAAGTGGCAACCTCGAATCCAAGTCTCTATCTCTAAAGTCAATCATCAACATGTGCACAAATGTCATTTTCCTCATAGCAACTGTCTGAAGGCCATTAGCAAGGCCATTGGTAAGGACATTCTGGGACACTATGCTGCAATCCAGAGATACAAAGTAAATCCAAGTTCTGGTTCTATATATAGAATTAGTTCTCTTCTGGGAGTTACTTTATGCAGAATTCAGAGCTGGTGCAAACTCTGCACAGGGTCTAAGGGTTGTGGTGTAGTATCATTAGCTTCATGGGGAAGTTTGCAGTTGTCAAACATGAAACATTTAGGGATCTGCTGACACTTCATATTTTTGCTCTTTTTCAGCTGGGGCAAGTGTTGTCTAGTGCAAGGCACTACACAATTAATGAAAAATTCCTTCTCGCTGACGCTTCTGTTGGAATTCACTCTTGACTGGAACTTATGCTTTTTCATCTCTACTCACAGACCCTTCACATCTTTGCCCTTGTATTCCTTTTCCATACAGAACTATTTGCATGATGCATTCATTACAATTACAGTTGGCTTCTTAATTCATAGCTTCTCCAATCATTGGTACAATTATGTTTAATTCACAGCAGCTCGTGTTGTTATCATTGTTATTCATTTATTCAGTTTCACATTTAAAAGAACTTTAAATACAATTATGGCCTAAGCCAGGGCATCCCAATCTCTACAGGGTGAGGGTCTGCCAAACAATGTGTTGTCATCAAAATCACATGAGTCTCTTTATGGCAAAGACAGTATCAGGATAATAAGTGGAAGTGAGAAGAAAAACAATCCAAATTTTGGTAATCGTGCAAAACTGTTTTAGGTTTTCTCATGCTTCTTTGTAAATTAGCAGAATGTTTTTGCTCTGTCATAATTGCAGTATGACTATAATTTTACAGGTTTTTTTTTTCTTTCAGTTAACACTCTTCTAGATACAGTTGTCCATATTGCTTTCCTATTTTCTGTAAATGTTATATTTGGTTAGAATTTGAGTTTTCTACTTGATGACCTTCAGCCTATGAACTAGCACCAAAGCGCAGAGCAATAGCTAAACACACAGTGATACTGGAATTCTAAGCAATGCTTTCTGAGTTAGGCTGAAAGCATGATTTCTGATGCTTTTCTTCCTTTTCTTAGGAAGGTTCTTTTTTTGTATTGTGCTAGGAGCCAGAGCTAACAGGCTGGTACTCTACTACTTGAGCCACATTTCCAGTCCCTTTCTCATGTCAGTTTATTTATTTGCTTGTGTGTGTGTGTGTGTGTGTGTGTGTGTGTGTGTGTGTGTGTGTGTGTGTGTGTGAGTGTATGTGTGCAGTCAGAAAGTGAATATGCAAATAGAAGCCCTTAAAAATAGAATTTTAAACACACATTTCCTCTTACTTGATCAACTCTTAATCTATGACTTCAAATAATATTATCTTTGATAGGTATCATATTCATTGAAGCTTGTGCTTGAGATTCCTATAATACAGCTCATACTAGACATTGTATTTTAGTACTTGACCTCACTGGACAAACAGCCCTGGAGGCCAATATGGCCATTTTGCTGAGCCAGCCAAGGCCTTAGCTTAAAGATAATTGTCATTCTTTATTCTTCTTGTCCTAAGACAAAAGGCTTGAAGTCTATTTTGTTTTGTTTTGTTTTGGTGCCAATCCTGGGGCTTAAACTCAGGGCCTGGCCACTGTCCCTAGGCTCTTTTTTTTTCTCCCTCAATGTTAGTCTGTATTTTGAGCCACAGCTCCACTCCCAGGTTTTTTGATTGTTAATAAGAGATAAGAGTCTCGTGGACTTTCTTGCCCAGGCTGACTTTGAACCACAATCCTCAGATCTCAGCCTCCTATGTGGCTAGGATTACAGGCATGAGCTACTGACTCCTGGCTTGCATATATATTTCTTAAATGCCTATTTTCTAATTCATTAATTATAAAAAGTGATGTCAAGATACATTCAAAATATTTTAAATATCATTCACAACATCAGTATATTCATATAATTGTGTTAGTTGTAGATAGCAGTAATTATGATCTATGTGAAATTTGGTATTCTGCCTTTTACCCTAATACCAAGTCTTTTGTCTTTATTGTTTATAACCTTGTGCTTAATTGAATTCATGCCCTGTCATTTTAGAAGCTTCTATTCCTATGGTTTGCCATTCAGGTTGTTTTCAGACTTTTACTATTATCCATAATGATGCAATGATCAATTTCCCCTAATCACTCTCGCTTCTTTTAAAATACTTCTCAGAACAAATCCCCACTTTCACTTCTTTTAAGATAATTCTCAGAACAAGTCCCCAAGAGTGGAATTAGGGTGCCATAGGGAAAAAGCTTTCCAAAAAGATTTACAATGTAGCATTTGTTTCTTTAGTAGATAAAAATGTTTCACTTAAATTAATACCAGTTTTTCAAAATCGTAAGAAGAATGTTGTAAAATGAAAAAATGATCAATACACTATTTTTATGAGCAAATTATCATTCAGAGCTTTTCTTTCTCTTATTTATTGTCCCTCTCCTTCATTTCCCTTTCTTCTCCTCTCCTTCCTTTCCTCTTCCTTTCCTTTTTCTTTCCTTCCTTCCCTTCTCAGAGGCGTAGACCTTGCTCTCTGCTTGTTAGGAATCAGATGAAGAAGCAAGCAGGGAATGAAATAGCCAGGGAATAGGAATCAATAAGATTGATATAATGCATTATGGTAGGAGGACAAGTAAACATAGTTTAACAACAATCCTATGGAGTCTAAACAGCAAATAGTATCCACATTTAATAGAAAACAGAATTGGTAACCAAGAAGATGCAATGACTAGCCTGGGGTCATTTGGTCATTTGCCTTGATAAAATGTTGACTCCCATTCTGTGGTCTTTGACCCACAAATCAGTGTTTTTTAGGTACACAGTTTCTATTCCCTAGAGAACTTTCCTTATAAAGTTATCACAGAATAAATCAGAGAAATATATGAGTATGTGCCAATGCCCGATTCCTATGGCCATAATCACAGTAACTATAAAACCAGCCAATATTTATTAAGTGTTGTCCATGCACCTCAAGAGTGCATTGTCTTTTTAACCTTCCTGACAAGCCTACAAAGTAGGTTCTATTAGTTTTACAAGAGGGCAGGGAAACACAGAGGTTAAGTAACTCACCTAAGATCACAGAGGTATGTGACCACCAGGATATGAGGCCCAACGGTGGAGCTCTTGTTCTCAATTCTAATGTGTGAAGAGAGTTGGAGCCGTGAATCTACCTTGGATCTTGGACATTCCTTCTTACCTTTGCTCTCTTCCTTACCCTGAGAAGGGACCTGTTCTACCTGGTCTTGGCTGAAGAAATAACTGTAGGGTTCTGCCTGCAGAGTCAGGAGCAGCGTTGATCATGTGAAGCCACAGACCAGTACTTTGCTGTGCTTATGAACTTAGATTGTCTATTGAGTAGCCTGTGGCAAAAAAATTCTGAATTCTCTTTATTCTCCCCTTTCATGTTGCCCAAAGGAAAGCCAAAGCAAAAGAAATGCCCTTTGAAGACATTTTCTTTATGAAAAAGTAAACAGAATCCTTTGCAGCGAGAGACTCCAACCTTGGAGCTGGATTTCAGTAAAACTGCCCTGATTGCCAAAGCCCTAGGAAGAGCTCCTTGAGGGAAACAGGGATCCAGCCCCCTTGGAAGAGCACCCCGGGATTGGGGGAGAAGCAGGGACCTAAAGTTGGTTACCTGAGTCAACCCATTATACTTCTTTATCCCCATCCAACAATTCCTGTTCCTGACAATTTTTATCTTCTTAAGCTCCTTGAATAAGAATGTTTGGAACCTCCTTTACATAATAAAAATTTAATTGATAAGCTATTAACAAGTTTGTTCATACCTTGTGAACACACATTGTGTTCACACACAATGCTATGCTTTGAACGGGAGGAGGGAAGGTGAAGATGAAGAAAATAGTTTTTTTACATGGGGACAATGGTCTAAACCCTCTGGGATTGTTGTACAACTTTTCTTGCCTATCTTCTCCTACTCTATTCCCCTAATACCCCCTCCCTCACCCACAAGCTCACCCCCTACCCTGGGTCTCATGCCTACCTGAGCCCTAATATATTACCAGACTGAGTATTTGATAGAAGAACCAGGTTGAGGGTGGAGGGAGCAGTTTCCAGGCTCTTCAGCTATCTCCAGGATCACTCACTTTCCTGTTCAGCAGAATGAATGCTACTTTTGATACCTTGCAACAACAATTCCTTCACCACTCTGCTGCGCTGCGTAGAGGCATTGCTTATCTCGTTAAAGATTGAGTCACCTTTTTCCTTTAGCCTTACTGCCCTAGTCATGATCTCTACAGGCAAGTGTTCCTTTGCCTGGAGTATTTGAATAGAGAGTAATGTATACTTCTAGCTTTTCTCAGCAAATGGAACAGACTATTTGTTCCCTTCCTCCTACAGTCAGCTTTTGGCTTGTGGAGAGGTTAACATCAAAAACTTTGATCCAGTCCAGAAGAGGCTCTGAGGCCGTTTAAATGCAAACAAGTTATCAGCAGATGACATCATGCCTGCTTACATTCTTCTCACTAATTACTCCTCAAACATTTCCAAGTAGGTATTATTCACAGGGTGGCCAGGTGCTTTTTACAAGATTCTCTTTCAGTGCATCAGGATGCAAACATAAAAGTACAGCAAAGAACTGTCTAACAGCCCTGCTGCTAAGATATGTCCCATTTCCCACCAATCACTTTACACCTCTATCAAAGAAGAAACTCAGGACCAGAGCTCTAACCCAATTCTCCCAATTGAGTTATACCACTAAATACATTTTCATCAGCCTCCTAGTATGCACAGAAAAAAAGGAACCAAAAATGCCAGGTATGAGTATTCTCTTTTTAAATGATCTAAGGAAACAAATGGAATCAATTGCATATGAAGATAGAGAGGAAAGGCATTGTTGCTAGGGCCGGCACCTCATTACTTTTTAAAACTTGGCATTGGGGTTTTCTGTTAATTCTAATGAATAGTCTGTTAATTTTGTGCTATCAATAATTGGTTGTGCCTTGTAATTCTTCTTTATATTATTTTTATCTTTAAGTAGTTGGCCAAAGGAGTTTTATAATGGTATACCCCCTTCATTCATCTGTCCCTTTCCCTTTAACACACTTTCAAGTACCTGATTCCTGGTGCTTATTTTGTTGGACTGTGTACTTGCCTTTCTAAGGAATTGCATCATTTGAGTTCTAATTCTTATCCTATGAAATATTGGATGTTAGTGACAATCATGGATTTGTTACACACCACCAGGAGCTGGCTGGGATTTTACAAGTTGGTTAGGAATATCACTTAATAAGCAATATCTCTAACTAGTCCTAAATGTGTGAACTTTTTCCTAGTATGGCTCAGTCAGGAGCCATGTTGAAAACTGGCATTGCATCTTCTCTAATTGAGATGAAGGTTCAAAAAGTCACTTTTTGTCCCACAATCATCACTGTTGATAATACACTAGGCTGATTTTTTTGCAATAAAACAACGTAGTTTTGACTATATCCTCATTCTGACATTGAACTGTTCTATTTGGTCTCAGTTTGATTTGATCATTGAACTTCTATGAGAGCCGTAGGGGGGTGGGACTAGGTAAAGAGTAAATATCCCTGAGAAAGTGTCAGTGATGATTTATTACCCTGTACATATGCTAAAGGTCAGATAATAAATATTTTAGGCTTTGTGGAACGTATGACCTTTGTCTTAACAACTCAACTCTGTCTTAGTGTGATAGCAGTCATAGATAATAGAGAAATTAATGAATGTATTATATTCTAATAAAACTTTATTTACAAAAACAAATGCAGGGTGCATCTGGCTCTAGGCTGTAATTTTTTAAGTCCTGTTCTAGACACTCAAATCTTTAGTTGCTTTTTACAATAAGTAGAAAATTTAAGGTGACTAGAAAAACTAATTCAAAATCTTTGCTTTTTAAAAATTAAGTATTAATATAGCTACTTGGAGGGTAATGGGGAATATCAGGTCCCTGACTTTTCCTCTTACTGTGGTCAACCTGGGTTGAGTGTGTCTACTGAGGGTTAATGTGTAAGATTTAGTCCACATTGTGAGATAGTAAGGGGTTGAAAACTTAATCCAACTGTATGTCAGAGAGGTTGGCCCTTTGGGAAGATGATTAGGATTAGATGAAATCATCATGATAATCTCCAATTAATCACCAGAAAACCAGAAGCACTACTGTGGCTCAAAGTGATAGAACACTAGCCTTGAGTGAAAAATCTCAGGTACAGTGCCCAGACCCTGAATTCAAGCCCTATGACTGACAAAAACAAACAAACAAACAACAACAATTTCATGGTGAAATTACCATGATTGAATTCTGGTAGTTTTATAAGAAGAGAGATATCAAAGAATATATTTTTTACCTGTAACTTTTATAAAATTAACATACACTAATAAAAAGTAAAGCTTAAAGTACTGTCTACTGGGTTATTTAAGTGCATAAATATGATGATAAAATAAGTTAATGGCCTAAACCCTTCCCCAAGAGTAGTTTCTTTGCTTGTTGAAAGGGAATTGTTACATTGGTTGAAACTGGTTCTAATCAGAACCAATGTGTATGAACAAGGACAACCCCCACCCTTCCCAGATAGAAGAGGACCAGAACCCACACTTTCCCATCATTCTTGATCTACTCAACCAACAGCAGGATGGAGGAAGGGTGGATGCCTTGAATTGTTATTGAACTAAATTCTTCCCCACTTGAAGGCTGAGATTTAGGGATAGGGAACATTGACAACAAGAAGTGAATATTCTTGGTCATTTATTTTCCTACATCCTTAACACAAGGCATGGTCCCTTAATCTTTTCCCTTAGGATTCTCCTTTATCATCCCTCACAGGTTTGTCTGTTCACTGAGCATTCTTTGATCTTGTCTGTTTGAGAATTCTGGTTGATGTGATACGTCTATGTCTCACCATATAAACAAATGGCTTAGGCTTCAGCTTTTATATCAGACCCCCTGAGCCTACATTAATGTAACTTGTATCTAAGTCCTTGGATCCACTCTTGCTCTGCTCATAAAGTGCTTCGGCTGAGATTTTTTTTAAAAGGCTAGAGGCCATTGTGAGCTGACTAATGTAAATGACTTCTTTGGAGTGTCTAAACAAATAGGCCATGGGGGTCTCTCTCCTTCCTGGGAAATGTTCTACTCAAGTAATAATATATTTTGAAGTTGCCTTTTCTACAAACTTAAATGGGAAACCTTAATTACAGCGGTAAAACTCTCAAGCCTTTCTGGCTTTATTGCTACTTATTTTGATGTAAACCAGAAAGGTGGTTTTATATTTAAAAAGGAAATAAACCCCCACAAAACAGTAGAGCTCTTTTAAAAATGAACTCATTCATGCAAATCATCTCCAAATGAAAGAGATACAAGAGACTGCTCTTTTGAAGGAGGGCTGAACCTTTAACTTTGGCGTTGTAGGGTTCTGTAGGCTTCTATTTGAAAATCATGTCTCACCTGCTTTAATGGTCACAGTGGGAATGAAGTAAGGTGTTCTTCTTTGTTTGCTTTTTTTTTTTTAATTCTACTGTTCCTAGCTTCAGATCTCTGTGTAATCCAGGGAAGGAGCTTGTCATGTTGTCTTTATTGTAAATAAATGCCACACACACACACACACACACACACACACATACACACACACACTGAAAAGCTCAGAATGTTCTATAGCTAAAGATACTTAACACAAAGGCTTTGAGAATCATTATGTTTCTGCCTTCCTGTGTTGCTCCACACCTCATTAACTCTCTCTGAGGATCTGATTTCAGAGCCTATCTTGTCTACTCTGCCTAGGTCTTTTAATCTCTCCTCCTTTCCACTAATGGGTTTATGACTGGAATTTTTCTCCTGGCAGTGCCATGCCATTTCAGCATTTTTTTCTATAATTTATGTCAAACACTGTTTTCTGTACTGAATTATTTAACTCATAAGAGTGGCAAGCAACATGTATTACCTAAGAAAGACTCTGTAAAACAAACCACGAGCAGGGCACAGAGCAGGACTGCCTGTACTTTATTGGTCCCCAATTATGCCCTTGTGACATTGTTTTAAAATGTTCATTTTCTTAAATCAATTTATGTGTAGTTGCTTTTAACAGCAAAGTGACATTATGTTTCCTTTTGGCCTCTTCCACTAGGACCACAGAAAGAAAGTGAGTGTCACCTGGATCTCTACTTACATGTTTCTTCTTGGGAAGGATGACTTATCTATCCCATCTGATCCCATTACCTAGCTTCTGTTCCAGTCTAACTTATTCTATCATTTTCTGAGGGCTTTTGTAACAAAGCAGAGCTAACTGAGTGGCTTAGAACAAAAGAAATTCATTTATTATTAAAGATGTCAGCGGGTCTCTATGGTGTTGTTACAGGCTCTAGGGAAGGCTTCTTGATTGTCCTGTCTCAGCCATTGATGGTCAAAGGCAATCTCTAACATTCCTTATCTTGTAGCTGCATCATTCCAATCTCTGTATCCTGTTCTAAAAGCTATCTTCTCACTGTGCGGACCTCTGCAACATTCCTGTGTTCACATGGCCTTCTTATTCATGGACCTAGAAGGGACCAGGGTTCACTTTATCTTGGATGACCTCATCTTTACTTAAATAATTATATGCGCAAGATCTCTAATTCTAAGCAAAATCTCATGTTTAGATCCCAAATGGATATGGGCTTTGTGGTGGAGAGGAAAAAACACTGTTTCACCTACAATGTTCATCATATCTCCTATTTTCTTTGTAGTATCTCCCCTTGCCTGGAAGTACTTGGATCTTGCATGTGTTCTGTCCTTTGTCTACTGTTTGTCTACTCTCCATGACAATATACTGAACTACCTTTCAGGTGTACTGGACTTTTTCTGTTTTATTCTATACTGTCAGAAGGCATTTAGTCTGAATTTGAAAGTATTTGTGTTTGATTAATTATTTAACTGATTTAGAGCTCAATTTTAATAGCTTGCCCCTGCTACAGGAACCTTTATTAAAGTAGCACTTGAGCTCCCTTATTTATTTATAACCAAAAAGTCCTTTTTGGGAGAAGAGATGGAAAAGAAATTATGAACAAATAAATGGGTGTTTTGTGGGAGCACAGTGCACTTTCCCTGGTGAGTAATTAATTGTGATGAGTAATGATTAGATTCCAGGACCATCTTTTAAAGTTAAATTTATTTAAAGTCGTTTTCACTTTAAATAGATTGGAAACATTACATATGGGCAGTGAAAAAGACTAAAATATATGATTATTTTCAGTGTACTTCCTTTCAGTTAACCCTGGAGTTGGACAGTACATGAATTTTCTTTCTCAACTCCATGGTGGCTTCATAAATTATACCACTTTTCTTTTGTCTAGATTTATTAGTTAAGGGAGTATGAGCTATTTTTAACATAAACTCCAAGTTTCAGGCTGTTAGCATAATAGAAGTTATTTCTGGTTTGCTATACTGTCCAATGTGGGTATCTTTGAAGCAACCTTCCTCTCGTCATTTGGGGTCCCCAAGTCTTCCATCTTGTGACCCCAACACTCCCTGGGCCTGCAGTATCTCTTCCATTTGGAGTAAGAGGAGAAAGCATGAATGGCTTTTATGGGCCCAGCCAGGAAGTGGCTTACCTCTGCCCAGAGTCTATGGCTAAAACTCAGATGCACACCCATCTAATTGTGGGCACTTGGAGTTTATGTTGAAAGATGTAATTAAGTATTTTAATTGAATTTACATTTGATAAACCACTTCTTTTTGACAGCTGACTAAAAGGAAGCATAAAAACAGCTGTTTTCTACTAAAGCTACCAGCACAACTATGTTTATTGCAGCACTATTTACCATGGCTAAGATATGGAACCAACCCAGATGCCCCTCAGTAGATGAATGGATCAAGAAAATGTGGTGTATATACACAATGGAATTCTATGCCTCCATCAGAAAGAATGACATTGCCCCATTTGTTAGGAAATGGAAAGACTTGGAAAAAATTATATTAAGTGAAGTTAGCCAGGCCCAAAGAAACATAGGTCCCATGGTTTCCCTTATTTGCAATAACTAGTATATGTCTGAGACAAGCAGAAAAGTTCATATAAGTTGATGTTAGGTGAAATGAACCCCAAAGATAAGTATTCAAATGTTTTTTCTTTCATGTAATTGTTTCTTACATATTTAGAAGATGATTTCTTTGTTGCTTTGTAAACCCTGTTTTCACTGTATGTGATGTTGGTATAATTTGTGGAGGGGAAGGGAAAAAACAAATCATTTAAATAGGGATACAGGTGGACCCATTGCAACAATGCGATGTACAAGTCATTATATCAAAAAACGAACTTTACAACTTTGGCCGGGATGGTGGGGGGATATGGGTGGGTCGGGCCATGGGATATGGAAGGGTAGGAAGGGGAAACAAAGGAGGAGGCAACAATGCTTGATAAGAAATGTACTCATTATCTTGCCCATGTAATTGTAACTCCTCTGTACGGTATTTTCAAAATAATTTTTTTTTTAAAAAAACAGCTGTTTTCATTTGTCCTTGGGACCAAATAATAAAACCCAACTTAGACTAATTAAAACAATAACTAAATCATGAGTTTCAAAATAATTTATTAATAAACTATCATATATAGTTCCTATCATATGTCAGATACCTTGAGCTTTAAAAATATTTACTTAATCCTACTAACAACACTCTGTGGGGAGGGAGGTAATATTCTTACTTTTTCACATTATAGATGAGAAATTAGAGTCCAGCGGGGTTAAGTAAGTTGGTCTGGTCATTTAAGTACTTAGTGGCAGAGTCAGGATTTGAACCAAGAAATCATCTCCTTAGCCAGGTCTTCCAGCAACTGCATTGTGTGTCCTATATTGGAGTATGTAGAGCTTTTGTCTCAGGAACACAGGTACCTTTTAGGTTTCACCATTTGTTTCAGTGGCTTTACTCTATGGTATAAAAACAATACGGTGGCCAGCAGGGCTGAGTTCCTCTACTTTTTTATGTATGTCTAATGTAGGGAGAGACACATTGTTTTTTCCGATTCCAGAATCTGACTCTGCTTGTGTTTCTTTGGTGAAAATTTGTCCTACCTGCCTCTTATCCCTGAACCAATCTCCTGCAAGGGGATGCAAATATAACTGGCTTTCTTCAGCTCAGTAGATGACAAAGTCCAGTGTAGATGACAACATTTCTAAGTACAAACCTAGTTCAGATATATTGGATTATTCAAATGATGCTTGTAAGTTTATAGTATTTCTTTCTTTTTCATTTCTTTTCTTCCACTCCCCCCTACCCCATCCTGGGGCTTGAACTCAGGGCCTTGGTGCTGTCCCTGCCAGCTTTTCTTAAAAAGTTTATTGGCAATAAGACTCTCATGGGGACTTTTCTTCCTGAGATGGCTTCGAACCATGATCCTCAGATCTCAGCCTCCTGAGTAGCTAGGATTATAGGTGTGAGACATCAACAGCTGGCTATAGTATTTATTTCTTGTAAAATGGTATTTTAAATATTGGTGTGGTGGTGTGATGGTGCACAACTATAATCCCAGCTAGGGGTGATAGAAGGATTATGATTTAAGCCCAGGCAAAAGGAGAGAGATCCTATCTGAAAAATAAGCTAAAAGCAAAAGGACTTGGATGGTAGGCTTAACTCATAGAGTACTTGCCTAGAAAGCTTAAGAATCCAATTTTAATTCCCAATGTTACCAAAAAGAAAAAAGAAATGGAGCTGGACTCTGGCAGCTCACGTCTATAATCCTAGCTACTCAAGAAGCTGAGATCTGAGCATCTCGGTTCTAAGCCAGCATGGACAAATAAACTGGAGAGGTTCTTATCTCCAATCAGCCAGAAACAAGCTGGTCATGGAGGTATGGCTCTAGTAGTAGAATGCCAACCAAGAGGGAAAAAGTTAAGTGAAATTGCAAGGCCCTGAGTTCAAGCGCCAGTACTGGCACACACGAAAAGATGTCAAGCACTAATTTTACATATATGTTGTTCATATCCTTACTACTGGATTAGTCACAATTCATTATGTAAATAAGTAAAGGCTCCAGCAATATGAATGTTTTCCAGAGCCACATAGCTAGGTAGTATCAGAGCAAATACTTGAACTTGGATCCCTAAACTTGTGGTGCAGCTGCCTGCCTATTAACTTCCCATGTTAAGTAGATATAAAGTCACATATGAAAAAAAATCCTTGTACAAAGCGAGTATCTGGGTCATTTTAGAATTGTTTTATTTATTTAAGAATTTCTGGAGCAGGACTTAAGCATTTTTTGTATTTGTCTTAATCCTCCTGGGAAATTTCTAACTAGATTTTTGCCTCTTTAGACTCAGCCTGAATGTTCTACTTTTTTCTGTCCCTAAGGACTTGGGCTGTTAAAAATTCTTAATGCTGGGAGCCTTTTATGCATGAAGAAAAAGTTTAGAAAGAACATTATATCAGCCATATCTCCAGGACAGGATGCACTTCCACTGCAAAAAATGAAAACTTTAGGAGCTTCTTTGTTTCATTAAAAGTATAAGAACAGGCATTAATTAACAGGATGTTATTAAAATAATACATAAAACATATCCTGCTGGCATCTGAAATCTGATAGTCTTAATTCTTCTTTTCTACTGCTCTGTGTGTTCTATAAATAGTGTTCAAAAACTTAGCCAATATGTCACAATATTAATTTGGGGAAACTAACTATAGTTATAACTATGGCAAGGGCATGCTTGTTATAAATATCCTGTTGGGTGATATTGGTGATCATGACTCGGTGAAGCAAAGCATTGGCTCAGTATGGCAGTGAGAGGTCAGAATATTGTTGGTTCTGTTTTGGTTCTTGCTATGTTCTAAATTGTGTGGAACTAATGGAAGCTTAAGAGCTGTAAATATCTCACAATATTGGGTACATTGTAGATGCTGTATAAATTTATTGCATAATGCTGAATAAATAAATCCTACACATTTTGAATGAGAAAAGTAAAATCCATAGAAAGGAAAAGACTGATTAAAATTTACAGAGTCTATGATGGAAGAGTCAAGACCAAGACTTAACAATCAGGAGTTTGAGTGCAGTGTTCATGCTACTTTGTGGGAAGCTGGAGAAAGCCTTTCATGCCAGGAACTCAAAACAGGTTATATAAGCAGACCATACAAAGTAGGTATGAAGAATTTGGGTAAGGTTCTCTTTCCTCACGTGGATCTTCTGATGTGGGGTTTGAGTGGGACTACACGAGGACCATGTTATAACTCAGTTTAGGGTTGGTGGGGGCAGCAAGGTGAGGATTTCAATTAGTTTTAGTGTGAAAACTGTGGATATTTTCTTTCTGCAAAGAGTTCTGGGGAGCTCTTATATTAAACCACTATGTCAATCACTTGGACCAGAGTCTTTTGGGATGATAAACTTATACCAACAAAATCCATTTTAATATGTACAAAATGAGATGTATAGGTTAGGTCATTTTGTTGTAAGGTAACTTGATTCAATCACAAGAAACAGAGAAGCCATATTTTGAGAGGTCAAATCCAGAGTCTTTATTGGAAACCCAGTAAATGCAGGTGGACTCTTGTCACAAAGACCTACAGGCCCTCGAATATACCTACCATGGTTAGAAAACAGAGCCATGAGAGCAGAAAAGGGAAGAAAGGGCAGAAAAACAATACCAGAAAACCAGATCAACTCCAATAGGAAGCTGAAGTGCGATGCCGTGGTGACCAGAGGAAAGCCAGAAGACACAGGACACATGAGGCATGGGTAATGGAGCCTGAGCTGATCTGGGCCTACGCAGTGTCAGGTCAGAGGACAGGGTCGCAGAGAGCTTGAGAGTTCATGACCCAAGGCTAGCAGGTCCAGTAAACTATTGTCCAAATCCTTACCCCTGCTTGTTGGAGTTCAGGCACACCCATAACTTGGGAGGTGGGACTTCTTCCTGCACCATGAAAACAAAATGGCATCAGTTAAGCACAATTCCCTATCCACCATGTGGCCAAGATGGCGCCAGCTAGACCCAGACTCCCCACTTCATTTTCAGTTCTAAGAAGAGAAACACAGAAGTACTGAAGGTGTCCAAGCGTTAGCAATCCAGAAAACAGTTTGAAGAGACAAAGCAGAGCAATTGCTACAGTGGTATTATCATAGAAGACTAGGTAAGACTCAGAAAATCTGAAGACAGAGAGGTTCTGTGGCTAATCACTCTCCCACTTCTTCCTGCTGGGAACTTCTAGGAAAATGCTCACAACTATTTTAATTGGGGAATTTGGGGTATGTAGGAGTAAAAAACCTGGTCCATAAATTCGATGTGGTAATGCCTGTCTGTAATCCCAGCTACATGGGAGATAACTGCAGGAAAATACTAATCTGAAACTGGCCCTGCAAAACCATGTGAGACCCTACCTGAAGAATCAACTAACAGTGAGAAGACTAGGGGTAGAGAGGGTATGAGCCCTGAATTCAACCTGCAGTTTCAACCGAAGGAAACTGGCCCTTTGTGGTAAGGAAATGAACAACAGTTTTGAAAATTAGGTATCTAAAATGCAGAGCCAGGTGCTGCAGACCATTGAAGAACAAATTAAACAAAACAAAGAAATAACTACATACATAGCAAAAATAATGACAACAGAGATTTTAATTTTAAAAGCATACCTCATTTGCAAACTTTGAAAGCGATGGTTAGCTAACTAAAATTGTTTCCCAAGAGGTGGTATGTAAGTCATAATTATCCTTATAAATCTGCTACTTGGTGGGTAACATATTAATTTATGGCTTAAATTTGTAAATAATTTTATTATGTCAAAATGAACAAAGAAGCGAAATGGTGCAGCTCCAGTACACTCCCCATGCATTGAATTATTCAACATCTTTTGAAATTCAGTTCTCTTTTTTCTTCAAATTATTTTTTAGTATTTTTTATTTTTTATATATTTCTTTTTATTAACATATATTAATTGCACAAAGGTATTGCACTCTCAAATTTCCAAACTTATATATAATGTACTTTGATCAAATTTGTCCCCTGTATTTTTCATATTCTTTGCCTCCTTTTACCTACAATTGTTAAAAAGTTTCATTGTTTTCATACACGGGTAAGAACTTTACTTTTTTTTTTTATTGTGAAAATACCGTATAGAGGGGTTACAATTACATGGGCAAGATAATGAATACATTTCTTATCAAGCATTGTTGCCTCCTCCTTTGTTTCCCCTTCCCATCCCTTCCCATCTACATCCCCCCTCCCCACCAAAGTTGTAAAGTTCATTTTTTGACAAAACAAGTTGTACATCTCATTGTTGCAATAGGTCCACCTGTATAACTATTTAAATGGTTTGTTTTTTCCCTTCCCCTCCACAAATTATACCAACATCAATTACAGTGAAAGCAGGGGTTACACCGTGGGGGAGGGACATACAAAGCAACAAAGAAATCATCTTATAAATATATAAGAAACAATTACATGAAAGAAAAAACATTTTAATGCTTATCTTGGGGTTCATTTCACCTAACATCAACTTATATGAACTTTTCTGCTTGTCTTAGACATATACTAGTTATTGCAAATAAGGGAAACCATGGGACCTATGTTTCTTTGAGCCTGGCTTACTTCACTTAATATAATTTTTTCCAAGTCTTTCCATTTCCTAACAATTGGGGAAATGTCATTCTTCCTGATGGAGGCATGGAATTCCATTGTGTATATATACCACATTTTCTTGATCCATTCATCTACTGAGAAACATCTGGGTTGGTTCCATATCTTAGCTATGGTAAATAATGCTGCAATAAACATAGTTGTGCTAGTATCTTTACTATGATCTTGTTTGTGATCATTTGGGTAAATACCCAAAAGGGGGATTGTTGGGTCATAGGGGAGCTATATGTGGAATCTTTTGAGGAAACTCCATACTACTTTCCAAAGTGGTTGAACAAGTTTACACTCCCACCAACAATGCAGTAATGTTCCCTTCTGTCCACATCCCCTCCAGCAGCTGTTATTAGAGTTCTTGATTATAGCCATTCTAACTGGGGTGAGGTGGTATCACAATGTTGTTTTGATTTGCATTTCTTTTATGGCTAGAGAGGTTGAGCGTTTCTTCATGTGTTTATTGGCCATCCTTCTTTCCTCTTCAGAGAAGTTTCTCTGTAAATCTTTAGCCCACTTATTTATCGGGCAATTGTTTCTTTGAAGATTTGCTGTTGGGGGTTTTAAGTTTCTGAGTTCCAGGTATATTTTAGATATGAGACCCTTGTCCATTGTATGGCTAGTGAAGATCTTCTCCCAATCCATGGGCTTTCTATTGATTTTGCTAGCTATGACCTTTGTCATGCAGAAGCTCTGCAATCCCATTTGTCCAACCTATCTTTGATTTGTTGTGTTTCTGAGTCTCTATTAAGAAAATTTTGGTCTGTGCCAAGGAGACCTAGGGTTTCTCCTATTCCATCCTGTAATGTTTTCAGGGTATCTACTTTGACTCCGAGGTCTTTGATCCATTTGGAGTTGATTCTGGTGCAGAGTGATATATAAGGATCTAGCTTTAGTTTTCTACAAGTAGTAAACCAATTTTGCCAGCACCATTTACTAAAGAGGCTGTCTTTCTTCCATTCTATTTTTAAAAATTTTTTATTGTGAAAATACCGTACGGAGGGGTTTCCATTCTATTTTGTTTAGCTCCCTTATCGAAGATTAGATGGTTATAGGTCTGTAGGTTCATTTCTGGGTTTTCAATTCTATTCCATTAGTCCTGAGGTCTGTTCTTGTGCCAGTGCCAAGCATTTTTGATTACTATGGCTTTGTAGTAGAGTTTGAAATTTGGTATTAATATTCCTCCAATACTGTTCTTTCTGTTAAGGATTGTTTTTGCTATTTAGGGTCTTTTATTGTGCCATATGAATTTTGGGGTTGCCTCTTCTATTTCCTTGAAGAATGAGGTTGGAATATTGATAGGTATCGCATTGAATTTGTAGTTAGCCTTGGGAAGTATTGCCATTTTCACGATGTTGATCCTTCCAATCCAGGAGCATGGGAGGTTTTGCCATTTTCTAAGTTCTGTTTTGATTTCCTTTTTCAGGTTTTTAAAGGTTTCATCATAGAGGTCTTTCACTTCTTTGGTTAAGTTAATTCTAGGTATTTTATTTTTGTGGGGCTATTACAAATGGAGTTGCTTTCCTGATTTCAGCCACGCTTTACTCATTGTTGGCATACAGAAAAGCCATTGATTTTTGAGGATTAATTTTATACCCTGCTACTTTGCCAAAGTTTTGAATCAGCTTGAGTATTTTGGGAGTGGAGTCTGTGGGATTCTTTAAATACACGATCATGTCATCTGCAAAGAGGGAGAGTTTTACTTCATCTTTCCCTATTAGGATCCCTTTTATGTTTGCATCTTGTTTTATTGCTGTCGCTAGGCATTCTAATACTAGATGGAAGAGAAGTGGAGAGAGTGGACATCCTTGTCTCGTTCCTGAGTTAAGAGTAAATGGCTTTAGTTTTTCACCATTAAGTATAATGCTGGCTGTAGGTTTGTCATATATAGCCTTTATTGTCTTGAGGAATGTTCCCTGGATTCCTCATTTTTCCAGAACCTTCATCATAAAGGGATGTTGGATCTTGTCAAATGCTTTTTCTGCATCTATTGAGATAACCATGTGGTCCTTATACTTGTTCTTGTTGATGTGATGAATTATATTAATTGATTTGCATATATTGAACCAGCTTTGCACCCCTGAAATGAATCCTGTTTGATTGTGGCGTATGATTTTTTGGATGAATTGTTGAGCTTGATTGGCCAAAATTTTGTTGAGAAGTTTTGCATCAATGTTCATCAAAGAAATGGGTCTATAGTTCTCTTTCTTTGATGAGTCCCTGCCTGGTTTTGGGATGAAGGTTATGATGGCTTCATAGAATGAGTTCGATAGTGAACTTTCACTTTCAATTTCATTGAAGAGTTGGAAGAGTATTGTTGTGAGCTTTGCTTTGAAGGCCTTGTAGAATTCTGCTGTTAATCCATCTGGTCCTGGACTTTTCTTAGATGGGAGGACTCTTATTGCTGTTTCTATTTCAATGCTTGATATGGAACTGTTAAGATGGTTTAACTCACCTTGGTTTAGTTTCTGCATGTCAATATTTGCTAGAAAAAGGTCCATTTCTGCCAAGTTCTCAAACTTATTATCATAGAGTTTTGAGGAGTATTCTCTTATAATGTTCTGAATCTTGGTTGTTTCTGTGGTGATGTTTCCATTCTCATCTCTGAGTTTATTTATTTGGGTGAGTTCTCTTCTTTTTCTGATAAGATTTGCAAAGGGTTTGTTAATTTTTTCGAAAAACCAACTCTTTGTTTTGTTGATTCTTTCTATGTTTTTTAATTCTAATTCATTTTATTCTGGTTTAATTTTAATTATTTCTTTCCATCTACAAGATTGGGGTTTATCTTGCTGCTCCAATTTGTTGATATAGGAACTCAGAGCTATAAACTTGCCTCTGAGTACTGCCTTAGCTGTGTCCCAGAGGAGCTGGTAATTTGTGTGTTCATTTTTGTTGAATATCATGAACATTTGAATTTTGTTTCTAATTTCTTCCATGACCCACTGGTGATTCAACAGTGTGTTGTTCAGCCTCCTTGTGTTACAGGACTTTTTTTGGTAGCTTTTGATGTGGAGTTCTAATTTTATTCCCTTGTGCTCTGAGAGAATGCAAGGTATATCTTCAATGTTTCTGAGTTTGGACAAGTTTGATTTGTGACCTAAAATGTGGTCTATTTTGGGAAATGTTCTATTTACTCCTGAGAAAAATGTGTATTCTGGTGCTGCTGGGTGAAATATTCGGTATATTTCTGTTAAATCTAGTTGATCTATGCAGTTGCTTAGATCTGTTTTTTCTCTGTTGAGTTATTGCTGAGTTGACTTATCTAGTGGGGATAGTGCTGTGTTGAAGTCCCCAACAATTAATGTCTTTGGATCTATGTGAGATTTGTGGGAAAGTAGTGTTTCTTGGATAAATTTGGGTGCTCCCTTGTTGGTGAATAGATATTTAGAATTGTAATATCCTCCTAAAGGAGAGATCCCTTAATTCTTTATCTCTATTCACTAATTTTAATTTGAAGTCTATTTTATCTGATATTAGGATTGCAACTCCTGCCTGTTTATGGGGGCCATTTGCTTGGTAGATTTTGTTCCAGCCTTTCACTTTCAAAATGTGTTTGTTTTTATGGGCAAGGTGTGACTCCTGAAGGCAGTAGATAGAAGGATCTTGCTTTTTAATCTAACTAGATAGTCTATGTTGCTGAATTGGAGAGTTAAGTCTGTTAATGTTGAAGGTTATGACTGAGAGGTATTTGGAAGTTTCTGCCATTTTATCCACCTTCTTGGGGGCTGGGGCAACTGGGTTCTTCCTATGGTTCTTGGATTCTCAGGTTGGGTGGGATTTCTTGGCCTTTTATTGTGGACTTGTTGGTTTTCTATGTGTAGGACATCTTTAAGTATTTTTCGTGGGCCTGGTATGGTGGAGATACATAGTTTCAGTTTTTCTTTGTTATGGAAGTTTTTTATTTGACCTTCGGTTATGAAGGACAGTTTAGCTGGGTACAGTATTCTTGGTTGATAGTTGTTTATCTTTAGGGCATGGCATATATCATTCCAGGCTCTTCTTACTTTAATTGTCTCTGCTGAGAAATCTGAGGTGATTCTAATTGGTTTCCCTTTATAGGTGATTGATCTTTTCTCCTTGACAACTTTAAGGATCTTTTCCTTGGTCTGAATTGATCCTGTGCAGATTATAATGTGACGGTGGGATGTCCTGTTTTGGTCTGGTCTATTTGGGGTTCTAAAAGCTTCTTGTATCTGAATAGGCCTATCTTTTTGCATGTTTGGGACATTCTCTGCTAGGTTCCTGTTAAACAAGTTTCCTAGACCATTAACTTCTGTTTCTAGGTGCTCCTCCACACCCATTATCCTCAGATTATGTCTTCTGATGGTGTCTTCCAAGTGTTGAATAGACCTATCATATTTCTTGGATTTGTCTTGAATGGCTGTATGTTCTTTCTCTATAATATCTAGGCTGTCTTCAATCCCCGAGATTCAATCTTCTGCATGGTCTAACCTACTGTCAAGACTTTCTATTTTGTCTTTTATTTTTTTCCTTCTAATTGGTTGGCTTTGATTGCTTCAAATTCTTTGTTGCAGCTTTGTTTTAGATCTTGTATGAACTTCTTTACTTGCTTAATTTGGTGGTCTGTGTTTATTCTCAAATCACTTAGTTGATTGGTTATATTTTCCTTCGACTCCCATTCCTTCTGTCAGGTTCCATTCAGCATTCCCTTTATGGTCTCCCTGAATTCTTTCAGCTGTCTGTTTATGGATTTCATGAATTCCTCTATTGATCTTTGTCTAGTCTCATCCCGATCTCACAATTCCTATATGACTGTTTGAATAGCTTCCTCACACTCACTTTCTTTTTGTCTGTTCTCAGCCTGCTCATGCAATTCCTGTCTTTCTCTTTGACTGTTTTCAGCCTGCTCATGAAATTCCTTTATTTCTCTTTTGAGTGTTCTCAACCTGCTCATGCAATTCCTGTATCAAACTTTGAGTAGCTTCCTCATGCTCATGATATTCCTGTATTGATCTTTGGTTTGCCTCCTCTCTCTCCCTATCATGCACACACTGAGTCCTTTGCAGGTTTTCAAACTTTTCATTCACCATGTTTACCAGTAGTGTTTGTAGAGCTTTTAGGGAACTCTTCTCTGGATTATTCATTATGTGTTCTGTCACCAGATTATCATGAGTAGGAGTTGAGATACCTGGACTTGCCATTTTTCTTGTGTTTCTGGCTTGTTCTGCCCATTTGGTATGAAAGTAACACCAATTTTGTGCTAGAACACTATTTTAAGGCAAGTATCAACCAAAGTCCTGTAGTTGCACAGTCAATAGGCTGCAGATACAATCTAGTTCAACAGATACAATCTATTCAACATCAAACAACTATGTATTAATGGGCTAAGAACCGCAAAGAAGAATTTGGAAAACCAGAAATTATTAGGTTTAGGGAGAAATGTGGGGAAAAATAGGATTAGAGGGATGTGGAGAGGTAAAAGGAGAGGGAAATTAACTAAGTCCTAATCTCAAAGAGGGAAATGGATTGGACAGAATGATAGGAGAGAGAAAAAAAAGAGGGAAAAGAAAAAAATGTAAAAACAAAAATTTAAATTTAAAAAGTGAAACTTAAAAATTATCTCTAAGTTTAAAGGTGAAATTGAGAGAAGAAAGGGATAGGATGAGAGGAGGGGAGGAAGGGTCATGAAAAATTTAAAAATAAAAATTCTTAAAAAATTATATAGGTATTAAGAGATAATACTGCTATTGAAGAATTTAAGCCTAAGAGGTTTTGAATTGAGTAATAAATTTCTGGATTAAGTGTGTACACAATGGGGGATAAGGTCTAATAATCAACGAAGGGTATATATCTGAGGATGAGCAGAACAGCCATTAAGTCACGCAAAAAAGAATGAAAGAGAAGAAAAATGAAAAGAATGAAAAAGAAAAACAAACAAACAAAAGGACCAAAAGTTCAGTAGAGATAAAAAAAAAAAAAAGCACACACACACACATACAAGCCGGAGTCTTGGTTCCTGGGTTGTCTCTGGTCTGTGATCTGCAGGTTCACAGTTCTTGCTGGTGTTGAGTAGAATCCACTCACCCACTCTGTCTGGCACCTTTGTCCCAGACTCTCTGTGTTGTAGGTGCAGTGGCCACTGCTGCCGCAGCCGCTGCAGCCCCTGTAGCCACTGCAGCTGCGGCTGCCAGCAAGTGCTCAGATCTGTCTCCTTGCCTGGATTTTCCCTCTCTGTACTGTGATGGCACACTTGGTGTAATTCTCTGGTCTAGGACTGTTCATTGGAACACTAAAACTGCTTTCTATGTGAGAGCTTGTTTAGCCTCCAGCTTCTCCTCCGCCATCTTCCCAGAACCTCCCCGAAATTCAATTCACTTGATGCAGTCTTGGTGTTTGTATTCTCATTGAGGTGCATGCTGGGGGTCTATATCCAACATCAGCAAGAGTTGTGAAGGACTGGTTGTTTTGTGAGAATTTCCTATCTATAAGTACTTCAATGGTAGTTCTTTTCATAGTCTTTGTGTCCTTTACTTCTTCAAACACAAAACCAATTATTTGAGTTCTGTCAGCCAAGGTTTCCTTCTTTCTCCACAATTCTGCTGTTGAAAATAATCTGTTAAATGGTGGTCTTCTTTCTCTAATATCCAGGAATAGGTGGGTATGATAGTTTGGATATGTATTAACCAGAGGCCTGTTTGTGTTGAAGGTTTGGTCACTAGCCACTGTCTCTGTTGGCAGGTGGTACAATCCTGGGTCTAGTATAAAGAAGTTAGGTCACTGACGGTGATCACTAGTAGAGGTTATTGGACCCCAGCCTTTCTTTGCGTTTTCACTTCCTACCTTCTACGAGGTGAGCAGCTTGCTTCACCATGCACTCCCTACCATGATGTCAGCTGATCATGAACTAGAACCCCACACTGGGAGCCAAAACTATACCTTCCCATTTTTAAGTCTATTATCACTGGTATTGTGTTGCAGTAAGCTAACTAACACATTGGATCTTTGTTCACTGTATTTATCCGTGAGAAACTGGCTACATTTTCCTTTCCTAACTTTTTCTTTCCATCAAATTTTCTGTCCTAAAACATGCCTTTGAAAGTTATTACAGAGAGAGAGATACTCTTCTTTGTAGCATGAGTTTTCCTCTAGCGAGAAGGCTTAGAACTGAAAGATTCTTCATGCAGCCAAATACAGTATTGAAAATTATTAAGTAGAAGGATCCTTCTCAATGATCATTTTAAATGTCCTCAGGCTCAGATGAAGAAACTAATGTCCTTTGCCCAGAAAGGAAAACAATTTGTTCAAGGAAACATGTTAGTCTCTAACCTCCTCCCACACAAACATTAACACTGTCAAAGCAATTAAATTACGAGGACTTTTTACCACCTTCTTTGTTACTCAAAAAGTTTTTTGATAATCATTATGTGTAGTTATATTTGTAATTCAATGTATAAGATCCAAAACAACAGACTGTGTCTTTCTTCTGAAAATACCAAACAGTTTTTAAATCTCTTATCATAACTAGCAAAACTTGGCCCACAGCATGCTCATGCTAGCAGATCTTAAGAATTATTAATCAAATATGAATACATGCTATGTATTCGTATTTTATTATAAACATATTTACCAGTTTTGTTGCAATACTTAATGGGTTCAAAGGAAAAACTCTTGAGAGTAGCTGCCCCAAACCAGATATGAATATCAGAAGATACAACTGGTTCTTTTGAAAGTTTGCTGTTATAGCAGACTTAATCATCATAAACCATTCTTGGGGCAATATCCATACAATTTGGAGTTCTCAAAATAAGGAATGCATGTTTAATACATTACATTGTAGACATCCAAAGATTAACTTCATAAAACTTAAATAAATGACCCTGTCTTCATGGAACCAGAAAAGAGGCAAATATTTCATCTAAGTGAGCCACTAAAACCAATCTGTATTCTAAACCAAGAAGAGGGTGTGAGAATTTATGAGTTCATGCTTCAAGTATATAGGAAGGAATTAAACAATGTTTATAAACAAGCTAGGTGCTTTCTTTTGCAATATTCTCTGTGAAAGCAAACTCAAAATGAGGAAGGTGACCATGAGAAAGAAGCAGAAGATCATTCTCATCCACCAGGAATAATCCTACAATATCCGTAATACAATCTACATGTGCCACATTAGAGTTTCTTTATCCCCTTTTGTCAAATCCTCCATTCCCCAGTCCCAATTGGTAGAGAATGAAAACATGGTTGCCTTGTTCTAAGCGCTGGCTGAAGAAATGAACATGTCTTTTCTTGTGTCAAAGGTCACTTGCCAGGCCGGGCACTGGTGGCTCACACCATAGTCCTAGCTACTCAGGAGGTTGAGATCTGATGATCACAGTTCAAAGCCAGCCCAGGCAGGAAAGTCCATGAGGCACATCTCCAATAAACCACTAGAAAACTGGAAGTGTCGCTGTGGCTCAAGTGGTAGAGTGCTCACCTTGAGCTGAAGAGTGCAGGGACAGCACCCAGGCTCAGAGTTCAAGCTCCATGACCAACAGAAAAAAAAAAAAAGGTCACTTGGCCTTGACCCCAAGAAATGTTCTAGAAAGTCTAAGATTGTTGAATGCTCATAACTATAAATAAAGTTATTTTCTTATTTGACTAAAAAAAATCACCAGTAAATAGTTGGAAATAGTTAAAAAAAAACAAACCATATTCACCTACCACTTGTTTCAACATCTGAGAATTAACAAGGTTTTCATATGAGCACTGAAAACTTCAGCCCTTGGGAAAGCCTAATTAAATATTTCCTATGAAGAAATGGTCTCTTGCTGTTTTGTTTCCTAAAGGTAGAGTAAAAAGGTCCACGACTTTAATGAATTCTTTTGAAAAAAGATTCAAATAGATACGAAAAGAGGACTCCATTTTCTTTTGCTTTTTGACCTTTGTTTGTTTTTTTCTTTTAACCTATTTTTTTATTGTTGCTATCTTCTCTGCTTTGAAACTTAATTAAGTGAAAAGCTGTCAGACTTGCTGAAACAGTTCTTGAAAGTAATATTCTAAGTTTATCAGAACAGTGCCACGTAAATGATCCTGAGGGAAAGGCAGGGAGATAGAAAAATCTTTCAGGGCTCTAACTGCAAGTTTTATAGTGGTTAAAACAAAGCTGTTGCCAGGCACCAGTGGCTCACGCCTGTAATCCTAGCTACTCAGGAGACTGAGATCTGAGGATCATGGTTCAAAGCCAGTCCGGGCAGGAAAGTCTGACACTCTTATCTCCAATGAACCACCAGAAAACTGGAAGTGGTGCTGTAGCTCAAGTGGTAGAGCACTCTCCTTGAGCTGAAGAGCTCAGGGACCCAGCACCCAGACCCAGAGTTGAAGCCTCATGACATACAAAAAGAATTGTTACATGAGCCTAAGTATATGAAGCACATCTCTCTGTTTCTCTCTCTATCTCTCTCTCATTATCTCTCTCATTCTCTCTTCTCTCTCTCATTCTGTCTCTGTCTCTCTCTGTCTCTGTCTCTCTCTGTCTCTCTGTCTCTGTCTCTCTGTCTGTCTGTCTGTCTCTCTCTCTCTCCCTCTCTCTCTCTCTCTCTCTCTCTGTCTGACTCTCTGGCTCCCCTCATTCCATCTTTAAAACTTAAACTCCATTTTGACTTGCATATGTATTCTTGGGTACAGTCTGATATATATTAACTAAATAATGCTTTTATTTGAACCAATTTATTTTCTTTTGATACTTGGCAATAGAGGCAGCCAAATTATACTCACTCTAATAATCCATTGGGAATTTTCTTTCATTCCTAAAGACAAGATAGAGGCTTGCCCTGTATTCCTTCCCAGCCAATACAGAACATTTTTATTATGGCATTTAGTATTCAGAATAGCAATGGCCTGTTACTTTCAAGAAAACATATCCTCTTTGAAGGTAAGGACTTATCTTAAGTTGATATACAGGAAACCTTTCTGCATCTCCTCAATGAATGACTAAATGAACTGAGTCCCATAGATACACAGTGGTGATATTTTATTAGTAAGCTTTCCTGATTTGAAGTCTAGCTATACTTCTTAACCTGACACAGAGCTCAGCATCTGTGTCAAAAGAAATCATACATGGAGGTGTAAGAATACATGAAGCGCTATTGATTAGTACCAATAATCCAACGAAAATACTGAAGGTACTATCTCTGTAATTGGATTGCCACTATGAATTAGATGCAGTTATACAAGTTGGTCACTATTGATGTATATCCACAAATTACTATTGAACAGTAAATCTGTCCATTCATTAGCTTCTCATTTAAGAGTCCCAGCTGCTCACCCCGGCCCTATCTTCTTTCTGACTTGTGTTGTAGGTTTGAATATCAGGGTACTTTTAATTTTCAACACAAATGACTTGACAAGTGGTGGTGCCTCTGATTGGATAAGTGTTGGCATTTTTGAGTGAATTAGCATGCTTGAGTGAGAGGGAGAGAGACTAGAACAGTCTTGTTCTAAGTTTGGTCGTGATGGATCTATACATTTTATTAGTCTTCTTCACTTAGAAGATGTTGCTTTACTTATAGCTTATTAAACTTTGTATTACTAACCTAGAACGTAGCATAATAAATGCCCTT
This sequence comes from Dipodomys spectabilis, assembly GCF_019054845.1. NCBI lineage: Eukaryota > Metazoa > Chordata > Mammalia > Rodentia > Heteromyidae > Dipodomys > Dipodomys spectabilis. The sequence goes on from NW_024870802.1 coordinate 4,288,894, forward strand.
AGTATTAGTAAATAGCATATCTATTGTATTAGTAAGTATAATCAATTTCATCTATTGATTTGGGGATAATAAATATATGAAGTAAACCCCAATTGGTCACATTATACAACTTTTTATATATTGGTGATTTTTTATATGCTCATGTCTTCTTATTGCATGCACTAGAAATATTTATAGAGTTATAGTTTCCTATATATTGTGAAGTACCCTATCATCTTCTATTTTTTGGAAGAAATGGTGTAGATTTAGTGTTAACTCTCCTTAAAAGATTGATTAGAAATCTCTGGTAAAGACATATGGTTTGGACATTTCTTTATTGTGACCTTAAAATTATGAGTTTAAATACTCTCAGTAGTTCCAGGAAGCATTCAGTTATGCTAGTTTGAACTTCTAAATTAATCCATCTATTTTTGTCTACCTACTAGAATTTATGCATGCAGAGTTTTTGGTAGAATTCCCTTATACTATTCTTTTTATGCTTTCTTTAAAGCTTTGATCCTTTCCCTATTATATCTGTTGTCATAATTATGATGAAAGACAATCCCAGATATTTCCTGCCTGCTCCTAATTGAAAATTCAGCAACTTCCTAGATTAGGATGAATGAACGAATGAGTTTCAGGGACTGTTGAGAATGAGAGTTCTCAATCCAGCAGAAACCATAAATTTGTACTGTTGTAAAAAAGAAAAGAAAAGAAGAGAAAACTTCTCTGTAAACTAAGATACACATGTTGCTAAAGCAACTGAGGACAAGGCATTCCTCACAGTGGTAACATATCCACCCCTGGGGAGGGATGGGTATCTGAACTGACAGGGATAGCTGGTTGGGAATGCTGTAACCATAGCAATAGCATCAGTATGCCAATGGATTCCTTCTTGGGGCATTATTAATTTTAATATAGAGCACCCAGTAAATTGCTTGCCTTGATTAATATGGAAAATGTGGGGAAGAGAGACAGCTCACTTTTGTTTATCTCTCTCTTGCTAATAAGATAGGATTGTAAGCTTGTCTGATGCTCATGGAGAAAACAATTTTGGGGTGGAGGATTCAGGAGTAGAAATGATCAGAGACAATCACTGTGGAGGTTATGTGTATTTCCTGTTCCATTAAGTATATGTTTAAAAAATCTTGTTTAAAGAAAGAAGAAACACAAAACCTTAGGAATTCTGCCTCAAGACTATAAGACAGAAATCCTACCCTTGTTTCCAGCATGGTGAATTGCTCTATAGGTTTTAGATGCAAGTCTATAGTATGACTGGTACTTGAGCTTCCAGACTGCCAGATGTCCAACTTCCCAGCTTCACAACTGCATGAACCAAGCACTGAAATAAGTCTCTCTCCCCACCCCTCTCTCTGCTTAGACAACAGGAGGAGTGGATAAAATGAAGTTGAAAAGTTCTGTCCACTCTCAGGAATCTTGGTGCTGATGGCTGATTTGCACTCACCCAACACAGCTTTCTTCTTTGCCTTGTAGGGCTCTTGTCAGCTGAGCTCAAGCTATTACCAGATGTCTCTTAATCAGAAAAATCATATCTTAAAACTTCAAAGTTAGAGTAGAACTTATTAGTAAGCAAATAAAATAAATAATAAATAATAAATGATAAAATAAATGAAGAAGTGTTCCCAGAATGAATGACAGAAAGAAGCATGAGGGATCATGAAGGAGGATAAGATGGCTTCTATCTGAGCATGGGTACAGAAGAGGCATATTTTGTTTCAGCATTTGAATTCTTGTTTTTAATTATGTTTGTCAAATGAAGACACATAAAAGGAAGTTACTTTTTTTTTGCTCCTGGGGAATTGCAAAAGAGGCTGTTTGCAGAATTTCTTGCATCCTAGTATCTGTGCTGGTCTAAGAAAGAGGCGTCAGACATAAAGCTCCTAAAGAGCGCCAGGCAGTGTGTAAAGTGTGAAGGCAGATTTAAGGCAAGAAATAGTAAAGGCTTCCTTTTGATTGGTTTAATCATCATCCTTCTGGGGCGGGGGGGGGGGGGGGGGGGAAATGGAGTTCAGAAAGAATACAGGGACAAATTTCTAAAGGTTATTTCTGCTACTCCTTACTGTAGAATGCAACATATATGTGTGTGTGTGTGTGTGTGTGTGTGTGTGTGTGTGTGTGTGTGTGTGTGTGTGTATGTGTGTGTATATGTATATATATGTGTTGTATATGTGTTATATATGTGTTATATATATATATATATATATATATATATATATATATTACATACTGGCATTGAACCCAAGGCCTTGAGCATGCTAGGCAAAGCACTGGGGCTACTTGAGGCACAATACCAACCCATTAGTTGTTTATTAAAATTTTTTAATTTGATTTTTGTTTTGAGGCAAGAGTCATGCCAACCATTTGTTCAGGCTAGCCTCACCCTTGTTTTCCTCCTGCTTCTACATCCTGAGTAGCTGGGATTACAGGTCTCTATGACTATACCAGACTTGACATGAAATCTTTCAGTATCGGTATTAAAAAGACATCCTATAAGTTCAGAAGTACATTTTCCATCCTGAAGCTGTGTGAGGATATTCTTTTTTTTTTTTAAATCCTTGATGATTGACACTTTCAGAGACTCACTTTATTGGGGGCTGGGATTGACATTCTTCCGTTCTGGGGTTGGTAGTCATCTCCTACTGCTGGATCTGAAAAGGCTTAAAGGAACACATGGAACCATTCCTGGGCCATGTGTACTCTGAGGGGGTGAGCAGCATCTAGCAGATGAAGAAGGGAAAGGAATCACATTTCTTTGGAACTCAGCACAATTTTGAAACAAAAGTCAGCAACTTCGGTTTCCTACCCACAACGTTAAGCAGTGGATTTGCTTTTATAATACCTCAATTTCCTGATAGGTGACAAATCTTGATGGAAAGGAACTGGAAGAGGGAGGCTGGAGGCACTAGTGTACTGGTAAACCGGCTGGGGAAGGTTGGTGGGGAAAGGAGAGAGGAAGCTTTGCTTTATAGCATCTGCTGCTTTCCATGGTGTAAGTGGCTGGTTTCTAGCTGTCAAAGGATGGATTATGGAGCTTAGAGATGTGTAGGGCAGGGAGGGGCTACCAGCTGCATATCCCTGGTAGGGAAGAATGGCAGATTCTGATTGATGTCTCCAGATCTTAATGGTAGTTATCCTGGAAGCAGATAGCTCCTTTTTCACATTTACCAATGTATCTGTGCTAAGCTCAGCTGTAAACAGTCCTACAGGGTTATTAAAAAGATGAAATTAAATATGCAAATTTATTTAAAGCTTCATATTATGGTGCCCAGTGCACACAATAGATTCCCATACAGGTGATTTCTATTCCTTTTCTTAATAACTGGCACTATTTCCAAGCTGTATGACATTTTCATCTCTCTTTAGGCTGTGGGATTCAAAATTAACACCTTCTGTTGAAATGCATCTGAGTAAGTCCCCGAACTGGTGTGAAGGATGGCCCATCAGTGGCATTTTATCGCATTCCCCTTTCTGCCATTTCTTCTCCTCTTATATCTTCTTCTTACTTTCACAAATAATCACAAAGCTGCTTGGGCTTTTAGGAAGTTTCCCAGAGATGGAAAATAATTTGTTCCTGGGTATCTAGCAAGTATGCCACCAAAATCAGAAATCGAACCTAGTGGTTCTTATACCTAATCCAGGTTGCCCTGGTCTGTGTTGCTAAAAGCTGGCCTTCTTGTCTTTCTCTGCGTGGAGGTGGATACTATCTTTAGTACCTCTTAACAAGGCAGTTGGTCCTCCTTCTAGAGAATGTAGGATCATAGCATACAATACCTAAAGGGTTTGAAAAGGGAGTGAACCAATTGTTAGCGCCTGTGACAGCCCACTGTGGTTTCTGCTACCTTATAGAGTAAGCACAATGGATGGATTAAGCTCTCCTATCTGGCCCTGGGAGGCCAGCTATAATATGAATGATGAGAGTGTCCTGGCAGGTGGAAAGCACTGAGTGAATGTGAAATGCCATCACTGTCACCTTCCTAGGTGAACCCACAGCAGAGGCATGGCTGACTAGTGAGCTCTGGAATTAGATCAATCTCAGTTAGAATCCCAGCTCTTGTGCAAACTGGTAAGCAGACCTTGGTTGAATTACTAGCCCTGTCTGAGACTCATTTGCCCCTCCTCAGCTATCCTGTTATGGGATAATGATGTTCCCTACTTCACATCGTAGTTAAGAGGTTTAAATGCAAGCATGGTGCGGCACTTGGCATGTTGGTGTTTATTAGCCATCAATTACTGTCATTATCTGTTGTTGTTGTTGTTTGTTCTGAATTGGTCTTGGTTTACTTGTAAACAGACCTTTTGGGAAGAGTAAACCCAAAGAGGGCAAACTTGCATCTCTTTCTAGTTATGCAATGCTGGAGCCCCATGCAAGTCACAGAGAAGATGGGGTCTCACAGATGCTGATTACGTCTGAAGTGTAATCACTAAGGCTTTATAGGTGTGCCAGCCTTTGTGATCCTCTTCTCTACAGCTGCATCTGGGTACTGTTATTCTCCCCACTCACCAAAGAGCAGCTGTCTCCTAGAGTGATTACAACACCTCCCCAGGGCATCTTAGTTAATTGAAGTGAAAGCTAGACATAGATGTGGCTGACTCCACAGCCTACTCTGCCTCTTGTGTGGGGGCTGGGTTTCTAGCATTTGATGAGTGATGTCTGTACCATCACCAGCAGCAGTGATGTCATCTAGGGAACAACTGGACTCATTCAACACCTTTGGGGTAGGACCCAGCAGTGTGGGTTGTAACAAGGCCTCTAAGGGTCTAAGTACCACAGTCTCAGTATCATCTTGGGATTTCTTCTAATTTCTTTCCTGTCTTAGATTATCCAGAGTTGTGCTTCTGGGATGAACTTCCTCCAGTGTGAGCAAGGAGATAACAGTGGTGTTGTGTTGTCTTTTGCTATTGCATATCTCTTTCTAGGAAAATTCCCTGTACTCCAGGGCATTACTGAAATTAATTCATTAGAACAAATGAACAGCCCACTTATATTCTTAACATGCATCTGGTGCCAATAGTATTCTTTCTTTTTTTTGTCAGTTGTGGGGCTTGAACTCTGGGCCTGAGCCCTGTCCCTCAGCTCTTCAGTTCAAGGTTAGTGCTCTACCACTTGAGTGACAGCACCACTTCCGGCTTTTTCTGTTTATGTGGTGCTAAGGAATGGAACCCAGGACCTCATGCATGCAAGTCAAGCACTCTACCACTGAACCACCTTCCCAACCCGCCAATAGTATTCTTAAATTTGGTTTTTATTCCCCCCTCAAGATAAACAGCTACTAAATAAAGCTTCCACAATTAGTTTCTTTTGGGGGGGGGTCCAGTTGTAGGGCCTGAACTCTGGGCCTGGGTGCTGTCCCTCAGCTCTTCAGCTCTACCACTTGAGCCACAGCACCACTTCCAGCTTTTTTTTTCTTCTGCTTATGTGGTGCTGAGGAATCAAACCCAGGGCCTCAAGCATGCAAGGCAAGCGCTCTACCACTGAGCCACCTTCCCAGCCCTTCCACAATTATTTTCAAATCAAATTTCTGACTTAGATATCAGAAAAGAACTCAGGTTGATGTTCAAAGACTATGGGGGAAGATCCTATTGCCAAAATTGCTGTCTGGTCTCTCCTCTCATCCGGGTACTGTGGCCATAGACACCACTTACTATTTGAAGCTCTACATAGGCCACCTGGTAAGTGAAGAATATCTGAAATAAAATATTCTATAGAAGACTGGATTTTATGTCTTATCACGAGGAAAAGGACTGGGCTAGGCAAAAAATTGTCTCCGAAATAACTGCTGTGTAATATAGGATATCTGAATAATTCATACTTCATTATCTTTGAAGAGAAGGGGGTTAGGTTTCTAGCATCTCCTTCCAAATTTGTACATCTGGCAGATGGGGAGGTTGGGGGAGGTTGTCTCTCACGCAGAAAGCACAAAATGGTGTTATTTCAACAGAAATTGTAGTCATGAAAAATTCAAGCATCAAAAAAAAAAAAAGATATGATATTTAAGATCACTGTCAGAGTCCACAGGAGGTGCCCAGGCTACAGCTGTAGGAAAAATTTGCGAAGATGGGTTCATTTCTCCCTATAATTAAATCTTCATGAATTTAAGTTCTTTTGTTTATGCAAAGGAACTTACAAAGCCAGGTTCCCTAGGTGACCCACATAACCACCACCATGCTCATCTACACTCAGCCACAGCATCCATGCAGACTGAGTCCTGTGGGCTTGGGGAGCAAGGAAGGGCTGGAGTGATAGTCTTGGCTAGGAGGTCCACTCTGGCTTTGGTGTGACTCAGTGGTGAATTTAGATAGGAGGTTTGCTACCATGGCATCTTAGTTGATTTTTGGTTGGTTGAATAGAAGGTAAACTGTACAAAGAAACTCATCTAGCTCACAGGTTTAGAGGCTGAGTAGAGAATTAGGAAGCACCATCTATTCACTTCTGTATGCCTATGAAGATACCATCAAATGATAGGAACAGATATGTGACTAGACAGGAAGCAGGGACTTGAAGAGACAAGGTTTGCTCTTTTCATGACCACTTGCTTCTAAAGGAATCAGCCAGGGTCAAATGAGAACTGCCTGAAACCCATCTGAGGGCATCACCTGCAATGACTGGTTAGCCTAGTTCTAGGTGCCATCTTGGAAAATTTACATCATTTTAGCACCACTAAATTGAGGATCAGACCTCCTACTCATGGACCTTGGAGGAACACATTTAAACCAAATCCAACCCATAGCAGTGAGGGCATTTTCTTATCTAGAGATAGACATTGATATCACCTTCATGGGTCTCACTGAGGTAGTGGAGGCAGGTTCATGCAAAGGGACAACTGTGAGTGTATTTTGAGAAGTTCGAAGTCTTACATATATTTGTTTAGGACAAAAATTATGATTTGCTTTCCCTACCCTTTCCTGAACTCATTGCTGCTGAACTTCATCTTTGTTCCTCAGCTCCAATCACTGTTCCTCTCTCCCCTGGAGCTGGAGCACTTCCTCTGCTGTTTGGTTACAGATAAAGGGATGAAAGGCAACACAGTCTCCTAAGCTTTGGAGGGCTGAAGAAGCTCTAAGGCCATTGGGGTTTATTCTAAACTCAGTTCCATTTTATGTTGTTTAAGCAATAACTGAAAGTACTCTAACAATTCAAGGCTGTTGCATTGTGTTTCTTTGACTGTGATACCATGTCAAAAGAATCTGGACCATTGGCTTGTACTTGGGGCACTATTTTTTAACTTTGCTTATTTTTTATTTTATTGCAGTTCTGGGGATCAAATCTAGGGCCTTGTGTATGCTTGGCAAGTGTTCTACCCCTGAACTGAATTCCCAGCCCTTGAGGTATTTTTTTTCTTAAAAAGATTTATTGTTATACATTTAGAAGAGAGGTAGTTACAGGAAGTAGTTAAAGCTCAGACAAAGGAAAGGATAGTTTAGATAAAGAAATTCGGATCTCTGCCTCCCTGACTTATATAAGATATGAGATGTGAGTAGATTAATATGTATATAAATATATATATAGGTACATATATATATACACAGGTATATGCATATATATATATTCGCACATATACCAATAAACTATTGAAGGCCTATGACTTTACAGAGATAAGATAACCTACTTCCAAGAAGAAAATGTCAGTCCTCTCATTTAAATAGACCCCCGGATGCAGAGGAATTTAATTTTAGCAGTGACTTTCAAGTGCTAAGTGAAATGGTCAAACTCAGCTCACCATTGAGCTTTCCTTCTGTCTTTGTCCTGCGCTTGATTTCTAGGATGTCTGCTTGACTCAAGTGCTGATGTGTCCCAGAGTTTCCTGTGATGGTTCCTATACTTTCTTAGGGGTCATGCCATCTTTGCTTTAGGTTTCATCTACTGGCTACATACAGAGGATTTTACGATATTAACTCCCTCCTTCAACTTAGATGGCTAGCTAAGCCCATGTGTTTATAGTTCTAACCATCTTCATCTGCTAAGTCACAAATCTGACCTACCTAAAGATCTCTCCATTATGTTCTCCATTATGTTCTCTATATTCCCTGATGACGACATTACTCTTTTTAACCAGAGAAATCAGAAACCCTGGAGTCACTCTTTGGTGTTGGGTCTCTTAATCTATTATAAATTCCTATCCATTTAATCCCCTCAACTTCCATCTCTCCCTATGGATGCTTTCGTTTAATTATGCCCCTTAGAAAAAGCAATTGTTTTTGGCAGTTTGAACTGGAGTTTGAACTCAGGGCCTTGCACTTGGTCAGGAACGTGCTCTACCATTTGAGCCCTGTACTCAGCTTCAGAATGTCTTTAATAACCCTGATAGAGGTATTTTTACCTCTATTCTTGCCTCATCCATTCTGTTCACTGCCATTAGAGAAAATCAATGTCTCCAATAGTTGAAATTTATGCATTGGTTCCTTATGCCTTCAGAAAAATGTTCAAGTCTTTAATGATGTTTGATGTTTCAGGATCTTATCTCTACATTTATTTCTAGTTTCATTTTATCATCTTCATTCCAGCTACCTTGTTCCCTAAATGTGCCTACATTTTTTGCACACACTTTTCTTTTCTTTGCATGTCATTCTTCCTTGTCTTCCCCTATATTGCTTCTTTAAGCTTCTTCTCCTTGGGTTGTACTGATTTTGAGCTCAGAACCTTGTGCTTGCTATGTTACTCTGCCAATTGAGCAGTATCTTTAAACCTTTTTTTTTGGCAGTCATGGGGCTTTTTACTCTGGGCCTGGGTGCTGTCTCTCAGCTGTTCAGCTCAAGGTGAACATTCTACCACTTGAATCACAATGCCACTTCCAGTTTTCTGGTGGTTAATTGGAGATAAGAGTCTCATGGACTTTCCTTGCCTGAGCTGGCTTTGAACCATGATCCTCAGATCTCAGCCTCCTGAGTAGCTAGGATTACAGGCATGAGCCACCAGCGCCTGGATTCTCCAAACATTTTTTTCTTTAGTTTTTAGGTGGAGACTGTCACATCTACCTGGAACTGTCATCAGGTCAAAAATCTCTTTACCTTTGTTTCCTGCATAGATGGTATTATATACACACTTCATTCATTTTTCAGATAAGGTCCTGTTGGCTTTTTCTTCTGGGGGGGTTATTAGAGCTGGATTGACCTTAGGCCTCTAGCTTATAATATTGGCCTTTATGTCTGCCTCTGAAATATAGGAGTATATCCATATTATTATTGCTAGGAATATGTACTATCTCAACTGGCCCCCATTTAAAAATTTTTCTGGGAGTTGAGTATTCTTCTCTGCCAACAAATCTGACAAGCCAGTTGGTTTGTGAATACCCAAAGCCCATTTTGTCAACTCTGTTTCTAGTATCAGAGGCTGTTCTGACATGAGAGACAATCTACAAATATCTGTTAAAATTGCAAGAGTAACCAGTGGGGGCTGGACTAGAACTGTAAGAGGTCAGAATCCACTCTGGAGGTATAGTTCTTCTTTTGAGCTTCTGAGCCCCAGTTCTGTAAGCTTCCATGGGTCTACTTCCACTATCTCTGGAGAATACGTGAAATTTAAGGCTGCATATCAGAAAGCTCACTAGCAGAGTCAAGAAGACCACATTCTCTTTCACTTGCTTACCATCATAGCTGTTGTTTCCATGAGCTAAAACCATCAGCCTACTAATCCTTCCAGGTTGGATTATAATAATCATAACTCAAATTATAGCTACTACAAATGAGGGAAACCATGCAACCTATGTTGGGTTTGGCTTACTTCACTTAATATAATTTTTCCTAAGTCTTTCCATTTCCTTATGTACGGTACAATATCATTCCTTCTGATGGAAGCATAGAATTTCATTTTATACATACATACATATATATCACATTTTCTTGATCCATTTGTTCACTGAGGGGCACCTGGGTTGATTCCATAACTCGACTGCAATGATCATGGTTGTGCTGGTCACTTTAGTGTGGCATTGTTTGCGTTCTATTGGACAAGTGCCTAGGAGTGGGATTGCTGGTCGTAAGGAAGCTCTTTGTTTAGTCTTTTGATATATGTATATATATATATACAGAGAAAGATAAAATAAAAGTTATGCAAGTATTTTGTGGGGGTTTTCAGCCTGAACTAAGGGACTTGAGACATTTGTGACTCTATTAGCTTGTCATCACTGTGGCAAAATGCATGAGTAAAACAACTTAAAGCAGCAAGGATTTGTTTTGGGTTAGGGTTTCAAAGGTTTCAGTCCTCTGTCACTATCCTCTTGTTTCTGGGCCTGTGAATAGGTGAGTATCAAGGTATAAGGGTATGGAGCTGATCACCTATTCTGGCTGGCAAGCAGATAGAGAAAAGAGCAGGGACAAAATGTATCCCTCCAGAGCAGGCAGCCAGTGACTTTTTCCACTAGGTGCAACTTCCTAGTTCCCACCACTTCCCAAAAATGCCACGGGATAATGAATCTATCCATGATGATGTCATTGCCCCAGACACATCCCCAGAGCCCCATCAGCTGACAATCAATCTGAGTCTTTGCAGAGACGTTTCAGAATCAAACTCTAGTAGTGACTCTATGTTGGGATTTAATTATTAATTTTTTGCTTAAAATGAAGGTTTTAGTTTTATGGAAAACAAACTAATGGTTAATTAAACATGTGTTTGTTTTATAAGTATATTACATATGTGTTTGCAGTGGTGATTTACCTCCCTGATTATGTGTGTACAAGCCATGCTTAAATGAATGTGGTTTCTCTGGACAAGATGGTGTGAACTCAGCATATGAGGATCTGAAATAACAGAAGAGCAGTGTTGCCTCAGGAGGAAGAATAATAATGCTTGAAGAGCAGAGGGAGGTTAATTGTGAAGCCATTTTGAAACTTGTTGATTTCAACAGCTGACAATTAGCTTGTCAGGCTGCTGGGTCTCTAGGAAGGGATTTGACAGTTTAATGACACCTGGCAACATCCACACCACTCAGTCTGGTAGGAAACACCCAATTGTTGCTTGGCAGCTGGTACCTTGAGCAAGGAGAAACTCTGCTGGAGTCTCTATTCTTCTGGGAATGTTGATAATTGAGCAAGAAGGCTTCTGAATGCTCAGCTGGCAGTGCCTGGCACTGTCTAATTGAAACCCACTGTGGCAGGTGGCTTTTGAGAAAAAGGTCTGAGTAGCAAAGGTGCCCTCAATTGTCAAGTGTGGCTAGGTGCTACTGTTCAGGAGAGTCCTTGGGTTTAGATCTAGACTTGCATTGGAATCCAGCCATAGTCACTTGTTGCGTGATGTTGGAGAAGCTACTTATTTGAATCTTAGATTTCAGTTTGATTCATATTTTCAGCATGATAATTACAGGGAAATGGTACCTATTTCATTAAGTTTATGTAAGAATTAAATGAGATTATGTAGATTAGAGGTTTCCATATTAGAGGAACTTAATGGCTGAGCTCAAGGTAAGATCAGAAGTAAATGGATTGACAATTAATTACCTATAGTTACCAAAATGAGAATAGAGATTCTCTAATTATTCAAGGTCTTTGGTAGTTCTTCCTTTAATAATCATAGAGTAATGACACAAAAATCATTTTGCTACCCCTGCTACCTCAGGCACTGATTTGTCAAAGTTGTATCTACACTGTCAAGCTTTGGATTTTGATTTTAGATGCTGATTCTGATTGACTCTCAACTCAGCTTCTACAAGCTAGGCATTATTAAATAAGTCTCTAGGCTTTCTGAGATGAAATTAGCAATACCTTAACATACAGTGAACTGAATGAGAAAAATGAATGAAATTATAGCTAGAAAGATCTCTGGCTTCATGAATTCTGAGTTGACTTCCCCATAAGAAATTGTGTAGTCTTATCTGTCAGTTTAGTGCATGATCTGTGGTGGACCATTCAAATTTCCAAAATAAAGAGTAGCAAAACAATGGAACAGATGTTGATCACGTGACTTAGAGTCACGATGCCAATGTCCCAGAGGTCAGGAATCATTCTGACAATTCAGCAACCTTATTCAATAACCAACTCCTATTGATTTGATTCCACAGCACCAGGAGCCTCATTGCAGCAGCAGAATACAAAAGCTTCTGCTGTTTTGAGCAGCATCCTTACTCTTGGTCTTCATTTCCCCTTTCATGTAAAATGGTAACAAAGTCTTGGTTTTCTGCTCATCCCCAAGTGAAACTCAATAGGGCTTGACATGGCTCATCTTTGTTCTGAGACTGTTAGCCTGAAATAGACTTATTTTAATTCCATAAACACTAACAATTCAGAAGAACTGGTTCCTGGGGGTACATTGAATATTGTACACATTGACTAAAATGGGAACAGAACCTGGAGCTCATTTCCTGGATCTACAAAATGTGACCCAACACTGCCCCTGACCTACAGGCCTTCTTTACCAGGTGGTCTCCCAATGTCCTCCAGAAAACCCTACCAAATGAAATCAACACCTCCCCCACCATCTACCTCATCTATGCTGGAAACATCATTTTCCTATACGTGTCATCCCAAATCCTATCTCCTCCATAGAGTGGCTTCTGAGAGCAGTTATTACTTGAATTTTTCCAAAGCCACATTTTATTATCTGTAAGTCTAGGAGTTGGATTAGAGCAATAACTCTTACTAATTCCCTGAGCAGTGAGCCCAGAAAGAGGTGCTAAAGAATCTATGTGGCCACCAAGGAATCTCTAGACTGAATAAGTAGGATATCCGGCGCACCCCTGAAAGGCTATTTTTCAAATGTATGTAGATGCCTTTGTGATTAGGAATTATTTTAAAAGTGTTGCTGAATTCATAGTAGCTTTTCTCATTATGCATTTTCTCAGTTGGCAACGTGTACTTGGACAGGGTTCAGGTAACCTGATGTGAATTTGCTGAATCAAAACCAACACATTTCCTAATGTCTTAAATAGTATTTCTTCCGACCTTCATAAGTCAAAAGTTAATGCAGAGTACTGCAGGTGATCTGGCCTCCATTAACTGTGTGATGTTGGGTTAAGTTGTTGCCCTTCTCAAATCTGGAAATACACATTTATTTATTGCATGTTATCTATTCTTCTCCCTTCTAAGGTTTGGGGTGGACATGGAATCTAGGTTTGGCTACCAGCAGGTACCTTTCCTCCAGATACATTAGCACATGCTTCTATTACTCACACTAGCCACCAAGTGTGAGCCCTAGGAATTTTGCTGGAACTCAAGAGCTCTATTTATTGTTAGTATTTTAGGGTCTCTTGATGTAAATGACGTGTCATGCCAGCCACTTTTCCTTCCTCAGAGATAGAATGGCTAAAACTAAAGTGAATAGATTGAGGGGTTGAGATCTGTATATGCCAGATGATAGTGCCTGTCACATTTGATATAGCCATGTTGGAAGGTCTTATCCTAAAACTTTCCAGTTACTTGAATAAAATTTTCCTTTTTGATCTAAGGTAGCCTGATCTAGAGTTTCTGTCACTAATATCTTGACTGATAAGACTTTTCCATCTATAAAATGGAAGAACTGAACAGTTGACTTACTGTTTTTCTTTCTGGTAGTACTTAAGTTTGAACTCAGAGCCTTGCTTCTGATTGGCTGCTGCTCTACCACCTGTACCACACCACTGGCCCTGACATTAGCTGTTATTTTGTAGAGTCTAGAGGAGAGTTCTTCTGCCACCCATGCTGGCCTCAAATCACTACCCTTTGGATCACAGCCTCTTGAGTGGCTAGGATTTTACACATGAGCCACTGGCATCCAGCAGTATAGGTGAATTCTAAGTTTGTTGTTAGGTTGATGATATCTAGGATTCAAAAGCTACTTTTCAAAATTCATTAGCAGGGACATAAATCCCCACTTATTGGATGAGAGTTAGCTACAAAGTTCTAGAAAAGTAGCTAATTGGTTTGTTTAGGATTCCATAGTGAAACTTGTCATGGAATCTTAGGATGCTCTTTGATGGAAAACACCTTTGAATAGCTGTTTCCTTTTGCCTGGAGAATTACTTTGAAATATAGATGGCATGAGAATCACCTCCTTTATAAAGGAAATTTCAAAACATCCTTTCACTAACCTATCTGCATCATTATTTTAGACTCTCTTCCTCTCCTTCGCCCTCCCCCTCTTCCTTTCCCCTCCCCCACCTTTCCCTCCCCCTTCCTCTCTCCTCTATCTCCAACTCCCTCTGTCTCTCCCTCTCTCCTTCTCCCTCTCCCCCTCTACCCCTTTTCATCTCCCTCTCTTTCTCCCCTGCCCCCTCACCCAGCCAGATCTTCAGTTGCATGTATACATCTGTTCAGATCAGCATCTCTCTCATCCCGGAAGTTAATATCCAAATGTTCGTTTTGAAGATCACTTTGTTGTTGTTCTGCCTACCTCTGGAGGCTGATTTAAAAAAAAAAACAAAAATTAGATGGTACACTATAATTTCATATAAGCTACTTTTTTTAATTTCTATGCAGCAAAACTGATTGCAAGTTGCATAATGGAAATTTCCAAACCCCACTGCAAATAGAACAGTATTGGAGAGATCTTTCTGCTCCTTCACTTACATCTGAGCTCTTTCCAGTAACAGATATCAAAAAATCCTCCTGTGGGGAAATTTACCTAAAACAAATCCAGAGGAAAAAAATGGTTTTAGGCAAGCACTGATGCCTCACACCTGTAATCCTAGCTAACTCATGGGCCTGGGGGGTGAAGGGGGGCTGAGACCCAGGATATCACAGCTCAAACTCAACTAAGGCAGAAAAGCCCACATGATTTCATCTTCAATTAACCAACAAAAAAGCTGTGGAAACATGGATGAAGAAGTAAAGCACCAGCCACAAACAAATATCCAAGAGAGAACATTGGGCCCTGAGTTCAAGATCTGATAATAGCACACACAGAAAAATGCTTTTGGGGGGGGGGTCCAGTTGTGGGGTCTGAACTCTGGGCCTGGGGCTGTCCCTCAGCTCTTCAGCTCAAGGCTAGCACTCTACCTCTTGAGCCACATTGCCACTTCCGGCTTTTTTCTTTTTGCTTATGTGGTGCTGAGGAATCGAACACAGGGTCTCATGCATGCAAGGCAAGCACTCTACCACTGAGCCACCTTCCCAGCCCCGAAAGTCTTTTTAAAAAAATTGTGCTTATAGGAGACTTGGTTTTGTGGTAACGATCATGGCTTTCACTGAGAGACTCCTAACTGTACCAATTCTCTAAGGAAAGAATGTCCCATTACTGTTTCTCCTATGGCAGTTGGAGTCTGCCATATACTGCTCAAATACAATGACCCTGTGGACAGTAGTTACAATTTATGGTCTCTTTTGTAGTAAAGACTTTCCATAAAAGCTGAAATCTCCATTAATCTAGACAGATGTTTAGCAGGGATCTTCATATCATAGAAGAGTAAATAGCTCCACAGAGGTTAAAATCTAAGGCTTGAAGTGCAAGGTCTGTCATAGTCCCTGGATCTATGATTTTAACCACCAGGCTACTCTGCCTTCAAAGGGACCTGCTGAGGGATCAAGTAATACTTCTTTATCTTTATAACTTTTTGTTTTCTTTTGAGAGAGGCCATCCCTCTGTTTTCCCCTGCTCAGGTGTCATTAACATTAAACAGTCTCACTGAGTGCCTACAATTACACTTAGGATGTAGCACAGAAGTGATTATTTGCAGAAAGCCAATGGTCTCATAAAAGTCCTTTATGCAATACCACAGGACTCACAGAGCAGTGAGTCTCATTAGTGGAGCCATCCACAGTGAATTTCCAATATAGAAATAAATGCCATTAACTGGTAACCTTCTGGATGGATAAAAACAAGTTTATAAATAAAAGACTTACTGAATGAGAGATTTTTCATGTTCCTTTTTTGATTGTCCAAGAGGGATGATAAGGTCCACTAAGTAAATGACTGATATTAAGTATTATGATTGCCCCAATAGATGCTGAATAAAATCACAGAGGTTTCCAGGCTTCTCTTTCTGCTACTAGAAGTACTTAGATAGGCAGCAAAACAATGAGACTCTTAGCTAGCAACCTGGAAGGCTTAGTAAATGTCAATGCCTGGATCAGAGACTATACAATGGCATGTCTCATTTATACAATAGGCTTTTCTATTCTAAGTCTTTGCTGCAGTGATCAATAAATCACTCCCGGGGCTGGGAAGGTGGCTCAGTGGTAGAGCACTTGCCTTGCATGCTCGAGACCCTGGGTTTGATTCCTCAGCACCACATAAGCAAAAAGAAAAAAGCTGGAAGTGGCAATGTGGCTCAAGTGGTAGAACGCTAGCCTTGAGCTGAAGAGCTGAGGGACAGCGCCCAGGCCCAGAGTTCAGGCCCCATGACCGGACCCCCCCAAAATAAATAAATAAATAAATCACTCTCCCCCCTGCCCCAATTCAGATTCAGGACTATTTCCCAGGTACTAATTTGTCTACTCTGTGCCCATATTCATGTTTCTGGAGTCCAGTCTGATCCTACTGCTACCCAACTTTGAAGTGGATCAGATACAAATGATCATCCACAAAAGGACTTGAGGAGAAAAAAACAAGTCTGACTCACGTTTCTGAGTCAAGACATTGGGAGATGAATTGCAGTTACTTTGTTGTAACTCCAAGTTGTTTTCAGCCATGAGTGTTTTTTCTAGCCAGAAACTGTTATCTCCCCAGCTCCCTTGTCATGCCTAATGCTGTTGTCCTTCAATACCCAGCTCAAATATCTACCTCTACATTCCTAAGAATTCCCTCCGGCCATCTTCAGTGTCCTTTGTCTCTTATTCCTTAAACATCCACTGCAATGTGCTTATACAAAAAAAAAAAACTAAGTATAATTGTTTTGCTCTATATTGTCAAGTGTATAGCCAGCTCCTGAACATTCCTTGTTCCTCCTTTCCACCATGGTTAGACCACTGATGATTACCCTAAGTATTTCATAAATGTTTGGTTTGGGCATATAGGAAAGGAGAGAGCACAGAATTCTTGATACATATTCAAAAATTTCTCTAAATTAATTTTCATTGTTTGAGTGTGTGTGTGATAAGGTGTCCAACAAGCCAGAGTCCCTGGTAAGGTAGCTCATCCCTTTTCTATGTGAGTCATTAGCCTTGGGGAATAGTTCTGTGTTGGTAGAGAAACTGAGCACTGATTTTGTTCTGTGAAGAATTGCTGCAGCTTGACTTTTTCTTGGTCTCCAGAGGTACTGGCAGCATTCTTTTTCTCCTCTTTTGGCACAGATCCCTAAATGGGATCATTTTAAGGTAGGAAATAATACAGTTTGGGGAAGAGACGAGAAGGGCTACTAAGTAAATTGTCCTCTTATCTATGTTCTTTTGTAAGTATCTCATTATGCTACCAACAGGAAAAAATTATGAAAGACATGGGAATAAGCAAAATGTGACTTGCTGGAACATAGACTTTGTCCTGAAGAGGCTTCCAAATTATCTGATTTTAGAAGGTTCTGCATATTTTATTGTCTTAGACTATTTTGCAGATATTTACCACTATTTATTCTGTCAAGATAGAAGGAAACCTGTGGAGTCCTGGTGGTGATGCAAGTAATTCCTGAGTATAGGGGTGGGAAGTTGGCTCAGTGGTAGAATGCTTGCCTTGTATGCATGAGGCCCTGAGTTCAATTCCTCAGCACCACATAAGCAGAAAAAAGCTGGAAGTGGCACTGTGGCTCAAGTGGTAGGGTGCTAGCCTTGAGCTAAAGAGCTGAGGGACAGCACCCAGGCCCAGAGTTCAGGCCTCACAACTGACAAAAAAAAAAAAAGAAAGAAAGAAAGAAATAGGAAGGAATATATTAGAAGATTGACTTCAACATTACTGAATCTCATATGCATATGTGTGCCTGTCTGTCTAACTTTATCTATCTATCTATCTATCTATCTATCTATCTATCTATCTATCTATCTATCTATCTATCTACCTATCTTTTGTTCCTTAACCTCTTTGAACCAGTTATAACAATGGTTCTCTTATTAACTAGACTGAAAATATAAACCTTACATGGGTTCTTTTATAGATATTACCCTATTTAAAATTTATTCTTTAATTCTCTCTTATCAGTTTGGTTTGGTAAAAAAAAATCACTTAGTCCAGCTGGGCACAGGTAGCTGACACCTGTAATCCTAATTACTCAGCAGCCAGATCTGAGGATCATGGTTTGAAGCCAGCCCCAGCAGACAAATCCATGTGACACTTATCTAAAATTAGCCAGAAAATATTCAGAAATGGAGGTATGGCTAAAGTGGTAGAGTTCCTTGGGAGTGAAAAAGCTAAGCATGGGCATGAGGCCTGATTTCAAGTACCTATAATGGCAACACATGTACACATGCACACACACACATGCATACACACACACACACACACACACACACACACACACACACACACACACACACACCATAGTTCAGAATTTGCCAAGTCGAAGTCCTGCTGATTTTGTTTCTTAGTTTGTGAAACCATTTTGAAATGATTGCCCTTTTCTGTTTGCAGTGCAATGGTTGAGAAGGAAATTAGCTTTCTGACTGAATTAAAATACCTGGTACATTTGTCACAGTTTGGAATTCATCCCCCAGCAATTTTAGGCTACTGAGTTTTGGAGGTAATTGAAAAGAGACTCAGACCAATCTGGTAGGTAGGAACTTGGAACATTTTATTATCTCTGTAATATCTCCTAAATACCTCAAGAAAAATAGCAATATAGGCTCCAACTTCACAGAAAAGAGTATTTTGACCCAGGTTTTGGAAAACTACAGAAATCTGTTCTCTGCAATGTAGAATTAGAGAATAGGATTTGATGAACTTCTTGAGTCTCATGTATTTTTTCTACTTTTTAAAGATAAAATCTTGATATGTAGTTCAGACTGGCTTTGAACAATCTTCTCCTACAGTCTCAGCCTCCTCAGTGCCACAATTACCAAATGGCATGTGCTATCATGCCTGGCTTGAATTACATTTGTACATTTATGCCCCTTGTAGTAAATAGCAACTCTGAACTTTTCCTGATTATATCAAACTTCCTCTGGAGTTAAGGTCAGCCAGTCAGTTTTGAAGATCTCATCTTCATTCCACATCTCATCTTGCACCAGAACAAATACTAAGGAGGAAAACTAGAGGGGAATCTAGTACATAGGAAGGCCTTGAAAGGGAGACATATGAAGAAGACTTGGTGAATCAATGGGAAGCCCTATGAGCTATCTCAATTAAGGAAACAAAAACAAAGTTTGTACAGATTTCTAGGTCAATAAGATGGATGGAAAATAGGAAATTTTTGAACTGCTCTTTGCATGCCTTGTTTATTCTTTTACTATTTTTATATTCAGGCTTATACCCTTTATGTATTTCCCAAACTTATTCACAGTACAGTTTATTCATTTACTCAACAGATGAATACTAAGAGCCTCTTAACGCACCCACCTTGGTATCAGGCACCGGAAATAAAATGATGATTCATGAGGTCACTGACCAGATTAGCTCAGTCTAATGGATTTATTTGCTGTACTTCCCAAGGGAATTTTGTGGTCTTTTTGTCCTTTCCTTGGAAAATAAATCAATGGCTGTGAAATATTAGTTATCAGTTAATAGTCCAGGATGGAGATACTCAGCATGTGTGGTGTGGTAATGTGTGAGGCAGAGAGAAGAAAGATTTGCTTTCTAAAGCTTTCAGAACTCCTACAGATAGCAGACTACTTGTTCTACTTTCCCAGCAGCCCAGGTTTACATTAGGAAGAGCAAGAAGTATGTGGCCAACAAAAGGAGGAGGGCTTTGTTGGGTTGCAGACCAAAGTTCATGACATGTTATATAACTGTTGGAAATTTGGTCACTTTCTCCAAATAACAGCTGGTTCATCTGTTACATGAGACTATGGATATTAACTTGTATGTAAGGATTTAAGCAGGGGAAAGTTCTGCACAACATCCAGCATGTAACAGGAGTCATTCAGTTATTATTTTTTATTCTTACCATAGACAAACTCCAGCCCACAAATGAGGCTTTGTGGCCCACATTTTGGCACACAATGTTCATCTATGTTATTCTGATGTATTCTTAGGTGGGATGCCAATCACCATAGTACTAACTCTGACTGGTAATTGACTGCCAGCAGCTGACCAATCAGGTTGTTCTCTTTTATGCTGGGATATTGTCTTTCAGTTAGAATGTTGATAGCTAGCTATATCCTTTCAGCCTGTTGGGAGATCAGCACAGGTACCCTAAAGCTTCCTGAGTTTCCCAGCCCAAAGGCTTTCTTTGGGGGTGTAGGTGTATCCTCTGGTACACCTTGATGCCCCAGGGTAGGGCAGCTGTACTGCAGAAACAACCCTCAAGCAACAAGAAAAGATAGAATCCTCACCTTCTTTAATCACATACAGAAAAACTCAATAGTTGTCTCCATGTCATCTCATAGAACACGGCTAGTAGAATTAAGGACAAGTTATTCATAACAGTAGCCTATTATTAACACACTTTATCACTGAATAGTCTTTCTTTCCTCAAAGTGATTTCTGATATGATCTTGTGCTCAAACCCTTCACTCAAGATATGATTTGGAGGAATCTAAACATATGCCAGCCCTAAGATGGACCAGACAGGAAAGCTGAAGGACAACCTTACACCACGGTCTGTAAAAGAAGGGCTTTCCTATCTGGGTGCCAGTGGTTGATAACTATAATCCCAGCTACTTGGGAGGCTGGGAGCAGGAAGGATTATGGTCCAAGATTAGCTAGGATAGAGAAATCGGAGGATGCATACGCATTCAAACACCAAGTCCAAAGGGCAAAGCTGAAGTTGCACACAGGAAATGTGACCATGAGTCAGGATCCAGAGAGAAATGAGGTTGGATCTGGTGCAGGCTGAGGTGCTGTCAACCTATCTCAGTTGTCTGGCTGATACATAGTGAGAGGTCCTCTCTTTCTTTTTTCTTCTTTTCTAAATTTTTTATTGAAAAGATACTGTACAGAGGGCTGGGAATGTGGCTTAGTGGTAGAGTGCTTGCCTAGCATGCATGAAGCCCTGGATTTGATTCCTCAGTACCGCATAAACAGAAAAAGCTGGAAGTGGCACTGTGGCTCAAGCGGTAGAGTGCTAGCCTTGAGCAAAAGAAACTCAGAGACAGTACCAAGGCCCTGAGTTCAAACCCTAGGACTGGCAAAATAAAAGATACTGTACACGTGGGTTACAGTTGCATGAGTAAGGTAATGAGTACATTTCCTATTGAGCATTGTTACCCCCTCCTTTCTTTTTCCCTATCCCTTCCCTCCCCACCTCCCCAACTCCTTTCTCCCCCATTCCAAGTTGTAAAGTTCTTTTTCAACATAGTGTTTTGTACATCTCATTTTTACAATGAGTCAACCTGTATCCTTGTTTCAGCATTTTGTTATTTCCTTTCCACTCCCCAAATTAGAAAAATGTATATACAAGATGCAGGGCACTGGAATCAAATACAGTTAAAACAGGGGTTATACCATGGGGGAAGAACATACAAAGGAAACAAAAAAATCACATAGTACATTAAAAAAACAACAGCAACAAAAATAAAACCTCTTGTGTCCCTATCTTGGGATTCATTTTGCTTAGTATCATCTTATATGGTCATATGTACATGGATATTGACCTTTTCTGCTTGTCTGGTAAGATTATCTTAGATGTGTACTAGTTATTGTAAATAAGGGAAACTATGTTTCTTGGATTTGGCTTACTTCACTTAACATAATTTTTTCCAAGTCTTTCCATTTCCTAACAAATGGGGCAGTGAGAGGTCCTTTCTTAACCTATAGTTGGACATGGTGGTGCACTTCTATCATCCTGGCTCTGTGGGAAGACTGCAATTCCAGGCCAGCCCTAACAGAAAAGTCCATGAGACCACAAATCTGTATCTCAGTGGAAGCAATTAGGCAAGATGGTGCATGCCTGTCACCTGAACTATGATGAGATGTTAAAATAGGAGAATCATAGTCCAGATGCAGGCAGTAAAGATCTTATCCCCAAAATAACCGTTGCAAATAACGGCCGGAGGCAAGGCTTAGCTGTACAGTGCCCTCCAAGGAAGCGCAAGGCCCTGAGTTCAAACCCCACTACCATCACCAAAAAGGAAAGAAAGAAGTAGAAGAGGAAAAAGGAAAACTTTATTAACATCTAGGACACACTCATCCAAACATCAAGTCTAAAGGGCAATGTTGTGGCTAGACACAGGAAATGTGACCATGAGTCAGAATCCAGACAGAAATGAGGTTGGATGCAGTGAGGCTAAGGTGCTGTCAACCCATCTCAATTGCCTGGCTGATACATTGTGGTATCAGATGTATTTGAGACACTCAACCAACCAGTGGTGCCCCCATTCCTATGGAGCTTGCAGCTGAATGAAATGGCTTTTCCCTTAGCAACCTTCTTTCCAGAAGGAATAACTGTCCAATCTGTCCCAGCTAGACCCAGCAGTTGCTTTCTAGTGGTAGTTGCGGAGACAAGATAGACTTTAATATTTTATTGGCAGGTTCTGTCCAGACATGATCAACCTTTTCTTTGTATGCCAAAGCTGCTGGTTCATGGGTGCTTAGGGACTACAGCGGATATGGAGATCTGTGGAGATAAATTTTTTAACCTCGACAGAGTCTGTGGGAGTTTAATGAGTAACCAAGATTACAGAAAAAGGAGATAAATATTTAGGCATCCAGGAAATAGAATTATAGCATTTCCTTACTTGACTAGACTTAAGAAACTAGATGAATTCATGAGTGATTTGTACTCTAATTCAAGAGAATTCATGGATGAGAATGTAATGGCCCTCCCATCCTTCCCTATTTCCCCCTCCTTCATCAAGAAAATAAAAATGATCACTTTGTGCCATGATGCAGGAGAAATTTAATTGGATGCTGATGATTCAATTTAGCTTGTAAATTAGCTGCCAGAGAGACTATGAGTGCCAAAAGTACCAGCCTTGCTGTCTTTTGGTTAGCTCGTTGACATATTTGACACAAACTACATATCAATTTATGGTGCCACCGGTGACTGGCTTCAGACGGCTGAGTGATCAATCTCAGGTCAAAAAAAGTGATCATCTGGTTTCAGGAAAGTCAGCTTCTAAAGAGTCCCTCCTCTTTTCAGCTTTTAAAAAATGAATGGGAATGACATTTTTTTTGTTCCCCTGTTTTAAAGTGGTAATTCAGTCTTTAGAGAAAGTATAGTTTGTTTACCTGTCTCAAACCTTACAATTTAAGCATGCTTCTAGCAGATGATGAGCATTTGATCATATAGCTAGCTAAGAGGTAGGTGTCAGGCAGCTATGGTCCATGATCACCCTATGGGTTGTTCTTTCCATTCCCTTTTGCAGATGCAGAACAGTCTCAAAAATAGTTAACTTGTCCAAGCTTATACAACAAACACAGAGAAATCCAGTTATCAGGTCAGCTGACTACCCTTGTCACCTAGCTTATGTTGCCTGCCAACTTCTGGTTCCATTTTGATGGGCTGTCCCTAGAGACGTCTTTGTGAACTAGATGACTTTCTTTCCCTGGCCATTTCCAAGCTGGTATTTTCCAAGAAACCTTTTTTTTTTTTTTTTATAGGATTACCTGGTTCCTTGTAATCCTGAACAAAGTCCTATCAGCCAAATAAACACTTTTTTTTAGTGGATGTTGATTTTCTTCCCTCCTACATTTAGAATTGTCTCGTGTTGCCTGGGCTTCTCATAAGCATGCCAAGGCTAGCATTCTGAAGTAAGGAAGGGCTGGTGGGGTCCATTTTGGATCTTGTGTAAAAACACCGGAGGTGCACCCATGCATCTGCCTCTGCACTTGAGAGGTTCATGGGAGGCCTCATTGCCAGATTTACATCTTGCTTTGTGAAATACTATAGTCCCACAGATACATTCAGACTCTCCCAATTCCATCCTGTAGCTCAGTAGAGGCACATTGAACAAAGTTGTAGACTTCTTGGTATCTTTCATACTTTGTTTTCTATCCTGGTTAAGCAAAGTTTGGAAAGAATCATCTCAATTGCTAGGCTTAGTTTCTTTCTACACATCCTACTTTCCATCCATTAATTTGGCAACAGGAACCAGCAGAGAATTAGCCTCCCCCACTAATGATTCAACTAATGTTATTCTTCTTTGCCTTTTTGCTTTAAGTGCATCGATCTAATAAACCCACAATGAATAATGAATTTTAAAAACTCACACCAATTTTTGTGGGGGCATTATGGCTAGTTATTTATTACCACTTCAAAAATTTATAATCTATTACTTTCTTTGTTGATGTGCATGCTTACTATCCTATAGTAAATATGGACTATTTTAGGATTCCTATGAAGGCTTCCTGTCTCAGAGTTTGTATTCCTTCAGTGCTTTATCTTTGGGACTGTTTGATTTTCTGAAGTGTCCCTAAGAAATTTTTCCTTCCCAATCTTAGAAATAGAATCGATGGAAATGGTATCTGTAATGTTAAAATTCATTCTCTGGATTTTTAATTATAGTCAAGTTGAGTTTCTCTGCCCCAGGAATACTTTGAGTCTAACACTTCTCTTTTGTGCTCAACTGGACTCTTTTCCCATCACAGTATGTAAAAATGTGTTATTTTTCTTACCAAGCCATTTGTTCTTTGATTCATTCCTTCCATTAAATACTGAGCTGGCATGAGCCCTAATTATTGTTGTTGGGATATTCAATTATGAGTAAGATAACCCTTAAGCCCAAGATTCAAATGGAGTTCAAATCTCTGTGGTCTATGTTAAGAATCAATATCATAAAATAAAAAGTTTCCAGTCTAGTTTTCTAGAGATGGGTATAGGATTAATTCATAGTTGGTTTGGGTTTGATTATTTATATTTATATGAAAGACTGAAAGCAAACAAGTCATTATGGCTGAATAACAAAATTCTCTCTATTTCTGACTTTGCTGCATCAATCTGTATTTCTGGGCCTGGAATCAAATCAATAGATGCACAGTCTCTTGAGATATACTACAATATTGCTTCCACAGCTTGTTTAAGGAAATGTGAAAAGGCAATTTCTAGTTAGTATACAAATAGTATATTCTTAGTGCATTTGTACATTTGGACTAAGGATATACCATTTGTGATCGATACTGCATACCAAATACCGTTTAAGATAGGAAGTAAGTTCTTTTGTATGCTAGGAAGTCTCTTGAACAGCTGTGTGTATGCTTTCCCTTGCCCATTTGGCATTCCTAGTCAGTATATTAAAGAATCAACTCTGCAGTTCTCACTCACTCCGGGTACACAAAGTAGTGTGGGTATGTAGTCACTGTTTTCTGAGCTTCCCATGATATTTCAAACGCTGTGATAAATACACTTAATCTTTACAACCTCTCTTTGAGCAGAGAAAAAGATAGTTATTGTTGGTCCCATTTTACAGATGAGCTCATTTATGTTTAGAGCATTTAAGGAGTTAGCCAATTACTGAGAGAACCAGATTATAACTCAGATCTTGACACCAGGCCCATGAACCTTCCTGTAAAGAGTCATCTAGAAAGCGGGCTGGGAAGATGGCTCAGTGGCAGAGCACTTGACTTCCATACATGAGGCCCTGGGTTCGATTCTTCAGCACCACATAAGCAGGAAAAAAAAGCCAGAAGTGGCATTGTGGCTCAAATGGTAGAGTGCTAACCTTGAGCTGAAGAGTTGAGGGACAGCGCCCAGGCCCAGAGTTCAGGCCCCACGATTGCCCCCCCCCCCCCCCCCCCCCGCCCCGCAAAAAAAAAAAAAAAAGTTACCAAGAGTCATCTAGAAAGCCAGGCACCTGTGGCTCACACCTGTAATTCTAGCTATTGAGGAGGCTGAGATCTGAGGATTGTGTTCAAAGCTAGGCTGGGTAGGAAAATCCATCTTTGATCACCAATTAATCATCAAAGCCAAAAGTGGAGCTGTGACTCAAATGATGTAGTACTAGACGTGAGCACACAGAAGCACAGGGACAGTAGCCAGGCCCAAAGTTACAGCTCCAGAAACAGCAAAAAAGAAAAAAGTCACCTCGACTTTGTATTTATGTGCATGCATAATTTTTCTGCCTTATACATCTTTGAATGAATATGTATAAAAAGGGAAAGCTTAACACAATTTTAGAGCTAGCATTTAGGGTCAGAATTTATAGTCCAAAGTACAATCTTTCATCTGAGTTGAAATATTTTTAATTTATTAGAGTACCATCTTTAAGTTAGAGATAATGTACTTGAAAATTTCAAGGGTGAGCTAAGTACAATCTCAGATTTCTGAGGACCTGCCTTACCTAAAATTTTTTACAGAATAATGGTGCTCCAAATGACTCATGGACTTAAACCCACAGTTTTATTTATTTTTTGCAGTAGAATTACAAGAGGCTCCTAGAAAAGAAATTCATGAGATCTATTTCTTATTTATAGACACTTGTTTATGTATGAGTTTCAGTTTATGAACAGGTGCCTTAGACAATTACTGCATTTCAATTTCCGTTGTCTTCTCCTCTCCTCTCAAATACCAGGTCACTTTTCCTCCTTCACTGTTATTTCCACTTAAAAATAATCTGTTCCTCCTTTCACTACCCATTCAAAGTTAAGTCATCTTGTAGCATCCTCAACTGGAATCTTGATTCTTCCATGATACCATCTCGTGTAGTTCAGCTCATAGTCATCTTACCACCTGTTTAGCACCTCTGGCCCACAACCGTCCAAGAAAAATACAGCATGAGTCATAGAGGCACCGACACACCTCTAGTTATCACAAAGAAAGTGAAAGGAAGCATCGATTTTAATACTATGTTCTGTTTAATCCAAGCCCTCTAAAATACAATTGCAATATGTTATCAGTAAAAATTATTATTGAGATATATCACATTCTTTCATTCATATGAAGTCTTCAAAAGGCAGACTATATTTTATATGTTTAACATATTTTGAGTTTGGAGTAGCCACAAGAGTTCAGAAGCCAGGTGTGCCTGGAGATATCAGACTGGAGCATGTGGATTGAGCCTCACTTTCTGAGGACATGCATAGAGATCTATCTTTGCTTCTTATAGAAATACCCTTCTCTAGACAGCATGGGGATTAAAGAATAGACTTGAATGTGAACCTAGTCACCGACTAATTGTATGACCTCGCACCAGACATTTTTGTCACTAGTTTTTTCCCATCAGCAATATGGATATTTGTATGCAGCCTCCACTGTTCTGGGATTTTATGAGGATTGAATGAGAGAATGCATGTAATGATGGATCCAGGACCTTGTAGGGAGCAAGATACTTCATAAACATCAGCTAGCAATGGTAGTGATGATAGTTGGGGGTATTTTCTTATCCTTTATTTTATCCTTATGTTTCCCATTCAAATTATAGCTTCCTATGAGCTCTGTTCAGAGCATTCCAGGTTAAGAGACTTTATCCAAGTGCGTATTTTACTGTAGTGATCACGGTGCATTCTGGACTTAGTCATTAGCATGTGGGTAAATTCTACCCTTGTTCCCACACTGTATGAGCTTCTCAAGGGAAGAAACTCTATTTTGTTTTCCTCTCTATCCAAGAGCCTATGGCAATCTCTACCAAGGAATAATACTTGGATAAGCATTTGTTGAACAAATGAATGAAAACTGAATTTTACTGACAGTAATTTTTCCTACATAGGTATCTGGACTCTTCAAGAATAAGTGGATAGATTGTGGAATTATCCACTGAATTAATGAACACAAAAATCAAATCATCAGGATTATTAAATATTAGATATAAATGTTGTGTCAGAGTGGTTCTGATTTGTGTAATTGTATTATCGAGAATGCAGTCTGAACCTCACTTTCTGGGGCATGCTTACAGATTTATCTTTGCTTCTTCCAGAAATACCATTCTCTAGGTAGCTAGATATCTTTCACTGAGGTTTCTGTTATAGAACATAGAAATTCTGATTAGTTTTAGACATGTTGGATTTAGGTTGGAGCCTAGGAGAGGAGTGGGTAGTGGAGATGAATCTGGGAATAACCCTATTAAAACTGTCATTGAAGTCATGAGGGCAAGTTTATGCCTTCACCTGTCTGTCCCCCTTCCCAGGACAAACAGCATACAAAAGGGGAGACTCAGGGGAAGAAGAACATGAAGGAAAGTCTGAAAAGGAGGTGCTAGAAGCTCAGGAGGGAGGTCCAGGAAACAGTGACTTCAGAGCAGTCAAGGAAGAAGTTTTTCAAAGCATAAGGGCTGAGACTCCTGTTAGGTAGGGACAGTGGCTGCACTCAGCTCCTGCACTGTGGGGGATCAGGGTGGTGTGGCCATGGCTCTGGATCAACAGAAGCCATCATGTCATCATCGTGGTCATCATCCTTGTCATCTTGTTTCCTGCTCCTCCTACCCTTCCTGTTTCCCTTCTTCCTCCTGCTCTTCCTCTGTCTCCTTCTTCCTTCTTTCTCCTTTCCTCTTCAGTGCTGATAACTAGGGCTTAAACTCAGGGCCTTGAGCTCTCACTTGTCTTTTATCTTCAAGGCTAGCACTCTACTGCTTGAGCCATATGTCTACTTCTGGCCTTTTTCTGGTTAATTGGAGATAAGGGTTACATAGACTTTTCTTCTCTGGATGGTTTCAAACCATGATCCTCAGATCTTAGCCTCCTGGGTAGCTAGGATTACAGCAAGAGCCACTAGTGTCCTGCTCAGAAACCTTAGTTAGTTTTGTTTTAATCTCACCTACCCAATTCTTACTCTTCCCACCTCTCCTTCTTATAACCAATCACCTTTATATTATTATTATTATTTGTATTTGTACTTGTATTCTGTTTGCTTTCAATTCATGTTTTGGGTTTTGAGTCAAGGAAACAGTCTGGTAGGAAAGTTACATTCCAATTACCTGAACTCATTCCCAAAATCAACTTTACTGTAATCAACTATACTCAGACAAGGGCTAGAAGTTGGCAAAGATTGATTAAGGCAGAATTGAGGCTCGTGAAACAAAGAAGGGGAAATATTGAACATGTTTTCAAATAGGGCTCTAATTCTATATATGAGTATTTACTTGATTTTTAAAACAAGATTTCTCAGGGAAAGTGTACCCTTCTAGTATAGGACATAAGAAAGGAGGAGGGGAAAAATAAATTATTGAGTGAATGTCAGATTTTGGAACCCTGGTCAGTGAAACATCAGGCTGCATATTTTTTCTATGTGCCTGGTTTGGCCAAGGTCATGGGTAAATTAATCAAGTTATATTCTATTTTTTGTGTCTGACTTCTTAGTCTTGTTTCATTCAAAGGGAACTTTCAGTCCTGTATTATTGTCCAGTTTCTGATGCTTATTTGTTTTATGAAAGCCGATTGGATTCTTAAGTTCTCCAAGAAGTGCTTGTTGGCAGTGTTTGGTAGAGGTGACATTGTAGGACCAGAGTAAGTTTTAGTTAATGCTAATAAATCCATTTCATCTCCTGTTTTTTTGGACAAACAAGGCAAAGGAGACAAAATTAAGCCTTAATTTGATGCCTACAGTATTTGAGTCACTGTGTTAGGAGCCTATAGATAGATAGATAGATAGATAGATAGATAGATAGATAGATAGATAGATAGATAGACAGATATCATTCTGTTTAATTATTATATCAACCCGTGAAAGAAATAGAATCCTATTGTAAAAGTGAGAGTTTCAGAGAAGTAGAAGCCACTCTTATGCTTGAATCTCTCTGAGTTAAAAGTTTATGCTTTGTTTTGTACCTTTACCAAGTAGCAGTGTCATTTTGACCTCATTAAATTCCCTATAGAAAAATAAAATTTTAGGACAGATGTTTTTTTGATAGAGTTGTCAGCCTCTATATAAATGCAAATTTTGATTCCTCTGCTAGGATTAGCAGGAGCTCTAAATTAACATGAGACCCCAGTGAATATATCCTGTTCATTAAAAGGTATGATGCATTGTTCTTCCCTGAAAGGCATAATTTTCTCAGGAGTACTTTGGGTCTGAGTTTATTTCCTTTGAGTTTGTCCTTCTCAACAGGCTGCAATTTTAGCTGTTCCCTGGGAGAGATGATTCAGGCTTCTGAGGTTATATCTAAATCAGTGTCAAGATCACAAACAGCAGTATCTGTATTCATTTTTACCTGTGTTGGGAGAAGCAACAGGAAACATTGAGGATTTTACATTATGGTTGTCTTCACAAATAGTGTCTTAAAAGTTCCATGGCCTGGGGGTTTGCTCAGAGTGCTCAGGTGCTGATGGGAAAATCCACTGGAACTACTTTGCCACTATCCTTACTCTTCTTGTTCCATATGGAGGGATAAACTAAGTATATTTAGAAATCAGGATGATGTTGAGCTCTCTCTCACACAACATTTAATGGTAGTTCTTAACTTGTAAGTGTTTTGGGGAATGTTCAAAAATCCCAGTTTGGAACAATTGAGATAAAATATCTGGGGGTGTCAATATTTTAATGCCCCTCAGATAATTTTTGTATACAAACGAAGGGTGAGACTCATTGATCCCTGAAGTCTGAAGGTCTAGAAAGGTATCTCTCAACTTTGTTCTAATCTAGGCAGTAATCTAGGCAGCTCCTAAAAGTTCATACATTCAGGTTTGATCTATGATTGTGTTGATATACAGTTGGACTTGAGTATCAGTAGTTTGAAAGATGTTTCCAATTGATTCTAGTATTCACAAGGGCAAGGGCCACTATACTTAAATGAGCATTTGGGTAGTAGTGTTCAGTTTGTTTCTCAGACCTGAAACAGCCAACAAAACCTCCAGAGATCTCATTAAAATATAGAATATAAGATGTCATGACTGAGAAAGAGATGCTGGTTGAGTAGATCTGGAGTGGAGTGCCTTTGTACTTCGCAGAAGATCTCAGGAGCAGCACTAAGGAAGCATGTACCTTGCTAACTTGCTCATCATGATTGGGCCTCTCAGTGGGTTAGATAATTTGGGAACATACTTTCCCCTTTCAGATGTTCAACAAGCATTTCAATCATCCTATGCACCAGACTTGGCTGCTCTTCAGTTTGCTTTCTAACTTTGCTTTAACTCTTTCCTATTGTGGGGTGTAGGTCAGGACATGATATGTTACTAGCGTTTCCTTGACCATAGAATGTGGATAATAATTGTCCCTACATTATGAAACTACTGCAAGAATTAATAGAAATGCTACAGGTAAATTTGTTGGTTTCGTGGCTATCATTCTACCCAATAAGGGACAGCCAACAGTTGCTATATGTTTATGACACTTATGGGATTTTAAATTTTTCAATGTATTTAGACTCAACATTCTTTCTTTAACTAAAATTTGCATGTAATCTTCCTGAGTGTGGACTTGATAGAGTTGACTTCACTTAGAAGGCAGAGGTATATATACACAGCATCTGGTATCCTTCTGCTTCTCCCATGGTATCCTAAGATCTTACTCAAAAGAGGTGTGCCAACTACCCATGGTTTGTAAGTCACTTACAGACTAATACCTGTAAAGCAGGACTGGGAGTAAGGGCACATGCCCAGGTAGAAATATTTATAAAATAAAGTAAAAAGGGGTCGGAGGTGTGGCTCCAGGGATAGAATAATTGCTTTCAAGCATGAAACTCTGAGTGCACACTCCAGAACCAGCAAAACAAATAACAAAAATAACCAACCAAACAAGGAGGCCTTGTAAAGCATTTAGATAAGGTCATAAGGTCTACAAATGGTAGAGTCTATTTTGAACCTCCTCAGGATTGTTCTACTAATTTCTCAGTGGTTACCCATGAAGATTTTGGACTAAAAGTTACAGGCTGCTACACCACGGTTCTCCGCTAAAAGAGGAGTCTTTTCAATTAAGTAGGTTTTAATTTTATAACAATAATATATTTATAGTGAAAAATTAAACCACAAGGGAAAGCATAAATTCTTCTTCCCATTCTTAGGACTTTCATCCCCTCTTTTCAAAGTAAATAAATTACTGGATATTTTTCAGTGATTTCCACAAATATATAATGATGAAATATAAAATATTCATAAATACACATTTTTTTCCACAGATAGAAGCAAACTATGCATGCAGTTCTATCCCTGGCTTTTTTCACTTGATAATTTATTTTCCAATAATATTCTATGTAAAATATAGTACTACACAAAATATATTACATATATGTGTCTATTTTTAGAAAATATTTGTACCAGTCTCTTTGGTGTCTACATTAGAACTATGGCTATCTTGACAGATATGGACAACTGTTACTAGATTCCTATCAATGGAATTTGTGGAATCAGCCTATAAGATCTCCACATCCAGGATTCCTTATAGATTACCACACTGTACCACCATTTTCTTCCATAGGTCTATTGGCAGATCACCCTTGGAAAGGGACTTCTAGGATTGAAATGTCCAATAGATCTTTTAACAGTTTTGGCCTGACTCACAGAAGTGCAAGCATAGCTCTGGGTATTTTTTTTCTCTGATGACTAAATGAAGCAAAGGTTCTATCTTTAATTCCTACTAGGTAACTTACACACAGACATAGATCCAAATTACTTACATCTCCTCCACCTTCCCTAACCCCCCTTCACTCTCATTCTAGCAGCTAGCCAGAAAATCCAGGATGTCTTTTCAGATGATGCAACTAGAAAGGGAGAATTGGTTCAGGGCTGTGATTAATAGCACTGTATTCCTGGCTGCCTTACTTTCTCAGCTCATCGCTGTAAGTAATTACCTGCCTGATCCTGGACAGGTCCTTCTGTTTGGCTCAAGTCAGCTATTGATCATTTACTTAAGAAATACATACTCCAGGGAAGGTGAAAAAACTTCTCTGATTTAATTTTTTTTGAGCCCACTGTGATCATGAATAAAGATGTTTCATTTCAGACAATTTACATCAGCAACTGCTAAGCTGTGGGAATTTGTTTACCACTCCTGACCTGCTCCTCTGAAAATTGGTTTTCTAACCACTCAGTGACTAGGAGTTTTAAATTGACAACATTAAATTTTCAAAGTTGCATTTGACTTGGTGTCTCTGGCTTATGATGTAGATCAGTGACTTGAGAGGTACAGGCCGGTGCTCTGCTTATAAGACTGACTGAGGTTTCCACCACTTGGCTATTGGGAGCTCACACTTATCTTACAGGTTAGAAATCTGGGTAGCAGAAGTAATAACTGGAAGGTGCAAGTATAAGATGTTTGGTTTTTGTCCCTCTCCCATACCTGCTTTTTTTTTTTTTTTTTTTTTTAGCAAACCTAGTTTGAAAAACAAGCAAAAATTCCACGTAGGCAATTTTAGTAACAGTTTATGTTACTTCCTAAATGTGAATTTTATGATCACTGAATATAGTATTAAAATGTTTTTTGTAAGAGAGGTAGCCTTGAGAAAATGGTCTCTTTATAGTGGTACATACTCTGTGTGTGTGTGTGTGTGTGTGTGTGTGTGTGTGTGTGCATGTATATTACACTTCCACCAGTTTTGTGTCAAGTGTTCTTAGCATTAGCATATTCTTACTAGTCTACAAGTAGTTTTCCATTATTAATAACTCAGATCTAACAACTCCCTGAGGTTTTCAAGCAATCTTTGTTGACAAGGGACGTGGCTCTTAGTTAGAAACATACCTCTATACCATATTTAGCAACAGGCCACAAGTTTCCCTGTAGAGGTACATTCAGATCCTGAATGCAGCACTCAGATATCAAGAAAGTCATGCTTAACACGGAGGAGCTATGAATAATATCACATTCCTGAAGCAATGCTTCTGTGATTGCCCTGTGAAGCCCAGTCTTCTACAATCTGCTGTTTATTCAAGCTCAGACTTTAATAATTGAACTGTAGCTTGCATGTTTGAGGAGCCAGCTTTCTGTAGTTTCTTCCCCTTAAACTTTGGAATTGCAACCCCAATTCTAGTACAATCCTCTTCTATAGGAAAACAAAAATAGAAAATACAACTGTAGAGTTTCTGATAGCATGATTCTGGAGGCAGAAACAAGCAGCAGCCTCGGTTAGGATTCATGCTTAGCAGAAGATTAGCAGTATAATGGACACTGGCTTTTCTTGGACTCTGCTACCCTACTGACTAAAACCCGATTTTTCTGTGATTTTAGAAAAGGGATTTGTGGTCAAGAGAGGAAATGATGATTTTAATCTGCTTCAGGATGCTAAAAGTATTATTGTCTAGAAATAATGGACACTAATACTCCAAGCCCAGGCCTTCTTCCACACCCATGAGACCGAATAGAGAACATTCCTAGTCTTAGCTTGAACTTTCATCTGACTTTAAACTGATGGATAAAAGAGGAAAAGCCATCCCCTTTTAAGCAAACAGGTCTAGTTTTAAATGCATATAAAGGAAACTTGAGTTTCCTGTCTAGGCTGGGAGCTGGTGGTTCTTCTCTGTAATCCTGTCTACTCAGAAGATTGAGATTGAGAGCATCATACTTTGAAACCCAGCTCTAGCAGAAAAGTTCACTGGAAACCCTCTTAAAAATTAGCAGTGAAGTTCATTTTCAACATAGTGTCTTGTACATCTCACTGTTAAAATGGGTCCATCTGTGTCCTTACTTCAGCATTTTGTTACAACTTTGGTGGAGGAAGGGAGGAGTTGGGAAGATGGGATGGGAAGGGATAGTAGGGGAAAAAAGGAGGGGGTAACAATGCTCGATAGGAAATGTACTCATTACCTTGCTCCTGTAATTGTAACCCCTCTGTACAGTATCTGCACAATAAAAATACTAAAAAAAAGTAAATGAACAAAAAATTAGCAGTGAAAAGCAAGGCTAGAGATGTGGTTCAAGAAAGCAAGGCAGACAAATACAAGACAGTTCCACCTCAGTGTGAATCCTCGAGTTCAAATCCTTAGTACCAAAATAAAAGCCTTCCAAAAAACTCTGACAAAACCAAACAGAAAAACAGAACTAGCTGGGCACTGGTGGCTTATACCTCTAATCCTAGTTAAGGTCTGAGGATTGCTGTTTGAAGCCAGCCCAGGCAGGAAAGTCTGCATGATTCTTATTGCTGATAAACTACTCAGAAAAAGCCGTAAGTGAGACTGTGGCTCAAGTGGTAGAGCACTAGCCTTGAGCAAAAAGAAGCTCAGAGAAAATGCCCAGTTAGAGTTCAAGCCCTAGGACCAGGCGGGGTAAGAGGGTTGCGCAGTAGGAGTAGAATGTTGTATCCTTATGGTTGAAAGGTTGAAAACAACTCTGAAGAATGCAGACTATAAGAGATTCTAGTGTTGATGAATCTGTGATGACTTCACTGAAAGGTGGGCAGGAAAGATGATTACTGTGGTAGTTTTTAGATGAATGGGCTATACGATTGAAGACGAAAGGATTGAAAATGGCACTGTACTCTGCTTGATAGCTGATCCTCATGGGAGTATGGATCCTTAATTCTGATGTAGCTTTACATCTTTTTTAAAAATAAGTTTTTATTGTAAAAATACTGTACAGAGGGGTTACAGTTACATGAGTAAGGTAATGAGTCCATTTCCTATCAAGCATTGTTGCTTCTTCCTTTGTTTTTCCCCTACCATCCCTTCCCTCCCACCTCCACAACTGTACTCCCCCCATCCCCACACCCCACCCCCACCTAAATTGTACAGTTCATTTTTCAACATAGTGTCTTATACATCTCATTGTTACAATGGGTCAACCTGTTTCCCTATTTAAACACTTTGCTTTTTCCCTTCCCCTCCTCAAATTAGGCCTATATCAAATATAGTGAAAACAGAGGTTATACAGTGCGGGAGGAACATACAAAGCAACAACAAAAAATCACATGGTACATTATAAATACAGTAGAAATAACAGCAAGAAAGAAAAATCCACTTGTGCCCCTATCTTGGGGTTCATTTGCTTAACATCAACTTATCTGATCATATGTACATAGCTTTTGACCTTTTCTGCTTGTCCCAGACATATACTAGTTATTGCAAATAAGGGAAACCATGGGATCTATGTTTCTTTGGGCCTAGCTTGCTTCACTTAATACAATTTTTTCCAAGTCTTTCCATTTCCTAACAGATGGGGTAATGTCATTCTTTCTGATGGAAGCATAGAATTCCATATTGTGTGTGTGTGTGTGTGTGTGTGTGTGTGTGTGTGTGTGTGTGTGTGTGTGTGTGTGTATGTGTTTTCTTGATCCATTCATCTACTGAGGGGCATCTGGGTTGGTTCCATATCTTAGCTATGGTAAATAATGCTGCAATAAACACAGTTGTGCTGGTAGCTTTAGGATGGCCTTGTTTGTGATCATTTGGGTAAATGCCCAAACGTGGGATTGCTGGGTCATGGGGTGGGGGGAGCTCTATGTGGAGTCTTTTGAGGAAACTCCATACTACTTTCCAAAGTGGTTGAACAAGTTTACACTCCCACCAACAATGCAGTAAGGTTCCCTTCTGTCCACATCCCCTCCAGCATCTGTTGTTATTAGAGTTCTTGATTATAGCCATTCTAACTGGAGTGAGATGGTATCTCAATGTTGTTTTGATTTGCATTTCTTTTATGGCTAGAAGAGTTGAGCATTTCTTCATGTGTCTGTGTCTATTGCCCATTCTTATTTCTTCTTCAGAGAAGTTTCTCTTTAAGTCTTTAGCCCACTTATTTATTGGGCAGTTGTTTCTTTGAGGATTTGTTGTTGGGGAATTTAATTTTTTGTGTTCCAAGTATATTTTAGATATGAGACCGTTATCCATTGTATGGCTAGTGAAGATCTCCCAGTCTGTGGGCTTTCTATTGATCTTGATAGCTATGTCCTTTGCCATGCAGAAGCTCTGCAGTTTCATACAGTCCCATTTGTCCAATCTTTTTTTGATTTGTTGTGTTTCTGGGTCTCTATTAAGAAAATTTTGGCCTATGCCAAGGATACCTAGTATTTCTTCTATCCTGTAATGTTTTCAGCGCGTCTGCTTTGACTCTGAGGTCTTTAATCCATTTGGAGTTGATTCTGGTATAGCTCTACATCTTGAACAACTTGAAAAACTAAGTAAATGGATGGTGAATGGTTGAGAAACAAGAGTTTCATTGCTGGAATGGTAATTTATAGATCAACAGGGAGAGGAGGATACAATCATTCCAATATGCTTTTCTAGGCATACACATATGGGTTGTATGTTGGTATATGTCCACCTAGCATCCAGATCTCGATTTCTAATGCCAAGGGACTCAAAGGGCTTCTTGGAGACATAGGAAACAGAAGTTCCAGGTCAGTTACCTTGCAGGATAAATCTGGAGCACTTTAGAATTCTAGGAAGTAAGGAAATGCTTAAAAAATACCCACCAAACAACCCTCACACCTCATACACAATAATGCGATCATAGCAAAGGAGTGTAGAAACCAATTGAAATATTTCTCAATTTACAAAGCCAGGAAAATATAACAAAGCAAGTGGTATTGGATTATAACACCAAATTGTAACCAAAATATACCATAAATGAGTGCAGTCTGATATAATGAAATTATTGAATACATTAGCAAATGAGGAAAAAGATAATTTTTCCCATTTAACAAATAATTTGCATACACTCCACCAAAAAATTTTAAAAGGAGACCCTAACTTCCCACTTTTTCAGTGTGAGCAAATGCGTGGTAGCTTTCTTCCAAAGATACAAAACAGTAAATAATTAGTAAATTTATGGTGAAGAGATCTGAAAAGTGCTCCCTCAGCTTGAAGACTAAGGTCACTCTTAACAGCAACATCTTGTGAAGAGTTCACAACCTTGAGATGATATGATGGAAATAGCATTCTTTCTGTGTGCTTGCTCCTCCAACTGAGAGAAGCATCAGGTGAATGAAATAGCTGAGCATTTTATACTGTTATTGTCCAGCAGTACTCAAAACTATTGAGGTAAGCCATCATAAACAAGGAAACTCGTATAAACTGTCCCAACCACACAAAGCTTAGAGACACAAAAGCTAAACACAATGTGGTTTCTTCTGTGATGTGAAATAGAACATGTATTTGACAAAAACTGGTTTGTGTATTATTTGTGCATCAATATTTGTGTATTAATTGTAACAAATATTCTGAACCAACACCAAGGGCTATTAACAGGAAAAATGGTATGCTGGATTATATATAAGAACTGTTTGTATTATCTTCTCTTCTTTTGGTAAACCTGTTCTAGTTGACATGCAATAAGAGATAGTACAAATCTTAATGTCTTAAAGGATCAAGTCTAATTTTCATTTCTGTGATGCCCGTCTCTGTTCAATTGGAGTTCCATCCATGTTTCCTCACTCACAGGCATTGGCTCTGGGAACTTCAATACCTAATGAATCTAGTTGTGAAGGAAAGAGAACCAAAGTTTGCATTCTATACTTGCAAAGCTTTCTGACAGAGTGAGTCATGTAAGAGCTCACTGAAAAGTGAAATTCCTCATAGTGCCCAAAAGAAAGAAGACCAGGCATATTTGGCACTGACAAACAGAAAAGCACTGCCTAGCTTTTCCAGTGCAATTCTACAATTCTTATTGGTTGAAAGTGAAGCCTCACCACCCTGCTCCCTCAGCTGAACTCCCACTCCCTGATCTGTTTGCTACCATGAGGTGGAAGATAGACTTCCTGCTTGAAGAACCTACATTTTGGTCGAGAAAAACGAGCTAATCATGCAATGACTCAGTAGATATCTTGAGGCTGTTTTAAAATGGTATCCAATGTTGAGTATGACTTAATGAATTCCCAGAGGGGAGAGTTCCCCACAGACTGAGAAGAGGTGGCTTCTTCACAAGCAAGCTTTACACTAGAGATGAGATCAATCAATAAATATACTGAAGAGAAGGAAATGATTTGAGAAGATGTCAGGAGACCAACAGCAGGATTGAAGAGTGTCAGTATAGTGTGATAACAAAATTATTCCACCAAAAAAGAAGAAAGAATAAAAGAAGGAAGAAGTCAGAAAGAAAATGAAGACTACTAGAAAGAAAGAAGAAGAGGAGGTAGAAGAAGAAAGAAGGAGAAGGAGGAAGAGGAGGAGGAGAAGAAGAACAGCAGGAGCAACAACAACAACAAAAAGAGAGGGTGACTCAAATATAAGACCTTTCAAGAGATTGTTAGGACTAAATATACTTAATCTTCATTTGGATCATGCTTCTCACAGAGGATGGGTGGTCAAAGCACTTCATGGTCAAGTGACATACAACAGCTATGCATGGTGAAGATGGGCGGGTTGAAGAAAACCAGAGTGTACTAACAACACTAAACCAGGGAAGTTCATCCATATCTGGTCAGAGTAGGATACAGAAGAAGAGGAGAGTGAGAGGCAGATGAGGTGGAGGAGGAATGGTCTAAGAGTTGCAACATTTTTGGCTTTGAAGATAAAGTCAAAGTGGATCATGGGGATAGCTTCTAGAATTTAGAAAGGGTTAGGAAAATATTCTCCCCAAGATCTTCTAGAAAGCAATATAGCCCTGCTAATGCCTTTTATTTTTTTTTAACTCAGTGAGTTTCATACTGAATTTCTAATCTACCAAATTCTCCTATAATAAATGTATGTTCTTTTCAGCTACTAAGCTTGTACCAATTTGTTATCCTAATAGGAAATGAACACAGAGACTTTCAGCTTAAGTAATTGTGCTATGAGGAAACTCAACTATACAAAATAGCTTAATGTCTTGTAGATGTGAAGGGATACACCGGTCCCTAATATTCCCCTCATCTCTGCTGACTTATAAATAAGGAGTTATGGATTAAATTAAGGAGTTATCAATTAGAAAGGAGGAAAACAGAGGAATTAAAGAAAGGGACAGAAAAATTATGGGAAGAAAGGAGAAGATTAGAAATGGTCAAAGGAATTGGACCTGTGGCTCAAGTAGAAGAGCACTGGCCTTGAAAGAAAGCCCAGGTCCTGTGTTCAAGCTCTAGGACTAATACCTCCTACCTCCCTTGCGCTCCCCCCCCACACACACAAAAGAAATGTTCTAATTTTCTTTATTAAATCTAGAAAGTTTGGAAAATAAAACTTGAATTTATGAGAAATAATTTTGAGCTACCTTGATATGCACAAACATCTAATTATTAAGGTATGTAGTTTGGTTTTACATATCATTATTCTGCTTAGTATTTATAGCAAGTCTATGAAGTAAGTAATGACATTTATATGTTGCTGTTGGGTAGACAGAGGTTCCAAAAAGTTTACTTAAGTTTACGTAGCTGGAAAATGGAGTCCCTTGGATTCAGATCTGTACCTGTCAGATTCTGAAACCCATCTCTCTTCGTAACTCAAGCTTTTATATCCACAGTGGTGAGTTAGAGCATGATATGTGGTTTGAGCAAAATGAGGAGCTAGAAAAGAAGTGAAGGTATTGAAATAGGTGTGGTTCAGAAGGTCGGGCTGGGCTGAGCTGGTGATGTTGAGATGGGCTGGAGGAGAAGGGACATGAAAGCCTGTGAAATAACCCACATGCTGCTTGCTGCCAATGAATAATAAAGAAATAAGAGAAGCTGGCTCACAGCTACAGTGCATTATGGCAACCTAGTTCATGTCATGCTTTGTACTGCATAAATAGAAGTGTGATTGATCTAGAAAACAAGTGACTCAAAAGATGATTGTTGCTGGGCACCAGTGGCTCATGGCTATATTCTTATCTACTTAGGAGGCTGAGATAAAAGAATCTCTGTTTCTAGTAGCCAACCCAGGCAGGAAAAGTTGTGAAACTCTTGCATCCAATTACCATAGTGGAACTGTGGCTCCAGTGATAGAGTGCCAGCTTTGATTGAAAAAGCTAAGTGAGAGCAAGAGGCCCTGAGTTCAAGTTTTAGCAGTGGTGCAAAAACAAAGCAAACCAAACAAAAAGAAAAGATGATTGAAAGCCAGTGGTTACCAAGACAGTCGTTTCTAAAGAAGAATCAGCACTAAATGCTAGGGTTTGATTATTTTTTCCAAGCTGATGTTTTCCTCATAAGCCTCTGCTTTTCTCACTCATACCCTGATTCCTCTTGTACACCTGGGTATAATGGACTGCTCTTCTTTCTCTATCAGTTTACAGTTTACCCATTACTGTCCCTGTGCTTCTAGACCATTCAGATTAGAGACAATACACTTCTCCTTTTTCTTCTTAGAAAACAAATTTGAGTTAGGTTTCTTAATGCTTCACCAATACACCAAATAGAGGGAAATGGTTTGGTTTCAAAGCTCACTCCACTATCAAAGGCTGCCATTTATCCTTTTCTCATTTCAGCAGAGGTGATTAATATTCAAGTTGGTGCTATGTAGAAAATTAAGCTGATGGTGTATTCTCCAGCCATTTATGCTAATTGTAGTCTCTCATGTATTGAAAGTTTCATGAAAGTATCAAGAGACACTTTGTATTGGATTTAAACACTTTCCACAGTGGGTGTTACAAGCCTCAGGAAAGAACAATTATTAAAAGGTATTATTCAATTAAACAGAGAAATCTGTATCTGTCTCTGTAAGTTGGGAGTGGAAGAAAAAGTACCATCAGCTGGAATGGGTACACTCAATCTGTCAGATGTGGCATTCTGCACTTTATGTGAAGTTGGGAAAGATGAGGCTGGGAGTAGAGAGCTGGTATCATAGAGTGACAGGAAAATTCTGACTTCCCATGGTTCTATCTCCCTGTTCCGAGGAGGAAAGAACCTTTTGGGTTAGAGATGAAGCCATCTGAATATCTAATATTTTCCTAAGTTAGTCAATGAACATTCAGAAGAACTCTATGTTTCCTTTCAGTTAGAAAGTAACCCTCCAATATTTGCTCCAAGAAGATAAGGACATGCCAAAGAAAGGAGCTGGTAAATGGAGTCTAAATAAAAGTTTCTCATTAGACAGCAGATCTTTCCATGGCTTTCTTTAATTTCTCCTCTCCTAGGAGATGTGAACCAATGAAGTCTATTTCCCAAGCTGATCAGCATGGTCCTGGCTTAGACTTCCACCTAAGCTCTGACTACTCTTCTCTGTGGTGGGTCTTAAACTCGTCTGGGAGCCTTGTTTTGTTGCAGACTTGTGAATCCAAAGCATTCATTGAGTCCAATGTTAGCTGCCACGAAGCCTTGACCTCTTGATTCTGAGTGCATTAGGTGTTGCTGCCTGCTTCTTTCTGCTTCCTGACTTGGCCAGAGCCTCCTAGAATGCAAATTACGTAAGAATGGAAAATAGCTAGGAGGATGGAAAAAAGAAACTTGCATGATTATTAAAACCTCTAACCAAAAGTTTGGTCTGTTGTCCAAATAAAGAAATCTGCTCTAAGGTACCTGGAAACTTGGCATTTGGGAAGCATAACACAGAGACCAATAACTCCTGCCTTAAGAGACTATTAAGTCTGAGGAATAGATTTTCCCCAGTCTAATGTATTGGCATGTAATAGTAGATCTTCAACACATGCTGAACAAACCTGCCTATGATCATCATCTCTGCAGAAATCTTACTGATGGCCAAGCAGGGGCTTTGCCTCAACAATTAGCAGATGTATCTGAAAAGCCCTGGACAAGAAATCCTGCTGTGGTCTTGCTCGCCCCTTCCTTTGGCTGACTTCTCCCGCTTGTTACCTGCAATCATGTCTTGAGAAATGACACATTTTTGTTTTGGGAGCACGTAACTCCATTTTGAAATGTAAATTTCTCAGCATGCAATTTGCTTTTAAACAGAGGTCTGGCTCCTCTGCTATACTTAGTTCATGGCCGTGGGAATGATATTTGAAGATGGCTATTTTCCTCTCCAGTGCCAGGCACAGTGCCTGGCCCAGAGTAAGCATTCAACTATTATTCGTTCATTTTTTTTCTGCCCTCAAATTCAATCTCATTTCCTGCATTTTCTTATTACCTTATGATAATCATAATAATGACAACAATTAATATAGAGAAGGAGAGAGAGTAGATCAAGATGCCCTGTGTGCCCAACACTTTCCTTGGCACTCAGCATATGCAAGGCCTGAACTTCCTTTCCATAGCCACTTGGGGATCCAGATGTTGGGAAGGGTTGAAGTTCAAGACCATAGCCTGTCTCTGCAGAGCTCTGGAGATTCATGGATTTGTGGGGGTGGGGTGGGGTGGTGGTGTCTGTCTGAGGAATAGCAGAACCACTCTGATGCCAAATGTACCTGTTCATTATTTGTTGGGCAAAATGCCTCTTCTATCTGATTTGTCAGCCTGGCAGTTAGAGGTCTCTAAAGGAGAGCTACAGTAGCTGTGGCTGCCTGGTAACCCAAACAGAACGTGGACTCCTTCATTATCCTTCCATTTCCGTATTTATTCTGAACCTAATCAGTGTTGTTGCCTCCTGCGCTCAGGGTTGAACAGCCTGACAACTTATTACAGTCACATCAGCCTTCTCTGTCACCTAAAGATGCAGGTCAGCTGTGTGGCCTCCTAGAGCTACAGGGACTGGTAATGAGCAGACGCGTGAGGCCAGCTGAGGGATGGCCTCTGATTAGGAAGTCTGATGTAGCTGAGCTGTGGCTCCAAGTGCTGGCTCTGAAAGGTTCTCTAATGGGGTGGGTTGATTCTGAGAAACAGGTATCAAAGAAACACAAGGAACAGGCTTTCTTAGGCATGAAGTAAATTGGCATGCACTTCTAAAATGAAACTAATATTCATACAGGAAGTTGATGAGTTATAAAAGTAAGTCTATAGAAGTTTTATGCTAAATAACAAAAACTAGAAATCTTACAGTTTATTCTCAATGATTACTAAAAATAGAAAAAAATCTATGAATAATAGACTTATTCAACATATCTACCACCCATATAAAGGGAAACTATTTTAAAATTTTAAAACCACATAGAAACATAGTTAAAAAATGTGAGTGAGTCAGATATTTAAGAGATGGTAAAGTCTAAGGTTTTATAGAGTACTCTTCTACATAACATTAAATTCAGCTAATAGAGTAGTTCTAATGGGATATATTTGTTTTATGGTACCACTGGGAGTTAAACTTAGAACCATGTACTT
The DNA here is from genome assembly GCF_019054845.1 of Dipodomys spectabilis. Classification (NCBI taxonomy): domain Eukaryota; kingdom Metazoa; phylum Chordata; class Mammalia; order Rodentia; family Heteromyidae; genus Dipodomys; species Dipodomys spectabilis. The sequence continues at coordinate 4,332,580 of NW_024870802.1, forward strand.
ACTATGAAAGTGCTCTATGTCTTGTCTTACTGTCTTATACCCCCATCTCTGTGTGTGTGTGTGTGTGTGTGTGTGTGTGTGCGCGCGCGCGCGCACGCGCGCGCGCGCACGCGCTATTTGGGTTAATATTTAAGTAAGGTCATATGGCTTTTGCTTGAAGTCAACTTTGGACCACAGTCATTTCACATCCTCTACATCCTCTTCTCTCATAGCTGAGATTACTGGCATATGCCACCAAGCACATTCTTTGCCTCCTTTGTAGCTGGAAAGAATCATATGTCCGTTGTGCCCAGCAGTACCCAGAAAACTCCCAAGGACTTTTTTGCCAGGCTAGCGTAGAACCATGACCTTCCCATGCTAGAATTACTGATGCAAACCCACCAGGGCCTCACTTCCAACAGGACTTAAGGTTTTTGTAACTGATTACTGAGTTTGAATTCAAGGCTTCATATTCAATTAGCTTTTGCAAAGCTGGTGCTCTACCACTTGAGCCATACCTCCAACATAGCTTTTTGATGATTATTTTGGAGATAGTGTCTAGTGGGCTTTACTATCTAGGCTGGATTTGAAGCTTGATCCTCTAGAACTTAGCCTCCTTCGTAGCTAGGATTCAGATGTGAGCCACTAGTGCCTAGCTTACAATGGGATGCTTAAACATGTAAAACAAATAATAAAATTAATGTGGGAGAGTAAAAGTGTTTATATATAAAGTTATATACACATATACAACTTGGATATATATATAATGGATATATTATACATTTTGAAAAAATGTTGAAGAAAAAATATGAAGCAAAAAAAGGCAAGATAAAAAAGTAATATAGGTCAGGGTTTGATATAAGGTTTGTTAATTGACAATAAGTCAAACAGACACAGAAGTAAAAAGCATTAGTGTACAATACATCAAGTAATACAAATAAATCATTGACGTAGATTGCTCTGTACAACATACTCACACAATAGGTTAACCACTTTAAAACAGCATCTATTTATAACAAATCCTTGTTTTACATATTAAGCAAAAATACTTACTGGAATATTTTCAGAGTTAAATATTAAAAAAAATCACAGTTTAAATATAAAATGTGTTTTAATAGTAATTGGACTTCAGAAAGAGATTAATATGTTCTATGTACGTGGGAAAATATTGAAAGAAAAATAAGAAAAAAGAAAAAGAAATGAAAATAGGAAAATAAGAATATAGAAAAATAGTCATAATGTGGATTAAAAAAGTATCAGTAAATTTACTACATAAAGAACTTTTATACTCCATTATATATATATATGAAAAGCAAATCCTATCAGGAAATAGCATTGGCTTAAAAAATCATTAAGAATGTACAGTGCTTGGTGCTAGTATGGGTATACAGAGAAATGGGATTTGCTGTTTTTACAAGACAATTTGTTAACATGTGTCAGAAAATCTTAAAAAATGCATAGACTTGGACGAAGTAATTTGAGCCTAAGAATTCCTCATAAAGACACTGATTCAAAATGCCCAAACACAAGAAACTGCTCCTTGTCAGACAATATGAGATTTGTTAAGCTAATCATTATGTATCACATCATGGAGTGTTTTCATCCTTTTAAAATCTCAAAGCTCACCAAATACACCAAATACCAAATCAGAAATATTGTAATTATGAAGAGTAAAATTTTGATTTTGTGGTGGGCAACAGGAGATATGCATATATATACATATACAGTCATTTCTGAGGAATGAGATTATACATGATTTTAATATTTTTCATTACTTATATTTATTTTTCCTCCTCCAACCAATTAAGCTGAGCAAGTGGAGAGCTGTTGATTTCTATCTAACACATTGGAAAAGCAGAAGCTGTGACTTAGGGCCCAGAAACTGGCAAGTTCCAAGGTCATGCACAAGGAAAACCAGGCTGGGTGGGTGATAAGACTCTGAGTTCTATGTCATCCTCAGACTTGGCCACTAGATGGGCAAAGAGCAGTCTAAGTGGGCTTTAGACCTACATGGTGACCCAAATCTCTGATCATATTGAGATGATGGGGGAAATGCAATCTGGTTGACAGGGTCACAAGTAAATAAACCATGAATTTTGCAACTGCAACTTGAAGATAACCCAGTGTGGTGTCTATAAAATATATTTTGATTCGCATTGGAAGATTGTACACTCTGGACTCAAATTTCAAGATGGCTTTTGCGGAATGACCTCTACACCACTCTGGTGCCCCTCCTTCATCCTTTCCTAAGATTTCCTCTTACCGCTATGTCCCTTTTGTTTAGTGACTCCTTTGCTTTGTCTCTCTGAGACTTCTAATGCAATGGGAATGAATTGAAAGCAGAATGGTCTCAATGATCATTTTCTGATCATGGAATGGTAAAAAGCATGCACATTTGATCACATGCCAGTCACACCCATGGGGCTCCATTTCTCCACATTATTTCTAATAATGGTAGTCATATCTTTTGGTTACTGATTTGTTCATTAATGTATTCATTCATGCAATGAGTATATATATTTAAGATTATTTAATATATACTATGTGACAGGATTATGCTGCTACTAAAGAAAGACTAATGAGTTGATTATAATCTGGTCTAGTGGTGGAGACAAAGAATTGCATGTGTGAATGAAAAAGTTGCCCTTATTTCTAGATGCATTCCAAAGAGGCTTTAAACTGTAGTTTTCCTAAGACCTAGTAAAACATCAAGAGGAAACACATACATCCTTGAAGAGCAGGACAGGGATGAACACTGGCAGGGCACCACAAGGAACCAGAGCCTGAGCTAGGGGCATCAAGGCTGCTCAGTCTTTGCTATAGTCATGGAACATAGATATGGTTGGCCTCATTTTAAAGATGAGAAATTCAAGGCTCAGGCTGAAAGTCTTATGATCACAATTTGGATTTTTTTTTGTCGGTTATGGGGCTTGAACTTTGGGCCTGGGCGCTGTCCCTCAACTCTTCAGCTCAAGGCTAGTGCTCTACCACTTGAGCTACAATGCCACTTCCAGTTTTCTGGTGGTTTATTGGAGATAAAAGTCTCATGGCCTTTCCTGCCTGAGCTAGCTTTGAACTGTGATCCTCAGAGCTCAGCCTCCTGAGTAGCCAGGATTTCAGGTGTGGGCCAATAGCGCCCAGCCACAATTTGAATTTAAGCCTAGTCAACATAAAAGTGTGGACATATCAAATTGTAATCTGTGTCTCTCCTCCTAAACAAGAAAAAAAAGAGAACAAAGAGCAACTATACTATGCAATAGAATAGAAAGACATTAAATATCTATACTGGGGATTAGTCAGAATTTGCCCAGAATAATCTGTGTACCAATACCAGGGAGGTAAAGAGATGTCCCACACAGTTGCTGCTGCCAGAGCTGGACTACAGATGTAGTGAGGTCCTGCTGTGTTCCTTCTGTCTTTTGTTCTGTGGCACCTTCTGTAGTGTGGAGACACTGTGTGGAAAATGTACACCTTCCATTGGCTTTGCCCAGGCCTTGCATGAGCTGGAAATAAATCAAATTGTTAATAAGAAACTCCAGGCCAAATAATTCTTTCCTGAAGAATCACAGGATGCAAATGTGGCCATATGTCAGCCCAGACTAGAGGGAAAAGGCTGGCTGTGGTCCTCATGATTTGCTTTCTTATCAGAATCCCACAAAACTCATTTGATTTGCAGAGAATACACTGTAGTTTGTATGCAAACAAGACCTTAATATTTCCTGGAATACCCCTTCCCCATCTTGAAAACAGAAGCCAACTATCAACCTCTACCAATTCTGTGAATTGTAATCTATGTATCTTTGGACAGTTGAAAAAACACCCTAGCTTCTATGGTGTATGCCTGGTATCCTAGCTACTCAGGAGGCTGAGATCTGAGGATTTCGGTTCCAAACCAGCCCCTGCAGGAAGGTCTGTAAGAGCTTACCTTCCATTAATCAGTTAAAGCTAGAAATGGAGCTCAGGCGGTAGAGCATTAGCAAACAGCTCAGGGATGGCATCCGGGCCCTGAGTTCAAGTGCTAATACTGGAACAAAAACAAAACAAAAAGCCACCTAGATTTGTTAGAGCAAAAAGCATGTATTAAATCATCATTGATTTTGCAAGCCTGTGCCAGATCACAGAGATTGTGAGCCCAAAATGAGTTGCATAGTAAGTCACAATGAAATTAGTTCTTAGGATATATGTTAAACTACCTGAAATGTAAGTAAAAGAGACTGACATGCAATGATAGTTCTATTGTTAAATGCATAATAAAACTCACCAAGTCAGGATTGCTAAGTCTGCATGTGAGCAAACCTGACAAAATCTTAAGTTAAAGTAGCTCAAGCACTGTGTGTTTCTGATGTAGCTGAAAGTTATGGGGTATCAGAAAATGTTGAATGCAGGGCCCAGATGGTGTCCTGGAATGAGTCTCACTTCCTATCTTCTTTGTGTGGGCCATCCTCTGGAATTCCCGAACTTAAATACAATTGATCTATTCTCAATGGGTATATTCCCAAAGTTTGGTCCACACAAAATGAGAGCTCCTTTTTCTACAAGTTTAGTTAAAATCAGAGGAATACCTCTTTTGGCATCACCAAGGATATGGCTGTGGCAGAACTTGCTGTAGAGTCAGGTTCATCTTTGCTGGGTGCATTAGGAGAGAGAGAAATTAGAGGGACAGCTGCGGGAAAGGAAAGTCACCAAATATCTACAAAACTCAGAAGGGGATTTTGGTCTGTTTGATAGCCTCTAATGGAATTGGGTCTTTTTCTTCACCAAATAAAGAATTATGAGGAAATGTAGAGGTAGATGCAAAATTTATTTGAAAGTAAGAGTAAAGCAATAGGGAAACTGTGGAACGCTATTTAGCAATTGATGGGTTGGAATAAATGCCCAACAAGGACTCCCATCTGGGGCGGTCACCTTATGCCATTTGCATCCTGGGCAAGGAGGGAGAGGAGAATAAAGATTTCTAGGTGTAAGAGAAGAAAAGGGAGAAGGCCTGGAAATTGGTAGCTCAATGTAGATAAATTGGGTCCCTCTTCTATAGCCATTTTGGGTAAGTCTCAGCTCTTCTGTCAGTGAGTGGATCACCATCCCTCTCACCCCAAAAGGGAAGGGGTGCCCAATTCCTCCCCCATCCCCACCCTTAAGTCTGCTCTGGAATTCTCAGGGGCACTGCGTCTCAAAGGGCTTCTCTCTGTTTCCCTGAGTCTTTAGGAAGAGGAAGGGTATGATCTCCACTGAGTCCCCATCTCTCTCCATCTGCCTAATCTTTCCCCTTCGCTGAAATGATGAAGATGTTAATTAATGTAACAGTAACTGCTTACAAAGCACTTCCTGTCTCCCCTGTGCTCTACTAAAAACCTTTCACAGGGCACCCTCAATTAGGTATTATTATGTCTATTTTACAAGGTCAAAAAGTTTGGATCATGAAGTTTGCAGAACTAGTAAGAGGGAGAGCCAGGATCTTAACTGAGGTCTGTCTTAGGATTCTAGATCTTTCTATTGTGGTTCTAAGCAAGCATTCTGATGATGGAAAAAATGGAGAGAGATAGAGAGGGGTGGGAGGAGAAAGGTAGAGAAAGACAAAGAGGGAAAGAGAGGAGAGGGAGGAAAAGAGAGAAATAGGAGGAAGAGGGAGGGAGAGAGAGAAAGAGAGGGGAGAGGTCAGAAGAGAAACAGGAGAAAGGTAGAGGAAAGAGAGAGAGAAAGAGAGGAGAAGTAAGAGAAAGAGGCAAAGGAGAAAGTGTGTATGTGTGTGTTGAGAATGGAGAGAAGAGGAACAAGACAGTAAATGATAAGGAAGAGATTGCCTTCATAGTGGGTATCTCCCCTGAATGGCTTAGTGACCCCCTAACCCACCTCCCCACTCCCTCACACTTGTCAACAGTACTACCCTTCTCCTCTACTGGTAGGCAGGGAGCTCAGTGAAGTTGGCCTACAGTTTTCCAGTATCATACCTTCTTATGGCTTTGTTTTTCTTGTCATGTTTCTTACAGCTTCTGGACTTATTAAGCCCAGATCATGTTGCATATTCATCAGATGAGTTGCTAATCATCTGGCAAGCCCCTCTAGAGGGCCGACGTCCAGGAGCTCAAATGAAGGATTAGGCAGCACATCCTCACAGCTCTCTTAAGCAACATGTTACTGACAATTATATAAAAATTTCAGGAAAGCATGTTCAAGACAGAAGGGACAGTTTACTGCTTTGAGGTACAGCATACCCTTCCTCTATCTTCATTATACAGATGAAGTAGAAGTACTTTTCAGCTTACAGAGGGAAAACCAAGACCAGGATGGTGAACCAGGCAAAGCTTCAATTCATAATCTTCTTTAGGAAGTAGAATCTGGTCGTAGGATCTTTCATCTGGGATTTGTTGCCAAAAGGTAGCATCTATGACACCAATAATTGCCTACCTGCCTCTCCTGTCCCCTACATCTCCCCTATTGCTTGTCCTGGAGGATGGGCCAGATGTGTCTTATTCCTCCAAAGCACAGAAAGTGCTGGGTGAAATGTTTCGTCATAACTTTGCTTTGCTATGAATGGGTGGAATGGCAGTAGAACTTAGCTCACAGAAGATCCAAAGTGCCTGAGAAAGCATGGAGGAAAAGTCAGGCATTGTGTCTATTGGGAGGTACTGGTTAAGATCAGAGTCTGGACCCAGATTGCTGGGCTTTAAGTCCTGACTCTGCTTTGTAATGGTTATGATCTCAGAAAAACTATTCTTTCTAACCTCTGGTTAAACAACCCTAAAACTTCTTGCCTCAGTTTCCTTCTCTGTTATATGAAAATAATAATAGAATTTGCTTCATAAGGCTATTATAAAGCTAAAAGAAACCAGTATCTATCTAGAGGTTCTAATATCTCCTGGTGTGAATGCTAGAAAGGTGGTAGTACATTTCTTGTGACCCAGCCTTGTTACCCCTTCCCTGTTGTCCTCCCACTCTCCCTTCCTTCCCCCACCTCCCTTACTCCTTCCGGCCCACGAAGTTGTAAAGTTCATTTCCAATATATTCTCTTGTGGGTATCATTGTTGCAATGGGTCATCATGTGTCCTTGTTTCAGCATTTTGTTATTCCCCTTCCACTCCCCAAATTAGACTAATGTATAAACAAGATGCAGGGTACCAAAATCAAATATAGTGACAGCAGGGGATGTACCATAGGGGGAAGAATATACAAAGGAAACAAAAAATCACATAGTACATTTAAAACAACAGTAAAGAAGGACCTCTTGTGTCCATATCTTGTGTCCATATATCAAGATATATGGTCCTGTACATAGCTTTTGAGCTTTTGTGCTTATCTGATAGAATTGTCTTAGATACATACTAATTATTGCTAATGAGGGAAACCATGAGACCTATATTTCTTTGGATCTGGCTTACTTCTCTTAATATAACTGTATTGTCAAAGCTCATAGAATTCAAACTTTATAGACCACAATAAAGACAATTTGCCCCATGAAGGTTAGAATGTGTTTGTGATTTTCATTAAGTATCACTATCTCACAACACTGTGAAATTTATGTAATCACTTAATCACAATAAAAAAAATTAAAAAATCTGTGGCTTTCCCATATGCCACTAATGAGAAGAGCATAGCTGAAATCAGGAAAGTAACTCCTTTTGTAATAGTTCCACAGAAAATAAAATACATAGGAATTAACTAAATAAGTGAAGGACCTCTATGATGAAAACTTAAAAAACCTGAAAAAAGGAAATTAAAGCAGAACTAAGGAAATGGGAAAACCTCCCTGCTCCTGCATTGGGAGGATTAACATCGTGAAAATGGCAATACTGTCTAAAGCTATCTACAGATTCAATGCAATACCATCAAGATTCCAACCCCATTCTTCAATGAAATAGAAGAAGCAATCCAAAAATTCATATGGAGCAATAACTGGCAAAAGCAATCCTTAGTATAAAGAACAGTGCTGGAGGAATACCAATACCTTTCTGTATCTTGTAAAAGGAAGAATAAAAACTCATGAAGCTGAAATTTACCTTGTCCACCATAAAAAATGCACTATTGACTGAAAAATTTAGAACCTTTGAAGCATCCATATTTGGATTATTTCATAGGTTCTGGCTTCCCAGGAAGCCAAAGGAACAGATAGATGAATAAAACTAATTCATCCATAGAAGAGCAAAGACTCTGTCCACAAGAGAAAGAAATTCCTGCCCTAATGTGCAGAATCTGCCTGTGGCATTCACGATGATCTTGTGTTGGTTCAATAATTTTGAGATGCAATCTCTATGTTAGTTGCAAAGCAGACAGTTGCTGACAACTTTTAAACAGATGTTTATCATCCTGGGGACATTGGATAACCATGGACCACCAGCATCAGCCTCACCTAGAAATTTGTTAGTGATGAAAATTCTCAGGCCACACTTAGTCAAAGACAAATGCTCATAGCATAATATTCAAATAATCTCTCAACAACATGCATGTAACCAACAACATGTATATAACCACTAGTTGGATTTCTCCTCTACTGTCTTTCAAGAAATCAACAACCCATTTGGTGTGTGTCCCTCTCTTGCTCCAAGTCCATTAATATGTGTGTGTGGGGGGGGGGGTCTGTACTTTGAAACCATGCTGTATATATGGTTCCTCAAAGCTAAAAACTGCTCATAATACATTCATTCCTCTTTTTTTTTTTTAATTTAATTTTATTTTATTTGAAAACATACTGTACAGAGGGGTTACAATTACATGGGCAGGAAAATGCATACATTTCTTACCAAGCATTGCAGCCTCCTCCTTTGTTTACCCTTCACCTCCCTTCCCAGCCTCCCCCCTCCCCCCCACCCAATCATACCCCCCCTCCCTCCCCCCCACCGACATTGTAAAGCTGGTTTTGACATGACATTTTGTACTTCTCATTGTTGCAACAGGTCCACCTGAATCCTTAAACGACTTGTTTGTCCCCGTCTCCTCCACATGTTATACTGACATCAAATATAGTGAAAGCGGGGGTTACACTGTGGGGGAGGGACATACAAAGCAACAAAGAAATAATATTATAAATGCGTTAGAAACACATGCATGAATGAAACAAAAACATTAAAATACATATTTGAGGTTTTGTTTTCCTAACATCACATTCTCTGACTTTTTCCGCTTGACTCATACCTATACTAGATATTGCAAATAAGGGAAACCATGGGACCTATGTTTCTTTGGGCCTGGCTTACTTCACTTAATATAAGTTTTTCCAAGCCTTTCCATTTCCTAACAAATGGGGCAATGTCATTCTTTCTGATGGAGGCATAGAATTCCATTGTGTATATATACCACATCTTCTTGATCCATTCATCTACTGAGGGGCATCTGGGTTGGTTCCATATCTTAGCTATGGTAAATAATGCTGCAATAAACATAGTTGTGCTGGTAGCTTTAGTGTGGCCTTGTTTGTGGTCATTTGGGTAAATGCCCAAAAGTGGGATTGCTGGGTCATTGGGGAGCTCTATATGGAGTCTTTTGAGGAACCTCGATACTGCTTTCCAAAGTGGTTAAACAAGTTTACATTCCCACCAACAATGAAGTAAGGTTCCTTTCTGTCCACATCCCCTCCAGCATCTGTTGTTGTTAGAGTTCTTGATTTTTGCTGTTCTAACTGGAGTGAGGTGATATCTCAATGTTGTTTTGATTTGCATTTCTTTTATGGCTAGGGATGTTGAACATTTCTTCATGTGTCTATTGGCCATCCTTCTTTCTTCTTCAGAGAAGCTTCTCTTTAGGTCTTTCGCCCACTTACTTATTGGGCAGTTGTTTCTTTGAGGATTTGTTGTTGGGTGGTTTAATTTTTTGAGTTCCAAGTATATTTTAGATATGAGACCCTTGTCCGTTGTATGGCTAGTAAAGATCTTCTCCCAATCCGTGGGCTTTCTATTGATCTTGCTAGCTATGTCATTTGCCCTGCAGAAGCTCTGCAACCTTATACAATCCCATTTGTCCAACCTTTCTTTGATTTGTTGTGTTTCCGGGTCTCTATTCAGAAAATTTCGGCCTGAGCCGAGGAGACCCAGGGTTTCTCCTATTCCATCCTGTAATGTTTTCAGAGTGTCTGCTTTGAGTTCAAGGTCTTTGATCCATTTGGAGTTGATTCTGGTGCAGGGTGATATATAAGGATCTAGCTTTAGTTTTCTACATGTAGTTAACCAGTTTTGCCAGCACCATTTACTGAAGAGGCTGTCTGTCTTCCATTCTATTGTTTTAGCTCCTTTATCGAAGATTAGATGGCTATAGGTCTGTAGGTTCATTTCTGGGTTTTCAATTCTATTCCATTGGTCCTGAGGTCTGTTCTTATGCCAATACCAAGCTGTTTTGATTACTATGGCTTTATAGTAGAGTTTGAAATTTGGTATTGATATTCCTCCAGCAGTGTTCTTTCCGTTGAGGAGCGTTTTTGCTATTCGGGGTCTTTTATTGTTCCATATGAATTTTTGGATTGCCTCTTCTATTTCCTTGAAGAATGAGGGTGGAATTTTGATAGGTATTGCGTTGAATTTGTAGATAGCCTTGGGAAGTATTGCCATTTTCACAATGTTAATCTTTCCAATCCAGGAGCATGGGAGGTTTTGCCATTTTTTAAGTTCTGTGTTGATTTCCTTTTTCAAGATTTTAAAGTTTTCATCATAGAGGTCCTTCACTTCTTTAGTTAAGTTAATTCCTAGGTATTTTATTTTTTGTGGGGCTATTACAAATGGAGTTGCTTTCCTAATTGCAGCCACACTTTTCTCATTGTTGGCATACAGAAAAGCCATGGATTTTTGGGGGTTAATTTTATAACCTGCTACTTTGCCAAAGTTTTGAATCAGCTTAAGTAATTTGGGAGTGGAGTCTATGGGATTCTTTAAATACAAGATCATGTCATCTGCAAAGAGGGAGAGTTTTATTTCTTCTTTCCCTATTTGGATCCCCTTTATGTCTGCATCTTGTCTTATTGCTGTAGCTAGGCATTCTAACACTAGATTGAAGAGAAGTGGAGAGAGTGGGCATCCTTGTCTTGTTCCTGAGTTAAGAGGAAATGGCTTTAGTTTTTCACCATTGAGTATAATGCTGGCTGTAGGTTTGTCATATACAGCCTTTATTGTACTGAGGAATGTTCCATGGATTCCTAATTTTTCCAAAACCTTCATCATAAAGGGGTGTTGGATCTTGTCGAATGCTTTTTCTGCGTCTATTGAGATAACCATGTGGTTCTTATTCTTGCTCCTGTTGATGTGATGAATAATATTAATTGATTTGCGTATATTGAACCAGCTTTGCATCCCTGAAATGAATCCTGTTTGATCGTGGTGTATGATTTTTTGGATGAATTGTTGAAGTCGGTTGGCCAAAATTTTGTTGAGAAGTTTTGCATCAATGTTCATCAAAGAAATGGGTCTATAGTTCTCTTTCTTTGATGAGTCCCTGCCTGGTTTTGGGATGAGGGTTATGATGGCTTCATAGAATGTGTTCGGTAGTGAGCTTTCTCTTTCAATTTCATTGAAGAGTTGGAGGAGAATTGGTGTGAGCTCTGCTTTGAAGGCCTTGTAAAATTCCGCTGTAAAACCATCTGGTCCTGGACTTTTCTTAGCTGGGAGGTCTCTTATTGCTGTTTCTATTTCAATGCTTGATATGGGCCTGTTAAGATAGTTTAACTCATCTTGGTTTAGTTTTGGCATGTCAATATTTGCTAGGAAGAGGTCCATTTCTGTCAAGTTCTCAAACTTATTAGCATACAGTTTTGAGAAGTATTCCCTTATAATGTTCTGAATCTTGGTTGTTTCTGTGGTGATGTTTCCATTCTCATCTCTGAGTTTATTAATTTGGGTGTGTTCTCTTCTTTTTCTGATAAGATTTGCTAAGGGTCTGTCAATTTTGTTAAGTTTTTCGAAGAACCAACTCTTTGTTTTGTTGATTCTTTCTATAGTTTTTTTGGATTCTAATTCATTTAATTCTGATTTAATTTTGATTATTTCTTTCCGTCTAGTGGATTGGGGTTTATCTTGCTGCTCTTTTTCAAGGAGGTTTAGATGTGTCATTAAATTGCTAGTTTCAGATCTCTCCAATTTGTTGATGTAGGAGCTCAGAGCTATAAACTTGCCTCTGAGTACTGCCTTTGCTGTGTCCCAGAGGAGCTGGTATTTTGTGTGTTCATTTTTGTTGAATAGCATGAACATTTGAATTTCCTTTCTAATCTCTTCCATGACCCACTCTTGATTCAGCAGTGTGTTGTTCAGCCTCCATGTGATACCGGACTTTCTTTGGTGGCTTTTGGTGTTGAGTTCTAACTTTATTCCCTTGTGGTCAGAGAGAATGCAAGGTATAACTTCAATGTTTCTGAATTTAGACAAGTTTGCTTTGTGGCCTAAAATGTGGTCTATTTTAGAAAACGTTCCATGTGCTGCTGAGAAAAACGTGTATTCTGATGCTGCTGGGTGAAATGTTCGGTAAATGTCTGTTAAGTCTAGTTGATCTATGCAGCTGTTTAGATCTGCGGTTTCTCTGTTGAGTTTTTGCCGAGTTGATCTATCTAGTGGGGAGAGTGGTGTGTTAAAATCCCCAACAATTAATGTCTTTGGATCTATATGGGATTTGAGGGAAAGTAGTGTTTCTTTGATAAATTTGGGTGCTCCATTGTTTGGCGAATAGATATTTAGAATTGTAATATCCTCCTGAAGGAGAGATCCTTTAATTAGTATGTAGCGACCTTCTTTATCTCTTTTCACGAATTTTAATTTGAAGTCTATTTTATCTGATATTAGGATTGCAACTCCCGCCTGTTTATGGGGGCCGTTTGCTTGGTAGATTTTGTTCCAGCCTTTAACATTGAAAATGTGTTTGTTTTTACGGGCAAGATGTGACTCCTGCAGGCAGCAGATAGAAGGGTCTTGTTTTTTAATCCAACTAGACAGTCTATGTCGCTTAATTGGAGAGTTCAGTCCGTTAACATTAAGAGATAGGACTGAGAGGTATTTGGGAGTTCCTGCCATGTTATCTACCTTTTTGGGGGCTGCGAAAACTGGGTTCTTCCTATGGTTCTTGGATTCTCAGTTTGGGTACAGTTTCTTGGCCTTTATTGCAGTCTTGTTGGTTTTCTATGTGTAGGACATCTTTAAGAATCTTTTGTAGGGCTGGTTTGGTGGAGATGTATTGTTTCAATTTTTCTTTGCTATGGAAGGTTTTTATTTGGCCTTCAGTTATGAAGGAGAGTTTAGCTGGGTACAGTATTCTTGGTTGATAGTTGTTTGTTCTTAGGGCATGGCATACATCGTTCCAGGCTCTTCTTGCTTTGATTGTCTCTGCTGAGAAATCTGAGGTGATTCTAATTGGTTTCCCTTTATAAGTGATTACCCTTTTCTCTCTGACAGCTTTAAGGATCTTTTCCTTGTTCTGAGTTGATCCTGTGTGGATTATAATGTGGCGGTGGGATGTCCTATTCTGGTCTGGTCTATTTGGGGTTCTAAAGGCTTCTTGTATCTGGACAGGCCTATCTTTTTGCATGTTTGGGAAGTTCTCTGCTAGGATCCTGTTAAACAAATTTCCTAGACCATTAACATCTGTTTCTAGGTGCTCCTCTACACCCATTATCCTTAGATTAGGCCTTCTGATGGTGTCTTCCAGGTGTTGGATAGATCTATCATATTTCTTGGACTTGTCTTGGATGGTTGTATGTTCTTTCTCTATAATATCTAGGCTGTCTTCAATCCCTGAGATTCGATCTTCTGCATGGTCTAACCTGCTGTCAAGACTCTCTACTTTGTTTTTTATCTCTTTTCCTTCTAGTTGGTCAGCTTTGATGGCTTCAAGTTCTTTGTTGAAGCTCTGTTTTAGGTCTTGTATGAATTTCTTTACTTCCTTAATTTGGTGTTCAGTGTTTGTCCTCAAATCACTTAGTTGATTGGTTATCGTTTCTTTGGGCTCCCATTCCTTCTGTTGGGTTCCATTCAGCATTCCCTTTGTGGTCTCCCTGACTTCCTTCAGCTCTTTGTTAATGGATTCCATGAATGCCTTTAGTGATCTTTGTGTGTTCTCTACCTGGTCTCTCAATTCCTGTATTACTCTTTGATTAGCTTCCTCCAGTTCGTGGGATTCCTGCAGATCTCTTTGAGTGTTCTCAGCCTGCTCACGCCATTCCTCCCTTTCTCTTTGAGTATTCTCAAGTTGTTCACGCAAATCCTGTATCAGTTTTTGAGTAGCTTCCTCACGCTTATGATATTCCTGTATAAACTTCTGGGATGCCTCCTCTCTCTCCCTGTCACGCTCATACAGAGTCCTTTGTACATTGTCAAACTTTTCATTTATCATGTTTGCCAGCAGTGTTTGTAGAGCTGTTTGGGAACTCTCCTCTGGATTATTCATTATCTGTTCTAACCCCTGATTATCAAGATTGGGAATTGAGATACCCGAATTTGCCATTTTTCTTGTGTTTTTCCGGCTTACTCTGCCCATTTGAGATGAAGATAGCACCAGTTTTGTGCTAGAACACTATCTTAAGGCAACCATCAACCAAAGTTTGCATTTGTACAGTCAATAGTCTACAGATACAATCTAGTTCAACAGATACATCTATTCGACATCAAACAACTATATGTTAAAGGACTTCGAACCACAGAGAAGAATTTGGAAAACCAGAAATTATTAGGGTTAGGGAGAGATGTGGGTAAAAAATAGGAATAGATTGGTGTGGGGAGGCACAGGGAGAGTTAACTATGTCCTAATCACAGTGCAGGAAATAGGTTGGGTAGGATGCAAGTAGAGAGAGAGAGAGAAAGAAGAAAGGGAAAGGGGAATGAAAAGAGACCAGAAAAAAAAATAGAAACGTAAAAATTAACGTTATTTTAGAGATTAAAAGACCATCTATTTATAGAGGAATATGAATATGTTGAGAGAAAGGGAGGGACATAGAGGAGATGTGGAAAACTTTAAAAAAAATGCTTAAAATATTATATAGGTATAAAGAGGTAGTACTGCTATTAATGAATTTAAGTCTCAGAGGTTTTGAATTGAGTAATAAGTTTGTGGGTTAAGTGTGTACACAATGGGGGGTAGGGTCTACTGGTTAACTATGGGTTTATCTGAGGATGTGCAGGACAAGAGTTAAGTCCCATAAAGAAGAACAAAGAGGAAAAGATGGAAAGGATAGGAAAGTGAGAAGAAAAGATCAGAAGTTCAGTAGAGCTAGACAAAAAACAAAAAGATAATTAAGAATGAAAGAAAAAGAGAAAGAAGACAAGAAAAGAAAGGAAAACACACATTCACGTATTCCTAAAATAAAAATTATAAGAGGAGAAAAGAAAAAAAAAAAAAGTTAATGGAAAACAATTATTTTTTCAGAAGAGGCAAAAATTAAAGATTAATAAAAGTTTTAGAAAAGCAAAAAAAAATTTTTTTATATATATAAGGTAACAAAAAACAAAGAAAAAAAAAACAAAACAAAAAAAAGAAAAAAAGAAAAGAAGAAGAAAAAAAAAAAAAAAAAAGGTCTTTGATTTTTTTTTGGGGGGGGGGGGGGAGGGGTGGGAAGAGTCCTGTATCTCCCTTTTGTCTGTAACCAGAGTGTGGTTGGAGTCTCTGGTCAGCTTGAGGTCCTGTGGCTTGATTGGTTTCTTAAGTCAGTTTGTTGGAACAGGCAGAAAAATTCTCTGCTTTACCCAAGATTTTGAGATTCCCCCTCCCAGGTTAGTTTACTGGGAGGGTGATCTGCTTTGAGAATCACAAAAGAGGGGGATGCAGTGATGAGGCTAGGTTCTGGGTAGAGTTGAGGCCTTTCAACAAACAGTAGCTTTTCCCTGGGGCTATTTTGTGAAAAAAACTCACAGCACCCAGCCTGGAGCCATTCTCAGGGTTTCTGTTTTTCAATTGATTGTGGTGGCTGCTAGAGGGCGGGGCAGCCTCTGGCTCTGGTTACCCGGTGAGGAGAGCCACTCCAATGGCTGGCGCCTGAGCTGGGTGACTTTTCCCTGGATGGAACTGAGTCTGTGAGGTCACTTCGCCGTTAAGTTCTTGTGACCTGCTAAATGACTCGTTTTATTCCAAGGCCTGAGCTGGAGCTAGCCGCTCCTCCGAGCTTTGTCGGTATCCAAGATGGAGATCACCACCGGTGCTGGGGGGGGGAGGGGTGGCCTTCCCTCCTCTGCTCCCTGGGAAGGAGTGAGGAAGTGGGGCTACTCACGCCGAGTCTTGGATCCTGGGTCGTCTCTGGTCTGCAAAGTGCAGGATGAAGTTGTCCACTCCTTGTCGGTTCTTGCTGGTGTTGAGTAGAATCTGCTCGCCCGCTGCGTCTGGCTCCTTCGTCCCGGACTCTCTGTGTGAGCGCTCAGGTATGGCCGCGGCTGCGGTCGCCGCTGCGACCCTGCCGCCGCAGCAGCAGCTGCTGGCAGACGCTCAGATGTGTCTGCTTGGCTTCCCCTCTCTTGGCTAACTCTCTGTCCTGTGATGGCACACTTGGTGTGATTCTCTGGCTTGGGACTGTTCACTGGAACTCTGAAACTGTTTTCTATGCAAGAGCTTGTTAAGATTCCAGCTTCTCCTCCGCCATCTTCCCATTCATTCCTCTTAAGTGAGACTTCCCAGCAGACAAATGGATAATCAGCCCACGAACGCCTGTAACTAAGGTGTCATACATTTGACATCTTTTTACCTTGGCGGATATTTTATTATCCCATGGAGGTGTCAAGGCCCTCACATAGTCTGTACCTGAGTTAATTTGTGTGTGTTATTTTTCCTATTAAATATACAAGATGTTAATTAAACTATAATTATTAGAAATAAAAACAAGAGTTATCCACATATATATGTATGTGTGTGTGTGTGTATATATACACACACACACACACACACACACACACACACACATACACACACGTGCCTTTCTACTGTGTATAATTAGCTCTCAAAGTCCTTCTGCGCCCTGATTTTAGCTGTCCCAGTATTCATATGTATATAAGATTTTTATTCTTGCTAACCCCTAAAACAAGAAATACCTATGAGCTATTATTAAGGCTATATACATGCATATGTATAGGTATGAGCATGTATGTTTATATGTACTACCTAATCAAATTAAACATTCATCTACAGGGCTGGGATGTAGCTCAGTGGCAAAGTGTTTGTCTAGCAAGTGCAGTGTCCTGGTTCGATCCCTAGTACCAAAAAATAAAAGACAAAAAAATTTATCTAGAGCAAAGATTTAGCCAGCCTTCTAATTAAAAGCTTTCTTATACACTAAAAAGTTCATTAAATATTAGGCTTTATGGGCCAAAGCTTGTCTGATTTGTAATGAGTCTATTAAAATGCCTTCCATACTGACAAAGCACTTGAACTTCAACTTTGGTCAGATGACTGGATCAGAAACTCTTGACTGTGGGAGGCCAGGCTATTTCCCAAGCGCTCCAGATAATTCTAAATATCTACTAAGAACCACTGTTGTCCAGTGGTCTTGAGGGTATTTTCAGATCTCACCTAGCTAGCCTCCAGTGTGGAGTTGTGAATGCTGAGGGGCAACCAGGCTTTGGTAGCTTTCCATCACTGCCTCCAACCACACATGTCCAGTCTGCTTCACTTTACACCTGTCCTCCTGATTAATGTCTTCTGAGAACTCTCATTCCCTGAGAAGAAACATAATAGACTCACAGTTCAATGAGTCTATTATGAGCCGGCTTTAGGGGCAATCAGCTGTAGGTGGAAGTCTGGATTCACTCACACCTTAGGCAAAACTTTGTATGATTCAATTCTTTCATCTGTTCAATGGGGATGGCATTATGTACTCGTTGACTCTGAGGCCATAGAAATTTCTGGAGACAGTATATCATAGGGATCTTAAGAGAGTACACCTTGGAGCCAGATATATTTGGCTTTGAATACGAGTTCCATTCCCCTAACAGTTCCATGACATGTGGCAGGGATGCACCAGAGTATATTTCACACATCATTGCCAGTCCACAAACCATAGTGCTCCAGGCATCAAGGAGAATATAAATCCACTCCACTGCTAAACTCACCATTAATTTTTATTTTTGTGTATTTCATGGTAAGACTTTCTCAATGAAGGAGAAAGGGTGTTGATTGGCATTCTAATGTAAGTTTCTATTTCCCTAACAGCTTTGGGAATAGCAACCACCTAGACTAAGCCACTTTCCCATTTGGAATAGGGATAATGGTTAAATTATATGGCCTTTGGGAGAAATCAATGAGATAAGATTTGCCAACGGCTTGGTGTTATTCCTGGTGCATTATAGATGTTTAGCAAATGAGCTACTATCAGTTTTAATGATATAATGCTAATAATTCATTCCATAGAATGCCAATGCTGTATTTGAAAAACAACAACATCAAGAACAACCCAGCAACCTGTTCAGGAAACTAAGCATTCCACAGTCAAATCAAGTTGTTGATTGTGCTTTAAGGGATGGATTCTCCTATATACATGCTATATTTTTGACTTTGGGACCACAGCTCACTTAGTTGGTTTTGTTGTTGTTGTTGTTGTTGTTTGTCGGTGGTGGGGCTTGAACTCAGGGCCTAGGTACTGTCTCCAGACTCTTTTGTTCAAGGGTAGCACTCTACTACTTTGAGCCACAGCTCAACTTCTTGTTTTTTGAGTGGCTAATTAGAGATAAGAGTCTCACAGGGACTTTTCTGCCCAGGCTGGCTTTGAACCATGATCCTCAGATCTCAGTCTCCAGAGTAGCTAGGATTATAGACATGAGCCACTCACGCCTGGCTCAGAGCTCACTTAGTTTAAAAAAAAAATCACTAAGGTCATCAAACATTATTCTTTTTAATTTTTTAAAAAAATTTATCTTTAAGTAGTTGTACCAAGGTGTTTCCATTAAACAAAGTAATATATGAATACAACACATCTTGATCAATGTCACCCCCTTCAAAATTCTCCCCCACCCTTCCCAACTTCACCCCTTCCCTCACTTTTCTTAATTTTGTAGAATACGCATTGAACATGGAAATTGAAGACATTTTACCTCGGGACTAGCTATCTTGGTATCAGGAGGCCCAGGAGAGTTCCTAGGATCTTATTTTTTTTTTTCTGTGTGTATCTCTTGACCTGGCTTATGCTCAATTGTTTCCACTGGGTTTTTTCTAGCTGCCTGCAGATTCCCTCCCCAGGGGCTCCCTATACCTTTCTTCTTGAATCCCTTTTGAAAACCTGGTAGTGAGAACCCTTTACTTTAGCTGCAAGTACTCTTGAGCATCCAAGAGGGATTTTGGTGCCATGACTCCAAGTAAATGATTTTTTTTTAAGGATCTGGAGTAAGGGGCATATTCTTTCCAGGAAGTCACAAGTCCTTGGGAAAAGAGAGAATTTTCCCATGACATATTAGAGGGAATACTGGAAGAAATGTGGAGGCAGAACTAGGTTCTAAACCAGCAACTTCCAAACATTTTTATCCTACAACTTTCTGTCATAGTCTTCTAAGACAGAATTTCAGTATTTTATTTTAGTCAAATGACCATACACTTGATTTACAGTAGATCTAAAATAATTAGGATGTTTTTTGGTTGATGATGACAGAACTTAAGCCAAAGGAGCTTAAAAGAACTTGAAATCGGGTATGGTGGTGCACACATGAAATCCAAGCACTGGTGAGGCTAAGCAGAAGGTCAGTGAGTTTGAGAGCAGCCTTGGCTATATAATGAGGAGAGAGAGAAAAAGAGAATGAATGTTTTTTTTTTTATAGCTCCATCAGAAAGGGATGGAGATTCTAACTTGAATAATCTTTAAATCCCAGACTCATTTCTATTTTTCAGCTCTGTGGTTTCTTCCGTTGGTCCACTAATTTCATTTTTTCCCCTGTAGATAACTTTTCTTGCAGTAATTTTGTCCTAGCTGCCAGCAGCTTTGTAGATAACATCCGTACAGCCTGTAATCTATGGGAAAGACCGTTGCTGTCTCAAAGTATTCCCCTAAAGTAACCTACCCATCCTGGATCAAGAAGTGAGTATCAGTCCATTTGAGCTGCTATAAGAAAGTAAAGTTAGACTAGGTTAATTATAAGCATCAGAAATTTACTGCTCGTCGTTTTGAAGGTTAGGAAGATCATGATTAAGGACACTGGATGATTCAATGTTCAATGAGTACCCTCTTTTCACAAGTGGGGCCTTCTTACTGGATCTTAACTTGGTGGAAAGGACCAACAAGCTTCTCTGGATCTTCTCATAAAGGGATGAATCTCATGAGCTAGTCACATCTTAATCCCCTACTTCTTAATAAGATTGCATTGTGAATTGGGTTTCAACATAAACTTAGGGGAAACACAAACATTGAGTAGTGGTAAGATTTAAGGAGCAACCAAGGCTGGCTAGTGGGACACACCCACCTCTCTGACTTACATAGCCAGGATATTGGGCAATTCTGATCTACAACTTTACCAGAACTGCTATGAGTTGGGGAGTATGGGATGTCTCGAAGGAAGCAAGACCCTGCTAGACATTAAAGAGAGAAGAAATGCACTAATTAAGAAAACAAATGTGCTTTTCAGAATATTGCTGGGAGAGGGCAAAGCATAACAGAGTGACTAATAGTGGAATTTCAAATACAAATATGGGAGCAGATCAGGGCACAGTTCTTGTGAAGGTCACTAAAATTTCTCAATATTGGTAACACTTTATCTGTTTAAGAAATTGGCTTTCATCTAACTCACATAGACCTAAGAGTAAAGCCATATTCCTCATATTTTCAATGCAAGCACTAATTTTCTTATGACTAACTTGGCATTGACAATAAACTAACCCTACTCTCATTTCTCTCTGCAATTTCTTTTCAAATGTCCTCTGTGTAATATATGTTTAATGAATATTAGTTCTGTCATTTTGACTTAGGTCATTATAATATAATCTTATTAAATATTTATAAGAATTTAATATTATAATTGCCTCAATTGTCAACCAAACCCCAGAGACATTGAGACTTGCTTAAAAATATCCAATAATTGATTGGACTGCTATTATCCAGGCTGTCTGACTCCGAAGCTCAGAATCTTGACCTCTATCTAACTCATTCAATCTCTGGTAGTTGGGAGATAAGTAAATTTCTTTCATTGAACCAAACTCAGTGCAGCTCCATATAAAAAATTCATATCATCCTGGCTTTAGGCATAATCTTATCATAATTATGAACCATTCATTATGGAAGAGCCCCTTATTTAATCATTAAGACTTTGGGGAAAGGATACTGCCTTGACATTCCAACCCAATAACATATAACACAATCTCCTCATGGTATTTTTTTTCTCAAGTTCAGATGCTATCTCCTGTTTAATTTGAAAGGTAGACACAAGATCAGGCTCGTTTTTCAGCAGTTCCATTTGGTCCTTCATTGGTGGCTTTTTGTTAATAATTTTCTCCTGGGTTGCAGATAATTTCAGCATTACAGAAACTCTGGGTTATCTCATTTCAGTTGTTACTGGTTGCCTGTGCTTGTTCATTTTCTATCACCCGCCAGGAAGTTCATCTTCATTTTGTGTGGGGCACAAAATGAGAGCCTTGAAAAATGCAGCAAGATTTTTAAAGGAACAAAATAAATATTAAGTTTCCTCTGGATGAGGCTGTGTTTTTTGTTTCTCTTTGTTTTGCTGGAATTTGAAGTCTCACTGATACACATATAGGGTTGGAGATGGACTTAAGTTTTGCCAGGGAAGATGTTTTGTTGGCTAAAAGCCTTTGGGTGGATCAGTGGAGAGGGATGTCCAAGAGTCCCCTGCATTAGACCTTCAGGGTCCAGAGTTTCTGTCCCTGACATCACAGCCTCTGATACTTCTTCTGTTCTTATATGCTATATTAAGAGATTTCAGCTGCAAGGAACAGCTTAAAATGTAAGGATATTTGTATCATATGACAAGAGATAACCATTTCAGTTAAAGGCTGATTAATTCAACCCTAGTAATTTCCTCTGTCCTGTTGCTCTCTTGGCATCCCTTTGTTTTTCCTCTTGCAAGGTGGCTACCATCAAGTTGGTGTCATGTCCAGCTATCACATTATAAAAGCTGTAGAATAGAGATGGACTCTTTGGTACCAAAAACTTGCATTTATCAACAAAGATCATTCTTTGAAAGCTTCGCCCTTCACTTCTTTTGGTGTGTACTATCTTTAAGTATTGAAAAAAAGAGTTGCCACTCAACAAAGCAGTTTGTGAATACAATAAATGAATCTTGATTAACCTCATCCCTTTTATCCCGTATCCCTCCCAGTCCTACCCTTTGCCTTAATTTCTTAATTATTTTTTAGGATATATATTGTGTTTCACTTCTTAATGGTCAGAACTACATCTCAGACGTGTTCCTAAATCTTACAGGGACGTAGGGGTAATCTTCACTCATTAAATCGCTTAGGACTTATGCCCCATGCCTGACTTGGAAGAGCGCCTACCTTGCACACTTAACTGTGGAATATTTGATTCCCGTGCCCTGCATCTTGTATATATATTTTTTTCTAATTTGGGGAGGGTTAAGGGAAATAACAAAATGCTGAAACAAGGACAGAGGTTGGCCCATTGTAACAATGAGAAGTACAAGACACTATGTTGAAAACAAACTTTACAACCTCATGGGATGGGGGGGGGGGCGGGGGGAAGTTGGGGAAGTGAGGAGGGAAGGGATGGTAGGGGAAAATCAAAGGAGGAGGTAACAATGCCTGGTAAGAATGTATTCATTACTTTACTCATATAACTATAACCCTTCTGCACAGTATCTTTACAATAAAAATATATACTAAAAAAAGGAAATGCAAATCAAAGAAAACTGGGAACTCTCACTCAAAGTCATTCTACAAATGAACACATTCCTTTCTGTGGATGGATTTGCATACTTCATGAACAACGTAGTATTCTGAGTGTATTTTTGTACCTCACTGTATCTCATGCAACTTCCAAGTTGGAGTTTTTCATGGTTTGATCTGGAATGTCACTTAAAGACTCAATCTCTAGATCAACATTTTTGGAAGGTGCTGGAAGCCTAAAGAGGTAGAGAGAGCTTCAATCAGTGGGGCCTGCTTTCTAAGGAAAATGGGACTCCAGCCACCTCTTTTCCTCAGTCTTGTATTCCATCCACTAGGTTAATGGCTTTGCTCCCCTGGGAGTTTTTGCCATGACATGCTGCTCACCACAGGCTCAAAGTGATAGAGCCATCTGGCCCTGATCTCTAAAACTATGAGTGAAAATAAACCTTTTCTAAGTTGATGGTTTCAAGTATTTATTACAGTCACAGAAAGATAGCATACCTTCACAGTCTTTGCAGGATAAAACACCTGTCTATATACCTTTAATCCAAATTATTTTGAGAATCAGTGAGAAACTTTAACTGTCTTCACCAGAGAATTGGATCTATGGACTGGTCAATGGAAAGAACTAACTTGGCTGGTCTCTTGATTATGGATCACTGATATCCCTAGACACTGAGACATCCAAGAATCTCTTTCCTAGAAGAGATCATATGTCTGTTCATTTGCCCATCATTATAGCACCATATCCAAGTTTTGAAACCTCACCAAAAGTTAACTTGTGAACAAGGTGAGGTCAATGAATCTTATTCTTGGTGCATGCCTGGAAATCTGTTACGTCTTTATTTTCATATTATATATTACATGTGCACAACTCCTCATTGGAGAGCCAGAATACACAAGATGTTCTTGTTTTTATTAAATTTGGAGCTTATTAAGATACTAACTTATTTTTTATTCTAATAAAAATAGAGAGTATACATCTTGTGTTTCTCTTGTGTGTGATAGAATCTTGCTCCTGATATTTCCCAACTACTGTGAAATCAGAACTGTATTTTGTAACTAAGTATAAAAAAGCTATATAATTTGAAACTACATAATATATTAACAACCCATCAATGGAAAAATTTGTACTCATTCTGTGACTGAAAAATTTCTATCAAAACAGTAAAAAGTCTCTTATGATCCCATATATCCACCTAGGGAAACATAAATTGGTGAAACTAACATTCATTTAGTATAATATTATTGGAAATACTAGAAATATTGAAATTAGGAGGTTTATTTCTTGTAAAAATAAGTTTTAAATGAGATTCATTTCAAAAATACCTGCATTCTTGTCATTGTATACACCATGAGTAAACTCTTTATCCTTACCTTGATGGATTGTCATATTTTTTCTGGTAGAAAAAAATATTCTTGTAGCATATTGTCGTATTACAAGTTGTATGTGGTTAGTTTTGAAAGCTCTTTTTCAGTGTGAAGTTTTTGACAGTGTCAATTTTTCTAGGAATTGTTTTCCTTTTCATTGTAAGCATTTCTGCCATGTTGGCCCAACATTGACTTCATGGAATTCGCCTGGTTACACGGCTTGTCTCTTACCTAGGAGCAGAGCAGACATTTCCATCATCAGTGGTTTTACTCATTTACATGCATTCAGATTTCACATGTTCATTTTTTTCTTTACTGCCCCGTTCTCTTCATTGGCCAACTTTCTACTTTGGTTATCCATTTTAAAAAAGTCTTGTAGCTTTATCACTGGGAGGTAAAGACACAACATAACTACATACTTTGCCAGCTGTATATAAGCTGAGTGACAGCTACACAGTGACCATAGACTTTGAATGAAGTAATTTATTTGTCCCTTGTCATAGGATGCATCTATGATTTATGATGTGGACTGAAAACGGGACAGCAAAGTTTATACTTTATTCAATTGCTCAGTTAATAAACTGTGGTAACTGAAAATTGAACTGTGTTAGAAACAGAGGGAAAACATACAACAGCACGACCCATCAGCTGCACTAGAGAGTGATGAAAACAAACTAAGCAACTCAAGGGCCGCAATGGGAGGGAGGGAATGAGAGAGATAGAGGGAACAGATAACACGAAGCACAAGGAAAAAAATGGACATACCAACCAATGTGGAAGAAATAGCTGTATTCTCAAAGTTCATAGAATTCACAAACTTTATAGACCACGATGATGACAATTTGCCTCATGAAGGTTAGAATGTGTTTGTGACTTTAACTATCACTATCTCACAATACTGTGAAATTTATGTAATCACTTAATCACAATAAAAATTTTTAAAAATGACACTGATGTTTTTGATCTAAATGACAGGAGCTGAAATAGCTACGGGTCATAACAATTCATATAGCTCAAGTCATATTCCCTCAACTTGAGACCACTTTGAAGGAGCCGTGAAGAACAAGTTAATCAAACACCCATTCCTGGCTAACATGCCTAGTTCCAGTCTTTTAACAAAGGCTGAAAGATGTGCTTTTAGCCTTGAGTCTGTGCCCCTGCACAGACTGGCAATAGCTGTACATTAACCATTTGGTGGGCAACATAGAGTTGCCAAGAAGCAACAATGTCATTAGCCAACTTAACAGACCTAATTATGTCCTGATATGTCAACCAGAGCTTAAAGGGAATTAATCTATTGACTCCATATTTTCTTCTCTCTTCATTATTTCCAGTGCTTTTATCATCATGAAAATTCCCAGCGGAGATGTTTTTGGTCTCCCGATCCAATCCAGTTGAATCGAAGAGTGGTGGGAGGAGATGGCCAGCCCCTGGCATTGCTCACTATGTGGCCTCCACAGACTCTCCATCTCTGCTTCCTGGGCTTTGCAAGCCTCCCTTAGCTTTCAGCCTTTTCCTGACACATGTGTATCTGAGGCCCCTTTGATATCCTCACATGGCTGGGCCTTGACTTCCCAGTGATTTGAAAGGGAGGGAAGTTCTAGAATGGCCGGCTTGGTACATATTAAGATACCAAAATATTTTTTCTTCTAATAAGAATAGAGAATATATACATCTTCTATTTTTCTTGTGTCTACTTAACTGTAAGCTTCCTTTTCTCTAACAAAGGGACCTGTGAGCATATGAAAAGAGCACAGGGTTTAGAGTAGACTGTCCTGACTTAGAAATTAGCTTCCACCACTGACTGCATTTGGGATTCGTATCATCTCTCTGAGCCTCCATTTTCCTCACTGTGAAGTGAGTTCATTAGCTAGGTTTAAAAAGTGCTAATATTTAGCCTTGGGCTTATATAAAGCATCCAATAGGTGGTGGCACTTTCATTCTCTATGATTAATGAATAAGTGTGAATGTTTTACATGTATCAGATTATTTGAACCACAAACCAGCTCAATTCACATAGCAACTGAGATAATGAAGGTTCTCACAAATGATCTTTCTCTAATCTCCTTTGTATTGGAGCTTCCAGTATGCGTAGAGCTCACTTATAATGATTAATCTATCCCAAGTATTTAGTATTTCTAATTATCTGCTCTATTTAACTCTGTGTGTGTTTGGTTTTGTTTTTAGCATTTCTCTTTTTGAATATGCCTTAATATTTGGAAGAGACCCACCTAAGTCATTTGTAAATATAGAATAATATTAAAAATGAATGATTAAACAGTAATATTTCCCCTTTTGGTCTCTGTAATATAATACATACACCATTCTCCTTCTCTCCAGCTTGGTTACTTGTTATGAGATATAGCAATGTACTTTAGCTTATGGGGAAGCTTTGTCTTGGAAATCATTGTGTTTGTCCTGTAGGTATTTTGTTGATATCATATAATGGGCACAGTATCCACAGCTTTTGGCCATATGCTTTATGTTCATCAAACTCCACTTCATTTAACCTTTCTGGGAACACAAGAAAACTACCTTTTCTTTGTGCTGTTTAGGTCATGGCTGGGTTCTGACTAATTGCATGAGAGTGGATGTGATATGCTTTATTTCCAAATCTGGCCATAAAATATTCCAGGAAATTAATAACCACGTTCCTACTTCCCAGCAACTTCCAAAGCCATATATTTTAACTGGCATAATGATCATATGGAAGAGACCAGATGAGTGACCAGATGGAGGAAAACCACTACAGAGAGCCATCTGGGCTTGCCTTAGATTAAAAAGCAATTAAAATAACCAAACTTTTACTAAGCTTCTGACATATTAGGGCTTATTTGTTATTACAGCATAGCCTATTTAGTACTGACCAGATATGATAACTGCATTCATGTGAATACTTTGTAAGTTATATGTCAAAGCAGTATGTGAATGTACCATATTATCTGTGGAAAGTTAAGTCTGGAAATCAAGAGATCAGGCTCTGGCAGGAATGTCAGATGCTTGTGTCTCTCTTACATGCAGCCTTGTCATTTATAAAGTAACACTCCTAATCCTTTTCATGACTATTTCCCAAGGTTATTGCAAGTTGCAAATGAAATCATGGTTGTGTAAGAATTTAGAAACTGTAAAGTTATGTCAAGTAGAAGACATTGTAATTATTACCCTAGGGCTTCGAATCTCTCCCCAGAATACCCTTTAAACATGAAAGGAAATGCCCTACTGCTGTTAACTGGGTGTTACTCTTTTCTAGAATGTTGCCACAGACTTTTATTCAGCAAAGCGTGAGCACAAACTGCCTGTCTGTGATCCAGAACTCTTGGCAGTCATTTTCTGCCTGGAACAGCTGCTTGAAGCTGAAAATAAAGATGCCTATGCTTCTAAACACAGACTATCTGGAGGAGAGGGGGTAAAAAAAAGAAAGCTTGCATACAGTTTCAATCTCTCTTGAAGAGAAGGGGGTGGTACAGCAGAGAAGAGGAATCATACTTCACTCTAGGAAGGAGAACTCATAGAGACAGGAAGGCAAGGTCATGGATATTGGCATGAGACACCACTTCTACAGCATGTATCAGCAATAGCAGGCAATCTGGGCTCTGAAGCTCTCCAGGTGAGAGAAGCTTTCTGTTAAGCTGATAGTTTTGTGTCCTGTCTAAACCTAACCCACAGAGAATCTCATAGGACGACTGTGCCGAAAGTTAGGATTGTTTGAAGGAGACTTCGGGAGGAATGGAGAAATAGAAATGCAGTTTTGATGGCTCAGTGGAGACATAGTCTGTGTTCTCAGAGGAAGACTGGGAGGCCAAATCAGCCTTGGGTTTGACTTATGGATTGATCCTAACTCAATTCTCTATGGAGAGATAGATTATTGTTCTAAAGGAGGCTGGTTGTCTAAGCTTCAACAGGTATATTCTTAGGTCTTACTGTATGTCAGTCTTTTTCCTTAGTGCTTCATAAATATTAGCTTGTTTTTTTTATTCACACAAGTTTATGAAGTAGATACTATTATCCTTATCATCTTGAAAATGGAGAAACTGAGGCCTAAAGATGTTAAGACCTAGAACACAGAGATAAGTGACAGAGCCAAGATTGGAACCCACACCAAAGGCTCCACAGTCCTGGCATTAAGCACTAAACTCTGCTGTCTCATTAGGAAAAGGCACAAGCATAGAATATTCACATTACCCAGAGTTCCCAATGGTTTCCAACACCCTGGGACTCTCTTGACATGAGTTCATCAGATAGTCAGCCAATTGCAAATGAAATTAAACAAGAGAGACACTTCTTTACTAGCTGATGTTGTACTGGTATGTGATTGGAAGTAAGAAAAGCACAATGCAGTTCCTGGGGGCCAATTCCCTACTTCAGAAAACAGAATTTACTACTGGAGTTGTGTAGCAATTGAAACCTGGACAGGAGACTTCCAGTGCCCACAGGAAAGGAAAGCTAGCCCCAAGCGAACTCATTACCTATCACTTGGCTGTTGAATAAAATAATAAATATAAAAGAAAATCCTTCTAGAGTTATGCTTTTGGTTTGAGGTGCTAAGATCTATTAGCATATCTGCATACAAATGCATGTCTGTGGCATGTGGATGGCTCATCACAATACTTATAGGCACCTCATTAATTACCAGTTGCTTTCAGGAATTTGCTTGAAGACAGCCAAGTAATATGTAAGCAAGCAGAGCTAACAAATTACTTTTGTGAGAAATCAGGAAAAAGGAAAGCACAAGATTAGCAATTAGTGTCTGTCTCTGAGTCTTCTTACTGAGTGGTCACTCATAGTTCTTGGAGGGTCACAACTGAGTGGAGTCTCAGTGAGACCCTTGCCTAGACTCAGTGTTTCCATCTCCTAAATGGGTACTTGTCTAGTGGTCATCTAATCTGGAAACCTTGAGGTTTTAACAAAATACTGTTATTATCTTGAAATAGTTATACAGAGGAGTTCCCATTCAACAAAGCAATTAATGAATATTTCTTGATTGGTATTACCACTTTCAGTCTCCCCATCTCTCCAAATTCCTCCCTCAATTTTCTTAGTTTTGGAGGATATGCATTGAATTTTATGACTGCATTCTCTCTCCCTTCCTCTCATCATTTGTCTACCCCTTCCACATGACCCTCCCCTCCCCTTCCCTTTTACTTCGGAATAACTGAAATTTAGAACACAAACTAACTGCATATGATTAATTTTCATGTAGAACACTTAATTAAAAGTAGGGGTTAAGGCAGGCACTGGTGGCTCACATTTGTAATCTTAGCTATCCAAGATCTGAGTATCATTGTTAGGAGCCAGCCTGGGCAGAAAAGTTTGTGAGATTCTTACTCCAATTAACCAGCAAAAAAAAAAAAAAAAAGCCAGAATCAGAGCTATAGCACAAGTGGTAGAGTGCCAGCTTTGAGCAAGAGAGGTAAAGGACAGTGTCCAGGTCCTGAGTTTAAGCCCCAGTATCAGCACAAAAATTAAAAAAAAAATAAAAGTAATCCAGGAGCCAGTTTCTGGTGGCTCATACCAGTAATCCTAGCTACTCGAGGCTAAGTTCTAAGAATCATGGTTCAAAGCCAGTCTAGGTGGAAAAGTCCATGTAACTCTTACCTCCAATTCACCAGAAAACTGGAATGGCACTGTGGCTGAAAGTGGTAGAACACGTACCTTGAGCAAAAGAGCTCAGAGACAGCACCCAGGCCCTGAATTCAAGCCCCAGAACCTGTATAAAAGAAAAGAAACACATACACAGAGAGAGAGAGAGAGAAACAGAGATAAAGAGAGAGAGAGAAAGGAAAGAAGGAAGAAAAAGGAGGGAGGGAGGGAGGGAGGGAGGGAGGGAAGGAGGAAAGAAAGGAAGGAAGGAAGGAAGGAAGGAAGGAAGGAAGGAAGGAAGGAAGGAAGGAGGGAAGGAAGGAGGGAGGGAAGGAGGGAGGGAGGGAGAGAGGGAGGGAGGGAGGGAGGGAGGGAGGGAGGGAGGGAGAATGAAAGGAAAGAAGCAAAAGAGTAGAGGTTTCCTGCTCCAGCTGGAATCTGACTTTGTGCAAGGAATGCCAGTTGGAGCCAGTTACGTAAATTGGTTATACCTACTACTCAATCACTTTAACTCAGAAGTGTTCTGGTTTTGCTAACAAGTTTAGTGTGTACTTTGAGGTCACACTTTAATTGATGCCCTTGGAGATTGTTACACATGTTACAATTTGGGAACCACTGATACAATTGTTGGAGAAGGATTGGCTAACAGGTGACTTGGTAATAATGAGGTGGTAAGGAAGAAAGCACTCTTAGCTATCATTAAGAAAAATCATATCTCACAGACATCTCTTGTGCAAGCTGAAGTGTGCTGCAGAGAGAAAAGCATGTGAAATGTTTTGTTGTATATTGTTTCAAGATTAACTTCTCTGATTGGCCTCCAACTGTCAGGAAATCTGGGAAATCCTATGTGAAAGAAGAGAAGTATTTGGAAGGCCAGTAAGCCTTCCTACAAACCATGACCTCTTTCAAAATAATTCTCCAAGCAAAGGTCATGACGAGAGGCCCCCTAGTGCCTAACACCGGCTGTGAAACCGAGCAGAAGACATAAACAGTCTATTTCTGAGCCATAGCTTCCCACTGGTTCATTTTGTTCTGTGTTTGCAATAATTCACATGTGTTATGTTATTTGAAGAAATGAAGATATTTCATGCTAACCAGTGAATTTCTGACTTCTCTTGAAAAATCAGCAAGACTTAATTTGCTTTCATGGTGGTGATTGCTAGCTGAGGAGTGGCATGATCTTTGGATGGACTTGAGTTTCTTTTTGTGTGTGTGTGTAGTTTCTAGGGCTTGAACTCAGGGCCTGGGCACTGTCCTTGAGCTCTTTTACTCAAGGCTAGTGCTCTACTACTTTGAGCCACACCACCACTTTTGGTATTCCAGTGGCTCACTGGAGATTAGAGTCAGAAGGACTTTCTCCTGCCTGGGCTGGCTATAAACCATGATCCTCAGATTTCAGCCTACTGAGTAGCTAGGATTACAGGCATGAGCCACTGGTGTCCAACTCTAGACTTGAGTTTCTACGTCACAACCCTAGGCAATCTGTTTTACCCTTTTCCTCTGCCTGTCTGCCCCGAGTACCACCGCAGGTGGTGAAGGATTTTCATCTGTGTGGATCATGGGAAATGGGTGATATAAGGGGGACTTTGTGGAAAACTCAGAACTCTTTCCAAATAATATTGAAACTTCTAGGTATATATATATTTTTTTTCTCCAGTCAGAAAAAATAAGCCATTTAAAAATTATGATCCTCATGTATCCAGAGGGATATTGAGTTGCCTGCCTGTTATCCTTTTGGAGAAGTTACTCCGCCAAGACCTGGGAAGCTCTCCATACCACATGACCCTACACCCCTGCCCATAGCCAATAACAAGCACAGACCAATTAAGTCTTCCTTGCAGAATCTGAACTAAGGCGCAAGGGCTACTACAGTCAGAGAGGTGGTGGGTACTGAAAACTTCAGGATCCACTTAAGTGTGACATGGTGTTGAAGTTGTAGAGGAATTCATCAGGCTCCTGGTGGGCACTGAATGGGGTGCTTATTTCTGGTTTTTCAGCTTCACTCCTCCCAAAGACACAGGTGTCCCTCCTTGTTCCATCTTCAGGAACTCCATGTGTTATTGTACACAGGCTGCCTTAACAAAATACCACAGACTGGATGGTTTACCCAGCAAGTGCTTTATCTCCATTTTGGAGGCTGTATGTATCAGGGTGTCAATATGGTCTGCTTCTGGTAAGGGCTCTCTTCCTGGCTTATGGATGGCTACTTTCCCGTGGGGTGCTCACACAATAGGAAAAAAAGGAAGCAATCTCTTTGTTGGCCATTCCTCTTCTTGAAAAGTACATATCTCTTCATGAGGGTCTATCCTCCCCTCACGAGCTCATTTATACCTATTTATTACTCAAGACCTACCTCTCCAAATACCACATATATTTTTTTTCTCCAGTCAGAAAAAATAAGCCATTTAAAAATTATGATCCTCATGTATCCATATATATTATGGATACATTATATATTATGGCATTTGAGGAATAATCTATCACATGCAGATATGGCTAGGTCATACCAAAGTGCTCTTGTCTTTTGTGTCCTGATAGTAAGAGTCTACTTGAGTTAGCGTGAGTGGGTTCCTGCACTTTATAATCTAAGCTGAAACTAGAACTATGTCTCCTCCCTTCCATCTGTGCTTTCTGCCATACCAGGCAGTCTTCGTCCTTCTTGCACATCCATGCAATAAATCCTCCATGACTTATAGAGCCAGCCCTAGAAGAACTAGTGAGCATTCACAGTATTCCCTGGGCTATTGCAGGCCTTCACTGTACCATAAAAGAAAGGCTCGGCCTACTCCCCTAGCCCTACTCTGGATGTGGAGAAGAGGGAACATGTGTGTTTTCTGTGTCATAAAATGCACCTGGGCAGTCCTGATCCCTTTGTCCAAGGCAACAGGAAAAGTGCTCGACATGTGGCTCAAGATAGAATGCCATCGCTTCCCTTGAATCCATATTCCTCTCAAAGCTGGGAGTCAGCTCTCTTACTGTTTCCTCAGCCAGTAAAACTTCCACAGATCAGAATCCAGGGATAGATTGGGACTAATTGATTAGCTGGGGAGGGGGAGAACTCCTGTATTGATTTCTACAATCTCCAGAAATAAATACTGTATGAATTTGATGTGATTAATGTGGATGCAAATGCCACAGAAAGTAATAAAGACTTGACACTTATTAAAAAGCGTTGCCAGAAAAATGTGAGTGATTATTTTAATATGAGCGTCATGTGGTGCATATCCTCCTGCCTTTCCTTAATTTCCCCACAGATAAGCCACTGTTACCTTACTCTTGTGAGGCAAATGAGAATATATATATATATATGTATATGTATATATATATATTTGGAATTAAATTTTAAAGACGGAATTGCAATTGTTTGAATTCCAAGTCTTGAACTAGACCCTGTCTCAGGCCCTGGTGAATTGGGTGCCACCCAATTGCTGACATGCAATGCAATAGATATTTTTGCAATAGACGGCTTTGCAATAGATGTTGTGCCTATGCTAATCTCCCATGAGGAAGTGTTTTCATTATTAATCACTATTAGATGCAAAAGGAGGTTGAGAAATGTTTTCATTCTAGCATCCCCAGGCCTTCCAGCTATTTAAATTCTATTAAATCTAATGGGATTAGTGTGATTAAAGCACCAGATTCTAAATTCAGAAGATACTTCTCACTCTACATGTGAAAAAAGAACCTGAAGTCTAAATTTATCGGGTATATCATCTATATGTGAAATCATCATTAAAGTATCACCAGAACCCTAAAAGACATTTTTAACATATATGTCACATATACACTAGGAACTAGGAATTCTGTAATAGCTAGTAACAAAATCTGTTTAGGCTGTTTAGAATGGCAGAAAGTGAGTTTTGTGTCTGAAGCAAACTACATGAGAAATATAGATGGGCCTGTTTGTGTTTCCTGCAATGTGATAATTTACTAGACAACAGTGAATTCACAAGCTACATTAATCTTGTTGGGTTTAATTCTCCAGGTATTACTGTCTCTCTTTGGAAGTCATGGCTATTGACAGGTTCTTTTTTATTCCAGTCTGATTGTACATCTCTGTCTCTTTCTGTCTCTCTCTGTCTCTCTGTCTCTCTCACACATGCACACATATGTTACAGAATGACTGAGAAAGGGTTAAAGAGACTGTAGAGTTCAAAGATACTGTACTGAAGGCAATACAGACAAGGAGAAGTTCGTTGGGGACTAGACAAAAAGTCTTACAAACCATAGGCACAGAGTTTTCAAAATGAAGGTCTGGGAGGCAGACAGCTGTGGATGTCTATTAGAAGTGGGCTATATGTCACAGACAGGAGAAACTGAGTCAGAGCCCAGAAGAAAGAGGAATTGGCCCTTCTTTCCCTGTGGCGCTTTTCCTGGATGATGGTCCCGGGGAGTGACCAGGTGAGCATGCCTGCCTGCCACAATTTATCTCAGGAAGCTCCTTCTCTCCTCATGTCAGGCAAGGAGGTTATGTCTGGTAAGACTGATAAGCTCATGTGCCTGGGGTTTCTTTTGATATATTTACAGCTGCAGTTAAATATTGACACAGATAAATTATGTTTGTGCTTCATGGTGTGCTGGCATATGGAGGTTGTAGCATTCTATAAACAAGATTCAGTCCTTCTATTTCTGTACAGTATATATCGTAGATACATACTTTGTTTTTGCTGGCCCTGAGGCTTAAACTCTGGGCCTGGACACTATCCCTGAGCCTCTTTGTGCTCCAGACTAGCACTTTACCAATTGAGCCACTT
The DNA here is from genome assembly GCF_019054845.1 of Dipodomys spectabilis. Classification (NCBI taxonomy): domain Eukaryota; kingdom Metazoa; phylum Chordata; class Mammalia; order Rodentia; family Heteromyidae; genus Dipodomys; species Dipodomys spectabilis. The sequence continues at coordinate 4,366,974 of NW_024870802.1, forward strand.
TTTCTGAGTAGTTGATTGGAGATAAGAGTCTTATGAACTTGCCTTTCCTGGGCTGGCTTTGAACCATGATCCTCAGATCTCAGCCTCCTGAGTAGCTAGGATTACAGGCATGAGCTACCACCACCTGGCTGATATATACATTTATAATGTGCATATCCTGTTAGGAAATGGAAAGACTTGAAAAAAATTATATTAAGTGAAGTAAGCCAGGCCCAAAGAAACATAGGTCCCATGGTTTCCCTTATTTGCAATATCTAGTATATGTCTGAGTCAAGCAGAAAAGGTCAGATTAGTTGATGTTAGGAAAATGAACCCCAAGATAAGTATTCAAATATTTTTTTCTTTCATGCAATTGTTTCTAACATATGTATAAGATTATTTCTTTGTTGCTTTGTATGTCCCTCCCCCACGGTATAACCCCTGCTTTCACTGTATTTGATGTTGGTTTAATTTGTGGAAGGGAAGGGAAAAAAACAAATCATTTAAATAGGGATACAGGTGGACCCATTTCAACAATGATATGTACAAGTCGTTATATTGAAAATGAACTTTACAACTTTGGTCAGGTTGGGGGGGTGGGGAGGATGGGAAGGAATGGGAAGAGGAAACAAAGGAGGAAACAATGCTTGACAAGAAATGTACTCATTATCTTGTCCATGTAATTGTAACCCCTCTGTATGATATTTTCACAATAAAAAATGTGCATATCCACAAATCATTTGGGATATACTTATCCAACAGAACGGTTTGTTGTTTCTTTGAAATTAATTGAAGCTTAATTGCGTCTCATCTTTTTTCTGGCAATACTAGAGAGGCTCTCTTGTCTTGCCACGTTCTTGCATGCTATGGATAATAACTTCACTTGTTGGGCACTCCTTTCTGTTACATCTCCCCTTCCATGGATCTGCTTTAAAAAAAAAAAAAACTGGAATCTGGAAACTCCCTCTCTCTGCATCAAGCATCCCATTGAGAGCCCCAACCTTTGATTCTCCTAAGCCAACCTTTACATCAAGGGAATTATCTCTACATAAAAATGAGTTTCATAGAAATTTTTGGAGAGCATCCTCTGCTTCCTGATACATGGTTCTAAGTCAGACACCTGTACCTCAGAACAGGGGACCCCACGTTAGAACCTCACTCTGTCTGTGCCCATTCTCCATGGCTCATTCTCCACTTAAAGGGTGGATTGGGCCAACAGCATCGATTGTGAAGGTCTGAATTAGCATATATTATAAGTAGATGGGTGGGGCTAAGGAAAACAGAAATATTAAGGAGTCAATCTGATTTAAATAAATGTGTAAAATACCATGATGAAACATCTTTGGACAAATAGCATAATACATTAAAATAAATCCAGGGTTGTACAACAGGCCTTGTCTGGGATGATGGTATTAGTAGGAAGGGAGACGGTAAATGAAGAGGGTGAATGAAGGTGAAAATGGCCCAAATTCTTTGCATGTATATGTGAAAATGGAACAATGAAGCGTGTTGAAACTGGTTTGGAAAGAGGAGGAAGGAGGAAGAGTGAGAGCGATAAAGAGAAAGGCCATGACCAAGATGCCTTGTATACATAAATGGACATGTCAAAACGAAATCCTTTGGTACAGAATTGATGCTAATAAAAATGTAACAGAAAAATCTGCTGTAGGTAGAAATGACTCTCTGATGGGGATGCTACATCCTGAACCCAAACTTATATTCCAGAAACTTAAGATTTGTTAGTATTTGAGTGTGTGTATGTGTATATACACGTACATACATAAATACACACACATGCTTACGTAGCTATAACGGATATTCAAAATTTTTGAAAGTTTACTTCTTAAAATGTTTTCTTACTGTGAACTTTTAAGTAAAGCACCTCCCTTTTTCTGAGATCGCATATTCCATCTTCCATGAAGGAATGGTGGTACAATCCCTGGAGGTAAACTGTGATCTCTCTGTAGGAGAGGATGCATGTTTCCATTAGCTCAGGTGCAGGATATGGATGCTGTCCTTGAGCCTCTTTGTGCTCTACCACTTTAGCCACAATGCCGCTTCTGGCTTTTTCTGAGTAGTTTATTGGAGATAGTAGTCTCATGGACTTTCCTTCTCCAGGCTGGCTTCAAACCATGATCCTCACTCAAATCTCAGGACCATTTCCAGTACCACTGAAGTGATTTGTGTCATCTGTTTAGTGATCAGTTGTCCTTTTCATCTCCTGATTTATAGTACCATCATGTTTTTATATGTGCATATAGTTATATATATATATATATATATATAAAATTTATGCATTCATATATATTGATAAATATTGTGGGTTTATATATGCTTATATATTATGTCATTTCTGTGATTTATAATTTCACCATGAATCAGTGAGATGCTATTCTTTATACTTTTAATAAAATAAAAAGCAGTTGAGTTCTCCAATTTGTCAGGGTTATTTTGTTGTTGTTTAATCATAAAATTTTAAATTTGCACATAAGTCAAAGAGGATTCCCATACTTCCTTGCAGCAATTCATTTGCAAGATCATTTCTTGATGTCTACTTTAATCTAAGCATGCATTATCTCTCTCAAGGCCTGGTGGAATCCTATCCACAATACACTATTGAACAAAGCACATCTTGGTGAGGCAGACTGCCTAAACTACCCAAATGATGGTGGACTAATAGGCTGTCTTCAGAGTTCCTCAGCCTCATCATGGCCTCCATGCCCATCTTTCTGAGACTGGCAGGAATGTATCTGAGTGTGTGTGTGGGGGGGGGGGGGGAGGATAGTCTCTTTTCTATTGTTCTCACTGACACACACCCTACTCAGAAAGAGTATGAAGACCTGTGTAGTGCCCTAGCTCATTCTTTCCTGGGAGCTGATTTCAGGCAAATCTAACTAACCTCCCTGATCCTTGATTCTCCTGTGTGAAATAGACTTAGTAATAATCTGCCTGGCTATCTCACAGGGATTTGGCTGGTTCTCAAGGAAACAAAAGAGTTGGAAAAATTTTGATGTGGTGAAAACCTGTTATAAGTCCACTGTAATAGTACAACAAATGGATCACCTTGACAAACTTGAATGGTCCAGGAAACAATCAATTTGTTGTTCGGCTTTACCCCCTATGGACCAAGTCGTGAACTAAAGCTGCTAATTATTTTAACTTTGTGATAGGCAATTCTATATTTTTTCCTTTGAACAAATTTGAACCATGGGCTATTCATAGTGGAAGAAAGTAAAACTGAGGGGTTAGTGTATAAAACTCTGTCATTGGGCACTTAAGGACTAATTTGGAAGCTATAGGCTAAGAGACATTATAGCCAGAACAATAAATGCTTCTGCCAAGTGCCCTAAGAGCAAGGGTAAAGGAGCAATGCCTTCTGGTCAGCAACCACAATAGTTGTCAGAAGTTTTTGCCTTAGATGTTCTTTTGTTCAGTTAGTCAACATACCTTTTTCTGAGCTTTAGCTTAATTTGAATATGCAGTGAGTACATCAGATGGTTTCTGTTTTCAAGGGCTTGAAGGATTATTGGGCTAGACAAATATTAACCAAGCAGTTTGTACACAACACACATACACACATATGCCTGTGATAAATGTGCAGAAAAAGAAGTCTAGGGTCCTCTGGCAGTCCAGCTTACTTGGAATTATGTTTCAGGGGAGGAACTTAACTTAGCACAGGATAAAGAGTGGACTTTCCCTAGGAAATAACACAGGCTGAGAGCTCAGAATTGTAGATGTGAACAGAAGGTCTTTGTCATGGTGGGAAGGTGCCTTGCCATAGGACTGGCAGAAAATCTCCCTTTCTGTCTAAGGATTCATCTAATTTTCTTCCCCTTTTCTTTCTTTCTTTCTCTCTCTCTTTCCTTCCTTCCTGCCCTCCCTCCCTCCTCCTTCCTTCCTTCCCTCCCTCCCTCCTCCTCCTTCCTTCCTTCCTTCCTTCCTTCCTTCCTTTCTTCCTCTCCTTCCTTCCCCCTTCCTTCCTCCTTTCCTTCCTTCCCCCTTCTTTCCTTCCCCTCTTCCTTCCTTCCTTCTTTCCTTCCTTCCTATATATTGTATATATAGTTTATACACACACACACACACACACACACACACACACACACACACACACACATTCTTCACTCATCACAATGAATGCCTTTACTCTGTTTCCAGAGCCTCTCTGCAGTGACTGTGAGCACTCTGAGTCCTCTGAGCAGAGGTGACCTTCTTCCCTCAGTGCTTGCTTAGAGCTGGAGTCAATGTATGCGTCATTCCAACGACCGTTTCCGGAAAGAGTAACTTTCCAATTTCAATCTGGAACACAGTCTTCTCTGGGAAGCAGAACCATCAAATTGCAATGTGCCAATGTTAAGCATTCCTTCCTCAATTCATAGCATCCCTGTATCATTTGTTGTTCAATTCTATATCCAATGTGCTTGAGGCTACAAGTGCATGCACTCAGATGTTTGCCAAGCAAACAATCCATGGGGCTTATAGCATCTTGCTCATCTGCACTCTGCAACTCTCAATCTGAGCTTATGACATTCTCTAGCACATTCAGAGATCACTACTATAGCTATAATCAGAATTCAAACAGCCAAATCTCACCCAAGGCTATGTCTTTAGTTTCATGTCCCCTTCTTGGATGAATTTGTACAATGGAAATATTTAGTGGGCTTATATAATTATATATATATATATATATATACATATATACACACATGATAAGTAGCAAACCTATTAAAGAAGTGTTAGTTGTCATTTAGAAGAATTAGAAGAATTCTGTTTACTTTTTCTTCTCTAGAGCTTCTTTCCTCTATATTCCTCTCTTTCCTCTTTTTGTAACATTCCTTTATAAGTGTATTAAAATTAAGTGTCACCCTGAATCAAAAGTACTTTTTAGAAGTAATCATTAATATCTTTTTAACATCTGATCTCATTTCAAGGTTCATCTTCTTATTAAGATGGACATTTTAGGTACAGCTAATCCTTGGATATGTGCTTTAGAAAAAATTTAGAAAATATGTGAGCAGAAGGAAGTTTTGCTTCTCTAAGGCTTGGCCCTTCTAAAATCTCTCATTCAGATTTTATGCAGAACATCTTTACCCCAAATTGAAGATTATCATCGGTTTTTAAGATGCCAAAAAGGAAAGATAATTAAAGTTTGAAAACACCCAGGTGACTGGGCAAAGCAGAATCATGGTCATGCTTTTAGAATACCAGAAACTCTGTTTACTTAGTTTTATAACCATGACTGTGATCCTAACATGAATTGTGCTCTATGTCCAGAGAAACTTTTGGAAGCAGTGCCTTGAGAGGTTGAAGTGCATTTTCCTTGTTGGGTGGCGAGAGATGGGACTTTGTTCTATGTTTCTGGCCCATTGAGGCTCAGTTGAACTCAAAAACAAGTTTTTGAAGGTTTTACTTTCTATTGACTGTTACTCTGTTTTATAGTCAGAAAAGAAAGAAACAACAAACATAGAACCCCTTTGAACAGAAACAAAATTTTAGAGTGTGTTCCTCCTTCAGATTCTTATTGTTGAACAGATAGTTTTGCATAAATGGCATCAGTATTCATGCTGCTTTTGTTTTCTGTTTTAAAATGGAAGCTCATTCTTACTGTAAAAAAGTTGCTGCTATTGTAAAAGTATACTCAATACAAAAGTATACACAATACAAAAATATACACAATGCAAAAGTATACACAGTACAAAAGTAGAAAGAAGAAAGTAAAAATGATTATCTAGGATTGTACTGCCAACAAGGAGTTATTTCCAATGTTTTCATGAGCAGTATATTACATTTTAAACATGATCCTGGACTAGGTATAGTCAGAAAAGAGTATGTGGAGATATCAGGGAAGGAGAGAAGGTAGTAATAAAAACACATACATAGTGAGACATTGATAGCTCATGGCTGTGATCCTAGCTGGAAGGTAAGATCTGAGGAGGTTGAAAGTCATCCAAGGCAGGAAACTCTGTAAGACTCTTATCTCCAATTAATCAGCGAGAAGTCAGAAGTAGAGATGCGGCTCAAGTGGTAGAACTCTATCTAGCCTTGAGTGAAAAAGACACGTGACAGCTTGAGGCCTTGAGTTCAAAACCCAGTACCAGCATGCACACATGCATGCACACATGTGTGTGCATACACACACACACATCCAAAAACACAAATCACATGTACAAAGAAGAGGGAAAGAAAGCAAAGCTTTTTGAGTGTGTGTGTACGGATGTGCATGCATGTGTGTGTGTTTAAATGAGTATGGTTGAAATGATCAACAGAGACTCAAACCTGTTACTTTTTATATTTTTAATAAAGGGAAATAATGAGTTTGCACAATTTTTCCAGTTTCAACCTAGTACGGTAGTATTTCATTGCTCTTTCTTTTTTTTTTTATCATCAAATTTCTAATTTATTGGTAATATTTTTTAAAAAATGGAAACCATGTAAATAATTTTACATCAATCAGATTGAAAAATATTTGAAAGTTTGACATATGGACTTGTTAGAATGTACCAAAGGTTCTTTTTTTTTTTTTTAATTTTATTTTATTTTATTTGAGAACATACTGTACAGAGGGGTTACAATTACATGGTCAGGATAATGCATACATTTCTTACCAAGCATTGCAGCCTCCTCCTTTGTTTACCCTTCACCTCCCTTCCCAGCCTCCCCCCTCCCCCCCACCCAATCATACCCCCCCCCTCTGACATTGTAAAGCTGGTTTTGACATGACATTTTGTACTTCTCATTGTTGCAACAGGTCCACAAATTATATTAAGTGAAGTAAGCCAGGTCCAAAGAAACATAGGTCCCATGGTTTCCCTTATTTGCAATATCTAGTATAGGTATGAGTCAAGCGGAAAAAGTCAGAGAAAGTGATGTTAGGAAAACGAACCCTCAAATATGTATTTTAATGTTTTTGTTTCTTTCATGCATGTGTTTCTAACGCATTTATAAGATTATTTCTTGGTTGCTTTGTATGTCCCTCCCCCACAGTGTAACCCCTGCTTTCACTATATTTGATGTCAGTATAACATGTGGAGGAGATACAAACAAACAAGTCGTTTAAGGATATTTCATTGCTCTTGGCTATAAGGGCTAAATCTGAATCCTGTAGCTCACCCATATAGACAGACAGATAGATATGAAATAAAATGAAATTAACTTGTTCAGGCTCCATCATCCTTCCATATAGGAATGTTACAACTTATAGAAAAGACAAAATAAAATCCAGAAAACACACATATGTTGATTCAATGTAGCTCAAATTATGAGGGATGAGAGTTAAGTCTTTGTTCTGTTAAAGGATCAGGACCATTTTTACAGCCAGCATAGCATTTCCTTTAGAGAGCTAGAGCTGAGAAGACACATATTGTCTAATTCCCAAGGCTCTAATCAAGTAGGACTTAGATGCTTCACTCCATGTCATGTCTCAAGCATACCTATTTGAAATTAGAGAGAGCCGATAACTTCCTTTACTGCTAAGCCCAGATTCGGGATGCAAAATTGTTGATCCATGATGTTTTATTGCAGTCCATGGAGGCCAAGAAGCAGAAATCAGCTTATCTACTTGGAATATCAAACAGATTTTCTTTTCTCTTTTTTTTCCCTTTTCTTCCCCTAGGAAGTGCCTGCTAAGTGCTAAGTCACACGAAGCCTGATAAACACATCCACATTGTAGAATTAATCAATTTCAGAGTCTCTGGTCTGTTTGCTGACTAGTTTGATTGTATTGAATTTCCTCAGCTGGTTGGGAGAGGAATGGTGGCCTGTAGCCCAGAATGGATCCTGACTTTGTGCATGAATGTCTCCTGCTTTGTTTGTGGCAAATCCAGTAAGATTACTTTTGTAGCTCTACTGAATGGCTTCTCACCTGCTAGCTGCCCCCAGACAATACAGTTTTATCACACCAAATCACCATAATAAGGATCATTACCACTGTTTTTCCCTAGACAAATAGCTGCTTTTTGACTAAGCTTGCCTTTTGGGGTAAATGGGTAAATGTCTTCGATCATTAACAAGTTAGCCCATGAACACTTCTGTTAAATAAGTCTATATATCTCTATATAGATAAAGTTATAACTATATATAGTAATATAAATATTATATATATGTATAACTATATAGTTATAGCTTTATCTATATATAGTTGCTATAAATGTTATAAATTAACATAAACAAAGGAGGAAGCTATCATTTGGAGCCCTTATTTTTATGTTATTGATAATGCCAGGCAAAATCTAATCTCTTCATTTGTTCAGCAAGCAACTGGGTTTGTACAATAAGAATTTCCATCCCCCAGGATTTTTCTCTGGTTACCTTGTCAGAACTGTCAAACTCAGTTCTGGAGGAACCAGACCTCATAGGACTGCATGAATCCAGACAGAACTTTGTTTGACAGGGAAATTAGTGGTCAGATTACCATGTAAGTCTCTTTCCAAAATCTTGTCTGCAAAAAAATAAGCATCATGAGCATCAGAGAAGAGGCTCAGAAAGAGGATGCAATTGTCCCAGATCATCAGTTAAGGACACTAGTACAAGAAAAGAACTATACTTGGGAGGGGTGACATTAATCAAGATACATGGTACTCATATGTTGTTGTGCAAATTTTAATTGATTTGAAACCCCTATGTACAAAATAAAAATTAGAAAAGAGAAGAATCATGCTATTCCTAGGGGCACATGAATAATTGATGTGGCCACAAAGTAAGTATTCACATGGCAGCCTTTTAAACCATGGGATCCTCACCTCCCTATCCTTTTAAACAAGTTCTTTGGGTAAAGACAATAAATAGCCTCTGCAAAGGACCCATTTCATAAGTAAAGTCTTCGTAGGAGAGAATTTCCTTGAATGACTTGTCTTGTCTAAGCAATTAATAAAGGGTTCTTTTACCTGAGAAAATTAATTAATAATGAGAGCTCGGTCTAAGTTGCAATATGGAACTTCCCTAACTTAGGTTAGAATTGGAGACATCCCAAAGTTCCTAGAACAATGCCAAGAGTGAAGGGAAATGGAGGAGTGCATGCAGAGCTCTGTGGAGTGTATTTCATCATCTAGGCAAACCCCAGGAGCAATCTTCTCACACTCTGCTCATCTGGGAGCACCTCCACTCCTGTACCAGTTAAGACTTTCAATTAAACCAGTCCTGTTGAATGTTCCCCCCCTGTGGAATAATCTCTTAGCTTCACAGTTTTCATGTTTCTCCTCCTTCCAAATAAGGCCTTCTCCTTACCTTGGGCCCAGTTTTGCTCTTGATGGGGCGCATTTGGAAGGGACTCAGTAGCTCAGTACCTTCTTAGTCTGGCCAACTTAGTGTCTGGATTTAATGAATTTCATAGCGACCACCAAGTCTAATCTGCTGATAAGGAATTATTAGATGCCTTTCCCTTCTTAATGTGTACTTATATTCCCTTAGGACTTTCCCTCACTCAGGATTTCCCTTTGCAGGAAATTCTGGGACTAACATTCCAACTTGGCCCAGACAGCTCACAGCTTGAAGGACAGATGGCTGCGGTGGTTAGAACTGGAACAGACGAACAGGTGAGCAGTCAAGAAGTTCCATGCATAGTCAAAGACAGACTTTAAGGCCAAGTGTCCTTGGCTTTCCAAGTCTAGGAAACCCAGAGGATATTCAGTAACCACCACAGGGAAATAAAACTTTGAATTCTCCTCTGACAAAAATGGACCCAGAGGTAGTCATTAGAGGAAGAGATATGAGGTCCATTCTAGCCATTCTTTCTACTAAGGTGCCAATGACTTATCAGATAGAAGAGTCAATCAAAAGACTAAGAAAAGGATGTTTGAAATCAGATGTGGACCACCTGGTTATAATTTAGTAGAATTTTTTTATTTTTTTATTTTCGGCACTCTTTATTTCTACTTGAGGTAAGTTCCATGCTGATAAGAAAGCCCATCTGAGAAAGTCATCGTTATAATTTCATCACAAGAACTAAACAGCTTACTGTGGCAGACTCCAGAGGTTTGCATAACTCACCAGATAATCTCAACTTGGAAGTGGCCACCTAATGACCTTGAAACACAACAGTAAACAAGCGAAGTTCACAGTTACTTCTTAAAGGCTGCTTATTGGAATGGTTGCTTGAGTTTGGTAAAAGGACAGAACTAAGGTCAAAGTTGCTCTGGGTTAACTCATTAGATGCATGAGGAAAGGGGAGTAGAGGAGAAGTCTTTTCAAAACAGCATGCTGGAAGTGTTTTCCAGAGCATATTACTTCTGACGTGGCCTGATAAAAGAATCCATTTTGTTTCCCACGCACCAATAGAAATTAAACATCTCTATACTGATGGCCTTTTGCCATAATAATATTCCAGGGTAAACAGCTCCAAGAAGCAATGGCTTAAAATAGTAATATATTGATTGTGATAATAGAAGCCAGCTATGAGATTATGGTATGAGTCCACAGGATGGCAATTTAGGCTGTGCTGGGCTAGGTGTTTCTCTGGGTTCTGATGAAGCTGACTGTGTCTGGTTTGCTACACTGTGCCTGATGGAGAGTAACCTCGGCAGAAATGGCTGGGATGAGGTGGCTGCTCCCTGTGTGATTCACATATCCTCTGATTGGCTCAAACATGTTCTCATAGCGCTTGTAGAGAAGCCTGGCCAGTAAGGTTGTGAAGGGGGTGGGAGGAAAGCAGAAATGTGTGCAAGGGCTTCCACAAATCTATGCTTGCATCAACTTGGCTACTGTCTCACTGGCCAAAGCATTTGAAATGGTCCGATGAAGAGTCAGTGTGGGAGGGCACTCCCAAACCATGGTATGGGGAAGTTATCAGTTGTGGCTCTTTGTGCAGTCATGCTACAACATCCTAAAAACTTCAGTGTGATCAGTGATATTACTGCTGTAGCCTTGCCAGCTTTAGGATACTGATGACATTTAGACAAATTGCACCCAAGAACAAATCTGGTCTCCACTGCATCCAACATTAAGATTCTAGGTTTCCCAAAAGAATTCTGGTGCTTTTCTACTCTTTCTTCCTGATTTGACTCTAAGTAGCTTTCAGTCCTAAGGATTATTTTTAATAAGTAAACTACTTCAAGAGCACATATTTTAGCTACAGAAAACTGGTTTTCAATGTGATCTAGGCTTTATCTTCCCTGAATGTTTTATAGACTGCTCCCCTATTTCCTCAGGCCTTAGCCCAGACATCAGTGAACATGTCTCTGGTTCATGTTTCAAATTATAATGCGCACCCTTTGACTAATGGAGTGGACACTATTAGGTCAAACTCCAGTCCAGACAAGAGTTGGTCACTGCACAACTCTGGCTTCCCTTTACATTGTATTTGAGGGTGAGGATGAATGTGTGTATAATATGCCCTGAAGATAAACAGAACTAGAATTGGAGACTGGGCAATAAAGATAAGACTTCCTTATTCGTTCTGGAGACCTCTATGTTTACAGTGCAGATTTCCAGAGAAGGAGAGAGCTAAGAGGCTTATCTACCTCAGGAAAGAGCTCTCCAAATCTGTCCTCACTGTAACACATTCAGAAAATCTCAAGTTATAGATTTCAGCCTCTTGGAATTTGCTACTATTGCAGACTGAATAAAATATGAGGCAAATATGGAGCAAAGCATCTTGATCTATAAAATTTACAGAGTTGAATACTGTCTTGTGTAATCACTGTGGCATTGTCCTTTGTCTCACCATTGTGTTGTTATCCTTCCCTTTCCTAATAAATATATATAAGAAAAAAATTTACAGAGTTGATTATATAATTTGGCTTCTTATCTCTCTCTCTTTTCCTCTCCTGTTCCATAGATGCTGTCACTATTGGCAGATTCTTCATAGGCATGGTTTTCTCAATCCATTCCCATCTTTCTCTTACCCAATCTAGACAATGAGTTGGGTCTGTCTTCGTCCTAACTCAATATGCTCCTTCCAGTAAGGGCAGAGCCCACTCGATCACAGTTTACCTTTTCAGTCCTCCTTTTAAACTCCTTTCTTTCAAAGACTAAGTATTAATGCTTTAATCTGAGAGAAATATCTCTTGGTTATCTCTTCTATTTAATGAAGGTAGCTGTGTTGCAGTAACTATATTCTCTGATTAATCCTGACCAAAGATAATAAGGGTAGAGTAAAAGAAGGGAATATTATTTAAATAGTAAGGATTTGTCATCACTGTTTATAAATGCTTCAACTTTTACTGTTACTCACTCCATTCCTCTTTCCTTTATTGAACAACTTCAAGCTCAGTAAAAGATTCTGTGTGTCAATTAATTTCACTTGTCCAAAAACTCAAATCTCCTGAGTGGATGTCAGTTTTCATTACTATGAGGGTGATGTCATTATTCATCCAGTAATGATATTCAGAACAACAGTCTTCCCAGTTCTGGAAATTTTGAAGTAAAAGACCATTGCATTAAGAAATGGCTTCTGGGGTCATTTGTAACTTGGAAGATTATAGACGCTGAGTCCAATTCCTTTATTTATACATGAACAAACCTAGAGAAGTTAAACGAATTGCCCATCTCTTGGCCTCAGATCTGGGATGAAAAGTTGGCCTTCATCCAGATCTGTACCATCTTTGTTCTTCTTCTGCACTTCTGCCTTAAGGCTATTTCATCTACATGGAAGTTCACTACTGTCTTCAGTGTTTCCTATCTACACTAGCTAGCAGTGTATTTTCTGGCCTAAGTCCTGAGCCAAGAGGACAAAAAAATCCCCTGCCTTTCATTGGCATTTGATGAACACATTTATGTTGATCTAGGAGCCAGGGATCCATTTTTTAGTATTTGCTGTGAAGTTGCCCAGAAGCATTAGCCTTTTTTTAGATCATTTGAACCAATTGATTTTTTAAACATCATTTTCTTTTTCTTTCTTCATTTGCTCTTTCTCAACTCCTTTGGACAATGCACCAAAGATAGGAACAATTTTTGAAAGGATCAAAAATCATGGATTCTTTTTTCAGATGATAGATTTCTCATTGTTAATGATCTGGCTTATGTTCTTTAAATCAGTGCTACTAAATTGTTTCTCGCTGTGCCCTTAATAATAAATGAGACTGGGTTTATATGCCTGGAGGTTTAGAGATACAACTCAGGGATTACCCACTTATCTTGAAATGGAATTTTCATATTCTAGTCTACAACTTATTCATGTTTATTGTTATTTTTTAGGTTATAAATTATATTCCAGTAACTATGGTTGATATTGCAGGCAACATCTTCTATTTTTGTCTCATGAAATAATCTGTACCAACTTTGCTGCTATGTGTCCCTTTAATATTCTAACAAAACATTCTTCACTAAAGAATCATGGCTGTAGACATGGAAAAGAGATGGATGTTGATCTTCAAAGTCTATTCATGGAAACCATGAAATCACTGAAGGATGTATACAGTATCTGTTGATATTTTGTCTCTCTAAAGATATTAAAAGTGCATTCTGTCCCATTAAGGAATAATATCTTCTCAATATGCACTTTCTATGTAATATCTGAAAATATTAACAGCTAACATGTATTGAATGTTTCATGAATACTCTTACTATATCCTCACAATAATTCTATAAAGTAAGATCAGTAGATTCAGCTCAATTTTCCAATCATAAAATAGGAAAACAAGGAGGTAAACCACCTTCACAAGGTCACATAGCAAATGAAGAAGTGTGGTAGGGACAGAGGTGAGATTATACAGAACTGCTATGCATCCTGTCTCCTCTCTGTGAGTTTTTTCCATTCCCAACAAACATTTGCTGCTCCAGTAAACGTGTCTCCCTCCCCATGAGGTATTATGCTAGAAATAAATGCTGTGACTTGCATATCACAAGACAATATGTTATTTCTTCTTCACTCCTCTAGCCAGAGAAAGAACAAAGAAGCTCAGAGCTGTGTTCAGATATCTCCTGTCATTTTAAGAAAAATAGGTATATTTAAATCAAACCCAAACCAAAACAAACAAACAAGAAAAAAAAGAAAACAAAGATGTGGTGATTCCGATACTGCAGCATACTAATCTCTGGAGATACTCAAACTAGCACAGTCAAGGTTAGACAGAAACTCAGGGGATATCACATTAATCACCTGCAGGGAGATAGCCATCATTGTAGAAACTTTCCGGAGTGAAATTCCCTGGGAGCTTCATCCACTGTCTTTGCTTTGCCTTGTGTCCATCCATCTGCCCACATTTGCTGCCCGCCATCTTTCATAACTTACTGTGTTGTCTAAGGATATTGTGACCTATGGAAACAGGGCTAGAGCTATTCAGTCCATTCCTTAGAAATGATTGTACTCGTTCCAACTTGCACCCTTGGCCTTCTGCTACTAGCACACTGAGAAAGGGAACTTAGGCACTGGTGTTTTAAGGTTTACAAAGCTTTTTATTCTACCTTGTTTTCCCTTTATCCAGCTATACTAATTAAGTCTTTATTATGTATCAAATCCTGAGCTACACACTAGAGATCAAATAGAGAGCAAAGGAAATGTTCTGCCAATGTCTTGGTGGGGGAAAGAAAGATGGAGTTAATAGTGGCAGGAAGTGTAGATGGAGTGAGATTGATTGGAATACAGCATGAATTTGTGGAGAGGTAACAGTGAAATCCTCTCCTGTATAACCAGCAGAAACTTACATAATATATATATATATATATATATATAGTATATACAGATATATACTGTATAATACAGAGTTAATAAATAATAAAACATTAAACAAAATAGAATAGTGCTCTGAAAATGTATATCAAGATACTATGAAAGCATTTAGCAGGCTCACTTGACTTTGCCTAAGAGAAGAAAAACATAAAAACTTCCATGAAATACAAAGCATAATCAATTGGATGAACTATAAATGAAGATAGAGGCAGGGCAAAGCATTTCAGACAAGGGGAACAGCATAGTATACCATTGAAACCAGAATAATATGACTTGGACAGGTCATGCAGAATTTTCCAGATTATTTGTGTGATTTTGCCCTCAATGCAGGAAGCCACAGCAGTGCTTAAATAGTGAATGAGGACTGGTGGATCTCATGTAATCAGAGGTATAATCTAAAAATGCTATTCTGTCCCCATTGTACAGAGAACAAACTAGGAAAAAGGAGAGTAAAGAAATTAAGAAGCAGATGTTTAGGCTAAAGTACCTGTCCTAGAATATTGATAGGAGAGATGGAGAAATTTGGATTGATTAGGCAGATATTT
Organism: Dipodomys spectabilis; assembly: GCF_019054845.1. Classification (NCBI taxonomy): domain Eukaryota; kingdom Metazoa; phylum Chordata; class Mammalia; order Rodentia; family Heteromyidae; genus Dipodomys; species Dipodomys spectabilis. The sequence continues at coordinate 4,382,097 of NW_024870802.1, forward strand.
GGGAAACAAAGACTTAGATGGAAGAATAAAGAATTACTTCTAGCTTCTGGTTTTCATAACTAGCTGAATTACAAGCCATTCATGTTATAGAAAATATGAAGAGAGGTGTGGATTTAGTGAAAATAATATTTTGAACTAGTTTTGAACTTGAAGCACTCACTCTTGAGTCTATGAAAGCACCGTGTAAGGGAATTAGATACATAGATCTCCACTTATGAGAATGCGGAATCAAAGACATTGACTTGAGAGTGATAAGCATAGAGGAAATTATTTAAACCAGTATCAAGGAGAAGACTTGGGATAATAATGGAAATTAAGGGAACTGGGTTTAGAATCAGACCTTAGGGAGGGTCTTCAAATACTCCACAGTCATAAAGATGGGGGATTTACAAAGATAGTTATCAAGCATTCAGCATGTCAGCACATAGAAGACCGGGGGTGTTATAGAAGATGGGAAGGAAAAGCCAACTGTAAAGAATAGTGTTGAATGGTAAAAGAAAATGTGTTATGAAAAGTTACTCATTGAATTTAACAACTTAAATTCGTTGATGACTTAAGCACGCACTATTTTGTGGAGAATAAGAAGAATGAGGGGTGAATGGGAGATGAGAACAACACATTTTGGAAGTATAAACATTTGGAGAAGTGTGGCTATGAAGGGCAGATGGAGACAGGGTTAGAGCTAGAGGAAATGTGGAGTCATTGTTCAGTATTGGTGCTGGCTCCCATTCACACCCAATTACCTAAGCAGAACAATACTTTGTCCTCTTAACCTAAACTTACTCGTGTGTGTGTGCACAGGCACATGTATATACATATGTGTGTGTCTGTGTGTATGTTTGTATAATGGATTTTGCTCCTTCTCTGGTCCTCTGTAGTTCCACACTTCAGGTGATTGTCTATCATAACCTTGCTTAGACCTCTAACCATTGCCTTATTACTAAAACTCATGCCGGGCCTCCAGATAATTAGAATTTCCCTAACTTTTGTTCTTTCCACCTTCCTTCTCTCCCTCCTTCCTTCCACCTTCCCTTCTTCTCTTCCTCAATCCTTCCTTCTTTCCTTCCAACTATGACACATTTTCCTCTCAATTAGTTCTATACTGTAGCAAAGGCAGTCAATTACTGATGCATAATTCTGTTACAATTCTTCATTACAGGTTTATGTGTCTGTACACATATGATGTTATTTTGCCTATGATTTCCTTGACTGTTTATGTTCTAACCAAGCTACAGTTGGGGACCTACCCTGATGTTGACACAATTCCTTTTGCTATATATTAGAAAATTTTTCTATATTCTAGAACAAGTTTTCTTTCTCTTTGATGGAAAGTTATATGGTAATCTACTCCACAATCTTTCTACTGTACTCCCATTTTTCTTGTGTGCTTTTCACTCCTTTTAATCATCTCCCTTCATTTATGGATACAGGCTGAGCATGATAGCCTGGGCCCCTGGGAATGAAGTGCCAGAGAATTAACAGATGATTGGCTGCATTCCTTCATGTTGTAGCATTGGAACAAAACTGTTTTGTCAAACTAGTGTTCTAAAAAATGCATGTGCTGACCCAGAGAGGTTTCGCAGCCTCTACATCATCCATCTTGCTGTCTTTCCATGCCATTTTTTTTGGCCCCTGTCATATGCACATTTGAAGTTTATTCTACAGTTGGGACAAACTTGCCCAGTGGAAAAATTCATCAAGTCCCAGTAGTAAATGGAGTCTTTGAGCAAAGTTCTTGGTAGAGGCATTATACTGAGAGTACCATGCACTATCAGACTGGAATATCTGACATTTGGCAAGAAGTCATTGCCTTACATTTTCCTTGAAGGTTTCCAGGTTTATATAGAAATTGGATCCTTCTTTAGTTTCATTCTTTCCTTTTCTTTTTTGTTGGAAAAATTGAATTTTGGACCTGATAATTTGTTCATTGCCTGGTGCTTTACCAATTGAGCCATGCCTCCAACCCCTTTAGCCTCATTCTTTTTTTTCTCAGTCATGGGGCTTGATCTCTAGGCCTGAGCATTGTCCCCAAGCTCTTCAGCTCAAGGTGAGTGCTCTCTACCACTTGAGCCACAGCGCCACTTCCAGTTTTCTGGTGGTTAATCAGAAATATGAGTCTCATGGACTTTCCTTCCTGGGCTGGCTTTAAACCACGATCCTCAGATCTTATCCTCCTGAGTAGCATGTATTACAGGCACGAGCCACTGGCACCCAGCTAGCCTCATTCTTAAAGAACACAGTGTGGGAGAATTTTATCCAAAGTCCTGCCAATCTCCTTTGTGCCATTCAGGTCTTACCTTAAACATCTTTTCATCTGCAGTTTCTTTGACTTCCCAATTCTTGATCTTCAGTGGTTCTATGGGAACTCACTATCACCTTGTTCTATTTCCCCCTCCTGTCTCCCCATACCTAAGATATTCTTATAGTTTTTAAATTATTTCTGTTACCTTGAAGAACAATGATGAGTCTATAAGAGCAGGAAGATTTTCTGCCTTATGTGCTATTGAATCTCTAGCACTGGGTCAATTAGCTCTTTCTAGATAACAAATCACCACTGAAATTTAGTGGCTTAAAACAGTAGTCACTGATTTTCTCATGATTCTGTGGGTCAGCAGTTTGGGAGCACCTCTGCTGAGACAGTTTCTCTCTGCTGAGCATGTTGTCAAGTGGGTTCATTTGTGCATCTGCAGTCAGCTAATAGTTAACCGGCAGGATTTGCTTGGCTTACAGAAAAGACAACAGAAGTAATTGTGTGTTCATGTGTCATTCTCCATCCAGTAGGATAGCTTAGCCTCATTTGGTCCTTGTTACAGGGTTTACAAGAGCAGAGGAGTCAGACCCAATTCCAATGCTTTTCAAGGGTTCTGATTGCATCACACTTGCTAGTATCGTCATTGACCAATTAGATTGGTCAACTCAAGTTACATAATCAATCTCAGATGAAAGGCTATGGAAATTCACTCTGGGTAGGAGTAGGTTCAAAATTATAGTATAAAGAATCTACAGGACAGGAAGTAAATACAGAGGTGGCAATAATTTATGACTATTTCTACTTTGGTTGTAAGCATCTAGCCTGGCATTTAGTGCATATATGTTATTATAAGTACTTGTCAAATGTATGGATGAATACATACAAAATTTGACTAGGTTTGATGACGATTCCCTTTCACCAGTTACAGTTTGTGATTATAAATATTACGTTTGCCAGCCCATGGTTTCTTTTCTAAAAGTGTTCATATTCCAAAGCATCAAGTTTCACCAGAAGTTAATTACCCTCTGGGTTAGTGTGGGTTTGTGCTTTCCACAGCTCCTGTGTCCACATCCACAGACACATTTCAATGAGAACTCTAAACATGTGCACTAGGGACCACATTGTCAGAGTCCCAAGCCTACTAATCTGGTGAATCAGTGACAATCAGTTCAAGAAGTTGGTTAAAAATATACTAGATTTTTAACTTAGCCATAACATGTATGTATGCCCTGTTTATATGCATACTAAATAGAGAATACAAAGAGAGGAAATATCATAGTATTATAACAACCCTATGACATTAGTTATCTTTTGGTATTTGACCATTGAAGACCAGATGGGCCAGGTCAGGTTTTAAAACACAGGCCATACTGTTGTCCTGCAAAAATGGGAAGATTGGGCACATTTAACTATGCGAAGGCACAAGGCTCTCATCCTGTGTCATATCCAAGTTTTCTCTTCTTTCTTCCCATTTTAACTTTATTCTCTCTGTGTGTGTGTGTGTGTGTGTGTGTGTGTGTGTGTGTGTGTGTGTGTGTGTGTGTGTGTGTGTGTGTGTGTGTGTGTGTGTGCTAGTACTGGAGTTTGAGCTCAGAGCCTCATATTCCTAATGGATTTTCTTGTCACTCCTGCACTTTAGCACTTGAGCTATGCCTCCTCAGCATTTTGCTGGTTATTTGAAGATAGCCTCATAGATTTTTCTGCCCAGGATGGCTTCAAACTGTGATTTTCCAGGTCTCAGCCTCTTGAGTAGCTAGGATATCATGCATGAGAAACCAGATTATGATGGTGTCTGCAATTCTTCTTGAATCCTAATGAAAACTTTCTTCAGACCAGCCACATTTACCTTGTTGTTTAATTCCACAGATGAACTTTCATTTCAAAGTGTTTTTATTTTTCAGTCAGAGTGAAAGGCAGCAAAGGCAGATTACAAAGAACAACTCACCACCTCTATGGACCACAAAGCTGTGTTGGAGAATATAACTTAACTATACAGCAACACATTTAGACAAGACTGTGTCCTGAACTAGATTCTTACCGCATCACAGACTATACTGCTCAGCTACAGTCCTCTTTAATAAGGGCCTCTTACAAAAGTTACAGCTAAAGGAGAACATAGAGGAACTCTGACTTCTAAAAGAAAGAAGAGAGAAGCTCAAGAAATTTTAAAAAGTTGAGTATGGGTACAGTTGGAAAATTCAGAGGAAGAAGCCAACGTGGTTTTCTTTTTTTAATATATATTTTTATTGTAAAGACACTGTACAAAGAGGTTACAGTTACATGAGTAAGGTAATGAGTACATTTCCTTTGGAGCACTGTTACCCTCTCCTTTGTTTTTCCTTTCCCACCTCCCCAGGTTCTCCCTCCCGGCCACCCCGAAGCTGTAAAGTTCATTTTCAACTTAGTGTCTTGTACATCTCATTGTATCCTTATTTCAGCATTTTTCTATTTCCCTTCCCCTCCCCAAATTAGAATCAAATACAGTGAAAATAGGGGTTATACCATAGGGGAAGAACATACAAAAGAAACAAAAAAATCACACAGTACATTATAAGTACAATTAAAAACGACAGCAACAAAGATAAACTCTCTTGTGTCCATATCTTGAGGTTCATTTCACTTAGCATCATCTTATATGGTCATATGCACATACATAGCTTTTGACCTTTTCTACTTGTCCTAGAGATATACTAGTTTTTGCAAACAAGGGAAACCATGGGACCTACGTTTCTTTAGGCCTGTTTACTTCACTTAATATGATTTTTTCCAAGTCTTTCCATTTCCTAACAAATAGGTCAGTGTCATTCTTTCTGATGGAGGCATAGAATTCCATTGTATATATATACCACACTTTATTGATCCATTCATCTACAGAGAGGCATCTGGGTTGGTTCTCTTAGCTCAATATTTTGAACCCATCATTGTTTTCTAGGGTTTGGATTGAAAAATCCTGATTTCCTCAGGAAAGAAAAACAACATTAACAATAAAAATCCATCTGTGCTGCTCTAGTATCCATTACTATCACAAACATATCTATGGTGCAGCTATGGGCTTCCATTACCTTAGACTCAAAGTCAGAGACCTGAGGATTTCCTTTATTGTATCTTCTGGATCATTGTTTTAGTTGTGGCTCTCATCTTCCACCAGACAAAACCAGCACAAAAAGAAGACAAGAACTTTTTAACTGACAGGTGTAAATTTTGGTTGCAGCCATTGTGTATTCCAATACATTGAATTAAGAACTTCATCTCTCTAAGGTCCTTAGCTAAATTGATCAATCAATCCAGGATTTGTTGAGAGGCTTCTCTGGGCCAAGTAGTATAATAGCACAAGGAAGTACCGTCAAGTTGGTATGTATGAATAGCTACCATGGATGTTCCTGTATGATTTATTATGGGGGAGAGGTGGCATGTCTACTCCCAGCTTACTCACTGAACTGTCAAGGATGGAAGGACCAATGTTTGGGAAATAATAACATTTCAAATATAACTAGTATTTTAGATATATACAGAGAAATCTAAATTCTTTAGCTATTGAGTACCCACTGTCCTTAGTGTGAAGACACACACACACACACACACACACACACACACACGGAGTTCTCTAACAGTAGAGAAGTTTGTCAGTTCTATTTGAATGTAAATTTCTATTCTACTTCCCACACAGGATTGTTATTTTGATATAATGTATTTTATGCATAAAATGATTAGATAGAAAAATCCTGTTATGCTTTTTTAAAATATCAAAATGGTATGTGTAAATTGTTATGGAACTTTTTGTTACCTATGAGCTAAAGCTGGAAACATTAGGGGGTTTTTGTTAATTATTGTTGAAATTGCTATGTTGAATAATGATAGTAAGAAGTATATTTTTTTCTGTCCATCTTTTGTTTTTTTTTTGTTTTTTTATGTATTTATTTTTATTGTGAAAATACTGTACAGAGGGGTTACAATTACATGGGCAAGATAATGAGTACATTTCTTATCAAGCATTGTAGCCTCCTCCTTTGTTTCCCCTTCCCATCCCTTCCCAGCCTCCCCCGGCCACCCCCCCATCCAGTCCTCCACCCCACCAAAGTTGTAAAGTTTGTTTTCGACATGACAACTTGTACTTCTCATTGTTGCAACGAGTCCACCTGTATCCTTATTTAAACGACTTGTTTTTCCCCTTCCCCTCCACAAATTATATTGACATCAAATACAGTGAAAGCAGGGGTTACACTGTGGGGGAGGGACATACAAAGTAACAAAGAAATAATCTTATAAATGCGTTAGAAACAAATGCATGAAAGAAAAAAACCTTTAAATACATATCTTAGGGTTCATTTTCCTAACATCACCTTATCTGACCTTTTCTGCTTGACTCATACATATACTAGTTATTGCAAATAAAGGAAACCATGGGACCTGATAGTAAGAAGTATATTGAAAAACAATTTAAAATAGTTACTAATTAAAGGTAAATTTTTATGTAAATCATATTTCTTAATGTTCTCATAAGATTATATACTTTTGAATGAGTATCATCAGTTTAAGGACTCAACATCAATTCCATTTCTTTTTGTCTTTAGAGCATAAAATCAACTAAATTCAAGGTTGTTATAATAATACTGCTTGATTTTTACGTTAAAACTCATTGATTTTTTTATAAAATATTGCTAATGATTTGTTTATTGACAGCTTAGCTTAAGTAACTTCCTGTCTTATAAAATGATTCATTTCTGTGTTATTAATCATCAAATCACTTGGTGAAATAGTAGGACTTTAGAATGCATCTTTTATTAGTGCCCTGGGGCTTCTGAGTGAGAATCAGGATGGTAGATGATGAGCTTTGCTTTTATAGGTACCCTAAGACAATCTCCACTTCTGTGTCCACCTCTGATTTTAGCTATTGCTGTGGTAAACAGTTCCCTGGAAACTAATTCTCACTTCATGATGGCTATGGCTTACCTCAAGCACAATACATTCATATCCTCTTTCTCCCTCCCTTCCCCCCCTTATTCCCTCCAGCTCTCCATCCCTTTTTCATCTTCCTCCCTCTCTCCTTCCCTCTCTCAAATAAATGGCCTTAGGGCCAAACCTTAACCAAAGGGTGAGTGATGGAGCCCATAGAGAAGTGCCCGGTCCTCTCATAATTAAAGAGTAAATTTTTCTATGTTTCTTAGTATTGAGGAAATTGGATACTTGTTATAGGTATAACTTAGATAATAAATCCTTGAATTGATTATACTCACTTCCTATCTCACTCTATTTATGTTCTCCTCCTTGTTCTGGGACATGGGTTCTAGTAAATTAAGTGTACAAGTCTAGTCTTTTACTCTGTTTAGAATGAAGGTGAGAAACCCAAACTCAGATATCAGCTGCATCTAAAAGATAATCATTTAGTAGTCACCAATTATTTATTGAGTATTATAAACCAGATATTGGTCATGTTTCTGGAGATATAAAAGTGAGAGGAAAATGCTATCTATTCCTCATGGAATGGTGAAGGCAGTCATTTATACCTTCAAATTAAGAACTTAACTTTCTTATGTCTTCTTCAATTTCATTCTTCAAATTTTTATAGTTTTCATGGTAAAGGCCCTTCACATCCTTGGCCAAGTTAATTCCTAAGCATTTTTTAAGACTATTGAAATGGGGTTGCTTTCCTGATTTCAGTTTAGAGCTTCTCATTGGTATACAGAAAAACTACTGAACTTTGCAGATTTATTTATGCCTTGGTAAACCTTCCATATTCCTGGATTGGCTGAATTACCATCATGAAAATAGCAATACTGCCCAAAGCAACCTAAAAATTCAATGAAATGCTCATCAAAATCCCAACATCATTATTCAGTGAGATAGAACAATCCAAAAATTCATATGGAAACATAGAAGGGCCTGAATTGAAAAAACATCCTGATTAGAAAAAGTACTGTAGTACTGAAAACAGCTTAAAAACAGGCCTGCAAACCAATGTAACAGAAGACCCAGAAATCAACCCACAGACATATAGCCATGTAATATTTGATAAGGGAGACAAAAACATAGGCTCGAAGGAAGACAGTCTCTTCAACAAATAGTATGAGGAAAACTGAATGTCCACATGCAGAAAATCTTATATATCGTCTTGCACCAACATCAGTTCAATTCAAAATGGATCAAAAATCTCAATGTAATATATGAAACTACTACAGGAAGAAGACATTAGGACTCCTTGCTACAGGTAGGAACTTTCTGAATAAAGATCCAGAAGCACAGCAAATCAAAGACTTGATAAAAATGGGATTGCATCAAAATGTTTCTACATGGCAAAGGACATAGCCATCAAAGCCTACAGAAAGAGAGATGACTTTTGCCAGCCATACATCATATAATGGCCTATTCCCAGAATATACAGAGAGCTTAAAAATCTAAACCCTCAAAGAACCAACAACCCAGTTAATAAATGGGCTAATGAGCTAAAGACTTCTCAAAAGATGTAAACATAGCCAACAGACACATGAAGAAATGCTCGGTATCTCTGGCCATAAAAGAAATGTAAATCTAAACAACACTGAGATTCCACCTCACCCCAGTTAGAATGGCCATCATCAAAAATACAAACAATTACAAATGCTGTTGAGGATGTGATCAAAAGAGAATTGTAACATACTGTTGATGAGAATGTAAACTTGTTCAACTACTCTGGAATTAAATATGGAAGATCTTCAGAAAACTAAACAGAACTACCCCATGATCCAGCAATTCCACTCTTGAGAATTTATCCAAAAGATTATAAACCAGGAAACAGTAAAGTCACCAGCATGACCATATTCATTAAAGCATTATTCACCATAGCCAAGGTACGGAATCAGCCCAGATGGTCTTCAATGGATGAATGAATCAAGAAAATGTGATATATAGATATATATGTGACATATATATCATATATATGTATGTCACATATGTGTATACACACACAATGGAATTTTATTCATCCATCAGAAAGATATAGTATCATTTGCAAAGAAATGGAAGGATCTAGAAAAAAAGTTATGTTAAGCAAAGTAAATTAGGCCCAGAGAAACAAAGGTTGCATGTTTTCCCTCATATTTGCTAGAATTAGTTTATAAACATATAAGATATACTTTGGGTGGTATGTTAGTATACAAATGTATTAACTGAAATGTAGTAGATTCAAGGTAAAACTCATAGTGTAATTCCTTAGAAAAGCTCATTCGAAGTTCAGCAAAATAAACACCAGGAAAGGGTATCTGAAAGGGGCAGGGTAGAGTCATGTGGAGAGAGGTGCACAAATTAAGAGGAGAAGGGGAGCAGAATGAGGTCACGAATTCAATGTGTATCCTACAAAATTAAGAAAAGTGATGGGAGTGGTGAGTAGGGGAGAGATGGATGAGACTGTGGAAAGGGGTAACATTGATCAAGGTGCATTGTATTCATAAACTGCATTCTTGAATGGCAACTTCTGTGTGCAGCTACATGTAGGTAATTTTTAAAAAAACTAAATTTACTGAGTAAATTATTTAAAAAGATGTGACTTCCATATGTGAGGTTATGGAGCTAATATTTATATTCCACTTGTTTCTTTATACAATAGCCAGAATTTAAACCACCTTCCCCAAAATACTTTAAAAATGATGCTTACATTTATTCATATAATTTGATATTTGTATCACTGAAAATTAAGAAAATATGGAGAAAATGCAGAGAAGAATAAAAGTAACAAGCTACCCTAATCAAGAATAATCCATAAAAATAATGTTAGTATAAGATCTTGCCAGATACTTATGACATATTTTAGCTTTAAAATACCTACTATTTAAGTACTAATATAATAAAATATAAATACTGGTGTATTGAAATAAACCAAGTACCACCTTGTAATATGTAGTTTTCAATATCTTCATATACATTTTAATACCTATTTGTCTTTCTCCAATTAAGTTTATAATGATTCTGACAATTTAGAGCACTACATAGGGATTTTGAAATATGTGCATTAAAATATATATTTATATTTATAGTATCTACATAAAATAAATGTATATAATTTATTGATTTAAATATATTTATATATTACCTTGCTAAAGAACCAAGACAAAAATTTCCATGTATCAGGAATTCATCCATGCCTTTTAGACATTAGTTATACTGGGGCTGGGAAGGTGGCTCAATGGTAGAGCGCTTGCCTTGCATGCCTGAGGCCCTGGGTTTGATTCCTCAGCACCACATAAGCAAAAAGAAAAAAGCCGGAAGTGGCGCTGTGGCTCAAGTGGTAGAGTGCTAGGAGCTGAGGGACAGCGCCCAGGCCCAGAGTTCAGGCTCCACAACCAGACACCCCCCCCATAAAAAAAGAAATTACTTATACTCTCACATAGATACCAAATATTTTTGGAAAATCCATCCCTGGGTATTTTATATTTTATTAAAAATGGCTTCCAGTACATTTTTAAATTGATTATTAATTCTAAGACTATTTTGTTCTTCTCTTGATCTTCCAATTAGATAGGACAGTTAGAAAAAAATGAGACTCCTAACCAGTCTCCTCACACCACACCATCACACCATTGTTCCTTCTTGCTCCCTGTCCTCCATTGTCCTATTTTTCCCAGAGGTTGTGGAGAGCTAATCAAATTGGTCAGACTTCAGGAGAGCTGAATGAGTCACATTTATTATTGAATACAACAGTAATGGGAATCGTTTATTTTGTTTTTGGGGGTTATATTTAGAAGATTTGTATTATCAAAATTATGTTAGCGTCAAAATCAAATTGGAAACTTTCAATATTTTTTTATGGAAGAGTTAAAACAATGTGGCTATTATTCTACCTCTTAAAGGATTCAGATATAAAAATTCACCTGACATGATGGAGGTATGGTGTGTGTGTGGGTGTGTGTGTGTGCACATGTGTAAGGAAAGTGAACACTTACTAAAAAAGAAATACTGCTTGTTTGTGACCCCAGAGACACGGAGGGAGAGTGTAAAATTAGGGGAGATGAGGGTTCCTCTGTTAGTGGCCAATTCTTATTTTCTACTTCTTGAGTTAGTTTGGTAATTACACATTTCAAAAACATTATGAATTTAGTGACATTTAAAGACAATTATAGACTCCTTTGTCTTCTAATATAAGATAGTCTTGCCAACCCTCACAATCTCTAATTTTATTTCTCTCTCTTTTCACCACAAGATATAACATTTATCCAAGATGCATAATTGTTTTTTAATAAAACTTCCTCTTTGATTTATTAACATTTCACGGTTTTTTCCTTTGCAATCAATTTATTTCTGCTTTTGTCTTTATTCAGCCTTTTATCCTACTTAAGAAAATTTTGCAAATTTCCTAACCTTGTAAACTTAATGATTATTTTTCTCTTTATCCCTTGGTCTTTTAAAATAAAAACATTTATGACAATGTAATTCCATTTGTGCATAGCCTTGACCATGACTCATAATTCTGATATGTACAACTTTTATGGTAGCTATTCTCTGAAAGTCTATAACTTTAGTGTTCATTTCCTTTAGGATCTAAAGTTTATTTAGAATGATGTTTTCAAATATCCAAGGTGGCAAAATGTGAAGGTTTGTTATTAATTTTCCATTTTTATTCCTTTGTCCCACAGTATCCAATTTAAGAAGACCTACTGCTCAGGAATATGGACTTGGCATGTCCTTTTCTACTAGCTCCTCTGATCCTATCTTTGGATAATTCTTGTTTCTTCTCACCCCTTGTCATATTTACCTTGGATGGCTTGGGATCATGATTTTTCGTGTGTGTGTGTGTGTGTGTGTGTGTGTGTGTGTGTATCTTTACTTCTGCAAGAAGTAAAATGATGACATCCATATTTTACAATTCTTCATGTGTTCTCTATAGCATTTTAATACCTTAAGCAAATTAGAGGACCAATAAGTGCCTATGTATTGCTTTATATTTCAAGGATAGAAGATTGTTACAATCAGCACAGAGATCAAAGTCAATGCTAAGTGATAGCATGACTAGCCATTTGATAGCTGTGTTTGTGGATACTTCTAGCAAGAATGGTATCTGACTCGACAATGAACACAGACCTGGTAACTAGTATGACTATTACTACTGACCTTTTATTGAGCAGGCACTGATTTAAGAACTTTTTAAACCACTTATTATTTCATAATTCTCACAGTAGCTCTCCTGAATAGGTACAACCTCCTTATTTCACTGATGAGAAAAATGGAGTTCAAGATCAGTACCCTCCCCATGGCCTCTCAGTGGTCAGCAAGAAAGCCTGGATTGGAATTCACATCTATTCATTTCATTTCTGTGATAGTGTCTATTAATTTACTCTTCCACTCACCTACTCATTTTCTCCTTGATTCTGTCCCAAATTCAAACACTTGAGCATTTGCTGATTTATTTGCTAAAATCAGTAATAAAAGAAGAGAAGCATAAATGTGAATAAAACAGTATGTGCTTTTGGTGATCTTCCAGAATCTTCTGGGACCTTTTATTTCACTTACACCAAATTTTAAAAAATGTTATAGAATGTGCTAATTATTTTTAGGCTTCCCTGGGATCCCTCTGCTTTTCTTCCTCAGCTTTGGGTATGCTCAGATGTTTCCTTAGGCTTTGCTGAAGCAGATTCAGGTGTTGACTGGCAAAATTAGGGTGATTGAGGTCGTTGTATGTTCTTTGTACGGGCAGAAAGATCCCAGGGTTTAATAACCTCTCTCCACCCACCCTCAACTTGGTTTCCCTTAGGACAAAAACAAGTTTAAAATGCCAAAGTCACTTCTAATGGTGTTATTATTTCTTACAGGGAAAATTGATGTTGCTAACCTATAATATGTACCGGATTCCTTGCACCAAAATTATTCCTGAGAATGGGGACATTGCTCCAGAAACCTGGTTTCTGTGAAACACATAGCCAGAATGTTCAGTTTCCCAGACTGTTTGATCATTTGGGCTCTGAATGAAATTCAAAAGACTTCATCCATAGGATCCTTCCTTCCCACTTGCACAGGTTCGTGGCCTCCATGCACTCAGATTTGGCCCACACAAATGCCAGGACACCAGCTACAGTGTTCAAGTCTAGGCTAGAGAATAAAAGTGGCGTTGGAGCCTATGGGAACCTGCCTGTCTGATTTGACGTCCCCCTAAGTTTATTTGTTTTGCTTTTACAGAATCATTGTCATTATGAGCATTACCTTGTCCCATCATTCCCTATTTTTCACATACTTTTGTGGTTGTTATTGAAACCTCTAATAATCATGACTATTTATCTATATTTTTTTTCTCCCGATAAAAATTAAGGCAAGTCCTTTTTTGTTTGTTAGTATATCCACATTACTAACACAGTGTCTTACATATATAATCAGGCCTCAACCGAGGTCTGTTTGGTAAATGATTGTATGAATCATCATGAATCATCACAATGCTATAGTTTCTGTATTATTTTCCATCTGATATCAAGTCATGCCATTATTTTCTCTAGCTACTCTATCGTCATAACCATCATCTTTATTTGTTCCAGCATCATCTTCATTCTCTTACCGTCTCTCAAACATCAACAGTGCTTTATAATTTCCATGATGCCTTTGCATCCGTGCCTCGGTTCTATGGTAGGTGAGACAGTCCTGCAAGAACTCTTGTCCTCATTCCACAAATGAGTTGAGCCCCTAAGGATCGATTCACTAGCTCAGGACCACAGACAGAAAAGAAGAGCAGAGCCGCTGCCTTCTGTGTGCCTCGGTCATAATGCTTAGTATGCCTTGGGCAAGGACGTCTCCTTCTTTTATCCTTTATAGCACTTCATGTAAAGTTTGGCATGGGGTAGGCATTTAAGAACATATACTGAGTGACTATTATAGTCCATTCCTGCTGCAACAACCTAGTATCAGCTTAGGGGATTTACAAAAGTATAAGTCTATGTCTCATAGTTTTGGAGACTGAGCAGTCCAAGTCCAAGAGGCCAGCAAGTAGGATGTCTGTTACAGCCTGGTCTCTGCTTCAAAAATGGCAGCTTGTGACTATCTTGTTAAATGATAGAAGGTAGGAGGGCAAAAGGGTTTAGCTAGTTCCCTTTAGCTCTTTTATAAGAGATAACATCTATTCACAGGTGCAAAGCCTTCATGGCCTAAAAACTTCCTACGAAATTGCACCTGTTAATTCAGTCAGCTTAGGAATTTGGTCATAACATTGGAACAACAGCATGGACCAAATGACACCACAGACCTCCATGACTTGGCCTCCTTTTCATCCTCTGTGCCCTGAATCCTAGGGTTCTGCCTCAAAGGAACTGTGTACATGTCCCTACCAGTCCTAGCAGTCCCGAAATATTCTTTCTCTACTCACAACTCCAGTTCCATTCTGCCTATTTCATCAAGACTGTCAGGTGTTCTACCTAAAGTCAACCACCATTTCTTATACTCTCTATATATCTCATATGAGATATATTTATATCTCATATGGCTTCTTTGGAAATTCAGTGAATGTGATAAACTTTAGCCCCCTGAGATCAGCAAGTATTCCATATTGTTCATCATTAATGGTAACAGGTAGGAGCAAGTTATACTGAACCTGTGTGGTATCTATTAGGATGAATAATTATTATAGGATATCTAACATAAGCCTCTTAACAACCCTATGAAATAAATGGCCCACATTCTATAAATGAGAAATTTGGTTTAGGGTTCTCATACCAGAATGGCTCCCATTTATGAATACCAGGCAGCAAATGAACACATACAAGTTTTCATGCACAAATTCGTCCTTGGATCCTTATCGCCTTGCCTAGAACACAAAAACTTTGTGATAAATGTGAATTAAATAATAAAAATGGCATGAAGTGATATCCATTCTTCAATATATGGTGTTCTCTGCCAAGCTTTTCTCTGCACATGTATTTTCTATTTCCCCTGCTGGATGATAGCTATTGCTCAAACAGAGTTGCCTTTCACATGCAGGGTATTTCTGCTTTTGTGTTTAAGCATAAAAGGAACCTGGCTTCAATGTTCTCAACAGCTCTCTCTGTACCTGTTCTGGTGGGAAGATGTGGTGGGTGTTATTCTCCACAAGGTGACATATTAACACGGCCTTCTTTTCTTAATGTAGTTTCTGTCTAACAAATGTGGCTCAGCAGCAAGTCTCCATTTCAGGGATTGTGTGCCATTTCCTGGCCCCTCCCCAGGCTGCCTTTACATGAATATAATCTGACTAAGAAGGTAGTATTACCCACACGGGAGGCCTACTTCAACATGCTTAACCAAGTCCCGAAGCCTCTTGCCTGTTTTCTTCCTAGAGGGTAGTCAAAGGAAGTGGCTTCTACTAAACTCTAAAATCTATAATTATATGAACACTTCTCTTGTGTCCCTGGAAGAATAAAGCAAATGTACATAGGGATAGTTCTTTTCTCCTGACTCCGAGAGGAAAAACTAAAATAAGGAAAGCTTCAGAACTTGAGTTGAAGAGATTTTTGTCCTGTAATTCCTAAGGAGATTCCTGCTTGCCAATAAAGACAAGAAATGAACTCACTGTGAACATGAACAGGACTCTATGTACCTCTACCATCCCTAGATTCCTGTTAGCTTTATTTAAAGGAAAGTTAGGAAGCTCTCTGGAATTCCCTGGTCCAATCATCCACCAATAATAAGGCAGCAAAACTACCTTGTATTAACAGAATGTTCTACATCTGCCACTTACAGAAGAGAAGCAGTAGTCCAGATCAGGTTAGTTATCAGTACATTACTCTAGTAGTATAGTGATTATCTGCATTGGTTTTGGAACCCAGGAAGTCATGAATCTAGTACCCATGAGATCTTGGGTAGATTTTTAACATCTCAAAACTTTTTCCTTGAATCTAAAGTTGGAATGACAATAATCTCTTTAAAGTGTTAAAACTAATACCAACCTCTTTCTGACTTTTCAGCATTAAAATGTCTGGTGCCTAAAATGATGTCTGACATGGAATAAATACTTGATAAATATCTGTGTAATGAATGATTAGCACAGAGCCTCATATCCCATAAGTGCTTGTTGGTGATTGTTGTTATTTCTACCCAAAAACGTAGAATTCAAACCCAGGTCTTTATGGCCCTGAGAATAAGCCAAGTCATTCTTTCTTAGAGTTATCTCTTACCTTCTCTGAATTCTTCCATCTCCTTCCACCATACCCTCTGAAGTGGCATTCCAATAGATTCCATCACTTAAAATATTCTGTACCTGATTGTCAAAGAAGAAAAGCTTGAAGGTTGCTAATTGTCTATGAGAAAAGATCCAGAAAATTTAAAAGCCTACTTTTACTACTGACTCTTCTAACCTTCTTTTCCATCCTACTTCTATCATAAACTGTATCTGACAGACTGAACAATTCCTTTTGCCCCTGAGTCCTGTCTTTCTTCATCCATCCATCATTTCTGTCCATTGTAATGCTATTACTCTTGTTCTTAGTCAGACCAGACTGTTCCCAGTCTTCAAGTCCCAGACCAATGAAGCATTTCCTGATCATTCTAACCACAGTTATCATTTTCCTCTGAATTTAACAATACTCCAAACTATGCCTCGCAGATGGCCTTTTTTTATCTGAAAACATTTATTTGTAACCACATTTCCATGCTACTTGTATTATTGATTTTCAAACAAGTGGGTCTTTTTATTCCCTGGATAGGCACATACTAGTGTTTATTGTAGCCATAAAATTAAGCAGCAGGTTCCTCTGTGAATCCATTTCCTCAATGATAAAATAGGAAAAATAAAATAGTATCTACATTTCTGGGTTGTTCTGAGAGTTATAACAATAAAATATATTCTACTCTATAAAGTATTTTGCACATAAGATATATTTCATAAATAGCAGGTATTGTTGTCAAATAGTCTTTGCATGTAAAATTTGAGTAAAAATGGGAACACCATGTTCTAAAAATACTTGGTAATGGTTTTTTTCAGTTGATAAAAACATAGTCAGTTAAAAACATAGTCAGCCACTGGGATGACAGGTGTGAGCTACTGTACCCAGCATTATCCTTCCCCTGTGGTTCCATCAACATCTGAATATCACTCCCAACCATTGACTGAGATGGAGTCTTGTGAACTTTTTCCTGAGCTGGCCTTGAATTGCGATCCCCCAATTTCAGCCTTCCAAACCCTTCGCTGGCTTTAAGCTGTGTCCTGTACTCTAACAAGCTATTGCCATGCATATGACTCTATTTCTGAACACTAGAAGTACTCTGGAGTTACCAAGCCTACGGCTCGCTCTTAGAAACTTCTGAAAATTTCTTTATTTTTTTAAAAAAGCAGGTTGCAAAAGACATTAGAATAATTATTAAAATTGTATTATGTCCAGTAAAGTCAACAAAATATTAAATCAATATTAAAATTCTTGATAAAAAAAAAACATAGTCAGATAAAAACATAGCCTCATAGTCAGTTGCCTTGTATAATTGGAAGAATCCAGTTTCTTAAATATGAGGTTCCCAGAAGTTACTGATTGCTCCAGTTTTATGTTAAATATCCTGAGATTATCATGACTTCTTTCATTAGTTCAAATCCTCCATTCCATTCTTAGCACTGCTTTGTTATTTGTTATTTGTGTATAATCGAGCCAGATAAAGTCTAGCCTGTAGAAGGCAGGTCACACATTGCTACAGGACTGAGGCACGTACAACATTGTCATTACAAACAGAACTTCTACATAGAACACAATGAGATGGCTTGAACCCAACTGGGTCTATGAAAGAGCCGTGGAATAGTCAAACTGCTACAGAGTCCTCACCTCCCCTTCCTTTTCCCCTCACCTCATCTCACTTTCTTTTAGTTGTACCTGTTTTGATTAGATTAGTTTCCATGCTAAACTTGGAAGCGGAAGGACTGCATCATGTCAGGAGGGGGTTGGCTTCATGCAATGTCCTGTTGAGACTAGCATTGGCACTGAGAAATCTCCCAGCAGGTTTATTGAGATTAATTGGTTCCAAAGGTCAAGAAAAATGGTTTCAGAGGTCAGGAAGAGATTCTGACAAAACTCTTCTTGTTGAAATCACAGCCTCCTAGACCTGGCCCTAAACTTCCCAGAGTTTCTGTCTTCTAGGACACAGTGAAACTTGTAGATCTTGCACACAAAAGTGTGCTTTTACATCCCTGATGAGGGTAATTAACTCTTCAGAAGTTTTACAACTTCCATTGCTATGGTCAGCATCTAGCATCTTAACAAGCTCCTACCAACCATGACTCCACTGCCCTGAGCAGCACTTACAACCTTCAGTGGGTCACTAGGCCGAAGGAATGCATTTGATTCAACTAAGCATATTCTTGTGTGTATTAGCAAGCACCAAGCTGTTGCAGAATTTAAGATATATATCAAACTTTGTCTGCGTTCTTCCAGTAGAGAAACATTTAGGACCCAAATCCTCCTGTGTTCATAGAATCTGCTCTGTGAACTCTACTGAGTCACTTGCTTAAAACACATTTAGTGTTCTGGGATCCTACCACAGAAGCTTAGAATTTGTCTGAAGGACTGGCTCGAAAAAAATCGGAACTTAACAAGCTTCCCAAAGTCAAATTCAGAGGTCCTTGAGTTACTGAAGACTAAGTATCCATGCCTCTCTGTGTTGTGAAACTATAAATTATTCTTCATTGGGTGGAGGAAACTGACTGCCAGTTTTACTCTGATTTGAAAGCATGTACATATTTCTTTAATTCTATCACATTGGTATTCATTCTTCATTCATGTACATTTATTGAGTACTTTTTGTATGCCAGGTACATACTAGCTTCCAATATACACCAACAGATAAGACATTGCCTGAATTTAAGAAATTTCTAGTCTTTTAAGAAAACAAATAGGTGGATTTCCTTATTAAAAGAGCTCAGGACGTTCCTAAAGATAAGATGAAAACAAAAGAGTGAGCCATTAGTTCTGCCTGGGAAACAGTGGCATCATAAATATTTCACTATGGAGAACGATATGTGGGTGTTCACCAATCAACAAGTTGAACAAAGGCAGCATTCTAGGCTGACATAAATTCTAAAATAACAAGACAGACTTTGGGAGTGAAGATAGTTCAGTATGGCTTAAAGTCAGGATGATGGGCGGAAGGGGAGGGCAGGATAAGAAATGATCCTTGGGAAATGAGGCTGATCATAGATATCCACACTGAGGAATTTGACATTTAGTTTCTAGATTAGGATAGTTTTCTTAAAGTGTAGACGTCAACATTTCCACATAGAATCATGCAGCTGAGTCTGAATCCCGCCCCCCGCCCCTGCCAATGGGAAAGGTGTACATTTTTATAAACATCCCAGGTGACCAGAACATCAAGACTGGTTTTTCATAAGTTGAAAACTTTGTACAGAGAGAAACAATTGGAAAGACTATTCATCTCAGTGAATGATATGTATTAATTGGCCTGAGAGTAGCAGGCAGGAATCCAGGAAGTTAGCTAGCAGCCCAGAGCTAGCCTCCAGGTAAGAGACAATCAGCTGAGGTAGTGTGTCCCTTGGACAAGAAGGATAAGAGATAGATTGGGAGGTTTGTGTTTTTTTAAAAAAGTAAAATTTATAAGTAAAAAAAGGAATAAAATGTGAAAAATGCCCCAAGAGTATATTTTTGTGAATTATAGGCTTCTGGGGTGAAGATTATTTGTAGAACAAAGACACATTCTCTTTCATTGGAAATGTAGACACCTTTTCCATTCTCCTGTGTGTGTAAGTGAACAGCTAAGTCTGCACAGTCAGAACAACTTGGGAACAATTGCATTAGGACTGTGTATGGTACAAAAGACATTGTCTCTGTTCAGAAATAAATTTCTACATCACACTCCTGGTAGTGAGTTGGTTGAGCCATGGTTACTCATTTATGGATTTATGTTAAAATGGACCCAGAAAAGAGAAGATGTTTTCTGAGATATTTATGTGTATAATATGGCAGGTAATCATCTCAAAGAAGGAAATACATCATTAATGCAAGACTTTCTCTTTCTCACAGTTAGCCAGATCATGCTATAGTTTTCACCTTTGCTGATGTATTTACTGGACATTTCCAAAAGACCAGAACTTATGTGAAAATATGAGGAAAATATATTAACTGTGTGTATTTTATGAACTATAACTTCAGATCATATTCCAGAACCTACCGGACACTAAATTACTCTCTTTATAATAAAATTGAGGCCACCACGATCTACCATCTTCTTGTTTCTTGTAGAAGAGTCTTTTATCTCTTTGTAGACTGAAAGAAGAGAATCTCTCAAACTTCTTTGTTTAAAGAGGGAGGAAAGAGAGTTTCGCATCTGCATTATCCCCTCTCTTCTATTACTATATGCTGCATCTAAAAATCAGAATGATTCCATCACATTGTAAACTGATGTGTCATTCTTCTACTTAGAACATTTCGGATATCCTTTCCTATTCAGTATTAAACCTGCGTGTCTTGTTTACATAACTATAAACTTTGAGAAATAGAAATTATACCTTATTTTTATTCTTTTACATTTCATATAAGCACAAAAATTTTAGGTATCCACGGAATGGATAAATTTAATTGGTTGACTAATACACAGGATAAGGAATAGTTGTTATTTTAGCTGGTAGTTAGGATTCTAGTTGATGTCAGGTTTCCCAGCCTTCATTCAAAATGAAATGTGATGTCTGCCACAGGAAATCATGATTGAGAAAATAATAAATCTCTTTTGTTTCAGAGAGAAAAGAAAGTTAGACTGAACATATTGTTTTTTTACCTGTGAAAACTCTATCTTGTTCCCCAAATCATGGTTCTCGGTGGATCTCCTATTTTACAGCTGAAATAATCATTTTCTGTGGAGTGTTATTACTTATACTGAGAAAAAAATTGTGTTTCACCAGCACACATTTCAAGTCTTTCAAAATAAGCCATCTTGGTAGAAAATGAAATGTGACTTGCAGTGTGTGCAGGTATTACCATAAAAGGAGGCATTACCAGCCACCACTGCCTACTGGGAGCTGTCATGGATATTTCTGTGGACCGGCTGTCCACAGGGATGTGCAGAGAAGACAAAAGCTTTGAATGGTCCAGGAGTTATGTGACCAAGAGAACAAGACAAGCAAAGGAAAGAAGTCTTCTCATTTATTTGTATCCTGTCCCTTTTTTCCTCCTTGAGGCATTTACAGAAAACACGATTGGTTTTTCAATTTTTTAATTAAACATTTTCTTTACTCATAATATAC
This sequence comes from Dipodomys spectabilis, assembly GCF_019054845.1. NCBI lineage: Eukaryota > Metazoa > Chordata > Mammalia > Rodentia > Heteromyidae > Dipodomys > Dipodomys spectabilis. The sequence continues at coordinate 4,403,498 of NW_024870802.1, forward strand.
CATTATTACACAGATAGACCAGAGTAGAAAGTACAGTGTGTCATTGGTAGATGCTGGAGGGTGAGAGGCTGTGATTGAATTCTGAGATCCAGGTGGAACAGAAGGCTGAAAGATCTTACTTTAAATATTCCCAATGTGTTGAATCAGAGGACTTGTGGGGAGTAAGAGAGGACAGGCCAGATATATACGTACTCAAGCCCAAGTTGGGAGTTAGTAATGAAACACACCAATGGCTAAGCTCTGGTTTAGAACAGCTTCATCTTTGGTATGGCGAGGGTGGGGGTTCTGAAGGTTTTAGCCTTGAAGAGTTAAGCCTTCTTTATTTCTATCACATCTCCTGGAAGGTGGAAGCCCAATGAAGAGGTACCCTAGAAATCATCTAAGCATTTCCCAGAAGCTGGGAGGTCATCAAGATACCCTCCTAGCAGAAGACAGTATAGGATATGACCCATTTTTGGCAGAACTCTTGGCCTTTCTCTTGTGCTTTGATTGGATCAAATTGGCCATAGCATTCAGAGCTCTCTAGCAATTGCAACCAGTCTCAATTAATATAGCTTTGTTCATGCTCACCATCTCTTTATCTTATACACAAAATAATACTGACCTACAATTTTTGTTTATATTCTTCTTTTGGAGAATCTTTTCTTTTCATAGACTATTACTGGGACTCATCTTTTCCCTCTGAGTTCTGTTTCCTGGCCCCTTGGAGGTAAAGATGAGAACTATTTTGTGTGACCTACAAAGCCAACATATATGGAAATTACAATAGACTCTTGGGACGAAGAGAATAGTCCAGTCGGAATCAGCATAATTTGAAGGAGTGACTTGGCTTAAGTACAACAGTCAGAAAACAAGGAGTTTGAGCAAGTAATGCATCCTCTTCTCTTACTTTAGTTCCTAATTTACTTACATGCTAAGTGGATTGGAGTAATTTGCTGTGTCACGAGCCATAGATCTTTATTCGGTTGAAGGAGTAATTCAGAAACCAGCAAAGGACATTAGCTAGAGCCACCTCCATTTTGATATCCAAGTATCATCAGCACCTCTTCCCTAGTCAATATTAAAAAGTGAACATTGTTTCTAAAGGTTATCAAATAAAATATAGACTACTTGATGATGCTATTTTAATATTTACCAAGGCTAAATGGCATATAATAGTCTAAAGAATAAAGCAACAGGATAACAGGAAATAAATAGAATGCCTGCTATCAAAAATTTTTAATCAACATTGTTTTGGACAGTTGAGCAAATGTGCTAAGGTTTTTTTTTAAAAAAGATAATTGGTATAAACACTGGAAGATATCCAACTGTCTATGTTTTTTTTTATCCAGAAATATGATTGCATACTCAGAACTACTCTTGAGACCCCAGAAACAGCAGTAACTAGAATTAATAAGAGCATTTGGTAGGTGCTTGGATATAGGATAATTATTAAGATGCATAACAAGCTGTATTCATATACATACATCATCTTAGCAACTATGAACAAAGCAATCCTAGTAAATGAACCTTGGAAACTCAGAAGCCTCCCATGGTTGAAGTTGATGTGTCCCTCATGAAAAGTCCAGTAATGGAGTCCGGTGGGGTGGAAGAAAGTTCATCACATTGAGTCATTCAGGAGTTTTTAGCTGATACAGAGTATGCCATTTTTAAAGTCAAGACTTTCCGGGTTACCATAGGGAATAATATGCAGCTGATAACTATAGACAAAAAGCTTTGGAGAAGTTTCTCTTTAAGTCTTTAGCCCACTTATTTATTGGGCAGTTGTTTCTTTGAAGATTTGTTTTTGGGGGATTTAATTTTTAAGTTGTAGGTATATTTTAGATATGAGACCCTTGGCCATTGTATGGCTAGTGAAGATCTTTTTCCAATCTATGGGCTTTCTATTGATCTTCCTAGCTATGTCCTTTGCCATGCAGAAGCTCTGCAATTTCATGCAATCCCATTTGTCCAACCTTTCTTTGATTTGTTGTGTTTCTGGGTCTCTATTAAGAAAATTTCTGCCTGTGCCAAGGAGACCTAGGGTTTCTCCTATTCCATCCTGTAATGTTTTCAGAGTGTCTGCTTTGACTCTGAGGTCTTTGATCCATTTGGAGTTGATTCTGGTACAGGGTGATATATAAGGATCTAGCTTTAGTTTTCTACAAGTAGTTAACCAATTTTGCCAGCAGCATTTACTGAAGAGGCTGTCTTTCTTCCATTCTATTTTTTAGCTCCCTTCTCAAAGATTAGATGGCTAGAGGTCTTTATGTTCATTTCTAGGTTTTCAATTCTATTCCATTGGTCCCGGGGTCTGTTCTTGTGCCAGTACCAAGCTGTTTTGATTAGTATGGCTTTGTAGTAGAGTTTGAAATTTGGTATTGATATTCCTCCAACACTGTTCTTTCTGTTAAAGATTGTTTTTGCTATTCGGGGTCTTTTATTGTTCCATATGAATTTTTGGATTGCCTCTTCTATTTCCTTGAAGAATGAGGTTGGAATATTGATAGGTATCGCATTGAATTTGTAGATAGCCTTGGGAAGTATTGCCATTTTCACGATGTTGATCTTTCCAATCCAGGAGCATGGGAGTTTTTGCCACTTTCTAAGTTCAGTTTTGATTTCCTTTTTCAGGTTTTTAAAGTTTTCTTCATAGAGGTCCTTCACTTCTTTGGTTAAGTTAATTCCTAGGTATTTTATTTTTTGTGGGGCTATTATGAATGGAGTTGCTTTCCTGATTTCAGCCACACTTTTCTTTAAAGAGAAACTTCTCTGAAGAGGAAAGAAGGATGGCCAATAGACATGAAGAAATGCTCAACCTCTAGCCATAAAAGAAATGCAAATCAAAACAACATTGAGATACCACCTCACCCCAGTTACAATGGCTATAATCAAGAACTCTAATAACAACAGATGCTGGAGGGGATGTGGACAGAAGGGAACCTTACTGCATTGTTGGTGGGAGTGTAAACTTGTTCAACCACTTTAGAAAGCAGAATGGAAAGCAGAGTCTTTCCTCAAAAGACTCTACATAGAGCTCCCCTATGACCCAGCAATCCCACTTTTGGGCATTTACCCAAATGATCACAAACAGGACCACACTAAAGCTACCAGCACATCTATGTTTATTGCAGCCTTATTTACCATAGCTAAGATATGGAACCAACCCAGATACCCCTCAGTAGATGAATGGATCAAGAAAATGTGGTATATACGCACAATGGAATTCTATGCCTCCATCAGAAAGAATGACATTGTCCCATTTGTTAGGAAATGGAAAGACTTGGAAAAAATTATATTAAGTGAAGTAAGCCAGGCCCAAAGAAACATAGGTCCCATGGTTTTCCTTATTTGCAATAACTAGTATATTTCTGAGTCAAGCAGAAAAGGTCAGATAAGTTGATGTTAGGCGAAATGAACCCCAAGATAAGTATTCAAATTTTTTTTGTTTTTTTTTTCTTTCATGCAATTGTTTCTAACGTATTTATAAGATTATTTCTTTGTTGCTTTGTATGTCCCTCCCCCACGGTATAACTCATGCTTTCACTGTATTTGATGTTGGTATAACTTGTGGAGGGGAAGGGAAAAAACAAATCGTTTAACTAGGGATACAGGTGGACCCATTGCAACAATGAGATGTACAAGTCGTTATGTGGAAAAACGACCTTTACAATTTTGGTGGGGGGTGGGGAGAGGATGGGATGGGGGAAAGGGGTGAGAATGGGAAGGGATGGGAAGGGGAAACAAAGAGGAGGTAACAATGCTTGATAAGAAATATACTCATTATCTTGCTCATGTAATTGTAACTCCTCTGTACAGTATTCTCACAATAAAAATAAATAAATAAATAAAAAGCTTTGGATAGTCAAGCCTAAGGCCAGTACACAGTACTTTGTGCCATATCCTAGTCATGTTAATTAGTCATTTGGATCCATGTAGATGCTAGGAATCCTGGGAGATATCGTCGTTGGCAATACTTAGCTACTTTCCCGGAGTGATTTCACTATGGAGAGAGAAGAGGAGCTTTTCTTGGGGGTAAGGCACATTTTAAGTAGGTATTGTTCTTCATTTTACAGGTAAGAAACTGAAGCACAAAGAGGTTAATTAACACATCCAGGTTCACACCTATATCAGTAGTAGATTTCAGGACTCGCATCAGTCTTACTCCAGAGTCTATGGTCTTAACTACTAAGCTATACTATCTAAAAACTACAACTTATCATTTTGTCTCTCTAGAAATAAGCACCAAGAAATGAAGACAGAAAAACAAAAGCCACTTGTACTATTAATGGAAACTATAGTAGTATAGCGTTAACAAGAAAAACACAGGACAGGGCTGGGAATGTGGCTTAGTGGTAGAATGTTTGCCTAGCATGCATGAAGCCCTGGGTTCAATTCCTCAATACCACAGAAACAGTAAAAGCCGAAAGTGGTGCTGTGGCTCAAGTTGTAGAGGGCTAGCCTTGAGCAAAAGAAGCTCAGGGACAGTGCCCAGGCCCTGAGTTCAAGCCCCAGGACTGGCCAAAAAAATTTTTAAAAAAGGAAAACACAGGACATACATGAAGGAAACCATAAAATGCCATGAAAGAATATAAAGAGCCTGTGAAAAATGAAAAGGTGTTGCATATCCTTGGATAAGACTTAGTAGCATAATACGACAACTTTCCCAGAATTAGTAACAAAACAAAACAAAAAAAAGAGTTCCGTTCTTAATGAGATAGAAGTTTATATGGAATAAAAAATTTCTCAATATTTGCGGATAAATACAACACTAGGGGGTCACCCTTCCAGATATTAGAATATACCATAATCAAATAAAAATGGAAATGTCAAAGAATTAGATAGAATAAGGAATCCAGAAAGAAACCTCAGCATATATTACAATTTAATAGATGTTAAAGATGCTATTTCAGTTCAGTGGGGGAAAAGATGAATTATTAAACTAGTGGTGGTAGTGTGACTGGTTACGCATGATGAAGAAAATAACCTGAGTCTTTTTTATTAGATCACCTACAAAAACACATTCCACATGGATGAAAAACTTCAATGTAAATAAGAAAAAGATAAAATTTGCAGTTAAAAAAAAAAGAGATTTTCTAATCTATGTAATCAAAAGCCAGGAAGAACAATGTAGACAAGGGAGATTAGAAAGCATTTAAAAACAAATAAGAATGCTTGCTTATGTAGAAATAAGTTTTAAATACCTTCTGCTTAGCAAAAAAATGCCCCAATAAGCACACAATATATAGAAAGGGAATTGCATTGCAACTAACAAAAAATTAGGAAATTTAGCTATATATTAAATGTTCAGGCAAATGGACAAGAAAAGAGAAACCATTGGACTGGAAAAAGTGAGCTAAAAATAAGAAGTAGCAGTTTTAAAGGTTTTTTTCTTTTTTCTTTTTTAAAAAATATATATTGTAAACATGTTGCACAGAGGGGCTACAGTTACATGAGGAGAGTAATGAGTCGATTTCATAGCGAGCATTGTTACCTCTCGCTTTGTTTCCCCCTACCATCACTTCCCTCCCCACCTCCCCAACTCCTCCCACCCCCCCCTACCCCGACATTGTAAAGTTCGTTTTCAACATAGTGTCCTGTACATGTCGTCGTCAGAATGGGTCAGCCTGCACACCCATTTAGGCATTCCACTATATCCCTTCCCCTTCTTAAATTACAAAAATATATACACAAGATGCAGAACACTGGAATCAAATCCAGTGAAAACAGGGGTTATACCATGGGGGAAGAACATACAAAAGAAACAGAAGAATCACATAGTGCATTGTAAGTACATTAAAAACACTAGTAAGAAAGAAAAAAACCACTTGTGTCCCTGTCTTGGGGTATGTTTTGCTTAACATTATCTCATGTGATCATATGTACTGCTAGCCTAGACATGTACTAGTTATTGCAAACAAGGAAAACTATGGGACCTATGTTTCTTTGGGCCTGACTTACTTCACTTAATATATTTTTTCCCAAGTCTTTCCTTAATTAATTTTCTTATCTTTATCTGTACAAAGGAATTTCAATCCAACATGTCATTGTTGGCCAATGCCACACCTTTCATAATTCTCTTCATTCTGTGCCAATCCCACCCATCCCCTGAAGTTACCCAGTTCCTTTTTTACATCTATACCTTGAATCCTCGGAGTGTATTTGCCCACCCTTTCTCTCTCCATCTTCTGTTTCTCCCTTAGAAAAAGAATTCAAAGTACCCAGAATATGTATTTAAAACTTCTCGTATTACTAGTGGTCAGGGAAAGACAAATTAAAGTAACAATGAAATATCATCTACCTATCAAACTGGTAAAAATTGTAGCAGCCTCTCTTACCCATTCCGGATGGAGAATTTAAGTGTACATTCACAGATTGCTGATAGAAGTGTGAATTGTTATATCTTTGGGGAAAGCAATCTGGAAATATCTGTTTAAAAGTACACATACCATTTGACTTAGCAATCCATAGCAATAAACAAATCATGTCTTGGAAAGTAAGTGGTTCAATCCATCAGGAAAGCAAAGTGCACTTGTGATCTAGAGTATTTTTGAAGAATAAAAATGAAGCATTTGTTTGATGGGCCGGTCTCCTTTTCATCTGTGAAGGTAGTTTGCATTTGAAATGTCAGAGCTGATATGTCACAGTGACTTGGTAATTAGCGGTAGGTTAAAGCAAATTGAGGAAGCTTTCTCTTAGTTGGTCCAAATTTACGATGACTAGACCTCTGGGATCAGGCCCAGAGAATGAGTGACAAATGGCTTCCCTATTGAACTTGGGGCAGAGAGGAGCAGTAAATGCCAGAATTTTCTCTTATGTCTCCCCAGAAAGGAGGATGTAAGGGTCCCATTTGGGAGGAGAACACAATGCAAAAAATTGTAGAGCTTTCTGTCAATGGCAGACAGTTACAGTCATGGCCTAATCTAGTCTATTCACAGTGTTCACATGCTGCTCTGGAGTTAGTAGTGTGGCTTAACTATAGGTAAGCAGAGAGAGACTTCAAGGTTTTCATGAATCTAGGCTTGCTTTCACTTGCTGTCCTTGGAACCCTGAGACTGTTAGAACAAGAACAAGCTTGTTTCAGCCTTAAAGAGTGAAGACACTTATCCTCACTAAAAAACACATGAATGAGAGTATCAACCAGTTATTGATGGAAGGCTGCCTAATTGGCCAGGCCAAAATCATGAAAACAATCCTGGTTGGTCCAGCCCAACCTGTCAACCCCTAAATCTTGAGCTAATAAATAGCTTTTATTTCAGGTATGATTTGTTATATAGCTAAACAGCTATATAACAGGAAGTGGATATTACACAGCTCTTAGACATTTGAGCATCTGTGAGTTAAAAATGGAGAATTACAGGAATATAATCAAGTATACATTTATAAAAGATGACTATGATTAAAGGTGTGATATACCAGGGAGGAGCTGAAAAGAAAGTCAAAAGCTTACATTGAACAATAAGAATGCCTAATCAAGTTGATTCTATCCTTTAAAAGAAAACAAATACAGAATAAGAGCATTGACAAGTGTGGATTCTTAGAGTGTTCGAATAATGGTGTTTGATTATAAGCGTGTATAATTCCTCAAATATTAAATTAAAGTAGTCCTAATGACAACACATTGGATTTAAAACCCGGAGGATTAGAGAACCGAACCATTTTTTTAATCCAAGCAATATTCAATTAATTTGAAATAGTGCTCATGATGGATAGTGTGGGAAGAATCATTTTTGATATGAGACAGGCAATGGGGAGCTAGAGAATTATGGTTAGTATGGATCAATCCAAGTGAAATCCAATGCCCAGTAAAACAGAAATTATGATTATGAATATCTCCTGAGCTTCGTTTTTCCATTACTGTCATCAATGAGAAGTCATTTACTTCTCTGCCCAACCTCTTGTCTTATTCCTAGAGGTCTGTTTGAAAGGCCTTTATTATGTACCCCAGGTAGATTCTAGAAAGGAAGAACTTTTGTTGAAAGAATGATATGAGTGTCAGTATATTTTTTTCTCCCCAAAATATTTCTCAGGGAAAATATCACTGTACATTTCTCTCCACTAGATATCCCAGAACACTGGACCTAGCCATCTACTGAAGCCTCACTACCATGTTGAGATGGTGAGTAGTTTTCTCTTTGTCCTGATGAGAAAAGTGAGTCTCAGCAAGTTGAGTAGCCAGAAGCCAGGCTTTTGTCCTTCAGAGGTTAGGATCTCCAAACACCATCTCAGTCAGCTACTCATACGGAAATCTCCTTCTTCTTTTACTTTGATTCTGCCCCAAACACATTGTTTTGGAAAGCTCAATGAGAAGCCCCTTGGTGCTCCCGTTACCTGTCCTCAGCTTGCAAGTTCTTATGCCTAAAGAGTCTCTTCCAGAGGAGCCCTTCCTACTCTTCCATTTACACCACCTCTGGTGCTCTTGCTCTCCTGGCCTGCGCTTCCTAGAGAGTTCCGTGACAACTAAGTCATACATCCAATATTATAAGTAGGGAAGTAATTGTTTTGCTAAATTAATTTGCTGTGCATTTGCAAAGCTGAAAGTTTCTTTGAGAACAAAACAAAAGAGCACAGAGAGTTAGATTTTAATTTTTGGAAACACACACCATGTTCCTCCCCAAATCTAATTTTCTAGATTAATGAATCATATCGGATATTGTAAATTAGAAATTACTTGTACAGCATGGAAAACAATGTGACTAAGTGGAAGATGCTTATTGAAGAAGATGTAGTGGGGTCCGCACGTGTCTCTCACACACACTAGGATACAGCTTTGAGTTTTCTAGGCTTTGTGGAAACTGGTTCTTTGCCATTAGAAATCCTCCCTTGGGATTTTCCTCAGGACTTAGGTTTCCCTATTTTCTCATCTTTCTTAGACCCTGCAAAAGAATAGACACTTGAGAGAGATGGCTGAAATATTAAAGCATTCAATCCACCCATTGTATATACAACATTGGTGCAACAACCTCAAGATTTTTATTATGGTACTTTATACTTCACAGCACCATTGATGCCAAAGCACAAATACCTACCTTATTTCATTTGATGCACATAGACATCCAAAGCATTTGCAGGAAAGAATATGCTAAAGTAGAGCAAATCTAGCATTTTACTTCCATTTTACACTCGGGATCATCCTGGCAGACAGCTGACCACCAGAGGATGAATAGCTGGGGACACATGTTTCTGCCAACTTAGTTCTCTCTCTTACACAACCTTGCAAGTTAAGCTTGTCAGAGCCATATTGAATTTTCTCTTTACAAACTACTTTTGCTCCATCTTAGAAAAATGGTAGGAAGCATCCAGGGAAGGATATGAGACTGTCAGGTTCCCTCCTCAGCCTGCCAAGTACTACATGCAGTCATTTCATGGGCTCCAGTGTCTTAAAATAGGACTAGGGTGCTGGTGGCTTACACCTTTAATCCTAGCTACTCAGGAAACTGAGATCTGAGGATTGTTTTTCAAAGCCAGCCTGGGCAGGACTCTTAGCTCAAATTAACCACCAAAAAAGCCAAATGGAGCTCTAGTTTAAGAGGCAGAGTACTAGCCCTTGAGCAGAAAAACTCAAAGCCAGCATCCAGTTACTGAGTTCAAATCCCAAACCTCAAATCCCAGGACTGGCACATTGGCGTGCGCGCGCGCATACGCACACGCGCACACACACACACACACACACACAGAATATAGATGGCTTTCACTAGTTGATATGGTGATACAATGATATATTGCATATAAAAACCTTTGTGTGAACTAATTAATTGTTACATTCATATAAAACTGAGGTAGGGAATATGACAGGAAGGTCTCTGTTCTCTCTGAGCTCTTCCAGGAATAGGGAACCTTGTTTATGCAAGTGTTACTTGGATATTGTTAACACTGTTCACAGGTCATACAAAATTATCCATACAGGCAGAAGGCCATGGGCAGAAGAGAAGCAAAAGAGAAACCCATGGCCCATGGGCTGATGACTCCTCACTCTCCCACCTACTTACTTATTAAGATAGTTTAGCTATAACAGGTTCCAGTACACGCAGCTATAGTGGAAGCAGCAGAGACATGACATGACAATTAGACAACTCCAGCTTAGGCTCAAGTTCTGGCTCCAACAACAACCTCAGCAGCATAGCACACTTTTCTCTAGCCAGACATTTTGCTGATGAGTTTGGGAATGGAGCCAGGTCTCTGCACCTATGGAGTGATTTTACTCAATACTCTTTTAAATCCTTCAGCTCCTGAATTCCTCTTAAAATCAATTCCTATGTTGAGTGTCTTCAGTTCAATGTACCTAGAGTCACTTCCAATTTCCTGATAAAATCCTGATACAGTTCTCAGGATATTCCTGGTTGTTAAAGATGTATTTTCATTTGTGCATGTCTTATATCCCCAAAGAGTTGGTCAGTTAGTTTGCTGAGAGCAGGGGCAGCGTTTTCAGGAGAAGGAACATAAGGTAGTGTTATAAGCCTTACTAGATGCTACAAACAAATGAATCAATCCTACTGACTCAATTCAATAGCACCTGGTTCAGGTTTCCCTTCACTTGGTGACTTCAGGATTCAGCTTTCCTATCTGTGACATCATACACTTATGTATATCTTCCTAGCATGTCATGGCAGCGAAGAGAACAGTGAAGGAAACCTGGCAAAACATAAATGTTCTCATCCAGAATGACTCACAATTTTCACATGTTCACTTGTCAAAACTCACTTCTTATTTGGCTCCAGCACAATGGTAAAGAAGATGTAGAAATATAAAGAGCACACGGATTTTTTTTTGAGTATTTGATGTCTTCATAATGTGGAGCTCTGAGAACCAAAGAGAACTGTCTTAACATTTCTGACTCTTACTTGCTTATGGCCTCAAGCAAAATAGTCAATCCCATCTGAGTCTTAATTTTACATCTGTAATAGTTTCCAACTTCAGGATTGTCGGGTATTTTAATTAAGATGATAGCTGTGATGAGGGTAATGCTAATGATGAGGAAGTTGGTGGCCAGTGATGTTTCAGTGGATTGCAATATACAGGCAAACTGAGTGCTAAGAACTTGACCCCCATAACTCATTTAATTCATAAAATACTCCCATAATGTGCTTATTAAATGACCTCATGACAGAAGAACAGTTTCTCCATAGGAGTAAAGCCATATGCCCACCAGCACCTAGCTAGAAAATGGTAGCCAGTATTTGAAATCATAGCTATCTGTGTTCAAAATCTAGGTCCTTCCCACTACATTGAAAATATGGTCTCTCAGACCAATGAGTCATGAATGCTTATATGCCTGGAAATTCTTGACTCTGCAAAAACAATCATGGTTGCATTGATAACCATGCACAAAGGACCTATATATTATTCTTAATAATTTACATATGATACTCTAATCACTTTGATTTGTCCATTTTGAAAATAAAAATGTAGTTAAGTAACTTACCAGAATCACAGAGATGAAATTCTTACTAGAGTTACCAAGATGATCCAAACTCCCAATCTGAATATTTTAATTAATGGTTTTTTTGCCTTAAACACTATTGAAATCTACTCTATGGAACATTCTAAAGGAATCATATGGTTAGTTGTGCTTGATAATAATTGTTTGTTTTATTCCCTCTCCCCTGCCCAATACCTTTGGGGAGATTCACCATTTATAATTATTATTTTAGCTCTCATAAACACTATACTATTGAAATCCAGTGGTTCCTTTACAGTGGGATCCTGTGTCTTTCTTTCTGGCATTTGGAAAGCTTAATTCTGTGGACTCTGACCGAGAAACCCAAGTGTTCAAGAAAAGAATCAAGTTAGTTCTGAAAGTCAACTTATGGGCAACAAACTGGATGGTAATTTAGTAGAGCTGTCCTTTATGTAAGCACAAACAGTTACCTTCTCCTTCTTACTTGATGGCCTCATCCAGCCATTTGGAGAAAATTTACTCTATCCTGCTGCTCCACCAAACCCATGAAACACAGACATGTTTTGGATGCTGTTAGAACAAACTTCCTTGGTCAAATGGAGATTTGGAAGAGTTCCTGGAAGGGGGCATCGTCCTTTTATGTGGCCTGCAGAGTACTCCGATTCTGTTCCAACTGAGGATGATCATGAGCAGTCATTTCTTAGTGGGGCTGTTCAAGTTATAGAGAATGAGCACAACAAAGAGAGAGTTTGCTCAGGGTCAGATCAAGGGAGAGGAAATGAAGAAATACTAATTGCCCATGCATTATTTATCGCCATTATGCTTACTGCAAACAATATCACTCCATTGACTTCTCACTTTTAAATAAGCTAGCACGAGGGTTTCTCTGGAGGCACTGAGAATGTGTCTGTGGCATTTGTACTTTGTAATGCAGAGAGTTTTCCTTTTGTTTCTTCTGGATGATACAGGAGGAAATCAGACTGTCTTAAGCTAAGCTCAAGACCATTGACAGATCTATAATCATGCACTAATTATTTCTTTCAACATAGAAGCTTTAAAAAAAAAAAGAGCAAGAAGAGGATAGAAGATAAAATGCAAGTTCTACAATGCCCCCTAGAAATCAGATTCAATCAGAAGGTTGTCAGAAACATTACCATTTTTTGTTTTTTCCCTTCCCCTCCCCAAATTATACCAACATCAAATACAGTGAAAACAGGGGTTATACTGTGGTGGAGGGACACACAAGGCAACAAAAAATCATGTGGTACCTTATAAATATGTTAACAACTGCTTTCAACACAAGAGAACAAATGAGAAGATACTCCCAGATAAAGAGTCTTGCTCCTGGTTATCTGCTAAGGTGGCCTCCTATCCATAGAAGAGACTTGAATAGGAAGTCCCTTGAAATAGATGATGTTGAGTATCCCCAATCACAAACACAGCTACTCATACCACTGGTGAGCTCAGGGCTTCCTGATACACAAACATCAATTAAAATAATTATTCATAAATTATCATTTCAATCCACCTTTTACACAAAGCAGCACTAAACATCTGCAGACTCAGCTCGCAGCTATTATTTCTGAGGTGATATTAATTATGATGCCAGTTGGGTAAAACTCTCTGAAAACCAATTTTAAAGCTGTCAGTCTCCTCTACCCTCCATTTTCCTTGTTTTTCTCCCTCCCCCCCCCCCCCATAACTCTTTGCTTATTTGCTTACTTACTGTGTAATTTACTTATTTATTCTATTTTAACCTCTGTTTGCTGGATTGTAAGACTCCATACGTGTCAGGATCTTAATCAATCTTGTGTTCCACTGCAATCTTATATCAAAAAAGATTGGGTTAACAAAGAAGATGAATAGAGTCAGAATAGTGTATTCACAAACACAAAACCTGCTCTAATTTTTTTGGATAAGTGGGGAAGGGAGAATAATGGGGAATGAGATTGATAAACCTATACAACCTATATCATAATCATATGTGGAAATAAACTAATGCAAGAAAAAATTACATAATTATTACATAACTAATGCAAGAAAATAATTTTTATTTTTACTTTTTAATATATATTTTTACTGTAAAGATACTGTACAGAGGGGTTACAGTTACAGGAGTAAGGGAATGAGTAATTTCCTATCGAGCATTGTTACCCCCTCCTTTGTTTGTTCCCCACTATCCCTTCCCTTCCCACCTCCACAACTCCTTCCCCCCTGAGAAGTTGTTATGTTCATTTTCAACATAGTGTCTTGTACATCTCATTATTAGAATGGGTCAACCTGTATCCTTGTTTTAGCATTTTGTTATTTCCCTTCCTCTCTCCAAATTAGAAAAATGTATACACAAGATACAGGACACTGGACTCAAATACAGTTACAACAGGGGTTATACCATGGGGGAAGAACATACAAAAGAAACAAAAAAATCACACAGTACACTAAAAACAACAGCGACAAAGAAAAAACCTCTTGTGTCCCTCTCTTGGGGTTCATTTCATCTAGCATCATCTTATATGCTCATATGTACATAGCTTTTAACCTTTTCTGCTCGTCTGGTAAGATTATCCTAGAGTTATACTAGTTATTGCAAATAAGGGAAACCATGGGACCTATGTTTCTTTGGGCCTGGCTAACTTCACTTAATATAATTTTTTCCAAGTTTTTCCATTTCCTAACAAATGGGGCAATGTCATTCTTTCTGATGGAGTCAGAATCCCTGAAAACATTACAGGAAGGAATAGGAGAAACTCCAGGGCTCCCTGGCACAGGTCAAAATTTCCTTAATAGAAAGGCCAATGTTATCCAACCAAAGCTGTGTCTGTATTCAGAAATTTTCAAGGCTCCTTTGCTTTCCACCCCATTTTGACAACAGATTATGGTCTATCCTCATAGCTAGGCAGCATCAACTATGTGCCAGGAACAGACCTGGGCACTTAACAAACACTAATGCTTTCATTTCACTACTGACAGCTTGGAAAAGTATCTGTTGCTATCCCTATATTACAGATTAGGAAACTGAATCCTAGGCTGGTTCTGGTGGCTTATGTCTGTAAAATAATCCTAGCTATTTAGGAGGTGGAGATCTGAGGATTGAGGTTCAAAGCAAACCCATACAGGAAAGTCCATAAGGTAGCTAAAAAGCTAAAGTTCAGTGTCTAGGCTCTGAGTTCAAACCTTAGTACCAGCATAAATACATACATACATATGTACGTACATACATGTGTACATGCATGTATACATGCATGCATGCATGCATACATACATGCATACATGCATACATACTAGTGTGCAGTAGGACCAGGCATGATGGGTGATTGCTCATGCTTGTAATCTCAGCTATACTGGAGGTGAATATAGGCACGTCTCAGTTCCAGTCCAGCCTAGGAAAAAGTTAGTGAGATGCTATAGAAAACTAAGCTGAGTGTGGTTGTCTATGTCTGTAATCCTGATTACAGGGCAAGGGTTATTAGGAGGGTCATTGTTCAAGGCTTTCCTAGAACACAAAGTACAATACTCTAGCTAGATATAAACAAAAAAAAAAAAAAACAAAAAAGGCTGGGTATATAGCTCAAAAGTAGACCATTAGCTTAGCAAGCAGAGGTCCCTGTATCCAACCCCAACCCTTCCAACAGCAAATAAATAAATAAAATAAAAAGTACTATGTAGCTTATTCATGGGGAATCTTCCAAGACACTTTTGAGATGAGTTTAACTGAGCCCAAATTTATAATTTACCACAGTGACTCATTCTTCTCATCTGTAAGATATGTAAGATGGAGGTACATCTGGGTTCTTTGAAAGGTTGTAATCAAGATGACGAATTTTTCCATCTCTCCAATCTGGTGAAGATGTAGTGATTAAGGAACTTAGTTAGTGTGTCATTTACTGTGGCAGTGACTAGACATAAAACAGGTTTCTACCTTCTCCATCTGAGCCGCTTCCAGGTAAACCCACATCCTCAGAAATCAGAGCTGCTTTTGTCATCCATGCAGACACATAAATTCATGTCAAGAGTAAACATATCCTCAATGTGAAGAGGCTTCCAGATTCATATTGACAGCTGAGAACCACAAACCTAATAGCAAAACAACCACAAAAACTAAAATATCTGGCACAGCTAGAAATGTAGCTCTGTGGTGGTATGCTTGCCTAGCATGCACAAGGCCCAGGGTTCAATCCTAAGACACAGGCAAATAAACAAAAATGCCCAGACCATTTTCTAGAAGTTACATAAAGCAATGGTTATCATCTTTTATGTGCCTCTTATCAAGGCTATTTGATAAAGACAAATAAGCATTACTCACCCTATTTTGTAGGCTTAAAAATGAAGGCATACAATAGACACATGAAGAAATGCTCAACCTCCCTAGCCATAAAAGAAATGCAAATCAAAACAACATTAAGATACCACCTTACCCCAGTTAGAATGGCACAAATCAAGAACTCCAATAACAACAGATGCTGGAGGGGATGTGGACAGAAGGGAAACTTACTTCATTGTTGGTGGGAGTGTAAACTTGTTCCACCACTTTGGAAAGCAGTATGGAGGTTCCTCAAAAGACTCCACATAGATCTCCCCTATGACCCAGCAATCCCACTTTTGGGCATTTACCCAAATGTTTACAAACAAGACCACACTAAAGCTACCAGCACAACTATGTTTATTGCAGCATTATTTACCATAGCTAAGATAGGGAACCAACCCAGATGCCCCTCAGTAGATGAAATGGATCAAGAAAATGTGGTATATATACACAATGGAATTCTATGGCTCCATCAGAAAGAATGACATTGCCCCATTTGTTAGGAAATGGAAAGACTTGGAAAAAATTATATTAAGTGAAGTAAGCCAAGCCCAAAGAAACATAGGTCCCATGGTTTCCCTTATTTGCAATATCTAGTATATGTATGAGTCAAGCAGAAAAGGTCAGATAAGGTGATGTTAGGAAAATGAACCCTAAGATATGTATTCAAATGTTTTTTTTTCTTTCATGCATTTGTTTCTAACGCATTTATAAGATTATTTCTTTGTTGCTTTGTATGTCCCTCCCCCACATTATAACCCCTGCTTTCACTGTATTTGATGTCGGTATAATTTGTGGAGGGGAAGGGGAAAAACAAGTCGTTTAAATAAGGATACAGGTGGACTCCTTGCAACAATGAGAAGTGCAAGTTGTCATGTCAAAAACGAATTTTACAACTTTGGTGGGGGGCTGGATTAGGTAGGGGGGCGGGGGGAGACTGGTAAGGGATGGGAAGGGGAAACAAAGGAGGAGGCTACAATGCTTGATAAGAAATGTACTCATTATCTTGCCCATCTAATTGTAACCCCTCTGTACAGTATTTTCACAATAAAAAATAAATAAAAATTTAAAAAAATGAAGGCATAAAAAATGGAGTAAATCACTCAAGATCACATAGCTAGTGAATGAAAAAGGTGGAAACTGTACCCAGATATGATTCTGAACACCTCACTTTTAATCCAACTGCAAAGTTGCTGATAGAATGACTTCCAGTGCTCAGTGTCTTCAAGGGTACTCTACTTCTTTATATGATTAACCATCTCAGTGTTGAGAGATAACCCTAAAAATCACGGCTCCAAATAAAGCATGTGAGTTTTGAAGACAAGGACTACGTATATTATTATACACATTGCTAGTTCCATCTGGAACAAACCTTTATTGTTAATGAGTGTTGCATAAATGTTTTCAGTTGAATAAATGTTTTTGATTGATTCACAAATAAAAACCCAGATGCCCTTTCCTTGGGGAAAAGTGTAATAATTTTTCAGAGTTAACTCCTTAATAAAAAAATAGACAGTATACTATTAGATGAATATAGATGGAAAGTTCTTGGATCATACATAAGAGTCATTTTTTGGAGCTGATCTTTAGTGACAATATCCTCTTATTTTGTGAAAGTTGACTCCAACACACTCTTACTTATTTACTTTTTTCAGAGCAGGAAAGCCTACTTACACATGAAGAAATTCAAACTGTGCTTCATAACCCTTGTAGCTATCCCTGGAACTTTCTTTCCTGTCATTTGTTCTTACCACCTGGTACATCTGTCTAGGCAGTGGCTTGCAATGCTTTTATGGGGATGCCTTTGTCTTTGTTTAGTACCCTTATTCTTCTAAGCATATCAGTGAGACAGAGGAGAGACAGCTTTAATCACACCATTCATCATAAGCCAGATGCAATGTGATAAGAAGATTGTGTTACTACATTGTCTAAGAGGAGTATTAATGCAAATAATTTTGACAACTCAGAAGATGCTATTAATGATCCAGTTAGGACACTGCTGCTAGTATAAATTGCTCTTGATGCTGAATTGAGAATAACAAAGTGAGTTCTATTTATGCTCAAGAAGGTTCTCTTAAACCTTTACAAATGTTCCCAGTTTTACAGCCAGGACAGTTTATGAATCTTTTGCTCATATTTTGCTTATGCCAGATGGATAGATGGACTTACAACCATACCTGTGTCCTCACACAGGGGCCATTTTTGGTAGGCAACACTGTTGATACATAATAATTCATCTTCTCTTCAAAACTGACAGAGGGATACTAAGGAAACACTTTTCTACCCATCTCAAGTCACTAACCAGCCCAGGAATCCACTTTCTCCCTATAAGATTATAGGAAATCAAACTACCCATCATCTCCAGTGATTAGACTACAAAAATAGTCAACTCTAGAGACAATAAGGCAAAAGAAAAAGATAGATATCTTGTCAGATAAACGGGGAGTTTAGAAGCTATAGGTTATAATTAGTAAAAATGAAAGAGTAGGGAGAAAAGAAAAGGAAACAAAGCAAAACGGAGAGAGAAGCATATGGCATGAAAGTATAAAGAACAGAAGTGTGAGAGAATACAAGAAAGCAAGTACAGAGAAAGAAAAAAATAAATCCATCACTACCACCATCTCTGTACTAACACCACCACAAAAATATACCAGTCTGCATCTGTCGAGCAAGTAGAGGATGATATATATGTATGTATATATATATATATATATATATATATATATATATATATATATATATCTGTAATTGTTAAAGTGTTTTGAGTATATTAAGGGGAGAGAATGATAGAGGATGAACAATACCAAAATACATTGCATCTGTTAAAGAAGCTAGCAAAATGATACTCACTAAGAGCTGGGTAAGAGAACTCCAAGAATGAGATCTGGAACAATGTAAGTCTGGTTTGGTTTAAAGGAAGATTGGAAGGACTATCTCCTAGGAAAATCTTTTTTATTTTTTTTTTTAATTTTTATTTTTTTTATTGTGAAAATACTGTACAGAGGGGTTACAATTACATGGGCAAGATAATGAGTACATTTCTTATCAAACATTGTAGCCTCCTCCTTTGTTTCCCCTTCCCATCCCTTCCCATCCTCCCCTCGCCCCCCCCAATCCTCCCGCCCCCTGTATTCAAATGTTTTTTTCTTTCATGCGATTGTTTCTAACACATTTATAAGATAATTTCTTTGTTGCTTTGTATGTCCCTCCCCCACAGTATAACCCCTGCTTTCACTGTATTTGGTGTCAGTATAATTTGTGGAGGGAAAGGGGAAAAACAAGTCGTTTAAATAGAGATACAGGTGGACCCACTGCAACAATGAGATGTACAAGTCGTTATGTCGAAAACAACTTTACAACTTTGGAAAATCTTTTTAAAAAGATGGGAAGGGATGGGAAGGGGAAACAAAAGAGGAGGCAGCAATGCTTGATAAGAAATGTACTCATAGCCAGGCGCTGGTGGCTCACGCCTGTAATCCTAGTTACTCAGGAGGCTGAGATCTGAGGATAGCGGTTCAAAGCCAGCCCGGGCAGGAAAGTCTGTGAGGCTTTTATCTCCAATAAACCACTAGAAAACCAGAAGTGGCACTGTGGCTCAAGTGGTCAAGCACTCGCCTTGAGCTGAAGAGTGCAGGGACAGTGCCCAAGCCCAGAGTTTAAGCCCCACGTCAGCCAAAAATAAGAAAGAAATGTACTCATTACCTTGCCCATGTAATTGTAACCCCTCTGTACGGTATTTTCACAATAAAAAAATGATTTTGTTGTTAAAAATGCGGTACAGAGGGGTTACAGTTACATGAGTAAGGTAATGAGTACATTTCTTCTTGAACATTGTTACCCACTCCTTGGCTTTTCTGCTACTATCCCTTTCCTCCCCACCTCCCTGAGTCCTCCCTGCTCCACCAGAAGTTGTAAAGCTTGTTTCCAACATAGTGTCTTGTATCATGGTTGCAATGGGTCATCCTGTGTCCTTGTTTCAGCAGTTTGTTATTCCCCTTCCCCTCCCCAAATTAGATCAATGTATATCCAAGATGCAGGGTACCGGAATCAAGTGACAACAGGGGATACACCAGGTGAAAGAACATGCAAAGGAAAGAAAAAAATTCACATAGTACATTAAAAACAACGACAACAAAGAAAAACTCCTTGTGTCCATTTCACTTAGCGTCATCTTATTTGATCATATTTGACCTTTTCTGCTCATCTGATAAAATTATCCTAGACGTA
Organism: Dipodomys spectabilis; assembly: GCF_019054845.1. Lineage (NCBI taxonomy): Eukaryota > Metazoa > Chordata > Mammalia > Rodentia > Heteromyidae > Dipodomys > Dipodomys spectabilis. The sequence continues at coordinate 4,423,405 of NW_024870802.1, forward strand.
TACTAATTATTGCAATAAGGGAAACTTGTATTTCTTTGGGTCTGGCTTACTTCTCTTAACACGATTTTTTCCAAGTCTCTCCATTTCCAACAAATGGGGTGGTGTCATTCATAGAATTCGATTATATATATATATAATATATATATATATATTATATATATATATATATATATAGAGAGAGAGAGAGAGAGAGAGAGAGATCACATTTTCTTGATCCATTTATCTACTGAGGGGCATCTGGGTTGGTTCCATATCTTAACTATGGTGAATAATGCTGAAATAAATGTTGTTGTACTGGTAGCTTTAGTGTAGTCTTGTTTGTGATCATTTGGGTAAATGCCCAAAAGTGGGATTGGTGAGTCATAGGGGAGCTCTATTTGGAGTCTTTTGAGGAACCTCCATACTGCTTTCCAAAGTGGTTGAACAAGTTTACATTCCCACCAACAATGCCTTTTTGGCCACATCCCCTCCAATATCTGTTGCTATTAGATTTCTTGATTATAGCCATTCTAACTGGGGTGAGGTGGTATCTCAATGTTGTTTTGATCTGCATTTCTTTTATGGCTAGAGAAGTTGAGTATTTTTTCATGTGTCTATTGGTCATTCTTATTTCCTCTTCAGAGAAGTTTCTCTTTAAGTCTTTAGCCCACTTATTTATTGGGCAGTTGTTTTTTGAGGATTTGTTGTTGGGGGATTTAATTTTTTGAGTTCTAATTATATTTTAAATATGAGGCCTTGTCTGTTGTATGGCTAGTAAAGATCTTCTCCCAATCCATGAGCTTTCTATGGATTTTGCTAGCTATGTCCTTTGCCATGCAGAAGCTCTGTAGTTTCATGTAATCCCATTTGTCCAAACTTTCTTTGATTTGTTGTGTTTCTGGGATTTATTAAGAAAATTTCAGCCTGTGCCAAGGAGCCCTAGAGTTTCTCCTATTCCTTCCTGTAATGTTTTCAGGGAGTCTGCTTTTACTTCCAGGTGTTTGATCCATTTGGAGTTATTTCTGGTGCAGGGTGATATATAAGGACCTAACTTTAGTTTTCTACAAGTGTTTAACCAATTTTTCCAGCACCATTTGCTGAAGAGGCTGTCTTTTTTCCACTCTAATTTTTGGCTCCCTTATCAAAGATTAGGTGGCTATAGATCTGCAGGTTCATTTCTGGGTTTTCAGTTTTATTCCACTGGTCCTTAGGTCTGTTCTTGTGCCAGTACCAAGCTGTTTTGATTACTATGGCTTTGTAGTAGAGTTTGAAATTTGGTATTGATATTCCTCCAACACTGCTCTTTCTGTTAAGGATTGTTTTTGCTATTCAGGATCTTTTATTGTTCCATATGAATGTTTGGTTTGCTTCTTCTATTTCATTGATGAATGAAGTCGGGATATTGATGGGTATTCCATTGACTCTGTAGATAGCCTTAGGCAATATTGCTATTTTCATAATGTTGATCCTCCCAGTTCAGGAACTTGGGAGGTTTTCCTACTTTCTTAGTTCTGCTTTAATTTCCTTTTTCAGGTTTTTAATGTTTTCATCATTCAGCTCCTTCACTTCTTTGGTTAAGTTAATTCCTAGGTATTCTATTTTTCAGGGAGCTATGACAAAAGGAGTTACAGAAAAATCTTCTTGATGGACAGTTCTGAGTAGCAAATGGTGGTTATATAACCATTTTCCAGCTGTGCATGTCCATTCCCACAATGCATTCTGTTATAACAATATTAATGATGCACAGTGTATAAACCTGAGGCCTTAATTAGGATTTTCTCCCTGAAGTTCCTTGAAGGACAGATAGATGTGATATTTTATACATGCTGTCAAAAAGAATTTTATTTTTCTGAATTTTATTAGGTTGTAGTTCTCATTTGTCTAGCTCAGAGAACACTTCTCAGTAGTTTTGGTCATCATGAGATGGGAGTTAGAAGGGGTCTAGGGCATCACTCGGCAGGGATGGATCTACCGGCCTTCCAAGTGGCTGTGATACCTACAAACACTGTGTTATCTGCCTGCCTTAAACCATTCATCCAATAGGGTCTACTGGGTTAGAGTTGGCCCTGTAAGAGAGTGGCTATTCCATGCCCTGTGGGAGTAGAGAAAATCAAACTTACAAATACATAGAAACAGACTTTAAAGTCATAATCGCCAGCTCCTGGGTTGGGTGATCTTGATCTCTTAACCTCCCAATCATGAGACACATCCCCTGAGCCTGTGGCATCCTGTCCCTGGCTGTTCTCCAGACTGACAGGAGTCACTTCCCAAGTCAGGGACTCTAGTGCTTGCTATCCTGCTCCACAGTTATGTGACTTAGGTCTGCACTGAGATTTCCAAGCTGCACTTGTGGCTAGGAGCAGGGTTGTGCTGATGCTCAGGACTGTCCCTTTTGAGGAGTAAGGTGTTTCCCCGGTGTGTGTGCGTGTGTGTGTGTGTGTGTGTGTGTGTGCGTGCTTCCATTGGTGTGAGTAGGTTCCTCCTGCAGCTGCTATAACTTCACTCACCAGGATTTCTTCCTACCACTTCCAGATTCCATGCCCCATCCATGCTAGCTGGCCTACCTGCATTCTGGGTTCTGTATATTCTGGCATTTGCTGGCTGCTTGCAGTCTTGGTGTGATCAAAACTATGGTAACCACCAGCACTGACTTCCTTTGCTCTTCTGGAGAAAGGAGAGAGTTGAATGGGATCACACATCGGTTTAATCTGTTGTGTCTATGAGGAAAGATGCTGAAGATGCCACGTAGCCACCATCTTGCTCCTAATCTAGCTTGCTTTGTTTTTCTAATTGTAAGGATGGAAGGGGAGGGCTTTATTTGTTGAATCTGAGACTATATATCATTCTTCTTTTTTGGGATAAAAAAAAATCTCATCTTTAAACACAGATGAGATTGAGCCCATTCCATATGGCGGTAATAGCCATAGACCCAAACACACAAAAGGCAAAGGAATAATGTGATTAATTTCTAAATTTCACCAGCCAACTTGACAATATAAGGAAAAAGGCCATGCCTCAATAGTGACAGAGCAACTCCTGTTGAATTGGTGCAGTAAATACTAGATAAATAAGATTAGTTGGATGAATTGAAGAAATTATCTTAATTATTACTAATTTTGGCCATGAGAAATCAAGGTACTTGCACCCAGTCTGTTTCCAGTATCCATACCATGACCCAACTCATATGAGAAATTAATGTGTGTATCCTTATTTTACCTCCAGAACAAAAATTTCCAAAGCAATAGCAAGGCTTGAATAATTATGAAAATCATTTGTCAAACTGAGTACATTAGCCAAATATCCAGCCCTCAGCAGGAAATATTTCTGCCCAAATTATCTGGATAATTTATTCAGTCTCCCACTTGGCTTTCCCTATGGCTTCCTATGGTCTTTGTGAGCTGGTGTTGCTGTAGATAGGCCAGTGTTTGGCTCAGGGGTAAAATGCTCAGGAAGTGGGGGAGGTAAACACTGAAAATCCAGTACTAAAGGCCCCTGACATTTTCTCTGGGACTTCCAGTTGGGTTATTTGCATGAAAATATAGAGAAATAATTATAAAAGGAAGAGAAAACTGAACTGTGTGTCATATTTCTCTTTTAAGCACTTACCTGAAGTTATATCATGTTCTTAATATTCTGTTTTATCTTCCTCTCTTTTGAGTGTGATTTTTACGTAAGTGAGAGCTATCTCTGCTTTTCTCATAACTAGAAACGTGACGCAGAGTGGATATTTACTAAAACCTTAATGAATAAGAATACTCCATGAATGCTCAAACAGAAAACCTCTTAGGACAAGCACATCTCCCCTCTGTGGTGTTATGTCCATAATCAGACTGTACAGGTCAGTATGCAGCTGCTACTGCCCTTTATTAACTCTCGTGACTGGTCTTATTTTCTTAGTCACAACTATTAACTTCTTCATGTGCAAAAATAGGTGCAACCATTGCACTTACCAGTTTGCTCCGCATACCAAGTGTTGTGAAGATTAAATTAGATGGTATTTTCTAGGAGTTTTAATAAGATGCTTAATAATACTGGTTATTACTTGTCATTTAACTCTATATTCTATATTCCAATGATATTAACTTCTTCCTTTCATCTTTAATATAGCGTGTGTGTGTGTGTGTGTGTGTGTGTGTGTGTGTGTGTGTGTTTGTATGTGTGTGTGGTAGGGTGTGTCGGGAGGGGGGTCCTGGGCCCTGTCCTTGAGCTTGTTAGCTCAGGACTAGTGTTCTACCTCTTGAGCCACAGCTCTACTTCTGACTTTTTGGTGATTAATCAGACTTTCCTGCACAGTCTGTCTTTGAACTGCAATCCTCAAATCACAGCCTCCTGAGTAGCTCAACTTTCCCTGGTCTTGTCCTTTTAATTTCTCCTGGGTACTGGTAGAACACAGGCACAGGGACTACAATGTAAACAGAAAATGCAAGATCCATTCATCTTGGCACTCACTATCTAGTTAAAGGAAGCACACTATATATGCCTATATAATATTTATGTGTGTATATACATATATGTGTGTAAATAGTTATATGTGTCACATGTCAAATGGTGATGCATTTTAGGAAAAAAAGGAAAGACGCTTAGTAAAGGTGAGCATGTTTGAGAGTGGGGAATACTGGGTATTAGAGGCCAGGAAGAATAGAGAAAATTCTGGCTTGTAGGGGGAGATCAGAGGCATTAATGTTGAGGTATCATTTGGCTGAGAACTGAAGGAAGTAGGGAAGGCAGCCATGATGCTACATGAAGGAATCCAGGGAACCAACAGACAGAATAATCAGACAACCCACAGGTCTGTGAAAAAAATAGTTTTAAGCCACTATGTCTGAAGTCATCAAGTACATATACATAGTCCTGGTAGCAGGACTGTAGTCTGATCGCATAAGCTGTGGAAACCTGTTTCCTCTTTGATAAAATAGAATGACGATGTTCTCCCTATAGAAATAGTGTAAGTATTAAATATAATGATGAACTTAATGGCTCTTATAATGCCTATAGTGGCCACTAGGTTTTAGAAAACTTGCATAGTATTGTTATTTTTTTCTGTCTGCACATGTATAGGAGAAATAAAGATGAATTTTCTTCCTGTCATGAAAATATACTTACAAAGTTTTCATAAGATCTATTTTATTGGTTTGTCAAAATGACTAATCAAGAGGAGAAAGTTTTCCTTCTCTTGAGATACTTTTGGAAGTTGATTTCATATAAGGAAAAATGACTTTTCCTAGCTAATGTTGATTTGTTTTCAAGTGATTTGATAGGCAATGCATTTTGACTACTGTAGACCAACAAGAAGAAACTCTGAGATGATTCTAGTTTAACAGGCACATAACAAACTCAGGGCATAACTGAGGAAAACAGCTTGTTCATCTCTAAGGCAAAAATAAAAATCACCTCTCAAATACCTTGTTGCTGACTCAAGCTAAAATACGGCACAAATGATTTGCCACAAGAGTATATATTTGTAGAAAATGAAGTCTAATGGTGTAATTATGGAGAAAATCACAGCCCTGTTTATCAAGCATTCTAAACAAAATTTTTTCTAACGATGTGTAATGGTAGATCAGTGTGTTTGAAAGGATGATGCACTTTGAAGTAGCTGAAGGATCCAGAGTGTTCAGTCCATTGAAAATAGATTTAGTGCAGTGGAGAACATCATTATGCCCGATGGACTTTCAACTTGAGATAAACAAAACATAAAAAATATAGGATGATGAAATTACTTTAGCCCCATTCAGTATATTGTATAATGAAACTCTCAGGCTGTTATTGACTGAGTTGGTAAAAGCTAGAAAACCTGTGCAGTAGGTTTTTGTTTTTCCCCTACCATCCCTTCCCTCCCATCTCTACAACTACATTCCCCCCCACCTAAATTGTAAAGTTCATTTTTTGACATAGTGTTTTGTACATCTCATTGTTGCAGTGGGTCCACCTGTATCACTATTTAAGCAACTTGTTTTTTCCCTTCCACTCCCCAAATTATACCAACATCAAATACAGTGAAAACAGGGGTTATACCGTGGGGGAGGAACATACAAAGAAACAAAAAATTCACATAGTATCTTATAAATACGTTAGAAACAATAGCAAGAAAAAAAAAACTCTTGTGTCCTTATCTTGGGGTTCATTTTGCTTAACATCATCTTAGCTGACCTTTTCTGCTTGTCTCAGATATATACTAGTTATTGCAAATTAGGGAAACCATGGGACCTATGTAGTGTTTTTTTTAAAAATTTGAGATTCTTTTGGCTTAATATGGGAAAATTGCTAACTTAATTGTTCATGTATGTTCCAATAACAAAATACCATGGATTACATTAATGTATAATTAGAATATAATTGACTAGCCAAAAATATGTCTTAGAAGTTAAGATTTTATTAAGGCATACCATCTTGTGACTATCAAGGTTATACTTCTACACATTAAAAGAGGGTGTTGGAGGTTATCTATCAGGTATGTTTTAAGTTCTTAAATATGCTCTATATTCATTGTTTAAACAAAGCAAATAGGGTAGGCTGTGCTGTATTTCCCAAAGATGTCCAGGTCCTAAGGATAGGGACCAGTGATCATTAACTTATATGACAAACGGGCTTTTGCAGGTATGAATAAATTAAGGAAGTTGAGGATGAATGATTATGCACAATTATATTAGCAGCCCCTAAGTGTGATCATGAGTGTAGTTAGAGAATCAGAGTGAGATTTTACAATAAAAGTAGAAGGATACATGGCAAAAGAAACATGAGGTTAAAGCAATTCAAGGAAGGATTCATAAGCCAATGAAAGTAAATAGACACTGCCTTAGAACATCCAGAAAAATCCATCCTGTTGGTACTTGATTTTAGTCTAGAGAAAGTAATATGTAGACAATCTGTCCCATGATGGTAAGCACTTACGTAAATGTTATTTTTAAACCTTAAAAGTTATGGCTATTTGTTAAAGCTCAGGGAACTAATACAGTAAGCAAAAACATAGGACCAGCTTTAAGACATAAGTGACTTAAGTCATGTAACAGCTTTATTAAAGCACTAGAAAGTAGGATGCATTCAGGAGCAGTAAGTTCAGGGTAGCTGCCTGGTATATAGTGGGGATTAGAGCAGCCATGAACTTGAAGCTGTAAAACCATTCTGAAGCTGCATTTTATAGGGTCATGACAAGCTTTTAGCCTTTGTCCTGGTAATTATAAGGACTGACATTTCCTATTGCAGGGGGCCAGAGAAAAGGGGACTAATTTGGAATAGAATAAGTAAAACATAATTGATTAGAAGAGTGGATTGGGTAAAAGACTACTTCAGAGTGTTTGGATGTGAAGGATCTTTATGGAATGAAGAATAGTAAGTTATAAGTTAGAGAATCAGTTGGAGAGGAGGGTGAAGAGCGCCCAGGAGAGGTGTTTGTGTCTCCTGTATAAAGATAAGGGAGCTTTGCCAGGTGTGAGGGTGAAAAAATTTAGTCATTCAACATAAAATGTGCAAAGCAAGATTTTAACTCAGATCTGTCAAACTCAAAAGCTCATAGTCTTAAAACTTCTGTCCTTTGAATCACAATGATTTATTCTAGAGAGATTAGGGAACACCTGTTTCAAAGATGGAAATGGATACTCAAAGAAATAATTCATTCCAGGTCATAGAGACACTAAGTCATAGAACTTTGCCTTACAAAAAGACCTTTTTAATGTCAACCCAATGTAATTTCCTCTGCATGAGTGTCTTTATGTAAAATTTTGCCCAAACAGTAGAGTGTTTATAGCTCATGCCTCTATTCCTAGCTAAATCTTCCTGTGGGGATAGGTGAACAGGATGATGTAGTTCAGCAATATAGAAAGCATATTTGAACTTGTAAACAAATGTTGGATTTTCAATTGCCAAGTCAAATATGTAAAGGTGTCCCTTAGCTCTGGGCCTCATTGGCACAGCTGTGAAATGAGGAAGCTGGATTAAATCAGCCCTGACATTGTTCTCCTAAAAAAGAAAGTCAATAATGGTCTTCTATCAAGCGATTTCTCTATGCCATTGCTATCTCCTTATCATCATTTCTAAAATGAAATTTTCTAGGAAATATTTTAAACAGTTTAAACCTACTAGCCAAGCCATGTCCTAATGACTCCACACCACAGTGAAAATGGTGTCCCCTTTGCAGTTGAAGACAAATGAATTAGACAGCAGTGTCTGCAGGATGCATAAATAACTGGATTATGTCTGACCCTGGAGGCAGGTTCAGTGAACAGGTTTTGGCTTCATTTCCATTTTTCTCTCCTTTCTTGTCCATCTCCCAAGGGGTCATGCTCTCTCCTTCTGTTCCCCCAAGGAAACTTTCTTTATACTTCAACTATTTTTTTTAATTTTTTTTTAATTTTATTGTAAAGATGCTGTACAGAGGGGTTACAGTTACATGAGTAAGTCAGTGAGTACATTTCTTGTTACCCTTTCCCTTATTGTTCTCCCACTGTTCCTTCCCAACCCCACCTCCCCCACTCCACCCGCCCCCGCCACCCCACGAAGTTGTAAAGTTCATTTCCAATATACTGTCTTGTGAGTATCATTGTGTCCTTGTTTCAGCGTTTTGTTATTCCCCTTCCCCTCCCCAAAATTAACAAAGTATATACAAGATGCAGGGTACCAAAATCAAGTACAGTGACAATAGAGGATATACCACTGGGGGAAGAACATACAAAGGAAACAAAAAAATCACATAGTACATTAAAAACAACAACAAAGAAATGATTTCTTGTGAGCTCCCAAGAGATACAACTTTTGTCTGTACCTTTGTAAAGTCTTTCCATTCTTGTAGTGACTTTTTGTTTTAAAATCTGAATTTCCAAATTAGCAAATACTTAAAGGTAAAAAAAAAAATAATCTATAATCTCATAGCCCAGAAGCAACTATAGTCAGCATTGTCAAAAGACAAAATTTTAACAAATTTAGTTAAATGATCTAATGGGTTTTTATTTGGAATTCTTGAATCTGGCAACCTCTACTAAGAGTATTGGGATGAGCATGGCAGATTTGTTGATCGATTTAAGGCAAGTTGAGCAAGAACAGGGGAAGATGGAATACAAACAATATGGTTAACATCTGGCTATATTAGGTTTCTTTCCCTGTGTTAAAGCAGAAAGACTTCTTATCCTGATAGCTCAAACTGGCTTGTTGGGGAAGTCCTCAACTATCTCCTTTAGAGCACCGGATTAACAATTTACTTCATATTTGTTGGCCTGGAACTTTTGCATGAGGGTCTCCATTTTGGCTTGATCTGTTAAGATTTGGTGGGATATCTGTCATAATAAGGACTTTTTTTCACTAGGCTTTAACATCTTAAAGTATTTTACCCCATTTTAGACATGTGTGACTAAAACATGTCCAACTTCTGTGTTTTGTGTCCTTTTTTTAGCATAAGCATTCCTAATCCCCTTAAAAACTTGACATAAACATGATCATGTACTATTCACCATAGCCAAGGTGTGGAATCAGTCCAGATGCAGTGGAGGAACATATCAGGAGAACATGGTATCTATAAACACCCAATGGAATTTTACTCATCCATTAGAAAGGAAGATATTGTATCATTTGTAAAGAAATGGAAAGACCTGGATAAAATTATGTTAAGTCAAGCCCACCGACAAAGGATGCATGTTTTTTCTTTTATATGTGGAAGCTAGATTTACCTTTAAAAAAACTTACAAGTAAATTCATTTGGTGGTATTCAAGTATACAAAAATGTATTAACTGAATTATGGTAGATTCTGAGAACTCCAATAGTGTAATTCCTTAGAAAGGCAAAGTCAATGTTCAACAAGATGAAAAACCAAGAAGTAAGTATTTGAAAAGTGGGGTCATTGGGAAAGGACTAGACAAATGAAGAGGAGACAAGTGGAGGATGCAGTCAAGAATCCAATGTATAGCTTACCAAATGAAAAAGAGTAAGGCCAAGGGTTGGTAGGGGAGAGCTGGGTGAGAATGTTGAAAGGGGTGACATTGATCAAGATACGCTGATCAAGATAAACCACTTTGTTAGCTGATGAGCCCTTTGTACTATTACTTAAAGACTATGTAGATATAGATATAATTGAATTTTCAAAAGTGAATACTTGGCAATATTAAATTCCTCTAATGTCCCACTGCTGATTGCTCCTGTTTTTTGCCTTTCTTAGTATAATTAAGTCTGATATTAATATTTTGAGAAAGAAATCTTTATCCATATTTCTGATTGATTTCTACTTTTAGAACTGACTTCTAGAATGCTGATACTCTGGGTCAAAAGACAACAACTTTTAGTGTTGACCAAATTTTATTAATTCATAGTCACACTAGTTTGTATGACATTGCTTTTTGCTTTTTGTTTTTATGCTAGTAATAGAGCTTGAACTCAGGGCCTTGCACCTTACACTTGGCTTTTTTGCTCGAGGCGAGCACGTTAGCACTTGAACATAGCTATACCTCTGGCTTATGGCTGGTTAACTGCAGATAAGAGCTTTAAAGACTTCTTTTTTTGCCTGGGCTGGCTCCTAAGTAGCTAGGATTATGATCTGTGAGCCACTAGCATCCAGTAAGAATGCGTACTTTTATAAGGTTATATAGATCACAAAAAGCTCTTCTAAAGAACTAGCTATCCGAGTTTTAAATTTTTCAGAGAGAATTCTAGAGAAAAAATTCTTAAGAAAACAAAGGAGGAGCCAACAATGCTAGATAAGAAATGTACTCATTACCTTGCTCATGTAACTATAACCCCTCTGTATAGTATTTTCACAATAAAAAATTATTTAAAAAAAAAGAAACAGATCATGAATGACTAGGGAAGTTAAATCCAGATAGCTTCCTTTCTGTTTTATTATAAAACTGAGGAGGCCTTTACCTCCCCTCCCTAATCCACAGCTCAATGTCTGAAAATATTTGCTGACTCTAATCAGAAATTCATTTTCCCAAGGCGGAACTTTCCAAAAGCTGTCTTCCTATTATTCTCTAGCTCTTCATGCTATGTTAGGGGAGAGCTACATTCATGGGAAGAATTAGCCAGATCAAGCCAAAGGCAGTAAGTGATAGAACTCATAATTCATAAAACAGACATTATTCTGACCAGTGATATCTATAAATTATTCTTTCTTCCGTGTGTTTCAGTAATGGGCTTATTGCAAATGAAGAGTGAGAGAGATGAAGGAGGGCTCCTTGAGGACATGGAAATGTTTAATAAACTGCTGGAAGATGTATAATGATGTAAACATGGAAACCAGGAAAATAATTCAGCCGCAGTTGTATGTCAGATAAAGAGACAAATACCACCAAGGAGCTGGAGGAAGTACAAGTCCACATTGAGTCACTGTGGTGCTTGACAAAGCTGAATGGTATCAGGGCTCCTTAAGGGGTGATCCCTGAAAAAAAAAAAGAAAGTTGGGTAGAGAGTAAAGTGTTAAAACAGGAAGATTTCAACTCCACTGTCTGTGCTTGATTTGAGACTCTATCATAACTCCTTCTATAAGGCGTAGAGAATTCACAAATTAAAAGCCTCCTGAATGCAACACGAGACATTCATTATGAGGTTTTATACACAAAGCAGAAAAGACTTTCAGAACCTTTGGCCTATAACAAATGAGCTGACAGAATGTAGACAGAACATGTTTTAACTACTAACACCACTGTGAAGACAGTGTTGGATGAGCTAGTCTTTCAGCAGCAAGATGTCTCTTATTCAAAGATAACACTGAATGCTCATGGATCTCCTATCTTCATAGGAATCACATATTCAATGCAGGATATAATCAGGGAAAATTGGCTTCACTGCCAGTGGTGATGTGCATATAGTATAGTTACCTCTGGTGGCCAGCTTTGGCACTGTAGCTGCACCATAAGTGACCTGGCTCCTTCTTACAGTCAGATGAACATTACCATTCCCCAACCAGGTTTCCTTGGCTTCCATTATGTAGGTCACTGAACCTATCCTTCAGCTTCTCTTTCATTGGAGAAGGGTTTGTTTGTTTGTTTTTTGTTTTTTTTGGGAGGGGGGTCTGGTCATGGGACCTGAACTCTGGGCCTGGGCGCTGTCCCTCAGCTCTTCAGCTCAAGGCTAGCGCTCTACCACTTGAGCCATAGCACCACTTCTGGCTTTTTTTTTCTTTTTGCTTATGTGGTGCCGAGGAATCGAACCCAGGGCCTCATGCATGCAAGGCAAGCGCTCTACCACTGAGCCACCTTCCCAGCCCGCAGAGAAGGGTTTTGACTGCCCAGCTTACCCAGAAAATTGTCCACTGCTATCTCCTATCTTGTGAGTAGAGGCCTATCCTCCACCTAGATCAGCCCCCAACCAATGGCTGACTAACAAGAAAATAACAAAAGCCAACCACTGAGCCTCACAAGGAAACCCATATGTTTTGGCTCCACAGTCCATCAACACCATCCTGTCTCCAAAATATCAGGCCAGGACCAGCCTTAACCAGAGACTGCAGGCTCACTTGCATCCATCTTGCTGCTTCTCCATCCCTTATACATCTTTACCCAGGATTGTTCCATCTGTAAATTGTATAAACAAGTCTTTGTCTCAGGCTCTACTTACATACCTTGTTTGTATCATAATTATTTGTGTTTCCCAGTCTCTCAAAATAGATTTTTAAGTTGCTTTAAAGCAAGACCTACTTCTTCCTAACTTTAAAATGCTTCTAGAGTGAACAGAATATTTCTCCACACATTAGCTTCTCCACCATTACACCTGAGTAACTATTAACAGTGCCACAATGTATGAAGAATCAAATGGAAAATGACAAGTATTATTATTCATGGATCCAGATTGATTTTACTCCAACTTTGGATTCGTGGGAGTCTTCAATCACATGTCCAAAGCCAGATGACTTTATCTACCCAACACCAAAATTGTGACTCATTTTCTTATTTCAAAATGACTCCAACTTCAGCTCTACGTAATCTTCTATTACTTTATTCAACCGTTTTTGAATACCTAACAGATAAGTGTAATGGTTTTGTTATTGTTCATACAAATAAAAATAAACCAATTTGAGGCAGATTTTGCAAGAAAAGAAAATTATTTAAAAGCCATTGGGGTGTCTGATAGCAATCAAAGAAGAGTCGGATAGTGGGTTATCAGAAAGGGCAGATACCTGGATAGCTCTGGCAATTTCAGGAGTAAAAGTTTATAACTCTACATTAATAGGACTTTGTCACAGTCAGCATACAATATTTGTCTCTTGGTTAAAACGTTCCCAAGAACAGAGGCTCAAATACACAGTTTATGTGTTAAATAAATTGATTCTGATTTTATCAAATATACTGATTCTCCAAAATAACTGATATTTCCCAGAAGACCTGCATGATGGCTATTAGGAATGGATTACAGAAAGGAGGGAAACTTACAAGCTGGAAAAGTCTCCAGTCCACATAGAAAAAGGCAGCTTGCAAAATGTTTACGTGAAATTGAGATTATGAAGTCATTTTATTTTTATATTCTTGATTCTTTACTTGCATTGGTGGAGAGGAACTACTTGGATGTATTGTAGGGTTTTGATGAAGTTTTACTCACCAGGTTGATGTGTTGAAAGCTTGGTCCAAAGGTACTTAAGATCTAGTAGAAGTAGTAAAACGCAAGCTGTATTTTGTTTTTCTTGTATTGCTATAACAAAATACTTGAGGCAGGGTAATTTATATCACAAAGAAGATTTATCAGTTAGCATCTTTGAAGGTTCAAGAGCATGATGTTGACTTCTGGTTGGGCTGGTGATGGTATTCTGGTGATGGCGATGGTAGCATGGTGAGTATGCATGTGAGAGGAAGAAATCACATTTCACATGGTAAGACAGGAAGCAAGAGACACCCAGAAGCCAAGCTCACTCTTTTTATAACAACCAGCTCTAAGCCACTAGTTGATTCTGTGAGAACACATCAATCCCTTCTAAAGGCAATGCCCTCAATGATCTAATTAATCAGTCAGCTAGATCACCCTTCTTAGTTTTCTCCACCGCTCAATACTGTCACAGTGAAGACAAAGCTTTTAGCTTGTAGACCTTCAGGAGAAACTTCATCAAACTCATTGGACATGTTCAAGTAGCTATCCACCAAGGCAAATAAAAACTGGTAAGTTTCAAAAGCATAAAAGCAAAATATTTGAGCACATCAACCTTTGACAAGCATAAACAAAACCAAAGTTAGAGCAGAGAAAGGGAATTTGAGGAGCCAGCACAACCGAGATGTGGCCAGGCCAAGCATTGGGTGCTTTGGAGTTTGTTGGCTTGGTTGGAACCCAGGAAACATTTTGGAAAATGGTTAGAAAATGGAAAGAATGCAAATGTAAGACTTAGATGTTTGATGGACAAGCAGGAATAGATTAGTTCGATAATGGAGAGGCAGAAGCTTTCTGAGCAAAGAATGAAGCAACCTAAATAATGCTTTTAGAATCACCCTGTTTATTCCTACAGTCCACAAGAAAAGCTAACGTCAGAATTCCCTGCACTTTCATTGTGTCTGATGATACAAAGACAGCCAGCATACATTACCGTGGGAAGGTGCTGGATAGCTGAGTCTTCTCAGGTTGTGCATGCATCACAACAGGTTGAAGAATTAAAACAGCTATCCAAAAATTCTTAACTGGAAGGCTCAGATTAGCCTTGACAAATCCTGACTGTCAATCCCGTGTGTGTGTGTGTGTGTGTGTGTGTGTGTGTGTGTGTGTGTAACATTCTTGATTTTTCCTTGACTTGATGGTGTTTGCCTGACTTTGTGATGATAATGACTTCATTTTCTACCGTAGTGTGTCCATTTTTGTAGAGGGTAGGAAAATGCCTCCTCCATGCTGCAAGTCTCCAATCTGGACAAGTTCTCTTTCTGTTTCTTGGTGTCAAGCATAGTTGGAGGAGAGGAAATTGGGGCTGGAGCTCAGCTAAAACTGAGATTAAGCCTCATCTTTGCTTTAGCTCCTTTGGAGACTGGAGACTGTCTACAAGCATTTCGCTTCAGAGGATACTAAACTGGGATCAATATTGTTTCTTGGTTTGCACACAGTACTTTTGCCAGATGTCTAAAACATTTCTAGTAGATTTTCTTTTGCAGAGGGTTTAAAGGCAATCATGTTTAGCTCCCCTTAATACCTGTAGACCTTTTGTATATTTGTTCATTTGTTGAAACAGCATCTTGCCATGTAGACCAAGTGGATTATAGGGCAGTGCCACCAGGCCTGAATCATTCCTACTTATGTCTTTATTAAAAACAGCAATGTCTTCCATGAGCTTTCTTTGTTCTTGCTTTCATTTTTTTCTCCTCTCACTCTCGTAAATATCTGAGGGTGAGATGACTGTGTCTTCTAGTAAATGCTTATTTAACTTTGAAAGAAATTTGCTCTTGCTGTTTTCCATAGTGGCAGCACCTTTGTTCATTTTTTCACTCATAATACGTGAGCATCAATGTCTCTGTGTTTGCACTAGTACTTGACATGGTCACTCTTTTTTAATAGATGTGTAGGAGTGTCTCATTTAGTTCATATTTCACTTCGGACTTAATGAGAGTAAATATTTTTTATGTCTTTATTGAGCATCTTAATCTCTTTGGCAAATAACTTGCACTGGAATGTTTATAGCAGCTTTTGCATAAGCATTAAAAGCTAAAACAATGGAGGATGTAGCCATAATATTTGATGTATATCCTATGAAACTATGAAAATTGAGGTGATCAGTGGGGTTGGGAGGGATGGAGGAGAAGAGTGAAAGGGTCAATATTGATCAAGATGCATGGTAGTCATAACCTGACACATTGAACTGTAGCCTTTCTGTACAACTACTTAAAGATTATAAAAATACAATTTTTAAAAAGTTAGAAAAAGCCAGAAATAAGTAAATGATCAGGGCAAGAGTAAAGGTACTGGAGAAGAATATTAGGCTTGAAGCCCATGTTTTCTGTGAATTCCCTTGCTCGGTCCAGATTTAGTGAGTTACTGCAGTCCTCAGGCAAGGCCTCATCCCCAGTCTCCTGAGAACATCAGGCCAGATTCTTATAGTCACCTTCTAAGTCCCTGTTCCCTTAGCCCAAACTTCATGCCAGGTGACACTGAATTTCCTATGTATTTGGGACACGTAAAGATTTCTCCTTGGTTTCCAGCCTGGCTACACTGGAGAGCAGCACGCAGTCATCATTCATTTTGTTGGGTGCCCAACCTCAAAGTGTTTGTAAGATCCTTGTATTATGGGACATTTTTGATTCTTTAGCAAATGAAGGACTATTCGGACATTTTTGATCACTTTTTCTAAGCTGCGGCCCCTATGAATTTTTTATTTCTATTAAGTTGTTGAATTTACTGGCATACAATTGTTCACAATTTCTCAATATATGTAAGACTTGCACCAATGTGGTCATTTTCATTTCTGATACTGATAACCTATGATTTTTCTTATTTCTTATTTCTTTCCTTGCTAGAGGGTGCTTTCTCTTTGTGTCTCTCCCTCTCTCTCCCTCTCCCTCTTTCCCTCTCTCCCTCTCCCCTTTCTCCCTCTCTCTCCCTCTCCCTCCTCTCTCTCTTCCTCTTCCTTTTCCTCTTTCCTTCTCTCCATCTCCCCCCCCCTCTTCCTCTCCTTCCTCTCCTTCTCCCTCCCTCTCCCTCTCTCTCTTGGGTCTTAAATTCAGGGCCTGGGCACTGTCCCTGAGATTTTGTGCTCAAGGCGAACACTCTATCACTTGAGCCACAGCTGTACTTTTAGCTTTTTGGTGATTAATTGGAAGTAAGAGTTTCACAGACTTTCCTGCCTGTACTGGTTTTCAATTATGATCCTCAGATTTCAGCCTCCTGAGTAGCTAAAATTGCAGATGTGAGCCACCAGAGCCTGGGTAGGCCTCAAAATTTAAAGAATGGAAGCTTGATGGTGCTTTTTGTCTCTTCTGTTTATCTCTTATTTTGTTGACTTCTGATCTTAATTATTTTGATCCTTGTACTTAACCCTGGGTTTCCTCTATTTTTATAGCTTTTAAAGTAGAAATTTATATATTTATATCTTCTAAATTTGTATCTCCTAACATAGACATTGAAAGCTATAAAATCTCCTCTAAGCATGATTCAATACTCTGCTTTCCACAATAGTTTGTTAACATTCAATTTAATTTATTTCCTATTTTTTTCTAATTTCCTCCTTATATTGATTATCAGTGTTATTCAGTTTCTAGACATTTGGGTATATCTAGATGTTTTCCAGATAACTCATTTCTTACTGTTCTCTAGGTTAACTCCATTGTATTCCAAGGATATGCTCCCTCAAGTTTTGTTCTTTTGAATGTTATTGCACCTTCCTTTATGCCCATTATGCAGTTGTGTCCTGGTGAATGTTGCCTATTTAAATGTTGCCTTAAACCATCCTTTCATGCACATTCATCATTACTTTCTTAGGGCAAAATTCTAGAAGTAGAAGAACATGTATGGATGTTTCTAAGATTCACGTACCTTCTTGACAAATAGTACACTAGAAAAAAATTAATTCCTATCCAGAGAGTGTATGCCTGCATATTTAACTGCACTCATACCAATAATGAATATTTTAATGTAAAAAAATTACCATTCTGAGGACTCAAAAAAATCTCTAGCTATTAAACTGACATTTTTAATTACTAATGAGTTTAGATAGTTTTATATGTATAAATTATCTATGTCTTTGGCCTATTTTTATATTTGGACATTTCTTTTTTAAATTAATTTATAAGCACTTTTCTCCTGTACTATGCTTTTAAACATCTCTCATGGAGAATACAAATGTGATGTTTCTTTTTAAATGGTTTCCTAGAATTTTTCAAAGCACAGAAAGTTTTATGTTTTAAATGAATCAATCTATTCTTTCTGGTTTGTTTTGTTTTGTTTTGGTGTGTGTGTGTGTGTGTGTGTGTGTGTGTGTGTGTGTGTGTGTGTGTGTGTATGTTTATTTGTCCTTGAAAATGAGGGGTAGTTCTGCATGTGTTCTCCGTCTATAATCCTCACTAATCCAGTACATATTCAGAGACAGAATTTTTTTGGTTGTTTTTTAAAAAAAAACTTTGTCTTGGAATAACTTGCTACCTCATTTCACCTCTACTTATTAAATAATATATCTTGTCTCTCTTGATTTCTGGTGCTGTCTTCATAAGTTACAATAGCCTATTTTATTATAAAACCTTTCCCTAGATTTCTCTACTTCATTTAATTAATTTTGGCTAGGACACTTTGGTGCTAATGTAACAGATTTTAATAAATACAGAAATTTGAAATATTATATATAGTATACATATAAAATATTTAGAATTGATACTGCTTTAAATATATAAAATATTTCTACTTTGTAATATTTATTACACATGAAAACATTTAAGGATGTATTATTGTATTGCACATAATCACACATATCTATCATATTCTTTAGCTCAATTAATATTTTATTGTAAAGATGATATTTTTATTTGTAAATAAAAATAAAAAATGTGCTATTTACATCATAGATAATATATAATATATTGTATAATACTAATATATAATATGACATAATATATTATTAAATAATATAAATATGCAAATAACATATATAATATTAAATAACATATATAAGTAATACATGTATAAAGCATATCAATAATATATTAAACATATATTTATTATCATTATAATATGTCACATATAATTATATATAATATGTTAAATATGTGCATATATTTTATATATGCCCACACCAGTGGCTCATGCCTGTAATCCTAGCTACTCAGGAGGCTGAGATCTGAGAATCATGGTTTGAAGCCAGCGAGCACAGAAAAGTCTATGAGACTCTTATCTCTAATAAACTGCTCACAAAAGGTGAAAAGAGGTGCTGTGGCTCAAGTGGCATGGCTCTAGCCTTTAGAGCCAAAGAAACTAAGGTCAGTGCTCAGGCCCTGAGTTCAAACCCCAGGGCCAGCAAAAAAAAAGAATTAAACTAAATATATAATCTATACTATGTGTGTATAAGTATTATATTATACAAATATGTGTGAAATATATATATATATACAAATATGTATGTATAACTATTGTACATATGATTTTAATCTGAGACTGGAATTCAAACTCAGTACCTGATGCTTTCACTTATTGGCTAGTGCTATGCCTACTGAACCATAACTCCAACACCTATAATATACTTTATAGGCACTTTTATATAGTGTACATTATATATTAATACAGCATATTATCCATTCATGTTAAATAATATATAAACATATAGTATATATAATATATATTCATTACAATATACTTATATATAAAACAGTATGTAATCTAATATAACAATCATATATGGTATTTAACCATATATAGTATTTATTTATATACATGTTCATGTGTAATCTATGTATTATACACAACACATTTAAGTGCCATTCAGCATCTTAGTCTATTTTTTTGTTTGTTTCAGTAACAAAATACCCAAATCTGAGTAATCAATAGAGAGAAATGTTTCATTTATCTCATAATTTGGGAGGCTGAAGGCCCAATATCTGTAGTCACATCTGGTGAGGCCTTCAAACTGCTTTACAACATAGTGGATGGCATTACATTGTGGGACCATGTGTGAGAGCAAGAAGTCATGCAGCTAGAGGGAAGCAAGACAGTAGTAAGCCACTAAGGTAAACTTGCTTTACCATGAGCCTTTCTCACAGCAGTGATCCTGCCAGATCTAATTCATTCTTATGAGAAAGGCCTTTCTGCCTTGGGAGGTGGTGCTTACACAATCTTACCACCTTCCCTGTAAACCCCACCTCCTCTGTACCGTGACACTGGGGAAGTAAGCCCCAGTAGGAGTTTGCTGACAAATCCCATTTAAACTATATTATTCAGCAAACACATACTGAGCAAGTGTTCTGCGTCGTGTTATCTGCACCCCATCCTCCCCACACTCCAATCACCTTCCCAGCGCCCGCCTTAAATCTTCCTGAAACCCAGGGAAGATATTCCCAGTGTAGAGTTACCCTGAAATTGATTTTCTAGGCTCTACTTGTATAATAAAGGACACCTCAAGTCCGGGAGACATTTTTGTCTATATCAGCAAGCACCAAAGCTAATTAATACACAGGAGAGTCCTTAGTCTTTAGGAAAGTATCAGTCCATTAGTGCAGATAAGAATAGCAATCTTCATTTATTGTGTGTTTAAGTTGTAGTCACATAAATTCAGGTTGCCCATGGAGGTATTTAACTTTTCATGGTCAAAGCTGTTACAAGGTACTAAGCTTAGGAGGATTTTGTTTTTCTCTTATCTAAATTCTGTAACTGCAAATTTTTTTTTGGGTAGAAGAGATATTAAGAACAAGATACAGTTTTAACTAAGCAATGAAGTCATTGTCTCCTAAGGGACAAATATGCTTTCTTCAAACTAATTAACTTGCCTTTGAAATTCTTGAATCATAATAAGAGCCAGTGGAATGCTTTGTGTTCCACAATGTGGACAATTGGCAGCAAAGCAAACATCGTGGCCTACAGAGTTCTGTGCAGTCCCTTACAGGTCATCAAAGAGCATGGACCCAGACCTGAGGACCAATGGAATAGGACTGAAGGCCTAGAAATGAGCCCACAGACCTACAGCCACCTAACCCTTGACAAAGGAGCTAAAAAATAGAATGGAAGAAAGATAGTAAATGATGCTGACAAAATTGGTTAAACACTTGTTGAAAACTAAAGCGAGATCTGTATATATCACCCTGCACCAGAATCAACTCCAAATGGATCAAAGACCTTGAAATAAAAGCAGATTCCCTGAAAACATTACAGCAAGGAATAGGAGAAACTCTAGGGCTCCTTGGCACAGGCTGAAATTTTCTTAATAGAGATCAAGAAGCACAACAAATCAAAGAAAGGTTGGACAAATGGGATTGCATGAAACTGCAGAGTTTCTACATGGCAAAGGACATAGCTAGCAAGATCAATAGAAAGCCCATGGATTGGGAGAAGATCTTCACTAGCCATACAACAGACAAGGGCCTCATATTTAAAATATACTTAGAACTCAAAAAATTAAATCCCCCAACAACAAATCCTCAAAGAAACAACTGCCCAATAAATAAGAGGGCTAAAGACTTAAAGAGAGACTTCTCTGAAGAGGAAATAAGAATGGCCAATAGACAAATGAAGAAATGCTCAACTTCCCTGGCCATAAAAGAAATGCAAATCAAAACAACATTGATGATGTACCTGCTCCTCAGAGGTGAAAGGAAACCAGTTATTAACCCATTGGTGAAAGTGTACAGCAAACCCATTGTGTGTTCTAGCCTATGAACATGCTTGAATATGACACATCTTTTCCAGAAAGTAATGTGATGTTATGTGTGGTAAGAAGATTTCAGTAGTTCATTCCTCAATATAGTAATCCATAATTCCAAAGATTATCCTGAAGAAATGATCTAGAGCAAAAAATATCTCCACAACAACCAAAAACAGAACTGTATACGTTATGTCAAACTTTTCATTGATTAGTTCATTTCATGGTGACCTCTCCATCTCAATCATTGTGCTATCTTGAATCAGTTGGTAGATGCTAATGATCTCATTCTGGAAATATGACTTCTACAAAGAACCAGAAACCCTTACAGCAAATAAGAATGACAGCTGACATGAAATTTTAAAAGAACCGTTTAAGTAAATGGTTGCACTTGGCAGGAGGGACAGGCAGATGAGACTGTGAGAGGAAGTGAGCAAAATAGTAATGTCTAACATATAAAGAATGTTGACTAAAGTACAGAATAGACATTTAAATACATGAACAACATGTTATTGATTAAATTTAGTAATACTAATGTCAAAGATAGAAAAACAAGAATATAGTCTGTATTATGAGCAAAATTAGTATAATGACACAATTTATGTGTCATTTTTTATTTTGATGATATATGATTGAATTTTTTATAAGTTCTTTTTATTATTTACTAGGAAAGTGACTATTATTAATTTTACAGAGTTTTCAAGAGTTTACAGGCAAAACTAAAACCTCTCATTTAAAAAGGTACAAGCCCTGCAGAGGAACATAACAAAAGAAAGAATAAAACTAGAAGAGATCAAATAACTGAAATATCCAAATGTAAGTCTAAGAATGATAAGAGATAACACAGAGATTTTAAGTTTTTCTCTATAATTCATATGTCAAGTAAATAAAAATTGGGAGATTTGATCTGTACAGTTGATAAGTCTGATGTGTCGCACATATAGAATATATTCCTAACAAACAGAAAACAAACAAGGCTGTTTTGAGTACACAGGAAAGATTTATAAAACCTGACAACACATCCCAGAATTTGGGTATCCTACATTGTTTTAATAACATTCATTTACAAGTTATAAACACTACCAAGAATCAAAAGAATGCAACTTTTTACCTGGGGATTTTTACAAGCAATGGTTATTTTATTTTATCATTTGTTAGCATTGATTAGTTATACAAGGGTGTTTCATATTAACATGTCCATTTATGGATACAATGCATCCTGATCAGAGTCATTCCCTCTGTTCTTCTCCCCTTCTTCTTTTCTCTTCCTTTAACAAGTCTCAGTGACTTTCTTGTTGTACCTGTGTTCTATGTAATCCTCCCCTCCATTTGCTTAATCCCTCCTATCACTGCCCACACCCCAGTCTATGCCTGTTTTAACTTCCTAATATTCTTTTAATTACATTGTCTGCATATACCATCAAAAACACTACCAACTTCTCTTAATACATATTTTCTAAATCTTTCTATTTCCTTAGACTGGTACTATAAAATTCTTTCTGGTGGAAGTATATAATTGCATTGTGTATATATATACATCACATTTTCTTGGTCTATTTGTCCATTGAATGTCATATAAGTTGATTTCATATCTTGGCTATGATAAACAATGTTGCAATGAACATGGTTGTGCTGGTAGCTTTAGTGTGGCCTTGTTTGTGGTCTATTTGATAAATGCCCAGGAGTGGAATTGCTGGGTCATAGGGAAGCTCTATATTTAGTCTTTTGAGGAAACTCCATGCTGCTTTTCAGAGTGGTTGAACAAGTTTAAATTCCCATGACCAGTGTAGTAGCATTCCCTCTTGGCTACATCCCTGCCAACATCAGTTATTGTTAGTGAGATGGAATATCAATGTTGTTTTGATTTGCATTTCTTTTATAGCCAGAGATGTTGGACATTTCTTTTCATGTAAGTTAAATAAACCAGACCCAAAGAAACATAGGTTACATGGTTTCCTTTATTTGTTGGAACTAGAATGGGCCTATAAATCTGCAAGTAAACACAGTGAATGGTAAAACACACACACACACACACACACACACACACACACACACACACACAGATACACTTGAACATGATAAATTATAGAGGACTTTAGACATTCACACAGTAAAACCAAAGGAGGAGAGGACCACAAAGGCTCAGTAGCTATATGTATATGATCATATAAAATGATATCTATCAAAATGAACTCCAAGAAAGAGAATCAAGAGTTTTTTTGTTGTTTTGTTTTTTCAGTCTTTTTTCTCCTTGTCCCTGTTGTTATTTTCTCTACCTTTTGTCTTGTATATAAGCTTATCTGTTTTGGAGAGGGTAAAAGGACAGCACAAAAATGGTGGTACAGAGCTTGAACAAATGCAACAGTGATACTCACTAGACACTATGTTGAAAAATAACTGTACAACTTCGGGGGTAGAGAGGCACAGTCAGGAGAGAAAACCCTGGAGAAAGCAAAGGAAGGGATGACACTGTTCAAAAAGAAATGTACTCATTACCTAAGTTACCTAAGTAACTAGTAACTGCAACCCTTCTGTATATCACCTTTACAATAAAAAGAATTTAAAAAAAGAATACCACCAACAAATGCTGGTGAGGAGGAGGGGGAAGGACCCTAATCACTGCTAGTGAAACTGTAAACTTGTGCCACCACGCTTTTCATTAGTTTGGAGGTTCCCCTAAAAGCTAAACTAAGCAAGAACTCTATCATCCTGAGGTGCCATTCAGACACATTTATCCAAAGGAATGTAATACAGGCACCTGTATATCAAGTTCACTGTCGCACTGTGCACAATAGCCAAGTTACAGAAACAACTCAAGTGCCCATACCTGATGATTGGAGATGTTGTTAAAAAGCTATAAAAAAACAGCTATGTGTGAAAATAACAATCATTATAGAAATAGAAATGTGAATTTGGGAGTTATGGCAAGAGTTCACAGAGGAAGCAGTTATGTTAGAAAAGGAAAAAAGGCTAAACATTAATATAAGTATCCAATTATGAAAATTTAATAAACAACTACAAAACAAACTCACAAAAGTTAAATAAGTACAATAAATAAATACATAAATCAAAATCAGAATGATCAAAGTCAGCAACGTTTTTTAAAGACAAATATTAAATCAACATGTGCCTAATTAGACTAAGATTTAGAAAGAAAAGACATAGACTAGAAATGAAAATAAATAAATTAGGAATGAAAAGACATAAATTAGGTAAAGAATATTTGAAAATATAAAAATCTTACAAATGATTATGCCAATACATTAAAAATGGAATAAATAAAATACAATGATAACCTAACATTAGAGCCATTTTATTTTGCAGATGCACTCTATAAAACACTTAAAGGATAGCTGTGTCCACAATTACATGCATTCTTCCAATGAATGGAAATTTAGTGAGTCAGGTAAAAATGACCTTAATACCAAAACCAGACAAGAACAGGCTAAGAAAGAATATTATAGGTGCGTTTCACACATGAACATGCATGGCTTATTCTAAACAAAATTGTAGCATTCTGAATAAACTATGTATTTTAAAGATAATATCTCTTCATCAGACCAGTTAAATCCTAAAATACAGGGTCATTATAAATTAGAATATTGATTAAAATGTAAATCACCAGATTAAAGGAGAAAATCTATGTATTTATCTGAGTAGCTACAGCAGGAATATTTGGTAAATTAAATATCTATTCATGTTTAAAATGTTTTCTTTGGGAAAACTATGGTTATTATAAAGGAAAATACTAATACTAATGAGTGTTATCTGCTAAAATGTCATTGTATTACTACCTGCATCATATTTAATGACAGATTTTAAAATACTTTCCTAGAAAATTATGAATGAGAAAAGGATACTTACTTTCACTGACTCTATTTAAAATATTGCTGTAAATCATTATCAATACACAGAGACAAAACTAAGTGATAACCACACATTTACTTCAATAGTAGGTTTAATTTGCAAAACCTATTTTGCATATAGTATTTTTTAATTCATGGAGTATTTAACAAGAAAAAAATTAATTACAAGTGTCTTACAAAGGAAGGAGAGAGAGCAGGAAGAAATAATGAAGGTAATAGAGAAGGGCTATGTCCTCACAGAATTTATAGTCTAGCAGTAGATATAGATGAGTAATTTAGGCACTTGGCATATTACATACCGAGTGCCATAATTGTCAGGGTGGTGAGTGTGTAACAGCTATGGGGCTTGTGAAAAGGTACATTAATTAAGACCCATACTTGGCCTGGCAAGCTGAAACCAGATACAAAAAAGATACTGTTTCAAAACATCTTGCCTCTGCCTCTCCCTGGTCCTTTCTAGTTTCAATAACTTTCCTGTGACCTGGGGAGGAAGATTTGCAAAAGGATTCTGATTAGCAATGAACAACCAATCAGAATGATATCACCTTCCAAACACCTAATTATAATAAGAACCCCTACATTCAAAGCCAGGACAAACAGCACAGTGACCTTGAGCAGGATAATTCTCTTCTGAATGAAATTCTTCTTTGTCCTGGACTCCATTCTTTGAATGCCTGAGACAAGAACCTGAGGAGTCCCATAGTAGCATCAGCTGGCAGTGGAGCTGCAACACTGGCAGGCATTGTCTGCTGCTGAGCTCCAACACTAAGCATTGCCTGTTCTAAGGCTACAATGTTACTAGAGGCCTCTGTGGCTGCTAAACCAGAAGAGCTGTGTGAGCTCTGCTTACCACACACAACAGAAAAATTCTGTATCATCGGAACCTACTAACATTCTTACACAGTTCCCAGAAAGACTCCTAGAGAAAGTGGTAGTTGAGCTGAGATTTAGAAGGTGATACTTGAATCCATTTGCACTCTGTAACAAAACACTAGAGAATGAGTAATTTATAAACAATAGAAGGTCACATGATATTCACGTTCAGTGTCTGGTAAAGCCTTGCTGTTGCAAGATGACACCTTGCTGCTGTGTCTGTATGAGACAGAGGAGAGGAAAAGGCCAAATGGATCTCCTTGGTTTCCTCCAGTTCTCAATGCACTGATCCAGTGCATTGAGGAGAAGCCAGTGGGGCCTGATGACCTGATAAAGGCCTTACTTTTCAGTGCTGTCGTATCAATGATTAAGTCTCAGCATGAATTTCTTTTTACTGTGTTATATATTTTATTGTGACTATAAAGGTGATGTACAGAAGGGTTGCCAGTTCATAAGTTAAGTAGAGAGTACATTTCTTTTTTTAATTTACTAACTCTTATACAAATACATATTTTATTAGTATCAATAACAAAAGCAATTTCATTGCCTTTGTGCCTTGATCAGCTCCCATATTGTCTTTACTCTGCCTGCAGCATACTGAGGACTATCAGCGCAGTCCAGGAAAAGGTTTCCTTCCTGTCTTCTTTTCTTCTCTGTCACCTTTTTCAGTGAGTCATTGGCTAATGGAGATAACTTTAGAAAGGAATATATGTATAGCTATGTGGTGGATCATATCTCTTTTATTTTTTAATACTTTTTTATTGTGAAAATACTGTACAGAGGGGTTCCAATTACATGAACAAGGTAGTAAGTACATTTCTTATCAAGCATTGTTGTCTCCTCCTTTGTTTCCCCTTACCATCCCTGCCCTCCCATCTCCCCCTCACCCCTGCCAAAGTTGTAAATTTCGTTTGTCATCATAGCATTTTGTACATCTCATTGTTGCAATGGGTCCATCTGTATCCCTATTTAAACAATTTGTTTTTTTCCCTTCCCCTCCCCAAATTATACCAACATCAAATACAGTAAAAATGGGGGAGAGTACATTTCTTTTTGAACATTTTCACCCTTTCCTTCATTTTCTCCCAGGTTTCCCTCCCATACATGCCCACAAGTTGTATAGTTCATTTCAATATAGTTTCTACTGTGTACCACTGCTGCATTCGTAAACCTTATGCCCCTCCATTTCTGTGCCCCTCTTAATCCCCCACAAAAATGTATAAGCAAACAAATAAGAACAAAAGAAATAGAAATGCCTGTTCTAGGTGCATCCATTTCCCTGCAAATCACATAATACTATTCTTTGTAATGTCTGTGTAAGATTCCGTGTGTATAGGTACCA
Organism: Dipodomys spectabilis; assembly: GCF_019054845.1. Taxonomy (NCBI): domain Eukaryota; kingdom Metazoa; phylum Chordata; class Mammalia; order Rodentia; family Heteromyidae; genus Dipodomys; species Dipodomys spectabilis. Next base: position 4,450,674 of record NW_024870802.1, read on the forward strand.
CATTTTTTTTTGATCCACTCATCAATTGCAGGGCATCTGAGCTGTTTCCATAACTTGGCTATAGTGAATAGTGCAGCAATGAATATGGATATGCAGGTGTCTTTACAATTTCCTGACTTGTGTTGTTCTGTGTAGATGACTGGAGTGGTATGGCTGGGTCGTAGGGAAGATCTATGTTCAGGTTTTTGAGGAACCTCCATACCACTGTATTACAGTGGTTTTACCAGTATACATTCCCCCCAATCGTGCAATAGGATTCCTTTTTTCCCACACCCCCCTCCAGCATTTATTGTTCAAACTCATGATGTTCGCCAATATAACTGAGGTGAGATGGAATCTCAGAGTTGTTTTGATTTGCATTTCTTTTATGGTCCCAGGTATTAAGCCTTTCTTCATGTTTCTTTACCATTCTTAACTTCTGAAAACTCTTTTTTAGCCCCTAAAGCCCATTAAGTGATTGGTTTATTAGCTCTCAGAGGGGTTAGTTTTTTTTTTAGCTCCTTGTGTATTTGGATAGTAGGCCCTTTGTTGGGTGTATTGCAGGTAAAGATCTTCTCCCAGTCCATTGACTATCTTTCTAGCTTAATAACTATGTCCTTTGCTGTGCAGAAGCATTTTATTGATTGATTGATTGATTGATTGTCAGTCATGGGGTTTGAACTCTGGGCCTGGGCGCTGTCCCTGAGCTCTTCAGCTCAAGGCTAGCCCTCTATTTCTTGAGCCACAGCACCACTTCCCATTTTAGAGACAAGAGTCTCAGGGACTTTCCTACCCAGGCTAGCTTTGAACAGCAATCCTCAGATCTCAGCCTCCTGAGTAGCCAGTGTTACAGGCGTGAGCCACCGGTGCCTGGCAGCATTTTATTTTTATGTAATCCCATTTGTCAAGTCCCTCTCCTATCTGCTCTACCCCTTCACCATGATATTTTGAGGTTTTTAAAATTGTTACTATAAAGGTGATGTACAGAGGGGTTACAGTTACATAAGTCAGTACATTTTTTTTTGTTCAATGTCACTCTGTCCCTCACTCTCTACGAGTTTTTCCTTCCTATCCCCACCACAAGTTGTATAGTCCATTTTCAACATCATGTCTTGGGAGAACCAGCACAGCATTTGTTCACCTTCTGTGCTTCCCTTGATCTTCCAAGGAGACATAAACAACAATAAAAAAGACAAAAAGAAAACAAAAGCAACAACAGCAACAAAAAAACTCTTGTTTCCATTTAATTTTGATAAATGTTATTTCATTTTATCAGAAGTACAAAGGCATTGTGCCTTTGTATTCCTCTCCTAAGAATATCCTCCTTTGGTCTCACTGTGTTTGAATGCCTAGAGTCCTGTATAACTTATATCGTCCTGGTATATTTTAGATCTAGCCTCTGCATATGAAAGAAAGCGTGTGCCTTTTGTCTCTCTTAGGTTGGCATACCTCATTTAATATGATCTGTTGTAGGTCCATCCATTTTCCTACAAATAACAGAATATTATTCTTTCCAATGGCAGTGTAAAATTCTTCATCATGAACTCTTTTAAAAGAATCTGCCAGGCAAAGATGGGGGGAGATTGAGATATGGGGAAACTATCAAGGAGCAGGACTCAGTGTATCTGCAAAAGGCTAGAGTCTGATTTCCATGTTGGAGGTTTGGACTTATCCCTGAGCAAAGAATTCTAAGTCAAATGAGAAGTTAGGTCAAGAGAAGCTAGACAGGTAAGCAAAGACCAGGCTTCAACGATCCAGATTCTGTTTGTTCATTCTTTTAGATTTTTTAGAAGAGGTTGTATTATCAATATTAAAAATACAAAACAATGAAAATGTTCTAAATACTAAATACTTAGATATTAGCGGACAACTCAATGAAGGTATACATAAAAATAATCTCTATGCAATCTTTGTGGATAACTAAAGGAACCTATGATTTGCATGGAAAATCTAAACTGCAGAGTCATATTCTACCACTTCTACTGTAATTCTAAGTTTATAAAATATGCATACATGAAGACAAAAATGGGAACATTGTGCTAGGATGTGGGATATGGCTGAGTTTGATTTTTTCTTTTTTGAAAATGTTAAAACATATCCTTATGTAAAAACTTGTAAAGTTACACCAAAGTTTAGTTTGTTGTTTTCATATTTCCTTTTTTAAACAAATGTAAAACCTCCATATGTATTGCTGTTATTTACTTTTGCATTATTTTCTTGGAGAATTTTTATGAATAAAGGGAAATTCTGTACCACCCCCCCCCAAAAAAAGAACTGCTATAAAAATCATCAAAAATCTTATATCTATACATCCTGCTAGAACAGAGTAGGCTTAGTTCTAGGATGAAGTTCTTCTTCTCCTCAGTATTTTGAGGTCTTCACTTGAGAGGTAAAATGCAGTGAAGCCTCTTATTGTACAAGGAGGTTTCCTTGTGATATTTCCATATGTACATATAATGTACGTTGATCAAGTTTACCCCTTCTATTACTCTTTGCTCTGCATATATAAGAGAACATGAAACTTTATACAAATGGATGAAGTCAGGCAAAATATTAACAGCAATCATATCTCATATTGTTATCTCATTTGATTGTTATAAAACAGTCTGTTATTGTTGTACTCAGGACACAGACTAAATGAGGAAAACAGGGTGGAATGAGATTAAATGATTGTTCCCAAGTCACTTGGAGAGTTCATGGCAGGCTCCAGCTAACATTCGCCTTTATTTCTAGCCACTCTGGCAAGATCACCACATGTATAAATTTTAATCATTTTATCAGTAAGGAAATAGAGGTTCAGGGAGATGTTGACTGTTGGCAACAAATACATCTTTACAGAGCGCTTGCTGTATGAGCTCGATCAAGTCCACAGAAGTGGACAGGGGTGGGAATCTGAAACATACACACTTCGTAAGGTTGTCATCATCAGTGAATAGCATGAGGAACAGAAAAGAATGAAGTCCAATACTGATGCACATGAGTGCAGTTTTACTAAACTCTTACTATATTTGCAAAATACCCAAAGTTGGCAAGGAAGTTAAGCTGGTTAACATTCATGATCCTTTACTTCTACACATCCCTAGGACCCAAGATTGACCTTGGAGATTTCTGCACCTACAGTTTCTTTGTCTAGGCAGTGTAATCTTGCATCTCTTTATTGTAAAGTAATGTACAGAGGGGTTACAGTAACATGAGTAAGGTAATGAGTACATTTCTTGTCAAACATTGTTACCCACTCCTTTGTTCTCCTATGATTTCCTCTTGCCCTAGAAATGTTCATTTATTAGAGAGCAAAATGCCTCCAAAATAGAGCTGCAGCTTTTCTGATGATGATGTGAGTTACTCTATTCCTGACTATTGTTTTAGGTCTTTTCTTTAGATTGCAACAAGGTTTCATTGCTCCTTGTACTGCCTTGTCTGTGCCTTCCAGACCATTGATGTATTATGTCATTCAGCAATTGAACTAGACATGAGTCATAAAAGCAAATTTGTGTTAAAACATTCTTTAGCATTTCAGGTTTATCACCCTGTTTTAGTCAGTGACACTTTGTTTTAAAGAATTCCACAGAATGATCCACCTAAATAGATAATGTTGGACAACTCAAGTCATAGTAGCAATTAATTATACTTGCATTGTATTGTTGAGGGGAAGAATAATTTTGAAATGAAAGGCAATGGACTATTTCTAAATGTGATCTATGGTTAAGTAACTTCCTCATGATTCAGAAAAATGTCCCCAATGAAAAAGCAATGCTTATTTGTTAAGCTAACTGAATTTTGTTTGTTAATCTTTAATATATTCAGGAACAGAGTGAACTAGATACTAGAAGTACTCTCTCTTTGAGTTTAGAGATATAGTGATTTAGATTTAGAGATTGAGAATGGTCATCTTATCACTCACATTATTTCCTCTTTGGTTGTGGTGCTAGAAATCAGATTCAGGGCTTCAAACCTGCTAGGCAAGCACACTCTACCTCTGAGTTCCATTTCCAGACTCCCCACTTCCATCTGTAATTGAGTTGACCTACAGTTCTGAAAATGTCATGTTAAACTTGGAATTCAGAGAGAATAAATACTCATCAATTTCTCCAAAAATTCCACTCTTCCCATTTTGTTTTCACTCAGTCCACTAAATAGTACAGTTCTTCATGTGTTTATTGCTTATGCCCAGATCAGGAAACAGCCTGTATGTACCTCTTTTCTCCATTTCCAATACCAACATTTAAATTTAATGTGATTATTGATATGATTACATGTTTCATTGTTGTTGTTAATATTTTTGCCAGTACTGGGGCTTGGACTCAGAGACTCACACTCTTTCTTGGCTTTTTTTGCTCAGGCTTGGTGTTCTACCACTTGAGTCGCAATTTTTCTTCTGTCTTTTAGCTAGTTAATTGGTGATCATCTTGCAGATTTGTCTTTCCCGCTTGTTCTGAACCTTATTTCTGAGATCTCAGCCTCCTAAATAGCTAGGATTATAGGTGTGAGATACCAGCACCCTGTTGATATGCTTAGTATTAAATTCATCATCTTGGTCTTTATTTTCTATTTGTCATATTCATGTTTCTTCCATTTTCTCTAATTTTCTTCATTGTTTTAAAGCACTTTTATAATTTTTGTGATTCTATTTTATTTGCTTTATTAACTTCTTTAGCATTAAATCTTTATTTTCTCATGGTAGTGGTTACCTTTTCATTTATAGTCTATATCATTGACTTATTCTAGTTACCTCCAAACAGTACTATAATAATAGCACATCTTGGTACGAGACCTAAGAACTTTAACATGCAGATTTTAAGGGGTCACAATTCAAACCATAATCTCTACCTTCAATTTTATTGTCATATTCTCTTGTCAACATTCTTCGAGTAGGTTTTTAATTCTGATTCTTACATTTTTAGGTCCAAAATTTTTATTTGTTATATCTTCTTATTTCTTTGATACAATTTTATTACTTCACAAGGACTTATAGTTGTTTGTTGAATCATACATTTTTCTAGCTGCTGAAAAAAATCTTTGCCATGTAATTTCAGCATCTGAGTTTCTTCTTAGTAGTATCTGTTGTCTTTGTTCATTCATGTTGTGATTTGTTTGCTTTTATCTGTTGATAAGACATGTTGCATTCTGTTGTATTCTGGACATTATGGAGAAGATTCTGGCTCAGGGTTGAATATTTATTCTGATTGAAGAGACCTCACTCTGAATATTCATGGGCTGTGGTTCCAATGATGAAAGGTTCATCTTCAGAAGTTTTGTAGTGCTGTTTTGGTTTGCTTTTCCCAGTGTCACAGGCTTTCCTCTTAATACCTAATAGTCCCTATTGCAGGAATGAACAGCACTTTCTCAAGATGCCCTGCACGTTTGAGTAATGGAAAGCAGTCTCAATCCTTCAGAGATGGAAAACATTTCTTGGCCTAGCAGTTTTTTTCAGGACTTCTCTTTGATTCAAGAGAGAAACATGCCTGGAGTATAGTCTACGATTTGGTTGAGAGTTGGGAGATTTTAGACTTGGCTCACTTTATATCATTGGATAGATATTTGTGATACCCTCTAACAATAGTTTCTTTACTTCTGGAGAGATGCAAGAAAAGTCAAATCTATGTCATCTTGTCAACATTGGGAGGTTTATAATAATTCTTCTTAAAAATTTAAATGGATTCTGATGCACATATGTTAAGCTTTTTGTCTTCTTGTCACATTTTTTAAGTCTGAGACTGATAATTAAGATATTTCCTAAGGCATTTTTCCACACCAGAGTGGTTGCAAACCAATATTTACATCTTTACCTAGTTTTAATATTTGTGTTTCTGTTTTAGGGTACAAAGTGGGTATGGGGGAGCTTTTGTGAGTATCTAATTTTGAACTATTGAAAATCTAAAGTATGTGTTTTTATAGTAAAAGTGAATATAAATTTCCCCCAAATGAGCAAGGTTTATGATGCCTTCTGGGGTAAAGGGGACAGTATTTTTCCATCTATTTGTAGAAATGTAAGTGATATATTTTTGTTTTACATAGGTATGAAATTATTTAATATTTTATTAAAAGTGTAGAAAAATTTTCTTTTTTTTATTGTGAGAATACCATACAGAGGAGTTACAATTACATGGGCAAGATAACGAGTACATTTCTTATCAAGCATTGTTGCCTCCTCTTTGTTTCCCTTTCCCATCCCTTCCCATCCTCCACCCCCCCCTCCAAAGTTGTAAAGTTTGTTTTTTGACATAACGACTTGTATATCTCATTGTTGCAATGGGTCCACCTGTATCCCTATTTAAACGATTTGATTTTTCCCTTCCCCTCCACAAATTATACCGACATCAAATACAGTGAAAGCAGGGGTTATACCATGGGGGAAGGACATACAAAGCAACATAGAAATCATCTTATAAATATGTTAGAAACAATTGCATAAAAGAAAAAAAAACATTTGAATACTTATCTTGGGGTTCATTCCCCTAACATCAACTTATCTGACCTTTTCTGCTTGACTCAGATATATACTAGTTATTGCAAATAAGGGAAACCATGGGACCTATGTTTCTTTGGGCCTGGCTTACTTCACTTAATATAATTTTTTCCAAGTCTTTCCATTTCCTAACAAATGTGGTATATATACACAATGGAATTCTATGCCTCCATCAGAAAGAATGACATTGCCCCATTTGTAGAAAAATTTTCTTGATTAACCAGTGTTCATGACAAAGGCTGTTTCTTCTTAGAGATATTTAATTTTGTTAAAGCAACCAGAATTAATGAGTTCCTATTCACAATAATCAATGTGAATTTGTTAAAAAATAAAATCAATCCTTGGGCTCTAATTAGCTATTAAATGTCTCACCTGACAGCCACCAAAAATGGCTCTCATTTTTAATTTCAAGATCATGAGATTGATTCATTTGTCACTGTTTGGAATCTCATCAGGAAATTTCAACTGTTGTTATTAAGATCTCTATGAGTTTCTGAGATAAATAGTCACACGAGCTTCATTTGGGAAAGGAGCATGCTACTTTCAGAGAGCAAACTTTAATTTGCAAAAATAAAATTTTATTTAAATCTATTAAAACCATTTTAGTACATTGCATATGCTGTGCATTCTGACAGTCAGTAGGAAATATGCATAAGGCAAAGCCTGGATTTGGAGATAACAAATGTGTATACAAAATGGTTAGCTAGAATCTGGGACACCAACTATCAAGTCAGGAAAGGCAGACTAAGGAAGTGTAGGTGGAAAAGCAAGGAAGGCTTTTAAGAGTAGGAAAAATATTACCTGGTATTCAGAACAAGATGAGTGTTGAACGAACAGAAAGGAGATAAGCACAACTCCAGAGAAATGTGATAGACCAGAGCTAGAGATGGGAAAGAATTTGGCTGATGCTTCCTAAATAGAGAGTAGCATGGTAAGAAAAGGGTAGGAGTTAGGAAAAGGGGAAGGATAGATCAAGGCAAGACAAAGAGAGAATTTTCTTGATATCCTTAAAGAAAACCATGATCATACTTTTTAATAATTATGTGAATACCTTGGAATGAGAATTGCTTTTCTTCTCTCTCTGCAGCATTTGATCTTCATAATTTAACTTGATCACATGAATAAGGAACAATGGAGAATCTAAGGTTCTCCTCACTCATGAATAGAACCAGTAGTTCTTCTCTTTCTCCTCCAAAAGTTCTAATTCCTTCTACCTTGAGCACAACCTTCCCTGCAGACATTGCACCAAATATGCAAATCTACCTTTAAATGAGCCAAGCCAAGTTGAAAATAGCTTTTGTTAGAACTTGGAGACAAATTTTGCTTTCTGCACTTGTCAAATGGATTCCTATTTTTCTTTATGACCCATTTCCATGATGGTGTTCATTTTATGTCATTATTTTCCTCCAGCAAATGCTTGTTCTGAAAACTCAGTTCTGAAATAGTTATTTTTGAAATTGCAAGGGTTTTTTTACTTAAGAATTTTAGCAATAGGTAAACACCTATCTTGAAATATTTTTCTGAGTATATATAATCTTAATGTTTAGAATTTTAGGTTCATAGGAATATTGAGCAGAAAGTACAGAGAGCTCCCAAATACTCCCACCACCACCCACCATTAATAGCCTGTATCAGGGCAGTGTGATTCATACTAATTTTGAAACTAGATTGACAAATCATCTTTACCACCCCTCCCAAGTCCACTGTTAGTGGACACTCTTGGTGTTATACATTCTGCAGGTATGGACACAGGTAAAATGACATGTATCCTCATCAAGCATTATAGGATTATACAAAAGTTTCATTTCCTTAAAAAAATTCCATGCTCAAGTAAGCCAGGCCCAAAGAAACATAGGTCCCATGGTTTCCCTTATTTGCAATATCTAGTATATATCTGAGTCAAGCAGAAAAGGTCAGATAAGGTGATGTTAGGGAAATGAACCCTAAGATATGTATTCAAATGTTTTTTTTCTTTCATGTGATTGTTTCTAACACATTTATAAGATGATTTCTTTGTTGCTTTGTATGTCCCTCCCCCACAGTATAACCCCTGCTTTCACTGTATTTGATATCGGTATAATTTGTGGAGGGGAAGGGGAAAAACAAATCGTTTAATTAGGGATACAGGTGGACCCATTGCAACAATGAGATGTACAAGACGTTATGTCGAAAATGAACTTTACAACTTTGGTGGGGGTGGGGGAGAGGATGGGAAGGTATGGGAAGGGGAAACAAAGGAGGAGGCTACAATGCTTGACAAGAAATGCATTCATTATCTTTCCCATGTAATTGTTACCTCTTTGCACAGTATTTTCACAATAAAAAATAAATTAAAAAAATCTATGTTCCAACTTTCACCCTCCCCATGGCCTCCAACCTCTATCAACTACTTGTGTGTGTATAGATGCTGGTACTGGATTTGTACTCAAAGCCATGCATGCTCACTTGCTCTACCACCTGAGCCATGCCTCTACTTTCTGCTTTTTGCTGGTCAGATTTATCTATCCAAACTGACTTCGAACTGCGGTTCTCAGATCTTAGTCTCCTGAGTACCTAGGATTATAGGTGTGAGTCACCAGAGCCTAGCCATCAGTCACATTTTTTAAAGTGCCTTGACAGTCCCAGGGCTTGAACTCAGAGTCTGGGCACTGTCCCTGAGCTTCCTTTGCTCAAGGCTAGTGCTCTGCCACTTGAGCCACAGAGCTACTTCTGGATCTTTCTGAGTAGTTTGTTGGAGATAAGAGTCTCATGGACTTTCCTGCATGGACTTGCTTCGAATCACAATCCTCAGATCTTAGCCTCCTGAGTAGCTAGGATTATAGGAGTGAGTGAGTCACCAGTGCCCAGCCAGTCACATTTTTAAGTTATCATAAAGTAACTGAATTTTTTCTTAAGCTAAGATAACTTTTTACTAAGCCTATATATATATATCATTTGTTTCTTGACATATGTGTGTATGTGTGTGTGTCTCAAGAAGCAAATGATTTACTTACTCAAATCCCAAATGCATTATTTGTTTGGAGTTTGTATAGCAATACATCCTTAGATGGCTGTGCTTACATCCAACTATGCACAGAAACCTAAGACTAAACAAGTACTGACCTCCCTCCTATTTGTGGAACTGTCAAATATTCTGGAATATGTCCATCATTCTCACCTCGTTATTATTCCTCATCATTATTTTGGCGATAAATGGTTGATTCAGTGTTAATTTGAAATAATTGCTTTCAGTGCATTTATTTTGTACCTAACAACATAGGCTCAGCTTGTTTCCTGTTCTATTTCCACAGAAATAAATAAATAATATAATTGGGAATGATGTAAATACTTCTTTTGGTGCATTATATTCCATATTAGAATGAAATACTTGTTGAAGGGAAGGGCTAGGATTCTCCCCCAAGTTGAAATTAGCACAACTTTGATATTTGATACTCCATCTATCATTACCTTTAATAGGTATTTGTAAATATTAGCTTTGATTCACTGTCATAACATTAACCTTGCCTACAATATTTGCGTTGTATTTTCTTTCCTGCAAATTTAATAGTAAAGAAAACACTTGCTTCATGGCCTCCATTTTCAAGTACTATATGTACAAAAAGAAAGTGGATATTTTTTCAATATGATCATAGAGAATACCTAATATACCCCAAAAACCTTCTTCCAATTAACTTAGAAGCATAAATAAATCATTTTCTACAGTACAGCAAGCCAAAGGCACAGAAAGCCTCTTGTTCCGTCTGTCCAAAGAAGAACATATTTCTGTCTTCACATACTAGCCCCCACAAAGGCTAGTTCCAGAATGTAGTCCAGACTTTGTGGATCTTGTATTCAACTTGAGTAGCTCAGGCTTATAGGAACAGAACTGCCTAAGGGAATAGAGAATCTCAGGAAGCCTTGCCCTTTCCTCAAAGTAGAAAGTTTGGGATAAGGGAGGAGTACTGTTAAGTCTACTTTTAATAAATTAAAAAAAACAACAAGTAGACCTACTTGTAATAAATTTTCAACAACCAGAAACTAAAATTTTCATGGTCAGAGGCAAAGGACCTGAGGTCATACTGTGTTTGTATCCCAGGCGCACACCTTGTATAGTTGTGGGATTTGGGACAAGTTGCATAACCTTTCCAAATCTCAGTTCCTTTTTTAGAAAGGAAGCAGTTTTCTAGGATTATAGGAAGATTGCATAAGAGTGAAATGCATAAATAAATGTGTACCACAATGCCTGGCATGTAACAAGCATATAACCAATAGCGATTACTGCTCTTATTAAAAAAGACTGTCATATTTACAAGCTGTTCACTGGGCTTCCATTAGCTTGTGATAAGAAGAAAAGAGGGTGGAGATAATGTTGGGGGCTTCCCTTGGCAGATTTTGTGTGCAGGAAAGGTTCAGAGACAAGCAGGAAGTGCTGAATAGGAGCAGTGAGTCAATTGTCAGGAAAACCCCTCCCTTGCCATTCTCTCTTCCTCCACAATCTCTACCCTTCAATCATATTGGTCTGCTTACTAGCGTTTCTATTGGATCGTCTAAGACATCATCTTTACATACTTTGGGTCTTTCCATTTGCTTTATCTTCTGCCTCAAGAACAACCTCAACCACCCTACCTCATTGAACCAAACCTTTTATCCTGTGTAGGTAACAATGAAAAGTCACCCTTCCAGAAATTTCTGGCACTCTGGACTGGGTCAGCTAAGTTGTACCATAGCACTAGTCACTTCTTGATTTCTTCTGGCTCAATATTTGCCTTCCCTGCTAGATTGGAAGCTCCATGCAAATGGAGGCTGACTCACACATCTAGCAGACATATCAGCATATAGGTGGTGCTCAAAAATCATACACTAGCTCATTAGTGAGAAAAGGCCTGAGGTCCTTCTATGTCCTTTCCCAGCTAGCATCTCCAGCTCCCTTGGTAGCAACAGTGTTTAGAGCGATGCTCATCTCCTAGGGTAAAGAACAAAGGACAATGTCTACTATGTAGATAATGGGCAGGAGTTTCCCCTTTATTGATCCCAATGCTGTTTAATCCTACTCTTGCCGTGAATCTGTCCATGGCTTTCTGATTCCCATTTGTGCTGCTAAGGATGTCCTTTGAGCATCTGAAGCTATCATGGAAAGCAGCTGAAACTCTGTGATCAACCTAAGAAGGCAAGGCCTTGGGAAATGTCTAAGGGCATTCATTTACGCATTCAATAATAATGCCATTATCACAGCTGAAAATAATAGAGTGCTTGTATTGTCTTTCCTTTCTCACCATGACCTTATGAAGTAAAGACTATTCCTCCACAAAGAAAACTGTACAATGAAGAGAAACAACTTTGCCAATGTCACAAACAAGATGAGTTGTGAAGCCAGGATTTGAACCAAGTCCCTTCCCCAACATGTTATTTTGTGTCCCTATATTGGCATTCATATACCAATCATGAAATGAGATGCTTTGAATTCCAAGGCAATCAGTTCTCAGATCATGGTCTCAGAGAATCTGCAGTTGGGTAGAGGAGCCAAGCAATACTTTCAACAAGCCCTGGGCTTACCATTGACCTAGTGGGATGAATTGCAAGGCAGAATGACAATCAAACATCAGGAGGGTACTTGGTAGATACTGTAATCCAATTTTCACCTCACAGGCACAAGTATTCAAATAAATATTTGTTGTACTTGGGCAAATGTCTCTTCCTGAGTAAGCAGGAGTAAAGTTAATCCTTGACTCTCTGGGAATCCACCCCTCCCCGCCGCCTTTGCTCGATGGTCAGCTTGTTCTTGGATGAAGGATGTGTTACTTGTACTTAAAAGAAGATAAAACCAACTCTAGCTTTGAAAGCATGTGATATAATTTTAAGTTATTAGACCATTATTAATGTGCAGGGAACAGTTCCAAAATGTTATTCTAAAACTCTGATTCAAAGAAAACCTATTTTATTAACCTGCTTAGCATTTTCTCTCTAAAAAGTAGATAATTTGTAGATTTTATGGTTTAACATCTTCAAAGAAAAGGGGATTCTCATTACCCTCTTTTTGCTAAATTAGCATTTGGTGCTATCCTTCCCCCCCCCACCCCCTATTTTTTTTTATTTCAAAAATGCTCGCTGTAGCCTGCTGTGGTGGTCCCAGCAGAATCACTGTGGGTTTTGTGTCTCCTTTCTGGATTCACTAGACATATGTGGCTTGACAAATATCTAAGCTAACAATCTATTTTATAACTCAGAAACTGAAAGCTTAAATTGATTAGTTGCTGGTAGCTCAAGCAATATGGAATCATGGATTGATCATAAAAAGATATGGGTTTAAACTCTTAGCTGTCATTTACTAGCTAATAATGAGTCAAACAAATATGTATTACATATATGCTATGGAATGGGTTTTATGCTCTAGAAATACAAAAGCATGTAAGAAAAAATTCCTTCTGCGTTTTATGAAATGTGCATTTCATGGTATAATAAAAAAAAGTTTAGCATTTTTGAGGAACTAAAGAAAACAAAATTATGGGAATGAGAAAAGATTGGAAAGCAGAGCTGTGCACTTGTGTCTCATGCCAGTAATCCTAACTACTCAGGAGGCTGAGATCGAAGATCATTGTTTGAAGCGTGCCCAGGCAAAATAGTTTATGAGATTCTTATCTCCAATTAACCAGCAAAAAAAAAATGGAACTAAAGCTGTGGCTCAACTGGTAGAGTGCTAGCCTTGAGCTGAAAAAGCTCAGGGATAGCACCCAGGCCTGAGTTCAATCCTAAGGACTGGCACGCACACACACACACACACACACACACACACACACACACACACACACAGAGGCACACACTCACATACACAGAGGCACACACTCACATACACATACACAAAAGATTTGAAAGTGACCCAAGATAAAGTTATAATGGAAGTCATTAGGAGTGGAGGTGCTTTTAGGTTATGATAGAGATGACAATGACATTGGGTTTTGTTTCTGTAACACTAGAACTAAGATGTACTAAAACAGATCATTCTAGCCAGGTACTGGTGGCTCACACCTGTAATCCTAGATACTCAGGATACTAAGATCTGAGGATCACGGTTCAAAGAAAGTCTGGATAAACAAACTCAATATATTCTTATCTCAAATTAACAAAAATAAATAAATAAATAAATAAATAAAGTTCAGGTGTGGCTCAAATGGTAGAGTACTAGCCATAAACAAATTAACTATGGGATAGTGCTCAGACACTGAGTTTGAGCACACACACACACACACTTTACTACTTGCATGTAGAATATTCACTAACTAGTATTAATTTACATGAACTAGCTCAAGCACAGAGGGTTTGTCATCAAGGAAAAGAGATGATGCCTTATGGAAACCTACTCAGACAATAACTACATATGCCTTCCTGGAAATGGAACCAGGAAATAGGAAGCCATTTCTACAGAAACTCTTTTCTGATGTGTATTCTCTGTTCATCTGCTTCTCTCTGGTCTTTACAAAGCATATTTCTTTATCTGGTCTTTACAAAACATGCTTCTTTATCTCCAGCCTCAGGTCTACATGACCAGACAACTCAACTAGTCAGAGCTTAGTCTCTTTCCTTCTGACTTTTCATCTCTCTGCACTAAAATTAAGCAAGCTTCAGCTCATGTCTTTCTGAGTGGAGTTCTTCATACAAGCTGTGTTTGGGCTTTGTAATAAGTTCCCAAAGTCAGTTGCTCATTTTTGACCTGGGCAGGTATAGGTGGCAGGAAAGGGTTATATGATTCAATTTTGAGTTTTGTCCTTAGTGCTTGAAGAAACTAAAATGCAGATAGTTAGCTCACTGGTAAGTTTTTAAATATATAAAATCTTTTCTTTTTTGACCCCACATAATTTTTAAATGGTCAAATGGCTATCAAATTCTGTGAAGATCTGATAAAGATTAAGGGGCTTTTAGAGTTAGACCACTCTAATTAATATGCCTACATGTACAAGAAAATGTATCCTGGTATACTAGGAAGTCGGGAAAGCAGTGTAGGAGGGAAATTATCCCCACCATTTAGCAGCTGTAACTTCCAATACAAGCTCCCTTGATGGTCCTGAATACAGGTGATAATTAACTTTTCCAAATTCTAGTTTGAGCTAATTTTCAACTTTGCAGTATGCTCTTTTAAAAAAAAATCTGTAATATTATTAGAGCAATGTGATAAGAGAAAGAATATCTAAACAGTGGCTTAGTAACTAGGACTTTCCCTCACAAAAGAAAAGACAAAAAAATTAATGTATACAAGTATATTATACTTTTTTCATTTTCTTGCAGTACAATATATCTCGCCACGAAGTAAGGAGCAGCAGGTATTTGGCTGTCAGGGAAATGGTTCTGAAGATGAAACTAATTTCAGAGTCGTGCACCACAAGAATTCATCCTTTATTAGAACATTTCAAACATTTTTCAAAATGACCTCATCAAAAAGAGGACTTGGGAGCTGAGTTTGGAACCTAGAGCTGTCCAAATGTTGAGGATTTGTCTTAGAAAAGTGATGTAGAACAAGCTATAGTTTTATAGAGAATTCACTAACTAGTATTACTCTGTGGAGCATATTGTTTGAGTCATAGTTTTTTTTTTAAGATTCCTACATGATGTAATTGAAGAAACCATGCATACAGCCATCGCTGTCCAATCCCTGCAGCCTCTTGCATGTGAAACCCTGAGCAAATAACTAAACCTCAATCTTTTCCATTTATTTAGTAGGAAATTAGATGATAGTTTGTGTTCTTTTGGTGCTCTGATTGAGGTCCAGAAGCTGAAAAACCAAAGCTAGGATGTTTTAAGTCATGTATGATTCAAAATGAAACATATATGCACACATATAGAATTTGGTAAGCTGTGCCTTTAAATATAGTTACTGACTACTTCAAGTATGTAAGGGATGTAGAATGGAAAGAGAGTTTCTATTAAAGTGGGGAAGCAGTAGGCTACCCATACGCTCACAGCTTATTGAAGGGAATATTGCCAGGAGGGGACTCCCTTCCTGGAAATTACAGAGCTGGGCCCCAAGATCACTATGTCTATGGAGCTGGAGTTTTCATCCAATATTTATCTTCTTCAAGTCCTTTTCTCAGTGAGGTTTCCCCTGACTACCTAATGTTAATTCCCCTTCAACAAATCCAGTCTCCCTCCCTTGCTTCACTGTTCTCCAGAGCATCTATCCCTCTCTAACTTTTTATACCATTTATTAATTAGTTAATCCTCCTTCCCAAATGCTATTTTTATCAGAAGGAGGTCCTAAGCACTGCAGTCTATGACTTCAAATTGTTTCTGGCAAGTGGTAGAGGCTCAATATATTCTTGAAGTAAATTAAATCGTGAGAAACTATGTATGTTCTTGGGGTCATATATGTATGCTAGGGAATGTGAGGTGCTTGACTCCCTACAGGAAATAAGTTGGAGAGTTGAGGAGAGGGGAAATAGAGTGGACTGCAGGGACAAGAATATAGGCCATGTGTGTGTGCTGAGGGTATAAAATGGTTCAAGTCATCACAAAAGAAAGACAGCCCTGCAGTCAGAGAAGGACCTGAGAAGGGCTGGACAGTGAACAGAAACGTGCCTGTACCAGGAAACTAGCTACCAACTGGAGCCAGCAGAGAGGTTCTCTCTGGGTTAGCATTTGACTTCTGCTGCCATCCGTGAGCCCCAGAGACAGATCTAGAGTGTCCCAGTTGGATGTGATCTTTCTCGCTCATCCCTCTCATCTATCTTACTCTAATCCTGGAGACCAAAGAAGTGATGAGGAGAAAGACTAGAGAGAAGGATGGATGAGGCAAATGAAGACTGAGAAGCTAGAGTACACCTCTACTTCTTCACTCTTATCTTTCCAAGCTATGTCCTGCTCAGGCTCAGAAAGGAGACATTTTAAAAGCACGGAGACAGCAAAAGTCTGATATTAAAAAAGAAAACCCACTGGATTCGGAAAAAAACTTTCTCCTAAAATACTCATGATATGTGGAAACGTCAAGAAAAGAAGGGGAATCTGTTTGATATTCTGTTGAGATTAATTATGAAGGCTGAGCTTCAAGGACAATGATTGGAGGGGAACAGTGTTCATCTCTGCACCCTACCAAATCAGCTCTCTTAAGCTTATGGTGTGTAAAATAGTAAGGGAAAAGGTGACTAAATTATCCAGCCCACTGTCTGACATGGAACTGTCAATGCTCATTTGTGTCCTTGCATAAGCATCTCCAACTGAACAGCTAGTCTCTGCCACATATACCCATGTGGTCTGCATATTTCTTCATTTACCTGTCTCTTCCATAGAATTTTCACTGGCATCTCCATTCATTTATTCAATGCAGAGACTGTAGATTTTTCTCTCTGCACATTTTCCTGATTCCTAGTGATAACAATGGTTTACACGATAACCTACTGAGGACCTAGCACACTGAGTACTCTAAGCATTTTGTTACATGTGATTTTTTTCACTTCTGAACCACAACCGTAGGATGGCATTACAAAGTATCAAAATTAGATTTCTGTATGAATGGCAGATGCAGATTGTGGACATAGGACAAAACAAAAAGCTAAAGAAACTCACTGGAATTGGCCCACATCCTGACTCATGCACGTGCTGGAACATGTACTCATCCTTTCTCACCTACCTTACCTGCAGATTCTTTTCCTTGGTGAAATCAGAATGGCTATTGAAGTTTGCTTTGCTACATTCCTTGGGAAGAAACTAGGGCTTGTAATCTCTTTCCATGTACGCAAGATGAAAACCAGCTTTCCTGATTCAACAGGTAAAATCAGTGCTTCAAATAAAAAGCCTTGAGTCTCACATATTGACTGCAGTGATCCAAAGAGAAACTCTGATTTTCCAGGCAAGAACAAGAAAAAAGATCAGTAAGAATTCCTTTATCTGTTTCTAATGAAGAGCATTTCCACATCCTCAGCCTACTCATCTCACTTGGAAAAACGTTTACATAATGAATCTGCAGCCAGGCCTGGTTGGTTTTGCTTTGCTTATAATGTTTAATGATCATCTGTTCCCAGAAGCAAACTCAGATCCTCTGACCACTAGCCACCAGGCTGTGAACTCCTACAAAGAAGCAGACCCTGTAGCTTAGCTGCTGGCAAATGCAAGCTCAATCATCTCTGCACACCTCACATATTATATTGAATGTAACCTCTCTGCCTACAGTCTCACTGCTGCACCTACCCAATTAGTGCAAGCTGAATTAATAAGGTGCTGCTCAAATGCATACAATCTCCCAGCAAATGAGAAAGTACATGGAGAAATATTTATTTCTAAAGCTCTAACTAAGGTAGCAGTTCTTTTTGTTCCTCTCTTTTTTGCTTCCAGTGTTGCTTCCTACCCAGCTAATAAAAGGACTTCTGCTATGATGTGGCTGTGTGTGGAATTTCATTAGCTCTTCATTTGTAAGTAAAGTGCTTCCCTGGAACATAGGTGTGCTGACACATATATCAGGCACATCCTCTGGGAGCACATGAATAACAATTCCATTTGTATTTGCTTATTATTTATGGACATACTCAAAATGAGAGGGAGGCACTTGGTTAACAGTCTGATTTGAAAGCATTCAGCCAGAGTATGGAACTTGATATCTTTTCCATTCCTTCCTTTGGCCCAAGGCATGAAGATTAGATTTGTTTTCACGAACTCCTGCTGTTCATACTATCCTGTCTGAAACCAGAATACTCTTAAGGTAGCAGCGATAGGCCTGTCAATGAGCATCAATAGATTGGGCTGCATACCTGTGGGTGATGAAGCTTCAGTCCCATCTTGGCACCTGCACACACTACCGTGGTGATTAGGAACTGGAAAATTGCTAATCCATTGGAAATGGCCCCTGCTATGATTCCTGCCACCCAAGTAATTGGGTTCAGAACACAAGTCCATTTCAGGGAAAACACGTGGGAAATTATTCTCTGGAATTAGATGAGCATCTCACCCATATCTCTGAAAAAAACAATTGTATCTATTTTTTCTGAATATTTCATGATTGGGTATATCTAATTACCTATGCTGTCATCATTCTTAACACGTGTCTGGTGTTATTTTGCTAGGTAACTATTGGCTGCTGATGTCAGTGTCAGATTTAAGGCATGCTGACAGGCCTTTTGAACCTAGCAGCAGCTGTTGTTTGCTAACCCTTGTTTTGCTGTACAGCGTGGTAGCCCCTCACGTGGGTTCCATCTGTTATGAATCACCATCCATAGTTCATCAGTGGGGGAAATGAGACTGACACTGTGTTGTTTGAGCAGGGGCACATAGTGAGTCAATAGCAGAACTAGGATTCACTTTCCATCTCTACAAATAATACCTGTGCTATTTGTTTTCCTTGGCCAACAGAGAAAACAATGGAAATAATAGATAACCAAATGGTTTGTGAGTTCTCTACTGCTTCAGATATGAGAAGTGTTACCCTGGGTGGTCAGACTGGGCACAGCTAAGCCTCAAGCAGAATAGTAGCTGATATTTTTATGGCTGACCAAAATAGGTAGGCTAATAAGAAGATATACCTTACATTGTCTTTCCTTTATCTTGGCTCAAGCTAAAGCTTATTTTCTTGGGATTACAAATTTTATACTTAGAATTTATCAGTTGTGTTGGAGACCTTCTAACTGATCTATGTCTCTTTCCACATCCATAAACAAAATTCTTTTCAAAATCCATTCTCATGCTTTCGAATGAATTTCCTCTCAATATATTTGTAAATAAAAAATTAAAAGGAAAAAAGGAAAAGTATTATATACTAATCAGAGGATTGGGTACTTTAAGTCTTCCATACTCTATGGAAAAAACTAAATTCTGTATATTCAAGGGATAACTCAACTAGTGTGATTCCTTAGAAAGGAAAACTCAAAGTTAGGTGAAACAAACACCAGGAAAGAGTGTTTGAAAGGGATGGAATGGGGCCAAGAGGAACGAGGTAGACAACTACCGGGGAGAAGAGGGAGAGAATGCCGTCAAGAATCCAATGTATAGCCTACAAAATTAATAAGAATGAAGGAAACGATGTGTAGGGTGAGAAAGTTGAAAGAGGTGACATTGATCAAGATATATTGTATTAATAAACTGCTTTGTTAAATGGCAAATCCTTTGTACAACTACTCCAAGATAATTTTAAAAGCAAATATCAAACAATTAAATACTAAGCAGCGCATAATTTTGGACTATTACCTTCAATAGAGCATTGTTACTGCCCCCAAAAATATGAAACACACACACACACACACACACACACACACACACACGCACACACGCACACACACACACACACACACACACACACACACACACACACACACCATGAGCAGGATGCATAATTTCCTGCCAAACTCCACCACTTCTCTAATAACATCGAGCAAAACTGGAGTTATGTCTTTGGCCTTTGATTTGCACATTCAGTTACTCTACTCTTGAATTTTTGAAATACGTGCCAATGCTGGGAGAAGGACTAAGGGAAAATTGGTCTGGCTTCATGCAGATACTACCTGGATTTCTGTAGCAGATACTACCTGGAGCAACTGGTGAATGGTGACCTTTGAAAAGAACCTCGCAGAAGCACTGGCTGGGGCTGTGATATCTTTGAGAACAGCTTATTGCCTGGAAGAGCATGAGATATTCCACTAGAAACCCTTCTTGCCATACCCACTCCATTCCTCCATGTCCTACACTGCAGTGATCTGGACACTAGATGATTAGTAGGACAAAATTCATCACAAGCAAAATGTACAGTAAAAAGGAAGGTAGGGGGCTGAGTAGGTGGCTCAGTGGACGAGTGCTTGCCTTGCATGCATGAGTCTCTGGGTTCAATTCCTCAGCACCACATAAGCAGAAAAAGCTGGAAGTGGTGCTATGGCTCAAGTGGTAGAGCACTCGCCTTTAATGAAGAGCTGAAGAGCTGAGGGACAGTGCTCATATTGGTATATAGGTCATATTGGGGTGTGTGTGTGTGTGTGTGTGTGTGTGTATGTGTGTGTGTGTATGTGTGTGTATCATGCCAATACATTTGGAAACCAAAGTCAAATGAATAATTTCTGAAAAGAAACTAATGACAAAGTCAAGAAAAAATAGAAAACTTAAGTAGACATACAGATATTAATAAAATTTATTTGGAAGATGACCACAAACCTCGTATTCAATATTTTTTTTGCACCTTATTTAAACAGCTTGGATACAACAAAACTTGCAGCTGATGGTCCCTGTTTCCCAAGGAACTGGCATTCTAAGAGACAGGTGAATGAGATACAAATCTCGGTTGGAAAAGTGATGTATCAGGTGGCATTATCTCCATGTAAAGGTGGAAGAAGGGTTCAGCATCAGTGATGATTATGGCAGTAATAAACACTATGACCATTAGAGCAGTAATGAGCACTCTGGTCATAATAGACGTCTATAACTAAGCACTTAGTATGATTCAGGTACTTCATGTGCATTATCTTATTTATTTAATTTATTACCCACTAAACGTGTGGAATAGATATTGTAACCTCTATTTTATAGATAGGAATTTGATGTTGAAGGCGATTAAAGTCATCTTGCTAACTTAGAGTTTGGAGCTAGCCGATTTGATTTGGGGTGATTATTTTTGAAATACAAGAAAGCAGAGGAGAACATACCAAATAACAGCTTTGATTTGAAGCCACTGGCATAAAATGCATTTAATCAGTTTGGGTGATCTAGAATTTTTTCTGTTAATTTCACTTATGACTTTTGAATATCATTGTATCATGTGTGTAGTTTTTTCTTACTAGAAGGTGATACCATCTAAATATGATTACTAAGAGCATTTGCAGAGGGTACTGAGTAAAATTATGTTTATCCCCCCTAAAATCACTTAGACTTTGCCTACATTTCTGTTACTATGCTCTGACTTCATCGCTTGGAAGATAAGTGCTTAGAGGCTTGAGGCTGTGTCTTATCCACTTGGACCGAATAATAGTCGCCTCGTTATCACCATGCTCAGAAAGAGTCTATCCCTACCCATCACTGCTCCTGCGGTTGCCCGCCATCCTGTGTGGCACAGGTAGGCACATTGAAATGACTGCTCAAAAATGGCCCCCAGGTTGCTGAGTTCAGTACATTCCAGTTCACACATCTTCTCTGACTGAAGAAGAGTCCATTTGCCTCTGCCACCTCGTTTTGCTCCTCTAAATCCAGAGCCATGTACAGAGAGCAAAGGCAAATTCCTGAACTGTAATTGGCTATGAGCAATCCAAACAAGAAGTGAGATGCTATGTTGCTTGTATCATGAGCAAAAAAATAAAGAAATAAAAAAAGAAAAGGAATACATCATTGTTTTAGTATTAATTTTTTTTCTTCACAGTTTTCACTCCACTCAATGGCAAATTCCTTTTTTTTAAAAAAAAGGATCAAGTAGCAAATACCACACTTTTCCATAAATGTCTAAATGACATGGAAACATTTGCTCACCATTTGGACTGGTCTCTGCCAAGGCCATTAGTATCATGGATGTCACTGCCTAGTAAAGACCAAAGTGATTCGGAAATGTTGGAATTGATTGCAAATACTAAAAGAGGGAAATTTGGGTAGGAGGAAGATTTGAACAAAAGTTTTACAGCGAAAACTGATAGAGAAGTTATGACAGACTGACCAAATAAGGCCTGAAGGCTGACATTTGTCTTCCGTGTTAAATTTGTTGCCCTCCCCCCATTGTCTATTTGATTATCTCCTGCTTTTTTTCCTCCCTGGGTCTATGAGGTCTAACAGATTGTCAAAGACTTGGATTTCTCTGGGAAAAAAATTCTAGAATCTTAATTTTTTTTTTGCTTGAGGATGACAAATTTATTCTTGAGTCAGTACAAGCATACAAATAGTACATAGAAATAAAACAGGAAGAAGGATGCAAAGTAGAAGAAACAGGACAACTGTCAGAGAAAGGGACACACAAAAGTAGTTGAGTATGAAAGGCCATTGTTCTGATGGTCCTAAGTTATTTAGTAGATAAATTTACTTTGTCTTGAATTCTATAAACTACCCTCCTCCCAGAATCTTCTCCTCTCTCTCTCTCTCTCTCTCTCTCTCTCTCTCTCTCTCACACACACACACACACACACTCACACCAGCCAAAGCCAGGCCAGATAAAGACCTTGACCACCTTAAATACTACTAAGCTGTTTGTTGATGGCTATGTCAACAATAATAAAGATAATGTTGACAATTTATAAAATATGAATGGTATAAACTTGTGTTTCTATTAGGGAAATCTTATTTCACTAACTATAACTGTGGGACAATAATATTAAAGTACCTGTGTAGCCTTCACCGGCTCCATATTGGGGGAACTCTTACTTTTCTGGTGCTCTAAGCCTATGCTTACTTTGTTTAACGGGTATCTCCAATAATGTGCTGCCTTCTCTTTTATTTCCCCTGTTCACCTACTTTACTGATAAGTTTCAATGTAAATCACCTCCCTTTTATTAATGGTGACTTCATTTCTTCTTTCTATCCCATATTTTCTTTTCCTGTCTAAAGTAAGCTGAAGATTCCTTCTATTGCAAAAGACAGATGGATTAGGAATTGTTTTCATATTTGAAACATATACTTTATGCCTTTAATCTAGAAACCTTCTAAACTACAGAGATGAATCTGTTTTCAGCCAGATGCTTCTTAGAGCATCCTTAGAACATACATAAAATCAAGTAAAGTTCATGTGCATATATGTGACTAAAACACATTTTATTTTTGATATGCACATTTTCATGAAGTTCTATGCTATGAGTAGAAAAAGGACATATTCATAGGATGTATTCATAGGTTTTTAAGTGTTGGAAAAACAACTCCTCTCATTTGTAGCTAGATAGGGTTCTTTGACTCTAGGAAACAGCTTTACTGAAGTAAAGCAAAGTACTTGACCATTTTCTCCAAAGCACTGCCAATTCCTTGATGTAGTCAAGGATCACTTGCATGAAGTCAATAGCCTGATAAGATAAAAGGTTCTTTCTATCCTCATGGACAATTTAAAAGGTTGCTATGATAGTTCTGGTTTTGTGGAAATCAGACACAAAGATGATATCAAATGGACAAGGATTTTGTTTGGAAAAATATTTGTATGGGAGAAAGTAAGGTCGTGGGGGCTAGTGAAGAGACATGAATTGTCATGAGTCTGAGCTGAAGAAAGGGTAGGACAGAGTGAGGATGAATGGAACGCTATTAAACTACGCTGTGCCAGGGAGTCCTTGGACCAGAGCCATCTATCACTCTCCCAATCCTACAGGAACCAGTCTTACATTCCCGCATCACCTCCTCAGTCCACATCTTGTACTCCTCCATGGTAATCTGGGTTTTCTTCCTCAGATGAAGGAGATTAAGGGGATCATGCACAGACTTCATGCCTGCTGTTGACTCTGGTACCTAATATACATCCACCCTCCTCATCCTGGGCTGCCACCTCATTTACATCTGAACTGTCGGTGCCATTGATAGCCATACCCTTCTTAGGCTAGAAATGTTGTGCCAATTGTTCCCAGTTAACTTGCTACATCAGAAAGTGCTTCCATTCATTACTTAGGTTTCATAGAGTTCCTCTAATAGGTAAAAGCAGCCCTCTCTTCTGCTATCAGAGGTAATCACCCCTCAGCAATGATGATTCCTCTTTCTACCTAATCATCCCTGGGGAAAGGGGGTTGCCAGTACCCTGGTGACATTCACAACTTGTGTCTCAATAACACATTTACGAAGTGTATCCCATAGAGGACCGACCTCCAAACCAGAGAATCCCAGGGAAGCCGGGACAGGAAGCACATTGAAGGTGAAACATGGAGCTACTCTTGCTCAAATACTTGGTTCCATGTATCCTTCTTGTTGGAGACAGAACTGTACAAAGTTTCTGATATAGTCAAAGCATCCTGCATCTGGTCTTCTTCAGTTCAGTGACATTTCAAGTTTCAAGACTGCGTCACCGACAAATGAGGAATCTTCACATCCTGTCTCTTGTTGGTTGTGAATCAGGGCTCCTGAGGGCCTTAGTTCTTTTCATCAAAGGTCTTCTATGAACAGAAAAGCCTTCAAGCAGAGTGACGCCTGCCTACCAGATCAGAAGCCATCAGGCTTTCTGGGTAGTGTACACCAAAGCTGCCCTTGACATTTGGGATGAACTGTGACAGGCATTGCACTGTCTTCTGGCACTGCTGTTCAGATAATTGGGAATCTCTGCTAACTTCCCAGCATCTCCTTGTAAAAGAGAGAGAGAGAGAGAGAATTCATGATGAAGCTTTACTGTGCTTGCCTTTAAAAAAAAAACCACTTCATTTTCCAACTGCAAGTTTTCTTACACACAACTTCTAAGTTATTCCAAGCTTCTCTCTCATTAGACTACTAGAGTTGTAGCATTATAGAATTTCAAGGCTTTTCCAGCTTTAATAGTATATTATGGAGATGAAGCTAACCTAATGTTTTTGTTTTTTAACCTAAGCTTGTCCTTTGTCATAGACACATTCCTTACAAAGGGACATTCGTTTAATAATTAAAATACATGTAAGTAGAACGCAATCTATTTGTTTAAGAATGAAAGTGCATGTAAGTAGAATGCAATCTACTTTTGAAACTGAACTTTTAATGTTATGTGGATTACAGATCCTATTATCTGCTTTGATCTGGGCATCAAGGTAAGTCATTCAAGGCCTACCCAGTATTGACAAGAAAGGGAAAGGGAGAGAGAGTGAACAAGAAAATGACATAGTACGTAATGTTTACATGAGTACACGAACGTTTTGTATACAAATTCTGAGTCATTCCTCCCACTAAGGCAGGGAATCAAATGTCCAGTAATGCTTGGTGATGTGTTGGGCATGGTTGTTGGGGCTCATGATTTGGAAGAAAGGGATGTACCTTCTGCTCTGCAGTGTTCCTCAGCTTCTTTCTTTGCCCAGTCTACAATTGAGCGAGAAACTGTACCCTAGTAAAGTCATTGGTTTGATTTATCGCCCAAAGAAGAAAAGGGGAAGTTTAACCAGTGTGGATTTTCTTGTCTTAATATGTGCTTATAAGAGCAGGGATTTAAGAGCCCAAGAAAATTGCCGCAAAGTACAGATACTGAAGACTTGAATTTCAACTTTGTCTCATTTGAAAAGCCAAGGGACCACTTGCTAGGTGAAAACAATAAAAAGGGAGGTGCTTGAAGTACTCAGGTCTAAAGGGATGAAGGTATAAAATCCCTAGTTCTATGTTCAGGAAGCATTATTTTTTCTGTAAGTCAAATATTAGAGTCCTTTTCTTTTCTTGACTTCTAAAAATTGAATCTGGTTTCCTTTAGAAACATGATAAATGATTTTTCCTGTCTGAATTAACAAGTATAGCTACATGAGCTCGGTCTCTTGGTCCCCTTGTGACTTAATGATGGGATTAGTGAAGACCCTGAACTTCCTTTTTAAATCTTATTTGCTCCTTATGGTATACATTATCTTCAGTGTACTGATAATAATAAAAGGCTGCACTTACTAAAAGATATATGATTGAGAGATTAGATAAATTGTTGGTGAAGGAGATGGATGATAGATAAGAAACAAATAAGATAGTTTGATAACTAGAATGGATAGATAATAGATAAATGATAGATTGCTGTACATTTATCACTAAAACCTCTTCGGAGTACTATTTTGTTCCCAAATGATCAGTGAAAAAGCTGATGCACAGACCAGTGGAGGAATTTTCAAAACCCTGTGGCAATTAGATTGCACAGCTGGGAGCTGCATGGCAGAGGCTGCTGGGAGGGCCTATAGAGAACTTTCTGCATGTAGGAAGAAAAAGTATGCTCCCAGCCATCGGCTCCCCAGTCCATAATCTGTAAGCATATAATGGTTCTGTGCTCACAGACTCTGGGACTTTCCACTCCTGATTAGGGTGTGCTATGGAGGAACATGTTTTAAGTATGGGCAAAGCAGATCAAAAGTGTCTTGCCCTAATGCCCTGGGAACAATTAAGCATAGGATTGAATTAGTAGGAAAATACATTCAGTCCTATGCCCTTGTGGAAGAGAGCCCGAGATGTCATATATCCTCCCAGATGTCCCAAGTGCCCGCCTGGTCTCCCACCTGCTCATGGAGCTTCCCCTTGTTTATCATACGCCACACGCTGGCCTCCTTCTGTTCTGTGGTCCCTAGTCTCAGTTCCAGGTTTCCTTATCATGGTTTCTCATTAAGCCAACTCAATATCTTTCTTTCTTTTTTTTTTTTTTTTTGGTCAGCCCTGGGCCTTGAACTCAGGGCCCCAAGAACTGTCCCTGAGCTCTTTCACTTGAGGCTAGCACTCTACCACTTTGAGCCCCAGTGCCACTTCTGGTTCATTGGTGGTTCACAGACTTTCTTGTCTGGGCTGGCTTTGAACTGTGATTCTCAAATCTCAGCCTCCTGAGTAGCTAGAATAATGGGCATGAGCCACCAGAACCCAGCTCCTGCTCAATTTCTGATGTGTAAGTTGTCATGTGTTTCTGGGTGAACCCAACCCAAGATAAATGCCATGTGTAATTACAAAGATGTACAACAAGGAAATGGCTATGTGATTACAAGATGATTCATAGCCCTGAGTTAAGAGTTGGAAATAGGAGCTAAGTTCACGGCTTGTGGACCCCTTGTGGTCTGTGAAGTGAGGAATGGCAGCTTCCTCACAGGCTATTGGAAAGGTTTCTTTGGCTTTGGGCACCACATGCTTTTCAGCCAACATCAGTTAGTGTTTATAAGAAAAGCTTCTGAACTGTAACCCTCTGTACATCACCTTTATAAAAACAATTTTTTAAAAAATGTTTTATAAGAAGATCTGAGAAACTAGATGAAATGCATCTGGCCAAGGATTGGCCTACAAAAAATCCGTCCCTTGATTCCTCAGTGGTTTCTGGAAAGAAATGGGCAACGCCTAGCAGATGCAGTTCTTGGGCTTCTAGGAACAATCACTTTCATCACACGTGAGGATGGATTAAATTAGAACAGGCCCCAAGCCATCTAAATGTAAAACTATTTTTCAGAACATGAAGGATTTAGGTAGCCTATTTTTACTAACATCTTCTTGATTTGTTCCAGTGATGTGCAAAGAAATAAAACAGAAAGGTTTAGAAGGAGCAGAGAGAAGATTTCTAGTATTCACCCTCACTTTAAGTCTTAGTTTGCCTCAGAATAAACTATAGAAGATAATGGGATTTCCAAGTCTGTTTCAAAGAATCAATTTCCAGAGACGTGGTGATTACCCAATGTATATGTGATGGAGTTTTTATCTTTATAAAAATGTTTGCACTTGGGCTGGGGAGGTGGCTCAGTGGTAGAGCTCTTGCCTTGCATGCATGAGGCCCTGGGTTCGATTCCTCAGCACCACATAAGCAAAAAGAAAAAAGCCGGAAGTGGTGCTGTGGCTCAAGTGGTAGAGCCCTAGCCTTGAGCTGAAGAGCTGAGGGACGCGCCCAGGCCCAGAGTTCAGGCCCCACGACCAGACCTCCCCCCCCCCCCCCAAAAAAAAAAAATGTTTGCACTGGGCACTCGTGGCTCACGCCTGAAATCCTAGCTACTCAGGAGACTGAGATCATGGATTGCAGTTCAAACCCAGCCCGGGGAAGGAAAGTCCATGAGACTCTTATCCCCAATAAACCACTCAGAAAACCAGAAGTTGCACTGTGGCTCAAATGGTAGAGCACTAGCCTTGAGCTGAAAAGCTGAGAGACAGTGCCCAGGTCCAGAATTCAAGCCCCACAACTGACAAAAAAAAAAGTTGCTTTATTGTTATTATAGCGGTGATGTACAGAGGGATTACAATTACTTGAGTCAAGAAATGAGTACATTTCCTTTCACACAGTGTCTTCTGTTCCCTCACTCTCTTCCAGCCCCTCCCTTCCATCTCCACCCATGAGTTATATAGTTCACTTTCATCAGTGTCCAGAGAGTTCCATTGCTGTACTTTTTCACCCTTTTTCCTTGAGTTCTATGCCTTTGCCCTGCCCTGAAGATATGCACATGGATACATCATGCATAAGGTAAAGAAGATAGAATCACCTTAAAAACTAAAAGATATCCTTTGTTTCCATATCTTGGTATGTGATGGTTTTAAGGGGACCCTATAACTTGTGTGTTGTCAATTTATCTCCCAATTCAATAGAATTTGGAATTGGAATCTTTGGGATGTATTAAGAATAAATAAAAGCCAGATGTTGGTGGCTCATGCCTATAATCCTAGCTACTCAGGAGGTTGGGATGTGAGTATCATGGTTCAAAACAAGCCCAGGCAGGAAAGTCTGTGAGACACTCATCTCCAATTAACCACCAAATAGCCACAAGTGGAACTGTGGCTCAAGTGGTAGAGCACTACAGTTAAACACAAAAGCTGCCGGATGCTGGTGGCTCATGCCTGTAATTCTAGCTACTCAGGAGGCTGAGATCTGAGGATCGTGGCTCAAAGCCAGCCTGGGCAGGAAAGTCCGTGAAACTCTTATCTCCAATAACCCACCAAAAAACTGGAAATGGCACTGTATCTCAAGTAGTAGAGTGCTAGGCTTGAGCTGAAGAGCTGAAGGACAGCGCTTAGGCCCAGTTCAAGGCCCATGACCAACCAAAAAAAAAAAAAACACAGCAGCTCAGGGATAGTATACAGGCCATGAATTCAAGCCCCAGGATCAGCACACACACACACACACACACAAATGACAAGGTCACAAGGCTGAGAACCTTGTGTTGACATTACTTGTTTTATAAGAATCAGCATTATGCTGTTTCACTGTGTCATTGAGGGTCTGTGATGTGGTCCAGAAAGAAGATCCTCATTAGAAGGTGAGCAACAGACTCCAGGACCATGATTTCAGACTTTACAGCCCTCATGACCATGGCAACCAACTTCTTTTTTTAAATAAATTACTCCCAGCCTCAGGTACCTTGTTATAGCAACAGAAAATGCACTAAGACAGCATGTGGGTTATTTTATTAAAGTTATTACTATATAGAATAAACTACTTAAATTAGCCTTATATCATCCTCAAAATTATACTGTAATTTACATAATTACACTAGTTTGTTTCCGTGGACTGTTATTGTCTTTTAATTATTCCTAGAGGCGCTAGAGCTCAACGGTTTGGGGCTTGTTGCTCTGAAGTTCCATTAGTTGTGGCTTAGTATTTACCCGGGAGCAATCCATTTATGTTATTAAAAGTCTATTCATTTCTTATTGATGCCACAAGACTTCTCTGGATGAGGGATGGAGGGGTTCTGTTTAAAAGGAAGTCATCAGTGCAAATTCATCCTCCAGAGCTACTGGAAATTGATTAAATGTGGTCTTTGCTGTGGAATTTGAGTAGTTCCTGTGGTTAAAATGGTAACTTCTGGCAGAATAAAGAGGTTAAGTGTTTGTCTTGATGTTTCCTGAAACTCACTGGCTTAAAGTAAGCTTTCTTGACCCAAATGGGATGAAAGGAGGAACTAGAATTCTTTTTCTTTGTTTATACTAGGACTTGAATTCAGAGCCTTGATTCTTTGCTTAAGACTGGTGCTCTACCACTTGAACCATATCTCCACCTCCAGGCTTTTGCTGGTCAATTGAAGATAAAAGTCTCATAGACTTTTCTTGCACAGGCTGGCTTCAAACCACAATCTTCCATTCTCAGCCTCCTGAGTAACTAGGATTATAGGCATAAACCACAAGTGCCCGGCTGAGACTGGAGTTCTTAATTGTCTGTGAAAGACATTATGGCCTCCTGCTTCCCAGAACTGGTATAACACAAGTTGGGAGATCATGAAGCAAAAGCTATATTGCATGACCATCTGTCATGTCTCTTAAGAGTCTGGTGTTTGTTTCATGGAGCTGTGGTGTCTCTCACAAGAATGTGGAACAAGACTGTTGCATGTAATATTTTGAATGACTTTCAATAGCTTCATTTTTATGACATTACTACAAATATATTCATTTTGTTATTTATTTTTGCCAGTCCTGGGATTCTAACTCAGGGCCTGGGTACTGTCCCTGAGCTTCTTTTGCTGAAGGCTAGCGATCTACTACTTGGTCCACAGCACTACTTCTGGGTCTTTCTGTTTATGTGGTACTGAGGGATTGAACCCAGGGCTTCATGCATGGTAGGCAAGCACTCTACCACCAGCCCCTCATTTTGTTATTCTTAAAACATCGTATTTTTCCCTCTGCATGCACAATCTTTTTATGTAATTTAAATGTTTGTAAAATAAGATTATCTTCACAATCCATCATCTAGCACATTATTTATGTTTCCATGCTTAACAGAGGTTATTTATATGAATGATTACAAAGTCAAACGCATACTGTAAGCAACCTTTATGTAGCCTATCTTGTACAGCTCTTTGTTTCACAAGAATTTTTCACAGTTTTTTTCGCTTTCAGACATTGTATAGTTCTTACCATTTTTAGCATTATAGCATTTGTGAACTGAATGCTCCTATACTTCTCTACCCTATTTCACTTGTGTTAGGCCTTGCATTGCTGCCATATTGCTTGCTGCTTTAACTATCATTGTAGTCCCCATTTTATTTTCTATGTGACTTCTTCCACCCATCGGATTCTCACTTCTCTCATCTCTGTTCTCCGGTGAATTTACCCTTTAGTGTCCCTTAGATATGTCAGCCTTGGGTTATATCAGGTTAGCAGAAAGGTCATTTATTTCTAAGAATGACATCTGAAGACTCACAGTGGTCTATATTTTCTCAACTGAGACTAGAAGCCATCCCCAAGCCAACAGAGGAGTGATGTGATCTTACACTGGGCCTAGTGCTTAACAGCCAAGAGTAGAGGCATTTCCCGCAAACTACAAACTCTGTAGGGAATCTCCACAAAGTAGAAAATGGATTGCCATTGAGCCTGCATGAAACCATAAGGTCTACTGCATTAAGTGCTTATCTGCTTCAGTGATTACCACATCCCAGAGATTCATAGTGAACAAGAATATGCTTGAAAACTTCTCTATGTGCTCCTCTTCCTGTCTTTTCTAAATTGAATTCATACATTCATTTGTCCATCCATTCATTTATTCACTTATACCCCAGTCTTCTCTTGAAGCATTCAGATAGTTCAGAAGATATAAATTTAAAATAGAGCAGAAGAAACAAATAAAAGATGACATACAAATGTCCTATATAGGCTACAAATTTGGCCTTGTATCTTTTAAGTCTGACAGGTAAGATTCATCAGTTCACCCATTTGCAGTGATCATGATTGTAACATGATCCCCTGAATCTAGCCATTCTAGGAAACTAAGCCAGCAGTGATTTCTCTTGTGGGATGTAGTGTCCAGCCTCCTCAGGAGCAAACAGCAAAGAGATCAGTGACTTGTAACACAGGATTCCTTTGCATAATAGCCTTTGGGGTGACTGTGCTCTTTTTCAAGCTTAATACAGTCAAAGGAATTCTGAGGGACCAGTTGTTCAAAGAATTTGATTTTTAAGAAAATGACTGTACTAGACAAAAGAGGAACTCATCAATTACCCTTGAGATGATGAAGGCCATTGTAGACAAGGTTTAGTGTTGTAAGGTAACTTATCAGAGAAGCCACATTCCGAAGGATGGAATCTCGGAGTCTTTATTACAACACTAGCAGTCTGCAGGCTACCCATTGTGACAAAGGCCTGCCACCCCCAAATATACTTAACATGGTTAGAAAATAGGCCAGAGAGGAAAGAAAGAACAAAAAACAATACCAACAAACCAATTCAATGCTCCAGCGCTGGACTGGGATGCCTTGATGACCAGAGACTACCCAGCAGACGGGACACACAACAGGATCATGGCATGGCGTCCTGGTGCCCTATGCTCTTCCAGTCCTAAAAAGGGCCTGGGCAGAGGGCAGGGTCACCGTACACTCCTAACCCCAGGCACTGGACTGACAGGTTCAGCAACCTATCAGCCAAGTGCCCACCCCTGTCCCAGTGATCCAGGTATCACCATTACCTGAGGGGACTGAAAACAGATAACATCTGACTTTCTCTGAAGCAGAGCCCTCCTGGCTCACCTGGAGCTATACATCAGCACTTCAAATAATGGCTTGTCTCACCTCTAGGCCTTAGAGCTGGTTAGACAGCCCCCATCTCCTGCATAGGCACCAGGATGGCTGCAAGAAATTATTTAGGCCCAGCCACCTTATTTCACTAGGACACTGTAATAATAATAATTATTATTATTACCATCATCATCATCATAATGATAGTAGTGATATTAATGATAATTCACCAAGCACTATGCCTGGTGCTAAGTGTTTTTTTTATTGTAAAAATACTGTACAGAGGGCTTACAGTTACATGAGTAAGGTGAGGAGTACATTTCCTATGGAGCATTATTACCCCCTCCTTTGTTTTTCCCCTAAAGTCCTTTCCCTCCCCTCCTCCCCAACTCCTCCCTCCCCCTCCCAAGTTGTAAAGTTAATTTTCAAGGTAGTGCCTTATAC
Source organism: Dipodomys spectabilis (assembly GCF_019054845.1). Classification (NCBI taxonomy): domain Eukaryota; kingdom Metazoa; phylum Chordata; class Mammalia; order Rodentia; family Heteromyidae; genus Dipodomys; species Dipodomys spectabilis. Next base: position 4,483,466 of record NW_024870802.1, read on the forward strand.
ATCTCATTGTTACAATGAGTCAACCTATAACCTTGTATCAGCATTTTGTTATTTCCCTTCCCCTTTCCAAATTAGAAAAATGTATATACAAGATGAAATGTGTATACAAGAATCAACTACGGTGAAAACAGGGGTTATACCATGGGGGAAGAAATATAAAAGAAACAAAAATAAATCACACAGTACATACAAAATAACAGCAACAAAGATAAAACCCCTTGTGTCCTATCTTGGGGTCCATTTTGCTTAGAATCATCTTATATGGTCATATGTACATAGCTTTTGACCTTTTCTGCTTGTCCTAGACATATAATAGTTATTGCAAATAAAGGAAACCATGGAACTTATGTTTCTTTGGGCCTGGCTTGCTTCACTTAATATAATTTTTTCCAAGTCTTTCCATTTCCTAACAAATGGGGCAATGTCATTCTTTCTGATGGAGGCATAGAATTCATATATATATATATATATATATCTTGATCCATTCATCTACTGAAGAGCATCTGGGTTGATTACATATCTTAGCTATGGTAAATAAGGCTGCAATAAACATAGTTGTGCTGGTAACCTTAGTATGGCCTTGTTTGTGATCATCTGGGTAAATGCCCAAAAGTGGGATTGCTGGGTCATAGGGGAGCTCTATGTGGAGTCTTTTGAGGAACCTCCATACTACTTTCCAAAGTGGTTGAACAAGTTTACACTCCCACCAACAATGCAGTAGGGTTCCCTTCTGGCCACATCCCCTCCAGCATTTGTTGTTGTTAGAGTTCTTGATTCTAACCATTCTAACTGGGGTGAGGTGAAATCTCAGTGTTGTTTTGATTTGCATTTCTTTTATGGCTAAAGAAGTTGAGCATTTTTTCATGTGTTTATTGGCCATTCTTAGCTAAGTGTTTATATGTATGGATGAGCTCACTGAATACTCAGAAAAGTGTCATAGGCCTCATTACTGTTACCATTACAGGGGAGCTTTGCTTTATGCAAATTTTTACTAAAAAGATGTGAAGAATCACTCTACCCATAAAATTTGAAACACTGTGAATCTCACTTGATATGCATCCCTGTGGGATATATTAGTTCCTGAATTATGTAAATTTGAATTGCAGGAAAAACTTTTAGGAACTCATCCCTAGCATAAATTAGTTACATGCACAACACAGTTGTGAATACTTTAGTTTCCTGAGGTCTAACAAATGTCCAGTTCATGCAGGGGTGAACTGAGGCTTGAACATAGCATCCTAGAACTATCTTCTTTAGGGTCAACACGTTTGGTGAGAAGATGGCTTACATTCCTTTTTATAACCCTGCAATATTCTCCCATTCACTGTACAACGGACCCTTTCTTTAATTGAACTATAAAATAAGTTGCATTGAGAGATATATGACACCACTTTAGAAACATACATTTTACCAGTAGTGGCAGAAACAACAGTATAATAACTATTGCAGCCTCAAAGAAACCTTGATCCAAAATGTTGCCTCCCTGCTTTTCAAGTTAACTTCCAGAGAAAAAAAGAAGTTTCATCCACTAAACCCATCTCAGAGAAGTTAAGGAAATAAAGATCAGGTCTAAGCACAGCTATCCACCCCTGTCCGAAGAACAATGATGAAAAGAAGTCAGATAACCTCTTTCTTTCAGTGGCCTCTAAAAATAAAGAAAAATCCTTTCCATCCACTCCAGGAAATCTTTTGAGATTCACATAAAAGATAAACTCTCACAAGGAGTCAACCCAAATTAGTGAAATGTTTTAGATTACAGAGAAGAGGTAAAGGAATAATTCATGGATCACTGTTAGTGTCTTAGATGAATACTTCTACTCATTTTAAATGACCAAATTTTAATGCAGTTTATATACACAATGGAATTCTATGCCTCCATCAGAAAGAATGACATTGCTCCATTTGCTAGGAAATGGAAAGACTTGAAAAAAAAATATATTAAGTGAAGTAAGCCAGGCCCAAAGAAACATAGGTCCCAAGGTTTCCCTCATTTGTAATAACTAGTATATGTCTGAGTCAAGCAGAAATGGTCAGATAAGTTGATGTTAGGTAAAATGAACCCTAAGATAAGTATTCAAATGTTTTTTTTTCTTTCATGGGATTGTTTCTAACACATTTATAAGATTATTTCTTTGTTGCTTTGTATGTCCCTCCCCCATGGTATAACCCCTGTTTTCACTGTATTTGATGTTGGTATAATTTGTGGAGGGGGAAGGGAAAAAACAAATTGTTTAAATAGGGATACATGTGGACCCATTGCAACAATGAGATGTACAAGTTGTTATGTCGAAAAAGAACTTTACAACTTTGGTGGGGAGGGAGGGAGGAGGATTATGTGGGGAGGAAGAGGAAGAGGAGGATTGGGTGGGGGTGGGGAGAGGATGGGAAGGGATGGGAAGGGGAAACAAAGGAGGAGGCTACAATGCTTGATAAGAAATGTACTCATTATCTTGCCCATGTAATTGTAACTTCTCTGTATAGTATTTTCACAATAAAAAAAATGACCAAATTTTAGGCAATGGCTTAAAGCAGTATAGATTGAATTTGCTAATCATGAGTAGAATGTTTGCCTAGAGACCTCTAACCTTCATTGGATGTTTGATCATTGGTTTTTAGCTACTTCTCCAGAAAAATCACCAACATTTCTCAAAAGCCCTTTAAAAAAACACATTGGCCGATCAATGAATTAGCAGTATTCTTTACTCAGCATTCAGAGAGGAACAGAAGGAGATAGAAATGTCAGTTAGATGGGCAAACAATAACTTGGTGTTACAGTGTTGCTGTGTCGCTCCTTTTGCGTGCCTTTGTGACCAGCTCAGTCACTTTGACCCATGATAGTTCTGTGGACAACATCACTCTTGTTCTGGCAAGTTTGCTGCTATCCAGAAACAGAAAGAAAATTGAAGGTAATAGAAGAGATGAGAAATAGTGGTTCCTTTGACATTCCAGCTTTGGTCTGAATTTTCTTGGTAATTTATTTGGCTGAGCATTTTGCAGCTAGTCAAGACTAAAATTATGTCCCAGCTTCTTCGCATCCATCTTCAGGAACACTTGAAGGAAAACTTTAGCCTCTGCTTTGATCAAAAAGTGATTTTTGTTGCCATGATATGTTACACTCTTACAGGGCAATTATTCTAGATGAAGTAAAGACTATTCAACGTTTGAATGGTAACTAAGAAAGGAGTTAATTGGTACAACAGTAACTTTGTGGACAAATAAATCTGATGGTCATTTAAAAGTAGCCATGTGCACCAAGTTTCTCTTTCTTATTGGCTCCTTGCCTAGTATACTGTTTTAATGTATGACCATTCTTTACTTTGCAGTTATTTTCATGTCTTTTGTATAACCAAAGTACAACTGCTGCATTTTCTGGTTTACAATATGTAAGAGAAATAATCTCTCCCTTTAAAAGCAATCTTTACCCAGAATGACAAGTGAGCATATGTATAGTTTTATGAATTTCTTCTAAGAAAAAAACACACATCAGAGAAATAGAACACTGACAGCATTTCAGAGAGGTAACATAGTATAACTGTATCATTGAAATGTAGCCATCCACCCTTGGAAACCTGGAATGGTGGTACAGATAGTGGAATAAAGGTACCAGTAACTATGACCCAAGTTTCCTGTCTAGTAAAGAGGTCAGATCTGGTCAGTACCGTATTGGCCACATGGAGGAGAAAGAGAACTACAAACCCCAAGATAAGGACTCAAATGTTTTTTCTTTCTTGCTATTGTTTCTAACATATTTTATTTTTATTTTTTTATTGTGAAAATACCATACAGAGGGGTTACAATTACATGGGCAAGGTAATGAGTACATTTCTTATCAAGCGTTGTCACCTCCTCCTTTGTTTCTCCTTCCCATCCCTCCATCCCTTCCTATCTCTCCCCCTTCCCCTCCTCCCCTCCTCCCCACCAAAGTTGTAAAGCTTGTTTTTCGACATAACAACTTGTACATCTCGTTGTTGCAATGGGTCCACCTGTATCCCTATTTAAACGATTTGTTTTTTCCCTTCCCCTCCACAAAGTATACCAACATCAAATTCAGTGAAAACAGGGGTTATACTGTGGGGGAGGGACATACAAAGCAACAAAGAAATCATCTTATAAATATGTTAGAAACAGTCACATGAAAGAAAAAACATTTGAATCCTTATCTTGGGGTTCATTTCACCTAACATCAACTTATCTGACCATTCTGATTTCTTTGTTGCTCTGTATGTCCCTCCCCCACGGTATAACCCCTGTTTTCACTGTATTTGATGTTGGTATAATTTGGGGAGGGAAAGGGAAAAAACAAATTGTTTAAACAGCGATACAGGTGGACCCACGGCAACAATGAGATGTACAAGATTTATGTTGAAAATGAACTTTACAACTTTGGCGGGGAGGGGGGTGCAGGGATGGTAGGGGAAACAAAGGAGGAGGCACAATTAAAAAAATAACAAAAAAGAAAATGGAAATACTGCCCAAAGCAATCTACAAATTCAATGACATACTCATCAAAATCCCAACATCCTTCTTCTTCTTTTTTTTTTTTTTTTTTGTCAGTCGTGGGCCTGAACTCTGGGCCTGGGCGCTGTCCCTCAGCTCCTCAGCTCAAGGCTAGTGCTCTACCACTTGAGCCACAGCGCCACTCCAGGCTTTTTCTGCTTATGTAGCACAGGGCTTCATGCATGCAAGGCAAGCACTCTACCACTAAGCCACCTTCCCAGCCCCCAACATTATTCTTCAACGAGATAGAGCAAACAATCCAAACATTGTATGGAACCACAAAATACCTCGAATGGCAAAAGAAATCCTTACCAGGGAAAGTAGTGCTGGAGGTATAACAATACCAAACTTCAAAGTCTACAACAGAATTTTAGTAGTAAAGAGCTTGACAGTTGGTCAGTTAAAGAACTTGACATCCATTCATGCATGCCTGAAAACCCTGAGCAGGTATATTATTTCTCTAGGATTTGCTTTTGATTATTAGATACAACCCTTCTCTGGGTTTCAGCATAATTTCCCCCCTCTTGAGGCTCCTTTGGAGCAAGAATGGTAGTAAAAAAGCTGCCATAGATTTAGTTTGTTTAGACTGAGAACTAATGGGTTAGCTCCTCAAATCCTCAATCCTCAGGAGTACCTGCATTACCAAGACTTAATGATGAACATTGGCACACATGGTGAATCATCTTTATTTTAAAGTATCTTGTTACATTTTGAGCCATCTGAGTGGTCTTCCCAGCTGAGAAGTTTGGGGACGGGAGATGAGAAACCTCTCAACTGTTTTCTGATGGATAAGAGACCTTGGGCAGACCTTTGCTTTTCTGGTGGATCAAGCGACCTTGGGTTGATCTTTGCTCTCATGAAGACTCAGTTTTTGCTATCTCAGAAGTGGAAGTGGTGAGGGTAATTTCTGGTTCTAGCCTGATAATAAATAATAAATGCTTTAATCTTAGAAACTGCTTGCTTCTAGCCATTGGTGTCTTTCTTGGAAGTTTTTCCTATTCAAATGGACTATCTATGACATTATTTGGATGGATTTTTCAAATGCCTTTATGTCAATAAATGTATTTCAAGTTGAAATGAAATTTTATGAGTCATCAGGACTCAGCCTTCTCTAATGCATTGCCTTTGATCTACTTCAATCATTTCTTGAAAGTCTTTCTTAACCCATGAGCATTTCTTCGTCCTTTGGAATCCTTTCTCCATTGCATGCTGAAGGAGATACTTTTATACCATGATAAAAGAGCATTCATTGGGGTGGTTATTTCTGTTCATTTATTTAACTCTACCAATTAACTGTCGACTTTCAGGGAGCACTTTGTAGATACCATTAGGTCGTCGTGGCTAGGCTTATAAAACACTAAGAACTTTGATAATATAAAGTGGTATTTGGGAACTCTATTTAATAGTATTTTGTTTCTTTTTCTTTTTTTCTCTAAGATAATGTAATTAAAGTTTATACTTCCACGCCCTGTTTGTGTGTGTGTATTTGGATTGTATTTTCTACCATAAGCCAGCTCATATATTCAATGACAATTCTTCTGCAAGCACACAATCTTTAGTAGTCATGGAGAATTCCATCTCTACCATTTTCCTTTGAAATATGGAGGAAATGACTCAATCTTTTGACAATGAGTAATTTCTTCGTTCATGAGGGCTGTTCTCAAATGAGCGTCAGATATAAATGATCAACAGATGTTAGTTTTATGTGAAACTTTTCTTTAAAAAGAGTGAAGGTCTTTGAATTCATGCCTGAAATTTTTGAGGGGCCTAGTTATTTTCTGAAGATTAAATGATCACGTTATTTTAGCATAAGAATTTCTTTATCCTTTAATTTCCTTTTAAGAATAATTTGTTTTCCTTTTGAGAGAAAAGCTCTTTGGACAGCTTATGTTTGCCAGTCATTTTGAAAACTTTGTATTGAATTTCCTTTTAAATATATATGTGTTTAAAGTTGGAAAAGAAGGGGAGAACATTTGGCAACAATGTGTTTAGAGATTTGCTAGAAACCTCAAATATTTTGAAACCTAGTGCAACCCATACCTACATTTGCTCATTTATTTTTAGCTCTAGAAAGCCAGTTATTTAATCTCTTAATCAACTTCATAAAGTTTCCATTTTAAAATAAATGAAATGATAATAAATAAAGAGCCAAAAAAAAGTTGAATAGATCCATATAAGGGAGGAAAAGTATAATTGGCTGGCAAAACAAATGTGAGTTTGAATAAAATGGAACTGTCACTTGTCTCCTGTGCTTTTTCAGCTTCAAATAAATTAAGCATTGAAGTAGGAACCAAAAAAGTGCCCATGGTCAAGTTATTCATCTTTGAGTTCTTCCTCCTTGTAGATTATATTCACTTAAGGATTAATGAAGACCCCTGGGGAGGGAGGGATTTAAAATCTGTTGACCTATGACTATCTTTGATGACATAACCATTCCTCTCAAGGTCCAGCCTATTTGATTTCATGGCCATTATTTCTTCCTTACATGGTATGAGAACACACAATTATGTATAATAATTATGAACATGGCCATTATTCCTTACATGGTCTGAGAACATATTATAGTGGAATATAATTATGTATAATAATAGTGGAGTAATTAATTAATTGATTGTTGGTTGGTGGAATCAGTTGGCAGGTAACTACCAAAGAACCTAGTGTGTATCAGACCCTGGTTCAGAACACGCATGATTTTTACACTGAAGTTACTCACAGTGTTGTAGTTGATGGAAACATCAATATTCCTCCCCACTCCCAGCCATGTCTTAAAAACAGCTCTTTGGCAAACCTGTTTGAATCCTCTCCCTTCCCCTTCGCTCTCCCCAAACATAAAAATCAGTGGAGTGAGGGACTACCATTTGTTGACATGTCTTCTGCTAAAAAACAGAACTCAAGATAAGATTCAGTTTCTGCACAATGAGCTCCTTCCCTTGTTCCCATCCTATTGCCACCCCCCCCCCCACACACACAGGACAAACTACTCTAGACCCCTGCTCCACCTGACTTTACTCTCTCTCTCTCTCTGCCTAATAACAGGAGACGTCAATGGTCAGAGAGTGGGCCATTGTCTCTCTACTCTGACTGGAAGACTCCAGGATCCCTCTCACTCTGTTGGTCTGTTGAGTTCTCTTTCTGCCCTTTCTTTATTCTCATGACTCTGTTTACTTGCAGTAGTGTTAAAAAGGAACATTTTAATAAGGAGTATACAGCAATCAACATATCTATTAATTTTTACTATCATTTTAAAAATAATACAAATAGAGCTGCGTGCCAGCGGCTCATGCCTATAGTCCTAGCTACTCAGGAGGCTGATAGTTGAGGACTGTAGTTTGAAGCCAGCCTGGGCAGAAAAGTCCCCATGAGACTCTTACCTCCAGTTAACCACTCAAAAACTGGAAGTGACAGGGTAGCTAAAAGGTAGAGCACTAGCCTTAAGAGGTTCAGAGGTATCATCTAGGCCCTGAGTTCAAGCCCCACAACCAACCCCCTCCCAAAAAAAGCTACAAATAACTAAGTGTATATAAGATGCGCAGTATCTAGATTTTTTAAAAAGCTAACAGAACCTTACTAACATCCCAAATTTCCTCTCAAGTCCCACTCAGTCACCAATAATTTTAACTTCTTCTAACCTTAAAGATTATAGTTTGATCTGGGACATTTATATAAACAGAATCCTATAGCATGTACTCTCTGCATGCACCATCTTTGCTTTATCATTATGTTTGTGAAATTCGTTGCTGTAGAAAGACGTACACGTTTCTGTTAAGTACATACATTAAGGTAAAGTTGATGGCTCCAGGGGTTCTGCTTTGATAGCTACTGAGCATGGACCAGTTTTCCATGGATAAGTACTAGCACATACATGTGGCCATTAGAGATTTCTTGTTCTGCAATAAGTAGTAAACTACAAGCTCCACATGGGCCAACAGTTGTCTCTTTTCCCTTTAGTCACACAAGTGGCTTTGTCACAATTTTGCTTTGTGTTCTTTTCATGTCTGACAACTGAAAGGTGGGCAGCTTTTGTTTATTACCCTTCCTTAGGACGTATCTGTATAGGCTGTGTATGTTTTACCTATTTTCCTTATTCTGTACATGAACCATATTGTCTTTATCTCACCTTTCATTGGGCACCTGATTCCAGTCTGGCTGTTGTGAACAGTGCTGAAATAAACATGGACATGCAGGTGTCTTTTTCTTGTACATTGATTTATACCCCTTTGGGTGCATGTCCAAATCTAGGCATATATTGGTAAAGTCAAAGGTAAGTCTATTTTTAGATTTTTGAGGAGCCTTCAAACTGACTGCCATCGTGGTTGTAGTAGTTCACATTCTTATCATTACTATCTGAGGGTTCATTTTGGCCTGCATTCACACCAGCATTCGTTGGCCTTTGTTTTCTTGGTAGATACCATTCTGATGGGGTGAAATGCAATCCTTGTGTAATTTTCATTTTTGTCTTTATGGCTAAGGGTGTTGGGCATTGCTCTATGTAGTCACTAGACATTTGTACTTCTGAGAACTATCTGTTCAACTCCTTTACTCATTTATTAATGGGATTATTTCTTCTTTTACTATTCAATTTTTGATATCATTGTATAATCTGGATATTAATCCTTTATCTGCTGAATAGCTATAAAAATTTTCTTATTCCATGATTTTTCTCTTGATTCTAGTAGTTGTTTCTTTTGTTGTTTTTATTTCCTGGCCAATTGGAACCCTATAATAAATAAATAATTTCCCATGCCTATAACTTCTGGAAATTTCCATATATATTTTCCTGAAGTATATTTAAAATTACAAGTCTGAATCCAGTTATTTGATCCATTAGGAGTTGGTTTTTCAAAAATGGTAAGAGATAGCAGTAGAACTTCAGTCTTCTGCTGTATAACCAATTTTTACAGAATCATTTGTTGAAGAGGCTGTGTTTTAGCTCCATTGTTGAAAATTATGGATGTAGTATTTGGTTTTGTTTCTGGATCTTCTGTCGTGTTCCATTGGCATTCACATCTGGCTTTTTCTTTGTTTTTTATGAGTACCAGGCACTTTTTGTTACTGTAGCTCTGTATAATTTGAAGTGTCTAGTATTATGATACCTCCTACTTACTGAAAGAGGAAAAGGTATTTTCTCTTTTAACTCAGGACTCCTTTGGATATTTGGGGACTGTTCATGCTTCCATGTGAACTTTTGGGTTGGTTTTCCTATTTCTATAAAACATGACATTGGGACTTCAAAGGGTATTGCATCGAATCTCTAGACGTGTTTGTGGGTTTGTTTGTTTGTTTTTGGCATTTTCACATGTCAACCATGTGTGTGAGAATTCTTTCCATCCTCTGATGTCTTCTTCAGTTTCTTTCCCTTAGGTCCTATAGTTTTCATTGTTCCTTTCACTTTCTTGGTTAATACTTAATTATCGTATTGATATTTTTGAGGGTATATTGAATGTAATTATTTTTTTGATTTTCTTTCTCAGCTTGTTCATTTTTGCTCTGTAGGAAAGTTACTGGTTTTCACATGTTGACTTATCATCCTTCTACATTTTCAAAGGAAGTTATTAGATCTAGAAATATTTTGGTAGAATCTGTAGGATCTGAAGAGTCCAGAATCATATCACCTGCAAATAGGGACAATTTGATTTTTTTCTTTCCCTATTCAAATCCTTGTTTATTTATTTCTTTTGCCTTATTGCTCTGGCTGGGAATTATACTGAATAAGAGTGGGGATAGTGGGCAACCTGTGTCCACCCTGACCTTCCATAGTGAAGTACTTGCGCCTCACAAATCCCTATACTGCAATTCTGGCTTGTGGGATGTGCAGGCTTTGCCCACTAATAGGATTGGAAATCTTTCTCTAGGTCCATTTATTTTACATCCTCTTTCTCTCCTGAGAGTCTAAAATTGGCTTGGAACTTCCTCCCACTGGGTTTGTTTCTCTGTAAGTACAGAGAAATGTGGTTGCTTCATGGTTCTTGGTTCTCTTTCTCCCTGTTTCTCTCCACAATCTAGTTTCTTCTTGATCATCAGATTCTTTTCAACTCAGGGAATGATGAAAAGCAGCTGCTTTTAATCCTCAGATATAAATCTTTCACATATTGCATATAGTGCTATTTATTTTATTGGTATTACAAATGATGCATAACTTCATCTTTTTGTTTGTTGCTAGTATTTCAAGAATAATATTATTTTCGTATCCAAGAGCTTGCTAACTTTGCCTATTAATTCTAGTTAATCTAATTAAAGTGATAGTTATACAAGGATGGTTTGTGTTACTCCAAGAATTTAAAGAAGCAGTAAAAAGTGGTCATTTTTTAAAGAGTATATGCTTTCAGTTTGTGTGTGTGTTTGTGTGTGTGAGAGAGAGAAAGAGAGACAGAGACACAGAAAGAGAGAGAGAGAGAGAGAGAGAGAGAGAGAGAGAGAGAGCTTCCTGTTCCAGGGCCTGAACTCAGGACATAACACTTTGGCTTGGCTTTATCTGCTCATGACTAGTATTCTACCACTAATCAATACCTCTAGTCCAGTCTTCTTTTTGGTTATTGATAATTAGAGGTAGAATATTGAGGCCTTTTCTACTTAGGCTGGCTTTGAACTATCATCCTCAGATCTAGGTGCAAGCCACTAGCATCTGCTACTGGCTAAGAGTATGTATTTTTTTTTTAAAGGAAGACCATGTGATTTAAAAGCAAGCAAAAGCCTGTGTTTTAACTCTGGCTTTTCTGAGCTAGACAAGGTACTGAGTTTTGTCATCTGAAGAACAGAGTTAACAACAGTACTTACCCATAGTTGTTATTATGCTATAGTAAAATAACTGATTTTATGTGTTCAGCACAGGATTTGGCAAGTTGAACTTTCCCATCAGTTAATGTAGGCTATTCACTGTAATGATTAAAGGTGACTTGACATGAAATGATTTTAAGAAACCCATACCCACCTAGTGCCATATTGTTTTTTTTAAAAGTGTATTTAACACCATGTTTTAAAGAAGTCAAGTCTAAATGGAAAGGGTCAAATGCTTTCAAGCTAGGCAAATTCTTCACATTTTAAGATAAGGTCAGCAGTGGGGAAGAGGAAGAGAATTACTAACTTGCCATCTTTATTTCATGCCTTTGGAGTCTGGAGAGGAGAGGAGAGAAGAAGAGTTGATAAGAGGAGGAGGGAGCAGACTGGAGGATATAGGAGCAGAGGAGAGGGGAAGGAAGGGAAGGAGAAGGAAAAGGAGAAAGAGGAGGGAAGGGAAGGGCAGAAGGAAGATTTTTAATTTGACTTTTCCTATTTCTGTGGATGTCAGTACTTGTTTTACCATGGTCCTGTTTCCTGTAGTACAGGACTAAGGCTTCTTGGCTTTTAATGACCTCCTTATTAATTTTTTTAAATTTTTTTTAAATTTTATTTGAGAACATACTGTACAGAGGGGTTACAATTACATGGGCAGGATAATGCATACATTTCTTACCAAGCATTGCAGCCTCCTCCTTTGTTTACCCTTCACCTCCCTTCCCAGCCTCCCCCCTCCCCCCCCAATCCTTCCCCCCCTTCCCCCCCACCGACATTGTAAAGCTCGTTTTTGACATGACATTTTGTACTTCTCATTGTTGCAACAGGTCCACCTGAATCTTTAAACGACTTGTTTGTCCCCGTCTCCTCCACATGTTATACTGACATCAAATATAGTGAAAGCGGGGGTTACACTGTGGGGGAGGGACATACAAAGCAACAAAGAAATAATTTTATAAATGCGTTAGAAACACATGCATGAAAGAAAAAAAAACATTAAAATACATATTTAAGGGTTCGTTTTCCTAACATCACATTATCTGACCTTTTCTGCTTGACTCATACATATACTAGATATTGCAAATAAGGGAAACCATGGGACCTATGTTTCTTTGGGCCTGGCTTACTTCACTTAATATAATTTTTTCCAAGCCTTTCCATTTCCTAACAAATGGGGAAATGTCATTCTTTCTGATGGAGGCATAGAATTCCATTGTGTATATATACCACATTTTCTTGATCCATTCATATACTGAGGGGCATCTGGGTTGGTTCCATATCTTAGCTATGGTAAATAATGCTGCAATAAACATAGTTGTGCTGGTAGCTTTAGTGTGGTCTTGTTTGTAAACATTTGGGTAAATGCCCAAAAGTGGGATTGCTGGGTCATAGGGGAGTTCTATGTGAAGTCTTTTGAGGAACCTCCATACTGCTTTCCAAAGTGGTTGAACAAGTTTACATTCCCACCAACAATGAAGTAAGGTTCCTTTCTGTCCACATCCCCTCCAGCATCTGTTGTTGTTAGAGTTCTTGATTTTTGCCGTTCTAACTGGAGTGAGGTGATATCTCAATGTTGTTTTGATTTGCATTTCTTTTATGGCTAAGGATGTTGAACATTTCTTCATGTGTCTATTGGCCATCCTTCTTTCTTCTTCAGAGAAGTTTCTCTTTAAGTCTTTCGCCCACTTATTTATTGGGCAGCTGTTTCTTTGAGGATTTGTTGTTGGGGGATTTAATTTTTTGAGTTCCAAGTATATTTTAGATATGAGACCCTTGTCCGTTGTATGGCTAGTGAAGATCTTCTCCCAATCCGTGGGCTTTCTATTGATCTTGCTAGCTATGTCATTTGCCCTGCAGAAGCTCTGCAACTTTATGCAATCCCATTTGTCCAACCTTTCTTTGATTTGTTGTGTTTCTGATCTCTATTCAGAAAATTTCAGCCTGAGCCAAGGAGACCTAGGGTTTCTCCTATTCCATCCTGTAATGTTTTCAGAGTGTCTGCTTTGACTTCAAGGTCTTTGATCCATTTGGAGTTGATTCTGGTGCAGGGTGAAATATAAGGATCTAGCTTTAGTTTTCTACATGTAGTTAACCAATTTTGCCAGCACCAGTTACTGAAGAGGCTATCTTTCTTCCATTCTATTGTTTTAGCTCCCTTATCGAAGATTAGATGGCTATAGGTCTGTAGGTTCATTTCTGGGTTTTCAATTCTATTCCCTTGGTCCTGAGGTCTGTTCTTATGCCAATACCAAGCTGTTTTGATTACTATGGCTTTATAGTAGAGTTTGAAGTTTGGTATTGATATTCCTCCAGCAGTGTTCTTTCCGTTGAGGAGCGTTTTTGCTATTTGGGGTCTTTTATTGTTCCATATGAATTTTTGGATTGCCTCTTCTATTTCCTTGAAGAATGAGGGTGGAATTTTGATAGGTATTGCGTTGAATTTGTAGATAGCCTTGGGAAGTATTGCCATTTTCACGATGTTAATCTTTCCAATCCAGGAGCGTGGGAGGTTTTGCCATTTTTTAAGTTCTGTGTTGATTTCCTTTTTCAAGATTTTAAAGTTTTCATCATAAAGGTCCTTCACTTCTTTAGTTAATTCCTAGGTATTTTATTTTTTGTGGGTCTATTACAAATGGAGTTGCTTTCCTAATTGCAGCCACACTTTTCTCATTGTTGGCATACAGAAAAGCCATTGATTTTTGGGGGTTAATTTTATAACCTGCTACTTTGCCAAAGTTTTGAATCAGCTTGAGTAATTTGGGAGTGG